>NC_086248.1:78820697-80299215 GCF_021018805.1 Prinia subflava | reverse complement strand
AAGAACCGTCACCATGCTATTGTCCTGGGGTGTGTGACTTTGCAGACACAAAGGACAGTGTTTCTTCCTGTTATATCAGGGTGAGAAAGCTAACGGAGGTACTAGGCAAATTATTTTGTAAAGAGCAAATTAACACATGTGGGCAAAAGATACAAAATCATCACTGAAACAGGCTTCAGTGGGCTGGTGTTTATCCCCCTCTGGTTTTTGTTTGCTGAGATGGAATAGTGCAGTAAAAAGTTTCCTAACAGGAACAGTCATGGAGGCAGGGAACTGCAGAACTATTGCAGAAAACAAATGTTGGTTTTGCAACTGGAACTGTATGTTTCTAAGTTACGATAATTTCACAGAAAAAGAACAACCAAAACTAATTGGTGCTTAAAGACTGGGTAGTACAGTGTGAGAAAGTGAAGATACAGGAGCCTGTAAGATCTCCACCAGGCTTTGAGAGGAAGAAGGAGACAAATTATAGGAAAAAAGGTTGGGAACTGTACTCCAGACATCTCAATTGATTTTGTTTGGCTCATAATTGGTGGGCAGTAGCTTTGTCTGAAGGATAAGACTGGAACTTCTGCTGCATGTCTTGCTTAACAATAACTACACAAGCACTCACCTGCAGTGCCAGCCCATAGCGGGTGAATACTTCAAAACAAAGGATTTGTTGGTGGAAAACAGAACAGAAAAAGAAGGCAGATTTGCTGAGTAAATTGCTCATTGTGAATTATTCACGTATTTTTACTAACAGTCATCTGGAAAAAGTTAACAAATGAAGGAGAATGACTGCAGTGAGTAATAAATATAAATAATCCAAGAGACAAGGGTTACTTGTTGGTTGTGGAGAAGGATAGGATTAATTGAAAGATGCAGAGAAAAAAGATGAAAAGTAGAACAAGATAAGCAAAGAAGGGATAGCACTTACGGCTGTAATGGTGGCAGTTCATTCAGTAAAGTTTTGCTGATTGTTACTATTTTACACACACGATGTGAAAATGAAAGAATGGCCTCTGTTACTCTGCTTTTCCTTGAGACTGACTGCTTTAATTTGGAAGTCAATAAACACCATGCATGCTCACAGCATCCTAACCCAGAGCTATTGAAAATTGGCACACTTTAACTTCCTCCCACTGGGAAACCAAGGCTTGGCTTTCAAAATTCATATTTTTATGTCCTTGCTATTTCTATTTTATTAAAACAAAATACGTGATCTCCCCCCCTCCAATTGCTTGTTGAGAGCTGCTTTTGTTGAAAGAGAGCTAATATTAAAATAAAGGTTGATTCCATTATGAAGGCGAGAGCAGCTTTGTGATGGGAGATGAAAATATGTTAATTAAAATGTTGCTTTTACTTTATCTTGAATGTCACATAAACTTTATCTCCAGCTCATGCAGGCTCTAGAAGGTTTCATTTGGGCATCCGGCCATCTTTTGTTTTTCATTTTACTATTTCCACCTAAATATTTACGGCTTGAGCCCAAGCCCATGAAACTCCATGGTAACACCCCTGTGGAGTCTCAGAGACTTTCCAGCCTTGGAGCAGAGCCTGGCTCTGAGAGAGGGAGAAAAAAAAAAAAAAGAAAGAAAGGGGAAAAAAAAGAAAGAAAGGGGAAAAAAAAGAAAAAAAAGGAAAAAAAGAAAAAAAAAAAAAAAAAAAAAAAAAGCTTGTGAGTTTTTATGATTTTTTTCTTCCAGAGATCTACATACAACTCTATAAATAGAAGTCCCTTAGCTGCCAGTTTGACAAATGCATGTCACTGAGGTTACATGGCATTCTACCCCCTCAGTTGTCTTTAACAGCAATGAAGTGCCTGCAGGCCACAGAATGCCCTCTGACACCTGTGTAAGCTCTGCAGTCTAATGAACTGAACTCTAGTAAACAGTTCCTTCTAATTTGCAAAAGAATATAACCCATCTCACTGATTCTGCAGGGCTGAGAGGAATTGGAAGCCATAAGGACATCTTGGTTGCTACAATCTGGAAATACAGCTCAAGAAGCATAAAAATGAGTAAGTTTTGTGTTGTTTTCTCAACGCAATAGATTCAGTGTAACACTTTTTTAAGGAGGATGGGTATCTAACTTAGCTGTTAAGCTAGAAAACATGAGTACTATTCTTGCCTTTTAATACTGGGCAGGTTGGAAATATTTGCTAACAAGAAAAGGGAAGTAAATCCTTGCATCATTCAACCTTGCATTTACGTTATCATTATAAGAGACTGACATCACTGTAAACATACAAATATGTTTTGTACCCAAAGGTGCATTTTATTTAGTTGGTTTTACTTCTCTGACTGTTGTGTGGTGATGCAACACACGATATTGCTTATAAAAGACTGAAAACTATTTCCCCTCCTTACTCAGTAATCACGTCAAAAATCACAAAATTCATTTTCCATAAAAAAAAAAATCCTGCCCTGTGTTTCCACTTGTAAATCAAAAAAGAAACCAATACAGACATTAAATTCTAAAATGTGTCAAATTAACCACATCTGGGCTAACCTGTGCCCACCTCTGGTGGAAAGAGGAGGATTTCATCATTAGGCTCAGTAGTAAGAGGTCTTGCATCACCTTCAGGTACTTCAAAATAGTCACAAGGACCATGATAGATTGTAGAACATTTTGGGAAGCCTCAGGCCACCAAAGCTATGTTGGAGGTCACTTGGGGAAGAACCACAGGATTCTTTCAAATGCAGAAACATTTCTCCATATCCAATTTAAATCAGATACAGTCTTTGGAGCAGAGGCTGTCTTTCTGTCTGGTATAAGTCCTGTGTTGTTGCAGTTACAGCTGGAGCTGTTTGATTAGTACCAGCACACAAGTAATCAGTATAAAAATAATACAAATATTGGAAATACAGTATGTAAGTGATGTTTAATCAGGTGCAATGACAGCAGACGGAAGGAATTTCATACAGTTACTCAATAGCTGCAAGCATGCATCCTGGTCAAAGAAATATTTGATTGGAAGTAATTTTGCTTGAAAACCCCAAGGTAGGTGAATTAATCAATTAGTGCTTTGTTTGCTATTTTTAAGAAGAGCTGTGCTGGAGAAATCTGAATGAATCCAAGTAGGGGCAGGAGAATCTGGTATGGTTGTACTCAAACCATCCAACAATAAGACAAGGAGGGATCAGAAGAATCACTGAATTACTTTTCTTCTTTTCTGTCTGACCCCTCTGTTTGAGGCTGCTACCTTCTGGGATACTCTCTGGATAATAGTAATTGGAGCCAGGGGATTGTTTGGTTCAATGCCGAAAACAGGTTTTAGCAGCTATAAATACCGATCAGTAGCTGACCCGTTAAAAATCTAAGGGGCATGTTAAGTTCTTTTGTTTCTGTAAAATAAACATTTTCTTAAAAGAATCCTTTTTATCTATATGCTTATGTTGAGTTTTTTATACATTAGTTTGCTTTGGTGAATGTAATTAGTTTTAACGAATGAAGTGTTTCCAGCACAGCAAGCTAACTTGTGAGATATTAGCCCCATTTGAGTCTGGAAACTATATTCATATTCCAGGGGAAACTTGCTATGAAAAAAATAATGGCTTAACATACAGCACCAAGCTACAGACACTGTGTCCAAGGTGCCCTACTGTGCACATACCTCCTCTGGGGGGAGATGAAAAAAGAAATGACACTTAAGGGATATGAAGTCACATTATTTAATGAATATTGGAAAGCACTCAAAGGCTACAGTAATTGCCATGCTAGAAGGATCAATTCAATTAGTGTGGGGCAGGGTCAAAAACTACTCTTAGCAGAGATGAAGGGTGCCACAGACATTAAAACATTTGTGTTTTTTTAGTTATGAAAGCAAGCCTTGGCCCCATTGAAAAGTATTAAATAATACTTAAAAGCAAAAAGGGCCAAACCCAATCTTAGAGTGTTCTCTAAAGCAATGGCTAGGGATGAATAAACACATCCTACTGCTGAAAGCCTGGGCAGGGTAATGTATTAGGATACACAGCGGCTTCAGACAGCGCTCCCCAGGCAGCTGCGTTGTGATCACACGGACATGCTCTGTCTGCAAGCAGGCAGATGAAATCAGTGACTCCAGTTGTTGCTCATGGTAGCTCAGCACATTCCCTGCTGACCTGGCTGAATGACTGTTTTTATGAAACACAACTGATTAAAGAAACAAATGATGTAAAATGAAATGTCATCATGGATACAGGGTTTAGGCTATATAAACAACTGGGGACTGAAATCATTAGACTCTCTCCTCTGGAATGGTTCAATATTTTTTGAGGATTAAAATGCCTTTTCTACCCTTTGGTCACTTGTTCTTATTTGTATGTCAACATAAGTATTTGTCAGTGTTTTTCATGTTTCCTAAGTCAGGAAATCTGTAAATTCATCATATGAATGGACTGAGTCTTAATTCCTGGGCCTGCTAGTCCTGGATCAAAGGTTTTGATATATTATTCCTAACTTCTTTTATTTGGAAAAATGTAGCCAATACTTCTAGCAGACAGCATGGACCTGATCCAGAATCCACTGAAGTTATTTGAAATACTCTGATCAAGTTCCACTAGTTTTGCTTCAGGTCCTGTGGCTCCAATCCAGCACAGCACTTGCGATTGTATGTAGTTGCTCAGGAGCTTAACTTTACATTCAAGAGTCAAAGCTTTACCAGATTGACACATTCATATCAGCTGGTGCAAGCAGACTGGCTCTGCATAACTGCTCAGATGGCAGCCACTGGACAATGTACTCATTTGCAAAGTCTGAAATAGGATTTTTCATGTGTTGGGTTAGTAAGCAACCCTCTGCCTTATAAATTCCAGCAAGTCTTTCCTACAATGAACCATGTGACATTGTCACAACAACACAAGATGTGCTTGTAAGAAATGCTTCCTGTTGAGGGCTGGGGCACAGGGAAAAGCCAGGAAAACAAACTGAAAGTAATATGGGAAGGCAGAAAAAGTGTTTGCAGCTAAGCTGTTAAACAGTAATGAAACTTTAGGAAGTGAGCACAGTTTTTATGGACTTCTTTGTGGGGAGTGGCAAGACGATGTTTTGTCAATCATCAATCCTGACTTTCTTCCTCCTTGTTTTCCCCATTATGCTAAGATCTTGGTTGGGAATAAAGTGTAAGGACAAGGGGCCTCTTTGGTTGTTACAATAAAAACAGCAACGGCTGCCTATTCCCTGTAACTATCCATTGCTGCTTTCTGTAGGGTATAAGAAGAGGGGTTACAAACCCCTGTTGAACATAGCTGATCATCAAATAGTAATCAGAGGTAATTAAAGTCTACTGGCTGAATGGCTCACAGTCACTACTAAACCCAATACTTCATTCTGTTTTTCTGTAAGAGGTTGCAGTTGTGCACACCTCTCAGGAAGTCCCTGTACAGTGTGATGCCTGGATTAGGCCCTAGGGATGAACTCAAAACTGCAGAACTGTGATTGGTTTGCCATTACAGAAGAGAATTTTCGAAACACAAATTCCTGGGAAACATTAGGCATCTGTTTCTCTTTAAATATACCTGAAAGTGTCCTTTCTCTTCCCTGACCAGAGAAGTTTAACACAGAGAGGCTGGTGAGACTGCAACCACAGTGCCTGCTCTGCTGGCATGAGCAGGTGCTGATCTCCAGGCACAGTTACAGCTGTGGGTCTTGGCATGGAGAGGCACCACCAGCCATGTGCTGGATGCTGGTAAACAGAATTCTTCTATTCCATACAGGACTGTAAAATATTTTGAGAATTTCAAAATGAGGTGTTCTAGAAATGCAAATCAATACCAATTGGAAGCAAAGAACATATTGCTATTCCTGTGGTTTTCCTAGTTCTGAGTGTAGTGGAGTAAGGGATCAATCTCAATCTTCAGGAAACTTTACTGGTTTTAACGAGGTTACTCAAGAAGTGCATTTGATCTTCTGCTGACAATTTTTAGCCTTGAGAAAACTATTTATGCTTCAAGACAGAGAGTTTTAAAAGTAACAGCAACATTTAATAGCATAATTACCTCACATTATTCTGCATTCTCTGACTTTGCTCAAATGAAACACATTGCACGCTGAAATAATCTTGTAGGGAGGATTATTCAAACAAGATAAAGTCCCTGCTGAATGTAATGTCAGTTCTTTTTATGCATGCTGAGTAACCTACTGTGCTTTGGCAGCTTTAAGACTGAGCCATATCATGCTCATATTGGAAGCATGCAAATGTCTGAGCTAGCAGTTTGAAATGTGGCCGAGCAGTTATTATTCAGGAATGTTAATTATTACTTTTATGTGGATAAAATCTCTGGAGCTGCATCCATTTAAAATTCAACCACAGACACTGTGCACAAGTTTGATTTGGTCTCAGTGTTATAATTTATCTTTGTTTACACCATTGGTAATGGTACCATGCTGGTGTCAACAGACTGAGGGCTTATGAAGTGAATGTAGAAATAAATATTATTGTTAAAGAAAAGATGAATCATTTGCAGTCAAGCAAAACTGAAGGTTTGTCCAGCTGCAGAAAACCTTGACTTGAGGCACTGGAGTACATAGAAATAATGTAAAAATGTTAAATAAAAGTGAATTAATATTAATGCAAATGTGCAAGTACAGTGTAGTTAAAGAAGGGAAAGCCAAGAGAGAGCCAGAGGACAAAGTCTAAGCTGCAAAAGAACATGTGCCAATCCAGCAGGTTTTCTTGAAGAAGAGCTGTAGTTTCAGATCCCCTGGGCTTTATCTGGATAGGTGATTAGCACTTGCAGCTTGTGTGGAGTCCAAGAGATTTCGATGGCAGAAAGGTGTAGGGCTAATCAATCACTGTGCCCCAAGTTTTCAGAAGAGTGTTTTGTCTGGTTTATTTAATGATACCAGAGAGGCAAATGAAAAAAAAAATGAGGTAATTTTAAAAAATTTGGATTCAAACGTGGTATCTTATTTTTGTAAATTGTGTATAGTGTTTGGATGTGCTTTCAGCATGAGCTCTTACTGCTTGTAGTTTCACCAGCTCTGGTAAAGTTTTGGAAGGCATTAGTGATGATCCTACTGTGAGTACGCAAACTATAGACAGGGAGAAAAAGAGATAAAGGAGCAAAGAAGAGTCAGTTTGACACACTGGTGGGAGTCCATGGAAGAGTTTCTTCAGACTCTTTTATCCATTTTGGATTTCCATATATATGCTCAACAGGAATTGTTTCTGAGTTTGAACTGACAATTAGCTGGAAACAAAACCAGGACACAGAAGCACAGACCACTGCTAGTGCAGCTGCATTAGAAAGGGCTGTTCTGAACTCGGACAAGAAGTCTGATTCCAGAACGAGCTGAGAAAGTCACACACAAAACATTTTTATGTCTATTTCAGTGGGACCTTAACTAAAAGTGATACTAATATTCAAAAATAATTGCCAATTAACTGATTAACCTCTAAAGTTTGTGGTAATCTGTAACAGAAAGTCAAGTCCAGGCTTTTTAACAGGCATTTCAGCAGCAAACTCCTTTCTTGAACAAGGAAACTGTGATGTCTGACACACGGCAAAAATGCCTACGGTGAAATGATAATTCTTTGATGCTGTTTGAGGCACGAGATTGCTTGCAAGATGCAGTAACACTACACCCCTGCGACCAATTTCACTCCTAATTTAATTTGCACTTTCTGTGCTAGACCCCAGTGAAGGGAAGCTTCTCTTCTCAGGAAAGCCCCTATATGTGTTTGAAGTTCTGTGAAAATTTAAAACACATGTCCTTGTTGTCCAGAACAGATCTGATTTAACAGCCTGAGCTCCGGCCTCTTTTTCCACATGGGCCATGTTCAGAGTGCTTAAAGCAACTCTGTTGTACCTATGAGTATTTTTACAAATGTCGATTGAGAGATCATGACCCTGTTGGAACACGGAAAACAGAGAGCACAGGTAGGTCATTAAAAATACATGTAGAGTAAGACCTTACTTAATGTGACACAATCAGGCCTTAAGCATGAATCTGTGATAGCCATGTACTGAGGAATGATAGTAGAATTTTTCTGTGTATATATATATGCATCTGCAGCTATAAATACATACATCAGTACTTGTATAACTGTGTGGTATTTAATAATAAATTAACTATCTATTTATTTCTAAGTGATAAGCAGATACTGAGGCATTGCTACTTTTGTCATAGAATAAAGTAAAATGGCAGCCTTTTAACTTTTATCCTTAAAACATGAGCCAACCGCTGATGGGCTCTGAGCTCCTAATACTTTACTTTTTCTCAGAAATGCTGAAATACTCTGCTGAATCCTTTGTGGTTTGGCTTGTCCTTGTTTGGACTTCAATACTTTCCTAGGTTTCTTTATTATCCTCAAAATGTCAGCTCCAATTTTGGCTTATTGAATTAAGGATCCAGCATGAATCTTAAATTAATTTCTCTTAAGGATGTCTGAGTCCCAGTGTTTAACTGGTTCCATACCCAAGTGAAGTGCTGATGTTATTGCCAAATACATTAAGGTCATGTGTGATTCACCCATGAATGAACTGTCACTATGCTCTCTAGTTATTTCTACTTATTTGTATTAAACAATCTTTGACAATGGTACCTATATGAAGGACATATACACAATAGACGAAAAAAGGGGAGAGTTTTATCCCCTCTCTTGTAACAACCTGTTTTTATAGCAGCTTGTTATAGCTGTTTGCAAATGAGTTTAGCAAAATAAATATTTTGTTTGCCTTTTTGAATTATTTTGATAAAATATAAATTCCAGAAGGAGAAGAGTATAGTTTCAGCAGAGTTAAAAAGAGCAGTGGGGGATTCTCAGACAGGCGGATGCACATTCTCAGGAATGCTCTTTCACAGAGCAGCAAGCTGTGAATGCAGCTGCAGGCTTCAGCCTCCTGAATAATCTGCATTCAGAGACTGCAAAGTCATCAATATTTATGGGCTGGTGGGATCATCCCTGGCATGCAGCTACATCTGCCAGCTCTCTGTTTACTCCACATCCTTTTCTCTGCAAGTTTCAGGTTCTTATTTCCTGAGACTAGAAGGTTTGCCCTTTGAAGCAGAGCTCCTCCAGTGAAACAGAGAAGATGCTTCCTGAATCATACTGGGCCAGCACGTTAACTGTGCGTGTTGAGAAATCCTCACTGCAGCAGATATGTGAGAAACAGGAGCTGATCACAGTTTCCCAGACTCAGCCTTGCCTTGGTGGATCCAGCTTTCTTGCTCTGACTTATTTGCTGACAATTGATTTAGAGCAAACGGCTCCCATACCCCTTTTCAGTAGAAACTATTTTTGTCTTCAGACAGAACCTGCAAGGCAACAAATGTCCATACAGATGTATTTTCTCTGAGAGGTAAAGTCTATGCACCAGCAGTAGGACTTGATTCATGTCCACTGGCCCAATACAGCTCATCTCACATTGAGCCAACTAAGTAACTCTTAATTTTCCATATAAAGAAAAATGAAATAAAGCTGGGTTTAGTTTACAAAATCAGCATGGATTTGACAGAGACTCTTATTCCTTATCTGTTCATCTCAGGAGGTTTACATAGCATTATTAATAATAATAATGTAAAATTTTCTGGTAGTTTTATTTTAAATTAATGGTCATCAAGAGAAGCAATACCTTATTGATGTTTGAAAAATATAAACATATAGCACTTATGCGCTTTCTTGCCTTAAATTTGCATATCACTGCAATAAATATAATTTGAATCACAGTCCATCCAAATAGCCCTGAAACAGTAGTGGAAAGTCTGTATTACTCCAGTCACCTTAGATTCTGGACACATTTACTTCACCCAATTGCACTTTCCTCACACTATCCCATGAATATTCAGGTGATAGAATTCTATCAGGACAGGTCCCATGTACCAGGAGTCCTAATCTCGCATACTAATTGTTCACAAAAAGTGCATTTTTAATTAATTTTATCAACATACAGTGCTCTTCCACCCAAGATTGCCAGATCAAAAGTAAAACTTGCTCTGTTTGTCCAAAGAATTCCCTTGCTGCATATTCTGTACTTCTGTTTTTCTCTTTATGAGAAATGTCACTGTGTCTAATGCACAAAAAGTAATTTCTTAAACAGAAGTTACTTCATACAAGTAATTCATGCTGCTTCTAAAAGTCATTGGCAATTCATTACTAGGGAACTATTAATGAATTTCAGAACAGTAAAGAAGCAGGAGAGAATAATATCTCTTCACTCCCACATATTTGTGTGTTGGTTTTGATGTGGTGATTTTGGTTTGGCTTTACTGTCTGCACGGTATTATGAAGTATATGAAGTTACTTGGTTTATTGCTCAGAAGACAGAAAGCCTGGAGGAAAGGTGTGAGAGTCGGGGCCCAAGGGTCCCTGGTTTTGCCTCACGACCTTCGTCAAGGTCCTCAGTCAAGGAAGGGACTGTGTGCAAGGGGCTCGGGCCTAACCCACGGTGTGTGTGTGTACCAAGCACTGAACTGCAGGTGTGACTACTGGACCAGAGCTGGCTCCCATGGGAACTTGTACGAAGACAATGGATGGCTGGACAGCCTGTGCTTACCTGCAACCAGGCCCAGACCTGCTTGGCCCAGACCTGCTCGATCTAAACGGTTGCACCTGGTTCCCAGAGCAACGGGGCTCCTCACAATGACTTTCGGGTGCTCCCTCCCGCTTCTGCCCGCCTTGGCCAGGTGCCCCCCGCTTCTGAAATGACTATAAAAGCTTCCCCCTGTGACTCACACTTTGAGATCTCCCCACGGACAGAAGACGGATCCATTGGCCAGACGCCACGCCACGAGGACGCCTCTGCCGTTGGTAGCTATATCCCCCTGCCCCCCTTTCCTCGCTCTGTATCCTATTTTTCCTTTCTCACTCCCTCTATCGCAAGTGTTGTTGGCACTCAATAAAGGTGCATTTGTTGTATGATTAAACTATTGTCCCCTCGAGTACTTTTTGCACTCTGAGATCACACGAACCTATCACGATTCCTGCTTGGATCGTGACATTAAATTGGCGTCACGGACAGGATTCTGACAGACAGAGGGGTTGCGAGGTTGTGTGTAGTCTGTACCAGGGGGAGGAAGTTTGGCTCCAGCCGCACCTAGCCCGTCACCTCGGTGAACGTGGTTAGAAAGCAAGGGGGGCCTCTCTGATTCCTCGCACACTGCACACACCTAAGGTGTAACAGCACCCCAAACTCGATTGAGGGCTCTGTTGTCAGAATTTCACAAAAGAACTTTGAGTGCAAAAGTCGGGACTGACTACCTGGTGTTAGGGGGAGACATCCTGTGTTGTAATTGAAGGTGAACCTCCCAGGTAGATAGGTCTCCCCACCCACCCAGGGAAGAAAAGGGAAGACACAGCCCTGCTGTGCGTGTGTGTGTGTGTAACTAAGCAGTGCCTCCCTGACGTGGTTTTGATCCCTACACAGACATGGCTGAGGAGCTCCCTGTAAAAGATAAAGCTGCATTTTATGCCTTGTTGGCAAAACATAATGCCCGACCCTCTCCTGGGGGAGAAGAGTGGGCAAAAGATAACTGGTTTAACTTGGAGAGTGTAACTGATAGAATATCTTCTTTGCAACATGAAGTAAAGTATAAATTGGGCAGAAATAAGAATGTCCTTGCTTCAGTTTTGGGAGCTTGTCTTACAGCAGCCATAGCAGAACGTAATGTGAAAATGAGTGAGGAACAAAAAATCATAGACTCTCTTCAGGATTTAGTAACAATTTTGCAAGGACAGTTAGATCAGGAGAGGAAAGAGTTAGATCAAGAAAGAAAAGAGAATCTTTTACTGAAAACAGCTTTGAAAGAATTATCTGTTAAAAACTCTAAACATGATGACCCCTCCCAAATTACTGTGGAAAAGGAATCTCCTTGTAACAATCAAATATATCCACAAAAAGATTTGGAATTGGCTAAAGAAAAAACAGGTCAAACTGAAACCTCGGTGCCAAAATTGAGACCAGTAATTAAAATGGAATACAATTACATTAATGATGAAGACACTGACCCACATATTACAACTAAAGAAGTCCCATACACAGCTACTGAATTAGCAAAATTGAAAAAAGACTTTAGCCGACTCCCACATGAATCAGAAACAGAATATGTTTTCCGGGTGTCTCTCACTGGAGAAGATCAAATTTTATTATCAGAACAAGAGACTGGTGGTTATTGGGGTCATGGTGTCTTCTTAACAACTGGAGATAAGCGCAGACCATGGTCCCTAACTCAGCATGCAGCTTACTGGGCTGGGGGAATTAGTGCCTTGGAAAGAGGAGACCCTTTGGCCCTAGTTGGTAGTTCAGACCAAATTTTAGAAAACATTTATAAAGCTGCCTGTTTACAAATGATAGATGAAAGGAAATTACTTTTTGGCTGTGAATCACCCATGCAATTGCCTGTAAAGCCTGAAATTATGAATCTTTTAATTCAAAAGCCTTTGGAATCACTTAAACCTATAGCAATTGTTTTAAGTTTTGTAGAAAAGCTAGACAGATCCCTCAGAAACCCGAGTGAACCAACCGGATCTACAGATCGTGGTTTCAGTCCTTATCCTACCTTCTCCCAGCCCCCAGTCCCTCGATTTAATTCACCTGCCGGTGATTGTAATTTTTGTGTATTGAGTGAAATTGCAGTAGAATTGACCAATTATGTTAAAACTCCTAGTAGTGAAAAATCAGAGAAAAGAAAACAGATCACTAGCCGTCAACACTTGTTACTATTAGATATTAAAAAAGGGGTCCCCAAAGAAAACCCAAATTTTCTGGGGCAACCCCTCACCAAAAAATCACAGCCCAGCACACACTTTTCTTTTGAGAATCTGGGCAGTGAGCCCAGAAACAATCTAACAATCCAACCCCCCCCACCTGACAGGGTGGCTGAAAGAGCCTCAGTCGGAGCTGTAAAAAATCTGACAATGAACTTGGATGGCAGCCCAGAAGTACCTGCCTCAGTCACTGAAACAGCCCCTCCCTTTTGCCCCAAGCAGTCTCATCTTACTGCAGAAATTGTCCCAGATTGGGCAAAATGTGAAAAGACCAAATGGGCTTCTCATACCTCTTATGGATGGGAGGCTAACAAGGGTTCCAAAATCACTGCTTTTTGCCCAGCAGTTCCAAGCATAAATACGTGCTGGATAATTCCTTCATATTAATTTTTTTGCCTTTGGAGGCAGATTCTGTTGTGTTTATTTTTTACAGGAGAACTCCAAGGGACATAAAGACCACATAAAACCATGATAAAACTGGTGATATTTTAAATATTATTTGTGTTATAGGAACAAAATTAAGAATTTTAAATAGTATTGATTGAGAAATATTAATTAATAAATTGGTTGTTATAATTAAGAATTTGACAATATCTTTTACAGTCGTCCTTATTGGTCTTGGGAATGATTCAGTGGTTATTATCAAATATATTATTAAACTGAGAACTGGTAAATGTGAATGATTATAAATTGATAATTGATTACAAAACTTTTAGCTATTAGCTGCCTCCAGTTTTAGTTGTGGATGCAGTTAGTTGCTGCCTCAATTATAAAGAAATTTTAAAAGATTTTCAATTTTGGCAAAACTTAGTGAATTTTATTTAAAACTTTATTATAAACATAGTCACAGTTTTTGTATTGATCATATGTAATGTTTTAGTATATTTGATATTTCCTATTATTGTGTTAAGTTTAAATCATGATGGAGCTATTCTCTATCCTTTCCAGTATAGGGAATGGGCCCATCAAACTGATGAGAAATTGTAAACTGTTAATTTAGAATTTTGTTTTGTTTGGGAACAACAAAAGTTTATTTGTGCTCACTTGACATGGATGTTCCCAAAGTTATTGACACCGAGTGAATTGCACTAACAGCAAAGTAAGGATTGTTTGCTGTATATCTTAAATTGATTGTTGTGTTTTTGATTTTTTGTGATTTGTTTTGATTGTTTGAAAGAAATTTGTTTTATTGTAATTATTATTGACTGAAATTGTTTAATTAGAATTGTTTGATTTTCTAATGGTTAATTGAATGTAAACATAATGAGAAACAATTATTAAAAACAATTTGTTTTGTTTTCTTTTTTCTTGTTCCTTTTGTTTTCCTCTTTCCTACTTTTCTTTATCCCTCTATTCTTTTTCCCTATTTTTTCCGGGATATGCTACTGACGGCTTGATGAGTCCTGAAGAATTCACAACCGTGCTGCTGAATCAACGGAGTTTTCTTGACGACGATCGTGAGTCACGGGGTGGTGTGAGAGTCGGGGCCCAAGGGTCCCTGGTTTTGCCTCACGACCTTCGTCAAGGTCCTCAGTCAAGGAAGGGACTGTGTGCAAGGGGCTCGGGCCTAACCCACGGTGTGTGTGTGTACCAAGCACTGAACTGCAGGTGTGACTACTGGACCAGAGCTGGCTCCCATGGGAACTTGTACGAAGACAATGGATGGCTGGACAGCCTGTGCTTACCTGCAACCAGGCCCAGACCTGCTTGGCCCAGACCTGCTCGATCTAAACGGTTGCACCTGGTTCCCAGAGCAACGGGGCTCCTCACAATGACTTTCGGGTGCTCCCTCCCGCTTCTGCCCGCCTTGGCCAGGTGCCCCCCGCTTCTGAAATGACTATAAAAGCTTCCCCCTGTGACTCACACTTTGAGATCTCCCCACGGACAGAAGACGGATCCATTGGCCAGACGCCACGCCACGAGGACGCCTCTGCCGTTGGTAGCTATATCCCCCTGCCCCCCTTTCCTCGCTCTGTATCCTATTTTTCCTTTCTCACTCCCTCTATCGCAAGTGTTGTTGGCACTCAATAAAGGTGCATTTGTTGTATGATTAAACTATTGTCCCCTCGAGTACTTTTTGCACTCTGAGATCACACGAACCTATCACGATTCCTGCTTGGATCGTGACAAAAGGCAATTTCTTTGTCTACCCTGACAAACCCCTGAATCTGAATTTATACGATCCAGTGAAGGTACAGCATGGTGCAACTTAGAGATCCTTCTCTCAAGTATATGATGCCATTTTACATCTGTTTAAGTCCTGAGTTCATATGGTAGTCAGGGGGCTTTGCTTATTACATCGAAATGTGCAAATACTATTTAAAATATTCCTTTCTTAGGACACGTTTTGATGCAGTGTGCAGGTGGCACATCAAATGAACTCCAGTTTTGATGGAATAATATGCTTTATGTGAGCTGACATTGTGGCCTAGGATGCAGAGCTGACCTGTTGGGCTCCAGAGCCCCTGCTGCGTGGCAGCTGGCAGAAGATGACAGCTGCCCCTTCCTCTAAAGCCTACCTGGCACTGAAAGCATTACAGGGACAAGGGACCCATCTTGGTGACACCTTCAAATGTATCAATGTACTCTACTCCCATTCATATGGGGATGGCAAGACTTTGAAGTTCCAAAAAGTATTTGATTAAAATTCTGGATTATTCTGGATCATGAGTCTTATTCCTGATGAATAGAAATTATTTGTGTGATGTTAATCTCACAAACAGTAATTTATGAGATATTTTTTCTAAGATCTCTATGAAATTACAGTAAAAGACGGTTGTCTGAAAGAACTTTGGACCTGTACTCTTCTGAGGAGGATATTTGCACTGTTCAGCTTTAGTGGTAGGCTGTTAATGTCCTGTCTGTGCCAGGGCAGAAAAGCAAAGATAAATTCCAGGAGTAGGGGAGTAAGGCATACAAAAAACCAACACCCTCTCACTGGGAAGCAGATACAGAAGTTCACGTGCTCAAGTGTTCACTGCCCCCATCCCTGGCTGTTATTATCAAATCGACCCTGAACACAAATTTGCAACTTCTTCTCTTATTTTGTCTTCCCCCTACATTCATCATGAGGTCCTCTTGAAACTTCATATATATTGGTCTCATCAGCTTTCCTGTGAGACCTAAAGGGAAGGGGGTGCTAGCACCCCAAATTTTCTTCCCCCACCTCAGCATAAGATCCCTAAAGATAGAAAGTGCTCATCAGCACTTTGGCAGGTTTACAATGCCTGCAAGAGGAAGGGGTTTGGAAGCACAGCCCAAGCTACCTTGGGCTCCTTCTGGTGAATCTGGATAACATGGGGTCAAATTCCTTTTGACAGAACAGAGAACGGAATTTTCCACAGCGTGGGGATGTGCCCTTTCCTTATCTGAAACTTTAGTGAATCTGACTCCCTTTCCTAGCAAGTTTTGAATTTACCAATAATTCAGTTAAGAAAAAAAATGGTAAATATCAAAAGTATAACTAAATAACTGGGCACCTTGTATAACTGGAAAAGGACTGAATGACTGCACAGGGGAGGAATTCTGATTTTAACTGAATCATCCTTATTAGCTGGATATTTGTGGTACAAACAGTGTGGTTTGATGTCAAACCAATTTTCCTCTTCTGCAAACCTCTCAATATGCCAAGTTCTTGCAATTGCTGTTTTAAATTTTCTTTCCCTCTCTTAAATCACGACTTAGGGGTGACATAAACATTCAGACAGAAATCTATTTAAAGTCTCATTGCAATATCCTCATGTCATTCATGTCATCTGCTGTGCTGACTGACAGATGTCTACAAGGTAGGAGAACGTGCAGTACAACAGTACCTGAACATGACAGAAGAATTCAAGGCAGCTGCAACACAAAAGTCTCCCTTGCTTTATTTCCTGTTTGTGTGGTTACTCTAATGCAGCAATCTGTGGTTAAAACTCAGTTACTTTTATAAGGTAGTAACAGGAAACTCCTTCACCCACATTGCACATGCTGGATGGGGAAGGGTAAGAAAATACCTAAGTGGCTTTTTAATGGCATAAGAGTTGGGATTTCTGGGAACTCAATTCTATTTAGTTATGAAGTTTCATGGTGAAATTTATAAGGAATGAAATGTCTTTCTGCAAATATTGATTAGCTTTATCATCAAAAACGTGTGGGAATACAATTGCATTGCCTGCTTACATTGAGGAACCTATGATAACACAAGATTTACTGAAGGGTAATTTATAATCTTAGAGTGTAACTTCTAATATTCCTTTCTGGATTTAGTAGGAACTTCAACGAAAGAAGCTGAATATACACATTTTATGTAAGAGCCCATTATAGAGGCTGGCTAATTTTACACAAATTGTGGGTTGTCTGGCCATTTTTAGGGCAAATAATACAGCCAAAGTCACAGCAATATGCTTTCAAATACACCCAGATCAATGGTGATTTTTTTTTTTATTCTCACCTCTCTGAATACTTTGAGTATACCCTTGAGAAAAAATTTTTTTCAGTATCTTTCCTCTTAATTTTGTCTTATGATTTCTCTGTTGTCACAGTCAGTGGTTTCACCACTAAATTTTAAATACACTATAGAGTTTCTGCTTATGAAACCTAAGTCTGGAGCCACCAGCTTCTTATGCTTTCCTCATGAGTCTTCAGTTCTTGGTTTTCATCAGTCTTTCCTCTTCTCTTCTATTTCAGTCCCTTTTTATTTGAACTGTGCAACACACACTTATTTTCATCAGTCTGCTCTGCACTTGAAGGCTTTTCAACAGTTTTGCTTCTTGGGTTTGATCTAATAATCTTGTCTCTTTGTTTTCGTGGTGTCAACTGTCATGCTTTGATCTGCAGCTTTTTTCCATAAGTAAAGTGTGTGCTTTGAAAAGGTTGTAACTAGAAGGGGAAAGATGCATGGAGAACCATACATCACAAGTGTTCCTCAAGTATAATTATGACATGAGAGAAAGAAAGGAGGAAGATTTTTTTCCTCTTGTTATCATTTTCTTTTTCATGCTCATCTCATTCCAGATATGACTTCAGAATTCGGCTGCTTTTCCATATATAAATATGTCACTGAGACACAGAGATTGACTGTGTGGCTTTAGATTTAAAATTTACAATCCAGGAGACAGAATCCTTCTTTGTCCAGAGATTTTCCATTGCTTTTTCCTGCCTAATTCTTGCCTTTTTTTGTACAGATTTTATACAACTTACGAAACTGGCTAAATTATCTATAACTATTGTAAGGTAAAAAAAGCAAGCATGCCTAATAATTTTTGGGAAAAGCATTGAACAATAAATGACAATGCTCCTCCAATAGCTGCAGAGAGCTTATTGGACAATTTCCAACAGAGTCCATGGAAAAATCCAGGTCATATCAAGCAAGCATCAGCTATGAGAGTATCCAAGGTTAGAAGGAGACTCATGCTTCATTTATCAGCCAGGATTAAAGGCAGTGGAGAATGTTCATTGCAACTGTGCAAACATAAAACATATTAAAGGGCCAAGACACAGAAAATGTCAACCACTGCTGTTCTGAAGCTATCCATCACAGGGAGCTGGGAGTCATCACTGTATCCCGCAGCGAGCCATGAGCGAGGCAAATGTTACATAAGTTTTTTTTACCCACAGGGATTTCAATTAACTTTCAAGATAGAGAGGCATTGTGTTGAATGTCATGCTGATACTGAAGACCTCCGCAAAGTTGTCATGCCTGTAGACATTTTCAGATTATTTAATCAGCTTTGTCTGGAAGGGGTAAATCAGTGGGACTCTCAGATTTAAGCAGTTTTGCTAAAGCTGTAGCTAGCAGCCTCCATATACTGGGCAATCAACCACAGTGAGCCTGATAGTCACTGGTAATCCAGTACCTCATGGTGTGGAGAATGAACCCACAGAGCTTCGTGGTGATGATAGCTTTATTCCCTTCTGCAATCAGTGGGGTTCAGCCACAAGAATGGACCTTGCTGGGGCTTTGTGTTGTTGGAAACTTGAAATCTCACTCTATCACATTCCCCAAAAGGCTGCACTGCACACTGAGGGTTATGTGGGCTGGAAGGTGTTACTCATTCCCCTGTTATGTTCCCTTAAGCTATCAAGGGAATAATTTGAGCACTTAGAGGACTCAATAAGAAAGTTCTCAGCTGAAAATCATATAGTGGGCACAAGAGGCCTTATTGTAAACAAGCACTGGATGCAGTTTTGAAAGAGTTAACCGAAAAGGATGCTCATCTATCTTCATATAGAGGAGAAGCTTAAACCTTGACAAGAGCATCACTTGATAGACTGGAGAGGCTTCATGGACTGATGGACATGTTATTTTTTATATGAAGCAACAAAAATGTGTTACGTGTCTTGATGTAATAGGAAGTTCAAGCTCTACTTTGCTAAGTACAATCCCCTTACATAGTTTTTGGGTAGTGTTGCTTGTCCTGCATCAAACCTTAGAGTAAGTTTCTTAAAGGCACTCTCAGACAAAATTAATGACATGGCAGTACATTTTCCTTCCCAAAGCTTTGTTTTGCAAGTTCTAAATATATGGTGAGATTGATCCCCCTTTGCATACCAACTTGAAAGCACTGAAGCAAAGAAGTGATAATTTTAACCATGTCAGTCTCCATGTCAATCTCCTTCACTGTCATTACTGATCCCTGAATTATGACCTTGTGCTCTTCTCATTTGCTTCTTATCTTTATTTAGCTGTTGTCCTTCTCATTTTCTTGGTTTGCGCTTCAGTCAGCTTTCTCCTTTCTCCTCCTTTTCTGCCAGAGGATAGGGCATGGAGGGGATGGAAAGGCAAGATTCAGGGGCCAGAGCCATAAACTAGAAGCTTTCTTGAACATGCTGGATGTGTGCAGCACTAGCATTAGATAGTAACAAAGAAGAGAAGGAACAATAGGTATCTTTTAACTAACAGTCAGTGGGGTTTAAGATGGTTTTATTTTTGAGAAGTCTGTGTAGGCACAATCTGATTAGCTGTAAAGGTATGTAAGGAAAGCTCCATGGGACGCAGACACTGCAAATGAGAACTGCAGAGTTATCAAGCAAAGTGTAAAATACTTGTGCAATGTTAATCACAAGGTGGGGGAAATTTTTTTTGGTTTTGTTGTTTGTTGGGAATGTTTTATCCCAGACTTTCAAGTATTTTCCAGTTGTTTCATTTAAGCGTAAGAATGATCTCATTAATTTTTAACTTTGAAGATCAGAACCTGATTTGGTATACTCACAATATTTCTTAATAAATTCCAGATTTGAAAGAGATTCTGTCACTGAATTTTTAAAATCAGTTTTTGACAGCTGGTTGTGCAAACAGGTTGTCTTTTTTCATCCACTTCTAAAAAAATAGGCAATGGAAATGTCACACAAAATGGTTTGCTGGGTAAATAGGTAGTTTAGAATGTTCATCTATAGCAATCTGTTGTTGAGATTTTATCTCTCCTCTTGTGCAAATTCCCCTGTCCTTTTGTGAGCATGAGAATAGATAAAAAACACACATTCCCTGTGAGAAAATAAAAACTTACTTTTTTTATGTGTTCCACATCTTTTCATAATGAAGTGCTTGTAAGCAGAATGTTGAAATCAAGACTGGAAACAACAATGGCTTGCAAGCACATTCTAGCACTATGATGAAATTGAGTGTGATTTGACAATGCCATTAAGCAGTGAAAATTCTTCTTAAGATTTGCAAGGCAGTAGAAATAAATGTTATAGGCTTTCTTACTAGTTGAGAAATAGCAGTGGACAAATTGCTGCTGCTTTTTCTATTTGAGGATCTTTTGAATAACAGTCTCATAATACACTTGAAAAAGGTTTTTTTTAACGTTTTTCCTCAGGTTTCTCTCCTTATTTTAGTCCAGTTGAATTTCATACAAAGTTCAAAATATTCTATCCTCCAGTACAGTAAGATACACAGGAAGCCTTGTAGATTTGAATTCACTGTTTTAGCTCCCTGATGAAAATGCCTACTGCAGGGAGAGTGAAAAGAAAATAATCTTTGGCTTCCTAAGGAATGCATTAAATGGGAAGCGCTGAAGTCTCTACAATTGGAACCATGTCTGACTTCAGGACTTTGAAATGTGCCTTCTATATTGACTGGAGCTCCACAAAGCACTCAGAACAATATATCAGTGAGCAAGTCAGTAAATCCAGAGAGGAATTCAGAGCATCAGGTTGGCCTTTCCCTACAATATTTCAGCATTTTCCTATCATTACAGCAGGGTAGGACTGACCCCTACAGTTGGGGTCTGTCTGCACAGATGACCATACAGATGCCAACACCTTTGAGACGTACAGTGAGCTTTATATCACAATTTTTTCTTCCTCCAGATTCTTCTGTTGAAGTTTCCCCCTACTTCACCAAGTATTTCATGAGTCACGTCAGCATTTTTTCAACCTGGAAGTGAAGTTAAAATGCACATGTACTCTGGCAGACTGTAGCCCATGAGCAGTTGTAAGCTCCCTAGTGCGTCCAGCATAAAAGGTCTGAAGGATGATATTGTAAAATGTGATCACACTGTGCTGTGACAGCAGTCAGCAATTCTGGGGGTAAAAGTCAGTGTGGTTGCCCCAAGGGTCATCCAGTTGACCTGTCCTCCCACAACCCCACATTGCTCCAAGTGCCATTCAATGGGATGAATGCCATGTGGACGTCAGTTTATGCCAGATTCTGCATGAATACTGCAGGGAAAGGAAGGAGAATCAGGGGATTACTCTTATCAGTACAAAGAGAGACAACATGCCTCAGAAAGCTAAGGAGATAAATGCACAAGCTGGAAGAGAAGCAGGGTAAAGCAGAACTGCCCTGGCAACAGTCCACTTTAAAAGCAGATATAAGGAACTCCCTTATTTACTCTTTGAAATAAGTGAAAAGCACATAAAAAATTTGACATAGGTACACTGCTGATTTTATCTTCTGTCTTTGGCAAAATTCTGTGCTGTGATTTCTATTCAGTATATGTAAAAAGGCCACTAGGAGAAACAGTTTTCAATTAATTAAAACAAAAACCAAAATAAAAACAAAAACAAAAACAAAAAGTTTTCCACCATCTTCTTTCATCATGTTAATCATGATTTTTCTCATCAGTTTGAAGTATTAGAGTATAGGTCTTTTGCAAATCATTTATACAGTCAACTAAAATTCAGATGGAAAATTAAAATAAAATTCCAGCTTTATTGAATCTCAGATTCAGTTTTGAATTGGTGCATTTGGACTACTCTATTTTTCCCTTATTTTCTAGTCTTTCTGTGTTTGTCTTTTATTTTACTTATATGACAAATATAACACACATCACTGCATCGAGGCAGTAGCTTCTCATCACTCCTGTAAGAAGAGTAGCATTAAACTGATGAGGATAGGCACAGGAAAAAACAGAAGAAATGTGAATACGACCTATGAGTTAGAGCCCCTGCTCCACGTGACCTCCAACAAACGTGAGCACAGCGAGTTCAAAAGTCACCACAGCAGGAGCACAGAACAGTCTGTGTCACCCACCAGACACCAAATGCCCGAGTCCTCCTCACTTCTTTAATGTAACACCTTCCTAACCAGTAACTGACTGAAATAAAACACAGAGACATGTAACCCTGAAATACTGTTCACAGCCTGGAGGGTTGTGTGTATGTGTTTCAAATAATAGCAGTCCTTAATACATTTCTTCTCAAAAAATATTCCCTTTCAAGGACCCAACAAGCTGATCCATGCTGCAACGATCCCCAGGTATCTATGGGTAACCCATCTGATTGTGTAACTGTATTGGAGTGGTGGCCTGCTTTTCATGTCACTGAGATGCTACTTTTTAATTTTAATTCAAATTTAAAGAAATTATTCCAGGAATCAATGATTATGGTCAAGAGAGCTATGACTCTTTTCTGAGAGAGAAGTAAAGACTCAGGATTCTCCTGAGCCCTCCTCCTGTTGAGAAGATTTGTTTTTGGTAAATTCTTTTCACCTGCAAGTTCCATAACAGTAGTAGAAGAGATCAGGTGAGAAACAAAGCCCCTTAGGGGGAATACGTACAGTATATCTTCAACCAGTCTCATTCATCTTTGTGTTACTTTTGTTTATTTCTGTTGTAACCACAGCTGTCAGTGGTTAGACTAATAGAAAACTGCATTTTGCCGTATGCAAAAAAGAAGGGACTGATTATCCCCAAGGGCAAGGAAATTATACTACCACACACTTTATTTTGAAGACAAATTGGGGAGCTGGGTCTGTATTTGACAGTATCTGCAGTGTAGAACCACAGTGTTTATGTGACTTCTGCAATAGCAGCTACCTACATTTGCTAGCTGTATAATCAAGAACAAATGACAAAATCAGCCAAGGATGTGAAAATTAGAGCTATTGCAATATACACATTTTGGGTTGTTTCAAAAGCTTATGGTATCCTTGTGTGGTGTGTGACAGTCAGACACACATGTATGCCTCCCACTGTGATGGGCAGAATTCTGCTTTACAGACAACAAGGAGTTTTAAAATATATAATTCCTTCTGAGAATATTGTATTTAAGTTTCACTTTAAAGGATTAGATTTGATAGCTCAAAGAAAACAAAAGAGAAAAACTCTTTTCAATAATTACATTTTTCTGAACAAAATATGGTTGGTTGAGAGTTCTGTCTTCTCAAGACTCTTGTTTAGTAGTTGAAAGGAAAGTGTTGGCAAAGACTCAGAAAAAAATACTGTATATCCAATGTCTGGTCTGTCTAGGTTTCCACTGCACACACAGCTTCATAATATCTCAGGACTTGCATGATATTAAACAAAAAAAAGTATAAAAAAACCTCAACCTTTTCTTTGTTTGTACAATCCTGGGACATTTTCATAGGGCAACCAGTTAGAAATTCTTTCTTGTTTTGCTTTCTTTTTGTGTCAAATGTTCTAAGGAAGAAAGCTTTTTCTCCTGCAGTTGAACAGAAACCTGCACAAAGCACAGCCTGTTCGCGATAGAAAGAGCCAAAATTCAACTCAGGTGAACTCCTCCCATCTGCACACTGGGTGACTTGTTTTGCTCTGCAATAGAGGAAAGCTATCATGTAGGGCAGAGAGAGCTGCCTGGCTTCTTGTCTTTAAAGCCAGCTGTGAGGTCAGTGAGGTGCCCTTCTTATACTGCTGTAACAGAGCGGGTTTTAACATATAGGAAATGTTAAATATTAAATGTATTTGTCCTCCTTGAGTAGAGGTAATAAAACCCGCAGACACAGAAGCTTTCCTGCGGTCGTTTTTCACAAGGGTGGCCCAAGTGGGGCTCGGGGCAATCTGGCCGTGGAAGAGGCATCAGGGACTGTGTGAGCAGCGGATGCTTCAGCAGGGATGCTGATGGCCTGACTCCACAGTAGGGACAGGCAGAGCAGTAAAGTGGTCCTCTTCATAGCTACTGCCAAGTCTGCTTCTGAGAATAGTGTAGGTGTACCTAGAGAGTCCTTCAACCAAAGCACGCATCCCCACCCCCCAAAAACCCACAGTAAAACTTTTTAATATCTGTCTCTGTCATGACAGGAACTCTTTCTGGTTGGTTCGAGTACCCAAAATGGTGGTGTCTGCAGGCCGCTACCTTGCCCTGTATCTTGCACATTTACCATACCAAGCCTTGAAAGGCTTAGAAAGCTCAAAGCAGAAAAAAGCTTGAAAACTTGCAGGTCTTTCCTTTGGAAGGTTTTGACTAATGGTTTACAAAGAGCAGACAGCCTACTACACTCAAAGAACTGTTTCTTTTATCAATAGGAATGAAGCATTTACAGGGGAAAAAAAAAAATTAGGTGCATAGACTCAGTAAAGTTGTATTATCTTTTGCCAATGATTTGTGCAGCCTGGCTTCTCTTGACACCCCCAAGAGGCCTCTCTTGAGCTATTTTTTTTTCTTGTAGATCCAATAGCCCAAGCAATACATTCAGGCAGTAAACATCCCAATTACAACATTAACAAATGCTACTGAGAAATTATTACGGAACACTTCTTTTTCATTACATGTGTTACAACAATAAAGTCTGACATCCTGCAGCTTTGAAAAGCTTTATGTTAGGTGTCCAGCAAAACATATAAACCTCAAATCTTACCATGGAAAAGTCTCTTGTAGCTGATGTTTGTCTGACCTTTTTATATACATTAAAATCTGGTTTGGATCATTGTTAGAAGTTTTTATGTGTTCTTCTGACCTCATATAGTTAGATGCAAGATATTTAGAGTTTTATGGTGAGAAACATAAACAAATAAAATTGAATCTCCCTTCCTCCTTTTCTTAAAATACTTCCAAGTGATTTTCCCACTGCTTAAGTGAAAGATAGTGAGTACATATCTCTGTGTTGTAAAGAAGATGCATGACTTGTTTGGAAGGGCCGCCATCTCATTTTTTGCTCATTCAAACACTGTCTAATTTACTCTAGGTTTTCATATATGAGTCAGGCTTCTTTATCCCATCACAGCACCATAAAGTTCTTCTGTGTATGCACATTATATATATATATGTGAGTACACACACAGACACACTCTTATATATTGATAGATGTGTGTATGCATACCTTTACATACCTTTAAAACAATGCACGTAAAAGCTCTGCAGACTACAAGATGACCATCTTGTCCAACTTTAGCTGGTCAAAAAAAAATTATAGGGCTTGCAGGAAAAGGACAGTCAAGTGTAGTGCAGAAAAATTTCCTTTTCGATTTCTTTCCTTTGGCTCCCAGGCTTCATTTATTTGCTTGTCATGGTCCAGCTTTGTTGTAGTTTTGTAGCCTATGGCAGAGTGTGAGATGGGCAAGAAGTCAAGAGACTGCAGGATTTAGCAAAGTGTTGCAAACTGAAGAGATGTGCATTACACAGCCTGTGAGAAAAGCAAAAATAAACTTTCAGGTGGACAGTAGATGTTACACATATCCACAGTGCATATCACATGTGGATGGACATGAACCCTCAGAATGTCACCACTGATGTCCTTATTTGCTCTCCACAACCCAAATGCATTAATAAACATAATATGGTGTAAATCATGGGAGGGTCTAAGAGCTTATCCTTTTCTGATATTGCTGGGCTTTGGGCTAGAAATTAATCTTATTGAGGCAGAAATTCATTGCCAAGAGAGGACACAGGACTGTTACAACACACAGTATGCCATGAGAACCACTTTGCAGGGAGGCACACAAACAGTCCCCAGGTACAGCTTACCACTGTAAGTATGTGCACTTATCACAAATGCCTTCCACCCAGGCAGAATCTGATGATTCCAGGGGTAGGCTGTAAAGCACTGCCCCAGTAACACCCAGCCCAGTCAAGCCAGCCACCCTGCTGGATTGCACCACTGCCCTGACATGAGACCCTGAACATTTACTACCCATCATGTAAAAGCAGAAAATCATACAAACCAAAGGATGTTGGGGTTATGCAAGATGCTTTGGAATTATGAAAGATACACAAAATCTAAACCAATGAACTCCAGCAACTCACACCAGTGTTTTTACTCCATTGCTGCTCAGATTGGATTTAGTTCTAATGGTGTGGAAAATGCTAATTATAAATTGTTTGGTAGGACCATGAGAAAAGGTGGTGAATGATGGCAGCAGAGTGCAGGTAAGTCATCTTCTGATAACTAGGGCAAGCAAGAAAGCTTTTGTTTGTCAAAGAGCTTATTCAGCACAGTTAAGCAGAAGGTAAACACTACACCTACTGTATTTGTTAAGAGTGTGTTTCAAGGGGACCCCCGGTGTGTCAGCAGGCTTATTCACAGAACATAATGAGTGTAAATTGGTATTTGCTAGTGTAAAAATACTTTCCCATATGCAGAGAAAAAGGACTGATCTTTTAATTGATCTTTGAACTATGTTACAGTTGACAGTCCTGAGATGCCAGAGTGCAAAGTTAATTAAGTTGTCAAAGATATTTTAAGAAGCTAAGCCTGGTTTTGTTGGAAGGTCTTTGTCATTTACAAATTTGAGAGAGGTGCTGCAAAGCCATGGGTGATGCTGGTGTAAACAGAGAAAGAAAGAGAAGCAGTGTTATCTCTATCTTTGTTGTGGGTGAGGATCATCTCATTACGGCTCCCACAGGACTTCTACATGATACCAGGACTAAAAGCAGGCTTGAAGTCTATAAAACTTAATAAAGTTGCTGGCCAATGGAGGTAAGTGAAGAAAGTGGACAGAAGAATTTTGTACCATCTTCTAAATTTGATATGTGTTTAGCAGATAAAAGGAGAAAAGGAACTAATGGAATTAAAACAAATCAAAAATATTAAAATTGCACTTATATTGATACCTAGATTTTTGGAAGGCCCTAACGATGCATTTCTTGAACATTTCCAACCTTTGCTTCCTTCTTCTGTGCTTATGTGTTTAAAAGAATGAAATTAGATTGACTTTATTCAATTAATATAAATATGTACCGAATGCCTTCCAAAGCAGCCCAACTTCAAGACTGTATCATTTTATTTCTGAGTGTGTCTGAGGGAGTCTGAAGGGGTGTGCCCCATGAGAGCAACATCTTTCATGGGTAAGAATACTTGTCAGTTTGTGGCTGGATACAGTGGTCTTCGAGGGAGAGTCTCTTCTCTCTGATGGGAACAGTAACTGTTCTCTTTGGTTTTATGGTTCTGTCACAAAAATAGAATTTTTGACTGGATCATTGTGAAAAAATATTTTTTTCTTGGAAAGACAGAATAACAACAATAACATGTCCGTCCTGCAAATCCTTCATGTCCAGAAGTCCTTTCAGTGCACAGGAGCTTAGTGAAGAGTATGTTTACAAGGTTTCTGGTGAGATAGAAGTGGTAAATCAGTAAGAATGGAAGTAATGGAATTTCTTTTGAGAAGTTTTTGCAGAGAAAGTAAAATGCCAGAAAAATGTAAGGACTATTACAGAAACCGTGGGTTTGCAAGTCAGAGGCCAAAGTACAATAAAATGACAGGATTAAAATGGAAAATGAATGTTCTGAATAGTTGTTTCACAGGAGTGTTGATAATAAATGACTTAATTTACCAGATTTCTCATCAAATGACCCACCTTTAGAATCAAAGTACTTTTGGGAGGGGGATGATAATTTCAATGACAAAAAAGTGCTGTAAAAATGTTGATTTTGTGAATGCTTGCTTGTAATGAGGGCTTGAGGTAACTTCTGTAGGAAAAGGCAAAAACTTACAGGGAATTTTTTTTTGTTTTCCTAGTTAACAAAGACCTTAATGTGACCTTAATGTGAGAGAGAAGGCTGTGGTGGCTTTTTTCACATTAACAGATCAGTGCTGTTACATGTCTCAGTGAATACAACTTATAAAGGATGTTTGAAACACAATCTTTGGACAGCTTCACTTAGAAATGAATTTAACACCTTCAGATAATACAAGTCCCTTGAGCTCTGGGGGATCAATAAATTCATGTAGGTGGAGGCTGCTGGTGGATGCACAGCAGGAGCTGTTTCCCAGCTCTATCACTGATTAGCAGGAATCTCACCTTGCCAAGCCTTTAAAGCCCTGCAGAAAATGCACCAATTAAATGTTCAAATCCTTCAGCCTTAAGCCATATGTCAAGAGAAAATAATTCACTGGCACAGGGCTTTGGGTCAAGCTTCTTAGCCCAGCAGTTGATGTGATAATACTTTAGTATTGTGCTGCTTGCCCACCCAGGAGGAAGGAGAGGGAGACCTGGCTATTGTTTCTCTCTACAGCAGTGCTGTGAAGAATATGAATGTAAGTGTGACTCATTAATAATCTCAATTTTAAGGAAAGATGATGGAGGAGGAGTGTTTAAAGCATTCTTGGCTCAGTGAGTATTCATTGAAAAACTACTGCTTTGCTCTGCCTCACTGCTCTGCCTGCAGTTCAGGTCTTCTGCTGCCATTACCCTCTGCTTGCACAAAGTAAGCATCAGCTTTTTGGGTAGATTTTGGGGAATGGGAAAGGAAATCACATTTACTTATGGCAAGGAACAGCTGATTTTTTTAAGGGTTGAGAGAGAGCATTTAAGTGTTCACTCAGGATAGCTGCAGGTTTAGCTGCACGGTAAACTAAAACAGTCACTAAAAATACATGGAAAGCTCCCCAAATGCTGGAATTGTGGGTCAAGATTGATTACCTCTGCCCCAAGGGCACTGGCTGTAAAATGAGGTTCCAAAGCTATGAGTAGGCAATGGAAAAACCCAGGAAAGGTGGCTGAAAACTCATGTTCTGAGGTGCAAAAAGGGGCCCTACTCTTCTGAACAGTAAAATTCATTGCTTTTTGCAGTGCAGAAAAGGGAAGCACCTGTCCACACTCTCATTGTTGCTATGAGATGTCTCAGCTCTGAGGATCAAGAGGAAACTCCAAGGCTTCATTGCAAAGAAGCTAAAGAAAGCTAAAAAAAAATTCAGGCATCCTCCTACAGGAAGACCATTGCTTCTGTATTGAGATAAATGTTGGATGTTCAAATACCACGAGCCACCTCTTGCCCATAGACCCACTCAGTGCTTGCAGCTCAGCATCCCCAAAGTGATGTGAGTCAGGGTAGGAAGCAGCACAGGGACCTGAAAGTGGGACATACCAAGTTTTAGATCTACAACCTTGTTGATAAAGCAACCTGTCCCAGAGCTCATATTTGTCTCAGGAGCAAATTTCCTCTGAGGTACATAGCAGCTCTCCCTCTAAGCAGTGCCAAGCATGAAATATATATGTGTGAAAGGGAGAAAAGGAAGGAGAGTAATGTAAATTTTGTACAGACACAGAATAGAGAGATTAGATATTGTGAACAAACAGTGGCTACGAGTTTGTTTTAAACTGAGTTTCTCCACCTGTCTATAGTTTTCTCATACACATATGACCAAAATCCTGGGCATGGGTTTGCTTTTACAAGGTTTCTGCATAAATGTTTATGTGCTGTGAATTAAATCATGCACTTAAAGAGGGAAGAGGATGAAATGGAAAACTTGCTAACCATAATGATGAATGGATTGCTCATTACTCATACTAACGAACAGCCAATCCAGGCAGGAAGTTTCCATCCAGTAAATGTATCTCTCTGAAGATTTGCCAGGTAGAGGTAAAGAAAAATGTTAGTTTTGCCATTTTGAATTATTTCTTGAAGGGTTCTGGACTCCTGCTGCAGTAGGGATAAAGAAGAACCTACAATACTAAGAAATACTGAACAATTGGCATAATCTAAGTCCAATAAACCAAGCTTTGCTGTTTGTATTTCTCTATAACCTGTTCTTCCTCCTGATCTATCTGCTAGAAGTATTTTGTAATGTGTGTGTCTATCCCGCTTCATTAAAACTGACATCAATTAGCCTCTAAGGTAAAGGCTTTTTCAACATCTCACCTGAAAATGTGAGTAGTGTAAAATGACTAATTTTTTACCCATCCTCTCTGTTAAGTATTTCATTTATTTCAGTACTTTGGAAGATGAGCAAGAGCTGTATCTTCAGCCATCCCCTTCATTAAGGTAACTTCAGCTCTTCTAGACAGCTGCTTTAAAATAATAATTCAGATCTTCAATACTTTGGCCATTGAAGTGAATATTTTCAAACATATAATTTACATTTTTAGTGGGGTTTTTTGTTTTGTTTTGGTTTTTTTGCAAAGCTGTCTGAATTGACACATAGTTATTAGTATTCTTTGGCTACTTTTTTTTTTTAAGAAACCCATAGCATAACCCATAACCCATACCAATTTTCATCTCTATGTGCGTGTGTATTTATATGATATCGTCACATCAAGAATTCACACATACAAATAAATGCTCTCTGCTTATTCTATGAGCCATCTTTTTGTTATACACATACAAGGAGAGCCTGTTCTATGAGTAGCTTTTAGGTGAGAAGAACCAGGTGGGGCTAGGCCAGGTTTCACACATCATTAAACTCTTTTAATAAATTGATAAAACTCCACCCTATGAGAAGTTGAATTCTTTGCCCAGACTTCATCTACTGGAAGATTATAGAAGAACTAGAGCTCCCATATGTCTGTTTTTCCACAGACATTTCCTGTTTTTCTACCTGAATTTTTTTCTGGGACAAATCTGCAGATCCCTTTTGATGCTTTTTCAGGATTTCTGGCTGTCTGGCAGTCTGAACAGAGTACAGCTCACTTATACCCATTTTCAGGCATTACTGCAAAGCCCACGTTAGTCAGCTTCACAGAACTGGTACCATAAGTATTTTAAAAATGCTAAAAATAACTATCATCCTGAAACTCTGTTCATCTGAAGATCTCAAATGCTCAGGTAGCACAGGACCTTGAACCTCAGTGCCTCAGGAGGATTATCAGGTAGGGGGACATAAGGCAATCCCAGCCTGTGCTGTGCAGCCTGCCCGGGGTTACCCCAAGCCCTGAGGGGGTGTGAGCACCTACAGCACATGGGGATGCACTAAACATGGAGTGACCCTCAGGACAGGGACCTTGCCCCACATTGCTGTTGCTACAGGGGAAGACAACCACTTCTCCCCAGTCAAGGGGTTACAGGGGAAGAAAAGTCAGATTGAACAGTACATGGGGAACTAGAGGAAAAATTTCGGTGAAAGTGAAGGAGTTGTCTTGAAGTCTTAAAGAAGCATGAAGATTTGCAACTGGCAGGAGAGACCTTGGGGAAATGGCGGCAGCCTCCAGATTTTGTCTGGTGAGCCATTTTATCAGTGAGATGGTGTGTTTAGTTTGATCTGTGACTCCACAGAAAAAATTAGAAACAGATACAGAGAAAAGTATAAGCATGACTTTTGTTCCCCAACTGATAAAGCACAATATATGCAGGCATCGTGTATGTTTGTATCTATAAATCCACACAAAACTGGGGAGAACTCTTACTGATGTATACAGAGCAAAACACTTGGACAGTAACAACAACAAAATTAGAGTTAAGAAAAAGTTAAATCATGATGAAAAAATAAATTATTGCAAGATAAGTAGTAGTTCCAGAAGTATTGCTGTTGAAACTGTGCACACTGGTGTTATCTAGCAGTGAAATTTGGACCCAAATCAGCACATAGGATCACTTTTCTGTGAAATTTGGCAGAGCACATGATACAGAGTTTTCTCTGGCTGTATGCATTCCTGATAGTTTTATGCCTGGCAGTGTGGTGAAAGTTGGTACCTGATTAAGTTTGAAGGCTGTTGTTGCAAAGATAATCCATCAGAAGTTGCACTGGTCAAGTGAGTTTACACCAGATCAGTGATTTTTTGTCATCTCTCTTTGGTGTTAGAAGTTAGAAATATAAAGCTGAACTTGTACCATGAACTATGGCCTAAAGCCAGTGAGTTCTGGCCTTCATCATTTACCCTGCATGTGACTCTTCAGTTCTAGTGAAAGAATTACTGAATTTATTTACTATCTAGCATTTCTGCCTTAATTTTAGGGGGGTCAAAACTTGGTCTGGGCAGCTCTTTGAAAAGGCAAATTAAAGAGTTTGAAAATTGAAGTAATCAGTGTTTCTGATGCTAAGCGTTCTCTAGGAGAAAGATTTCCTTTATTTTCTAAAAATGGTCAGAGTCACTATTGAGCTGATGTTCAGAGAGGTTTTACAATTCTGGATTGCCTTCAAAAAAATTTTTTGAACCTGCATCTCAAAGGCTTTGTTGTGAGCCTCAGTGGTTTGCAACTGCAGCAGGCCTTCATTCTCCAAAGGCTGTAAACTGGCATCAGGAATTACCTGGAGCTGAAAAAAGGACCTGAGCACTGGCCTGAAGTGATTACAGTGATCTAAGGCAGGCACGGGGCAGATGGCCTCCTTCTGCCACATCTGGAGCCAGCACATTGTCTTACTTTTGGTTTGGGAACCTGGAGGCTGTTAATAACACAGCCATCAGGTAACAAATGCAGAGGATATTGTGGCCTCAGCAGGAGGAAGGGATGAAACTCCCCATAAAGCTGAAGATGTGAGAAGGTATTTTTGGGAAGGTGCCCAGTCATCCAGACCCAGTAAGGAGTCAGATAAGACTTCAAACCTTCATACAACCTGAACAAAAAAAAGCTTGCAGGCTTTTAATGGGAGACAGCCAGTTTCACTTCCATCAGCATCATTTCAGTCTTGCATAAGTTCAAGCCAAGCTCTATATTTGATTAAAACTGGCAGGCAGGAGGAGTTTCATGTTTCATTTTTGTAGCTACAGGTTCTGCTGTACTGGTAGAAAATCATACTTAGTGCTAATAGGAACAGTTTAGAAATTTTTTAATAAGTGATCATTTTCATCCCTGAGACTTCCTGTATCATTGAACTCCACTTTATTGTGTGGCTCTTCAGTCTAATTTTCTTCCTCACAAATTCTTGTGCAGTCATTGTGACTGTGTAGCTCACTTGCAAAGAAGGTAGTCAGAGTTGTGGTGAGTTTGTTTAATTTCTGTATGAAAGAGTACTGGTCTGATGACTACCTCATTTTTCTCACGTTCTTGAGGAATGTCGCATCCCATTAAAAAGTACTGCATGGGAATTACATACAGTGACCTGAGATCATCAATCAGGTCTGGTTTAGAAGGCATTAATCCTAGAGTCCTACATGCTCAGAACTTTGTTCCTGCTTTCTCTCTGCTGCTAACTCCTGGCACTGCTAAGTGAACTGCTTAAAATCCTAACTACAAAAAGCAATGTATTAAATATGTATTAGGGTATATAAATTGTACGTATGTGCCTAGAGGCATTTGTTTTAAATGCAATTTTATGCCTACTAATAAACTCCCATTTTGATGTTATTTTCAGTTGCTAACGTATCAGATGTAGTACACTCTGTACTATAAAACTGAAGTTCTTACATCCTTTTTGGATGACAAAACTAGGACTATTGCCATCTCTGCTATATTTCTCATGTCCTTCAGCTCAGGTTGCTTTCGAATCATTCAGCAGCTCCTGTTCCAGTTTTTCTTCTCTTCTTTATTACTCAGAGAAAAACAAACCCACTGTACTTGATTAATTAAAAGCCTTTTTCAGGTGTGGAAATAGAACGTTAAAGAATTTGAAAACAAGGCTGACCTGACTAACTGCTGCAGTAGTTGCACTGTCTGGGAAAATATCTGCAGTCCAGTCTTGGGGACTTTGGAAGTTTCTTGTGCCATTCAAGAAGGAGCTCATCTGCCTTTGAGCCTGGGATCACAATGCTTCTGTCTGGGAAGGGCCCTGAAGCAAAAGTCCAGGGACATGTTCATTGCTGTGAAGGAAACTGGGTCTTTAGATAATACAGTTTAAAAAACAAAATCAGGTATCCTGAAGGTGTCCATGTTTAAGCTCCACTCTTCACAGTTACTCTTGTAATTACAAAAGTTTACCAGAGTGACTTCTACAATCCAAAATTAATGGCTTTTACTAAAACAGAAGACAGCTCCTTCTGAGTAGCTCCCTGTTATAAAATCTAAAAAGATCACTGAACTAGACAAATATGCTTCCAAAAAAGCGTAATTTTTTGACCAAGTATGTTTCTCTTTAGAACTCAGAATTTCTACATTTGAATGGAAAAAATATCTTTTTGTATTCCCTTTCACTGCAGACTCTGGGTTTTGTTTGTATCTCCTTCTTACTCAATAGGTAGTTGTTCTGATAGATAATGAGACTATATTCCAGTAACAGCAGCAAATTTTTGTCTAAGAGTCTAAAATCCTGATAAGCAGTACAGTCGTCTTATATTGCATGTATTTGCCAAGCATGGAAACTTTTATTCAAATACTGGGTGGCTTGTGGTTTTGTATCCATAAATAAAGCATAAATGAAGCTGTTTATGCAGACCCATGAGTAGGTTTTGGTAGCAGTAGATTACACTACATGAAGAAACAATTCTGTCCTTAAAATGTGACTCTAATACTCACTTTATCAGAGCCTGTGTTTACTGTTTCCCACTGAATACTTACTCCATTTACCCACTTTTCAGCTGAAAACTTTCAAATTTCGAAGCTGAAACCTCCCAAAGCCCTCCAGAGGTCTTTTTATTTCATGCATCATCACTGAAAATATAAATAACATGAACCAAATTATACTGCTATCTCTGTAACATCAGCTGTGGTTAGAATATGCCTGCAGCAACATCTGAAAAACCACAGTGATTTGCTGTGTGCTTCTTGGGCACATGAGATGGTAAGGCTTGACTTGACTGCCAGATCTTTGTGGATTTGAAACTGGGAAACACCTCTGTTTGCCAGCTGAGCAAATTGTATGGTGTAACAGATGAGACTTAATGAACCTGCCTCCGTGAATTCTGTAGCCAGTCAGAAAATTTTGGCAATTAAGGCCCATTCCAAGTTTGGCTTTCATTGCAGATGATAGTAAAAGCATGACATGCATTTTGGTCAGGGCTTTTTTAGTGTTGAAACCAAATAGCTTGGAGATCTTTTGTAATGTTTTAATAAAGGTATATAACAAAACCTCCATAGAGAACACTTTCAACATATTTATTCTCATGTCCTCTCTCTTACTCCTCTTATAACTTTTCTTTAAGTGTCACTGCATATTGCTTTATAGGTTCATATTATATACCAGTCAACAAGCAATAGCTAATTTAATTAATGAGAATTAACTCGAATATCAGGTCTGGTAAAGTCAGTCCAGTCAGTCCGAGGTTCACATTATGATCTCAGGGGCAGTAAGGGGTTTTTTTGTTGTTTGTATGTTTGGGGTTTTTTTGTTTGGTTGGTTTGTTTTGTTTTGTTTTAGGGATTTTTTGGGTTGGTTTGTTTGTTTGTTTGTTTGTTTTGTGTGTGTGCGCGCAAATTTCTGCTTCCTTTTTGTGAATTTCTGCATCTTTGGGTGTTATTCCAGGTTTTCCTGTGTGCTCTACATGGCAAGAGATCAAGTCTGTGGATTGCATTCAGTTAAATGAGATCATGAAAATAAGTGTGTGGCATGTATTTGTAAAGCAATCATTGCAGCCTAGTCAGTACCTCTAGTTAACAAGCACCACAGATTTTCCCGTAAATTTAGGGATGAGCTGACAAGAATTTGGGTTCATTATGTATTTCAGTATCCCAAAAAATCTGTAAAGGAAGTGCTAACCAAGGGAAAAAAATTATTTGTATAGATGGAAGGTTTTTGTTTGCCTTCAAAGGTGCAGTCCTTATCATTTACCCTGACATCTTGTGTGCAAACACTGGCAGGGTCAAACTTAAACAATGGGAAAACTGGTTGTAAAGGCTGCCCACTGCCATGTCTTCCCTTAATGTGAAAAGTGAACTGCTACAAACGGGTGACTTGTAAGTTGCTTGTTAGGGCAATAACTCTTGCTGACAAACGAGCTCTGAGTTGGATGGGGAGGAAAGAAGGGGAAGTTCCCTGATCTCTTTTGTCTCAGTACAATGTGCTGGATTTAATAGGGGCTGGAAAGACTGAACAGAACACTGCTGGTGCTTTGAAAGAGTAATGGTTTATTTCTAGCAGAGTTGAGCCAAAACAAGATATAGTATTTCTCCTACTTTTTTTTTTCTTTTTCCTCCAGAGAAACATTAAAAATGTGGACCTCAGAGCTGATAGGCATCACTACACAGAGTTTATCATTTTCCACCTGCATGGATGCTTTCTCTTGTGCTGTCCCCTTGGAATCCTACCTTTTGTCTGCCAAGTGGAACTAAGTTGAAATACTTTTCTGCTGATTTGGCAGGATTAAGAAATAAATTAAAGCACCCTGACTGCCTAGAAGTCTTGTTTTACCAGCTGCTTGCAAAAATCTACTAATGATTACATTTTAAGTCCTTTTAGCACTTTGAGTTCAGCAGGTTAAGCCTGCTGGACCTAGTGGCATGGGAGTCATGTGTCTCCTGTATCTGAGAGATCAATGTTTTATAGTAGGTTGGCTTAGCAATAAACAGTGAAAAAAGACCATCACTTTACACCTAGTTCTATTAAACATACAGGACTACCTCGCTGAGGTACCTAAAGGCTAAGTAGTCTCTCTGGCAGCCATGGTCACTTCTCACCAAGCCAGAGCTGTCATGTGAGCTCATGCAAATCTGTTCCATTTGTGGAAAATGAAAAACTCAAGAACCAAAAGAACATAAAATGTACTTAGGAAGTCATTTCACCATCCAGGAGGGGTTACTTCATTAAGGTTAATCAGATCTGTTTTCTGATTTTACTTAAAATCATCTTAAGAGTATGATGATTTAAAAAAGGTAATAAGGAAAACAAAGCAAATATGCTGAACAGATATTCTTAAAATATACATTTCTTTGTTATTTTGCCACAGACTCCATTTTTGCCAGGAAAGGACCGTGGCATTTGATATAGTAAAAGCAGATGGCATTTTGTTCAAGGGGTATAAAAATGTGAAACAAGAAAGCTAAAGTTGTTGGAATTTGAAAAATTTGGCACAAAAAATATTCTTTGAATCTAACCAAGTTTACATGAGCTTACTCAGTTTTTACATCTTTGTAACACTTTTCTCCAAATTCACAGTCTGTCTTGGATCTCTCCATGCTCAAATTCTTATGCTCTAATGTTTGATTAGGACTGAACGAATTAGATGTAGTTTGTGCTGTAAAATCTGTTTTATTTCAATGCAGTTTTGTCAATAATCAAGAAGCAACTGCAGTATCTCTTTCTTATGAAGGTAACCCGGCTCTGAAGAAGGTATACATTATTTCTTTGGACCTCCTAAATACCTAATTTTCAGAACCAGGGTCAGTTTGGGTAAATTCAAGAAACCCGAGTGACATTTGCTAAAACCATTTCCTGATGGCTTAGTCTTTCAGACTATGCTAAGCATCCCTTTAGGGTTTAAGATACCCCGTGGCTTACTGAGGCCCACACTGATGATTATCAGTTGAATGGACCCTGTCAGGAGAGATTTTGACCCATGGAAACAAGGACTTCCTAGAGAATAGATAACAAAAACCAAAGGTTCATCCAGTCAGTTTCTGTAGCTTACAGTAAACAAAGGAGCAATGTGGGCTGGCTGCTTAATGCCTCTTTTCTCTCATTTTTCCATATGAATTACTTATGGAGGGCTGAGTTGGTAATCTGGTAGGCTTTATGTAATGAGGCTGCTTTTCTCTAGATCAGAGACAAGATGTTTTAATTTGCTGCCAGGTTTAAATGACGGCCATTCTTGCTGGTAACTTTGTGCCAATGCAGTGAATGACTCTTTTGAGTGATTTGCTGACCTGGGACCTCCTGAAGCAAAGGATTACAGGATGAAAATATACACTACATAAAACAGGTCACATGTCACCAATAAAAATACCAATAATCCAGGGTTTTTTCTTCACATTTTATATGGAACTACATCATTGATTTAAGACCATTCCCTACAAACTAGTGCACTAGCTTATTACCACTGTGGTTTTCTGTAACAACCTTCGGTTGCTGCAGCCCCATACTTCAGTAGCCCAGCACTCCTCAGTAATGATGGTTGCCTGGTAATATTTTCTCAAAACCCCTTTATTAATAACAGCAAACTTGGGTTTCTTGCAGATGACTTGTAAGTAACCCAATAGGGATGATGTATTAAAAGAAACCCAAACCTTTCACTGCAGATCTTTGCTCACAAGTTTGCATCTGCAAAAAGTGTTTTCTGAATCTGAAATTGGCCCACTACAAGAAGTAAAGATTATTAAACTGCTCAGACCTGAATGTTGTCAGTGTGTGGTTATATGCAAACATGGAGATTTAGTTTTGGCCCAAGAGTGAATTCTCAAGCTTGCTGGAATTGCCTTATCCAGTGTCAATAAGTTTCTCTACTAGAAAAATGAAGTAGTACCCTCTGTAATCCCATGTAAAATAAACCAATCCCTGTATTCAGTATGTTGTATGGTCTTTTTCCAAATGTGAAGAAAAGTCATGGTGTCTTATCCTACTACATTTAGTACTTGACCATCTTGAAAAAACTTAAATCCATTTGCATTTTCATATAATTTCCAAATGTGTTAATTCTGTAAGGTTTTCTCCTGCAAATAGGTGAAATTAACTCCTTTGTGTTATGTATAAGAGTACTGTTGGGATTTCTGTAAGATTCATTTTAAATATGATTAAAAAACAATAAAATACAGTGGTGTTGAGAAAAATATTTCCTGTAGCAGCAGGATATGCTTTTTTTTAAAAATTGCAAGTCCCAAGCTGGGCTGGAGTCTGTGAAAATCAAAGGCATTTTTTAAAAGATAGAAGACCATGTAGATTTGGCATACTGACAAAATCCCACTTATGGAATCCATTCAGTGTCTTAGCCACAAAAATCGCAGAAAGAACACCAACAAGATTTTTAGTTTCCAGAATACTGTATTTCTTCCTCTCTTCTCCCTTCTCTGTACTCATTTCCTGAAAGTTGGCTCATTAAGGAAAGTAAATGGGTTTTTTTAAAGAGCAAATAATTAGCTGTTCCTGAAATTCCATCCCATGAGTTATCCCACTGTCTTTGACATACCTACAGTACAATAATTTCATCTGAAGAACTGATTTCATGAGTTTAATTTTCACGTATGAAGTGTATTTCCAAAAGAAAGCCTTTTTTGTTGTTGTTGTTGATGTAATAGATGTGTTTTTATCCTATCAATTTAAAGAAACTATATTAGGTATTTGAATACTTTCAAAAAAGCTGGATCTTTAAAGTCAGCCTAGGATTATGCTAAATAAAGAATAAACGACCAGAAAAAAAGCTTCCAAATGCCTGCACATCATTACATCTTTGAAAGGTTTTACCGAGTGGATAAAAATAACCACAGAAGCATTGTAAGGGTAAGAAAATGAAAATAAAGACCTGATGATCCTTTATATTCAGTATATAGTATATTTTGCTCATTTACTGACCTACTCCTGTAGATTTTTTGTTTATAGCCAGGCGGCTTCAAACCACTTGCCTCTTCTATTTTCAACTGGAAGTATTGGGAACTCTGTAACTATCACCAGACTTCAGGTCCATGAGCTTTTGAAGCCAGAATAAAGTGAAGTGACACCTTCCCCTACCCTGTGAGGCTTCCTCCTTCCGTTGCCAGGGGCTGGCTCTGTTTTCTACAAGGCTTCTCTTCCAGGCAAAATCAGCCCTTGGTAGCTCCAGGGCTCCGAGAGAGAGCAGTGTGACTCTCTCAGCCATACTCCTGCTTCTTTGTCCTAGGTGCTAAGCAAAAACATGCACGGGCACAAACCTCCCGCCGCCCAATTTTACTTACAGTGCAGAAACCTGAAGGTGGGGGAAGGATAGCAGTAATCAGATCTCAGGAGCAGTTGGTCCAAATTGCACAGGAAGCTTCGCTCAAACTTGGCAAGTGTCAGGCGTTCGCCACCGCCAGCTCACTCCCTTCCCACTGCCTGATGGATAACGCTAGATGGCTGGCCAGACTAATCAAATACAAATGCTTCCAAAGGGGTAACAACAACTTGTGTGTGATGCAATTGTGAAGTTGCACGCTGATGGCAGAAGTTTCCTTCTGGTTGCATAGGTTTTTGTCCTTGGCACTTGATTTCCAAAGCAGTGCCTTGTGCAGTGGAACATGGAGGCAAAAGGATGGTGCTGTCAAGAGATGCTGTACAAAGAGCTCATGGTCCTCCTATGTCCTTGACTACAGAATGATATTGTCTTGGTTACTGCTGCTGAGGGTGTACATAGAAAATTGAGCCTATAAATAAGTAGTTCAGAGAACACTGGGACCAAAGAGGCCTGATTTCCTGTAAATTCTCGTGTTAGGTTTTATAGATCTTTGTCCTTTAGTTTTTCAGGTGGTTGGAGCATGTATTTGGGCTCTCTTCCATGTGGATTCTCTGGTGTCTAACAACATTTGAGCTCACATTACTCTCCATCTCTCACTGGTGGCATTAATAGGGTTTCTCTCTGCTGCCTGCCACATGCTTTCAAAAAAGTGGATGGAATCTGAGACTCTGAAACCTCCACAAGTGTGGTTGGAACTGTGCTTCCTAACACAAGGTTTGAATTTGTCCACAAACGTAGAGCAGTTTTAACTGGGCAAGGGAGCTATAATTCCACTGACTCCAGTGTGGTTGTTGAAAGGGCCAGGAGGCAAAATTGTACATATGTGAAAAATCCCAGGATTTTAGGAGATGTTCCTTTCAAATTGCAGTAATAAGCAAAAAACACTTAACCAGATTGGTGAAAGTTAAGTTCTATGTTTTGTAAAAAAACATAAATATTTTAAAGAATAAATAAAAGGTGCCTCTGAAGCTCTTAGTGGTAGGAATGTGATCAAATTGGGAATCTGGAGGCTCTCATAATCGTGGCTCCTAATCATCTGGCCAGGGAACCCTGACAGGAGTAAGGCATCTGATACAGGTTGGTCACAACTCTGAAGAGTTTGCATTTTTCAGCCAGGTGCAGCAGTTGCTCCTAATTCACACAGTATTTTTACGAGTAATGTCAGATCCCAATCAGTGCCAAACCCTGTTGGCATCTTACATGATAACTTAGCAAACAGGGAAAAAAAAGGATGATAACAGAATACTAATATTAACTTTGTAAGAGAAAAAAAGGTCTGTTGCACATTGATCTTATTAAGTAAATGATTTACTGGAATTTCCTCTTGCTTTGCAACTTGCCTGAGAACATATTCTATCTCAACTATCTAAGGCCTGGATAATTTCATCTGGTTGTCTGCCAGCTATGACACAGCCATTTAACTCTGTCACTTTTCTTGGTCACCTCCATTCAGTGTTTGTTGTTGACTTCTGTTTCTAAAGTAACAGGACAGCATTTTCCTAAGACACTGAGGACATGACCAACAGGAATCTGGGAAGTCCCATCTGCCTCTGCTTAAAACTGGATAATCATCAAAAATTTGGTCTGAGGTTGAAAAGGACAGCACTAGCTTTCTGTTCTTCTTATAAAACTTGGGTTTATATATCCTAGGAGCTAAAAAAAAAAAATCAGGATAAATATCAGAAACTACATAACTGTGGATAAATCAGACTTGATTATGTTTGGTCATCTTAATTCCTGTCTTCAACTAGTTGGACACAAGAGGATCTGTTACCAGTTTCCCTGCAGTTTGGAGCTGCTTGAATAAAATGTAGGGCAAATGACTGATGAAAGAAATTTCTCAAGGAGGTGATGTAGCATGAAAAATAATTAACAAAATAACTTAATTATGACCTTGAGACTTCAGTTTGATACTTCACATTCTTGTGTTTTAATTCCTATGAATATATAAACGTGCATTTAACATTTGTGAAGATATAATAGGAATTGCAGGTCTGCAGGGAGGGATATGAACATGAAGTGCATATGTAATCTCAGTATTGTGATTTCAGTCCAGCTCTTTGATTACTAATATTCTGACATCATGATATAATGCAGTCATAATCAGATACATTAGAGTCACTTTGGATATCTGAACATGAAGCTGTGGGATGCCAAGAGTTTAACGAATTACCTGATATCTACTAATTTATCACTTGTGCATGTTATTGGATTACAAACAGAAACAGACCTGACTACTGATTTGAGAATCAATAATGATTTCTAAAGCAGCTGATGGAATTACTCTAGTACCCACTGATAGTAGAGGGAGTCTGACAATCCAGGGTTTGGGAAGATTGCTCTGTCTGCTTTTGCTAGTTAAAAACTAAGATTATTATGTGAAATGGCATTTTTATCACCAAAAGGAGACTTTTATGACTTGTAAATACTGTATGTTGAACCAGAGGGCACATCACTACTGACAAATGTATTTAAACAGTAAAAACACCTAATTAGGTTTTATAGTACCTGTATTTGTCTAGCAGAGAGAGCTGATTACAGAAAGATCAATAGACAGGACCATTCATTGCAGCAACCTAAATGCATTTGGGCCAATGGGAGTTTGGAATGAGCCAGGAATGTACCTTGAAGCCAACTCCCTCACTGCTGGAGATTGCTGTCCCACATCAAGCCCTGACAGAAGTATGAATGCATACTATCTGTGTATTAACGATCTCATTATTTTTTACAGACAGGAGCTCGGAGGCAAATCCAATGTTTGCAATGATCAGTGTGCAGCAGCTGAAGCGGGGCTGCTGTAGCAGGGCCATATTCACTGCCCTCATTAGGGGAGAGAGAGAAAGGAGCACACTGCCCATGACAGCTTGGACGTGGGGGCTCTACGGCCTCACTGGGGGCACCAGTCAGAAGACAGAGGTGGGAAGGACAATTTGATAGAGGCTACACTGGCTTGCTGGGCAACAGGGTCCTTTGAAAAGTTGCAGGGGAGATCTCATGACCCCTGCCCCCCCTGTGCTTTGGGCTTACTGTCATTGTCAACAGCACTACAGACCCCAGGTCATTGTGCTGAAAGGGTAAAGTCTTTCCCTCTGTCCTTGTTTAGCACTTTTAGGCACCAGGAATAATTTCACCCCACATATGCTGATTCCAGAAATTAAAAGCTGTGGTATACATGCTTCAAAGTAAAAGTGTTATTTTTTTGCAGCCTTTGCTCTTGCTACATCAACTGGCTTAGCCTTTGGCTGTGTAGCCCCCAGATGCACGACTGCCTTCTTCTGTATCACTCCAGCCTGGAGCATTAAAGAGATCCACTTATAACTTCTTATCAGCACAGCATGAAGACAGGAAGAAAATCACTTTTAAGAAACAGCATGCCTTTTAAAATAATCAGCTCAAACTTCTGGTTCAGATTAAGCACAATAAAGCTTGGGTTGCACCCGTGCTATATCCTTTGGGGAAGAAAACACCACAGAGGCGTTGTTCATAAGAATGGATTAGGCTTGCAAAGATCAGTAACTAGTATAATCTGGAACCTCAATTCAGATGCTTTGTTTTTTAAAAATAGGGTTCACTGGGGCAAATGTATGCCAGATGTAACAACCGTGGCCAGCAAAACTAATTATTTCTATTTAAAAATTCCATTGCTAACACAAATGCTGCCTGGAATGGTGTGGGTTCATATTTTCAGCATATGAAAGGGCTCTGCAACTGCTGACATCTCTGGAAGCAGTTTGACCAGTAAAGCCAGGAGTCCTCTGTGGAAACAAAAGCCTTCTGCTTCTTTTATTAAGTGTATCACATTTTCTGCAGTGCATGCTAGGCTAGGTACAGTTAGGAGCCATGAATGTGGGAGAACACCCATTGGTGAGTCCATCATCAACTCTTTCAGCTATGTAGAGGATATAAAAGGGCATTCTTCCCATAAAAATATAAATTACAGTGGGGATGAAGTATTCCCTCTGTCTGCAAACTCTTTTCAAATACTCATGAGCTGTGCTTGTCAGCACGTGCACTGGCCTGTGTGTGCTCACAGGACATGCAAGCACAAGGTTATGGTGGGAAGTACTGCAGAGTCCTAAACTCTGTCCAGTAACTCTTGCTTCTATTCCCATGCCACTCAGTAGTACCGTGGGTCACAAAATCCCTTCTTCCCTCTCTCACCAATTCATAGTGAGGCTGCTCCTGAGTATAGAAGAAAACCTCTTCTTGAATTTGATAGTGCATTGTCCAGCATTTCAATGCATAATAAAAAAGTTGCACTTAGAGCTCAGGTATGACTGTGAACTTCCCAAAGTTTGACTGAAACTGCGTCTGGATCCAGTATGCACTATGTTTCAGTTACAGAGCAATTAAACAGGCTAAGCTTTACTGAAGGAACTCTGGATCCATGAGCTGGTTAGTTGGCTTGTAGATTTAAGCCCAAAGACCCATCCTAGCCTCACAATTTAGGCTTGTTTAAAGACACTTGAACTTGTTATGGTCTGTTGAGTGCCAGATTTTCTTAAACTGTTTTCTCAGCTGTATTTTGCATTGAGGTAGGGCTCCAAAACCATCAGGAGTAGGAATTTGTCTGGTTTGTGCTTATATAGTCATTATCAAGGGAGCATAAAAATTATGAGGAATATCAGAACTCAAGATACAGACTCTGTTTTTTAAAAAATCTTCAATAAAAACCATAGTTTTAAAATCCTGTAGAACAGAAAAAGAGAGACTCTTAGAGCCATGAGTGAGCAGCTGTTTGAGCCATTTTCTGTAGTCTACCTCCCGTAATATTTTGTGAGTGAGGACTTCATTTCAACCCTGCTGACAGACATCTGCAACGGAAGAGATACTGTGTGCATGGCCAGAACACAAACAAGAAAAACTGATTCCAGTTCTATTGTCACTTCCCTCAAATGCATTTGGACAGTGATGAGAAAAGTTCTTATCTGATTTACAAGACATTTCCTTTCAAATCAACAAAGTGATGTCACAATATTTAGAAACTCTTTGCTGACCTGCCAACAAAATTATTAATGCCCCGTGATTTTTTATTTAGACCTTGAATGGAAGTTTTATTTCCATTTACTGCCATTTAATACAAAATCTTGCCAGAGTTTTAAGTCAGTATACGCCTTGCAGTGCATATTGCTGTTTCCATAGGGAAAGTCTGTCACTGTCAACCTGAGAGCAACGCCTCAGGTTGTGCTGATACAGCTTCACTGGCAACAAATCATAAACTAAGTGAAGTGGTGTGACTCCCAGAGGAATGATGGATAGTCCTCAGAATAACCTCATTACCACCCTTAAGAAAAAGATGATGAGGGATCAAGGCAAGGCACCTTTTGTTTGCGTTCTTTTCTTGACCTACCATGACCCAACCAAGAAAGTAACACAAAATCCAGAAAAAGGCTGATGTTACCGACAACAAGGAATACTACCCAGAAATCTTGTGAAAAAGTTTTGACCAGGGAAGAATATTCTGAAATATAGAGCTACAAATATGAAAAACAGCCCCTTTCAGCATCTGAAATGTTTTCCAAATGAAAGAGTTAATTAAGGAATCTAAATCAGCTGAATGTAAAAATTAAAGCACATTTAAAATACTGAATTTTATTTTTTCAGTGAGTTGTTCACAGCAAGAAATGAGATTAACTCTGCTATCTGCATCTGGAGTCGAATTCATAATTTCTGCCAAACTCAAGGATAACTGGAAGAAGCAATTCCAGCCCTTGTCCAGTAAAATCCCAGATTTCAGTATCAGTTTAAAAAAACCCAGCAAACACAGTACATCTTGAAACACACAGAACATCCTACAGCTGTGTGATTTTTACGATATAGGGTGTCTTTTTGCATTGCATCTTAGCTTTCTAAGTTTTGTCAGCTAAGGAGACAAACAAATATTCTGGAAACTGAAGTGGGTGTGGTCAAGAATGAATGGAACATATCCTCCTGTAGTGGCTCTCTGACCTTCCTGGTTTGTTTTTCTTCATACAGATGAAGCCTCACCCAAAAACTCTCTGGAGACTCCTGAAAAAATTGAGCTCCCATTCTTGACTGAGTGGCTGTGCTGGTGAGGAATAAGGGTACAAATCCATAGTGAGGTTATTGGAGATGATTTCTGGATTAACTGCATGATTTTGCTGAATGCTTCAATAGCAAATGAATTAATAGCTCAAATGAAGTATTTCAAGCCATGCAGAGATGATTTATTTGACATCTTTGAATAGCTAGTGAATGAAAAGGAAATCTCTTTGCCTCCTCCTTCTCTTCATTTAAATCTTTATTTTACTTCTGCTGATAAGTTTATTCCTGAAGCATGCATAGCTTTCACAGGCTGACAGATTTCTTCCTCCATGGCCTTTCAGGGCAAGAGCTAACAATTGCATGGAGACTGTAGTCCAAAACTCTTCATAGCACTTCATATGCAGAATAATGGGCTACTTAATTTTTGCTGGAGTAACAGAAGGATATGATAAAACAAGCGAATGCACTAAGATAATCAAAATGGTTTTTATAGCTGACTTTTAATAGACTTTAATGTTTCAAAGAGTACCCAACAGCCAACACTTCTGTAGCACACTTTCACGTCCCAAACATTCTGCACATTTTCCTGAAAAAGGGAAAAAAAAAGGAACCTAATTCTCTTCTCAGTTCCACCATCTTTTTCCAAGGTGAACATAGTTCTTTTGCAGTATTATCTCCATTTAAATAAGTGTTACTGACAGAAAAATCTGATCCACAGTCTCTATGAGGACTTCTGTTTCTTACGTTAAGGTAGGCCAATGCAAGGCTGGCATCTTCAACTGCTTTGATTAAAAGAAAAAAGAAAATGTAGGTACCCCCATCAGAAGCTTGGAGAGACAACCTTTTTTTTTTTTTTTTTTTAACTCAGTTGTAGACTGCAAAGCCTAAACCTCTTTAAATCTCCTTTTTACAGGAATGAAGTCCTGGCTACTAACACTCTCAAACAAGCTTTATATTTTTCTCTTATCTCAAAGCACACCCCCCTCTGGGAGGCTCCATTAAAACCTGAGAGATCTTCCCTGTCCAACTTTCATCATGCTCTTGAGCTGCATAGTCCAAAGTATGGTCTTTCCTAAGAAATCTTTAGAAACCTCTTTGTAGCCTGTCTGCTAAGAGTTTTCCAACCACTTTCTGTGAGCCTTCAGGCACTGAAGTGGAATATAGAAAAGCACAATTTGACAGAACTGATCTCCAAAGACACCTGCATCTCAGGTGACCCAAAAACTGTTTTTAGTGTGACACTCAATTTAATGTGTGGTAACTGTGTAAATGTTACAGACTAGAAGTGCAAACATTTATTAGTAAGAGCAGTTGTTCCTGAAAGAAACCAGAAGATACCACTCCTGTTAAATTTCTAATTGGCAAATTCAGAATGCTTGTCTAAACTGGAGAAAGTGCATCACCTGTTTTTGTCATTAATAAATAACTTAAGGTCAGATCCAAAATCTGTTAAAATTTATGGAAAAGCCTCCCAGTGATTTCAGTAAGCTTTGGACAAGGGCCTATGCATTTACATTTCTTCCTCAAAGCATTTTCAGTTCAAGAGTATCATGTGTCATTGTCCTTATTATTTTAGTGCATCGTTAAAGTATATCGTCATCACAGAAATTTTAGTAGCTAAAGGTAAGCATGGAGAAATCCTTTCATGAAGTACAGGGGCAGAAAAAAGAAAAATGATCCAGCCAGACCCACTGTAAAGCTCCAACTTGCTCTCTCACTATAGGAATGATACTGTCAAGTTAAAATTATAATTGCTGATGGGATTTATGCCAGCAGTTGACCCAGATAGTGAGTTGATCATCAGCTGAAAAGGGGATGTAAGCCTTAATAAGAATTGAAAGAACAGAACTGTTATGAGGAATTCCCCGTGGAGCCCCTGAACAGTAGACAGTGTTATCTTTGCAGCTGTGCGTAGGAAGAAAGCACAGACTTCAGCAATTCTCCAGGCTTCAGAATGCACACAATGGTGTATTTCACATGAATGCATTTCTCTGTTATGGCTACCACTAACATGGACCCATGCTTACATCTGGTGCATCTGTCCCTTTCATTTTTTTATAGCTGATGGGAAGCCTACGCACTAACAAAGATGTTATCTTTGAATATTTTTTTTGCATTTTGAAGAGTATTACACTTATGCCTTCATATACACATGAACAGCAAGTGCTTAGTGTATGGTTTTCTACTTGAATGTGCTATTTCAATGAATAGTGATATCTAAAATACTTCCTCAGACACAGATTGTTTGCTCTTTTCAAATCTGTCTTCAGTATACCCATTAGTATATAAATATATATATATTTATATAAATATAAATTTATAGTCTCCATCACATTGTAGAATTTTAAAGACAGAAGCTTACTATAAATTAAAATTATGAGATATCAGAACATAAGTAACAAAGATTATGATTAAGGTATATTATAGAGCACATAAAATGCCTTAGTGGGAGGCAATTGGATACCTTTGATTAGCAAGAGACTGAGAACCAGATACAGCCTGGCTGTTTTCCACCACTGCTGAAGCACAAAGAAGTTGTAAACTGAGGTTAACTAATGATTTAAATTGGTTCATAGCTGTTTGCATCACTAGAGCTCCACAAAGGAGCCGGTTTGTATTAATGAGATGAAACCAAAATATTTGACTAAAATTTCAGAACTGAAATGTTTGAAATGTTTCAAACTGATGTTGAGTGTTTGAAAACTGATACCAATACACTCTCATTAATATGCAGCTTTGCTAACTTGATTATCAGTTTTACATAATACAGAAATTTGTTAGTAATGAATATAAAGTCTGTCAAGTTAGAAGTTTAAACACTATTTTATTTTGATGGTATGTGAAAGGTAGTTTCTGTAGTGATATTTTCTTTGAAAAATATATGAATTATCTTATAGAATAAGTTAATGAATAGCTGCTTTGGGATGATTTTATGATGCTTGTATCCCCAAGTAAATAACTTGGGAGAAGAATGTGAACGATAGCCTAGTTGGTATTCCACAGCCTAAGTCTTCGGATATTGTGAACAATTCTTTGGGCAGAATTTGTCAAATCACCACCTAACTATGGGTAAATGTTCTGGATTTCCTGAGCTGCATGCAGGACAAATCAGAGGCATAGGAGGAACAGCCCAGCTATCTTTATATGCCCCCCACTCTGATTATGAGGGCTATCCAGTTATATCCTCAAGATAAATTAGAACAACTTCACCGCTACTTTATCTCAGAAAGCCCCTCAAGGGGCTGTTGTGCTCGTCAAAATTCACCAGAGCACCAAATCCTACTTATCTCACTGAAGTCGAGGGTGGGCTGATAGGAAGGCAGCTACACCATCTTCCTGTTAACTGGAGATTTCCTCCGTCTGTTAGCACTGGCAAGGAGGACTGAGTGGAGCTGTGATAAACAGTATGCAAGGATATGAAAGGTAGTTGCAAAGAGGAAGGGAACAAGCTAATTCCCATATGCAAGGGAGATAGGGAAAAAAAATTATGTGTTCAAGTAGGAGTATCAAATACTGTGGGAAGAAAGATTAGAGTAACGTTTTTGGGACAGCATGTTCCCTGAGGGAAGTCGAGTGCAGGGAAAGATTGCCTAAAGCAACTGTGGAGTCTCTGTATGGAGGTCTTCAAAGACAGGTAAGCAAAACCTCTGTCTGGAGAGAAATGGGAATGCTTTATCCTGCCTCACGGTTCCTGACAGATCTATTTTAGTTACAGTCCCTTATCACAGTGGGGGGGTGTGGGCTGTGTATACATCTAGCTGGAGATCAGTGACCCTATCTGCCAGCAGTTCCTTGGGTAAGTCAAAAGTTACCTTGGCTAATCCTTGATTTTCTATTGCTTTGTGGCTGCACCTGCAAGGAGTTACACAAGTTTCTATGCACAGAAGAATATGTCAAATACATCCATTTTTTGGCACCCGGTCAACAAATTCAGCCAGTACTTGTCCTCCCTTTGACAGGACATCTGCCACATCAACAATGAAACTGTCCTATGTGAACACCTTTACAACAATACCATGTTGAAAAAAAATCACCATACAGCTGAGTCTATCAAGAAAATAATTACATTTGTGAAAATATTTTCAGACAGGGGCTGAAAATTGCCATAGAGTAGTCTTAGGTCTTGAAGCCTATTTCTGAATGCAAAGGCTTAAGTTTGGAAGGTCTCCTCTTGTGGACCTGGCTAGGCAGGTTTGGAAAGCTTTCAGTCCTTGGTAAAACCAAAGTACAAGTATAAGGTGAATGGGACTGGGAGAACACGGCTCATGTTATTTTTCATTCATGAACCTAAAAAGAAAAAAATTAAAGGACTACCAAGAAACTTGAGGACTGAATGGATTCCTCCTCAGTGCTGGCAGAAATATCAATTTGGATGGAAACCTGGAAGTTCTGTGCTTACAGGAAGAGGTTTGTTTTCTTTCCTAGTCAGTGCTACTTGGACTTTGTTTCTTCCTAGATAGCTGACATCTGGTCACAGGTTTTGTTAATATTCAAGTCCAAATGTGAATAACATCTGATAATTAAAAATTTTGAGATAAACTTCAGCTTCTGAGCGTGCATGCATCTGGTCCCAAATATGAAATGTATTTCTTACTCATAAGCTGCGAAATAAATAACAGAAATGCAAGTATAAAAAAAATAAAGTGAAATCTATTCCTTTTCTCAATGCTCCTAATTACAAAGGTACCTGTTTGTAGGTAAGGATAACAAAAATAACAATGAAAGACAATGTCAGGCCCCAGTTCTCTGAATGTAGACATTTTGTAACTGATGAAGCAACTGAGTGAGTGACAAGAAGTGGGAAATGCTCTTTACCTTTAGTCAGATATTCAAGTTAATGAATCAGGCCAAGTGAGTTTGAATTTCTTCTAACCAAGGGCTCTGGCTGCACCATCAATTTTTTGTCCCCACCACCCACTGAGTCTTAGCTTTCCATGTCCTCCAGCTGCCAGCTACCACAGCAAACCCTCCCAGAGCCGTGCCCTTCCCTTAGCCCACAGCTGCTGTCCATCACTGGCTTTGGAGCAAGTTTTCCAAACCTTTCCCCAAATGTGGGTCTCCTGCATGGTATGTAGGATAAGTTGCTACCAGCCAGGACATTGGGATGTCCTTTTTTGGCTGCATCAAAAAGGTAAATTCATTCCCCAGCTGCCCTCAGGAACCTTGATAATGATTCCCACAGGCTTTCTCGATGCTTAGCAGGAAAGCAGAACTGAACAAGTGCAGACCTCCCTGCTGCTGAGCTTGGACAATACGGCTGCTCATAATACCAGCAGATGTTTTTGCTTTTTAGGCCATACAGGACAAATTTATTTTCCTCTCAGGAGCAAACATAAGAATAGCCAAGACTAAGAAATTCAGAGCTAGTTTCTGGAAACCACTACTGACTTATGCTGCAAAGCAGTACTTACACTTAAGATCCACCAGTAATGAGGCTCTTCTGGTTAGTGCATGGAACTGCTGGCTCAGCATAAACTGATGTGCCTTAAGCATCAAAGCTGGGCTTAGTTTTATACCCTGCTCTGCTTAAAAGTGGTGCACCAGGTAATTTCTCTAGTTAGTGTATTGTGTTTGTAATGGCATCGTGTCTCTTCCCCTTAAGGCATTGAGGTGTGAAAGCCATAGCAATCTGAAGTCCTCATTAACATCATAAGGATCAGACTAATCTATATCAATTTTTTACATTTATAAAAAACCCAACACTTTATAAACTATTTTTGGTTTTTCTTCTACTTCTTCATGCTCATAAAAGTGCCAAAACTAAAGCAGAAACAAAGGGGAAAACACATTAAATGGTTTAAAGTTTTTAGTTCACAAAAACTTTTATCTGGATTTCTTGTTTGGATTCAAAGAGGCAAAACATAAGACTTTGATGTCCTTCATTGCCTGTTAAAAGAGAGAGAATGAGACCCACCAATAGGAAGAAGTTGGCATGAAGCCCTCTTTGACACAGCAAGCACAATGTAAAGGATTAAAGGTCTAATCTAGAAGATATATTGCACACTAAACAGCAGAACCATTTAGGAGAACATTAAATGGCACTTAAGCTAAACAGTTGTCCTTGGGAACTGCAGTTTATATGTGACTGCTCTAATATCCATTTTAAGCTTGCAGGGCTTTGAAAACAAGATGTCATTGTTTTATAAAAACACACACATTTAATCTTCACTTGTAAGGCTGTTCTTGAAATATCTGGCTGCTGGACTGGCTAAACATTTCAGAGGAAACAAACGAGGCTGGTGTCAAAACTAGTACTGTTGAACTTTATTTGTGAAGTTATTTGCATGTGCTCAGTTGATTATTTTTTCATCTATATAAGAAAACTGCAAACTTATTCAATGATAAAAGTCCCATTTGATTTTTTAACAGTATTCCCACTGTTCTGTAAGAAAATAATAATAATAATACAGCTTAAGTAATATGAGAGCACCTAGAAAGTGGTCAGTTCTACATTCACTTTTATTCTGCGTTCTTCATAAATTAATATTTATGGAACTATTACGAGGCTTTAGCCAAAAATAAAGACCACCCAGAGCAAGGTTTCAATTTTAGTATTCTAAGCACAGGTCATTTTAAAAAAAGTCTTACAAAAAAGCCTTCTTCTGTAATATGTACACTACATGGATTTTCATGCCCATCGCTCAGTAGGCGTGTGAAGCATATTCCATTTCTAAAAAATTACAATGCATGCTTTTATAATCCATTTATTATTTCTCCCTAGGCGGAAATCATCTCTACCATGTAGGCAATGAATAAAAGAAAAAAGAAAAGAAAAAAGGCAACAGGAAGGAGACTGTGTTTTCAGAATTATATAGTCCAGTCCAAAATCCTCCTACTTTTAACTGATGATCTAGAAAATGAAATGGAAAGAACTATAAAAAAACAAGTTGGAACCATATATTTGATACCTTGAATATTTTTTCTTGTATCAATACTTATATAAATCCTTGGCACAGTGACTATTCAAGGGTATCCCTTAGCTCAAGTCATTATTCCCAAAAGCCATTTTAACAATAAAGTGACATTGTGGTCCTCAGGGACAGTTTTGGTTAACTGAGCTAGTGGTGTTCTGACAGCTGCCAGGAGAGGCAGTCCCAGCCGTGTGCCTTGTTAACTGCTCCAGAAAGGAGCCCAAAGGTGAAACGAGTGAGGAGAACAACCACCTCCTGCAGGGCCTGGGTGGCCTGAAGTCACAGGTGGCTCGGGCTGAGGAGCACTGACAAGGCACTGAGGGATGGACTACACGGTGTCGTAGCCATGGAACAAGCAAACAGATACCCTCTGTCTGTAAGAGGCATTTCAAGGGGATTGCAAGAGAAAAGTTAGCACTCATCCTATAATAACCTCCTGCCAAACTCCTCATCACCAAACCAGGGTGCCTACCGTCCTTGTTAGCATGGGATTAACTGCTGGAGTATCTGTGAAGCTGCTCCTCTCGGGTTGGGTAGGAATCCACTTAACTCTTTGTTAATTAAAAGCAGCAGCTTATACCTCATGGAAAGCATTCTCTGCTTGTGTTAAGTGCCTGTCACAGTTCTCTGTCTCTATTTGACATCATTAGGTAGATTTGCCCCAACACAGCATTGAGATGTGCAAAGAATAACAGCAGTGCTGAGGGAAGCTGAGCACTAAGGCAATTTGGCTGGGCCTCAACAAAATGGTTTCTGGGGATGACATTAAGACTCTAGTAGAAAAGTTTTGTGTGATTCTAATTTTAAGTGGTTCTGGTCTGAAATTTGTCAGGGGAAGGATGGTGTTGGTCCCAGAAGATAAAGTATTTTAGTCATTCTCCTATCTTTCCCTTGAGAAGCCTTCCTAGGGTGGTCTATTCTGTCCTCCTATATATCCATGCCAAAGATCACCCCTTCCCCAAGGCCATAAATTTCAAGGAAGACCACTCAACCCCTGTCCCTAGCAATGATAACTTTTCTGCTTAGAAAAATAGGAAATAACCAAGAGTAGAAATAACATGTGTTATTAGAACAACTAATATCCTCAGAACAAATGCAGACTTGCAGGCACAAGTAGCCCTTCTTCAGGTCTCAAAAACAATTGCAAAATGAAGGCAACGTAATTTTGGTTCATTGTGATATCTTAACCTGTAAGACACCTGGGAGAAAATTAGTCTTTATCCTGTCTAGAGCCAGGTGACTGCTCTCTCAGCAGTCCTTCCTTTGCTTTCTACTGCCTCACTGAAAAGTCCCAGTCTCAGCACACAGGCAAGTCCTACATGTTATTTGTGTTTAGGACAACTCAGGCTTTTGTTTGTTTTACCTTTTTGGTTTTCAGCTTAAAAAAAATGGCTCTAAATGCTGAATTGCTGGTATTTTTGTTGCTCTGTATATGTCCTGCATCAGGGTGATCTCCATCTCTGAAAAGTGACAGACCCAAAATTTCTAGAAAGAACTGAAGGGCTCCACTGGGTAAAAGAAAGAGTCGGGGATAAAGATTCTGTTAGAAGAAAAAAGGTTGGCTTAAACGATGGAAAATGATGGCACTTAAACAGGGCTTATTTAGTCAGAGTTATTCATTGTAAGTGACATAATTTTGAACACTGAACTTTAGAGAAGTTGAAAAATATCAGAAATTTTCCAGATCCAGAACACAGTAAACATTGGAGCTAAAATGTCTGTAGTGTACAAAACATTCTCCCAACTGCAGCTGGCTGCTCCCATGCTGGAACAATGCGTACCCACAAATAGCAAGGAATGAAAACACTTTCTATTTCTTAATAGGCTGTCTGCTTTTAATTATTTTAGTTGCTTGCTGGGAACAATAGAGGTGAATTGGAAATGATGGTTCAGAAATCATAAGAAATAAATAAGTAACTATTTTCAATGTTTTGGACTTTACATGTATACAGTGCCTCTCATTAGATGATCCCAAATCACTTAGAAAAGGGTAACTATTAGTATTATACTCAATTTACAAGCTAGTAGAGAGGGGCTAGGAAGTTAGTAGGGTGTTTAACTTTGAACAGGGTGCAGGGATGGCTTTTGCTGCAGCTATTTATAGAGGATTTACACGACTGTAGTGTTTATTGTGTCTTTCAATAAAAAGCAGCTGCAGAAACATGCAGCTGGCAAACTTCAGTACCTGTGAGATACCAAAGACATTATCCAGAAAACTGATGCACAGGTACAAGGAGATTACATGCTCTTTGTAGCAATTTAAGTGTTTCTTTTCTAACAAAAGTCTGAACCAATTTTAAATGTTTATGTTGTTTATGTTCAAAAGTCTCTTCCTCTGCCTGTTTAAAGCCAGATCCTCATCCTGATATAAATCATCCAGCTGTATTGTTCAAGTTCCTCAGGTAGGTGTTTGCTGCATAGTTCTGCAGGCTCTGGCACAGGTATTGCACACACTGAAATATTTCTTCAGGGTTAGTAGTGCTATTGACCCAGATTTAGCTATACATATGGGCTAGAAGCTGTGTGCTGATTGCACTCTAGCTGATGTGGGACCTACTTTCTCATGAGAAAATGGTGCAAATATTGACTCTATGACCCCTTTCAAGCCACTTACAGACCCATCTTCCTATGAGTTCATGATGCCCTCACTTCTGCACATTAGCAATGCAGGCTCTGTACTCTCTCTGTATACACATCATGTAAGAGACATGCAAGGAAGAAAGCATCAAAGATGTGGCCATAAGCTGAACATCTGCTTCTGCCCATGATCTGTTTTCCTTGACATTTTCTTATCTCACATGCCGTTCATAAACTCCAGAACTTTGACTCCAGTCCCTCCTGTTTTCCATTGCATTACCCTGGATTGTACTAAACGAAAAAACACAATTTAATGTATCTAGAAATTAAGAAGCTTTGGGGAGCTCACAAAAGAGGTGTGACCACTCTTACAGTCAAAGGGCTGGAACACTACTCTTTAAATTGCTGCCTAAATAAGATGTGCTAAGTTTTGTGTCTCTATTTATAGGTTTCTTTAGAATTCTGTAGATAATTTTGGGCTTAGAACTTTATTCTTTAGGTGAATTTCTTGTGAGAGGCTGCACAAAGGTCAGCAAAACTTGCCTTATTAAGAAAGAATGGGGTAAAAAATCGAAAGAGCCTGGAGATGCTTTGATTGAAAAGAGCGTGTTCAATTTCAAAATTATGTCATGTCTTTTTATCTGGTGAGAGAGTCACTTCTGTGCTCACTGACTCTATTTCAAATCCTAATTTTGAGATTTTGTAGTGAGACTCATCCAAAAGCCATCAGAATCACTTCTACAGTTTTCTGTAAGATTTGGATTTGGATGCTGCCCACATGTATCCAATTAAAATGGTCACTCTTGAGATCATCTCTCTTTCATCCTCTTGCAACAGAAGTTAGGGTTTCTCAAGACAATGTGATATCCACTCTCCATCAGCAACCCTAAGAATAGTGGTTGCATAAAATCCCCAGCCAATACATCAGATTTTGCCATAACTTCACACTGTGTTCAATCCTATTGATGTCAGTTCTGTGCAGTGTTTGGCCCTGGATTTTCCCACAATGGAATCCCATTCTTCTTGCATGAGAATATGTCTTGGACAAATTGCCATGTCACATGCATTCAAAGGGCCATGATAAACCCTCCATCTTTGCACAGGCTCCCAATTACATCAAAGGAATTTCTGCATACAAAACAAGGGTAAAATATGCCTCTAATTTGAGGTTAAATTATACCTTTAAGACACGGGCTGAAATAAGGGCAGCAAGGAAGCTGAACCACATTAGAGGGCACATCCAAAGCACTGTCTCAGAAAAATGCAATCCTTTGTACTGTGAGCCTTCGGCTCAAATGGGGAAGAATTTGTGAAGTGCCTTTTCAGGGAACAAGCTACCTCCTTCCTTCCAGGCCCAGTGGAATTCAGGCAAGGAGAAGAAATTAATGATTTAATATGCTCTTTACCTCTCTTTTCACACTGATTCCAGGCAAAGACTGGGCCTGGTCCCTGGGTCCTGCACTTCAGCTATTCACAAAGACTGTGAAAAGACAAGGATGGTCCTACTCTTTCTTCTCCCCGTCCACTGTATGTGTGCTTCCGTGATGAACAGTTTACTTTGTGGGGGAAAAAATCCAAACCTTGTTTAGCAGTGAATATTCTGATGACATATGAGGTCATATGGAAGAAATGCACCTTTGCAGGTATGTTCCTTGCATAAATATAATTACAGAAGTAAAGATGAACTATTGTCTGTAAAGGTCTAAGATAATAATCTATGTAGAGGTTGACAACAAGACAGACTTTCTAAACCAGAATAAAATTGGAAATTCAACTCTTATCTGGGATTATTATGAAAATACAACTGAGAAGGAGATTCTGCAGAGCCAGATATTTGCTGCCACTGTTTAAATATTTTGAGCAAAGTGAAAGTAAACTCAAAGGTGGCAGAATCAACTCCCTGGTCAGTCTTATTTGTATTTTCTTTCATCCTAAACACGTTGTCTAGACATCAGTATCAGATACCTCAAGAGTTAACCTATGGCAGCCTCACAAGCAGCACTGTGCTGGGAACTTCTATACTTCCAACAGGTTGCATATTCTGGAGTAAGGGAAAGGATCACTTCATCACATGATTTTGGAACTATTCATTGTAACTCAATTTTGCTTATTGCTATCTACACAGCTATCAAAAATACAGTGATTTGAAAGGTTTGGGGAAGAAGACTTTAAATTGTGTTACAGGGGGATTTTAGAGAGGATTCAGTGGGTTTAAATAATTTATGATTGCATCTGACCCTAATTGATATATCCCAAAGTCATACATATAAAATGTGATGTCCTTTTCCACAACTTTTTTTTTATAAAAATCTCCTTGTGTAGTTCATGACAGTTTTAACTTTTCACAAAGCACTCACAGACTAGAACCATCTTCCTTGTGGGCCTGCTAATGGAAATCCCCTCATACAGTTATTAGTCACTGTCTTACAATAGCTTCTTGTCTCTAAGTACTTTGATGTTGTACATAAGAGCCGTGGATCAATTACATTCATTTTTCCCATTACCAGGCAAATATTTGGACATTTTCTGTTGAGTTGATTCAAGGCAGAACTAAACCAAAGGAGTTGCATACTGTGCAGACATTTCTAACCTTCAGAAGCTGAAGGTTTTGTGACCTGGGAGAATTAATAGATGTTTATTCTAGCAGGGTAAATGGAAAAAGACCATTTCTATTTTAGGGAGATAAATGAAAAGCAGGGAAGATGGGTTTTGTTATGACAAAATTGTTCACAAGTGGCATGCTGAAATGAGGAAAAGCAGTTATGTATTTATACTATAATCCTTGGGTATGTTTGTCAAGAAAGACTCAAGTGGCAAGATGCATTAGTAATTGTTGTGTTTCTTCACTTGTCAAAACAAGAATTTCCACTAAAATTAGTCTGCTAAGGTTGTCTCCATCATAAAGAGTCAAAACACATGGACCTTCTGTTGTGGAAATCCACAACATTTTTATTACCATGTGATTCCTCCCAACAAGGAGAACATATATAGCTATTTCTTCTTGCCTGTTTCAAACAATAGCTGTAAGTCTTCCACCACTGTGTCACACATTTTGAAAATGTTTCACTCGCCAGGACTCTTCTGCAGAACAGAAGAAGGAGGGCAAGCCAGCTGGCATGCCCAGCAGTGGCAGTCTCAAGTGCTTACCATGCTCAGGAATGTTAGAAAGCATGAGCAAACAGGAGGCGTTCTCCAAACATGGTGCTGCAGTTACCCCTCAGCTGGTGCTGCTCTTCTAAACTTACTCAAGTTGGCTACAAACACGGACGGGAATTCTGACTCAAACAAGGCTTTCATTGAGAAGAGACTAGTGCTCAATTTGGTCATTGATTCTTCATTAAATCTTTTTTTTTTCAGCAGACAGCACAGATTCCCTGAAACCACTTTTTCCATAATCCGTAAAGGAATTTCTGTGCCTATGGTATAGACAAACCCTCTGTTAATTCAGCTGTATTACTGTTGTGCTTCTGGGGATCAAAACATGTCAGCTGTACGGAAAGGCAGCTTGCATGGGCTTCCTCCTCTTCCTCCAGAAGTCAGGAACTACCCAATGACAGGAGTGGTGAATCCTGAGAAGTAACCCCATAAGTGGATTCCTCCCCAGAAAGACTTTCTATTTGTCTGTGAAGCAAAAAGACATTTCTTGTTGTCTAAAGATTAAGGAAAATCAGATGATGAAATTATTCTCAATATTACCTTCTTTAGATAATAATTAGGTAATGGATTTAGAGCTGTTCAAAGAATGAACACACAAATGGAAAACATACTGGATATTCATTGCAAAGTCAGGATTATGATTTTTTTCTGATTTTTTAATATATTTTAATATATTTTAATATTTTAATATTTTTTAAGTCTTTCTGAAATAGTATGAACTACTTTTTTGAGTTTTTCCATTTACTGAAAAGGTAGGATTCCGACAAAAAAACTTTGAAACATAGTAATATTTCTGTAAATTATTTCATACAGGTTGTGTGGTTGGAATAGAAAATTAGTCCAGTTGGAACTCTAAAAAAATGAAAAATTACAAATTTATACATGCAATAGTTTTCAAGTTCTTAAAATCCATTTGTAAGTCTTGATACAAAATTATCATATCTATCACTTCCAGGAGAATATCTTGTGTCACAAATGTCAAGGTGTTTCAACAGGAGAAGGTATAGGTTGGCACTGTTATCTGCTGTGACTGCCAGGAAAGGCATAAATCATGGTTATCTGACGGGCTGATGTTGTTCCATTTGTGTAAATTTGAGTCAGGAGAAACAGCACTGTAACCAATGGACTGTACAACTGTACAGATAGCAGAACGAGGGTGCCCCAAACACATTGTGTTTTGCACATTTTATCTTTCTTTACACATTTTCCTGCTCTCACCTCCTTTTATTTATTCCTTAAAATGAAAGATTGTAAATAGCTGCAACTGGAAACAGTCTTATCACAGGGAACTGCCCTCAAATCAATGTGTCTTTTATTAGGTATTGTCTTGAATCTCTCAACCACAACTTGAATGGAGAACAAGAGGAGTTGGTGCCTTATTGCATTATTGTAATTTGTAGCTTTAAAAGTATCATTTAATTTTCATTTGAAACGAATTTACAGCACATGCAATTTCAAAAAATAGCATGAAACATACTGTCTCTTTCCAATTGTGACTCAAGCACTTTGTTGGAGGCATTGTCATTCATCACAATGTCATCTCATGGTTATTAGTTTGCCTGCTGGGTAGAGGGATTTCAGCTAAAAGTGAAAGTACCAGTTGTGCTAACTGCAGTTATATGTTTGCAGTATATTGAAGAAAATAGCTGTAGTCTGGGACTTGAGTTAAGAGCACAATTTCTGTGAGGTGCTGAGAACATCCTGCCAGATGCTGTGGAACCTCAGTTCCCATCCAGGGTGACAAAAAGCTAATGTGCCCTGTCTTTTTCAGGGTCAGACCACTGGTGATTAAACAATTCTAGCAAACATGATCTCATCCTTATTTGTCTGGGACATTATGAAATACAACATGAAGGAAGTTCAGATGTGGTAGCAGAACACAAAGCACTAACACACCCAGCATGATGCTTGAAATGTGTTTCTTTATAATCCTATATTTCCCAGACAAACACTTGTAAACATTGAAATAAAACAAAACACATTTTCTTTTCATGAAAAAAATGCCTTAAAAACCACAGGATTAACAACACCAGGGAAGGACAATCCCCCGAAGGGCCCAAATCTTGTTTCTAAAACTTGGACTGAGTTAACTGTGTTGAAGCTGAATTTCTTCACAATACCACATGGAAAACATTAAAAAAGAAAAAAAGTATCACGGTCAAACATACTCTGAATAGATTCTGAAGTGATACCTCATGATTTGAACACTTACTGATTACATTCCGATGATGAGGGTGGGAAATGGAACTCACACACACTGGATCTGGTTTCTGGCTTGGCAGCAGGTTTTCCTGCATACACAGGAGCAAATCAGTTTCTCTGTGCTGTATTGTGGTCTCAAAGCTGAAGAAGATAAATGATATTCTGCTTTGTTCAAGTCAGAAGCAACACAAATGGGAGAACTTACTTGCCATTCCTGTCCCCAAAAGCAAAGACCACTAAATATATGCCCAGGTGATAAGAAGTGATAGCCCTATTTATTTTACACAGTGAAACAAAAAACATGGTGGAAAAAGCTCACTGTGGTTGGTTGTTTTGTTTGCGCAATCACATTTTTTTGAACATAGACAGGAGATTACGACATTATTTAGTAGGATTTATTCAAAGGTTGCAAAGGGTTCCTCCTTTTCTTCTGCCCAGGCTGTGTCCAGTCATCCAGTCAGAAGAGAAAAAGTATCACACAAGTAAACATCCCTGGAAATGAGGAGAATTATATAGACAAAATGCCTGGTTCAGGGGGTGAAAGCATAAGTAATAAAACACAGGCCCATATCAATGTCTCTTTGATGGTGTTTTATCTTTGGCAGCAGATTCAATTAAGGCAGGATTCACTCTATATCCTTCTGAGGGTCTGCCCTTCAGTTGTGCGCTACTTCCTATTTTCCAGCATTTAGCTGCATGAGAACTTTCTGAGCTGGAGGTAGCATGTAAATCACCCATACAAAGCATCTTACATTCATGAATGCAATAATTTCAGAGGGACAAAAATTACCTGTTTGTCCTCCACAGCATCCATCCTACAGCAAAGATAATTTAATAATGTGCTGAACAAAGAAATCTCTTCCTTTTCCTGTTTTCCTATCATCTAGTAACATGGCCCTTAGCTTCTATACTATTCCAAAGTTTCCTATCTTCTTAATTTCAGATATTTTCACCACACTAACCTTCCAGTCACCACTTTGCAAATGGAAGGGCATTATTTTTTTAGACTCCTTTATAGAAAACTCCTCTAATTACTCTTGTTCCCCTTATCTATACTTTTCATGTTTTCCTGATACTGGTGCTGCTTTCATCCATCACAATCACAGTTGATTGCCTGGCAAATTCATATTTGAACTCTTTCAAATCTCCTGTGTGAATACTGCGAATTGTTACTGATCTGTTGTGCTACTGATTTGCTCTAAAATCTCTGGCGCTCCAAAATGGGAGTTTGCACAGACTCATTCGGTGTAAAGAATGACCCCAGTGTGAAAGACTCCCACCTCATTTACAGCACAGACCAGTGCAAATAACTCATTTGGCTGTTCCATAATGTCTTTATCTTCCTTTGCTGCTTCTTCTCATCCTGCTGGCTGTCCTGCTTCTGGTGTATATACAAAAGGCTTTACTGTTAGCTCCCATTACTTCTGCAAGTTGCTTTCACTAATATTTTAGCTAGCTTTGTTGTGGTTCAACATTTATTTTGCTGGGGATTATACTCTTCTTCTGTTTTCTTTCTTTGGACACAACGTCCATATTTTGTAAGATGTCTTTTCATTTTGAATAGCGTCTATTACACTGCTCTTTAACTCTGCCTGCTGTTTCTGGATGTGGCTCATTCAAAGTTCATTTTTATTGATGCTATCCGTGACTAGCACACATCTACTCTTTTAAAAGCATGCATGCCACTTGCAAATATTTAATTCTTTTGACTACTATTTCCACATCTGCCTTAAAGAGTTTTGTCATTTTTATATAATTCCCTGACTATTTATCCGAAGTATTTTGGTGGTGACTTAAATGTTACAACAAACCCAAGTCTCTGAATTGCATTTTAAGTGCTTACTAAGTCTAGGAATCAGACAACAAAGCAAAATAATGAAAGGTAAGCTGTCATAAAAGCTTTCTCCATTGGATTCACATATTAACACAGAGGTTAATGCTCCATCAGTGTTTGTTTCATAAATTTGCAAATATCTGCATTAACATCATCCATAGCATCATGGGGGTGAAACAGAGGAGGAGAGGTGGTGAGGCAAATTTGTCCTAAAGGTACTACACTGAATTCTTTGTTGTCTACAAAAGGTTTTAAAATTATCTTGGCCAAAACCTCGAAGTACAGTTAGATCCTCATGCATGGCTTCATGGAAACATCAGTTTGGTTGCAAATACTTCACCTTCTGTGTGAGATGCAGCCTGGTAAACATCCTGCCTTCAGCAAATCTGTATGTAAAGACTACAAATTAAGCCACAACAGGTTCTAACTACAGCTTCAAAACTCTGGGCAGAGTCTTAGAAAAACCTCAGAGAGTTTTTGTGCAAAGTATGCAAGAATCTTCTGAAATTAATAAATGGAAAGGGAGTCATATTCACCCGCAACTTGGGACTTGCTATGTGGCTAAGAGTCTCATTATACTTTTCACAGGAATATGACCATGTTTGTGCCATACTGAATTCCTCCTCTTTAATATCTGTAAATGTAAATAAGTATTTATTAAGCTATAAAGTCTCTCTATTTTGGTCTGCTTTAAATAATGAATAAATATCTGTTTCTTTTTAGAAGTCTTGTTATATGTCTTTGACAAACAGGAGAATTTATGCAGATAACATACTATATGCATACTATATATATAAGTTTATGCAAGTATATAAATATACATTTCTAAGCTTGCTCATGTTCTGCATGCCTAATGGTGCAAAACAGATGCTTTTTTTCATTTTTGAGAGCACAGAACCCCTGCCAATGGGAATGAAGAGCTGAATTTATTTTTTATTTTCCACATTGAGATTTTGAATTTTGTAAGAAAGCCAGTCATTTTTAAAAAATAGAAGAAATAAGCCAGGGAGACTGAAAGACTGGAAAAACAGCAGTCATTGTAAATGACAAATAAGAATACAATCCTGTTTAAAAAAAGTATCTTCAGAAATTTTCCAATCTGATGTTATTTTTCTTTTTGTATGGAAGCTTGAATAGAGTGTAAGAATAACTTAGAAGTAAATCTCACAGCCCAAATGCTGTATAATAGATTATTTTATTTTACATTTAATTAAAACTTTTTTTTGAAACATTGGAAAAGACATGAATGAAGGAGAACTTTTGCCAGACCTTTTATAATAAGCCTGTTCAAAGTTGTGAACTTAGGGAAGCAAAGTGCATAGCCCACAGCAGTTGACCTAGAAATCACTTCTCTGAAATGATCCAGGGAGAGCTTGTCAGGATAGTAGAGTTTGGGGTGATCAGGAATTGCACTAAACCATTTGGTCTATTTCTGTTTTTGTTTCTCACAATAATATTGAACCAACTTGTCATTACTACAGAATGAGTCAAAAGCAATGAAACAGCAAAGGCAGACAGACCTGTGTGCTCAGCCAGAGCCATGTTTTGTCATTTTATCATACAAATCATGTCAGCTGGCGGCAGCATGAGTAATCTAAGCTTCAAACAATATCATTCTGCAGATAAATCAATGAACACAGACAGAAACAAGCTAAGTCTATTTTAGACAGCCTAATGATCAGTAGTTTTTTCTAATAGCTTGTCAGACTTCAGCCTGTCAAGCCTGAAGATTTAGGGACACTGATTCACTGGAGATTTCCTGATTGCATTCCTGCTGGGCTATCTATGAATCACAATGGGAGACTCCTAGGAAAAGGGGAGAAAATGGATCGCCTTCAGGCCTTTATGAGGCACAGGTTATTGTCATGCCTCAACTAAATCCTAATTACTCTGATTAACAATGCAAGCCTGTCACTATTCATGCATAATAGTGAAAAAGTTTGCAGTAATGACTATGAAATTCTGCCACTTCTGCGCAGGCCTCCACACGTGCCTTACTGGGGCTTTGTCAGCCCTGCATGCCATTCACCCAGCTGCTGTTTCCAAAATAACAGGGTTGCCAGGGTGAGCTCCATTTGCAATGCAGACCAGACCTGAACATACTTGGTGAGATCAACTAGCTCACAAGATGGGCTGCAGGAATTAAAACATTTTGAGAAGTTACTGGCTCTGCAGATCAGATTTCTTGCTGCTTCATATTTATTTTCCTGTTAAAGTCAAATGTCTGTGGTAGGTTACGATTCAAATTTAATGTCATCTTTTCATAAACATGTATCAGTACCCTATCTGTCTCAAACCTTTGTCACGGCTCAAATGTTAAGTATCTCTGAGGTATAATGGAAATAATATTTAGGCAGGTGTCTGCAACAGCATCTACACATCTACTTGGAAGAAAATAGCCAACAGTTTAGTGATAGGTAATATCACTGCTTTCATTTGAGGGGAAAAAGTAATAGGCTTTTAGAAAAGAGGAGAGACTTTATTTCTAGAAAAAAAGTGTATTTTAAGATGAACACTCTAGACTGCAGTCATCTATAGAGCTTTGACAGTCCCAGAACATTTGCCCTCTCAGCTTGTATAAGCTCTGCAATCTGATCCTGCCAGCATCAAAACTGACTGCAGCTAGCAGAGTTACCCCATGCTGACTCCATGCTGACATACAGCATTTCCTACCCCTCACCTCCACACCCATACTCATTAAACAGTTGCAGAGTGTTGGAGTGTTCAGCAATGAAGCCTATAAAACTAAATCCTCCGTTATGCCACAGCAGGAAAATTAGGGCATAATTAAAACTTTACTTCTTAAGTCTCTATTTTAAAGGACTTATCCTGGGAACTGCTGTGTTCTGCTTTGTCACATTACCCATCAGAGTCCACAACTCTAAGAATTTTGTCTTGGAAGAGCAGAAAATACTGCTACTGCTTTTGTAGATGTGTGCAGGATCTTCTTCTCCACAGCCAGTGTATTTCTTGGGCCTCTGAAACTTGGACTTTACCACGTGATCGACTGGAAAGGAAAGGGCATTTGAGTCTCCCTGTTTAAAGCAAAATTCTAAATTAAAGTATAGGGAAAAAAAAAAAAAAAAACCCAAAAAAAACCAAGGTAACGATCTGCTTTGAAATGACAGAGCTGTTTCCTTGTCAGAAGCAGCATGCTGATTTGATTAAACTTTCTCTGGAAGCTTCCCGGGCAGCCTGGCCAGCTGGCAGCCCTTTGCCCTGCCTGGATATTTGATGCCCTTGGCTGTAGGTGCCCAGGCTGCACCCAGCACTGCCCAGCAGCCACTGGGACCCGCACAGACTCTGTCTCCTCATGACAGGTATTCGGAAATGTTGATGTTTCATTCCAGGGCAAACAAAATGAAATGTTGACAACCTGGAATTTCCCAGAAAACAGATGTTTCCTTTTCTGGCCAGCTCAACCTAAACGCACACACATACACACACACTTGCAGAATTATTAACTGCTATGTAATTACACCAGACTGTATGCCCACTTCCACTGTGTGGTGTGGAGGGAATCCAGCCTTCTAATTCCCATGTTAGAGCAGCCACCAGAGAGCCACAGAGCCTGGGAAGCAGTTAGGTGCCATAACTCCTTCATGGAGCAACACGGAGCTTTGCGCCATGTCACATTGTGGAGCATCTGCTGTGAGGGAAGGAGAGCACCGATGTGTCTGAGTAGCCCACAGAGAGCCACAGCCCCTGGCTTACAGAACAAAGTACAGGAAAGGCATCACTCTTTGGATCACAGTGACTCCATCCCCTGGGAGCCCTCTTTTTTACTTTTTTTCACAGGAGCAGTTGCAAAGTGCCAAAAGCTATCGGGAAGCCTGCATTACATCAGGCAAGCTGAGTGTACTGACCTTCTGAGCCAGCCCACAGGGAAGAACAACAGGAGGGAGATTGCAGAGGAAGATAGGACTACTTAAGTAGCAATTCATTGTGAACCACTTTTCTAAGCTGTTGATAGAAGCATCAAGTGTGAGAGAGGAAGGGGACTTATCTTCTTGCCCAAGCAGAACCCTAATGACTCCATAATGACTGCTAAATAATGCTGCCAATAATCTCCATTTAATTATACAGATCTAGTAAGTCCTAAAAAGGAAAGAAAACACGAAAGGCATCTCCAGTCCTAACAGACCCAGCAGTTCCTTAGCCTAGCTCTGTAAAATGCATGTGGATATGTAGTATGAGTTATCTTCTAGAAGAGAATTCCCATCCTTCATCTCATCTCAAATAGTCACTCATGGGAAATAAATTTGCTCAGCTCTTGACACAGCCATCAATAAACTCTGTGTCTGTTACGGCTCATGAGCATCCAGGTAGGACGTGCTCAAGACAGAAATATATGTGATTTCACAAATCTCCTTTGGAAGGCTCTTCAGAAGCATTTTATCTCTGACCAGAGGGCACTACAAAAGCAGGGTGTTTAATGAACACAGCACCACTTCATGCGAAAATTTGAGGAATATTTTTCAGACAGATGCCTATTGTAAGAGCTGCTGACTTTCACAATGGGCTTTTTAAAAGCCTGAAAATATGAATTCCCTCTTTATCATTATAAAATTTTTGCAGATGCTGGAAGTCTGAAAATAGGCCACTATTGGAAATAACAACTTAATAGTATACTTTGTGTACAACAGGCTAAGGAGAATATTTAAGCACAAAATTCTATTTTTGGCTTAATATTGCAAAGCTTTCCTAATGCTCATTTCACTAAAATATTTCTTCAGGCACAGCCCAGATTCTGGCCAATACAAACACTATTTTCATCTGGAATATTCAGCAAGATAATTGATAAAAAGCACGGCATAGTAGGTGAAGGATCTGTCATTTGACTTCCACCACTAGCTCAGGAGACCTACTGTTATTACAAATAATAAGAATTAAGAAAACACAAAGAACCAGGTTTCCAGTTATGGTGTAGAAAGAGTGCCAAATTCTGGATTTGGGGATTCAATTACAATGTGCAAGCCAGCAAAGAGGGAATGAAGAGCACCTCCAGAACTGTATTTTTATGAAAACATAGTGTGATTTCATCCATCAACTACTGCACATTTAATTTTAGCCACATGTGTTAAATAAGCTGCCCTTAAAGCTCCAGCTGATGAGCTTTGTTGGTTGTTCATTTTGGTGAATTTGCAGACCATCACATCTCCTACCTCCCATTTATCTGTATAGAACACAAGAAGTGTAGGTGGGAAAATTCACAAATCAAATTCGGTATTATCTTAAATTAGATGAGAGTTATATTATTAAGGGAAGAAGTTAGGTTAAGTAGCAGTCAAAACACTGCTCTGTCTTAACATCATACCTGAAGGTAAGCACTGATTCCAAGGTGAGGAGAGATGTGGTGCAAGGAGCAGCCTCCTCTGCAGGAAATCCTTTTTCCTGTGCTTCCATGGCCATGGCTAATCACCATTCCTTTGGAAAGGTAGAAACACAGTGCAGACTTTGCACCTGATCAGAATATGAACCTGAGCTTTCCACAAGCTGTACAGTACAAGAAGCACAGTCGCATCTACTCATCTCACTGCAAATACCACAGAAATCTGAGCAGGTCACAGCTGATGGCAGACTCGAGCACCATGGAACCAGCCTCCCTGGATCTCTGAGTGAGGTCTCCAGGAAAAGGGCAGGCAGCAGGCTCCTTCCCAGCACCCAGGGGCTTCTTTTCCCTGTGCAATAAAGACAGAGAAGAAAAAGAAAAGCAAGCAGAAGGAGATGGCAAGGGAAGAAGCTGAGTTCAGAGCAGATTACCAGTCCCAAAAGGCGATGGGAAATGAGGAAAGGCCCTGTATTTCTCCAGCGGAAAATATTGGAGAATGAGCACAGTCTGGAGTGCCCTTATTAGACAAGCAGCCGCCATTTCTCTTCTTCTAACCTCATTTTTTTCCATTAAAAAAATAAAAAAAAAAAAAAAAAAAAATTGGCCAGTTGATGTGATTCAGCTCCTGAACTGGCTTTTCTAGAGGTAACGTTTCCTGTCTGAGGTACTGTTTCTGGCTCACTGGATTTCCTGGCTGAAATTTTCAAAGTCACCTAGGGAACCTGCATGTTCACACATGTACCATGAATTTAAGCAGGAAATGTCATCTGAACCTCATGAGCAGATGTGAAATATTCTGGGATGTTGTTTTTTCTGTTGTTTTTTTAATCTCTTTCTTTTCACATATTCTAAGTTTGCTCCATCTTTTATCAGTCTTTTTGCTTCTTTGTTCTTTCGTCTCATAGTTCCTCTTTCCACTAAGACTCCTCACATTTCGCTCCCTACGGATTCATATTTCTCTCTTTTTCTTCTACAGCTACTAGCTTCTTCTGTGGTTTTGACTTTCTTTTGTCTCCAAATGCACTCCCTTCATCTTCACTCCTCTGTGTCATCAGTCTGCCCTACCTGGCCAGTTGCCCTGTATGTAAAAGCTGAACCATCTCTCCTGTTCCCAATATGACTCATAAAATGGAAATTCACTTCAGTGCTTCCTCCCCAGCAGTGAGGCTATGTAGATCAGCCAAGTTCCATGCAAGAACATCAGCATAACTGCAGAAACACCCTCTGCAACATTCTATGGTATGGTGGCGCAGGGAGGGAGAGGGACAGGGTGAAGAGGAATTGACCTACGTCTGCTTTTCTTGGTCATAAATCACTACCTGTAAAGTGCTCAAATGGCTTTGAACACTGATACCTGCACCAGGCTGTTCCTCAGTGTCCCAGATTTTCCACTGGGCTGCAAAGGCAAATTCATGCCTTAACTTGGCAGGTTCAGACACCTGCTGCTCCATGAATTCCCAGGCATGCTCTGTATTTGTCCATGTGTATGCAAATGCTGGTGTTTGCAGGCACTCCGTACCACTGATTTAGAGCTTCCTCTCCTGTATCCAGATTATTTCTGTGGTAAAATAGGAAGGTAGAAACTGTACCTGTTCCAAAGGCCTTCAACTATTCTACAGAATACATCTGCATCTTTATACTGTTCCTAGTCTGGAACACAAGCATAGTGAAAATTAACAAAAATCATGTAGCTGAATACACTTTTACTTCTTTATTCAGTATAAAATACTCTCTGACATGGAGCCGTGCAACATGTGATTATGCATTTGGCTCCATAGGCACAATACTCCACCAATAAATTAAAAAATTTCTTTAAAAATTACAATAGATTAATTTTAATGGGAAAAGGCAATTGATGTATCCTAGTATATATCTGAGAAATTACATTTTTGAAGTCTACATTTTAGCCTAACACCCAAACAACTGCACAACTTCTTAATATAAAATATGTAGGTCCTTTGAGGTCAGGCTTCTCTTTGCAGAACTCACTTACAAAAAGCTATTAGAGTCTGCCAATTCTGCAGTGCAAAATTTATAGCAACAGGTCAAAAGACAGTTCCTAGAGGAATCCAGCAGCCCTTTGTAGTAAATCAGCAGTCATGTCTTTGATAAATGTCTCCTGAGTCCAGCAGTAACTGTTCCTCTGCTGAAAGATAAAGCAGTGGACTCATATGAGCCATGGAGTCTAGGGGAAGCCACACAGCAACAAGGAACTGGTAAATGACTTCTGAATAAGTAAACTCATGAACACTGAACTTAGCAGCTCTGGAAAACAAGATGGAAGCCTACCTGGGCATGTGGATTCAGGTGTGCTGCTCAAGTATAAAATGTGCAGCACCCTGAAGGATAATAAGGCAATTGCTCTAACCCAAACAAGGGATATAAAACTTTTTCAGATGGATAAAAGCCTCTCTAAATGTACCTATTTTCATGGTGTCATGAACTTTTGTGTTCAGCCTGTTATTTGATAATTCTGTTGGAATGCAGGTCCTACCAGCAAAGAGCAGGGGTTCATGCAGGCTCCATTTTAATGCTCCAGGGGCCAACCCTGCAGCTGCAAATGACACGAGCAACCTCAGCTTATAGGACCACTGTTAACACAAAACTCTTTTTTGCCTTTCATGGCCACATCTGCTTCCCTGATCAGCCACACCCAAGCCAGTGAGAATATTTTCCACATCTGTAAGCCGGTCCGTGCAGAGATGCCACGGGCTGAAGAGGCACCAAGAAGCCACTGGCTGGCTTGGAAGGATGAGGGTGAGGTTTATGGGTCAGTTTTCACCCAGCAGGAGCAGTGGCCCCCTGGGAGGCATCATAGCAGCCCAGCATTTCAACACCACGAGAGGCTAGACAACATCAGAAGCCACAGCAGCCTGTTTGCAGCCTGTCAGTGCCTCATCATTTTAACCTCAGGGCAGGTGAGAGCTGATTAAGTCACACACTGCCAGGGGTAGCTGGGGCTATGGTACCCTCTGTCCTTGGGTAGGGGAAGATTTGGAATGACCGCAGTACTTTGTTGCTGCAGTGGTTCACAAGTTTCTGCCGCTGGAATAGGATAGCAGAGGATGCCAATGACTGGCGCAGAAGGAAAATGAATAGCTCACATAATTTTTCTGGCTGAGATTTATGAGCCCATCTCATCCAGATTAAATTGGTGGCGTAGTCTCAAATGAAAACTAGGTGTGAGAAGCAGCTTAACTTGACAGCATGAAAATTTGTCCCCTGCTGGCAAAGAAATCGCTTTACTTTTTCTCTTAAAAAAAAAACCAGTCTAGTAAAAAATATGGACTAACTCCCATCCAAGCTATCAAAAAAGTCAGTCCAGTCAAAAAAACTGGATTAACTTCCATCCAAGCCATCAGATCACAATTCAGGTACTGGAACCATGCTAGGAAAAATATTTCATATTCTTTTCTTTCCAACTCAGTATCTGGCTACCTTCCACCGGGAGAAGGAAGGCCTCCCTCTGAGAGGAATGGCACCAAGCCCTCAGCAATTTTTTTTGCACTTTTTTTGGGGACTGCTTATTATGATTCCCTTTTTGGTGACATTTCATCTCTATTATTTCAGGACTAAATGTCTGTCTAGACTAGTTGTTTAAGGATTTTCTGAAAATGCCCTGGGAGTTTTGGTAGTAGTCTTCTGTGCCTGCTAATGAAGATGTGTCTTTACAATAGGAAACATTTCTCATCACTATTTCTGAAACTATTTCATTAGCTATGCCCTTAGAGCTGAGACAAAATTTCTTACATACAAGCACTGGATGTAAGTATTCAGGACTAGGAATTTACACAGGGAAGTTCCTCCGGAATAATAAATTCTATTAGAAGAAAGATAGAGGAATCATTATTTCTGGAGCAGCAGCATTTAGAAGTTCCCTCTGTGGATTCACACTTAATACACTTAATACAGGAGGAAGTTATTTTGTGGTCTGGAGAAGGAGAAGTTTTAAAACAATAAAGTGCAGGACTAATGAACCACTGAGATCTGCAGTGTCTCTTGTCTCTTTACATCTTCCATATTACTAAATACAACATAGTAAAATTCCATGCTCAGGGACCAATGAATAAAGACATAAAATGCATCATTATGCCCTACTCTATAGACATTTTAAAGTTTTTTTGTCGGTGTAAAACAATACAGACTACCTAGGACTATAACTAGACTGTACGAATAAACCTAATAAAGATAAATCTAAACTTTATAGGGAACACATCTCATTGTCTCTACTTTTAGATGCCTGTGAAAAAGAGACATGGCTATTACCATAATTCTGGTTCTATCTATGAGGAGGACACTCAAATCTGCTGTTCTAGTGCATTCTAGACTACAAATATTCCCCCCCCCCGCCCCCCTCAAATTAATATTAAAGTTTAGGAGCTTTTGCTCTCTTGAGATCCCAGATGAGGTGCTGTGTCTCAGTTTGGAAAGACAGCTATCTGTCAGGGAAAACTGGAGTTTCCCTTGGAATGGAGAATGTAAAACCCTCTCCCTCCAAAATATTACAATTTTGCAATTAGGAGCTTTCAGGCAAAAATATGGGAATAGGAGTTACAGTTCTTTACTCGGAATATTGAAAATGCAAATGCAGTAATACAAAATAAAACAAGCAAGCAAACAAACAAAAGTCCTAGAAAATCTTGACGGTGTCAGGAATATGACCTGACACCCTGTTGGCCAGGGTGTTGGAAGCAGTCCAAATAAGTCCTCCTGGAGTGACAGATGTGGTTCTGTTGGAGTAGAGATGATGACAGATGTGGTTCTGTTGGAGAAATGATCCTGTAGTGGCAGTGAGATGAGTCCGGTCTTCCTCTGAGAATCCAGTGGAAAAGAGGATGCTTGGTGTTCCAGCATCTCAGTTTTCATCTTGGTAGGAATGGCTGGCACCTCTCCACTGGGTGGAACGTCTCACAATGGGATGGTGTCATGTGTCATGTCCCTGGTGAGCCTTAAAGGCCCATTAACAGAAGATATCCCCCTCAGAGGGTGGACAGTGATGGAAGAGATAAGAAACTCTGCCCCACCTGGTTTTAACAGCTGGCCTATTATCAGAAGGCATCCACCCCCTCCCCCCTGGAGTTACAAGAGACAAAGGGAAAAAAAAAACCACAATCCCCAACAGGTTTCAACAGATGAAATAGAATGCACATTTTTTTGGTTACATAACCCAAGACAAGCTGGAACCCAGCATTTCCACTCCCTCTCTTCTCAACGTCATGGTGTGTACATCCTATTTTGCCCCAAGAGTTCCAGCTCATTCAGACAGCTATCCTCAGTGGTGTGGAGGAATCAGACTGGGTTCCTTCAAAAAAATGTTGCCTATTATTTGACTGAAGTTTCCTTGAATACAGTAGTCCTTCCTGTCCCCTTTATATGTCTGCACAGGGATAATAGGAAAGACAAAAGAGAATAAAAAATTATTTCAACATCTATAAAGCATAAACTAATCCGAACTCAGGCCTGTAGGTTTATGGTGCCACCATTCTATCTCAGACCAATGCAGCCTGCTTGCATGAAAATTCACAGCAGCCAAGCGTCCCTAAATCTGCTCCATCAAGCCATTGGTACTACTTGCCAGGCTCCTAATACACCTCCAAACTAATACCCAGGTCCCCATTCAAACCAAGCATGGTTTAAAAACCTGAACTAAACCCTCAGGAAGTACATCTTTTTGTATGTCCTAGTAAGACAGCTGTGCTTTTCTTCCTAACCCAGCTGCCAAAAACTGCATTGAAACAGTGTTTCAACTCAAAGTTGCTCGGCTGTGGATGTGTTTCCAGGGAACAAATTAATCCACACAGCTTGAGCACTTTGAGAGGCTTTTTGGTTAATATTCTATCAGGGAGAAAAAAAAGACCCCACAGAACAAATATGCACAAGGTACACCACTATATAAACAGGAAACTAAGAACAAAATTTTCACAAAGACCCTTATGAACCTTCCTGTGCCTACCTGATTAACCTTTGTTGCACTCTGAGTTGTTGTGCTCGGGGATACTAAAAAAAGGGAACTCTCAAGTGGACGGGGTGTGTAGTTCAACATAGTTGGGGTGTGGAGGAATGGCAAGATCTTGTGCCATAGCAGGGTCTGCCCATATTTCTGCCCTCAGTATCTTATTTATGACTTTGGCCCTCTACATAGGTAGGTGTACTCCCAGCCTTTTCTCCAGTATGGAAGTATCTACAAGATTTGCCATATTTTAACTTTTGTATTTGATAATCAAAGTGCTTTGTAGCTGAATTTCCACCATCTGAGCCTTGAAACCCGCAGGGAGACTGCTGTAATTAGCAATCCCAAAGGGACCCCTGTTCCCCACCTCCTTCCCTGCAGTGCTCCCGGGCTGACCTGAGCAGCACAAAGTTTGCCTGGAGTCTGGGATGTAGCTTATGTAAAATTAGTTTATTTCTGTCTTCCATAAGGCTGATCCTAGATAGAGTGAAAAATAGATGACAAAGGAGGAATGTAAGGTCAATGAAGCTTGAAATCCACAGTTTTAGAAGATTTTTCAGGTGCTCCTCTTCCTCTTTTCTTGCCCCTCACTCCCTCGCCTTCCAATTTCCTTTGCAGTCATATTTCTCTCCCTTTTAATATATCGTTCCCTCCCCTGGTGCTGAGCTAAGGACTCCTGTAAACTGCAAGATAAACTAATTTACAGCCAGGTTTTCTGGAGTGTTGAATTCCCATCAAGGTTCTCAAATACCTGCCTCAAATACCTTTTCAATAGTTTGAGATTGCTGGATTTTTGAACATACTTGCTAGATCTAACACATATTTAACTGGGATATGAAGTCTTTCAATAAACTAGTTGTATGCTGAGGTCTTGCATGCCCTAGAACTGATGACACACAAAATTTGGGAAGAGCAATTACTTGCAAGTTGCTAACAAAGCAGTAGCCTAACTTGTGGCGACAGAAATGGAGTTTTTGCCTCTTCAGGGGTGTCTTACATTCATATATTATTTTTATGTAATTTACATCAGAAATAGACCAAAATGAACTAGAGATTTAAGTTAGAGTGGACATGGCAAAGAAAAGATTATCCACTCTACTCTGCTAGCAGCTTGACATTTTTTAAAGAACTGCACTTGTGTATAATAGTTTTGTTGTAATTGTTCATCTCCACTACTCTAAGGGTCTCATTAGGACATTTTCTTCCTAAAGAATGCTAAGCAAGGAGGATATAGCTTTCTGTAGCATTAGCTTTTGGATTGATGAGTTTCATGGCAGCCATCCCAAATCTCATGCTGATAAACATCTCAGGTCTCTCAAAATCATGAGATTTTAAAAACACTTAGTCACCACTGACTTCTTAATATTTGTCTCCTGTATTTGAAATTCATTTGAGATCACAGTATGAAGTGCTTGTCCACTTGCAAGTCTAGAAATGTAGCCTTACAAAAAAAAAGAAATCTGGGTTTCACAGATAGTCATTTGAGTACAGGAAATCAGGATTTACTTGTGAGACTCACAATAAAACCCTGAGATCTGGCAGCGTTAACAGTGTGATTGTTACCGCAATTAATGGCAGCTTCAGGAACCCTCACAGGAGATAATAATTCCTCCGTGTGCAAAACATCTTTTCCCATAAAACTGTTATAAGGTTTAGCTTTATATGTAGCTGCCAACATGAATTAGTCAAGAACAATTCATATCAAACAGTCCTATTTCCTATTCTAGTAAGGCAGAGATTTTGTGGGGAGAAAAGCAGCATAAAATGTTTTTCTACTTCATAAAGTTGTTGAATTATAGAATGGTCTGGCTTGGCAGGGAATTTAAAAATTATTTATTTCCAACCCCCTGCCATGGGCAGGGGCAACTTCCAGTAGACCAGGTTGCTCAAAGGCCCATCCATCCTGGCCTTGAACACTGCCAGGGATGGGGCATCCACAGGTTTTCTAGGCAACCTGTTCCAGTGCCTCACCACCCTCACAATCAAGAATTTCTTCCCAGCATCTAATCTAAACCTACTCTCTTTCAGTTTAAAGCCATCACCTCTTGTCCCGTCACCACATTTTATTTGAGAAAGTTTTTTTATATCATCCCAGATGATGTTACCATTAGCAAATTCGGTAAACAAAATAACAATTGACCCAAGGCAGGTTCCTATATGATTCAAAGCCATAGAATGTGCTGAAAAACCTACCAAAAAAGAAATGAACATTGGCTCATTGTCAGACTACAAGTCTGTATAATGCGGTATTTCCCAGGCATCCGTCCTGGGCCAGTTTAACATTTTCATTCATAAAATAGCTTCTTGCATCTTCAAACAATGGGGAAGCTTTCAGGGCCTGGAGGTACATTGAAGATGATGACTAATCCTCAGAAAAGACAGAGAAAGTGGTCAAATGCTCTTGAAAGTACAGTAGTAGGATGTGATTTAATATGCACAGTGGCAGGGCTCTAGACAGGAATAACTATGTGCACAAATACAGGACAGGTAATGATCACTTCTGCAGAAGAGGTTTTGGAGATAATAGTTTATAAACTAGATATGATTCATGCAGTTAGAATTTTAAAAAATGGAGGGGAAAAAAAGAAAAAAGGAAAAAAATCATGCTGCATTGTATAAACATTTCTAGCAGAAACAAGTAAGAGTCCTGTTTCCTTGACTTGTGATGCCAAAACTGTAAGTGAAGTTCCATTCCCAGTTTTAGGTACTGGATTTATAAGAAAAGGTAAACTCATATAAAGCAGAACGGAGGAGAACTTGTACAAATCTTTAAATTTATACATAGTAGCAAGAAAAAACAGTCCCACAGTTACTAGGACAGAATAACGAATCTAAGTAACAACAGAATAGATTTAAGTTACTTTTTAGCTTCTGGAAAATTTCTAATGAAGATAATCAACTTTTATAATAACAAATTTTTATAATTAGACAATCTAATGAAAGAAATCTCATAAATAGCTATAAAATAAAATTATCTGATTTTCCAGTGTACCATTCCTGCTGAATGTCAAATGGATAAGCTCGTGCCACATCAAAAACAAACTACACAAGGAAGTGACTGTATTGCAGTTAAACAAAGTTTGCATTAAGAAGTGATATAGACTTCTTCAGTATTTGTTAATATTGTGCAAAAAAAAAAAAAAAAAGCTAGAAGTATCCAGACCATTCTGTTTCCAGCTATTGGCTTTGAGATATGGTTTCAGGCTTTCTCTATTATACGCTGACTGAAATTATCTGAGTAGTGATTTGTGGAACTGGAATAAGAGACATAAGTAAACTAGTGTAGGCCACTTCATGGGGAAAATTTAATTTTAACTTGATAATTTGATGCTTGGTTTTCTTGGTATCTTTTCAACATAAATGCCAAGAAATCATCCTACTTGTTTGGATCTGGAAAGCTGAAAAGAAATTCAATGGAGACCAAATAAGCTTTCCAGGAAAATACTCCTATATAAAGCTGGATATTGTTCACTTTTTCCTAGATAACAAAGAAGAAAATATTGAATAAATTTAAAAATCAGGTCTTTTATAGAAGTAAAAGTGCACAATTCCCTTTCTCCTTTCCACATACCACCATTTGGTGTATGGTGGCTATAGTTTCAACTAAACACTTTGAGAAGCTGAATGCGTTGCCAAACGATGGACTCTCACCGAACTTCTTATTAGCATGTCCCTTTTTTTGAGAAATCTAAAAATTTGGCAAGGAAATCAAGTAGTTAATTGAATCTACTTATTGTGAAAATAGCCAAGGGCAAAGAAGATGCACTGATGTTAAATGATAACGTTTCATTTCTTTCCTGTCCTGAAAGGTGATATGTGTTAGAACTAATGCCCCTTGGCACAAGAGTTTGCTGGAATGTGCTGGTTTAGCATGGATCAGTGATCTTAAAGCTTTCCAAAGTGGGTGCAAATGTCACTCCACCGAGTAATGAGCACCAAGGAGGATTGTTCCCTACAGGATCTGTCTAAATAAATACAAAACTACTAGCTGTCAGTCTGGGAAAAGGGTCAAAGGCTATTTTTTTTTTCAGCTGATTGCTTGTTTGTGAGGCATACAAAACAATACATAAGAAACAAAGAATTGAGGAAATACCAACCAGCATATGGGAGAGCTTTATGAGATGGATCAGTGTGCAGAACTGTACTGAATACTCATGTAAAAGTAATGAAAATTTCTCTTTTCTTTCTTTCTTTCTTTCTTTCTTTCTTTCTTTCTTTCTTTCTTTCTTTCTTTCTTTCTTTCTTTCTTTCTTTCTTTCTTTCTTTCTTTCTTTCTTTCTTTCTTTCTTTCTTTCTTTCTTTCTTTCTTTCTTTCTTTCTTTCTTTCTTTCTTTCTTTCTTTCTTTCTTTCTTTCTTTCTTTCTTTCTTTCTTTCTTTCTTTCTTTCTTTCTTTCTTTCTTTCTTTCCTTCCTTCCTTCCTTCCTTCCTTCCTTCCTTCCTTCCTTCCTTCCTTCCTTCCTTCCTTCCTTCCTTCCTTCCTTCCTTCCTTCCTTCCTTCCTTTTCCAAAAACAAAATATTTTCTTACTGCATCATGGATATGCATCTGCACCAGTATTTGGACTAAAAGTATTTTCAAAAAATATTTGGGGAGGATTCAAGAAGTGAAGCCTGTTTAACTGAGTGATGACTCCTTTCTCATAAATAGTGGATTATTCTATGACAATAAGGGTTTTTTAAGTGTATTGTGATCTGCAGAGTCATAGAAGTCTATAAACTACTTGATCTGTGAGTCTGTGAGATCTTACAAAGAAAGAAAGAAAAAAATATCCACAGACTTAAATGCAGAGTGCTACACCTTAACTAGATGAATGCTAGAGAACCAGAAGAGGAAAATATTTGAAAATCACTGAACTAAACTGTAATCAAATAGTTTATTAAAAAAATAGGGTTTGAGATATACTGACTGAGGAGCCAGTCCATCTCCTCCTGCCCTTAGTGAGAGCTTGGATGACGCCCTGGTTCAAGGCCCATTGGAGTCAGTGTGAGCCATTCACAGACTTCAGTGGACCTTTCAAGTGTACTTGAAAGTCAATCATTTGGAAAATATAAATCTGTTTGCAAATTATTCGTTTATAGATAGGAACTAAGTTAATCAAATAAATATTTTGTTGTAAATTATTTGCCCTAAATCCAGTGCTTACCTAGTTTCCCTCAAAACTTCTGTATAATATCTGCAAACCTACACTGTAAACTAAATGGAGTAACACTGAATTCCAGCATTCCATGGAGTTCCTTTTGAAGGTTTTATATGCTACATATACATTATATTCATATTTAAAACAGCTGTTTAACATATGAGCATTTTACTACTTAGTTTACTTCTACCATTTTTCCATTAATAAATTCACCATATATCCAGGCTTACAAACTGGCTTAAACAGACCCAAATGTTCTAAATACACAATCAGTTCATTAATAAATGATAATGAAGAAAAGGAAAAAATACAGTTTTTCTTTTCATCCTAGCTGAAAACATGCAAGAGAAATAGATTGATCATACAATTCCACAGACCATAGAAAAAAAACACGTAAGCCTTCACCCAGGAGAAAAAAAAAATCACATCTTTTGAAACAGCTTAAAAAAATTCCAGAAGAAAATAATTAGAGGCACATCATTTTCTGGTTCTGTTCTTGCTCTATTCTCAGTGTCAGGTAATGCAGGTGTATTTTCTAAAGCAAAAGCACATCCTCACATTTTCAAATGTACCTAGGGATCCCCTTGGCTCTACAGAAACCAGCTGCATCATGTCTCCACTCAAACACATAAAACCAAAGGCACCAAACCCCTCTCCTCTTCTAAGAAACTCGGGGTCATAAAAATGGCTGCTCTGAGATTCATTGCCAATATTGAGCCTAACAACCAAAACTTTATACGGTTCTGAGGGCCTGTGAGCTTTCACTGCCAGCACAGACACACTCACCCTTTCCAGTCAGACTCAATGACAAACTGTGCTGCAGGTCTGCTCTGGGTGGAGATGGCAAACAGATGAGTTCCCACACTTGTGTGCACTTGGGTTCTTTTGGGCAATTTTAGATGTATTCAGAGGTCAGTGGAAAGTGAACCCTGACAGGACGGAATGCTTAAATTACAAGACAAAAAGCAAACAAACTTGACCCCCACTCTTCATGATGGCTCTGACAATTGTGAAACAGAGAGAGAAAAAAAAAGAGGAAATCACTGAAGGTTTGTTAGGAAAAAGCATCTTGTTGAGCAGTATAGTATTATATGTCTCTGTGAAATGGGGAGATTAAAATCCACTGTATCTTTCCATTTTTCTGATTCTCTTCTCCCCCTAAAAATTCATGGACTCAGGACAAGCGTGGCACGCACTAAGCATTCCAATAGCTTTTGAAAGGAGCATTTTGCTAGTGGAAAATATGCTGTCTCTTTGATTGCAAATGTAGTTGATTGTGAGGAGAATGAAAGGATGACCTATGACATGACCTGCTAGCACAGTAAGGTCATTTTTTTTCCCCCTCCTCACACAAAAGATAAGAGGCTGACTGCTTACAAAGTGTTCTGGCAAATGGACAAATTAGGACTGCCTGGACTCCCGCTCCGGTCAGGCAAGTTATTCTAAGTGAAGATAAGTGAAAGTTTGAAATGTTTTGAGGAGGAGGCAGACTGCGAGCTTTCATTCCTTCCCCAAATGGATGGATTGTGAAGGAAGAGAGCTGTGCAAAAACGGCTGGCCCAGGAGTTTCAGGTTTCAGACTTCAAGTTTCCATAGCTGAGCAGTAGAGAGGAGGAGAAGGAGGACAGGATGGCTGCGTGCATGTAATGTCAGGCAGCAGCAGCTCAGGACAGCAAGCCTCTGTTTGACTCCCAGCCTGACCATTTGTTTTCCATGAGGCACCACACAATAACAGACAAACAAAATCCTCCTTTAAGATGCTGAGACACAAGCCAGATCTTGGGTAAAATTCCTACAACTATGTTACCATAACATTTTATCTGAATAACAACACCTTTCCATTCAGGACAACTCTGACATTGTGAAAATTCAACTTTATGGCTGGTCAGGTCAGCACATGGGCCAGTTTCTGTCTGTGTGCACCCACATGCATAAAATGACTCTTGAGCTACGGTCAGACCAACATTTCAAGCTCTGTATGAGTCAGAAAAAATATTTTCATATCCTGGTGATGTGTAATGAGATAAAATTATCTGTGAGAAGTGCTCAAATAGGCTTTTGCTGTTCATTTATACACCTACCTAGAAAACTGAGCTGCTGTTTAGCAAAACTAGGGTCAGATTTCAATTGAGCCCTCAGCGAGGCTCTAGTTTGGGTGAAAGTCCCCTGATTCCAACAAATAAACAGCCAAAAGCTCAATCATTTTAGCACAGAATTGCTTTGAGACTTGGGGTTTGAACCCTAACCCTCAGTGCAGAATTCCTGAGTATGAACTCATTCAAACCAAAGCCAAAACAAAGGTTTTCATGAAACCCAGGAATTCTGAAACACCAACTTTCTTAGCAGTGCTACAAAGCAAGTTCCAGAAAACCATGGAAAAGACCAAACACCACAAAAAAATTTAAACAGATGGAAAATGTCATTTTCTGGAAATGCTTATTTCTTCGTACAAAACTGGCAAGTTCTCTAATTTCTGTTTGATCTGCTTCAGTATCAGTAAAGTTCAGCTGAAGTGTATCTGGCATATGCCTGGCACCAGGGCAAATCAAGGAACTCTTCGATCGAAAGCAGAATCTGAATCACCCACCACAGGGTAACAGGCCAGATATATGTTTTCAACACATTTATGGAAAGTTGTCAAATGTGGCACTGTGTGATTTCACTTCACAAACCTTTTTTTTTTTTTTTTTTTTTTTTTTTTTTTTTTTTTTTTTTTTTTTTTTTAATATATAGAAATAAAATATTGGGAATTTCTGGAAAACTTGCAAAATGAGATGTGTATCCCAGCATCACCCTGATGAACCACATTCACACCATCTGACAGAATGTCACTGTCAATTCATTTGGGCTCTGGTCCAGAGCAATCTTTATGCAAGTATTGTCCCAAAGCATGGCAGCAATCTCCTGCAAGGGTTCATATGTTTTATATGAAGAACTTTCTTTAGCACTTCACAGGGTCTGGAGCTATGTTAAGAGGTAAGTAAGAGACAAAGGTGAAGCTCATTCTTGCATAAGGTATAAGCCCAAACATTTCCTTTTCAGCAATTTTCTTGGTAATAAAAATAAGCATATAAACAATCTTCAAAATCAAATCTGTGACATAAAATAATCAACAAGAGTGATTCTGTCCCCCATCCCCACTGCACACAGTTCTCATTCCCTTCTGGTGGAAACTGTGGGAAAGTTCAGTCCTGTGTATCTGTCAAGCCAAGTCTTCATCTGTGACCAGAACAATGAAGACAGAGGATCTGGAGATCATTTCCCTCAACACTGTCTTGGACATGCTGGTATTAACATGATGCTGTAGAGCATCCATACCTCCTTTGTCATGATTATATCTCTAAAAAATGTGGGCATATCTGCACAGTGATTCACCATTTGGTTAAAATGAGCAAATTCAAATAGAAACTTTTATTGCCCCTTCTTTTAGAATATAAAACATAATGCTTGACATCTGGTATCTTTTAATGGCATCTGGAGCTGTGTCTAAAAAGATACTGCAAAATCAGTTTGTTCAATTAAATTTGAATTTTAGTTGAGTTGTTTTAGCAGAACACAAACTTCTCAGTTTAGAGCTAGTTAAAATTACAGAGCAAGAGGAAAGACACTCTCTAAAGTTCCTTTCTCTAAAATCAGTGTCTCTACATTGTACACCCTTTGATCTCTGGACAACAAAGAACAACCTCAGCTTAGAGGCAGAATGAGAAGGAGAAGCTGAGGAAATAAAACATTCATTGAAAGGCACCATCAGCTGTCATTCAACCTCAGGGTGAGACACTGCTTGCTACCTTTTCAGATCACTTTCTGATTTCCAGCTTACTTTCTTTTTTCTTTCAGAGAGTAAAAAACTTACCAGCAGCTTCTGACATGTTTCAGATGAGCCATTTCCCCATTCTACACTGTCCATGCAGCATTATATTCTATCTCCCAGCAATCATTTGGAGAGCCTCCCATTGATGGTGTGGAACTATTCCTGATGGATACAGCATCTCATGCTTTAAGCTTTGCTGGCAAAGGGACTGTACAGGTCCAATAGATCTCATGGCTAGTGCACGGACATGGGCTTCTACTCTGAAATACCTCCTCAGTGTAAATAAATAATTACATTAATTATGTGAGTAAAAACTCACAGAATCAGACTCATGAGGAATATACAGGGCTCTGGTAGCTAATTCCAGCTCTGCAAGGAACTGAGTCATAGCTTAGCAATTGGCACTCTGTTTGGATGCAGGATCAAGTTCATAAAGCTGCTATATTTTGGTTGCTAGAAGGACCAGAAATATCTATTGTGTTACCACTGATCAGCTGCAGTGTAGTATTGATGCTTCACAACTGATGGAGTTGGAGGCAGAAAAACCAAAATTGAAACCCTCTAACTTTTAATCTACATTACATCAGTTCAAAACTGAGACAGACTTAAGACCGATATGGCCAGTAACCAACAGTTCCTGCAGTTCTGCTGCCAGGCAGTAATTTATTAATTTGCTATAACTCATCTGTCTGTCTGAACCCTAGCACATTCAGTTAATGAACACACTGTAATTTTTTTTAACCACGCTGAGATTTCTATTAAAAGCATTCGATCTGGGTTTTTGAACGTGGCTGCTGGGCTTTAGAAGAAGGAAGTTATTTAACTTCTCATGCACAGAGAAAAATCAGGGGTTGGAATTTCTTCTTGTTTTCCTGATAGTTATCAAGTGGCTCCCACACTCACTTTCCAAATGGCATTCATCCTCAGCTCATTACAGACACTGTTACTATTTAGCAAGGAAAGCAGCAGGTTCCAGGAGCACCTTGACTCCATATTCCAGGCTCCCAAATATTATGAAGCCAGCAAGTGCAAAATAAGGGCTTTAGAACAGTCAACATGTGGCGACAGAACTGAATATTTGCAAGTGTATTGGTGCACTGCAAGAACATCAACGGCAATAGGATAAACTGTATCTCTACTCTTTGGGCCAAATTCTGCTGCCTATTTTCAATGCAGTTACCCCGGTGAAATCAGCTGAGTGGCTCCAGATTTATATTCATGTAATGGAAAGCAGAATCTGACTCACCATATGGAATCAATTTGGAAAGAAGTCTAGTTGCAAGTTTTATCTACAGCTTATTGAATTGTTCATTTTTCTTATTTTCTTATTTCTATTTTTCTTGGTTTTCTTGCAGGTAGATAAGCAATCTGAATTCCTGCTGAGGACTATTATTAAATATCTGAAAGTAAAAGTACCTAGAGAAATGAATGGTCTATCCTATTTCCCAACAGCCATCCAAGTTTCTTTTTGTTGTTACCACACAGAACGCTGACCCAAATCATCACCAGCCCAAAGCAAAAGTGTATAAATAAGTCAGAAATGAGTATTTACCTCTTGAATAACCTGTCCAGAGCCTGCTGCATGTTTCTATAATCACAGCTCTTGCAGAACAGAAGGAATTCTGCTCCTTGGGTTGAGGAGTCCATGGACCTCGAACAAGGGGCTCAGTGGCTCGCAGGCACTGCAGCCCCTGCTCCCAGGGGTTCCACACATCTGGATTTCTTCCACAGCTGCAGCACTGGATCCATGCAGACCCCATGCCCATCACAATAGGTTGCAATAGGTGTGGCAGGCTGACAGGCCTGTGGGGCTCCATCTCCATCCAGGATGCTCTCAAGCATCCAAAGAGAAATCCCACAACACTAAATGTCAGCTGGATTGCCACATCAGTAATGTCTTTACAGGGATTCCCTGTTTTGACAGCTTTGGAACAGAAAAGAAAACAGAGATCTATTAATTTCTGGTCAAATCAATGGGCGTGAGATTTGTGCTGCCTATTCCAGCGGAAGACCTGGAATGAAGCTCATGGCAACATTTGAGAATTATCAGATTATCAGTGGTTTGTTGTTGTTTGTTTGGTTTTTTTTCACAGAGGCAGCATGTATGTCTAGAAAATAATTTTGAGCCCATATACTTAAGATACAATTAAGCACTTAATTAATTTCATCTTAAATCCACAGAGGTAGTATTTTAATTTGAAAGGTGCAATTGATCCTAAAAGATATGGGGGTTTGAAATGATAATCTCTAATGTGGGGCAAGAGAGGGATGGTTATGAAATAAAGGGACAGATAAAGTCAGTAAAATGAACTGTTGGCCTGTAAATACATTTCAGTAATGTTACATTTAGAGAGTTCTGTCTTAGGGTTTGTAATAACTGTTATCATTCAATGAAAGCAAAATATTACTCCTTACACAAGTAAACAAGAGACATGATTAATAGAAGTTACAATAATTAAATTTTTTTAATCAATGCAACCTCCTACAACATTAAAAACAGAAAGGGTAAGTGAGCTCTCTTCAGTGCAACACTAGATTTTAATGAAATAGTGAAAAATTCCAGGAATTACTCAGAGATGGACAAAGCCACTTCTATGCATATATTTGAACAATGTGAAAAGGTACAGCAGAAATGGGTCTGAATAATTGTACTTTATCAACAGAGAAGCAAAGGAAAATTATTTAATTAATGTCAGCTAGTTAAATGAAAAGCCAGCGTCTAAGATCTTCTTCTAAATATAGTGGCAAGAAGCAGCAAATTTGGCTGACAAAATTAATAATGTACTTCCAGCAAGATTTGTGAAAGACCTTTTGAATTAATACCATTAATGACTTTCTGAGTAAGAAATGAACACGCTGATAAATTAATATAGCCTTATGAAATAGCCCAAAGCTGGACAACTGAATAGGTCTGCAAAGAGAAATGAGAAAAGGAAAATCCATGCTAGCCCTACAGAGCTGCAATAAACTTGAGCAGCCGTGTTCCTGCCTGCTTACCTCCTGAGAAAGTTGGGGATGACACAGAAAGCCAGTACTTAGGAAAGTAGGTCACAGAAACAGAGTCACCTGGACTGCTGTGTGAAAAGGCACGGCTATAAATCAGAGCTCCAGCACGGCCAAGTGCAGGACACCCAGCTATGCAAAGTGAGTGCTGCCAAGACAGCAGACTACATCTGGCAAGTTGTAGCTCTGGAAATACTTGGGGTCTGGAGGTGTCCCTGATGCTGTGCTACAGCTGAAAGAGTTCATTTATTCAGGGTTAGATGAAGAAATGTGATACTAATAAACAGGACAAGGAAAGTCACCAAACATTTACTTTGGGAACTGGTGCCCAACTCTGTACTGAGTACAGAAGAACCGTGAAGAGTGCAGAAAATACTTGGAAAATGAAACAAAGGAATGGAAATTTTGCCTTATACTGAAACACTCAGGAACTCAACAGATTCCTGTGTCAAGGAGAATATAAAAGGGCAATTTGCTTGGCAACAAAAATGTAATTCTTCAGAGTTGCAAAAGATCAAATTATAAGAAGCTTAACTGTCTGAGCACTGGAGCTAGACAAATTCTGAACAGTGACTGATTAGCCACTAGGACAGCTTAATAAGGTTATAGTGAATTCCCATCACAGGCCATTTTAAACCAGAACTAGAATGTTTTCTTAATCAGATGCTTTTTTGGAAAGAGAAATAACTTACGAAAGTCCTGTGTCTAAGTTATGCTGGAGGTCAGAGTAAATGATGATACTCCCTCCATCTGGTTTTGTAGTCTCCAAGTAGGAGCCTCAGAATTTGCTTCCAAAGGGAAGGAGCTGGCTCCTAACATCTTTAGCTAGCATTAATTTTAAGTGTTTGGTTCTGATTGACAAAATGCATTCTTCAACGGTAGTCTACAGCAAAGTTATGATTTTCTAACCTTACTACTAAATTTTGACAATTAGTCTTTATTTGTTTAGATTATCTTTAGCAGAAATACTTGTTAGGAAGAAGCTATCCTCCGAACAGCTGGTAAATTAGACAAATTCCCTTATAAAAGAAACTTAGAACTGTGAGAAAGAGACTTTGTGCAAGATTAGATTAACATAACTATTTACTTCAGAAAGGAAAGAGCTATAGGACAATGCCATAACATGTGTATCAAGTCGCTTGTCTCAGTTCCAGAACTAATTACTATTACAAATATTGACTCTGCGCATCCTGCCAGCAATCCAACAAGATGTCTCTTAGTACATTTTCTGTTGAATCAGTCCCAGCCCCAGAACTATATGAGCCTGTTCTACTGGTGTTTATATAGACCCCAGGCCAGAGCAAGTGATTAGCTCCGGCTGCTGCTGCTGCTTCAGCAGTGCAGGATGGCTGAAGTCAGACCTGCATTTACTCAGTTTATTGTTAGTCTCCTCCGTGAATCTGCTGTAGGTGAAGACAGACAGAGGCCTCTATTTTTCCTTGGAAAAATAAAGCTCTGGGAACTTTCATATTTATCTTCTCTTAGCACAAATGAAAGGGGAAAATGGTGCATATGAAGTGACGTTTTTCATTCTAACAGGTTATTTTCAGCAATGTAAGTCCTTGCTAAAAGGTTTAGTAAATCAAAATTAAGCTATATTAGAAGATAATTCTGTCAGGTAACGTTAAACTTCTTCACCTTTTTTGACCTAGGTTCCTCTGAAGTAATCAGAAAATTGATTTCTTTGGGACAAACGCTGGGGAGTTCTCTCCATTATTCTCATTTAGTAGAACTGCCAGTACACTTTTGAGCCTCTATTGATATATTGCATTTTTTCATCTCTCGTTAATACTAGATTAAAAAAATTATCTAGCATAAATACGTATAAAAAAACAGACTAAAAATGCAAGCTAATACAGAATCTCAATCACCTTTGGCAGTAGCTCAGCAAAAAAACCCCCACAAAACCCAAAAATTATCCACAAAAGCTAAAATACTTAATTAGAACATTTCTAAAATCACATGGTTTGGCTTTTCTTCTACTTTTTTTTTTTTTTTAAGTGACCTAAATCTTTTAAGTGGAGTAAAAAGGGGGGGGGGGGGGGGGGTTAAGTAACACAGAGAGGGTTTCTACACGTTAAAATTGTTGGATGTCTTAAAATTTTCTCCATTCCTTTTTCCTCTCATTCCTTTCTTTCATAATGCAGCTATGGAATGGAAAAATCCATTATTCACATGCAGGGCTAGAATTCCTCCACTGAACCAGTCATATTATTTTTTCTAGAATAATTTTAATACAGATTCAAATTCCACACAATTGGATGGGATTCATCCTATTCATGTCTTCAGTTAATTGCACATTCCTAAAGCTGTCAGTGATAATTTTGGTGAAATGTAGGGTGTGCTGCATCATGAAAAACATTAGACACATCCTTCAGACACAAATGCCTACTATTGTTTAAACTCAGTTTGTGGAAAGTAAATACAAATTCTAATTTAAGCTTCAGTTGCTTTATTTCTGACTTAGTAAGCAATTTTGTGAGAGGAGTGTTCTCTTTTCTTTCTATAGAGTAGAGGATCACCTTAGTTAACCAAAATCTTCAATAAAAGAATGTTTAATCCTCTATCATCTAGAATAATACTGATTATTTTTGTGATAGAAATTCATTACCTGGGCACACATCAGCATTTATAGTTTCAGTTGACTTCATATTCTGGAAAAAATACTTTTTTGAAAATCTGGTCCTAACCAGATTTTTAAGATGTCACTTAAACAAAAACAGCAATGTCTGTGCAAGATGCTTCTGTAGCAGTTTTCATGAAGGATCCTACAGGAGAATAAGTTCACTACTGTCTTCCCAGTGAGAAAATAAGATGAAAAGGGAGTACAAAGTTTTTTCCTAGATACCAAACCTGGAGATGAACACTTGGGGTATCTTTCTTTATACATGAATAAGGCAGAGAAGAAACATCATGGTCAGCAGCACAGTCAGAGGCACTGTAGGGAAGGTAGTGTGTGGCACCCTTTTGAGAGGGTTGGAAATCACTCTTTTCCAAGCAGTCATAGGGGGAGCAGACACCATTTTTCATTGTGTCTGAGAGGCACCAATAAGACTGAATGATGTCTCAGCAAAAGGCAGTTAATTTTCTTTGTATTGGCAATATAGAATTTGAACTCGACTTGTCTTATCATCGAATTAGTAGTGGAACAGACAGTAGACCATTTATCTTGTAGACCACCTCACATCTGACACCTGAAATTCACACTGTCCAAATTCAGCACTTTATTTTGGCAAGCAGTTATGTGTTCACATTTTTGGTATTTGCTTCTTGGATGATTCAGAGTGCAGTAATTCAGGAAGCAATATTTTACATCATCCAATACAAGAAATTAGGCCATTTTTTCATATGCAATTGCAACCATCCAAAGCTATTCCTTTCATGGTCTAAAAGAAAAGAGAAGGATAGAAAAATGTTTGAAGGGAACTGCCAATAAAGGCTATTTATTTTGTATTTCACTTTTCAGTCTTTTTTTAGTGTTCAACTGCCCCAAATTCTGAAACAGTCCATTTGATAAGATGTTAATATTTTTGGAAACAACATCCGAACTTACCTTCTTGCCAAGTAGACAGGTCTGTTTTGATATCTTAGTAACAAATAGCACCTTCACTCCTGACTATTGCTAACCCTTGCAATGCTAAGTTGGCATCATTATAAAGTTCATAGGTCTTTTTTTTCCAGACCAAAAAAATGAAAGGTTTTATCAAGATATGAAGTACATTCCAGTAGTATGGACAATTTTTTCATTGCTGAAAGTGTAGCTTTAAAAATCTATAGATCCTACTTATGAACAAAAAAATTCCTCATACAGCTGTATTGTGTTGTTTCCACATTTGTTTAAACACAGGAGTCTGGCTAAAGAATATACAAACAATTCATAAAAACATGCCTATGTTACACATGTGTGAACCACATGGAAAGTAACATGTGGACTTCAAGCTCGGGGCACGGGTTTCCCTTTTTATAACTATTCGAAGAAAAAATATTCTTAGTAGGGACGTTTTTTCAATAACATTTTTTTGAAACTTTAACTTCAGAGGGTATCAAAAATGCCTCTCATGAGATATGGGGCCACACATATTGCAGACAGCTGCTTGGAAAAGTTAAGACCCACCTGAAAAAGCAAAAGGGATGAAGTTTCCACAGCTCATTCCTTTCAGCAAAGCGAGAACCATACCTGGAAGACCAACCAGAAATACCCTCCATTTAGCTCCATATCTATTAACTGCAATTCCTGGTCCAAATGTAAAAGATGACTTCTTCTGCTGGCAACATGTTGTGTGAAGTCAACCATGAGACAGAAGTCATAGTTCACAGTTGCAGGCAGCAATTATGCTCCCCATTTTCATAGAGTGTGGTGACAAGATTGAAAACCAGGATGTCATCCAGAGGGACTGGGACAATCCTGATAAGTTGCACCATGGGAAGCTCCTGGCATTCTACAAAGCCAAGTGCCAGGTGCAGCACCAGGAGTGAGGCAACCCTTGGTACCAATCCAGGCTGGGGGATAAACAGATCAACAATTGAGAGGTCACGTGCAGGCTCTTTCCACTTGTCTCTCAGCTCAGCATCCTCGGCCCTGCCACAAGCTCCACACAAAAGGCTCCCCACAGGAACATGTATGGCCATACTCCAGCACACTCCTGCCAAAGCAATTCCTTGCACAAGGGGTTTCAGGTCCCCTTCATACCACTGCCTTTTGATATGGCTTTTGGAGACGAAAAATTTAGATATTCCCAGAGTACTTCTAATTTTTCCAACTTTCTTTCACGAGAGGCCACCCAATGATCACTGGAAGGCTGTTCCTTGTGCTGCATTTTCTTCAGTGTTTTGCTATAAAGCATTACAGCTAAGAGCAAAGAATCATTATTTTTTCAGTCCAGGCTCTCTTATAGAATGCTTCTTGGCTCTTCACTCTGCTGTCCTTGTACTTCTGAAACTGCTTTACTACAATGTAAAATTCAGAAAGCTCCTTCTGGTCCTGGTGCAAACTTAAATTCAGAGAACATTAACAGTAAATTTGATTCAATTGTTTTGAAGGCAGAAAAAGCAAGCCATCATAGTTTCAAATATGGTGTTACTGAGCATAGCAAAGAACTTGCAGTGACAAAATATCAAAGACGGTGGGAAAGAAGGCAGCAAAGGTAGAAGGAGAAAGAGCAAGAATAGGTTTTGATAAACTTCAAGAAAAGATTAAAGCTCTGCAGTTCTGAGGTAGTGTAACTGAAGTAAGAATCATTCCCGGTGATCTCAATGTTTTTGCTGAAAAACAAAGAAAATGAGGCAGGATTATTTAAGGTATCAGCAATATAGGCTCTAGTCCCAAGTCTGCCTTTACAAACTGGTGATGCAAGGGCAGGCAGAAAGATATTGATGCACATTATGTGGAGGCCATCACATAACAATGAAGATTAAAATAAAGTCCACAATTTCCTTGCAGGAAATTCACAGCATGGTGTGAATGAAGTAAAGCAATGACCTAGCAAATGGAATTGTGACAAATGGTGGTGCTGGGGGTTTCTGCTATGGCTCCTATTTTGGAACTGGGAACTGTGGTGACTATTAAAAAAAAAAAAAAAAAAAAAAAAAAAAAGAGAGATATTATCTGGAGACAAAGTGGAGCTGTGGAAAACAACCATCCTAAGAGAGCACCTTAAATCACCTGGCACTCCGAGGCCAGGATAGCTGAAGAGGGGCTGACCCCATGTGCCTGCATCAGCAGACAGGAGACTGAGCATACTCCAGCAGACATCGAAAGTGCAAGGCACATATGTAACTGTTATCATGGAAAATATATATTACCATTGGCTCCACTGTCAGATACTGTGAAGGCATGGAAAATGCCACAAAAGATAAGCCATGCACTTCTTTGTTCCCTCCACTTGCTTGGATTGTTCTCTGCTCTGCAAGTCCTTTATCAGCGCCATTTGTACAGAGGCATTGGTCTGCTTCTGATAAGTATTTCTGATATCATTACTGCTGAAGGATTGCTAGGGGCATATTTCTGAACAATGAACAATGGGCCATGGGCAACATGTGATCAGGGGTTTATCCACTTATCTATTAAGATACTTAGTTAAAATTTGGGGTCCTGTTGTCTGTTTGTATTTGAATCACAATTCCACTTGGCCATAAAAGCACAAGTGTTTTTTGGAGAGGTGGAGTACTCTTTATCCTGCTGCCTTGAACACAGGAGGTCAGAGGACTCAGTTTAGCAAGCTGGGAAAACTCTAGTTTAGCCTTTCAGGCTTGGCACCGCTTGCAGTGGAGGGCTAAGCAGCAGAAGGAATCCTGGGATCACTATTTATTTTAACCATATTTAATTTTCCTAGCACAAAATGCTGATCTGGGGGAATGTCAGTGCATACCTGATGGGAGAAATACTTTTTTTTTTTTACTTGAAAGATAAAATAGTGAACAAAAAGAATTTTCTCTCAGAGGGAAGAAGAGGAAGTAGATCAGATCTTGTGCTTGTCAAGGCAGAATTAAAGAGAAAGCCAGGCTCTTTGTGATGGATGTGATGTTATCTCAAATACACCAATGTCAAAGGCACACTGTGAGATTCACAAAAGTCAAATTATCTGCTATCTCTCTAGTGAAAACTGTAGCAGCAGTGCTGTCAAAAAAAAAAAATCCCTATTTTTGTATGTGTTCTTTAATAACTGGTATAATTTTGGAGAAAATGAAATTGTAGTGGAAATTCCCACAGAGCCAAATCTAATTTTTAGATGATGTGACATTTGGTTTCCTAGAGTTACATTAGAAACATCTGGTGGAAAATGTTACTTCTTGATCTGTACTTAAAAAAATATTCCTCTCCAACGCTCCTAATCTTCAGAGACATTAGCATTAGCAATAGTTCATTTAATGTATTTCAAAAATAAAGGTTGGAGTACAATCGTGGAGTACACGTGATACTTCCGTGGTAAATAGATCTGTAGTAAAGCTATGGTAACAAACCAGGGGTTTAGATCTTCTTAATTATCCAGGGCAACACAGTTCACTAAGTATGTCACTTGGCACCACTCCTTGCAAAGCAGAATTTTCCTGAAAAGCATGTTTATACAAGAGGCAGAGGGGAAACAAGGGGCTGAAAGTGAAGGGCGCAGAGCCGGCCGGCACAACTGGCCATTGGCAGGGCCCTCCTAGCCCGGGTACCTCCGTGTGAAGCCAGCCCAGGGCCAGGAGACCCTGCCCGGCTCCGTGCCGAGGCACAGCCCTTCCCTGGCTGGGCAGCCACAAGTGACAAGTGCAGCGTGGCACTGCAGCCCTGCACAGAGGCCTCAAGGGTGCCCGGGAGGATTTCCCTGCGGCCAGACTGAACTCCAGCACCAGACTATACAAATGCCCAATCCATCTTGCGTGCATTCTGGATATTTTTGTTGAGTTCATTAAGTTTTGAGTCCCATCCATTAAATATGATGGAAATTAATCTGCTGCTGCCTGTGACAGCCAAGTTTAAATAAACCTCAGTTTTTTCCTTCATGATTAGTGCCCTTGCTGTACTTACTAGCTAGGGTGGAAAGATGAGTCAAGTTCAATGCATGAACACATGTAAGAGCAAATAACACCTTTAAACTTTGCCTTTATTATCGAGAGACCATCTAGCACAGCCTGAGAGATGTTTAATTAAAAATAAATATACAGGGTTTTTTAGAAATAAAGTAAGAGCTCTCCAATCTTATTATCTCCACAACTATCTGCATGGGATATGACTAATTTAAATGCACGCTCCCTCTGAAAAGTTTTTTAACTTCTTTTTTTTTATTGTTAATTTTTTCTTTGACTGGGACTGTATGGTACAACAGGGGTTTATATATGTCATCAGTTCGTCTGGATAAGAATAGATATTCATGAACAACAAAAAAATCAATTATGTTGTAAGAACATTTCCAAATTTCACCATTAAAACAACTTCAACTCCTCTGTGCAGATGAATTTTGCATATGAAATTTTACTGTTGTAAAATTATACAATTGTAGTGAGTTTATTGAGCTTGCTATTTATTTCTTAGAAACACTAAATGAGTCCTAGTGACAGGGAAATGAATTAAAATTTAAACCATTTCTACCCAGAATCAAAGATGTGCATCTTATATTTACTTTTTAAAAATCTAAGCAGTTTGAAGTATTATGGAGTTAGCAATGAAACTACAGCTATTTCTAATTATTACTGTGTCTGACAGGATGCATATGTTTATGGAATAATCTATGCATAACATGAAAAAGCTCTTTTTACTGTTTTTGAAACAATGTTTACATCAAAGTGAAACATATGTGCGATAAAAGAACAAAGCAGAAATCCCTGGTTGCTAGTCCTAGTTGAGATCTATATATAGGATATTTACAACATATTTTTGGTATGGCAGAACTCTGTGTCAGAATGATTAATTAACAGACATGAAAAATTAAAGGACCGTGAAGGGCTGAGGCAGATACAGCATTATTTAAACTACCAGGATAGGTAGACAGGAACATTTTGGGTTGTCAGGGGGTTGCTGCAAAGTTTTACTATTACTCAAAAGGCACCTGGGCCCAAAGCATCAAGTGGAAACAATTTGACAAATCAAAGGAGATAAACTATGTGAAAAAATTATGAGTAACTAGTTTACTCAAAGGACTTGTAACAGGACCTGGAGCTTTCATCCTCGCCCAATTAACAGTGACCAAGACTAAGTCTCATCAGGAATAAAAAGGACAGATGTTCCCATCACAAAATCACCACTACAGCTGACACCAATTGACTTTCTTATTGGTTGTGTCAACAAAGGCCCAATGATTACATGGCTATGAAATATTGTCCTTCCAGAAAGGCCTTAGGATGGCTGAGGAATGATGTCTAGACTGTGTCTAAACTGGGAACAGACATTGCTTAGGCTCCCGTTCGAAGAACTGTAACTGCCCTGATTCTTTTATTGGACACAGATATTGAAAATCAGGATTGCTGACTTACAGCAGCTTCAGCGATATCCACAGAAACAGTTCAACATAAAATCTGTGGGTGGAAGGGCTGGGTTGTGTCACTGGGTTTGGAGGATCTCCTCTCAATTTTTCTCACACAATAAGTTATCTCAGTGTCACCTGAGGAAGAAGGTGCAGTGCATCCCTGTTATTAAGAGTTCAGCTGGTAGAGCTGTTGAGCAGCAAAAGAAGAGTCTGAATAAAACCATTTTATTGGCAAAGGGGAAATTTTTTGCTAAGGTTCTTTCAAATTCCTCAGTGGGGTGAGACACACAATGGTGAGTATGCCCCCTTTTGCTCTTTGATGACTGTTTTATAGCCATTCAGATATAATAAAATGTAATTTGAATTATCCTAATTTTCCTTAGATCTTACTCCATGCTTTCCACATCTTCCATTTGTTCTATAGTTAGCTGAAATGACATGGTTTAGGTGTGACTACTCTGTCTGGAGATGATCTGAGCAAACATAGTGTAAAATTTATAGGTACAGAAACATAAAAAATTCTTTAATAAGTCCTCTCAATCTTAACATAATCAGTGGGAAACTAAACCAGTTGCCGTCTCCCCGCCAATCACGAAAGTACAAACTCACAGCAGGATTGGTTGATCAATGGAAAACTTCATCTTGGATAGGAGCCATTTTTAAGCCAAAAGCTGTTTGTTTAGGCCAAGAAGTTTGGCTGTAGCGAGTAAGCATCAGAATTGTTTATTATTGGAGCCCAGGAGCACATTAATTACGTGATTTGAGTGACTGGGTAGTGTCAGCCCCGCAGGTTTTGGACGTCAAATGCCCTCATCTCGCATGGCGTAAACTGACCCCTGAAGTGTGGGTCTGTGCACCAGAGGTTAAAGGAGGACCCTCCTCCATCCCCACCCAGGCTCTGCCAGGGTGGCTGCGCCGCAAATTTATGTTTTGGGGGGATCGGAGCGCTTTGATATACGGCACAGGGCAGCAGCATAGCTTCAATTTCACTTACATGTTGTGATTTCCTATGAAAGATCATCTGTCACTGGGGGCTCTTGTAACACATTTGCAAATAAGGTCAAACAATTTGTTCAGAGGTGAACACGGTAAGTATAAACACATTGTAAATATTTGAGTATGAGTTTAATGGTGTTTGAGAGGCTTGCACAAAAAACCTCACAAATAAAATCGCTATATTTAAAAACAAATTAGAAACTTGCACATTATTTTAGCCTTTGGTGGGCATTCATCATCATTATGGATACTTGTGTTTATTTGGGTTAGCGTTGGGGAAAAAGGAGCGTTTAGAAAGGCCTGGCGAGGGCAGTCAGGGCGGGAAGGGGTGCCCCCGCAATCATCGGCTGCCCGGGGGACCAGCTGTGCCCTCCCCCTCAAAAACCCATTAGGCCTGCCCAAAAAGCATTTCTGGAGAGCAATTACAGTGTAGAAGAGCACCAGCTTTGGTCTAGTGGCACTCTTGGAGAGGACTGACCCAGTGCTGGGCAGTGAAGGGATGGGTGGCCCCTGTGGATAGCACATGGCATGTCCTGGCTCTCTGTGTGGGAAACAAAGGGGGGTTTCATGTGAAAAATGGCACGTGTCTATTGGTGTTGCATTTTGTAGAGCCACATCACTCTCTGAGGAAGATAAACTGGAGATGATTGCCCCCAAAATTACCTTAGGACTGGAGAAACACCCATTTTCTCCCAGATGTACCGATCAAAGCACTAATGGGAATTTCTTGTAAATCCGTGCTCAGTCCTGCAACAATCTCCATAGAGAAGGCTCCCCACAGAAGTATGTATGGCCATATTCCAGCACACCACTGCCAAAGTAATTTCTTTCACAAGGAGTTTCAGGTCCCCTTCATACCTACTGCATTTTGATATGGCTTTTGGAGAGGAAAAATTTAGAAATTCCCAGAGTACCTCCCCTAGGTTTGCATCCCTGAGAAATCTCCAAGCAAAATTAAATTTGAAAAGTATCAAATCTATTGATTTTTGATTCCAAAATGGTAACAAAAATGGTGTTGAAACAAGTCTGAGAGCCGTAATTTTAAGGACTGCAATATCCATACTCCAGCTGTTTGCACAGGGCTCAACCCTGCAAACACTCCTGCACATAAAGTGAGGAGAGCCATACCTGAGTGCAGACATTTCCAAACTTAAGTTTCCAGCTACTAAACTCTTTGAAACAGAGAGCTATGTGTAAGTGGAACTGTAACTTAAGCATTTGGCATGCCTGGGGGGCACTGTAATAAGTCATATTAATAATTGTGTATAAATATGCAAATTGCATTATACAAAATATGTAAAAACCAATGGACAAAAATACAGATATATAGGCTGGACTCCTCGCCTCAAAAGGGACCTCTCTGTCCAGGGGAATTGTATTGGTAAAGAATTTTAATTCATTAATCTTACTTTTGATCTTTTTTGAGTGAAATTCACTCCAGGATTTCATTAGGTCTCTCGTGAAGCTGTCCTATAAATCACACAACATATAATGCACAAAGACAATTATTTTGCTAAGGTTTAAGCTGCTTGCCATCACTTTCAAGAGCTTTTTCCCCTTCAGTGGCATTTTTAATTGCAATGCTCAGATACACTTCATACCTGCTACAGGGTGCTGCTAAAAAAAATGAATTCTAGGTGCTAAAAGAGCAAAGAGCATTGACAGCTGCTTTGGGAGCTCTGCCTTAGTGAGCCTGTGTGTGAACAGCCCGTTCCTCCGTGGCTGTGGCTGGGGGAGTGATCCCTGCACAGCTTTTCACAGCTCCTCGGGGAAGGGTGAGCTATTGCGTAGGGACTGACCTTCTGTCAGCCCCTGAGACACCACAAACCAAACCTGGGGGAGGACTGGACTTAAACTGTTTCTTCTCAGCCAAGATCACACCCTTCTGGAGATTGCTTTGTCCCAGCACAGAAGTGTGAGCTGCTGCAGTAATTCTGCCATGAATGAGAGCCTTTCTTTTGAGTCATGCACTTTTGTTTCCAGCCTGCAGTGTCTTGGCTTACTACTGTGCTGGGGATTATCCTCCAAAAACCAGAGCCTGGAAAAATGAGCCATTTTCAGCAGCTATGAAACTAGGTTTTAAAAAGCATTTCCCTCTTTATATATATTTATATATGAATCGGTTTCACTGCAGTGAAACGGTGTAAATTATTGTAATAATAAAAAATATAATTACATATTTTAGTGCTATAATGTAATAGGAAAATGCACTACCAATAATATTATCATTACTATTATCATTATTACTAGTAGAATAGTAACTCTCATAGTTAAAGTTTTCTAGATGCCAGTCAAACATAATGAATTAGATGTTTTTTTCTCCAAGCAGCAAAAGCCACAGTCTTACAGGAAAACTCCATGCAGGCAAATCCCAAACGAGCACAGAGGAGTCCTTGGCAGCTCAGGAGAATGGCCCAGCAATGGCTGCATCGGGACTGTGATCCCAAGTGAAGGCCATAGGAGAACTGATGAGGAAGAGATGGGAACCCTTACACATGTACAAGGAGACATTTCTGTTAACAGTCTGAATTCAGTTCATTCCTACCCTCACAATCCTATCAAAACTCTCCAGGCAGCAGCAGAGTCATATGGGTATAATTTATGGCAGAATTTGGCACAGACAATGTATTTCGCCATTCCACGGGGTTGGGGTCCCTCAAAAGTCTGATCAGCTAATTCATAAATACCTTGCATAGCTATATTATCCTGTATTAATGTAAATGAGAGACTATATTGTTGTGATTTCATAAGATCAAATGCAAAGTTTATGAAAAAAATCTCTGGCACTGCAGAAGCTGTGAAACTCTACATACTTAAAAGAGACTATTGTAACACAGAGCAGCTCTGAGCACATTAATTTTTTTTTTTTTTTTTTTTTAAGTCCTGGAGGGTTTTTGGAATTTCTTCCATGCTATAACATTCTGTAACATTGCATGTCATGTGCCAGAGAATGGACTGAATTCTTGTCCTTTGCTCATCCTTTTAATGCCTTACTTTTGAGTGTCCTGTGGTTGTACTTCTTTCATCAGGCCCCAAAAAAGAGGATTGTCAATGGCACAAACAGATCTACCCCTGACTACATCAAATGTTATATTTCAGCCTTTCTTCATCAGAACCAGCTGCTTCAGGTTCTACAGTAAAGCTTGAAGTTCTGTGCCCTGGGTTATGCATATTCTTCCCCCCTCCTCGCTGTCTTCTCGTAGCATCCTGAAGTACCTGTCAGTCTTGGGGCTCTTTTAATATCCATTTCATTTACCGTTAGCTACAGAGATCCTTAAAATGCCCATTCTGCAGGAGTGTGAAGTTTATGAAGATATATGAGACTGAGTGGGGCAATAGGGTTAAAGTGTGTCAGCAGAGACAGCAGAATCCATGTCCACCATGAATATAGTTCTTTCCTTTCCCAGTTTTTTTTCAAGGATATCAATACCTGGAAGAGTGGCCCAGAAGAGATGAGTCAGTAGAACATGCAATTTTTAAAAAGGGGGAAAAGGGAAATCTTTATGGAAAAGCCAAATGGAAATAAGAATGAAAGGGGAACAAAGACTACAAGGGAGAGTCAGGCTGCAGGAAAGACCAGAGGAGGACTTGAGGCTGAAAAAAGTATGGAAGCAGGAGGAACGGCCACACAGTGCTAGGTACAGGACAGTCAAATTAAACTAATGCTGCCCCAACTCTTTGCCCTGAAATGAGAGTCAACTTAAACAATCTGTCTTGAGAAACTGCAGCAGATTAGCAGCTGAGTCACAACCTGGTCCTCCTTGTTTCAGGATAACCACAGAATCACAGAACATTCTGAGCTGGGAGCAACCCACAAGGATCATCTAGTCCAACGCCTGGCCCTGCACAGGACACCCCAAAAGTCACACCATGTGCCTGATAGCATTGACCAAAAACTTCTTGAGCTCTGTCAGGCTGGTGCTTTGCCCACATTCTTGGGTAATCTGTGCCAGTGCCCAACCACCCTCAGGGTGAAGAACCTTTTCCTAACAATTTATCACACAGAAGCACAGTGAATGATATATCCTCATCCATCCAAATCCAATCTGATGCTGCAAATCTGCCAAGAAATCTAAAGGCTGCACTAAGAAAGGCTGTAAAACATTTTGTCTTTTTCAGGAGGAAAATCAAAATAGCAGTAGTAACTATCTCATGTGCAAAGAAGCCCTGCTTGCCAGAGTCACATTATTTAAAGCTTTTGATTGACCTGGGAGACTTCCTACTCTTTCTTGCCTCTGCCTCCCACTCCACATACTATAAGAGGGGTGCATTTTTATTTCTAGCTGTATCATGACAATAAATTTAAAACTCTTGGATCTCTCAGCTCACTCTTCCTAGTTGGCGCCTCATTTGAGTAATGGGTCATGAAGTTGACATTCCTCCAGTGATGTATGGCTTGCCAGAGTGGCACTGACCACAAAAGGCAGGTCAAATAGTCTTTTAATTTAATCTTTTACAGCTAGAGATGCAAACTCTATAAAAAATCCAAAAGAGGATATCCATGCGATACTCTCGCTGGGGAGAGTATCCATGGGGGAGAGAGAGAGAGACAGCATCAGGAGCCATGGAGAGCTATATCTCAGGAAACATGGCTTATTTTGGGGACGAGCCAAAGGCAGAATAACCAGTGAGAGGGAAATGACGAAGAGTTTCTGGGGAATTTTTCACTAGCTGATTACCTTCTGTTTAACGATTTGGCTCCAACATCTTTTTAGGTGGCTTCATCCAGAATACCCTTCACACCAGAGGAAAACTCTTACTCCTTGAAAGTTAAACTTGAGTACATTAAACTTGGTTTTCTGTCTGTGATTTTGATTAATTGTGTTTCTTAAAATGCATATTGTTTCTCTTAGGCCATTACTTCTGATGGCACAGTCCTGAAGGTTCTTAGATTACTGCAATTTATTACACTGTGTCTTAAAGTTTAGTATGTCCTCTTAATTTCCTGAAGAATGGGAGGACATACAAACAAGAACAGAAAAAGAAAACAGTGAATTGTTTAGCAAGCCACTACCACTTCACACAGGATTATGAGGGTATGTTAACCATTTAAATAACAAATTTGACATTATTAATTTTTACTCAGCTTTCTGTACACTTGATAGAGTAAAGCTTGCCTGATGCAACTCTATTTGCCGTACAATTTGATTGGACCTTCCCTGAACCCAAGGAAAAGAAAGAACTCCTTTCAAAGTTATGAATCCCTTTTTCCATCAGAGCCTTGCCATGTTATTGTTCTCCAGGCTGCACACAAGGTATGTCACTGCTTTATAGATCCTTCTGACTTTTCAACCTTTTTCTCTCTTTCACTGAAACAAGAAGTTTTGTAAAACCACCATCAGGAAAACCATACACCAAAACTTGTCTTGAATGAGCAGAGACATGTGCTTGTATTTGCTAAGGAGACTGATGCAGTCTCAGGAATCTGATTCCAGGCAGGAGATTAATAGTTCTCACAAGTGTCATAGATGAAGGGCCATATTTCTGCTCAGCACTTTTTGTTGTTTTTTCCAGCCCCACATATTGTTTATGCTGATCCATCTCTTCATGAAGAAAACCAAATGTCTATATTTCATCTTTGCTGAAGTCATCCCATAGCATTTTAAGATTGAGGAAGAAATTCTGATGTTCCTATTAATTTATCACTGACACTGGAAAATTATGAGACATTATGAGAATGTCTCAAGAAAGAAAAATGTTTATATTTGACTTCTTATATCTTGACCCTCTGAGGTTATTTGCTTCATATTTTCAACTTAGATCCACAGCCCAAAAGGCTTGCAAGTCTAAGCTGCCATTAAGAGTCCCTAGTTTTAATGGAAACTTAGGTTCTCACAAACTTCCACTATCCCAGCAGCTAGGGCATAGAAAAAAACCCAAATATTTCAAGACTTTGTGATAAAATTGAAAAACTCGGCAGCACTTTTGCCTCCTGCTGATTAGCTCTTTAATCTATGAGCAATCTGATATAAAACCAATGGAGTAATTCACCAATAGATAGTATTCACTGTGAGTAAAACTGGCAGAAATATGTGCTGTTTAAAACAAAACATGCTGAAGAAAGTTCCCAACCTGAGAGTCTTGGTTAAAGGATATACACCATATAAAATGTATGCACATATATACACACACATATATCAATAGGCACACAGATATCCACACTGTTAAAAACCCTACAGCAGGTTCCAAACTAAACAGAACTACTTGGGTGATGGTTCCAGCATGACCTCACCTTGTTAAATAAAACACCAAGTTATTATTTCGCTGTTAATTTTAAATCAAGTGAACTCCAACTGTATGAAAAGACAGAAATTTGTTTATGGCTTGCCTCTTCAGTGCCAAGCTGCCACAGAAATAGCACAACTCTGTGATCACAAGATGATGCATGACAGGAGTTGACACACATATGCCAGGCTGGCTACAGAAAGCATTTCTTGCATCTGACAATTACAAACTCCTGATGTTTTTGAGCATTTAGATTTCTTGGTTGCATACATCCCTCGATGTATAACAAATATATGCTACAGCCTCTCCTTTAGACAGGACACTTGAAAAACCTCTTTCTCGCTCTTCTGCTTGATCACTGATTTTGTCCCTATTTGTAAGAACTTAATTGCCTTTTAAGTATCAGATGCCTCTGTCAAATTTACTTAAAATTGGCTAATGTTTTAAAAAAGATTATTGTGGGGACACACAGCGCTACTGCAAAATAAGAGAAAGGGGCATGTATTCAGCTAATGGAACTAATTCTGGCTTATTTCTGTATTCTGTCACAAATCCCCACAAGGAGCACTGGCTGGCATTTGTAAATGGCAGCTGCTGCCTACGCACCAGGGCAATCAATCTTCATGCTACTGCAGTTATCCATGTAAGAATAGTCAGTGACTCAGAGTCAGCAGCCTGAAGCATGTAGCTTCATTTATTCCTAACCACTTGGAAGTATCAAAATAAAGGTTCACCAAGGCAGTCGCTTCTTATTTTCATGCCACATTTAATACAAATACAGTAGTTTAATACAAGGCTTTCACAAAGCTCTGCCTCAGATATTCATCTCATTTTAATTGTTTGATATCTTCAGAGAAAAATGAAACCACCCCAACAGACAATACTGCATTAATGTCTCAGTCATTTTGGACTTTGATATCAGTGGCATTCTAGAAAAATGGTGATTTGTAAACAGATAGTTTATTCCAAACATATCATCCTATATATCAGTAAAGACAGAAGTATAAATTCCTCAGAGCATTTATATTGCAGACCAAAGGACAAAGTTCTGCTAAATAATATTATGGAATTACTATCCCCAGAAAAATATTTAAGGCCATGATTTTTGCATATTTATAGATTTAGAGAAGATTTCTTTTTATTTGGCACTTAAAAAAAAAAAAAAAAAAAAAAAAAAAAAAAAAAAAAAAAAAAAAAAAGTTGAATACCTACTAAACTGAGAAATTGTCCTAAAACTGAAAATTTCCTATGTAGATTTGAAAATCTCAGTTAAAACCTTCTTCTACACAAGAGCCACAGAAGACATGTGTCAATGAATTACAAATTGGCTACTATTAAAATTAAATAAAATTTTAACTGAGATGTCCTGAATTTATTGAATCTGTGTTTAATCAGATGCCTCAAAATGTTTATACAGTGGGGCAAAGAAGTAAGAAATGGATGGTTACTCTTCTCATTGACATTCATTCATTCATGATTTTGTGTTTGAAATCACATTTTAGTCTCATTAAGTCAGTTGTTTTCAGCTCATGGGCTGTGGATAAAGGGATAGGTGGACTACTCTTCAGAAGGTAGCTGAAAAAGACAGTATCTTTTGTTTGTGGCTCTCAAGAAAATGGGCTCCCATCTCTCATGCTGAAAAAGACTGACCCTGCATCTGGTAACTTACAATTCTGAATGTAGGCACTCCAAAGCCTAATTTATGAAAGTGTATTTTGCCTGCTATTTTGCTAACCTCATCTTTATATGTCAAATGCCCATAGCTGGAGTAATCATTCAAGCCAATCTTCACATAACTTTGACTGAGTTTGTCATTCTTCTCCAGAGGCTTTCTCTGCATAGCATCTTCTTTTAAATTGAGGCATCCAAAACTGAACCGTGGTGCAACAGAGAAAGTATCATTTGTAGTTTTCTATTAAATCATTATTGCAGTGAGGTATTACTCTTGTAATAATCCATCTCTTTGTTAGTTTATTTTGGAAAGGCATATTCATTAAGCTGTAATACTCTCAGTGATTCATATCTGGTTCCTCAGGGAACCATGTTAGATCAAAGTCCATTACAATAATGAGAATTTTATTCTATTTTCTAATACGTAGTACTTTACAGTTGCCAGAATGCTGATAGATGGATGGGAAAATGAATGTTTTTGGGCAAACACAAGTATTTTTAGGAGTGTCCAGTAGTCCTTTTTCAGTTGTTACTGATCCAGAATAATTTGTTAACAAATTGCATTAAAACCCTGTTTTCAAATTACTTCAAATAATAAACAGAAATCCAATATGTTTTCTCATTACTCTTTTAATTTAAATTTGACTACTTGCTATGAATTCCAACCATGCTATAGGTTGGCAACATGGCTTGCCAAATAAAAATTTATTTTCTCTCAAAACCTCTCACAAAGGGTCCTGTCAGAAGTCTCTTGAAATTCCACATGAATTATGTTCAAAAGATACATTTCATCTCTCACTTCATGCACTTTTTGCATAGATAGGGCAGCACAATTTGCCCTTACAGAAGCTGTGTCAGTTGGTCCTTATCATATTATGCTTATCTTAATGTGTAATCTAGTCTTGAAGTAGATTCCATTTGAGGTCTTATCTTTCCCAACTAGAGCAGATTAAAGAGGCAAGTCTTTGTTCATTGAAGTGCTGTGACTTACTTGCTCTCAAATCCTTGGAATTCGGAGACAGACCTTGCTGCCTGGCTAAAGGTTCTATGCACTTGCTTAACCCCAGCACAAATAATGTCCCTGCAGCCAGCAGCCCTCCCTCTTGCTTAAAACTACACATGTGACCAAAAACCTTCCAAGCTGTGTTGAGCAAATAAAAAACCTTGCATGAAGAAAAACAGCAGAATGCAACTATCTCAGGCTACCAGCACTCTTTTGCCCCTTTCAATGCAGTTGTCATAAATCATATGCAATGCTTGGATCATTCTGAAGCTCTTTTAAATACCCAGTTTCATTAGTTCTAACTTCCTCAGACACATTTTCTGTCATACCTAAGGAACTGCCAAATGTTTCCAAAAGAAGCACATGGTGAAAACACTTCTTAATGAGAAAAAATGAAAAGAAAATGTGTGCCTGACTTTTCCAAAGCCTGTTAGGAGCTCTGTCTAAATTTCTGTTTTCCTCTCATGTATGGCTTTCAAATGAACCTTACACCTAACACCAAACAGACAGAATCAGCCTTTTCCACATTTTTCCAGTGACTAGGGGAAATATGCCCCCTCCACCCCACTTCTGCTCTATCTCTTACTGTGAGGTTGTTTAGTTTCGCTGTGTTAGCATCCAGTGCAAGTCATTTTTGCTGTGTGTAACTGGGTCTTTTAACTCTTGCAAAGCCTTTGAAGTTTCCTCTTTCTGCAAAGAGGTCAACGCGGTCTTTCTTTTGCCCTTTCAAAAGGACCTTTCATTCATCCCTGTGTTTGGTCAAGTTGTTGTGGGTTCTGCTCTGGCCTGGCACCATGAGTCCCCCTCTACACAAGCAATTGCTGCTTTCGTGGCTACTGCTGTTTGTACTCCTTATTGCTTCTTTCATTTATCTTCGCTGACACACCAAAGGAAAGAGGGGGCTGAAAGGGGAGAATTTGGCTGTAAGCTAAATTGATTGCATGTTATATTTCATGGAAGTCTGGCAGGAAGGGCTGAGTGATCTCAAGAGTTTGGGGAATATTTTCGTTCCTATTGTGCAAATCAATCAAAGCGCACTCGGCCCCGGCTGCCCGCCCCCCTGGCAGCCCGGAGCAGGGCTCGCTGCATTGTCAACAAAGGTTTGAATAGAACAAAAGTCTCCCAAGTGGACACTGCATTCACTTGATGGGGTCACATATTACCCCACATTTAATAAAACTCACACGAATTTGAAAAGGATTCCCAGATAGATCAATGACCAGAAAAGCAGTAAATTTAGCAGGTTGGAGGGATTTCCTAAAATTGAGGTGATGGTATTACATGTGACAGTTGCTCTTCTGTTTGGATTTTAAGTATCATGCGTGTCTTGGAACTATTAGAATGAATTCTTGCCAAATAAACTTATACACCACTTTCCTGAGATGCTTCCACCCACCCTGTGTCTGTCATGAAGGAATTTGTTTGAAGTGGGTTTGAAGCCTTCCTCCGCAACCCCAGCTGACCAGGCTTGTTTGGATGCAGCTCTACACACTTCCCTGTGGCACCAGCATAAACACAGCAGAGCCAGCAGAACTGGGGAGGCTCAGGTAACACCTAAAGGATTACCCCCCTAAGTGCTTGGGCAGAGATGTCTCCAGGAGATCATGCTCCCTCCCTTTGTGCCAGAGCAATGTCTTAACCTTCTCTAAAAAACAGAACCACAATCCTGCCTCTTTCATCCTGCCTTTTCCTTTAAAATCCAGAAGATCCCCAGGCTATAGCTAATCTGCTCACCTAGTATTCCATCAGGTCCTGAAAAAAAGGAGATCTTGGTAATCATGATTCCTGCTGCAGTAACAAACTCTTAAATGGTGGCACTACTTGGGAGTTTTTAATTTCATGCTTGCAAGCAGAGTGAGAAATAATGACTCTGCATTCTCCTTCAGTAGAGGCACAGCCTTAGGCTATCTAAGGAACACAAGGCCGTATGATGTGTCACTGTTCAAAAATTCAAAAGGAATCCAAAGGAGTACTTGGTGCTTGTTCCTCCGCCCTTATCTGGCTCCCCACTAGCTTTGGCAATCCCTGTCACAAGTGAGAGCTGAGGGAATGCTGAGTCTGGAGTCATCACTCAGCCAACAAGTTAGTGCTTCTGCAAGATATGCAGAACTTGCTGACTGCTGGCACCTTATTTTGGACACAAGTCAGACTGGAAGGAGAGAATGGGTGCAAGAGCTTCCAAAAACCTGTGGTTCTGGGCAGGCCTTAATTTTGCATCAAAACTTCAATGCACCCAGTTTGGATTTTGTAATCCTATTTGCCAGAACCTCTTGCATTTGGGGGCCATATTAATCACCCCTCTGTGCAGCAGGACACAAAACAGACCTTTCATTTGGAGTGTTTTTTCTTTGGTAACTCAGTACAAACTTATGTCCAATTAACATATTTATGAGACGAGGAACACACAAGTACAATTTAAAATCAGTATAAATACGGAATATAAAGAACGTAAAAATCAGAAGAAAATCCCTGAAAGGGGGCATAGAGGGACATACTTTCAACATAACGTTTTCATATTGTTTCATTGTATGTCTCTAAAGAGCAAACATTTATTTTTAGAAAAATATACAGGATTAAATTTTCCAGCTGGCTGCCCAAATTCTCTGCACCAATGCCATGCTTCTGCAGCCAGAAAAGCAATAATGCAACAAATGTACGTAGATTTACCCTTTATACATTGTCATGCACAGCTACTCTGTAAAATGGTTTCAGCTGGATGGTTCAGAAACCCAAATTTCAACTTCATTGGAAAGGCTGAGATTTTCAGAAGAGTTTAAGGATTGACTTTTGCTAAATATAGGTGACAGTTATTGTCTGGCTGCAATAATATCTTCAAAAAATTACAGCCTGAAAATCCCATGTGATAACTATCAGTTCAAGAATCTAGCAGAAAAATTGTATTCTTGCTGGGACTTTGCAGAGGCAGCCAGAAAACCACAGCTAAGGAACATTTAAAAACAGAACAAAACATTGCTGTTGATGAAAGTGAGTACTCTGATGCCCAGCCAGTTTATTTCATAAACTTTTCAAACATAAAGCTCTCACACTACCACAGAGCAACCCAGTTTGAAACCACCTGATCCACCCCAGCCACGAGCGTTAACACTGTACAAAAAAAGATTATCAGGCACAGTTCTGCATTCCAGCAAGGATGCTAACTGTTGAATCCATGGATGCAGAGCTAAACGTGGTTTCTAATCAAAAGTAAATAATCTGCTTAAAGCCCACAGCTGTTTTCAAGCACTCAGATTTATAGACAGAATAGGTATGTGGGATACACTTTATGGTTAACCTGAGAGTTAATTGTTCAGTTTTCTGCCTGCACCATCAATTATCAAACCAACTTTGTTGACTGTACTGAATGAGCTGTTATGTACCAATACATAAGCCCAAAATAGAGCTGAAATACAAGAAACAAGCTCAAAATACAAGAGCCTAAAAGAGAGGTATGCTGATAAAAGAAAATGTGTGTTTAAAACTCATCTGCTGTTGAAAAACCTCAGAGCACGAGGTGAATTCCCTCCCTCCCTCATGCTGCTGCCCACGCTGCATTTAGTGTGGCCCCAAACACTGTTGACTGTCTGAGCTGCACGTGCACGCTGCTGGGTTGTGTTGAGCTTCTTTATCATCCAACACAATCAACAACCTTCTCCTCAGGGCTTGTTCTTAATCCATTCCCTGCCCAGCCTCTATCTGTGCTTGGGATTGTTGCCCACCCAGGGGCAGGGCCTTGCGCTGGGCCTTGCTGAACTTCATGGAGTTCTCATGGGCACACCTCTCAAGCCTGTCCAGGTCTTTCTCCACAGCATCCCTTTCCTCCAGCATGCTGACCACAGCACACAGCTTGGTGGTGCTGGGAAACTTGCTGAGGGTACACTCAATCCCACTGCCCATGTTTCCAACAAGGACGTTAAACAATATAAGCTAAAAGTGAAGAATCCCTATTTCCATCAAAGGCTATTCTGATTTGCATGGCTTGTTCCTTGCTTGGCTTGGTAAAAGAGGTATCTGGTCAGTTTTAAATCTGTTCTCTCCACACACTGGCACATCCCACCAGGGGCAGTAGCAACATGAGGGAGCACAGGAAGTGGGGGTCAGAGACAGAAGAAGGCATGGGATGCACACCACATCTTGGAGGGCAAAATCCCACAGGAAAAATTACTTGCAGCCCCAGTCAGGATTGCAGCAAGACCATAAGACTTGGATAAAATTTGCTTCTTTTCTCAATGTGTGCATTTCAATCACAACTCATTCCACTCTCTCAGATACACTTCTAATTTGTGCCTGGGGTCACTGACAAGGGCATTTGGGTTGTGCTGCACAGAGACTGGTGAAAAGGCCTAGGGTTGATTTGGCTCTGCTTCGGGGCTGAATCTGTGAACCCACACATCCAGAAGGTACCATTTAAAGTGCAAGTTGAAATCTGTTTCCTCAAATTTTCCAGCAATCCACTTTCTGCAGATATTTCAGATGGTCAAGTCTGATCATACAAACATTATGGAAAGCAAACACCAAACAGCTGCGAGCCAAATAAATCAGTTTCAAATCCAGGGAAGACATCTGCAGAATTCAATAGGAACCATTATCCTTAGCTCCCAAGGAAAAAGAATCTCAGTTCCTCTTGCTGAATGTGTATTATTTTGTGCAATTAACCAAGAAGTTGATGGATCAAGGATTTGAGGCCCAAATCTGGGATATACTGGAAAGGGTGAATAGTAAGGAACATTTCTATCTACTTAAGCTTGGGCTTAGCCTACAGTGCAGTGCAGTCACATGGAGCATTTTCTGTATGGGTGCTGTGCTGGATCTGGAACTGTTACACAACTACAAAATATCATACAATCACTTAAATGTGGGGGGTTTAAACTAGGCCTCCTCAGTTGGGTGCTTCCAGGTTTTTTTGCTTTCTTTTTTCTTCTATTTAACTTTAGCAATTTATTTATTTTCTCTTTGGCTTCTGGAATGTAATCAGCTGGAAAACCAGGCACAGAGGAAACAATGTTGTGGGGCTTCCAGCCAGGTCCAGCACTGCCCCAGGAAACGCCAGGGCACCATGACTTTGCCTGGTATCAGGAGGCACTCAGCACCTGCACGGCTGGCCAGTGTAAATGAATGCTGGCAGCAGACCCGTACTCTGGGAGTAAAGGTGACATATAATTAGTCCATATGACCTCTGTTGATAATAATTGGAGGTAACTGGCTGCATTCTGCTGGTCCAAATGACTGTCACCATGTGCTGAGGGCACGTGTTATCTGCAAAATTTCATATTCCATTTCAAGCAAGGAGTTATCCATTAATAAAAACAGGAGGCGATTACACAAACGTGCTCTCTGCCAAGACTGCCTAGCAGAGCACATGCAGAGCTTTTTAGGCAGTGCCTCCCTGCTGAGCAGCACTGCCCCTGTGCCTCCCTCTGCAGCACAGCCAGGCACAGGAGGGGCTCCCAGGGAATGGTAGAAACGCCTGAGTAATTCACTGTGGGGAAATGCAACAAGTAAATACTTGAACTGTGTTGTCCAGTGAAAAGGAAACAAGACCATCTTGTGGTGGGAGAAGGGGCATGAAAAGATGTTAATCGCATGAGCAGTAATCTCTTTGGCTGCTCAGTGTGCCACACTTGGGCTTTGTTTGCCTTTACTTATCTGGCTTACTTACCCCAATCCGTGTGATCGTGGAGGTGCTGGAGGGCCTCTTCAAGTGTGCACGAGATCAGCTACTGGAGAAGGGCAATGAAACGTTAAGGAGGAAAGGTGGTACTGCTACAAAAGCAACCTTCAAGGCCACCTATCTGGACAAAAGGGCTCCGACAGGCAATAAATGCAGAAAACCATTGAGACAGCAATGAATTATGAAGGCTATTAAAACCCACAACTGAATTTACAGAATCGGCTTCCCCTGATGTATTATAAAAATGCTTTACCTCAGGAACTGGAGATATCCAAATTTGTATTCCAGATTAATTACAGCTTTATTTAGCAGAACTACGGAGGGGGAAGTTCGACTCAGTCAAAATAGCATGGGTGTTAATAGTGTTAAACTTTCTCATATACTCATATACTGCCAGGAAATCATTAACATTACATTTAACAATTTCGGGTACTTCTGGTTTTGAACTCCAATTTTATTATTTATGGAATTTTGATTGCAGAAAAAACATACCCAGCACTTGTCTTTAGATTCTGTTTACAAAGGAGCTCTGTCTTCTCCCTGGAATTGCATAAGAACAGAAAAGTAGATTATGTGGTTTCTTAATAGTTCTTCACAAAGAGTCTTCTGTTTCTGACAAATGGTTTATGCAAATGTATTCTCTGAACTGCTTTAAGCTGTACTCATGGAAAAATGACATTTTGCAAGAGGGAACAATGAATATTCAATGCATCATTTCTTAGGTGAGCTAATGGACAGCTTGTATTCTGCGGCCGCTGCCATTCTCTAATTTTGAAATTTTGACAGAGGGCAGAGAAGTATCAACAGGCAGTGAGAACTGAAAAGCACTGGTTCTCAGACCTTCCATCAGAATTCCAATAAAGGCAGTTCAGGACTTTAAATTACAGGCTGGAAGCAAATTTTCGGTTTCCCCAAGCTGAACTAAAGGGCTATTTTACAAAGGGCAGTACAGAGAAGAAAAATCTATCTGCATCCTTGAAATCATAGCTACTGCTGGGCTGTGGAAGGGCAAGAGGGTGACGGCTTCACAAAAGCCTCCCAGAGATATTAATCCCTGGTGTGAATGGCACAAAAAAAGAAGCAATTTGGAATGTACAGGCTGTATCTTACAGGGCTTATTCATAAGAGCAGGCACGCTGAAGTCAAAAGCTTTGTTTGTACTGGGCTGGGACTCGCCTGAGAGCAAAGGAGCCCGCATTTTGCACTCCTGTTCAGAAAGGATGGGCTGCAGGAGGAATTTGACCTTTCTACAACAAAACAAATTTAAGTCATCAATTCACATGCAACTCCAATTTATGTCATCAATTCACATACAACTGCTGTATAAAAATGATAATGTTAATCTGATAGAGAGTAAGAAACCAAAAGGAGGAAGAAAGGCAAGTTAAAGAAGCTGGAATGTAAATGTGTTAAGCCTCCTTTGCCTCTCATGCACCTCACATGACAGAGGTAAGATTTTTGAGTGGAGTTCCACAAGAGAACACAACAGTTTAGGGAAAGCAGGCAGGCTTTGCTCTCTCCTCCTCATCTCGTTTCTGCAGTTTTTCACAAGTATTTTTCTGGTTTGGAGATAGGATGCAAGTTGTTCTCAATGGTTGCTTTCAAAAGTAACAGTATCTCATCTTGTCCAATTCCTTTGTGTTTAGTTCTTAGTAGTCTTCTACATTTACCAGAAAGCTGGATAACTATATCTGTGAAACTTAGACATTTAGAGATAAAGAATTGTTTGGAAAATCTTCACCCAGATTGAAAAGCGGATCAAATCTCCTATGTTCATTTAGAGCAAAGCTACTCAGCAAATGAAGCAGGGTAACTAATACCTTTGATTGTTGAGCTTATCAAGTTTATCACATTAAGTGCAACTAGAGATTGGAAAACAATTTCATGCATATAAATGTCTCCTAGTAAGTACATTTAAATAACAGGTGACCTCCAAAGAGAAATTTTTGGACATGCTTTAAAACTTGGCCTTCCAAACAGGGAATTTAACAGCATTATTGTAAAAAATATATACACAGTAGACATCTCATTTCCACACAGTCATCTGAAGTTAATAGTCCAAATTCAGAGTTCAGTTACCTCACCATAACTCCTGAATTAGTTCAAGCTACAAGCCACACATTCAACAAGGCAATTGTGGACAAGAACTCAAAAACTGAGACTGGATATCCCGCAGTGTCAGATCACACTGAATCTGTCTCAGTTGTTTTTACAAACTTCGCCCAGAAAAATCAGAAACTCACTCCTTAGTCCAGGTCTGTATTATATAGTCTATAATAGTAATATATTGCAATAGTGCAAAAAGATTTCAGTGTTGCACCCTTTTTTAGTTCCATTAGCAGAAGTACTTTCAGAAACATTCCGAACTAACTGTTGGGAGGAGCAATGAGCAATTCCAATCTGCATGTAGAAATATCCACTGCTAGGCATCAGAATTAATCTTCCAGGATGGTGAAAACCCTGCTTTCTTTGAGGGGGGTATGAGGTTTTGATAAACAAATGTTTTAAATAGCCTTCTGTGGACTGTACCTGCTAGTATCAAGATTCTAAGCTGAGCATGGTTTCCAATTTTCCTTGGACAGCTTTCCTGGCTGACAAACAAACAAATTTTGAAAGTAATTCACAGAGGAAAAAAATGGCTGAAAACACCAAAGACGTGCTTCATTTGTAGATTTAATTAAGATATCATGCCAGTAGAAAACCACTTAGTCACAGAACAATTTTCTGCTGAGTGTGTTCACCAAGACTAAGCTGAAGATCTTATTTTCAAAGTAGGAGATGCTGGTCCTGCCACAGCTGCTGATATAACACTCTTGCAGACAATGTCTGGAGATGGTTTAATAATTTAAGCTCGTGGAAATCCTGATCGGCTGCTTGACAGAGAGGAGGAGACCGTGAGAGGAAAGGTCAGGTCTGTACTTACTCTTCCCCTCGAGGTCAATTGCTGGACACTGTCAGACACTGCAGCCAGGGTTACTGGCTGATCAGTCAGCCCCAGCAAGGCCATTTTGGAGCAGATGAAAGCTGCCTGCATGACAGACAGACTCTCAGTGTCACCACAGCTCTGTATCTCAAACTCCACGTGACCTTTCAAAATCCAGTTGCTGTTTAGTGCAGGGTAAGGAAGGAACCGGAACTGGAGTTTGTGTCATCTGCCCAGTTTGTTACCTGGCACCACTCAGGACAAGCCCAACACACACCTACACGTAATCCATGAGCAAAGCTGGGCTGTTCTCACGGGGTGAAGCCAAGGCCAAGAAGCTGCACAGCTCACTGTGGGTCACAGCTGGGAGAGGGACAGAAATTAGAGAGAACTGAGTAGGTGGAGCACTGTGACAGCTCCCTGGGGGACCATGGTCCTCTGTGACCTACATGGAGCCTCAACAGGTAAGAAAAGCCTTTTGTGTAGGGCTAGAGGGAAAGGGAGATTTGGGATGCTGTATCCAGTGCTGATCACTCCCTCGCTGATGCATTCAGTTCAGGCTTTACACAGCAGAAGCTTTAGCCCAACTTACATATTTTTAGCAAGTAAATGGCCAGCTAGGTTATTTTCAGCAAATAAAAATGAATCATTACTTTGATTGGCAATTTTCAGGGACTATTCCTCCTGACAAATAAATAAATAAACAAACAGGTATGAATCCATCTAAAACAGTAAATTATTGGCCTCAGTTTGCCCAAGTAATTGCCTGACAAATTGCAGCTAAAGTATCTCTCATCTCTCCATCAGGCTGCTTGTTTGTTATAAATAAAACCTTGATGTACACAAAGCCAGAAAACACCATATCCCAGTAATTCTCCTCAGACAGGCACAGATACGTCTTATTACATTTGTAAATCAGATTTCTGACACTGCGCCTATTGTGAAAAGAAAATGGCTTAAAACTTGACCAGAATCAATACTGAGACTGCAACAGAAATTGGAGTGTAAACTTAGGCTCCTAATATTGTAACCTCAAAGTTTCTCTCAAATTTCTTCTTGGAAGTCATGCTTGCACTACTTAGAAAGATACTAAAATACTTCTTATATAACTGCTCAGGAAAAGCTGTACATGGGGAATAAACTACTGAGCTGGCATTAATTTAATTTTGCTCTAGTGCTCTGCACTATGGCATCTCCACTGCATAAGGTTCTTCTATCTATCAAATTGAAGAGACAAGTTTGACATTAAATTTATTTCTTGGGTAAATTACTGGATGCTTCTGAAGTCTACACTGAAGCATGAAGTGATAGTGTCTGCTGAAGCCATCAGTTCTTATTGACAAGTCTGGTTAAATTATCAGGTTGTATGTAATTTTATTTGAGTGTAGGAAAATGAAGGTTATAGCCAAGAACTTGGTGGGGTTTTCTTTCCTGAGATGATGATTTATTCATTTTGGCTTCAATAGCTACGGTGTCAGGCGTATTTTATATTTTTCCAACTTTGACACTTCAAACATTTGATTTCCCTTTGCAACTTCCAGCCTAAAACATGTTTCCCATTATATATATTCAAGTGACTGCCTTGCACACACTGACTCATGAGGCTGGTTTTTATTTTCACAAAATATATAACCCTATTTGAATAAAATACAGATGGTGTCCAATACATTAAACACAGCAAATTTGCCATTCCCTTCTCCATCCCCTCTGTGTTCCCTTCCTCAGATTTTCTGTTGGCTGTATGAAATCTTATCAGCCTCAACATCTTGGAGAGGACATGGCAACAGAAATTTGATGCCATTCGTGCATGGTTTGCTGCAATAAACAACGTGCATTTTTTTAATTATTAGCATTTTTCTGCAGGATTCTGCATTTGGAGCTCTGTTTTAAATGAGCTTTGTGCCCCTTGGAAGGTACTGAACAGGCAGCTTCACATTGCCCTGTTGGTAGAGTTTGAATAATGGGCAATCAATATGGCATATGGCACCAAGGTCCCAGGTGACAGCTGGAGCAGATTCAGCTGCCTCTTACATCACCAAGCAATTTAGAAGGAAAAAAAAGGCCATATACAAATGTATAGGAAATTACCTAAGTAAATTAGTAAAAACTGCTGAAATTAATTGAAGAAAAACCTGTTCTGGGTTTGCTCTGAAAGCATAACTATACTTCATAGTATACACACACATAACATTTACTTGGAATGCACAAGATTTGGGGTTTTAAATAAGATTCTATCAGTATCACTAGATGGCATTGGAGGGTGCTTTACCTCACCATAAGAAAACAGTCTATAGTAATTTTTATTAGAAACACTAAGTTTACACACTGAATTTATCCCAGGCAAGCTGAAGGCATGTTCTATGGTGAGGGAATTGTAACATGAGGCAAGAACCAAGGCTGGCTGAGCAGTCACAGCATTGCTGCAGTTTCCCTCTGTCACACACAAGGAGTCCACCACCTCTGAGCAAGAAGGGGAGGACTGAAATCTGGAGAGAAATAAATTGCAAAGGGTACTAAGGAAACTGTGAACTGGCATTACCTGTGCTAGTGACTTCAGAGAGGCAAGAGTTAATCTTCCCCTGAGGCGTTGGGTGGAACTTTTGGATTGCGTATTTGTTTTTCCCCCACAGCAAATTATACAATTATTATCAAAATGACACTTCTGTCTTTCTTATGCCCTTTTTACTATGTAGTTCTCATGTCCCTTTCCTATTACCTTTAGAATGAGACATGTTTGCCATCCAGTGATATTTGGGGTTAGCTTCAACATCCACTTTGGAATTACTGCTAACTTTAGCCACCGATTCTTGTCCATTGGCTGCTACTGCACAGGAGCCATGCAGAATCAACTGCACCACAGCTACCCTGGTTTCTGAATTGCAAGAGTATTATTATACTCATAGATCTGTCTTTCACTCCTACTCTTTAGTAGCTGGTAAAAAGAGGCAAAGAGGAGTTTGTTCACCAATGAATACACAATTCCAGGAGCTCAGTCTCTAAGAAATGGACTGTATATCAGAATAACTATAGGTCATGGAACATATGTTGCAATGTAAGGCAGCAAAATGGTGATTTCTTTTCACATCTGCCACTTTGACCCAAAATCCACGTCATTAAACTTTTCAATTCTCCAGGTAAACAGCATCTGTTCACAAATTCACTGCATGAATGTGCATTATTTTTTGCCTCTGAAATATTCTTTCTGCTTAACAGCTGTCATTGACCAAAGTTCAATAATGAACCACAAATCAGAGCCATGTCCAAATCAAAACCTGACATTTAATTGAAGCATTTCCATTCTCTAAACAGGCTTTAGGTTTGTATCTCATGGGGGTTAAAAGACAGGATGGTCAAATGTAGAAATAGTAGCACGCATGCTGATCAACAGCTTCTCCCAAGAATGAGGCAATACCTACCATTAAATCATACAAGGTTTTTCATAGGTCATGAACTTGCACAAACCCAAGGTCTTCTACAAAACATTGAATATACCCACTTCTAAAAGTACCACTGTGCCCCTGGTCACTTGTTTGTCTGACTGGCTGCTCTGCATTCCTTCTACTCTATTTATGGAAATCTGTAATTCATAAACACCAATTTGTACCATTATCTTCATACATGCCAGGTACTTGCAGTATTGAAAACTGGAACTTGTTCTTAGGGCATACTTGAAGTTGGCAGAAGGATGATAAATAGGAATGGCATTATACCTAATATGCACTGAGTGTAAATGTGTAGAATTCGTATTCCCTTCCTGGCATTATTTACTAAATAATATGTCTTTAATTTTCTGTGTCTTCTTAAAGCTTCCATCTAAAAGAAAGATAAGTCTTCACATTGTCATGGTTTAAATTTCACAGCAACCTACACGTGCTCACATGGTCATGTACATATGAGAAAATCAATGTATTTTTCCTCACTTATATGGTTCAAACATTTAGGTTCGAGAGGTAGGTTTTACTGAGCTCCTTCTCCGTAGATACTTAAAAATATAACAGTCTGATACTGTTTTACGTGAACATAAATCAAAGATTAACTACACTGGCAAAATCAAGCTAAATAAGATCAGATTCTGACTTTATCATTTCAAGTAGCCACTGGATAGTTTAGTCTTCCTTCTCAGCCTCCCAGTCATTTGCTGAAAAACTGTGGTTAGCAGGGATTTTTTGTTTAAAAGCCACAATTTTCAATAAATGTGTTGTTTGCCCTCTGGCTTGACATCAAAGACAGTTTCATAATGAGGGTGGCTCCTACTGAATTATATTTCCCATCAGTTTGCAGAGAAGTGGGGCACCTATTATACAAAGGCAATTGTTGACTGTACACAACCTCAGAGGGAAGTGACAAAACATCTTCTTTCCTTCACATTTTTAGATGCACCTCTTAAAAGCATCCATTGCAATTAGGCAAAAATCACTTGTACTTGCAACAAACTTACTTGTTAGAGTTCAAATGAGGAAGCCCATGTCTGTGCTGAAGGAAGGGCAGGGACTCTGCATGCCCTGGGACCTCTAGAGGAGAGCAACATGTTTCACTCCTGCTTAAAACTCAGAGAGAGGAAAAAATAGATTTTTCCGGGAAAACAAAAACAAAAACAAACACCACCACAAAGATTCAATGATCACATCTCAAAAAACATTAAAACATTAAGCAGAGTATGACTGCTTTCCACCAATGTTCCCCTTCTTTTTTTTTTTTTTTTTTTTTTTTTTTTTTTTTTTTTTTTTTTTTTTTAGTAGATTGATGAAAACTTCAGATGAGTCTTTTCAACTCAAATATGTTTGACTTCTTTCAACTCCATTTCACATTTTGACCAAAAGGTTAGGGATACATTTTCCTTGAAAAAACTTGTGAACAGTCTTGCCACTCCATTTTATCTTCTTTTTCCCTCCCGATAGTATGTTGTAGTTAAACCTTCACAGAATTTAGTGCTAAAGAACACAAAATAAGGCTCTCTCTACTAAATCTGAACATCACTGTTCACATCATCACTGTTCATATTATTACTTCCTGACAGGCAACATAATATGATCTCTGGATATTCAGTACCACCTTCCATATGCTTTGAATTACAAATCCTCTTGGTACAAGTTGATAAGGTGAATTTCAGAGACAGGGACAAGGTCTGCACTATGCACCTACCACAGTCAGGTCCTGCTCCAGGTGATTGTCCCCTGCAGTTGCCACACCACAGACAGTAACTGCAACAGGAGGAGCTGCCTTCATGCCAAGTTGCTCTCTTCCGTGCACACCACTCCACCATTCCCACAAATCTGATGGGAAACCTTGATCATGGCTAGCAGAAGGACTAAGCAAAGTGCCTCAGTGAAGCAGTGAGAGGCAGAGCAAGTAACAAATAGTTGTACTACACTGAACTCCATTACCTCATGTTGAAAGAGTACCTCTCTGACACTCTTTGGCAGCATCTCTCTGCCCATCCAACCTCCTTCACTCCTTATACAAACTTAGCTGAACTTCTCAGCTGGAAACAGGGCTCACTTGTTTTCAGGCTTTGTCTCATGGCAATGAATGCTCATGGCAGTATTACTAATGCCACCATAGATTTCTCCCAGATGTGATGAGTTGTGATCAGCTCTTTGAAGCTGATTACAGGAGACCTCAGCTTTCTACTTAAAAAGACACACTGAAGTTGGAGAGAAAGCTCTGAAAATGAGCTGAGATAAAGCAGTAGGCTCAGACAAGACAGAGAAAAATAGAACACATTTTTATTTTGGTCTAAGCAAAGATGAAAGTTTTTGGCACGTCTACCCTGCAACCCTCAGGACATCAGGCCAAAGGTGATGCTGGTCAGTGCTTGTTTCATTGCCTGGAGCTTGTTCCCAGTGGTGGGGCTGGAATCACCTCCTCACCAAACCATCAGGAGAGAGCAGGCAGCTCTTGGAGGTGCTCTGAGCCTCAGACCAGCCAGGGCAACGTGGTGCTGGACTGGGCCAAACACTCAGCACAGCCCCTCGCAGAGCTGCAGCACCCACTGCCTCACACAACTCTCACTTCTCCAGATGAACTCAACATCCTGTTTAGCACTTCATTTTGTGCACAGGCAATTGGTTTTTCGCTGAGGAAATAAGCTCTCTCTGTTCAGCATGACACGTACATAAATACGTATACACATACACACACGTGCATGTGCACACACAGACAGCAGTCGTTTAAAGCCCTGTGGGTGTCTTCTTTCATATTTCTACCTTGTGGCTTGAGGAAGCCAGGAAATGTAAAAAGCAGTCAAAAAGTTAGGGGAAAAAACAGATAGAAATGCCTTTTCCACGGAAAACATGAAGCAGGTCCCAGGCTGACTGGCCCAGACCTCGCTTTGCGTGTTGCTTCTTCCTCTTCCTCCTCCTCTGTGGCTTCTCAAGGGTTTCCATACCACATGTGCCAGTCAGGCACTGCTGAATCAGACCCACTGTTGCAAAAATCACCTTCTCCACATAAATTCAGAATTTTACCAGTGCTTATTATAGCTGTTAAGTTCTCTTATTGTAGTATCACACCTCTCTTACAAAGATTTTAATCAGCATTTCCACTGGAAAGCCTTACTCTCAGAGTTATAAAACCTGCCTGCATAAAGTTGATTACCACTGAAATTTAAAATCCAGCTTTTTGGCTCACAGCTATGTTTCTTTCTTGCTTACATGATCTCTGTTTGCAAAATCTGATATAAATTGGTTTGGCAACCTTGTTTAATTCTAGGCATAAACAATTCCTGACTTAAGAGGCATTTTTTTCAGTGTGCAGAAAGTGAAGGAATGAAATTATTGAAGTTACCTACTACAACTTTAAAGTATTACCCTGGATGCCTTTTTTTTTTTTTTTTTAAATGTTGGCATTTTTTACATAGGAATGCAACTAAAGAATTTAAATGTAAAGAATGGTTTTAAATTCTGAGTATTTTTGGAACTGTGCAGTGCTTAATGGGAAGGAAATCACAGGAGGTTAAAGACTTTCAAAATACATACCAGCACCTCAGTGCCAGCAACCCATATCACTTCAATGAACTGTGCAGTGTGTGTTGGCATGATTTATGCAGCAATTTTAAAAGAATCCGCAGTGTTTGTTTATTACCACAGTATGATTGATGGGTTCCTAAGTGCACGGTGACACAATCAGCTGAGCTATTACGGCTGGGAGTTTGATAATTTGTGAGTTACAGCCATTACAGGACGTCCCTTCAGCCCACTGCCAGGGCCATGAGGGCATCGGTGAGCTCGGAGGAGCCGCGGCGAGGTGAGACACGCTGCCCACGGTGCCACTGTCAGAGCTCCTCTCCTGCACGCCCACGCTGCTGCCCAGCCTCCCTGACTCCCCTGCCCTCTTCCCTGCCCCTCCCAGGCAGGGGCTGCTGCCCAGCCTCCCTCTTGGCCCAACGAGCAACTTCACCAAGTGCTGCCCTCCCCATTGCCCTCCCAAGTGCTGAAAGGCTGATACCAGCACAAGGTAAAGTACAGAGCAGCAAAGGCTGCTCACCCACTGCCTGCTAACCATGACCCACTTTGTGACAGGCAACCACGGAGACAAAGCCACCAAGTACTCCAGGCACCAACAGACCCTTCCCTGGGAAACACTGGAACAACCTCAGTCCTTTCTGGAAGAAATATCCCCAGTTTAAGTTTACATACAATACACTGGATTTAGGCATTTATTTGAAACAAAAACACACAAAAAACAAGAATAAAAGAATTTTTATTTATCTTTTATTATTTTTTTACAAAAATAAACAATTTGAGAAACAAAAGCACATTTTTTCCTGACTGTACAAACTACAAAAAGGTATGACATTGGTCACTTTAGCATTTACTTCATTGCTTTCACTGAAAGCAAATTCTCTACACACACCCTGCCTTTAAGATGCATTTTATATAGAATTAAGGCTAGCATTCATTTGACATCATTAAGGTCATTTACTTCATTCACTCTAAGAATCAGCAAGCGATGCCTTAGAAAACCAAGGACCTGATGATAAAAGGTATGAATAACTGCAAGATAGTCGTTAAATTAGTACTGTTCAGCCAGCTGGACTGCTTTGCCAGTCTGTCAAAGATGTGGCTTCCTGAGCAATTCAAACTGATCCAACAAAAGTCTTAAGCACAGGCTTAATTGTAAGCATATGCTTAGGCCTATCCAGCAAAGCACTCGGCACTCGGGTAAGACCCTGCCCTTTCAGTGGGACTATTCATATGCTTATGTGATTTGCTAGATCTACAAAATGGCTCTTTCAAATTAAAAATGAAACTTTATGACAACAGTGGAAGCAAAAACGAAAATTAGTTGCAGTCTTGCAATTCTAAACATAAGCAATTCCTTCCGTCTGACAAATGTGCCGGCATTGCCTGTTCCATAGCCTCAACACAAATGCTGATTGTCCTCAGTAAGGTTTGCTATTCAGCAGACAAACTGATATGCTTCAGTTCCTCTGTTGTGATTGTACGTGCCCAAATAAATATCAGTGTGGAGATACAGGCTTCCCAGAGAAATGATCAGCTTTCATCCCTGGACACACATGTATAGGTCAGAAATGTTATGCTAACCTTGGTTAGAAAAGCCAGAGCTGCCAGCTGATTTATAACCAAAATTCTACTCTTAACAGTGTATCATCTCGTGTACTTTGCTTTGGGTTGTTTAGTTTTGTTTTTAAATCACATTTTCAAAATCTTGTTTTATTGCACATTCATCCTGGTCATGCAGGTTATTTCTTTAAAGTTTCCTTTAGCACTCTATAGATTAGAATGAGTAATAGTGCAATTATTTCTCCCGCCACAGCCGCCTTCTACCTAACAGCTGCCTATATTTATACACAAACAGCTCTTATCACTCACATGTCAGACTGAGCCATTTTAGGTGTCAGTCTGTCACCTTCACATAGGTTATCTTGTCAGGATCAGGCACAATATGATTTGAGGCCATCTTGAAGAAGACAAGCTGCCGACCTGTATTGAATAAGAAAGGGGGGGACGGGGAAAATGCTTAGAAGTGATGAGCAAAAGTTTGCTACCCTTAAAATACTGACATTCAAATTCTACTTCAACCTATGCATTCTTCAGGCCATGCAAGACTGAACCCTCTCTTAACTTCAGCTGGTATAAACCTGAACGGTTTTTGTCTAAAATGGCACCAAAGTTCCCCTGGTTTCAGTATCTTTACTCTTACCTAATTATGGTCAAGATACAGCTTTGCACAGCTCACACAGTAAATGAAGGAAAGGTCTGAAGTTTTTAATACAAATTCCATGTGGTCTTTAAAAGGGTATGTTGAGACTCCCACTGATAAAAACAGGCTTTAGTTCAGGGCTTAAATGAAGGAATCCGTTTGCTTGTTCAGAAGCAGAATCATATTTGCACACTTGATCTTTTACAAAACTGATCAGTACAACGTGTATTAAATGTGACATTCTCTGAAACAGCCCTTGCTAATCACTTTGTAGCTCTGGGCTTTAAACAAGCTGGAACAAGGTTTCCAGTCCTCAGACAAAAAGCAGCAGCAAGTGACAACAGCCTGGGTAGCATAAGGCACCTGCTACATGTATATCCAAGGCCGGTGGGGGCTGAATTTGGCAAGGTTTGTTCGTTTGGTATCTGTGGGAGCCACAGCACAGCTCTTCTATCTCCCCACACTCACTGACCTGGCACCTTATTCACATTCCTGCTTCCCAGCGAGCTGCTGCTGCCCCACAGACCTGCACAATCACTGCCTTTCCCTGAAGCTAAGACCACAAAGATACACTCCATATCTGCTGTACTTCTGCCTTCCTTCTCTAAACTTGAGGAAATCAAATGCTATCTGCTCCCAGCCTGCCTCTCTAGGGGGCTCCCATAACACTTTTTTCTTTAAAAATATCACATGGTAAATGGGATGCCTCAACCACTGAGCAAATTTCTGAGCTGCAGGTTTCAGGGACTCAAGTGCTCATCCATTAGGAATGAGATGGCAAAGGGAATGACAAATAAGACTACAAATATTACTATTAAGTCCCATTAGCTTTTAACACTGTAACCTGAGCTGCTACAAACTTCCTACGAATTCCCATGAGCCATAATAAATACTTTTTTAGTGTATTAATTGTTTTCAATATTCCAGCTACAGATAGTCTAACATGATGACCTAGTAGCCACTGGTTAACCATAGGCAAGGTTAACAGAAATTAGTTTTTTCTTGGTTCCATGGAAATGCCTGTTAACACCTCCCAGAAGCACAAAAATGTAAAAAAATAACATTCCAGATCCTGTGGTTTTGTAACCTGGGGTCCACGTGGTTGGCCCTCTAGTGCCAGCTCCTGTGAGCCTGTCTGTAGTTTCTGCTCCCCTGACAGCTGGCAAAGAGAAGCCTCACCAAAAAAGAAGCTGCCTCAGCTGAACCTTCAGAAACTACCTCACTTCTAGATGCTGCTGGTGGCTCCCACAGCCCAGCACAACATACTCCCCAAGCCGTACTAAAACACTTAGAGCAGCCAGAATAGGTGACTCAGTTGCTGCTTCTGCTCCACAGCATCCAGGACCTACCTGTCCAAGTCGTCTGGTTAGTTAGGACAAAAGCTTTGCACTGGGAGTAGCTGTCACAGATCTCAATGGCTTCGTTGACATCAAACACCGAGAGGAGGCAGCCCTTGTGGTGGTAGGATGGCCAGCACCTGTAGTTCTCATCAGGAATATAGGCTTCAGGCACCCGTCTGTACTCTGCAAATCAGAGCAAAGCAGTCCTTTGAAAGCTCCAGTAAACTGGTTGTTTTTAACAGGCAGGGTTTATTGGAAGAGCTTAGGAGCAGGATATATGATGGAAAAGCTGACGGTTCAGACTGTACCAGCCCTGGTTTACTCCCAAACGTGTTTATAGCTCTACACCTTACTTTCCTTTTCCTTTCCTCCTTTCTTCTTCTCACCTTTTTCTCCAGAAATCGTCTGTAAATAAACAGTGTGTGCACAAAACCCCTTCCCCTTCCCCACTGTGGAGGCGAGGCTTTGGTTTTTTTAGGAGTTTTACAGGAAGAATGTCCCATTGAATAAACAGCATCCACTTGAATGAACTGACTCACTGTCCTACTTCTCAACAGTGAGCAGGATTGTCGGGGTGAGACCTGACCAGGCGTTCCCAGCCCTCCCTCTCCCTCAGAAGAGCATGCTATTTTTCTCTGGCTCCTTTAGAGAAGGAAGAAAAGACAGGCTTTTAATTAAGCAAACTTTTTTTGCTTGCTCAGATTAGGACAAAAGAGGAGTCGCTTGATGGGCCTCTGGAGGGAAGGGGGGGTGGAAAAGTAGCGGGAGCATGTCAGCGTGGTCCTCGCCCAGCGCCTCCGCGCTGCCCCACCAACTGCTCCTCTCCCTTGGCTGCCGTTCAGTCTCACTTGCCTTTATGAGCTGCCTCTTGTTCTCTGTTCACAGCTCCTCTCACTTTCCCAGCCACTAACGGGGCTTTCTCTAATGAATGCATCAGCAAATTCAGCTGATCGTTTATAAACATTTCTATTTAGCCTCCAGACGCACAAATTAATGGTTCCCTCCTGTCTCTCCTCCCCACGTCCTATTCAAAAAACTAAATACATTCTATATTTCTTCTAACTGTATCTATTATGGAAACCAGAGCTGCCTGCCCTGACTCACAGCCTATTCTTAAGTCACTTTGGTTCAGGCATTTTCTGCCTGGCTCTGCTGATTCAGCCTGCTAATATTTCATACAGCACATTGTACAAACACCACAGAGTCAAAGGCGAGTGTGTCTGCTACTCCAAACTGTCAGTATTTCAACTTGGAAAAGAAGTGCACATTCACAAGTGCTCATTCTCCCCACACAGTCTGAAATACTGGGAAACAAATGTAGTAACTGCATCCTATTTTAAGCCTTAGCTCATTAAAAGTATCATAAGAAACATTCCCAAATAAGAAGCAAAATCAGAGCTGATCATGTCCCAGTTAAACCAAAAGCAAAAAAGTTTTCTTAATTGAGAAAATGCAGGTTCACGCACAAGAGGACAAAAAAAATTAGTTCCACATGATGACTGGTCATTTCTCCATCAAAAATATTTATGCATTTCTTCTGAAGAGAAGTCAGAGCACAAATCAAACTGTTGGCTAGGTAAAAGTCCATTTTTTTCACAGTTTCTGTATCAACTGCAGTGTAAAAATAATTAAATGTAACAGAATGTTCTCTTATCTCCACATGGAAACTGCTGAGTATTGATTTGTACCTCACAGTCGAGGACAGTAAAATGACATGCACAAATTAAATGCAAAAAAAAAAAAAAAATTAAATTCCCTGTAGTTTGCACTGTATGTAACCATTTATATTAGCATACATGCTATGTTGTCTGGATATAAAATGTGATTATCCACAGGTCCTCTTTGCACACCACAGAATGGCCACTCACACTGCACTGTGCCAAGCCCAGGCCACAGAGGGCATTCACAGAAGGGTGAATGGTCCCTGCTGTGGCAGCAGGAGATGAAGCATCTGCCTGACTCTCCATGAGAGCGTGTCCCAGCCCTTCTCCAGGGCCCTCTGGGAGTCTGACAGGCTCCACGCTGGGGCTGGGAGGAAGCTGCAGCATCCCCCAGCACAACACTAAGAGAGCAGCCCTACATCACATCATGCATTTTTCTTTGTGCAAGGGAGAAGCCCACCTTGAGGATCCTTATTTAATATTTAAAGTATTTAAACTCCTCTGAGCACAGATATGCTTCATAATAGGCCTGCAGCACTTCCCTTCTCCTCAGCACTGCTCCCAGTACAGCTCTCAGGGCTTAGGCTCTCAGCTGACATACACAGACTTCAAAAGAGCAGCAGTGATTTACATGAGGCTGAGGATCTGTCAGAGGCAGCAGATAAAGCTCTCCCTTCCCATGGCCTTTTTCAAGGTGCCCAAGCCTGGTAAATCATCTGGGCAGCTCAGACACATTAATCAATGGAGTTGGCCCAGCAGTAACTGTGATGGCAAGGTCCTGGTTTGAGTGTGCAAGCGAGGATGGGAACAACCATGAGACCAGGGGGGTCTCACCATGCAGCAGAGTCCTGTGGCTGCCCCTTCTCTCCTCGCTGCTCCCTGCCAGTTCCTACACAAGGGAAAGCCACAAACATTGCCAGTGGCTCATGGGATCAGATAACATGACAGTGTGGCAGAGATGCAAAGAGCACCTTCCTTTAGCTGTAAGATCACCAAGCACCACACAGGTGGAAACACAGCCACTGGAATCAAAGGGAAAGCATCCAGGGGCTCCACAAGGGCAGCCTCTAGCAGGGCCTCCAGCTGGCATGGGCCACTGGACACATGCAGTCTGGGGCCTGAGCCTAGGCTGTCCACAGGGAGGGAAGGCTGCAGTGAGCAGAAAAGGCAAGAAGGCAGCTCCTCTCCCCCCACGCACGGCAAGCAGCACTGACGGCTGCCTGGGAGTGCCTTCCCTTAGGAGCATCCCAATGGGAAGGCAGCCACAAGGAGCACATAGTGATGGCCCTGCAACCTGGTTCCTGATCCCACACCAGCCAGGCACTCCTGCTTGCCCTGGGAAGCCAACACAGGACCTCATCTTAGACTATTACAGTCAGAATGATCAGAAACTCACTGCAACACCAACCAAGTGGTGATCTAAGCAAACTGAGCTTCTCTTCAAAACTCACTCCATCTCCAGCAGAGCAAGGCAGCTGCCTTGCCCATTTGCATGGTAAAGGCAAGTATCCCTGGAATCTCTTACTTGCATAGTGTCAATTTAGGGAGCTTACCCTTCAGCTCTTATTTGTATGAGTTGTGAGGAAATGCATTCCTCTCACATGAACTAGAAGGACCCTCCTGAAGGATGGTCCCGCACTGAGATGTGTCCCAGCAGTGACATCAGGTCCAGCCCTCAGCAGAGCTGGGCTTCCCCTATACCTCTAAATTGGACACCACAGAGCAGCTACTCAATTAAGCAATAATGGCTTAAAGACAACTCCAGCTCAAGTTTTTGTCCTGCCAAGACCTGAAACTTGCTTAAACGGAGTCCTTGGAATTTGAAGGCTCACAGCAGTAAATCACATCATAAAAAGGTCAAAGTTCTGGTCAATTTCCAGACTAATGGTGTTTAAAACCAATAAATGCTTGCCTAATACTATAAATGCAGCCATAAATTTACACTTTTGCGTATATACACATAGCTTGACAGAGAGTACATAAAGTCTATCAACATAATGGCAAAGAATAGATTGGAGAAATGCAAGGCATTCCTACTGGTATCAGCAGAAAAAGAACCCTTTCCTCAATCTACTAATTTTGTGAGGACTGAAGCAAATAAATGCAATGCAGTAAGCCTAATCTTGATGTCACTTAGAATGTATTTACTCCAGAGTTTAAAACAGGGGGGATAATACAAGAGCTCACAATTACACAGATAGATTCTACTCCAAGGCATTTTTTCTTGTAAACATTTTGGAACTTCAGGATACCTTGCTATGCTGAATCCAGGCAATCCTCAAACGTTTTCGTTTGTGATAGCTTTTATAGTTTTAAATATTTTTTACAAGGTTGTTCTGATCAATCAAAACATGCTGCTTTGATCAGGCCAAAATCTGAAAAGTTTCTTAGCGTGTTAGCCACATCCGCATGATGGCCACAGTGATCCTCAAACCAAGATCACTCACTTGTTGAGACAAGTAAGAGAGGCATTTTAAAAAGTAATCTGCAGCATCGCTGACCAGTGCAACAGCTATATAAAAAAAGCCAATGCTTTAAATTCTTATTCTACTTTTTTCCCCATCAAAAACCACCTGCATTGTTCCAAAGCCGGCTACTATCTATAAACATACTCATTTTCACTGTACTAGACTGAATCATATAAAGAGCTCCAGGAGTATATAATAAACTATGTGAAACCGCCTGTGGTTTCCCCCTTTTAGCCTGTCTGAATCACCCTAAATCTGACTTTAATCAGTCCTAATGACCGTTTATTTCAGCCACAGCAGCCAGACTGCATTTTTACTACCAACTACAGCTACTTGTTGGAGATTTGCCCAGTTGTGTTATCACCTGCCAATACACTGTGGGTCAATGACAGAGACACAACTACGTTCATCCTTGAGAGAAAAATCACGTTGCTCCTTTTTCTCCCTCCTTTTCTCCTCCAGTCTCAAGAGCAACACTGGCAGTCGACTCTGGAATTGCTTTTAATTGCTTTGCTCACAAGTAAGCAGAAAGAGCCTGATCCTGCCAATATCAGCAAAAAGTGGTATTGAGCAGTGTTTTGCTCTACAAACAGCCCCCTCTGATTCCCAGGGAGCTTTTGGAGAGCAGTATTGGATCCAAAATAGACAATGATACACTGATGTTTTTAACATTTTAGCTCCATTTTACTGCACTTTCCTCTTGCTCCAATCCCTCACATCTAAACACGCTTCTGACAACAGGCCCCGCAAAGCGCCCTGCACAGTTTGCTGCAGAGAGCGAGCGGCTTTTTGGAATGTCTGAGGGAACAGGAGGGCAGGCCCATCCCTGCCTCTGCTTTCAATCAGTCCTGACGCATCCCAACTGCTTGGAAAGACAGGCTGGCCTGGCAGGGCACGGCTTTGCCGTCAGACCAGGAGACAGCCCTGCTCCTCTGGGGAGCATTTCCGTCCTCCAGAGTTTCCTGGGCGCGGGCTGGGAGCGAGGCGAGCCCTGGCGCTTTCTAGGCGCTTCCATTGTGCTGGCAGCAGAGCCACACTCAAATGGGTGTGCAGGCTGTCACCGAAACGCGAATAAATAACCAGGGGAACGACATGTTCCCTCACAATTTATTCCTGTTAAAATGACACAGCTGGAGCATTTTTCCTGCCTCGTGCCCCACATCCCAGGGAGCTGTTCCGTACCCAGAGCCACCTCTGTGGTACACACCAATTCACCAAAGGCGACGAGCCCAAAATGTCATACAGATGCTTAAACATCGCCTGCGGTCCACTCGATCGTAAAAACAATGATACTGATGATGGACAAGCCAGAAGTTGCCTAGGGCCACATGTTGGGGCATTTAAGCTTGAAGAGAGGATTTATAAAAGACACTTGGTGACTTCTTTAGCATTCTAGAAGGGAACTGAGGACCACAGAAGAAAATATTTGCTGTGCAGTGCAAAGTTGGACAGGGAGAAGTTTAGCAACAGCAGAACACATTGCTCAGGGAAGAGGGTAGATGGTTTGCACAGTGGTGGAGGTACAAGCGAGCAACAAGCAACTGGTTGTGGTCACTGCGCAGCTGCACAGACCCACAGGGGTGCAAAGGAACCTTCTCCTCTATTCCTGTGTGCTGGCATTGCCTGGCTCCTGATGTGAGAGCCCTCCAAGCAAGGCAAGGAAAGGGAGACTTTCTGCCCCCTTAGCCCTGAGGGCTCTGGGAAAGGGACACCAAAGGCACATGTATAAAAACAATTTATACTGATGAGATTTATTATAATATATTACGATAGAGCAGGAATCTGGGCTGCAGTTTGTTCCCGATTTCAATAATTCTTGGGTGGATTTACAATTTCCTAAGCAGGTTGCTATAGTGACCCCAAAGAATATTTTTTTCAAAACAGTGTTGTACTGTAAATATTTACATACAGCATAATCCTGCCAAACTGACTTGAGACAAAGGAAAACACAATGTGTCTTTGCTTTATGTCCAGCCTTCCAGCTTCTTTAGCTTTGAGAATGTGCTTTCAGCTAACAACAGCAGCTAATTACAGCTTTCTGTGGGCTTGCACACCCCCAGACCTAATAATGGGTCATTTATTAGCTTTAATGAATAACAAAGCTATCAGATTTACGAGTGTTAGCTGATTTCACGCATTTCTGAGTAAATTCTGAGTTAGCTGAAGGGCTGGGGCTTAGCTCAAGGGCTAGATACTCAGTTGGTACAAATCACAGTCACTTGATTGAAGTAATAAAAACGTTGATACTGGGGCATGACTTTACTGATGAACATCAGTAAAGTTTTTTATAGTCTCCTTAATCTGGATAATTAATGGAATGACTTAATCATTTTTAGATAACATATGTCAGAAGAAATACATGGTTCCTGTTTTAATTCACATTCTTCTGGATTCCAGCAAGAGAGGCCAAGAGCCAATAGAATATAAAAGCATTTGTTCCTGGTGTTGTTTTAAACGCTGCAATGTTCCCATATCAACATGAACAGCAGGGTGATTTATGATTGCAGAACACATACACAGCTATCAAATGTCTCCCACGCCTCTACTCTAAGATACTAAACCAAAGTCCAGAGCATAATATAATTTACAGCACTATAAAATCTTTACAACTGAAGCACAGTGAAAGCTTAATATCCAAGACCTTCTGTAATATGACTATGTCATCTTGTTAAACTTTATTTATGGGAACACTAGGGCTGACAAGAACTTTCTTCATGTCGCTTCCCTACTGCTTATCAATATCACCTTTCTCACTTTGTGGTGTTCATAGGAGGTCTTCCTTCCAAAAACATAAGTTCACATAGGTAACAGACTGTTCCCTCAACATTAATGTTTTAGTTACAGCCTTACATGACTTGCCCAAGATCATGACCTTGTCTTTCCTAGTATGAATTTACAATGCTCTATCCAAGATAATGCCTAATTCCAAGCATTTAAGACCTAAGACAAATTCTGAAGCACCATTACCTGAACCTTCAAAATCTAACCAAACCAAAACCTTACAATTCTTGGATCTGAATTCTCCTCCCATTCTTTCAGGATTTCAAAATAGATCATCATCACCAGAAAGGCCTTATTCCGTCACAAACTTTTACATGCCAGGGGAATGGCGTCACAAATTCTTGTCATTTCTACTATTTGTGAGAGCAGAAGTCCCGGGAGTGAATCACCTTGTGAGATTTCAATTATCTGGAGCAAAATGGATGCAAACTTGTCCCTCCCCCATCTTGGCACCCCCATTGGGGTATGAATGCAAAGCTGATTAACTCTGATCTGGCCTGAGAATCAAATGATCATCTTTAATTTTATCTTAACTTAGCACTGGGCTGAAAAACACCCTTCTTGAACTTTCTCTGTGCTGCAGAACAACATAGAAAACATTTCATAAAATCATGCAATCTTTAAAATATTTTTTTGTCAAAACAGGGCCAAAGCAAGACCTCAACCTACAGCTTGAGAAAATATCCCAGTTGTTCCTTTTCATCCCTGTGTACCCCTTTACCAAGATCTATACAAAATATTCCATCTGCTCAGCTGTTCAGCCTTGATTTCAGTGGTGAGGATGCAATATCAGCAGGGAACATCCTGCTAGTAGAAGAGGTTGATTCTGTGGGCATCACTCTCTTCCAGGACATCTGTCACCCTCTCCTGCAACTCCACTGTACCACAGGAGAATTCCTCATTCCGTTATTTCCAAATAAATTCTACTTAACAATTTCTAATTCCATAATTTTAAAAATTAATTCCAATCTGGTATTAGTATCAAATATCAGTCAAATATCAGTTGAGGAAAGATTATAGTTGGAATTAAAATGATAAAAGTGAGTATGTAGGCACATTTTAACCCTCATGATATGTCTTCTTCTCATTTGCCTAGCAAGGAAAGGGAGTCTTAAAATAAAAATAAATTGCGCCTTTTCTGTTTGGTTTAAGTGGCTTTAGAACAAACTACAGACAGGCCTGCACATCTTAAAGGCATGGCAGCTAAGTCTGAGAACACATCTAATCTAAGTGTAATTTCTAGTAAGATACCTAATTCCTCAGGCTCGTCCCTGAGACTGAGAACATCTTCCTATCAAGGAATTCAATATTAGTCTCATGGTGTTTAATGTACATTATCCAATACATTACACAAAGCATCTACAGATTTTCAGCATCTTTGGTCACACTGTGAAGTGCCTAAGTCCATTAGCAGTGTCCTGCAAATAAAACAGGCTCTTTGCAGAGCAGGGCATTACAAACCACGAACGTGGGTGTAGTGGGTCCTGTGTTACATAATCCAGGACTCTGCAGAATTAAACTCACACAAAAACGTGTAATTATTACAGTAGCTAAATATACACGGAGCTCTGCTTCGTATCAGAGGAAACCTGCACTGATACATTGACTACTGCTGCCCAAAGCTTCTCTCCTTGGGAGTCTTTATAAACATGGCAGGCCTCTAGAATTCAAAAACTTCACCTCATCCTGATACAGCAATGAAATCTGGAATCAGCCAGCATCATACACCAACTTCAGCTCTCCTGGCACTTCTTCAACAATGGACATGTTTGTACTATTGATTGTACTGCTGAAAATAATTTTGCTGTGTTGACAGGTATCACTCAGCACAGATTGTGATGAAAAGCTGAGAATTAGAAAGTTAAATGAACACCTGCAATGATTTTCCTGCCAATTTTACAACAAAATAAATATTGAATTATTCTGATAAGTGGGTCAAATTCATCCCTGGTATCATGGTCCTTTGAGGTTAACAGAGCTACAACCAGAATGAATTTGGCTCCTGTGCCTCTTTCACTAAGCAAATGCATCACTGAACTTTTCAAACCCCCTGTGCCAACATTCATCTTCATTTATAACCCATCCTTCCCTCTCTACTGAGCTTTTGCAGCAAAGCCATAATTTTCCTATCAACTTGCAGTCAATTATGTTGACAATTTGACATGAACATTGTACGTACACAAAAATGATTTGCAAAACAGCTTTTACAATTGTTGGGCTTAACAGTCATTTCCAGCACACATAATATTCTTTGACATGTACGATTCCACAGCTATCCTTCTAGGAAGAACATGCACCACTTCCTACCACAGCTTGAACAGCATACAGACATGTTATGAAAAAGATACTGTTATTCAGCCTTGTTTTCATCCTCTTCTTTTTTTCTATTTTTTTATTCTATTGCTAATAGAAGCTGAGGGACACACCATCTTTCCCTTGCAAAGGAAGTAAAAATTTTATTCTTCCAATCTACAAATGTTTATGTTACAAGACATTCCTTGTAAGTCCCAGGAAACCCATGGGGGGGTTAGAGACTCATGATTGGATCCTGCCCAGTATCTGCTCACGCAGGTTCTGATACTACAACAGCAGTGTGTGGATGTGATGAAACACATTTTCCATAAATCTGTCATGGAAAACTCCCTTTCAATTTTCTTATTCCCATTACAGCCTGCTCACACTTATGGATTTCCAGCTACATCACACAGTGAGAAGAGTTACAGGAGGCTCCCAGGAAGCAAAAAGCAGATAAAATGCTATCACATGCATGACTTCAAGGACGACTGAGCTTTGTTTTCCACACATTAGCCCTTGCAAACCTCACAACAATGACAAAGTCTTAGATTTTAAGTATCAAGAAAGATGACTTTACCAGATTTCGGCACCCGGGTTGTGTTCTGCAGGTACTCCCCACTCTTATACAGATTCAAAACTCTCTCCAGCTGGGCAGCTGTCTCATCTATTCCCCAGTGAAGTTCTCCTTCAAAAGCAGAGGAAAAGAATGACTTAGATGAGGAGCATCCTACACAGGACAAAACAAGGTTTCATTTGAATGACGCCCTAAGCATGGGAGCCCCGTGGTGCCCTGCTCCATGGCAGGGCTGTGACATGGGCAGGAAATCTCTGGGCTCCTACAAGTCAGGTTTCACATCTGACATGACTCAGGCATTTCAGAGGCTGGTTTGTCCAGCTGGTAGCCCCAGGCCTGCAGACACAAAACATTGAGGAGAACTCCCCACAAGAGATCAACATCAGCCAATACAGGGAACTCCAAAGCTTGGCTTGCTCATTAGCTATAGCCCATCATCATTTATTTTCCCTTCAGATGCACACTGGAGCAAGGCACTGAAAAACCCTCAAATCAGTCTTACAGGCAACTACTCTTGTCTCAAAGCCACTACCTTCATAATCAGTACCAAGCTATGGAAATGTCATTTGTGCATCTGGCTTCTGAGGTATAAAACACACCACTGGTATCACTGACAATGAGAAAGTATCCTGGGTTTTATCATTAAAATTTCCCTTTCCAAGGACAGAAGTTCTTCCAGACCCCACAAGGAATTGCATCCTGATGCAGTTCACCCCAGTGCTGAGGTGTCAGGATGAAACAAATATCTCTGTGAAGCCTAAATAAAATCTAAAAATGGGATTTCTCTGGTGTATGGGCCCACTCTTGCCTTCTTGGTGTGGGAGCAATTTTATCCTGGATAGAAAACCAATCTAGTTCTATTGCAGTAAGCACAAAAACAGCGCCCTCCCCTCCCAAACATAATAGTTACACTAAAAAAGCAACTACTTGGCATTACCACGTTTATTGTGATTACCTGTTGCATTGACTATCTTATCCAGTAATGGTCTCAGTGACGATGGAGCACTGTGTGGAAGGAGATAGGTAAAAAAAAACCTGCAACAGAAAAGTAACCAATATTGACTTTTTTTTTACAAGAGTTCACAAACATCTGATAACTCCTGAATATCATAAGGAATAAATTCCTATTGCTTATGTGCCACTGACCTATTCAGGAAATATAACGGTATTCTATACTCAAATAAATACGTAGCTGAGACTATTCACACACAGCTGTCTGGCATACCTAGACCACACTGCTACATACAAGGCTGCCTTGTACCTACATGTAAAAGTTCCAGTAATACAGTGATTTGCTGTGAAGCCCCACGGATTGTGACTACTTGCAAAGCTGTCTGTACTTTAACAAACTAAAAGGATGCCATCAACCCAGTAAATCTTGGGGTTGTTTTTTATTCAAACCTTGAAAGTGCATAAATTAGATTTCCATTCATTTCTAATAATGCAATTACTATTTTCTTTACTACAGTTTTCTTAGGTTTTCAAATTAATTGCCAGGAGAGAGCTGCTTTCTACTGTTTTAACACTGCTGAAATAGAGAATGTCCTCTCTGTTCCTATTATTTATCTATAACCAAGATGCATTCACGTAGGTATTCACTGATGAAGGTAGAATCACAGAGAATCACAGAATCACAGAATGGGGGAGGTTGGAAAGCACCACTGGAGGTCAGATAAGTCCAGCCTTGCTGCTCAAGCAGGGCTCCCTAGAACAAGTTACTTAGGATTGTGTCCTCGTGGCTTTTAAATATCTACAGAGAAGGAGATTCCACAACTCCATTTTAGTGTTTTTTATTACAAAAGAAAAAACAGTGTGCCATTACCATCCCTTGAAGTACATTTGATTTTCATCCTCCTTCTTTAGAGTTCTACTACTCTGCCAATACCTACTGGTATTGCCAATACCTACTCTACCTCTTGCAACTAACTCAGTGTCACAGAAAACTAAGATGGAGATGGAAAGGTAGGGATCTGACAACATAAACAGAACTACTGGACATAAATATTAGCTAATGAAAAGAACAGGAACACAATTGGGAAATTGCCCTGCTTCACATCTAACTTGCAAAGCAAAGTAAACAATTTTTCATACACAGAGACCACATTGCCAAATGGAAATGCCCAGGGACTCCTGCTCAGGAGGGAGACCAGCAGATGCTTCACATAAGCACAAATTAGAAAATTCAGTTACTGATACCAAAAATTGATCACAGAGGCAGGTATTACTGAGCTGACATTCTATTTACACAATGAATATTTCTTTGAAAATGTAACTCATTTTTTCATCCCAAACAAAAATAATGTTTATGGTTTTCCCAAGTGGGATAATCCACTGGTAGGTTTTCCTGACGATGTGTATGAAATAGCCAATGCAAATACATATAGAAATCTTAAGAACAGCGCAACATCCGTAACAAGTAATTTGTCTGGTAAATTTTAGCGTATTATTTTTGCTTAGAGATTATCCCTAAAGCAGAGTCCAACTGATTGTGAGTAGTTCTTTGGAAAAATTCAGTAGCTGTCACTAAGTCTGCTCAATGCTGGCTGGAAGCAAGTCATGGAGGTTATTGTTTTTCTGTAGCTACAGGGCTACAGAAACATGCGACTGTTCTTCTGCAAACACCCACATGTGAAATCCTGACATGCACAGACACTGGAGTCTGCACAATTTAATTGCAGGAACATTTGTTATTCATCGATTCCAGGGCCAGTGGTATCCCGTGTGATCTGCATAACACAGACTGTCAGATCTCTTCACATTCGTTCCTACAAATTGCTTCTTTTTGAGAACTATCTGATCCTAATTTAAGAATTCTCAATGATGGAGAATTCATCTCAGCCATTGGTTAATAGTTCAAAATATTAATTATGTTTACTTTCAAAACTGTCTAGTACCTTGAAAACTGTTCCCCCAAACATCTGGAGGAAAACACAGTAAGACACATTTCTGACAGGAGGTGACCATCTGAGAGTAAAGATGGGCCAGTTCTTGTACAGGTTTCTCCCAAATGTTTTCTCTCCTTTAATTATTTACCTCATAAAGAAACCAGCGAGATAGACTTAAGTATGCTTTCAAGGTTAGGGTGTGCTATATTTTAAAATTACAAGGGGTTTATGCATTGTTTGACATATTGCTGCTTTTGACTTCTATCTAACAGCATCAGAGGGCAACCTCTAAGCCTACAGCAGCAGAGTGCACCTATGAAAATAACAAATTTAGCAGCCTATCCCTAATGAAGTGAGGATTTCACCTTCTGAGACAAGCGCAGAGGGTTTGTTGTACTCCCTTAGCATGGGTGGTCGCAGCCTCCCACACCGTGAACCCGCCATTCAACAAAACTCCACTGTCTCTGTGGAATTAAGGCAAAGCAGGGGCAGAGAACACTGGGGCACTGTGCATGAAATACACACTAGAGAGCAGTTCAAAGGCAATACTTAGAACTGTATTAGAAAAAGACCACTTCCTTCAGCGTGACCAGCAACCTGCCACAAGCCCACCACACCACAGCCATGTCCCCACTTAGGACCGAGATGGATGGGTGCCTATTAAAGGCTTCTTACCCAGAAACAGTAAAACAGTCTTAACCAAAAGCTAGCAAGCTAAGCAAGATCTTTAAGCCGAGCAAATGGAAACGGAAAATCTTGCAGAGCACACTAAATACTGCACTGCACAACTGCAGATGGCTGTCATGTGGTGCAGCCCATTTCAGTGTGGTCAGCTAATGCGACACACGTGCTGGTGAGCGCCCTGCAACCAGAGCAGAAGGCTCTCTTTGAGCAGTCTCTCCTCGCTGTGGTCTGGAAGGGAGTGAATAGCATGGTACTTGAAAGGGAAGTCTAAGAAATGAGTGCACCACCATGGCACTGCTCTGAGACCTCCATCCTGCTATCTGGATGAGCCAAGGCGGGTGCCTGTCCCAGCAGCGCCCGTCAGACGGAGCAGCAACAGCAGGATGAGCATCCACTACTGGCCCCTTGGAAAGCAGTGACATGGCTCTCCCAGCATCCCACACAGCCCTCCAGGCGTGTGATGGCTGATGGGGGAGAGCCAAGACCACAAACACAAAGTCATCGCCCAAAAGGACCCAGCTGTAAATCTGGACACACCTTTAAAATCAAATTTGGAGGATGGCTGCAATAGCTGAACGCCTCCTTCAGTGTAGCCAACTGGTCCAGCACAGCCCATCCCCCACTGTGGGCACAGCACTGGGATTGAGGCCCCCAGCACCTGCTCACACAGACCCGGGACTGGGAGGGAAGGGAGAAGAGATCACCCTTGCTTTAGAAGGTTTGTGCTTAGACCCCAGATTGTCAGCAACTGAGGGTGGTCCCAGCAGCTCCAGGGACACACCAGGGCTGGGATCATCCTCCCACAGCAGGCTCCAGCAAGGCAGGGAGCACTGAGCCAAAGGGCAGGATGTGAACTGAGCTCTGTGAAGTCTCCCTCTGAAGCCAGCCCTTTGCTCAGCTGCTGGTGCAAAACATGTGAAGACCCCTCTTAACTCACACCAAAGAGCTGCTGGAATGGTCTCACCGCAGAGCTTGTGGGCCCCCAGCTCCAAAAGTGCCTATGCTTCACTCCTATGAAAATCTCTGCTTGAGTGAAGAATTCAGTGGGCTTCAACCAACACAGAATTAGATTGAGTGGTGAATCACACTCAGAGCATGCAAAATATTTCAAACGTTAACAATGCCATGTATTTTCAATAATGAAACAATTATTCATGGCTTCACTTACTCATGGACATCAGTTCTGAGACAGTTTGTGTTCATTGATGTGAATAACTATAAAGGATGCTGGAGGCTCTAGGCCCACTCTTAACTCTACACAATTTTATCTACCACAGACCTGTAGGCATTGTAGAGATTCCTCTTTTCGTTCATGCTCTGACACCGCCCCTCAACCGAGCAGGGCAGGGTGAAGTTTCTTGCAGGGAATTCCATGAAGCAGTCACTGTTACTGGTGCAAGAGCTCTCCTCAACGCTGGCATCATCCAGATCTGTCACCTTCAGCTCCCCGTCCACGATCACAAACTGCCGAGGGCGAAAATCCAGTAATGTCACCGAGCCAAGGGGAGAGTGAGCCAAGTAATGCAGAAGCCGAACTAAGCTGAGACATATCTGAAACACGAAAATGTGGGGACCTCGCATTATTTTCTCAGTGCAAAGTATACAACAAAACCATTTTAGCTGACAATATGTTCATAAGTTTATGACTTAATAGAAGCATTATAACTCACCCTCAAAGCTAAATGCTGCAACCAAGGTATTTTTCACAGGATTAGCATAGCTGACTGTAAAACCCTGAGAGACTTGAAACAAAAATAAGCTTCTTTACAAGTGCTTTCCCACACTATTCTTGAAGCAGGGCTCATTGTTGCTATTCTTAGCTTTTAACAGAAATAAAAGCATTAACTTTTAATAACACATTATGCACAGGCGTTGACCACACAGTCTGATCCTGCTCTTTTACAAACTCCAGGTCTGGAAATTTTGGCTGGATCACCCTGCACCCACGCCTAGAGCTCCAACTGTAGACAGTGTCTCATTGCCTCTGTACTGATCCCACCTCTTGACAGTTTATATAATTTTTTTCCACTGTTTCCTCTGATTTTTTCCTTTTCCTTTCCTCCTCCCAGGAAGAGGAGCTCCATAGGTTCAATGTAACTCTTCTCCATGCCTCAGGGTAAGTGCATACATCTGTCTGCCTTGATGGGTCTGCCTCAGAGGACCCTCATGCACCACTTTGAGCCTGAGGTGGGAGCTCTGTGCTGATGTTTCACTCTGTGCTGATGTTTCACTTTTCCACCGAAGAAACTGAGTAACTCTTGTTAGACAGCAGCCCTGATGAACATTGAATTCAGCCCCCTTACCAAAGTCCTGTTTTCAATTCATGCATTCCTTTAGAGTCCACTATGTAATCTATTAATCCAAATGTAGCAGTAATACGAACACAGTTAAATACTGGAATTTTTATTTTATGTATTAAATAAATCACAGGTCTTATTCAGCAGGCTTTTTACTGTTTATATGTAATCTTTGTTTTCTATTAAAATACAATGTTCAGGGCATGGGCATTGAAGTAGACCAAATTCAGTCTAGGGGTTTAAACAATACATTTAAGGGTGCACCTCAATGCATCCTTGACAAGAAAGCTGAGCAGAGCTGAAGTCATCCCTCACAGACCCTTCACCTGTGGGACATTAGAACCATCTCATGCTTCTACATAATCCCTCTTCTCCTGGTTGACCAGACAAGAACATTTTTCTCCTATTTACAGCATACCATAGTTCATATGGAGATGTTTGTAGGTGTATACCAAGCCTGGTTATGGGATGCTAAACTTGACCACCCCTACCTCATTGTGGAAGGACACAGCTCTCATGTCTGTGTTATCCTGCAACAGACTGTAGAGAAAAAGCCCATCCAGCCCAAGCTAACCTACTATGTAGGTATCTTCAAATGCCAACAAACCCAGAATTTAGCTTGAACAAACCCACGGGTTGCCATCCAGAATTATTTCCCTTTCTCAAATGCCAAAAAGCCCCCTGCTCCTGCACCAGCAGCCTCTGTGCCCAACCCCAACAGGCTCTGCTGCGCAGACTTGCTGCAGGCTGGGACTGCAAATGCCCCCTTACAAAAAGCTTTAAGCACACACCTGAAGGCTTTGCTCTGTGTCACACACCTCTGGTTTACTCAGCTTACTGCTGAGTCTGACCACACAAGGAAATTATCAACTGTAGGAATAACCTCATGGATTTATGCAGTCATTTTCAGGCTGGACCACAAATAAGTCTCACATACCAAGAAGACAATTTTATTTCCTTCCTTTCTATGTTACTTGCATCCTAGACAAACGAATGAGCATGACATTATTTAGGACTTCATTACAGTGGTCACAGGAAAGTTTCACCCATAATTCCACCTCTGTGAAGGTCTTCATCTATTTCTCCTTTATCTTCTTTTGCAACTGCTCACTCAGAAATATCCACACTGGAAAGAAACTTCTCTGTTTATTACCCAAAATCTCACATATCTCTTGGTCATTTATTTTGTACATAACTGCTGCCACAGTCCATTATTTGCATTCCCTGGACAAGATGAGCTAAAGACAGGTGGTCCTGTGTTTTGGGAACCCTGCTGAGTACCTCTGCTGCTCATCAAGACCGTGCTCCTTTCAGGAAAAGGGAGTTGAAGCTGAGTGCAGAGAACACACTTGCTACACCTGTATGAGTAAAATAAACTCTGGCAGGGAACATTCCTGGGCACAGAAGCTTAATCCCACATGCACACTGGCTAGCATGGTTTCTGGCCGGGTCTGACCAGCACCGAGGCTGTTCTCCTGCACTGTCCTCAGGCAGGGTCCAAAGGCAGTGTGGGGCCGTTTCCAGCAGGTTCCAGTCCTGCTCTGAGCCTTCAGGGAGTGCAGGAATGCATCAGCACAGCCGTGGGCTGCACCTTGTTCTTTCCACCCGCAGCTCACTCGGGCGCACTTTTCATTTTCTGGCACAGACGTAGCCGAGCAATCCAAAGTGTTTCAGATGGAGACTGCTGCTGCCTTTCAATGTCCTAGGGAGTCAACCTCAGACAAGGACACATCCCCATATACACCAAGCCAGACAGCGCTGTCTTGATCAAAGCATTGCTGCAGTCTGGCTTCATTTTGGACAAATTAAGTGTGACCTCGGTGCTCCTGGTAAATTGCCAGTGCGGTGGACAAACTGGGTTTGAGATTTGTGTACGTTTATTCCACTCTTTCACCAGGAAAAAATGAACAGAGCAAGAAGCAGTAGAAAACAATTATAAACCAAACCTATGATAAGGATCAGGAGAGAAATGTAACATCCTTCTATTGTTTAAATCCCAGTTGCAGAGCACAATGCCAAAACTCCTGGGCCTCAAGCTTTAACAAGAAATGTTTCAAGATATCCTGTAAAAACCATATAACTAGTTACAATTAGATAACACTGACAGACAACACAGCATCTTAAACACTACAGAAGCGGAGTGCTAAATACTGCTTCTAAACCAAGATGTAATCATATGCAAAACAAACATTTAATAAATGTGAATTGCGCTGAAGAGTACACAACCCCTGCTTCATAATATTATTTATTTCTCGCTCTCCTAGAAGTCCTTATAAGACAGTTGTTACTCACCCGAAATCTGTCTTCCCAGGAAGTCTGTAACAGCTGGATCATCTCTAAAGGCGAGCCCAGCTCAGTGATGGTCGTCAGTGTGTCTGGGATGTCATTGCTGTCTTGGTAGCAGTAGCCGTAGAGCTGAAACAACACGACCAGCAACATCAGGGCAGTGCACCTCGGCACGTGGATTCCCAAAGGAGGCTGTGAGCAGTGCTCTGGCAGTAGTTGTGACCCTGCAGGGAACCCATGCTGAAGGACCACATGCAGTGGAAGCAATCCACTCTGGACCAGTTTATGAAGAACTGTAACCCATGGGAAGGACTCAGCACTAGAGGTGCTCTTGGAGGATTGTTTCCCATGGGAGGGACCCCACACTGGAGCAGGGAAAGATTATCTGGAGTCCTCTCCTGAGGAGCAAAGAGCCACAGAAACAACACATGATTAACTGATCACAACCCTCATTCCCACTCCCCTGCACTGCTCAGGAAGAGAGGCAGGAAAATCGGGGAGTAAAGCCCAGGAAGAAGGGAGGAGTGGGTCAAAGGTGTTTTTAAGATTTGGGTTTATCTTTCATTACCCTCCTATGATTTGATAAATTAAATTCATTTTTCCCCAAGTCGAGTATTTTGCCCATGACAGGAATTGCTGAGTGATTTACCCCTCTTCTTAACTCAATCCACAAGTCTTTTTTAATTTTTAATTTTCTCTCCCTTCTCCATCTGAGGAGGGGAGTAGCTTTCCTGGGTACCTTGCATCCAGATAGGGCCAAACCATGACAAATATACAAGACAAAAAATAACAATAATAATAATTTAACATATCTAAGAATGCAGAAACAGAAAACTATCTGAAGAAAGATTATTTACCTGATGCAATACCTGACTAAATAATACTGATTTTATGCTTTAAAAATATTTTATAATAGTTTTAATGACATTTTCCATAGGATTACAGTTTGTGCCTTGAGTGGCAATGTGTATTTCAATGACACAGCACCTTGAAAAGCAATTGAAAAGTCAACATTTATCTTTTCCCAGCCAGAAATTGCCTCTCACTATATCTGATGAATTTCTGTGTGTACGGTATCATTAAAGCAGGGCAAATACTCCAAAATACTATTTGCCAGTAGCTTCTACAATTTAAAACCATTTAAATGGCAATTTCAGCCGTACTCCAGCTTCTTCTTTTATTTGCTTTCCAAGGACATTTGAATGATTTCCACTTGCACAAATAATTGCACTAGAAGAATATTTAAAGACTGGAGGAGAAACTGTCTTGCTTTATATGGAGTGGGACAATGTCTGACAGGCTGGACGACAGGCTTCTATGAACTCCCTGCCAAGCCCTGGCAGAGATGATGTTAAATGAGCCAGATAAGGATCTGATCAGAGCTTTCCAGCCAGAACAGCATGCTCATGAAATAAAATAAAATGTAATCTCTGCCCCCAGTCAAATAAAACATACAGTAAAAGGGTTGGTGTGAAAATGCAGCATTAAAAAGAATGCCCTGTTGCTACTCCTCTACTGCCTCACCCCGAGCAATTTGATTTTTCAAACCTCTTTTAGTTTTAAAAAGCTCAGGGAAGACGACAGAGGAGGTTCCTGGGTGCTGAGGGCACTCGGGTACGGCCCTGCAGAGGAGGCCAGGCTCAGGCAGGCAGAGCAGGGAGCGATCCCAAATCAAGAGGAAAGCAGAGAGCCACGGCCGCAGGGAGCGGCTGAGGCTGCACACAGCCCCGGCGAGCAGATCCCAGCAGCCAGCACATTCTTACAGCCTGGGACCTCCCCAGGCAGAAAAGCAAAGACCAGCCTGAAGTCAGCAAATAGGGGATTTGTTATGAGCCATGCTGCTAGTTTTGACTGTAGCTGTCTACATTTAAAGGGAAAAAGGGTGCCAAAAAATGTAAAAGAAGTAAACAATTTTTCTTTTTGGTGTAAAAATGGCACTGTATTTCAAAACAGCTGCTTAAACATGGACATTAACCTAAACAAAAAAAAAGAGCTAGAAGATTTTATTTTAAAACATGCCAAAAAGAGGATTTGTGATAGATGCCGATACGAACACTTGAAGTAGGAAAATGGACGTTTGTCTTTACTGCCACAACCATGACAAAGACACTAACAGCAGTAATTTCTCTATCTAGAGCCATCCAGACCAGACTTGGGTTTGTTCCTTATCATCTGTGACACCACTTTGTGCATTTTAATGGCAGGAGTTAAATCCTAGAAGATCACATCAGCACAACTGTTTAAGCTATCTGTGCTAATCAAAAGTTGAATTAAATGAAAATATTTACCACAATATAGATTATTTGCTCTGGGAAGGTTGGATTCTGCAGTCCTTCCCAGCTACTTCCCACCCCTTGTGTGCGTGGGCACACTAAGGAGATGGGATGAAGCTTGGCAGGTTTGAAAACCCTCACTTCTGAGGGTCAAAATCTAGCATCTGTTTCTGTATCATCCGCAGAATTCAGCTCTTGTCTTTAGCACAGTAATACTATCCACTGGGAAAAAAGCCATAAGGGAAATTAGCAAGCAATCCAGACTGGGAAATGACAGTATTGCAGTAACCCTTGGTTCACAGTAACACTGAATACAAAAAAGGTATCAGCCTCCATCAGACATTGTCAACATTTGTAAAAAAACTCTGGGGATAGAAACACAGAAAAAATTAGTCTCACTATCTATTTATGTGCATATGATCACAGGAGTAGAAATTAATTGGAGTACCTATTTATGTCTATTGTATCTGAATCTATGCATGTCAATAGTAATAATAACAAGTTAGGTTGGCTCTCAGCTGGAATTTTGCCCATAATTCTTTCATTTATTGTCCAGTTTATACCTTAGCAAAAGTCTTTACTGCCCCAGTATCTGACTATATCTATAAACTAACCTGAGTTCTTTATTGATTTTACTTAAGTAAAACCTCTCCAGATACAGTGTTACTACATAATTATATAGAGTTATAAAAGCACAGAAGTCTGAGATATAAAGGATTTATTGGGCCATATTTATACTTTTCTAAATGAGCTCCTGAAACTAAATGCAAAAATGCACATGTAATTACATGGCCATATTCGTATGTGCAATTACCATGATTACAAACTGGGCAAGTCCCAACAGCCAGTTAAGCATCTGAAATGGTTACATTCATCCCCTCTTGATGAACCACCACCCAGCACACAGATGTTACAAAATACAGAATATATATAGATGCAAAAAATATTCCCAGGCAGTAGTACTGAGGCCTTTGGTTTAAAAAGCTGACTTACACAACACGAGAAACAAGTACAAGGGTGCTACCCCAAAACTTTTTTTTAAACTTCCTTTTGTTTCTGTCCAATCCATTTTAAGGTCAGAAATGAGACAGAATGGTTTGTATTCCCAGACAGTGAAGTAAGAAATAGATAGCTGGTGCATACAATAACAAGAAAAATAACCACACGGGGAAACTGAATATAGCTGGAAGCAAAAGATGAGCCAAAACATCTCCTCTATCTGAAATTCTATTAGCTTGGACATCATTCTCAACATCACAAAGCTACACTTCAGACATATTGAAGAGTGATGGTTTTCATACGCTTTTTCAGTATGGTTCCAATTAAACGAATGGAAAGAAATACAATCCCACATCTTTTTGCTATCTCAAGTCACTGCATTTAAATGCCACCCCAATATATTTTTGTGTAGAATCTAATAGCAAACAGTCATGATACTGGGATGCCTCTCTGTCTGTTTAGAAAAATGTATGCCAGATATGAGATGTTGACCTGTTCTCACATCATGTGTCGTAATTCATTTCTTTCCAGCAGCTCCGTTTACCAAATGATTCCCTTGCCATTTGGATTTTCTCCATCGTAAAGGCTCAGTCCTGCTTTAGTCTTTCTGCACCCAAAATTCCCACCGACTCCCAACAGTTCTTAGGCACGCTGGGCATACAGGGTCAGCCCCTGTGAAAGCTATACTGCATTGTAGGAGCCTGTGTCCCTACAGCCAGCCAGTTCACCTCCCTTTATAATTCCCTTTTACTACAAATTATGGGGACAGAGGTGCCCCTTTCAGAGGAGCCAGGGCAGCAGGGAAGGGCAAAAGCAGAGGTCAGCCTCTACACAAAAGCCAACAAGCTTACTGAATAAAAACACGAAATAAAGAAGCTTATTAAGCTGTCATCAGCAGGGTCAGTCTGTGCGAACGATGAGCCCTCCTGCATTGGTGCAGACACCCCGGCTGGACTCACAGAAAAACAAATGTCAAACCAGAACCATTGCCAAAGTGTTACATTTCCTTTATGGAGGTTGCTCAGTCACACACAGTAGGATCCCACCTTTTCCAAACAGGTCTCCAGCCACTTTCCCCAGCTGGGGCTCTGCTGCCGAGGCAAAATGCCCCTGCACAGATCATACCATTTCCCTAAAAATTACAACACATTGTGAATATTCTTCTTTCTCTACAACCACAAAAACTGGAATTTACCCCTTATTTCTTTAATGAACATGAGATTTCTGTTGAGTCCCAGAACATGAACGTCAAGCACACTGTTACCAGCTGTAATATAAGTGACAGGCTCAACTGCACTACACCAGAAGTAAATCCCAGAAACCTAACTCGCCTCTCTTTCAATTTGGACTGCTATTCTCTTTTAATTTTGACTACAGTAGGACCCAGCTTCTACAGATACAATAGAAAAGTGCAATGAAATACAATCTCACATGTACGAAGAGTGACAGTACTCGACACTTGACACAGCCTTTCTTTTCAGAAATACATGGACACAGAGTTGCTTAATCAAAACTGGTTGTGTTGAGATTGTATTTTCTAGCGTTTCGGAGCCCGGGGGAAACAAAAAGCTCCTACTGGCCTTTTGATGAGCCATTTGCTTGAGCTGCTGTGTTTCAAAACCAGAACAGCGTGTTTTAGAAGCTCTTGCTACTTTATTGCTAAGTTAATGTAATATTTTTAAGGTCCAGTCCTTGAATTCACATTTTATCCTTGAAGCACTCAGACAGTCCATCCCTGCAAGAGCAGAAATCCCCAGCACAGCCTGGTAACAGCTACACTTTACCAGTACATGGTTTGAGACATTTCTGTCACTTTAAGATTTATTAATCACTCATGCTTTAAGAATTTCCCTTCATTGCTGATGGTACGTACATATATAAATATACATACAAATGCACACAAGCACATATATTCTCATATATTTTTTGCATATATGACATAAATGTATATGCTTGTTCTGATATCTAACGTATACACACAATATTTGCATGTGTATCTTAAAATGTTTTATATATTTTTAAAGTGCACATTAAAATATTTTTATATTTTTCCAGTCAGTCCAAAAGCACATGCAAACCTGTAACATGCAGTGGAACCTGGAAAATGCAGGGAACTCAATGCCTAAATTTACTAAAGATTGATCAAGTGCTGATTTTCCTGATGTAGAATATATCAAGATAGTGCACAAGAAGCAAATTGATTTTCTCCCATTGAAATCTAGCAATCAAGCCCTGCAAAGTGCTGAGTTTCACTGGAAAAAAACTCACACAGAACATCCCCAGCACCATGCAGAACCTTTTGAGAGTGGGATCCAAACTGTGTACTGACAGCTGTGAGGTGGGATTTTGTCTGCTGCTGGATTTTGGAACCGAGAACAAGTAATGGGCAATTCAAATATTAAACTCTAAATTCACAGTCCTGCTTTCCTTTATTTATAAATGTATTATTATGATTAGCACTAAACTCCAGGAGAACTAAAAGGTACAAGAATTTCACTCCTGGCACTGTCACTAAACATTTTCATTAATAGAAAAATTGGAATGTAGTACTCAGAAACAGACACTGTGTGTATTTACCCATATCTTTTGCTATATCCATAAAGGTCCACGGGAATCTCCATATATTTTAGAGGTATATGTGTGTATATATATCCATACATACTTGCTGCTCTGATACATATTATGTTGGCCATAATCATGTGATTTAGTAACGTTATCTCCCTTTTACTCTCCTTGCTTTCCTTACACTCTGAAGTGGAAAATTCTTCTACTAAAAACATTTACAGCACTTTGAATTTGCGTTGCACTGCACAAGCTCAAGGCCCAACCCTGCAAATATTTAGTCACTCAAGCAGCCTACTCTTGTAAAGCCTTCCAGTGAAGACAAATGGATCACTCATACAACCATGATTTCAATGGAAACAGGCTGATATCACTGGAGGCACAGTTCATTATCTTGTAAATAGCCAGATCAGAAGCTCCCCTGACCTCCATCCACAGCCAGGGCATTCAGTTACATTGCAGCACAAGTTTAACCCTTTGTCATGACATGATTTTGCATTACAAAACTGTCCAATAACCTCTATGCATCACATGTTCAGAAATGTTCATCTTGCATTCATTATAATAAATCCATCTGTATATTCTCCTTTCTTAGGTATGAGTCATATAATTTTGAACTCTATCATGGCAAGCTTTAAAATAAGCTTGGAGTCTATCTGCAGCTACATAATCCAAGAAAAAGGCAAGTCTATCCAAACTAAAGTTGTTCCAAATTTGGCCTGAAACAATATAAGATACCCATGTTTGGTGTCTGTTACCTAAACTGAGCAATTCAGCTGAGTGTGATGAAAAATAACAAGTCCTTTAAAATTAGTCTAGAGTCAATATTAGTATTAGCACAGTGCCTGTGAGAACTAGTTCTTGGCAAGTTTTTCACGGCCATCACTCAAATGAAAAATGACAACAGAAGTTAGATGTCATGGGGCATCTACCTGAACCATCCGATGACTGTGCTGACACAAAAATCCACAAAAAACACCTTTTAAAAAGCCCAGCTTGCATATTTGACACAGACACTTGACAAACCAGGCCTGCAACACTTCCAAGCATGGCCTGAGCTGATGCCTGAATCCAACACTCTGCCCATGCACAGAGCAGAAACACAGAGGATCAGAACTATGCCAGCCCTGGTGTCCCCCTCCAGGGGTCCTCTCCTCCCTCCTGGCCAACCACCACATCCTTGCCTGCCCTTCCCAAACACAGCCGAACTAGAAGGCAGAGCTCGTGCAAAAGGCCCACAATCACCCATTTCAGGATAGGACTGGATAGGATATTGGTCAGTTGGAAGGGACAGGAATTGATCACGTAGTCCAACTTCCAGACCATTTCAGGGCTGACCAAAAGCCAAAGAAGTTAGTGAGGCACTGTTCAAATGCTTCCTTAACACTGATGGGTTTGCGGCATTGACCAAGTCTTGAGGGAGCCTGTTGCAGCGTTTGATCACCCTTCTTAATGTCAGGTCTCAACCTTCCCCAGTGCAGCTTTGAACAATTCCCACGTGCCTTATCACTGGGCACCAGGGAGAAGAGATTTACCCAGCTATCCTGCACTGGAGGGCAGGGGTAATGAAAGGATAAGTTATAAAAACCATGTGCTTCCCCCTGCAATTCTGTCCTGGTCATAACTAATTCCAGGCCAGGACATTGATGGCCCGGAATGGCCTTGCTCATTCATTGTTGCTCCCATGAAAAACGGCAAGCAGCAAGGGAGAACTCGATCATACCCACAGCATCCTGTGGTGACCACTGATCTCTCCAAGCCACTGAGAAGAAGAAGCAGTGCTGGGCTCTCCTCAAAGAAACTGGATGAGGTTGCAAGTCATCAACTCCAATAAAGGAGGCAGAAATTCAAACCAGTCTTCTGGAATGATTTACGTGGCACATAAAACTGAGAAACAACCATAGAAATCATTCAACAAATGACTGGGATTAGTTTTACAAATGCTACTTTTAAAAGGAGGGACAATGTAGCCCTTCTAAGTTATGTGATGACATGTGCCTTATGGAAAGTCATTCCTGCCAGCAGCTTTGCAAGTTGGACACCCTCTGCCATCCCATGGAATTCAATGGGAAAAAATCCTATTTGATGCCTTCAGCATCAAGATGTGCAGCTTGCCTTCCAGGGACAGGAACAGTTAAGAGTGGGTTTGCAATTGTATCAGCTCTATGCTTCCAGCAGCTCTGAAGTTCTTGTTAACAGATCCTTTCTTCACCCTTAAAAGTGCAGGATAACATCTGGGCCTTTTGGGAAGCAGTCTCACAATGAAGAAGCACTTTGTGTAATTCTTCTTTCCTCGCCAAACCGCATCTGTCTGCTCTCCCTGCCCTTCTCCACTCCAGCCCGAGCTCCTTGGGGCTGTGGGGACATCTGTTAGCAGCAGCGGGCTGTCTCTGCCGAGCCATCAGTAGGTGGCACTGCCTGCTCTTTTCTCTCACCCCACGAATGTCCATCCCCAGCACCTTCCGTCGACCACCGCTAACCATCTCCAAGGGTGCCCAAGAGATGCAAAAGCCTCACCTCCTTCAAGGTGCACCTAGGGTAATGTCAAGCAATGGATTGCCTGGGACAAAGAAGCAGCTCCATCCCGGCTCACCAGGCAGTGGTGGTGGCAGAAATTTCCAGCGAAAGGAGGCAGCCAGCAAGAGGTGCCAACCTCCCCTGCCACTGCCAAGATAGGGCAGACTCGTCTGTCTGGGAGCTGGGGTTCCCCTGATCCCAACACCAGTTAAACAGCCACTATCAGCCTGGTCTTGCACCACGTGGCGGCCTCATTCATCTTTAGCAAACCTGTCCCAAGAGCAGCTCAACTGATATAATTTAGAAAAACTTTAGAAAACATTCCCAGTCTAACACGACCTTCCTAAAGGCAGTAATCCTGTATGTGAGGTGCATAGTGAGAGTCCATCCAGCCCCAGCCTCAAAGGTTAATTCTCCTTAGGCACTTGGCTTTGAAAGGTTCCATCTCCAAGAGCTGGGAACCTCTGCTGCCCCATCCAAAAATTAGGAATGACAAATTCTCCATATAGACTTCCAGCAGCTGCTATCAGCAATTGCAGCACCTTTCTCAGGTCAGTAGTTCCCTGAGTTCTGATGGCCAAACTCCAGCCAGACACGGGTAAGACTTGTTGCTGGGAATCCTCCACCACTGCTACCACAAAAGGCATTCAATGCCCACCTGCTGGCAACAGGGAAGAGGTCCCTGAGTAGCTGTTTCCACTACAGCACAATCTCCCCTTCCCCCCTGCCTTCTGTGAAAACAGTGGATTACTGTAAAAAAGATGGTGAAGGACCAGACCTTCAAGAGTTCTCACAATCCCTATGCAAATAAGTTTGCACTGGAAATTAATTGTATATTGACTTCGTTCAGACTTGGAAAGATCGTCTACTTCCACCTGGAATAAGCAAAAACGTATACAAAGCTTTATTATTTTAATTCTCACATTAAAATAAAAACTGTTGTATCCTGTTGGCTATGCATGTGAATAGAGAAACCATCAGGGTAAAAAAATCTCTTCATTACCACATGTAAAGAAAATAAAATCCTGTTTAAAAACGGGTATTTAAAAATATTGTGACCAACTAGCACAACTCAAGTCTACTTGTCAGCAGTAAGTGATGTATTATTTGCAGTCTATTTTAATCAATTAATTTTGCAAGAGACAAATATTCTCCCTGTAATCATGACAATCTTTAAAAAAAACAGTTACAAATACAATAGAGCTAACTGATCCAATTTATACAGAAGCTGCTTTGGTATTTGGATGGTGACTTTTCTAGTTCGGATGCCCTCTCAGGATTTCTACGCATTTTAACTTTACACTCAAGCTAAACAAGCCAAATGAACCGGCCTTGTCTGGGCAGCCAGCAAGCCACTGGTGCTGTTAGCAGCGAGTGTCTTCCATCAGCATCAGACAAAGCCAAGCCTTTTCTCAGAGCTTTTGTGTGTGTTTTTAAAAAGAGAGTGGTAGCTCCTTCTCAAATGAATCATTGTGAACTCACACTGAAAGTGCTGATAAATAGCTGTCACAGAAATAAGCTCGCACTTCTACAAACATCTGCAGTTTCAGAACTTCCCTCCCTTCTCTTCAGCAATGCAAACGAAGAAAGAATGACACCAACCTTAATTCTGATACTCCAGGGCTATAATTACATTATTACAGTAAATCAAACATTGCCTTTGTGTCACTACAATTGTGCTCATTGTTTGAAATTAACTGCAAATGGTTTGATTTTCTTTTCTTCCTCAAATAGGGGCAGGGAGGAATTAAAGCACACTAAATCATCTTAAAATGCACAGAAAGCCAGGATTCAGACAGCAGCATTTGAACTCTGCAAGAAAAGAAATCGCAGCACGGAGTGAAAGGAAGAGATCGGGCACCGCGTTCGACACAGAGCGACTGCAAAGCAATTAGCGGGCGGCTAAATCCTCTGTTACAATAAATCAGTGACCCAGTTCCCCCTTCTTCCCCGGTGCCCTTCATTATAAAACCAGCTTTAATGAACTAGCCCTCTCCTCGCCGCTCCAAAGCCAGTGTATTTCCACGGCAGCCTGCACCTGCCCTTCCAGCGGCTCCCGCCCCAGGGAGCCCGGGCAGCCCCAGACGGCGGGGCCGGGGGGGCGACGGCCCAGCGCCGGCCCTTCGTGCAAGTGACGGGCAGAGCATGGAAATAAAAACAGGAAGGCAAGCTGCCTTCGCCTCAGCACTGCCTAATGTGAAACCACTCTCCCTCTTGCTGGTTTTCCGTGTTTCTTTTGCTAGACTTGATTCACCACATCTGCCAGAGCTGACACATCTGGCTCCCTCCCCGGGCGGAGGGCACGGTGGATATGTCAGCATGTTGTCTGAAGGCACTGGTACTTTCTGCAAAGAGCTCTTTTCCGCTCGATCATATATTGTACAACAATAAAGTCTTTTCAAAAGGATGGCTAAAAAAAAAAAAAAAAAAAAAAAAAAAAAAAAAAAAAAAAGCTGATTTTGACAAGAGACAGGCCAGAATGAGAACTGCTGAGACAGTAAAGAACAAGCCTGTTATCTTACAAACTACACTTCAGGCTGTCAGCTGCCAGAGATTTACAGGAAAACCCCCTTTCCAAGGACTGAACCGACACGAAACTTTATTCTCAGCAGAAGAAGCTCGCGAACGCGCTCACCGCCACCATCCCTGCGCGGGGCCGGGGATGCCCGGGAGGGCTCCAGCCGAGGCCCGGAGCTGCCGGCCGCCTGCAGGGACGGGTCCCCGGGGCTCGCTCCCTCCCCGGCCCGCGGCGTGGGCAGGCGGAGGAAGAGCTCCCTCCCGCTCGCCTCCAGCAGCTCCGCTTCGCCTCCAGCCCCGGGTGCCCGCCGAGCAGCGACCCGGGGAGCGCCGCCGCCCTGCCAACCCCTCCCGGTGTCCCGCCTGGACCAGCCGGGGCTGCCCGCCAACCCTGCCCTCCTCTCCCCGCCACGGCAGGGTGACAGGAGGGTGGCACGTCCTTCCTGCTATTTATAGCAGCCAGCTCGTATTTGGATATGCCGGGAGCCGCCGGGGAGGGGGGGAAAGGAGCAAAACCGAGGTAAGAAGCAAAGGCAGGAAAGCTCCCGGCCCGCGCTGGCTCAGCAGATGTGGCATCGTGCCTTTGGGGTCTGCAGCCGCTACGGCCCTCCTGCTCTAATGGGAGCTGAAGCGCCAGTCAAAAGCCAGAGGAAGGAGACCCTTCTTGATTCCTCTGCCTCAGCAGCAAACCCTGGACAGTGAACTCTAACCCCGGGGCCGCCTTTTGCTGGAGACAAGTAAAAAATCATGAAGTCGATCCTGTCCTGTATGAGAATTTAACAGAGACATAACCAATGTACTTCGTGTTGTTCCCTGGTGCCCATTTTCCACATCGGTTCCACGACTCCTGCATGACACCGGAGACTTGCTCCTGGCCGCAGCACTGTCCCGACAGTGTCCAGAGAGCGCCTGTCAGGTCGATACCGTCTCCTTTCAAGGCAATGCCTTATCACAGCTCAGGCCGCAGCGCCTGGCCCCGTGCGGGGCATCAAACCCCAACGCGGGGCACGCCCGGGGCGCGGGGCTCTCCCCCGGCCGGGCAGCTCCGCGGGTCTGCTGCAGCAGAGGGCAGGCAAAAGGAAACACAACGACAACATCGGAACGAGTCTGAAAACATGTTTCTGATTTAAGTGTAATCTATTTTTAAACGGGGTGGCCTGTATACACGAAGCCCTAACTAACAGGCGGGACTTTTGCCCATGAGAGCGCTATCCCAGCACGGAGGCTGGGCGTGTTTCTCCTGGCGCTGGTGGAAGTGCCTGCTCATCCTGCGGCTGCTCCTGCCCCGGCCCCCTCCCCGTGCGACACCCCGCATCTCGCCTGCCTTCCCCCTTCAGAGTCCGCCTGACACCCCGGACCGGAGATGTGAGTTACTGCGGTTCCTCCACATCATCCCGAGCCGGAGGAGTGAATTCCTGCGGCTCCTCCAAGTTTGCTGAGCGGGGACGCGGGACGCCGGGCAACTTCGGCCGCGCTGCCAGAGGATCCCCCGCCCGCACCTGCGGGGACAGACAGCACAGCCCCTTCCTGTTTGTGAGAGGGACGGCTCCGAATGAATGCCAAATTAATCCTCCCAGAGAAGAAAACTACACGCGAGTAACATGGGAAAGAATTGCTAGTGCCTACCAAAATGACTCAACTTTAAAAACACACACTGGCCAACTCATACTGAGAACAAAAAACCAAACCAAAACAAAACCAATCTTGGGAGAGAAACAAACTCCTCTCAGAGCAACCAGTAACGATGGCTGCACCCAAGCATGGCTTTTCCAAGCGGAATTCATCACAGCATAAGAGGAGCAACTAATATCCTTCCCAGGAGCAGGTTTCTGTGGTTTGCAAGACGTTGCTCTCCCTATGCATTACAGTTAGACCTGGCCCCGCATAGGAAAGAGTATGGAAAAGGGAAAGAGGGAAGGAAGGTTAATATCTATTTTCTTGTTGTGGATAAATCATGACTAGCTTTTCTTTGAACAGTATATGAAACTCGAGAGCTTTGATCGCTGGGATCTGAAGTTCTCGTGGGGGAGCTGGTACTCCTCCTGCAGCTGCTGAAGAAGAAACACAAAACTCCTTTACCCGGTTCAGTTCAAAAAGCACCTACTGTGAGACCGTCTGGTCTAACGTTCATTTTTTATTCTACTGCAACGCTCATGCTATGCGAAACGCAATAGGAATTTCCATACCAGCATTTACATCCAAATGGACCCGCTGAGATTCATGCTGATGTGTAACAGCCCTACAATGCAGCCCCTTCTGGCAAGTGCCGCGCTGCCGGCGCACCGGCCAGCAGGACTCGCACCCGGCCTGTCCCGGGTGAGTCCCCTGGGCTGACCCGTGTGCCGGGGCTGCGCGGATCCAGCTGCGCCCGCCGGGAGTCCCAGCAGAGCCTGCCCGGAGTGACCCCACCGCTGCCTTCCCTCCGGGGGTACCGGAGCCAACGGCACTCGCATTCAAGCCGGACCTTATTTCCCGCATTCGGGGAGTGGTTTTGGATTTACGAGTCCTTCCTCAGCCTCCCCCTCGCCCCCTTCCTCACCTCAGCATTCGTTTTGCTTACGAGAAAGCGGCATCATAGCGCAAGCCGCAGGGCCGGCCGCCGCGGGGGGATGCCGGGCAAGGGGGGAACGCGCCGCATCCCGCACGACTCCCGGCCTTGCCCCGGGCTCGGCGCGCCCCGCCGGGGCGAGTCACTTGTCGCCGGGGGATGCGCACCCCTCCGCCAGCGGAAAGCGCCCTGGACGCGCCTTCCCGCGGACGCGCGATGGGGACGGGAGGTCCGAACAGCCGTGCCAGGGACAGGGACATCCGCCCCGGCGGCCGCGACCCCCACCGGGCCTGCCGAGAGGGGTGCGGCTGCCACGGAACAGGGGACGCGGGTGTCTGTGCGAACTCTCGGGGGCCCCGCTCCCCGCGCACGCCGGGACTGGCGGCGGTGGCTCCGACAGGTTGCCCGCGGCGGGACTGACAAAGCCGAGGACGAGGCAGCGCGACCCACCGGGGCTCGGCCGGACCCGCGTACCTGCAGGACGTTGGCGTGGCGCAGCCGCTGCAGCAGGATCATCTCCTTGACGATCTTGTAGGCGGCCAGGCGGTAGCAATCCCCCAGGGCGGAGAACTGCCGCACGCAGTGGGCGATGTCGTGCCCGCCGAAGTCCACCGCCTTCAGGGCCACGGCCAGCGTGCGGTTGAGGACCGCCTTGTAGACCGCCTTGGTGTAGCCCGAGCCCAGGTACTGCACGCCGCTGACATCGCGGATGTCGCGGCAGCCCAGCAGCGGCGGCTCCAGCGAGAGTTCTGCCGAGGCGCCGGCCCACGGCCCCGCCGCCGCTCGGCCCCGCGGCCCCGGCTGCTCGGCCGAGGTGCGCGGCGGCGCCAGGTCCATCAGGCGCCGCTCCCGCGGCCGCAGCGGCCGCCGCCCCGCCGCCGCCGCCCGGTGCTGCCGATAGCGCAGCACCTCCTCGTAGCGCTCTCGGATCTGCCGCGCCAGGGCGGCCTGGCCGCCGCCGATCTCCTCCTCCGGCGGGTAGAGGGGGGCGCCGGGCGGGGACGGGGGCAGCTCCTCCCGGGGCGGCGGCGGGTGCTCGGAGCCGGGGATGAAGAGGAGGTTAATCAGGGTGCCCAGGAGGAAGGCGAGGCAGCAGCCGGCCGCCACCGCCGTCTTCCTGCGCCTCATCGCCACTTCGCTGACGGCTTGTCCAGCCTTTCGGCTTCTCTCCTTTCGCCCCTTCCCCGGGAACCAGCTCCGAGGCTTTTTTTAAATCTCCTTTTTTTTTTTTTTGCTGCCCCGGTTTCTTTTTCCCCTCCCGGCTATGCCGGCGGCAAAGCGGCCCCGGGCGCTCAGCCGGAGCTCAGCCCCTTACGACGCGCCCGCATGACACTTGCCTCCCTGCTTGGAGGCTCTGAAGCACTTATTATTAGCGGGACGCGGGCGGGCGGGGGGATCCCCGTCCCGCTGCCCCCGCCGACGCGCGCTGATTGACAGCCCGGCCCTGCCCGCGGCCCGGCCGAGCAGCAGGGGGGCCTGGGAAACGTAGTCCCCCGCACAGCCCCGCCGGCCGCCGGCGAGCCCGGGAGACGGGACTACATCTCCCAGGCTCGGCCGAGCCCCCCGGCGGGGAAGGCGCGGAGAGGGGCGGGACGGGCGGGCGGCCCCCCCGACGGGCGCTACCGGGCAGGGCGGGCCGGGGCCGCCGCGGGCGGGAGGAGCCGTGTGCCTGTGGTTCTTCCCACGCGTGGCCGCGCAGCCCGGGGAAAGTCGCGCCGGCAGCGGTCTGGGCGGGCTGCCCTTATTCCCCTCCCCGGCAGCCAAGGGGGGACGTGTTGTACGAGCACCCACGTACCACCACAGAGCCACACAAAGCCGGGGGGTTCGATGTCTTTTCCACACCAAAATAAAGCGAAAGGAGGCGGCTGCAGCCCGGAGCTGTGGGTTCGTCATTCGGAGTGAAAACTGCAGCGGTCGCGCCCCCTCCAGCCGCGGCACAGCGCGGGCGCGGAGGGGAGCGCAGAGGGGATGGGGCTGCGCGTCACCCACGGGAAAGAACAGCTACAAATCACGGGCTCGGCAGGGGGTAGCCCCTGCCCTGTTGGAAATGTGAATTGCAGGGGTGAGCGCTAATGACATGGTTATCCATCAAGCCCACATTACGATGCTGTTAGCAACTAATTAACAAATACAATCGGCCCGCGAAACTTCCACAAAGGAGAGACCATCAACAAGAGAAAAGCCGTAAAGAGTCAGGCGAGGCAAAGTTCACCACAATAGAAGTGGGAAATCATTTCCAATAAGGGAAAGAGACGAGACATTTCGGTAATACACATCGGACAGACCGTAGGGGAAAAAAACAACACCCAAAAAAAAAAAAAAAAAAAAAAAAAAAAAAAAAAAAAATCAGCCGCGGTTCCCGGGAACTCGCGATCAGTTATCGTCAGCGTTTCCTACAGCACTGACAAAAAACGGAGCTCGGGGAAACTCAGCCCTCAGACCCCCGCCCGTCCGCTGCCGGAGCCCAGACCCGCGGGGAAGCGCCCGGGGACCGGAGGCAGCGGCGAGACCGGGAGGAGGCGGGAGGAGGCAGCCTCGGCAGGGGATGTGGAGACCGACCGTCTCTCGCAGCAGCCTCGGAGCCTTTCTGTCGCCGCTTCCCGAGAGCCCTCCACAGGCACCGGGAGCAGGGCCCACCCGCGGCCCCGCACATGGGGCAGGCAGAGGCTCGGACTGCTGCAGGACCAGGCGCCCCATCCCCGCGGGACTCCCGAGCCTGGCACCGACCACCGCAGAAAAGTGACGGGAGGGAGCGTAATCACCAATTAAAATAAAAAGAACAGCTGTAGGAACGGGGGGGGGCTGTCTGCCCCCGAGGGGACAGCAGGCTCCCGGGCGCGCAGCCCAGCCTCCGCTGAGCGTCGCTCCGCGGTACTCGCTCCGCCCGCCGGGGCGGTGCCACCTGCCCTCCCCGAAGGTGCGGGGACCACGGCTCGAGGGGAAGCCCTTGTGGATGCGGTGGGGGTTTTTTGGTTGGGGGTCGGGTCTTCTTTTGTTTCTTTTTGGGGGTTGGGCCTTTTTCCTTTCCTTCATCGTTTCTGTTTTTACCTATCGGGAACAGCGTTTTACCCTCCAGAGGCAGCCCGTTCCCGCCGCGATAAGTGAGATTTTCACGGGTGTAGAGGACGGGCAGGTTTTACTTTTTTATTATTACTTTTTTCCGCGAAGTGAAGGTGTTCATAACGGTAGGAAATGCATTTCCAAAGATGTTGTGACACCTGCAGCCTTCCCCGTTTAGAGCGGGATCCCCTCAGCCCCCCCAGGCGGCGGGATGCTCGGGTTGCCTTCCCGCGGTAGGTGCGGGAGAGCTGAACGCCCCGGACCTCCCCCGCTGCCGAGCCCTGCCTCCGCCGGCCCCTGGCGGGCAGAGGGCTCTTGGAGAGAGGGACACGGAGCATCATTGCCCAGCCGGTCATCCCAGACCCGGCGCTGCAGGCCCAGCCAGCGCGGAGGGGCCGGCATGCGCTCTTCCCGCCGCCCGCCGTCCTGCGCGTCCTCCGGGGAAATCACGGCGATTTGTCCGTGCCTTTGAAACGTGCACGCTCGGCTGGATTTACGGCTTGGTTGATACGAGCCAACACTTTTTATTATTGCACAGATAAGAGTCAGAATATAGCTGCGCTCAGTCGGAGCGGCTGAGCAAGCCCGCAGAGGGGCCGGACCAGCGGAATATGGAATATTGTTACAGGCCAGACCGGGGGTGACCCGAGGCCAGCGGGCTCACGGAGCGGGGAGCCGGCTTCTCCGAGGGGCCGTGACCGCTACCAGAGCGGAGTGGGGCCCTGGGAATGCTGCAGCCCCGTGGGGGAGCCTGAAGGCCTCGGCAGGGCCAGCGCGGAGGGAGGAGAGCTCTTGCTGTGCCATCTACCTGGCTCGGTACCCGCAGCCCCTGGGGAGGGGGCACAGGGGCCGCGGCGACACGGGGCTTCTCCCGTGAGCATCCCCGGAGGCTGCGCACCCACCGTGTGTGCGCAGTTTACCCGGACTGCAAAACAGATGCTCCGCAACAGCGGGCCACCTGTTTTTCACATCATGCATCATCTCCAAGCCGGTTTTCTTCATTATATCCATCCCTACAGATACCATGAAATACATCACTCATTTAGATATGGGAGCCGGCCTCTGGAGGACGACTTGTGCGGAGGACTTTGATGTTGAGAGGCAGATTTCAAAAGATAGAAAGCCCCTCCGATGTTTCTAATTACCCCGCGCCCGGGGCCTGCCACTGATTAGGGCGGCGGTGCCGGGTGCTGCCGAGGCGGGCGGCCCGGCACGGCCCGGCACGGCCCGGCTGCGCGGGAGGGCCGATCCGCCGGCCGGGGACAGCGACACGAGGGCATCAGAGCTCCCCTAAAGCCAGCAGCGAGCCGAGGCCATCAGCCCGTGCTGGCGTGAGAAGGGCACAGCAGCCTTTGCTGCATCCCCAGCGCCTCCCGGCCGCGGGAGGAGGTTTGGGAGCAGGCGGGATCTGTTCCCGCAGCCAAGGCCCTTCTGCGAGAGGCTGCGCTGAAAGCATTACAGCCCTTGCTAACACTTCTGCTCACATGCGAGCCTTTTATCTCGGCAGCGCTGTTGGAAAAGCTAAATCACCGCCGAGAAAGTGAGGGCTGAGGGGTATTTTTTCATATGCAACAAGCTGCTCTTTATTTAATCCTCACAGCCCCTATTTCTATCAATATTCCTAAAGCTGAGAGATCAAACACGGAAAAATTAAAACCATGCTACCACGCTAAATAAGATTAAGATCGTGGCAATACGTTGGCTGCTCCTTGGGGAAATAATTTTGTTGCTGCAGGAGCCATGGCCATCCTGGAGTCAAAGCTTGTGTTTCAGGGATGGGTGATGGGAAGGAGTTGGGAGTTGGCCTCCAAGCCTAACCAGAGGCCACCTCAAATGCCTGTGTGCCCTTCTGCTCCCAGCCCAACTACCTGGGCATTGCTTCTCCATGGAGTTGTTGAAATTTGCTGTGCTGAGCTCCGTTATCCCTGTTTTACTCTCACCAGCAGGCATCTTCAAGCAAGTTCCACTGTTGGTCTCAAGGGATTTTGCCTCCGGGCCCCAAAAAAAGAAGTCCCACATTTTCAAGCATAGGTAGCTTCAAAACCTCACTTTAAAAAACCATAAATGGAAGCTTGCAGCTGGAGTAATTCAGAGTTTCTGCTGAGGAAGTTCATTCTTCCAGAACTGTCCTCTGCTCACATGATTCCCTTTTGACACTTAAGGAACTAATTTTATTTAATTTTATTTTAAATCTTAGATTACATCATAACCTTTTGCATTCCTGGCCACCTGTTCTGGCTGCTTATGTGGAGGAAGGGCTTTCTTGGAAAGTCCATCCTCAGACGTGAGGCCAGAAGTCTCCTGAGAACAGAGTCTACGGACTGCGTGCCTTTTCACTGAGGGGTCTTCCATGGCCAGCCTCTCTGTCATTCCCTGCTTTGCCAAGAACTTGTCAACTTTTGGGACAGGGTGGAAAGCCTCTCTTTCCTCAGGGACGTGGGGCCAGCAGTGGACCCTTGCACATGTACATTTTGTAGCCTTTTTAAAGTTTTCTTACAACCTCTATAGTTTTTTTTTACTTTCTTTGAACAGGATCTCTTTTTCTGATGTCCTTTCTTTTCTCTGGGGAAACCCACACGCCTGTATATTTGAAGCAAGCTGAGATGCAGCCAATTGTATTAGCTCTGGCTGGAGCAAAAATGCATAATGAAACACTGGATGTGTGCTATGAGTTCAAAATAAATGGTCAGTAGCAAAGCCAGCAAAAACCTATGAACTCAGACAGCCTGCAAAAAAAAGAAAAGCTTGGATTTTTCCTGCAGTGCTCTGCATTTTTCCAAAGGGAAAAATGAACTTTGGAGTTTAGAGAGCTTGGGAAGAGACACTGGGGCACTGATCCTTTTTCATTACATTTGTGAATTGTGATGATTCTTGCATTTTTCAAGAATACACCATCTGTAAGTGGGAGAAAGTGTTTTATCTCCTAACCTGTTATTCTCAAAGCACAGCAGTTTGGGTTTTATGTGCCAGATGTCAGTTTGTCCTGATTCTTCAGGCAGCTGGGATTAAAGCTTCCCTGTATCAGAGAGGTGTTATAAGGATAACTCCGTTAATGTATGTGGAAATCTGGTACTGCAGCGATAAAGACCCTGTAAATATTTACACAGACAGACGAGCTTATGGAAATTTTACATTATTAGCTTAACTTCATTACAAGGAAGTAGTTGAGAAAGTCAGCAGTATATAACCTTCACTTTTTTTTTAATTAAACATTGACAACACATCTGGTGCTGCTTCAAGCCACTAGATTCAGAGGGTCACTCTTTTAAATATTTTACGATCTGCAGGGAAATATCAAGTCTCAGGCAAAAGAGGAAAAGAAACATAGCTGCTATAAGAATAAATCTTGCCAGTCAGACCTTTTACACTTTTAAGAGTTAATAAAATAGTGAGTAAAGAACAACCAGAGAAAATAATTTATTTGGACATTCAAAAGCCTTTTGATAAACACCCATACAAGAAACTGTTAAGGAAACTTGGTAACCACAAAGTGAGAGGTAAAGTCCTGTCATGGATTCAAATCTGGTTATAAATGGGTGTGGAATAAATGGCCAGTTCTAGTAGGGAAAGAGATTAATAATGAGGTGCCCTAGAGAGTGAGACTCGGACCAATATTGTTTAATGCTTTATTAATAACCTGGGGGTGAATACTGAAGTGGCAAAAATTGATGCCAATAGAAAAGTACTTAGCTTAGGTCAGGAGCAACTCCAGAAGAATTTAATAAAATGACAGGACCATATGTAGAAGTATGAGGGCAGCTTGGGGAGAGCCTTGAAAAACTACACCAGCTCCCTTGCTCCTTCTGGCACATGGGTGCGTCTCAACAAAGCTGGGGGTAGGTAGTCAGAGGACAGGCAGATATTTCCAAGCATCCCAAGTACTTTCGGACTCTCCTCAGTTGCTGTTCAGCTCCTCTAGTTAGTTATGCTGGGAGGAAAGAATGAGCTCCCACATGGCCCCTACACCAGTCTCTGAGTAGTACCTCCATGAGCTCCTCCAGTAATTGTTTACAAAACCATAGTGAGTTTCCATGGCTGATCATTCCCTAAGGACATGCCAACAACTCTGGAGGTCACCTCTCACAGATATTTTAAAAATTATGTGTTTGGTCTGACAAGCATGACATGGTAACAAACCTCAAGTCCTCTCAGCCTGAGGATGTAAACTCCTGAGCGGTGCCTGGCACCTGGAAAAACAAAACCTGCCAGCACAGCTGGGGTGCAAATATCTCTGTGAACATAGTGGTCACATTATCTAGTGCATAAAATATGGGGTAAAGGCACAAGCTGCTACCTGGGCAAATGGGTGAGTTGTTTAGAGGAGTTGTTAACTCTGGATTCTTCTTCCCACTGATTTCACTTCTGCGGTGTGGCTGCGTCTTAAGCGAACCGTGCCGATGGGAACTGGAGCGCCTTGAGCTGGCCCAGGCCTGGCTCACACTGCAGGTCTGTGTGTGAGCCTGCTGCACAGACACAGCTGCTCACCAGCGCTCTGTGCCACCACCCACGGTACCTGCTGCAATGCCAGTGCTGCCAGTCCTCTGTCCCCACTGCTGTGTCCCCACAGAGCCACCCAAACACAGCGCAGGCTTTGGGGTTAATGACAGCCATGGAAATCCAAACGGCTGGTTTTCACAGGGATTTGGTATTGCTTTGTTTTCACCCAGTGGGTCATTTCCAAGGATACTACTCTGGAAAACAAAGCAACTCATAAAGACAGATTTTTTTTAAATCCTCTTGATATGGCTTAGAAAGTATTTTGAAGTACCACCAACTAAAGAAATTGTTTTTAAATCCCCTCTTTCGTTTGATGATTTATATTACATTCTAAATGCCCTGTGTCTCCGGCACTGGAACCCCAGAGGAGCAGGTGGGGCTCTATATCTAAGGGGAACTGGAAGGTGTCACATCCCAGTGGGAAGTGGGAAATCCACATGTACATGGGAAGTGACTTGTCTCCAATGCTGCAGCACCCAGGAGACAGCCCAAGGCTTTTCCCTCTCAGTGAATCACACTGCCTTTGCCTTATCCCCGTGTTTGTAGTTCAATCCAAGCTCTCCATGGCTTGTAGGCACTCTTGGGATTCTTACCTTTACTTCTTTCATTTCATAGTCTGAAATGGAAAACCACACACATATGCACATTACATCTGGTCAGCCTAATAAACAATAACCTAATACTTTAATGCAAGGGGTGGGCTTCCAGTGTGAATGGGCTTCATTTGTGGAGCTTTATGAATTGACATCAAATGAGGACATGCTCAGAAGTGAAGAAACACCTTCAGAAGCACTGGTCTAACCACTCAGCATGTGGAACCAGGGGTTCTGCCGAGGATCACACTGTAAAGGAGCAATTTTACAGGCCAGGGATGGGTGCTGTCTGTGCTCCTAAGCCTCCTGAGCCACAATTCTCTGTGGCCATGGCTCACATATCTGTTATGGGAGGCAAAGTGTTCAGACAACATAGTGGTAATATTTGCAGTATTTATGATACTACATAAGCCGTGTGCAGTCATGCAAACATGAAGGTCACTGAATGTCTGGGGATTTATGGCTTAAAATTGGCACATTTCACGATTAGTGATTCATGAAAAGTGATTCACCATCACTTTTCCCTATGCAAAGATAAGCTTTGGGAGCTTATTCTGGGAATTAGGATGGGCCACAGTCTAGGGCAACCTGTGGCCCTGGGCAGCTGCAGAATTAAAGCAAGAAAGACTAAAACCTGAGTATGTGATTTCAGACCACTGAGGCAGAGCCCTAGCATTCCTTGGAAGTGAGCTGCCCTCTGCCTGCCTCGCTGACCTGATATGGGGGGAGGTATGGCTGCCTCCACTGTGTCTTTACCACTCATCTCTTCAGGCTCTGCTTGAGGTCTTCTTGTCTTTCCCATCTTCACCTCTGAGCCTGCTTCTCCCAGCACACTCCCTTTTTCCTTCATGAAGCCCCTCCAGTCATCCCTTTTGATTCTTCCTCCTGCCAACAGAGAAAATGGCAATTTCTCAGCCTCCTCCTCCTCCTCCTGTGCCCCTTTGCAGACTGCAATGACTGCGTGCAGTGACTGAGCCACTTCTAGCAGGGCAGTGCTGGTTCCTCTCCCCCTTATCCCAGAACAATAAGCAAAGGCTGGCATTTTGTTAATCCAGGCATAATTAATCACCACCAATGTTTTAATTTTAATTCATCTGTTTACATAGCATGGAAGAGATTTAGGAGCTGCGAGCTTTTATGCATGACTGTAGAAGATACAGATGCAGATATTTTGCCAGGTCTTTGCAGCAGTAGTAGTTTTTTAAGGGGCTTAAACAATTTTGCATTAAAATCAGCACAGAAATAGAAGGGTCAGACTGGAGAGGTACAGAAGGAGGCTGTCTGAATCTTAGTTGTTCCAGCAGCACAGAACAATGGAAAGGAGCAGAAGCAGGGTATTTTGTACTCAGGAGATGATTTCTTGCTATTTACCAGCTCACAAAGACACAGCAAAGAGGAAGACCTCGATTTGTAATTTATTCCTGTGCTTTTGGTATCTACCTCCAAAGATGCTGACAGGCAGGATAATGGCAGCAGTGGTTTCTAGAGATGGGAATGCAGTACTTTCTATGAGAGAAAAGGAAAGATGTCAGATCCCTTTACAGCTTTTCTTTTGAATAGACAAGATGTTTGCATTGTTTCTCAGAGTCACTTAAAAAAAAAGGCATGTGAAAATGTCAGAGAATTTCCTCTTTCCCTTTCCCACCCAAATACAAAATCAAATAAAAGCAAACACATGGGACACAAATACAAGAGCAGCCCCCTCTGCACGTATTCGCTGTGATACACAGGCTGTTTCCAGATGTATGGTTTAGATTTCATCCAACTACTGCTTGAAGCTCAGCCTGAGAGGATACACTGACCAAGTTGCAAACTTCTGGGGAAACTCACCTCACTCAGCAGCGAGGCTCCTGCCTTTGGATACGGCATTGGGCACTGCATCTACTTCATGACCCTTTTGCCATCTCTCCACTCCAATCAGATCATTTTCAAGCCTGCTAAAGTATGAAGTCCCTGGTGTGTATTTAAAAATGAGAAATAAATTATATGGGATTTTTTTTTTGTCTTTTGCCTGAATATTTTTAAATGAACTGTTGGCATAGTTTAGGGAACGTACAGCCCTGTTAGCATGAGCAGTGAAGTACACTCACATGAACACTGCATGATTGAGAAAAACCAATTGCATCATGTCAAACAACATCACAGTTTGGGATTTTCATACATCATGTGGATGAATATCCCACAAAACTGCTTTTACTAATTGAATATTTGTGTGTGTGATCGGACCCTGGGTGGGAATTTCTCAGACTCAAGTATGCCTTCAGTAATAGTGAGTATATGGGGAAAAGGGATCACCTGTGCAGACCTGATGCCTGAGGGTGTAGTTATTACTGCCTAACTTGCTGCTTAGTATTTTTGGTTCTGATTCCAATCTTGGTGGTTAGGATTGTCCTGCAATCCAGGAGATCTACATATCTGAAGCCCAGAGGGACCAGAGTTATCCCAGAGTTGTCCCTCATCTGCCAGGAGACTACATAATGCGTTTCCCTGCACCATGAATATTCATAATGGGCTGAGTATTACAAACTACTACAGAAATTATTCTATACTGCCATGCTTTTTATCAGCTGCTGCTGATAAAAGCATTCAGTCAGTCCCTGATTCAAATATGAATTAAAGAAACAGACACACAGCACACACATTTCCAGAAGCTGGGGCAGGTTTAATAACCCAGAAGGTGGATTTAAAGCCCATTTTGCTGGTATCAACTTTAGGACAGGTAATGCAGTGACTCACAGATGCCCAGTGGGTTTCTGCCAGGCCAGCCAAGCCCTGAACTGGGTGCAGAGTCAGGATGCTCACACTTGCATGGCTCAGCACATGGCCATGGGGACAGGAGCACCCTGCAGCCTTGGCTGGTGGAGACTGAAGTGCCAACAAGGGTTGGGCACCCCTGGGTCTAGGATTAAAGAGATTTCTGAGGATTCTTCAGGTTATAGGCTGTTATTCAGGAGAAAAATAAAACAACACCCCTCCCTCCCCCCAAAAATTAAATTGTTTCAATCCTCAAATCCAGGTGAATTCTGGAGCCACCTCTAAATTTAGCAAAGCCACACTGATCTCAGATGCTTTGACAGAAATGCTGAGAATTTTATATTTGTTAAGCGCCCCAATGGGTTGAAAATATTCCTGAGAGATTATTAGGCTCTCAGCTACTGCTCCAATTCACAGAAATTAAACCTTCCATCATCTGGTTTTTATATTTGGAAATGTCAGCTATACTTCCTATCACATATTTTGTTGCTTCAATGCACTGAGCCTTCTGTGAATTTCAAAACACATAACTCAGCTCTCAAGCATTTCTTTTGTAAATATTGATAATGGTTTCAAGTTCTTTATTAAATAACTTTTTAATGAGTTTGAGGACAAAGAACTATTTTTTCACAGTCTCACAAAGATAAGAATCATAACATATCTTTCTGTACCATGGAACACATGGTTTTCAATACCTCATTGTACAGCATAGGCTTTCCTCACTTTAAAAAGTTTACTTAAACAAAAAAAAGCCCCACAATTATGAGAAATAAAACCTAAGCAGGTCATACCAAAACGTCCAAAATTGCATGCAAATGCTGTGTGACAGCTTTGCAGCAAAGTGTGTGCTGACATTGGAGCAGCCTTAGAAAGCTCCATTTAGTCCAACAGCAAGAAGAGCTACAAAATGCCACCATCTTAATGCCACCACTGCTTAATAAGGTTCAGTTATAGACCTCTCCTTGCTCACATTATTTATTGCCTGTGTTTTTGCCAGCAAGGATCCCTGTGCATGTGCTTAAGATAGAAGACAATAAAATATTATGATGAGGTTCACCAGGGGAAGTTTCCTGGGGAAGGTTTTTTATCAGTTTGCAAGCATGGTCAAAGTCCTGCAGGAGAACTCCTCTTTGGAGCTGGCTGTAAACAATTTACATGGGAAGGTAATAGGAAGCCTTTAGGGTGCCTTGGAAAATATTAAGTTATAGAAGTTCTGACCTCTGTCTTCTACACCTGGCCCGGAGGACCAATGTTCACTAGAAAGTATGCAGCTCTCTAGGAAAGACTAGAGAGCACACTGCATACTGTCAGTGAAAGAAGGGTTATTTTTTTAATACATTTAAATTAAAAGTTGGACTGGGTAGCAGCATACTAAATCAAAAATGTTGTACAACTAATTTTCTCTATAAAAAGCCAAATGTTTACCTTTGAACTTAAAAATGTTGCCTTCAGGCAAATCGTGTTCCAGCCAGCTGTAGTTTAAATGCCTGGTGCAGGTTCTGTAGCTTGCTTCTTCATTCAACACTCAAAATCATTCATGTTTGCTAAGTGGAATTAAAAGCCAGCTAGGAACAGATTACTGGTCCCTTGATATTAGCCTTTCTTCTCACACATTCCCTTGAAGACTTTTGGGTCTAATAATAACATTTTCCTGTGCTGGTCCTATTGACAGCTTGAAACCTTAATGACGATCCACTTCAAATGTAAATACGTGGTTTTACTTGCATGTTTATTCAAGGGTATTTGTATTGAATCACTTGGCTGGGACTGAAAACAGAGGTCAAGAGACAAAAAGGAAGGTTTAGGTGATTTTAGATGGTGCTTTAGGCCCAGCCCATGGCTGGACATTTTGTCAAAGTTCCACTTTCCCAATAGGCTAAGAGAAATATCTGAGGCTCTCCAGTCTCCACCTGATCAATTGCTCAGTCGTTAAAAATTAGATACAAAAACATACATTGGTGCCGGTGGTCAGGGGGTTTTTGGGTTTGTTTCTTTTTTTTCTGCAGTCAGGATGACAACAAAGCCACAGAATATCTGTACTGAACATGAAACCAAACAATAAGGACTGGGAGAGGAGCTGTTGTTGATTACCAGCTAGCAGGTTCTTATTTGCATCTATTACTTTAATGATGTTGAGATGTGCCTTAAGTGTTTAGGATGTGTTAGGGCACCAAGAGCATTCCAAGGGTATCTTTCCAGCCGTTTCCAGTTAAGAAATCTGTATTACTTGAGTTGTGAATCAGAAGAAGCATTCAATCTTCCATCTTTGTCTTTGTGCCAACACACAGGAAATGACCTCTCCCTAAAAGCTGAGCACCTGCAACTCTCATTAAGGTCGGTCTAATGTCACCCATTGCTTTTCAGACTCCAAAAAGGGCCTCTTACAATCTACCTGTTTCAAATTCCCTGAGGATTTATTGGCTCAGAACATAGATTACTTGTCTTGGTATCAGGGATTTCCTTTCTTTTGAACAGGAACATAAAAACACAAAGAAAGCCTAAACTCAAGTAACGTGAAAATATTGTGTTTGATTCCAGCCCATATATTCAAAGTTACAGATGAATGCCTGACTTTAACTTGAAATGTGATGCTTTGAGTCTACACATGATCTTGCGGCGTATAAAATGTTTGGAAGCCTTTGAAAAAACGGAAATATTCTTGGCTTTGGTTGCACTCTTATTATTATGCTTTCTTTAATGTATTTATAGTTGGCTCAATAGAACTTTACATATATCAAGCTTGGGTAGCAAGTTTCAGGACTCATGAAATCTGTGTTGGTCCTGGTTGAAACGGCAGCACGCGGCCGAGTCTGTTGTGTACTTTACACACGTTGTGTCTTTAGTGAGAGGGTCCTCACACACAAATGGTATAGTCCAAGAGCTGGATCCAAATCTTCCTGAAATATACAGCATGGAGGTTTATTTCACTGATATGTAGGACTAAAAGCTTGAAACGCTGAGCTCTCCTTTCTTAAGAAGTGAGCAGTAAATTACAAGCACCTGCAACTTTACACTGACCTGAAACTGCCCTACTTTTGCCCTTTTAAATTCAGACAAAGCAATAAAATTTAATGTATACATGCACTTACTGCATTAAAATTAATGGTTTCATTTCCAGACTGGTTACTGACCATGAGCTTAAATGAAATTAGTTCTCCTTAAAAGATGACTAAGTACCCTTAGCGCTGAACACTGGTTTTTAGACATAGTTAAAATGCACCAGAGAGGGCAATGAAAATTTCATGCTCAACATGCTCAAATGCCTTAGTGATCTCAGGGTTTTTGGATAGATTCTGACAAGAAATAATCTCTGAGCTCCATTCAACAGCTCACTCAAGTCAGAGTTAAAAGGGAAAATACATCAGTCATCTTGAAAGGTTTAAATGTAATCCCTTCTAATGAATATTTTTTTTCATTGCTGTATGTTCACTTATAATCCTATCAGAAATCTTCTGTAAGAACACCTGAGCAACTTCATAGATGGCTTCTTTTAAAGAAGAGATTGCACATTCAGCAGGCGTGTTCAGCAACGTTCTCCCAGGGGTGACTGTTGTATTATGAGAGTAAAACTTTAAGCACATAATTAATCAGCAGTCAGAGCTAGCTGGATGTGAATGGACATGAAGAACTTGCAATCAGAACAAATTAACAGCCACGTAGCTTGCAGTGCCTGCACACTTACAGTTCCATTCAGCTAGATGCTGCATGGCTCCAGGAAGGATAGAGTCCCTATGCCACAAGTATTGGAAGGAAACCCTTTGCCATTCTGTGAAGTGATCTTCAAGGATTTTAAGCGATCCAAAAGCTGATATTGTTACCTGGACAAAGATTGATCAGTGGTTCACTCTTCAATCAGTTGGCTTGAAAGGCATTGAATTGCTCAAAGGCTGGAATATGAATGAAGAGGAATTAGGGTGTTCTCAGATAATAGATGGGAAATGGTCTCTGAACTAGGAGTTGACTGGATAGATAACCTTGGACTGTGATTTCACTGAGACTTCATAAGCTCTGAAGCCAAGGCTGGTTCCACTGAATGCTGTGTGCTCTCACAAGTCCTACTCAAAATCCGGCACAGTATTATCTCCACAGCTGGTCGTGGTGGGCAGCTAAGGGATGAGGGCAATGTTTTTGTGTGGGGGCTGTTGCAGCCCTTTCTAGTGCAGTAATCTTTGCTCAGTGTTGCAGTCAGTACATGTGCTTTTAACAGAGGACCAAAGTCACAAAGTGTGTTGTGTTCCCAACTTTGGAGATATCTCTGGAATACACGAGCTCTCCCTGAGTATCTTCTGTCTACCATGTTGACAGGCGAACATGCAGGCTACATACTTAGTAATCAACATCCAACAGCTTTTGCAAGTTTAACTATCAACATCTGGAAAGTTGGCAGAACCAAGCTTGGGATTTTGATTACAGCTTTTTTCACAAGGTGTGCAATTGTCCTGGCAAGTAAAGCCCTTAAGCCCCATAAGGAGCTTTAGCGTATGCAATTACTTTAAAGGAAGACCATTTAAAGGACACTGAAAGCCTCACAAAGTTTTATGGCATTTGTGGCAAGACCTTCTGACTCTTAATTGCCAAACTCAGTCCAATGGTAACCATTTCCCTTTTGAGGGGAAAAAGCCCTGGTGGGTGTTGCTAACCCTACACATAGTTCAGCAGCTGGGGATCTGTGGGTAGAATAGTACAGGTATTTTTTAGTTTCTTCTATTAGGTACCTGTCAGGGAAAAAAATTAGTTGTGTAATTAGTTGTGTAGGTAACCCAACATTCCCCTTCTTTTCTCCCTGAATATGAGCTCTGCAGTGCTGCCAGGGAACAGAAACATCTTTATGTTATATTGCAACAATGGACCAAAGGACATATACCTGAATCTAATCACCATATGTGAGAAAGGCAGCCTGGTGTCTAGGAACCAGAAGGAAAAAGCCCTTTTGTAAGATGTTTTCTCATGAAAAAGATTTTTAAAAATGCTGTTGAGCAGCTAATGTCATATTTACTTTCCTGTTTTTGTTTTAACACAGACTGTCTTACGTAAAAGGAGACTCCAACACACTCACCCTGCACTTCTCGCCTGAGGCAGCGAACGTATCAATTTCATCTATCAGTTACACCAAACCACAGCACGCTTTTTCTAAGCTTAGCTTGTTGCTGTCTCTCAGTCTGCAGAGTAACTGAGGGCAATGGAACAGTTCCTGGCGCTGTAAATGTTTTCAGACTCTGAAGCTAGTAATACGCAACCTTATTTGAATTAAATTACCTCTTTTAGGGAGTCTGAAACCGGATGACTTCATATAATTCATTATGTTTAAAAAGGCAGTTTAGTGTGGCAAGTTAAAACCCATTAAATTGCTCTGTAGTTTTCTTGGCTGTGGTTGTTTTTCTTAAGTGAAAGTAATTAAACATAAATATTTACTAATATCCCAGGCTGTGAAACTCTATAGCAAGAGGAACAAGGAGAACCAACCCAGTGCTGGCTTCCTGCATTAATACCCCACGCTGGCTGGAACATGCTTGCTTGGCTTTTGCACAAACATGACTGGCTGATGTGGAGCTCTGATGGGGAAATGGAAGCTGAGCAGTTGAATTCACTTAAAAATGAGGAGGAGGCCACCACTCGGATGTGATCTCTTTTTTATATGCAGGATTCCTGCAATGGGCAGTAAGACATCACAAGCAGATTGGCATTTTCCCTGCTGATCCCAGATGAAGACCTGCTCCAAAAATCTTCTGTCAATGGAAAAAACTCCACCAAGCTGCATCAAGGCAGCATGTTTATTATTCACTCTGTGAATGAGCACAGGTGAGCCCAGTCACCGAGGCAGCGATTCCTTCCCCTGCCACAGCCACCCCACCTCACTGCTGCTCTCCCCACCAGCACCAGCACTGGCAGAGAACCAACACCAGCAAATGCCAACCAGGGCTGGTGGCCCCAGCTTAGCCTGAAATTTGACCTGCAAGTCAAGAGCTCTCTCTTGCCAGGCTACTGCAAAGTTGGTGAGATGGCAGACACTAGTCGAGGCAGCAAACTCTTGTTAGTCTGGATAAGATCATCTCCCAGTGTGAACATTCTTGGGGGGGCCTGACAGGACACCAGCAAATGGGTCCAGACTGGCCCAGTGTGCGCAGTGAACATCTCAGGGTTAATACTCCATCTGGGACCTCTTCAGATCTGATTTTTCAGAGACAGGCATAGAGGAGTTAGCCTTGAAATGGCACTCTGTACTCTCTCTTTATGTCCCATCTGAAACTAAGGAGCCTCTTGCAACTTTTTAGAACTCCAACACAATTAAGCAGAAAAATTAGTTCCATTACATTGAAAGTTGATCTATGGACAGATTTTTGCCCTTTCTGCACAGACTGGGTCCTCTTCATGCTTATGTTACGACCTCTCTTCACCAGCTGATAAAATAACTCTCATAAATGAGGGTTATTTTATATAACTCTCATTTAAATAACTCTCATAAAAGACCCAAGACCTCCTACACTGTCAGAAAAACATGAACCTGCTTAGCTTGAAGAAGACACCAATTGCTGACTCAGGGGCACTGCTGCGGAAGTGAGGGACCGTGCACTGGGAAAAAGAGCAACAAACCCCTAAAGCAGATGGAGATTGGGGTCAGCCTTGTGCCCCATCCTCCCCCCCGCCCCTGTCTGTGCTGCTCTCGCGTGTGGCGGGACACGAGAGCAGGCGGTGCCTCGCAGCACCAGGCTGGGCCAGCACAGACTGGGCAGGGCAGGGGCAGGAGGCCTTCCCAGCCCTGAGGGTGGGTACTCGCCCCTGTGGCCCCAACACACCACTTCCAGCACACAATCTGTGCTGAGACATCCCAGGACCACAGTGGCACCCAGTATCTAAGGGCCAGTCCAGCAAATCGTTGAAAACATCATGGAGCCTGAAACCCAAGCAGCTCAGCTGAGACAGGTGTCAGGCAGAAGACAGCTTGAATTACATGACTGGGGAGGTTTATTAGCACACTCTTAGACTGAGCATTTACTCAGAGATCTTGGTGCTTCCTGTTTAATACTGCTGATGTGGCTAGGCCTTTTCATGTGAGTGAGGATCATGGAGTTGCTGCATTCGTGTTTGCCATCCACATCCACCCAGAAGGGACTGTGGAAGGTTTGCTTGGCAGGGTGTTCAGGGTGTTCCTCTTCTCAGGCAAAGAAGAGGATTAGACCAAGGATTATTAATTTCTGGAGTGACGTTTTGTATCCTGTGAAGTAACAGCCCTGTAAACTGTCTCCCTGCCCAGCAAGCCCCATGAAGAGTGATGCAGCACTCTTTTACTCCTCCCTGCTGACCTCTCAGAAGACACACCATGAGGGTTCAGGTCACCCCAGAACCAGTGTTTCTTTACATCCCCTGCCAAGCAGGGTGGCAGTTCTCACAAAGCATGCTCTTAAGGCACATGATGTATTTCAGTCATGGTTAAGTCCAAAACCTTCTGCCAAGTACAAGCTTGTTAAAAGCTGCTTTAGTCAAAAAGATGAAATACTAAGCTGCCTGCCTTTACAAGACAATTGCTCATAGGAGCTGAAATTCAGACATTTTCCTTTGGAATGAGCTGGCTGGATCATTTCAGTCTTTTGGGGGTATAATGCACAAAGAAACTGCCAAAACAATTTTAAAAAATGAATTCTATACGTGGCTGGGAAGCAAACTGTATGTTCTGCTGGAAGAGGCTGCCCCACATGTGCTGGGTGCCTGCAGATCCAAGCCTTCCTCCTCCTTGTGCTGGAGTGCTGTGGCCCTGGCTGCTGATGGGCAGAGCACCATTTAACATGGGTCTCCTGTGATCCTTGGCAGCACTGTAGCAGCGGGCTGATTTTTCTGCCAATAAGGGCCAGTGGTAAAAGGGAATATCTCACATTTGCTAAGGCTGTTTGGTATATGGGAAGAAAACCAGTTAAAACTGTATTTAGCAAAAAACAAGCCCTTACCTAATTTATAAATCAGACAGAGCATCCTCCAGCCATATTACCCCAGGCTGAATTTTTGTCAGATTTTTGTCACCAGTTCAGTAGCATTTGATCAAATGGACACATGCAAGTTTGACATGCAAGTCAAACTGCAAAACTAATTCAGGTCCAAAAGTGATAATTCAGTAGACAGCATGATTCTATCCAAGTAAATACAACTAAATAAATATCAAGAGCATGCTTAGTGCTTTTATTTGAAATCTGAAAGGCAGCTTTCAATAGTCTGAGAACAGTCTTCTCCTTTTAGCCTTTGGCACACAAAGGACTCCTGGAGTCCAAGATGCTTCATGGAGCCATGGAATTGTTAAGGTTGGAAAAGACCTCTAAGACTGAGTCCAATCCGGCACTGCTAAGTCCACCAAGTCCCTAAGTGCAACATCTACAGGTCTTTTACATCCCTCCAGAGATGGTGACTCCACCACTTCCCTGGGCAGCCTGTTCCAGTCATTGAAAACCTGTTCAGTGAAGAAAATTTCCCTGATCTCCAGCTTAAACCTCCCTGGCACAACTTGAAGCCGTTTCTGTTTGCTCTGTCACGTCTTACCTGGGAGAGGAGTCTGGCCCCACCTCACTACAGCAAAGTGTGGTAATGCTGAGCCAGTCCTGGCTGGCTGCATGCTGGTGGCTCTGAGGGCATTGCCACGGCAGTGCTGGACAGAACACAGATAAAATCTCTGCTACGTCTGGGAAAGCATTCATGCTTTTATGTCCCAGGCAAATCTGGTTCCCAGTGCAGCCTAACAGAGAGTGAACTGCTTTTTTTTTTTTTTTCTCATTTTATTATCCAAAGGGTCTAAAAAACCCTCAGTAGATGTAGCAAATCTGATGTCAGCAAATATGATAATTTCTGTACCTTCAGGGATTCTTCTACAAATTTATCCTTTTACTCTAATTGCTGTGGATATTTCAGTCCACAGTGTAATTCAACCAAGAAAATCAAGGAGAAAGCTGAAAAGGATAAAAGTTGCTTTCCATTGCATTTAATTGGGAGTTTCCCCACAACCTGTGTGGCAGTAATAGGCTTAGAGTCTTATTTGTACAGTAATGCTTGATTTACTTGTTTCTCCTCTTCTTCCTTTCTCTTCCCATGGTGCCACATTATTGTTTCAAACCACTGATCTTTGCTGTGGTCTCTTGTTTCCCACAACTTGCATTGCTGGGATGTTTACTTCCTGGATTTAATTCTAATTTAGCTACTACACTAATCCTTAAATAAATCTTTTTCAGTTCAACTCTTTCCCTTAGCTCTATACATCAATGTTTACACTAATTTAAATAGGCAGGATATTAGATTAAAGTTAATTGAGGGAGTCAACACACTAATCCAGTTTCTACAGGTTTGCACCCCTGAAGAAAATATTAAGAGCAGCCATATAAATTTCCATTTCCCATAGAGAGAGGGAGAATATATTTGGAGGGTAACCCACTATTAGGTTTTAGAAACCCAAGTCATTTGTTTCATAAGTTTTGTCAAATAGTCAAACATAATGTAAGGCAAGACAGGCAGTTAAGCTTAATTCTCTTGCTTTCCCATTCCAAGACTCAGGAAAGCTGTCTGAACATAGCTGGAGAAACTACAGGTTTCCATGAGAGCAAAACACAACATATTATCCAAGTTTAACAATACATACAGTACTTCCAAGCAGTACGGCTACAATTTAAAAAAGAAAATAATTCTCAATAACTTGAATTAAATGCTTTGAATGTCATTTTTTTTTAAGAGACAAGACTGAATTTTTAAAACAGCTAATCTAATAGTTTGATTTCCAGCTCCCAAATTATTTAGACTGTTGGTGTAAATTTTCACCTATGATCATGTACACAATTGAATGTATATAAGCCTTTTTCTAAAAGCTGATACCATGGTTTCTAAGCAATAAAAACATCATCAGATTAATATAGGGAAAAAAACCCAAAACAACAACAAACATCACCACCCAAACATTGTAAAAAATTATGTTCCACAGACATTTTTGTCTATAGATTATCTGTGCTCATTGTGGGCTGCAAGTTCTAGCTATTTTCTTGCATTGTGAGAGCACAAAAGGCTGTGATAGAGACATGGCTGCTGATGGGGTATTTTTTATGATGTAACACTGGCACTGAAATAGCAGCTTCCAGTAATAATTTCATTATGTTCTATATTACACAGGTGCATAAGAATAACTGCAGCTGTGTATTTAATTTCTGTTTTAAAGAGTTACTAAAAAAACTAGCAGTGGAGAGGGAACAGAACTACACATAAAAGACAAATCAATACCTGTGAAAAGTCTCCTTTTGAAAAATGAAAATGCACTTTTGACTGTGACAGCCTGGCGCTCCCAGAGCTGAAAGCCACATGGAGTCACACTGCTCTCCTTTCAAATTGCTTCCACCTACTTTTCTTTCATGTCTCCCTGTAACGAGTTAGATGCTGACTTACACCAATTAATTAACGTGACCCAGGGTGAAAGCCAGCAGTCAATGTCAGGAAATCAAATTCTGAACTCCTATCAATCGCTTGCCCATAGCCCAGGCACATGTTTATGTAATAAATCCACCCACTGTACTACGTCGAATCCTGTTAAAGCCCGAATGCTCTGGGGCAGCAGTTGTAGCCTTTCCCTGCCAGGTAGGTGTTTACGAGCCTGGTAGCACCAGAAGTGTTTCTGGAGCCCACAAACATAATTTAGCTGCAGTAATGTGAAATTACTGAGACTGTCTCGTGCCGACATGTGTTACACGCAATTGTAAAAAGGGAAAAAAAGTTTAACAGCTTAGCCACAAAGGAATGTTTATATCTGATTACACTAACTGCTAATTTAATGGTAGTTAATCAGTGGCATGTAATACAAGCCGAGCAGCCCAATGGATTTATTGATGAATGGCATTTAAAGTTCTTGCTGGAAAGCCAGTGGAGCTGTTGGATTACACAAGCAGGCACAGAGCCCTCTCATGCAGCAGTGCCTCTGCTAAAGGCAAAGTTCTGCTTCGGCCCACGGTGCTTCAAATCTGAGCTACCCCAAACCTCCCTGAACAACAGGGCAGCAGGAAAGCTCATGCCAATTCCTGCACAGCACAGAGGAGATCCCCTGGCATCCTTAGCAGTAAGTGCCATGCTGCTGAGATGAGCTCTAAATGTCAGGGAAAAGCAGGGACCCTCCACAAGCCTGTGTGCTGCTCCACCCTGCCTTCCACCACTGGAACAAACTTCACCAGGGCTACAATTTGAAGCTTAAAAACTGGGGTGGGATTTTTAGTCTGTGCTCCTCACAGCTGTGGGGTCTATAAGCTACAAGGAGCACACCTCTTCCCCACTGATGGCAGCAGGGCTGAGAGATGGATGCAGCATTGGCAGCTAAACAATAGCATCACCTCCCTGCATATCCCTGGGCTGATGGGGTGCAGTCAGGGGTGTGGTAAAGAACGGTACAGTTGCTGTATCCCCTCTGGCAAGTATTGATTAACCTGGTTGCACACTCCTCAGCCCTCCAAACCTGACCCACACAGCCGCCATGCACCATGGAGCTCGTTTTCCCTAGCATGAAATATGAACAAAGGGAGCCTGTGAAGCAGATTCTCATGGAATGCATCTATGCCCAAGATTATAAAGCAGAGAAAAATTTTTAAAGATCAGACTGAACCTTTTTTACTCACAGAGGCTTCCTGGAGAGGCTGCTGCTCCCTGCTCTCCCCAGAGTGCTGCAGCATCCAGATATCTATCCTCAGCCTCCTGACCCTTTGGCCAGCTGAAATCATCATGAATTTTTACTCCTGACTTGGTTGGGATGGGGCCAGCTGCCAAGCGAAAAGAATCTGTAAAGGAGCAAAAAGTTGGAAATTATGTCAGTTATTTATTAATGGGAGGCAGTTTATTGAATGCTGCCAAAATTTAGGAGCTTCTGGTTTTTTTGCAACCTTCAGTTCCTTCTTGTGCAACTGTCAGGAATATGTCCAACATTGCCTATTTCATGAGCAACCTCCTTTTATCATTTAACTGATAGATTTCAAATACACAAGATGGTGAGTTTTCAGACTGTTAGCAATGGCCACAAGAAGAGTAGGTAAAGAAGAACATATTTACAGATCTGCCAAATAAAGTGGCTTTCAACCCAGCATGACAGTGATGGGGCATTGAAGAAAGGCACACTCGAAAAACATAAAACCTCATCACAACCTTTATATTAAATGCATCCTGATGATATTACTGCAGGAAAAGCAGAAAAAACAGCATGACAATAATTTCTTGTTTAGAATTAAGTGTAAGTCAAAGCTGAGAGGAGACAGTCCATTAAATCATCTCTCAGCTCCAAGGGAGGCATGGGGAGCCCCAACAGGCTTCCAGTTCCTGATGAAATAGTAGTGATGCTAAACCAGCTGCACCCTCCTGGAGCTATTCATTTATTTATTAATAAAATCTGGCGTTAACATTATTACTCATGGAAAATGTGCATGCATCCTCACAAAACTTGCTGCTACCCTCCTTGGTAGCCCTGGTGAGGGTGGTGCAGGTAGGCATATGTGCACTTGGAAAGGATTGGGAAAGGTGGGATGAAAATCCTCTTCCTTCTTAGGCACTGAGAAACCAGAAACCTAATCCATCCACACGTCTAGGCTTCCTCTCTAATCAATAGCCCGCAGATGAAGTGGGATGAAGCCCTTGTCATGTGCTTTTTGCTCATTTCTAGATCTAGTTGGAAGAATCACCCCTGGGAAATTCTCCTCACCAGCTGTTAAGGGGCCAGAGCTGCCTAGAGGAGGTGAAACCATTCCCCTTTGGGTGGGTATCACTCAACCTTATGCCCTTTCTCATTGTGTTCTTCCTGAGGGCCACAGCTGGGAATGCACACAGGCAGCCACAAGCCCCAAATCAAAAGGAAGTCAAATTGCATTTGGAGTTAGATGTCGAATGAGAACAGAACTGTTGAAGTGTGCAAAAGAATCAGGCTTACATTTCCCAGAAATAAAGAGATATTTCTGATCTTCCAGGATCCACACACACTCAGCACAGAATTAAGGTCCCCAGCAGCATCTGGACAGTCAGCACCTCTCTTAACAGGTTTACTGGGACCAGCAACATAAGCAAGTTAGGTATGGGCTTTCCTCCTTTTCTTCTCTACACCAGCACCCTTCCTAGGAAAGCGTAGAAACAGGGAAGGAGTGTCATGGTGGTCTGTGAAGAGCTGGGGCTCAAGAAAGAGGAACACTGAATAATTTAGGTTGGAAAAGACCTTTAGGATCTTCAAGTTCAACATCCTTAATCTTGTGTGAATCCCGTAGGGGTGGAGCCTGGCAGCTCAAATCAGTGGAGCACTGCTGACAGCAGCAGGACAGAGAGATACCTTGTCCCACAGCCTGACAGAACCCCACTGATCTGTAGCCAAGAAGCTTTTCAGTGGCATTGCAAATGTTTATCAATTACATGAAGGGTACAAACAGCATTGCTCACCCAGGGCAGGAGAACTGAGCTCTGTACAGAGCTCTGTCAGAGCAGCCCATGAAGTCATTCAGAAGAGAGACATGCCAATTAAATCTCAGAGGCTTTGCATTTGTGGAGCTGTAACCAGCTACTCTGTGAGCTAAGTGCTCTGCAAACCCGTGTGTGCAACTGCACCAAGTGTTCACAAATGTGTGTTCTGTGACCCTGTAGATGGAGACAAACATCAGCTGGGACTGTTCACTTTCTTCTTGGCTCTTCCCCATCATTTGCCATCCTTGTTGTACTGATCCTATTCTCAGCACTGGATATTTTTAAAAAGAACCCTAAGTAGTGATGGTGCTGGTCACACCTGAGGCAAGGAACGCTCCATACATAGGGGGGTTTGTTGCTGGTTGATTTGCAGAGCCGAATTTCTTCTTTCTTTCCAGCTCTGCACATACAAGGAGCAGCAGTGCTAGACACAGACTGTGCTGTGGAATTTGTTGCTGGTCTGGTATAAACAGCCTGTCCTGTGTATTGACCTAATGTAAACAGCCAGTAGCCTGTATAAACAACCAGCAGTTGAGCTCTAGCTAAATCAAACCCCAAAGTATGTTGGAGCAGCAAGAAATCAAATGTCAATACACACATTTCTAGCTTGCAGGCTGTTGTTTTCTGTTTGCCAGAGAGAATAATATTTTTCAAAAATTTCTTGAAAGTTTGGCATTGTGTTGTTTGTTTCTGAAAACAGGTTTGCCAGGGGGACGTTGCTGCTGTCCCACAGTCCTGTGCCCATGGCTGAGCTTCTCCCAAAACAGAGCTGCCAGGGAATGAAGGAACACAGCAGCACCAAATGAGCCTCAAAGGAAGCAGATGCAACCCCCAAATCCCAAAGGAAATTCTGCAAGTTTCAAAAAAATTAAGACAAAATTATTTTTTTAGACCACATTTGTGTATACGAGTATCCATATAGCCATCTTGAAGAACAGCATTGCCCTGAAAAGTTGTCTTGTTTCTGAGAAAACTCTTCTTTCTTCAGGGTAGAAGTTTACCAGAAAGCAGCATCCAGAATTATGCCCCCTCCCCCCTCTTTGTTTTTTACCCCATTTAAGAAGCAGCTTTCTTTGAAAATTCCAACCATTCTTACAGAAATGTATGAAATGCAGCTCAGAGATTAAGTTTAACCTTTACTGTAGATTTGACCATGTGACTATTTTTCTGCTTTTCTCAGAAATACTGGACTGAGCTAAAATTAAATGGAAATGGTGAAAGAGAAGGGAGGGGGTGAAAAGGGCAAACAGAGCACAAAAGAGGACCCTCATATAGATACACTTAGTAACAACAGGGAAAAAAATAAATAGATGCAGTTATTTTGTGTGGCTGAGAGAAACTACAGAAAGAAAACAAGCCTTTTATCTTGAAATAATCCATCTGACTTCGGCCCACCTTGGCAGATAGCTGTTTGCTCTCCAAGGAGAAGGGAACCAGATGGTTCTCATATTTCTAATGGCTGCATGTCCACATGACAAACACCATCTCGGAGGTTAGCAGAAACTGCTGGAAGTGTCATCATTGAGTGTGAGGGGAGAAAATGATTAAGAGAACATCAACACTTTCTTGTCTTCATTTTCTCCATTCTGTATTTTTGAGTGGGGTTTTTTTGCCTCCTAACCTAAACTAGTCCAGAATGGGAAACACCCTCTCAGCAAGGGCTGCCCAGCAGACACCAAGGCTGCATCTGCACCTTGATGGGGTGGATGGTGGTTTGACTCTGGTTTGATGCCATTTAGCACTTTTCACCAAATGGATTCATTGCACATGTACAGAGATGGTCCAAAGATAAGCTGTCTACTACGACCATGTCTCTTGCAGGATGGTTGGCTTTTTGCATCCATATCAAGAGTGAAAAATCAAGCAGAACTCAGCCTGAGCTAACCCTGCTGGGCCATAATGCATTAGGTTTCTGTACTGCTGAACCATGTAATGAATCCCAGGGTTGGTGCTAATGCAAAACTAGTGGCGATGTGCTAAATGGTTTAACTGCTCATAAAATGGTGACTAGCCACCTGTCCAGCTTTTATTGGGCAGGGGAAGTTTAGCACTAGTAATAAAACCATACATATTAAGTTACAGTGGCTAGCTCTTAACAAAAGCAGAAAATAGAATTAGAAATTAATTAAAAGAATTATGTTACAAATAAAGTGTCAGAGTGACAAGCAGGCTGATGTCTTCCCCTCACTGTCCTGAAGGACACAGGTTCTTATTTAGGTTTCACAGTAAATGTGGCACCAAACTACTTTAAAGCTACCTTGAGCTCTGTTTAACTATTCATGGGAATTAATTGGACTGAACATTAAGAACCCACCTACCCTGAAGCCCATCAGAGTAGCTGCCTCATTCAACCTTGCTTGGTGTAATAACTGTACTTTCATTACAAAAACAAGATTTTGCCTCAAATTGGTGTGATGTGTGAAATAAATGCTCCATGTGGCTTTTGGGAATGGAAACCTATGTCCATCCAAATTTATTTATATTTTCACAAAATGGGAAAAAAAGTACTCTAAAAATAAACTTACTTGAATATTAACAGGAGGAAAAAAAAAGCCTTTGCAAGTATCATGTGCAGAATGACTACTGTCCAAACAAGACTTAGAAATAATAAACTAAATTAAAATCTTCTACCAACTGACCAGGGCATAACCACTTATCCATAACCAGTAGTAAATCCCAGCTCCCTGAAGACTCTTCAGTGGATGTATAAACTCATATCTGTTAATTACAGTTGCTTTCTATTTCCTCTACAGCAGTAAAGGCAGCAAGCTACTGCCCAACTGTGATGATGAGGTTCACCTCAGAAGAGGTGTGCTCCTAGCAGGTCACACTTGCAAAAACGTTTAGAAAAGCTCATCAAGGACATTGCTCTGAAGAGAATCTGAGTATCTGCCTGATTTTCCAATAATAATATTATCTGGGGCGTGTATGTACATTTATATATATAAGTGTATATATATATATATATATATATATATATATATATACTTAGACTGTTCTTTCTCCATGCACAATTTGTTCACATTAACAAGCATGGCATTTGATTAGGACTTTGCAAAGACCTCCCAAACTTGGGAGAGGAGCAAGCAAGTGATGATATCTCACTGTTCTGTTTTTACAGGTTACCACTATGCTGTGGTTGTCCCCCCTCACAGGCAATAAGCTGCTCTCTGCAGCTTCTGTAGAGAAGGGCACTCCAGTGCCAGCCAGGTTGGCATCCTGGGCACTAAAACCCCAAACTGGCATTGCAAATAATTACTTGCAAGCACAACAGAGCTGCTTAAAGCTGATTTCATCATATTCTTCACTTTGTGGCAGGGAATTTTTTTTTAACCCAGAATTTCCAAGGGGAGTTTTCAGCAGCGTCTTGAATTTGAAATAAATGGGTACAGAAGTGATACAGCTATTTTAAAAGAGATTACTGATGTTCTAATTATAATTTGTTTAAAGGATGAAGGTACCATTAAGGAACTTTTCTGTTACAAGAACAAAGATTTCAGCCATCTGCTACAGTGTTAAATGTTTTCTGTGGGTGAATTAAGTCTTTTTAAATGCCTCAGATGTGTGGAGCTACACATAAATATATGTTGTATCCAGCTAAATTGTGCAACTGAAAAACTTAGAGTAATCAGCCTGGAATGATCTACCTTTACTCCTCATGTTTTATAGAAAGTCAGCATGACACTCTTTCCAAGTTTTACACCAAGGATAGTCTTTGGGGGCTATTTCAGCCTGTAGTGAAGCTTCCTAATGCAGAGATGTCTTCCCACAGAGCCCCAAATTGAAGGAGCAGGAGTTTGACCCCAAACCATTTTGCAGCACAGGTGTGGCCCCCACCCAGGACAAAAAATTAGCACAAATGAGAAATCACTGTAAGTAAAGATAATCTTGCCACTGGCCTCTTGGATTTGTACATGGGTTACTGAATCCCAGTACCCACTTCTCAGTGTTTTGGCATGACTAAACAGAGACACTAAGGCCAGTCTGTCCAAGCTCCCTGCAGACTGGGTTGCTGGTAGTTCTCAGGTGTCCTTGGGATCTGACAACACATGCACCACCCTAGTGATACTCCTGGTTTCAACAAACTTAAAAATTAAAAATATTGCAATGATTTAGGAATGCATTCCACTAGAAATGCAGGGGTTTGAAGATTTTCATCTCCACCTTTTGCAATGAGCTTTGAGGTTTTTTGCATTTGTCATTCCAGCAGCTTTAGTGTGCTGGATGTGCAGCAGAACCTCATGTAACAGGAGAAGCTAAGAAATGTGAAATCAAGAACAACTTAAATTAAAGCTTGACTAGGGAAGCAAAACTCTCATAATTAAGCTCATTTTGGTATGATGGATGTTTCTGATTTGCACAGACAGCTCTGTGAGCATACATCTGGGTAATACCAAACTACTGTCCAGAAAACATGTCAAATGCTTTAGCTTAGGGATTATATTTTTGTCTTTCCTTAGTTCCCTTGTTATACATATCATTTCAAGGCAATTGATTTGCCAGTTGCCATAAACCCTGTTTAAATATTCTCCACGTCTAACAATATTACCAAAGGGAAGCAGAGTACTGAAAACCACCCTGGCCCAGTGTGACCTTTTTCCCCTGGAGCGCCTGTAAAAAGCTGCTCTCTCAGCAGCAGCACCTGGCTCTGTAGTGGGCTTTGCCAGAACAGTTGGATTTTTAACAATCCAAGGAGTTCAGATCTGGTCATGTACGTATTGTTTAGGAGGTTTCAATGACAGATCCAAATCTTGAAACTCTACACTGAACATGATGCTTATCATATGGCAAAGGAGTAGAGACTTGTTTATTATTAATAGCAGCCCATACAAACACAAGCCAAGTCCAGTCAGAGACATTGCTCCCCACCCAGCATTGCTGCAGATGACATTTGCCTGCTGCTTTTTACATTATCATTATTCATAGTCCTTCATTTCTCTCAGCTACGAATGATGGACAGCAGCGGACAATGCACAGGGGTTTGGAGTGTGGATTTTAAAACATGTGGGAAGAATAGAAATGATATATCTGTGGATACTCCCTCGGAGGTCTCAGCTCTAATACCACAAGGAGACACTCCAAGCAGTGCGTCCTTTCTGGCAAGGAGGCTGAGGGAGGCAGAGCTAGAGCACCGGCCTTGTGCTCTTGGAGTCTCGGCATGCGTTCGCTTGGCAGACACTCAGGGCATCAGTGCAAGTCTGGCCAATGTTACCTGCCTGGATGTCTCTTCTGCCTTCTGTGCATGGAAATAAAGATATATTTTGGTCTAAATACACACATACATATGGCTTTATATATACACCCATATACATATGATAAATCCATGGGTTTCCTTCTGGATAAAATATTGGTTTTCATGGCAAGGTTTGACCCTTTTTACTAGGCCCTCTCCCTCACCCTCTGAGAACCTAACAACTCCTCTGAAACATTTTTCTTCAAAGGACAGCATCTGAACATGTACATATTTATGTCTGTCAATATCTATATATATAAGTCTCTCCATGTAAGTATATTTGAATGGTCTGAAGTGCTTACTGGCAGCTCTTTAGCTGCACCACCAACAGAGACAGTGGAAATAAATTTGTAGTATCTCATAAGGATCAGATCATTATACATGTAGCTCCAAATTCATCTTACTGAATATTATTTTATAGGCCCCCTATCACCTAATGATGATATATCTGAATAGATATAAAGCTTTGAGATAGTAAGGTTAAGAAGCTACCATGCTGAGGAATGCAGAATAAATCTAGATGGGCAGAAGAAACAGAATCAGATTAGTGATGTTTTACGTCTTGTGGAAGACAGAAAAATATACAACAGTAACTTCTAAAAGAGCTGTACAAAGTTCCAGGCTCAAAACTGGCCCTATTGCTCAATCACCTGTCTTCTTTCAGCCTTTCTGTTTATAGATGTTATGGTTGTGTTTGTCTTGATACTTTTGAAAATATCCTCAATCCAGTGTGTTCATAAGATATTAACACAGTGTGTTTAAAAATGGTTTGTGTTCTGCTATCCATAGGAATAGCAGATTGTTCTGATGGGTAATCATTTTGACCAAAGCAGGAAAGTTAGAATTTGCAGAGAGTTAGAATTTTGATGCAAGATGCATCAAAAAATTGGATGTTTTAGGAGACAGGCTCAGTGAAGATTTTGTACCTTAAAATTCCTTTTATTTATAGCCTGTGATTTGATTACTCTGTTGGATACCAATTATTCCAAAAGTTAATGAGCTGTGTCATATCCCATAAAACAACAATCTCATGCAAAATATGTTAGTAAAGAAAACTACAATTGGTGGGAAAAGTTTTTTTCCCCTAAAATAAATAAATGGAAATTATTTCAAAGCCCTTTTTTGAAATAATACATGGTTAATAATCGACTATGCAAAACTGTTCAGCATGAGGTAGATTCTCTAAGGAATGATAGAGTGAGGAGGGAAAAAATCCTTAAAGCTGAGCAGTGAATTACATGCAGCAAAACTGTGGCTGGGGCTCCAAGGACTCTCCCAGGAAGAGTGGGAAGCTGTGTAGAAATGCTTTCCCCTTTCTCCCATGACCTTTTAGGCATCAGGTCTCTAACAGCTGCAGCTCCTTCCTTCCTCTGAAAAGGAGCTACCATGTTCCCTACATGACAGATTCAGACTGGAGTCCATCTGGCTGCTGCATGACATGTTTTTGTCGTGCCCAAGGTGTAATGAAGTGCATCTGGGATTTCATTCCCCCAGCCTTCCCCCTGCCATGGGTGGCTCTGCACCTGCTGCCTGGCACTGGGGAGTAAATCCCCTGGGCAGTGCCTGCACCAGCCCAGCAGCACTGGAAGCAGGCTGCTGTACATTGTTCAGAACACCTTACCCTGTATCTGGACATTTTTAGAAAGTAAATTTTACCCATCATGGCTGCAGAGAAAAACCACCAGCTTTCTTCTCCAGATAACTTATGGGAAGAAGCTTGAGCTGAAGATGTTCAGATGAACAGAATGCCCAGGCTAGAAAAAAGATAGTTTTTCCCCATTCAAGAGGCACAGACCAAAATATTATCTCAAACACCTAATTATTCTTATTAAGCTAACATTTTGATTTGAAACATCTGCAGGTTCTTGAGCCCTGACTGAAGCTGACATTCTCAACCTTTGGTACCTGAGTTACGCCTGGCATGCATTTGTGCCTTGGGGGAGAGGCAAGGAAGGGCTGAGTGAATCCTGACACAGTGGGATCCCTCTCCAAACTCCTGCTGGGTGAAGAGCACCAGCAACATCCCAGTTCCAATGACTGTGGCAGTCCTGATGTCCACACAGAGCAGGGCTTGCTCCACAAGTTTGAAGAACCCATGTTATACCTCCAAAAGGATTTCCACGGAGATCATTTCTGCCCTTTTACCCAAAAGACTCTACCACATCCCTTTACCTCTGCTAGGTGACAAATCCAGGCTGAAACCTATCTGGATGCTGCAAAACCAGACTCCTGCATTTCCTTCCAGAACAAAGCAGGTATCTTATCTACCAGCATTCTCCTTTTCCAAGGTCATGAAGATTTTCATTACAATCAAAATAAAAAATAAACCAAAAAAACCCACCCCAACCTCCCCCCTGAAAAAACCCCAAAACACAAAAACAACCCAAACAAAAACCCTAAATCCTATAAATTAACAGAAAAAAAATTCTAACACAATGATAATTGAAAGTTCTATCAAACAAAGGCATTTCTGAATAACTGACTAGATTCTTCTCTGGTTAGCATAAAGACATACCTTTACCTATGGCTAGGTTTTGTATTGAAATCCTTGAGGAGGAAAAGATATATTCTCAACAAAATAAAATGTTGTCAGCTCTTTAAGCTTTAGTGGGAACTGAAAATGTCAAGCTTATACCTGTTAGGCATTATTTAAATTGAAATATGGACCTTCCTCAGTCTTCAAAGTACTGCACTTCAGGTGATAATGATGGATTAATGTTGAGAGAAAACGACCTAGCAGCCTGTTAGTTACTTTTTTCAATTGAGTGGGAGCACACCAAATTTTTCATCGATCTGCCAATTGGAGACAGCTGAGAAATGACGACTGTGCTCCACTGCAGGGTTTGTACATAAATATTCACTGATGAGCACATTAAATGTGGGAAAGCAGAGGAATAGGTTTTTTTCAATTCTGCTGCATTTAGTCTTGTGTTCAAGCAGCTATGTATTTCTAAGCAGTGAGGGTTTACAAGTTCAAAGAGCTGCCCCCTTCACAGTCAAGTTTCTTATAAGTTTCTTGTAACATCACACAAATGCATTTTACAAGGCAACTCTGTTACTCCAAGATTAATTCAGTGCCCTTTAAACTGTGGGAGCTGTATTCAAATGTGGTTTAGATTAAAGTGATTTAGCATTATTCCAACATCCAGCAACATGAATGTATGTTTTCAATGGATGGATCTGAAATCAGCTGTTCTGCATTGTTAAGCCTCTTACAACAAGCTGTTTGGATTGCTGGCTGCTCAGCACCCCAAAGGGACAGATTAATCTCTGAACTCTGTGGCTGACTCGTATTTAGAGTTCTCAAGTGTCTGCTGCTCATCTGGGCAGCCCTCAGACAAATAGGACAATTTACAGGAATCAATAACAAGCAATTCCAGACACTAGTGAATTGGCAATAACTCTAGCCCTAGGCAGACACAGAGACCATAGCTGCTCCTTTTGCTTTCCAAGACCCACCCTTGAGGCTGTGGGAGTCATCCTCCTCAAGCAGGGAAGAGTCATCTGGAGTACCAAGGACACACACTCTCACCAAAGAATGAGGGTTCTGCCTGAAACAGGGCATGTGCCATGCAGTCCAACAAGGTGCCAGGAAGAGCACATTTACTGGGAGTGTAGAAAAGACCCCATGGATGCACTCTGTGAGGCACCCTAGTAGCAGCAGCAAGAACAGAGGTACAACAGCAAACCCTTCATAACATCGTTAGTCATAAGTAATAAAGTAGGAACAAAAGTCCCCTTTCATTCTGAGGGGAATAGTTAGCTTTTCCACTTCAGAGACCAGAGAGAGATGACTTTTGTTACCTGGAGCACTGAAATGTGCAGGAAATGGGGCCCTGTGGATCACTCAGGCATTAAGTCTGTGAACCTGAGATCTTTTCCAGAGAGACAAGTAAAAAGCATGAGAAAATTAATGTAATTCAATAATTCTCCAAAAGAGAAAAGCTTTGCCTCTGCTTGTCAGTGAAATGCAACAGTAATAGCAGGTGCATGAAAAGCAAGTTCACCACATGAGTAAAGGAAAAGCAAGGACACTTTACTGACATATTTGGGTCAAAAGGTAAGAGGGAGTCCTTTAGATAATTCGTAAACAAATTAATGAACCTGTTGATAAAGAAATAGTTTGAATTCAAGAAGGTTGTTTCAGATCATATTTATTACCTACTATCATTGTGTGCTTAGATGAATTCCTATTTATTCATGTGAATGTGTACTACACAGCTGCTTACTGCAGCAGGCCTTGTGAGTCACAGTGCACATCAGTTTGAGAATGCCAGAAAGAACATCTTTCCTGGAGGTGAGAGTAAGGAGTTTCCCCTGGGAAAGTCAGCAGTTGCACTGCTCTTCTTCTGAACCTGATGCCTTACAAAGGTTTGCTCACTGCAGGCACGGGAGAGGGGACAAGGCTGATGCAGTCAGACAAAGCTGCTGGTGTCTCTGATGCAGCCTGCAATGAAATTCAGAGGCAAAATACCTGATCTAGCAAAGCAGGTGAAGATGTGCTCCAGTATCCAACGCAGGGATTCCTTCCATAGTCCTAGTTTGGTCTTTTAATGATCCAGTTAATAATTAATGGCAAACAATTTATAGTTAATAATAGAAAATCAGTAGAAAATGAAAGGAGCAATGAATGTGACTTATCAGACAGAGGGGAAAGTTTGGTATCCTATCCTTAACTGTTATTTTTCCCAAAGGATATTTTATTTTCATGCAGAGTGAGTGATTTCAAATCAAGCTGAGAGAAAAATATCCAAGCCATGGGCAAGACTCACAGAATCTCTTTTTGATTTCTCACAAGTGTTCCTTGAAACAGACTTCCAAATTCTAATAACCCACTGTTTGTACAAGCGGCAGGATAAGGAGTGGACAGGAACACCTGCAGATTATAGAATTTCTTTGGGATGGTGAAAATTGTATCTCACATGCCTGAATAGCTGCATAGGATCTCCTAATCATTGGTCCTTTAAGCTGTTACATAACCATGCTGAGATTCCTGCTACATCTGGTTACAGAAGAGAGATCCTAGGACTTGTGTCCTCCATGCTCAAGGACATCACAGCCTGATATTTCATGGTTCCAAAGAGATGGAGATGGGAGAGGTAAGAGTATTAGGCCACCAGTCAAATATGGGCTTTTACAAGGCAGAAGGGGAGGCTTTTTAGGATAAATTGCCCTATGGATGTCAGCACACTGCCTCGGGATCTATCTGTGACCTCCCAAGGGTCAAGCAAAGAAAGAAGTCAAGCCCCAGCTGTGACCAAAACATTAGTTTCTCTAAGAATAGCAATGGGAAACAAGAACAGAGTTCTTTTCTCCTATCAAGAACTTTCCTCATATTTGATACAGTAACCTAACTCTGCTCTCATATTTCCACCACAGTCACCAGGAGAGACCTTCTGGGCCGATCAGTGTTGAACTTTCAGAGCAGGTATCTCCAGAACAGTGTAGGACGGTCATTTTCATGGGCTTGAGAAAGGTCACAATCTCAGTCCCTGATAAACTTGCCTCTGTGGCTGGGCCTGTGTTTGCATTTTGTTCTGATTTCTTACCATGACTTCCCCTCACCCCTCCCACCCCTGGGTCACTCCTCCAGCAGTTACAAGAGTAGGAGCATTTTTGTAGACCACCAAACTGTGCACAGCTGGTGCCTTATCACATGGATGCTTTCCCCACTTTTCCCATTGCTATATTTAATGCAGCTTAAGTATAGAATTGCATTCTTAAGTATAAAATCTGCAACATATCCAGCTCTGACAAGTTTTGTAGCTCCCATGTTTTTAACTGTCTGAGTTCTTTATGACATTACCACTTTTAAAAACGTTTGATTTCAAAATAAATATGAAATACGGCTGGCATAAATACTACCCAGAAACAATAAATAAAATCTGTGCAGCAGTGACAATTTTGTTCCTCCCAGCTGTGTGGATATTCCTGTGGGGAGTTGAGCAGGCATGAGTTAGAATAGCCTTAAGGCAACTCTAATGTGCACCTAGGACGTTGATGGGTCGAACGGCTGGCATAGGAACAGAAGAATTTCAGGATTGCCATAGTTACTGTTTACTCACCATCTCTGGCTCCACACAAAGCACAAATCATGAGGAACTACGGCTGAAAGCCAGAAACTTTAATATAGAATTAAATTATGGCTAGCAAGAAACAAGAATCAGAAGTTTGGCAATTAGTTCATCTTACATAATCTCCTCAAAATCCAGCTGCTTAGCAGAATTATCCAAAGTAAACTGCTGTCGGTATTCCTTCTTCTTGAAAAAAAAAGAATTCTTTTTAAAAATAACCAAAAATAATCCCTGTGTACAGACTTTGTTCCTAATTGGACTTGCCTGTTTATTTTCACCCGAAGAAAACTCTGTTCAGTGAGAGGTTTGTCTTGGACGCAGTTGTGAATTATGTACTTTTCTGTCATACCTTTTAACTTATAACACTATGTCACTCATTTAAAAATAGGCATTTGCCTTGTGCCTGAGACGTAAGTCCTTGACGTAATAACAAAATCAATATATTCTATTGCGTAGAGGACGTGCAACTAGGAAGGAAAAAAATTCTAAGTTAATGAATTTCTTTTTAAAGGCAAGCGTGGACAAAAGCAATGAGAAAAGTCTCAGACGCGTTATTTCCACTGCCCTAAATTGGCTTAGATTGTATTACTTTAAGTTTTAGGGTGACAAGAGGCTGGTGAACCTTGGAAGACCCAGGGCTTCCTTTAGCTTTAAATTTCAATTTGGAAGTGAAATCTGACACCGAGCAAGTTTCACCTGGTTTAGGGTTTCTCTGGAAAAGAGGGACGCGGCTGAGGAAACACAGGTAGCTGTCAGGAGACAATTAGAGCGAGAAAAGAGAGGTTGTGAGCAGCTTCCGACTGCAAACAGCCCGGCACTGCCAGGTGAGGAGCATCCCCGGCACTGCCAGGTGAGGAGCATCCCTGGTACTGCCAGGTGAGGAGCATCCCCTGCACCGCCGGGTGAGGAGCATCCCTGATACTGCAGGTGAGGAGCATCCCCGGCACCGCCAGGCGAGGAGCATCCCCGGCACTGCAGGTGAGGAGCATCCCCGGCAGTGCCAGGTGAGGAGCATCCCCGGCACCGCCAGGCGAGGAGCATCCCCGGCACTGCAGGTGAGGAGCATCCCCGGCAGTGCCAGTTGAGGAGCATCCCCGGCAGTGCCAGGTGAGGAGCATCCCCGGCACCGCCAGGTGAGGAGCATCCCCGGCACTGCCAGGCGAGGAGCATCCCCGGCAGTGCCAGGTGAGGAGCATCCCCGGCACTGCAGGTGAGGAGCAATCCCAGCACTGCCAGGTGAGGAGCATCCCCGGCAGTGCCAGGTGAGGAGCATCCCCGGCACTGCAGGTGAGGAGCAATCCCAGCAGTGCCAGGTGAGGAGCATCCCCGGCAGTGCCAGGTGAGGAGCATCCCCGGCAGTGCAGGTGAGGAGCAATCCCAGCACTGCCAGGTGAGGAGCATCCCCGGCCCCGAGCACGCCCTGCTGCCGTGTCTAACGGGGACATGCAGAAGCCACCAGGCTGAGCAAAGGGGGCCTGGTGCTCTGTAGCCAAATGTGTCTGTCTGTGGCCTCTCGAAATGGCAGGGAGGCAAACCGCTTTGCCCTGTGTCAGAAAGCACAGCCAGACTCTGCAGATTTTCCCACAAATATTGTCTGCCCTGAAGGCCCGTTCAGAAAAAAGTTACAGCATGATAAAGTGTTTGTCCTCTAGTAAGATAAATGCACAACAGCTGGAATGTGAGACTTGGCACCAGAGGGCTTTTGCCAGCGGGCCAAGGAAAAGTGTGCAAAGCAAGTAGGAATGAAATTACATGCCTTGTCTGTCCACACTGTGTAGGGTGTACACGGAGTGTAGGGCCAACTAACTGGAGTGACAGATCAGCAGTTTGTCATTGTTAGGGAAGCAGTTTACAAAGAGCATCAAAATCCTTGAAAGATGTGTAACACATTGATTGAATTCCCTGAATAATATTTTACCAGTTAAAAAAAAAAAACCAACAAAAATAACTGAGATTTAATTATACACCCCCTTCCCACAAAAAATTATTAAGCATTACAGCTGCTTCATTCCATCCTTCCCAATTACTGATTGTTATCAGCAGATTAAAATGCTTCCAGCTGAAAGACTAATTAACTGATTTCATGTTTTCTGCCTGTCCTGATCACAGGGAAAGTCTAGAGTCAAGGGAAGCACAGCTATAAGTGATGGGGAAGGATTACTGGCAATGCTGTGTGATTCCCAATGAAAGAAAATGCAGTCAGCTCTCTGTTCCACTCTCTTACATCCATGCACTCAAAAGCTGCAGTGCCTGTCCTCAAGCTGATAGTGCTCCTTTGTCACAAGCTCTCCCTCCTCCCTCTTCAACACTTCCTCTCCTCTCTCCATGTAGAGATCCTATTCTCAGAAGAATTCAGTTGTAAACATGGAAAAGGTTGGGAACACGACCTGCTTTTGCACATATAAACACAAGGCAGTTTATGCTGCAGCTTTTCAGAGAACAAACTTGTGTTTATTACTGTAGCACTAAAGCACTGTAGAAAGAGAATCACATCCCAGGGTGTCTGCACAACCAGCTACTATTAGTTTTATTTTATATTTTTCTGACCATTTTCTATATTTGACCACGTGGAAGTCTTAATCACTGATTCAGACTAAATACAGAGATGGTACAGGTAAATTTTTCCTACACTCTTCACTACCCACTGTAAACTATCTATGTATTTATCAAAATTATTTAATACTGTCTAATTGGATAAGAGATCACCAATTCACACATGAACAAAACTCCCTTCTGGCAGACATAGCATTCTGTATGTTTTGGACTAACATCTAGTTGTCTGCATGCTTTATATGTGTACACACACACACACACACACACACACACACACACACATCAGTCCAAAACCTGCTCAGCCTGCATAAGAATACCATGCTGGCTTTAATTTTGAGGAATATGTTGTTTTATTTTTACTCTGGTTTCCTTCTCCTATTTTTTTTTCCTTTTTTCCTCTTTTGTTTTTGAAACTGTGACATTTATAACAGAACATCATATTTTATGAAAAATGGAAAAGCTCCTCAAAGGAATACTCTGGACTAAGGAAAATAAGCTTTTGATTTGAATGAAAGTCTGGGGCTTTATATACTTTATTTCATGTACCAGAATGTCTGGTATTGAATGTGTGAAGGTAAGCAGATATTTTTGGTAGTTTAATATTGGAAAAGCCAGATTAATTTATATATATTGCATTGCTTTCATTGAAATTAGACCAATATTGCACAGATTCAGAATGTGGTCCAAATAATTGTATACAACCTGTTCAAACATATATATATATATATATATACATGCATTCTTATGCATGAATAAAATAGATACTGGAATAATATTGATATGGTTATTTGATACATCTCTCATGTCTGAGTTTTTCAAATATACTATTCAAAGCAGAGCCCAAATTCAGCCCAAACAAGAAAACACACCCTCTGACTTAAGATATTAGTGGCACATGTTCAGTACAAGTACACATCCCTCCCCAGAATCCCCTGTTGTGCTTCAGTGGTTTTCACAGGGCAGTGAGCATCCCATGCAGCTGCCCTGCTGAGGGATCAGACCATGGCTTACTTTCACCAGTGTAGAAGTAGTCAGATCCAGGACTCCTAAGAGCCCCAGCCCAGACATCACCAGTGTGAGGACAGGGAGGGATGCAGTGGTCTCCACAAAAAGCCTTGATGTACCCTGAGCAGAGCTGAGGCTCAGCAGCCTCACTGCTCTGCCACCAGTATTGTATAAACCAGGAAAATATTACTTCTGACATAGGTTCAATATGATCTAGAAAAAATCCTTAAAAAAAGAAACAGCACAAAAAAAGAAACATTTAAAAGCCACTAGGTCTATATTTTGCCCGAAAAATAAATGTTATTTGCACTCTACTACAAGATGTCATCATGACTGCGGCATGGTACATAATGACAGAGTAACTCCAAGCTGTCATCAGAGATGATCCAAAACAAGCAGCACACTGTAAATCCACAAATAGAAAAATTAGGGCTTTCACTTACTTTTTTTTTTTTTTTCCCCTGGACCTAGCCTAAAATTGGGCTGAAATTACCTTTATCAGCATAGTTTTGAAAGCTGGCTTAAACAGGTGAGTGGGAGTGAGGGGAAAGAGCAAGTGTCTCTTACCATCCTTCACAGCCATCACTCTGGGAAGCCAGCTATTTTCAGCATGTGAGTGAAAACCAGGGAAAAGTTGAAGACCTTGAAACACCACATCCAGATCCTGATACTGCGTGTTAGAGAGGCCACACGAGAGTTTCAAAGTTGGATTACAAGGCAGGTCCTTGCTCACTGTCAGCCTTGGACCCCTCAGACCAACCAGGGTTTCATGGCCACACCGACCTTCACACCCCTCCTCCACTGCCAGTGGTCCCTCACAAGCCCCTTCTGGAAGTGGGATGGGAGAATTTTTGAATGCAAAATAATTCTTTTACTTTTACATCTATCTATGCCAAATGTTTTAAGTAGAAATGTCATGCTGAAATGAGCATTTACAAGGACCTGAGGGCAAAATGTCAGGGGGAAATTTTTACAGTTTGGTACGGAGTTGAATCCTGCTCATGATAAAATACGGTCCCTACCCTCAACTCCCACAAACTTCATGAGGAATTGAGTAACACATGCTGGAAAAAGTGGCAGTGCCTTCTAATTAGATCCTAATGGGAGCTATTTTCTGGAAACTGCATTTAAATTCACCATAAATTAAGTTGTTGATAATACAAGGTATTTTCTTTTGTATGTAGTAAAAGAGTGAAAGGTTACAAATTTGATGGTTTCCAGTCAAGCAGCTCTTTTATACCTTTTCAGCTTTAAGGCTCAAGCTCTGCAGAGGCAAAGCATATGTTTAGCTTTATTGCATAGACTCCAATGTGGTTACTTACCATATCTAAAACTTAATCATTTAAATAAGGCCTTGCCTGGTTGAGATTAATTCCCACATATGTATTGTCTGGGACATAAAGTATAGTTTATGAGAAATGATTGCTATCTTAATTTGATGATTTAATTTTTAAAAATATTGACAGATGTGCTTTTCAGTAAATGCAAAAATGCATCACAAGAATTTATTCTTCAGTTTTGGATTTTAGCCCTGCTAACATCAGCCATGCTACTTATATTTCCTGGTATAAGACAGGGAGGAATCAGATATAGGGTCTGAAAGCTTAATTTAGTTTTAGGGTGACCATGTAACTGCCTGCAGTCATGGAGAAGTAAACCACTAAAGATGCAACTTTAGTGGCAAGACCTTTCTTTATCATTGCTTGTATTAGAAAAAGTATTATTTTGCTTCCTGTGATTTTTTTAAACTTTTAGTGACTAGTGAAGTTATGCCTAGATGTTTGTGTTTCATTTTGATGTCCTTTTGCTGCATATTTTCATCATCCACTTCACTACACTACTTTAGTCTCCAAAAAAAGGAAGGTACATCAGCAGCTTTTCCCCACTCAAAACTCAGTCGGAAGCCTGACAAAGGCAAAAAGATGCAAAGTACATCCAATTGACTTCCTTGTCTGTCTGTCAGGTTATCAGTCTTGGCACTGGCACAGCTGGGCCACCAGCCTCCCAGAGGAAAGCCATGTTACACGGTGACACCTCTGACAGGATGAGAAGAGCCACTGGGAAACACGGGTTTCAAAGGCAAGAATCACAGAATTGTAGAATCACAGAATGTTAAAGGGGTTGCAACGGACCTTAAAAGTCGTCTAGTCCCAACCCCCTCTTTCCCCCGATGTGGGCAGGGACACCTCCCACTAGACCAGGTTTCTCAAGACCTTGTCCAGCCTGGCCTTGAACCCTTCCAGTGTATCCACAACTTCCCTGGGCAACCTATGAAGCAAAGCAGGCTACAGCTCTCCTTGGGAATAGCAAGAAGAAGTATTTAATGGCCTGTGCTTACAGGAGGCTGGATTAGAGGAGTGTCCTCAAGCTCCAGACAGCATCTGAAAGCTAAGAGAAGATTCCCAGAAGGGCACGTAACAGGGTTATGGTGTCCTGTGTCATCTCCTGCCAGCCCAATTTGGACATGAAATCCCCCTCCAGGGCATGGCCTTTCACCAGAGTCCACCGCCAAACTATCTTCTCTTGAGGAATCAAAACCCCAAGGAATTCCAGGCCAACAGCAACTGGGCTTAGTCCTGGTATATTAAAATCTGATATTCACAGAGAAGGGTGTTTCCTTGTCCAGAACTGCAGATTCAAACTCTTAACAGACAAAGTGCCTACATTTGTAAGCCTGGACTTTCAAAACATAATACAGACAGGAACTCCTAGAAATTGTAGATTTCCACTGAGAATTTTAATATTTGTAAACAATAACAAAGGCTTATGAAGCAGTCCTGGGAAAAAAAAAAAAAAAGATGCTTCCAGGAGAGAGGAGGAGGTTAGGAGAGTCGACAAGCAGAGAGAAAACAGCTCCCAAAATCTTTCAATAGAAATTAAATAAGTAAACAGTAGTCTTAGTTTTTTTATGGGACTTTGTCAAAAAATTATTTATTTGGGTTTTTGTTTGGGCATGACAAAAAATCCCCAACAGTATCACAACATTTCTAGCTTTCACTTTTTTATTTCAAGGAAACCTTTGAAAAAATTATGTGCAGACACTTCTTATAAGAAAGAATTCAAGGGATAACTTTGTCCATCTCTAGGGAGCATCCAGTAGATGTTTCACGTCCTTATTGCATAATGAAAAAGAATAAGCGCCAAATGCAATAAGTAAGCCCTGATTTTTGCAGGCAAATTTTTTTCTTGCCAAGTTTCACACTGGAACTGACTGCAGCTCTCTCATATATTTTCTTCTTGGGAATTTCTGCAAATTAGAAGAATAGTGTTTTCTTGTAAGTACCACCTGCTGGTTTTGTGGAAAACAGGAAAAACTCAAGTTTGACATATGACCTCCAAAAATATTTCTTTTTATGAATAAAACAGAAAGCACTTCTCCAGCATCGTATCCTGAGCCAGTATAATTCCCAAAAAATTAGAGCATTTTCTCTTGTAACTGAAAACATTCTTGAGGCTGATTCTGCTGAAGCCACATGCAAAAGTTTGACAACTTTTGTCTCATACTTTCAGACAGAAGTCAAGAAAGAAGTAGTACTTTTTCTTAATTATTTTAATGTGCTATAGGAATCAATGTTTTAAAAATCCAATGTCATTACTTTTTTTAAATGAATAAATTAGATGCTCATGCGACTAACCAGTTGTAATAGTTCAGTTTTTTAAAAAAGATTAGCAGAGTGCTTAGGGGTTTTTCTTGATTAAAATGTATTGTGTTAAAGTTTGGTTTAAATCTAGGGAGTGCCTTCATTTCTGGAACTATGAAGTGGCTGCCAGAACTCACAGCTCCCTGCAAATTTTCCTGCATATGGACACTGGCATCTGAAAGAAGAGCTGCAGTGTTTCTGCCTAATATATTAATCACCTATGCTACTACTAGTAATTTATCTTTTCCAATGACTACATAAAACAAATTAGTTGTAATGGCAAAAAAAAAAGCTATCAAGTATATAGCACTGTCCCACCCTGTGCTATTAAAGACTCATTTTAACAACAGGAGTGCAGATCCTGTTGGTCTCACCTGCTCAGCTATTAGTTTCAATTTGTCTCCCAACGCTTGCCAACACTCTGGGGCATGTGAGAAGTCCCAGAAGACCTCTTTGGAAAATCTCACTCCATTCCCACACCTGACAATATTTCACTATACCTCAGGGTAATGCTAAACAATCTTTGCATTGTCCTATGCCATCTGTTCAGCATTTTGAAGCATAACTGCTCCACACTGGCGTCTCAGGCGTTGCAACCAGTTTCTGTTATACCATACCATTCGTTTTTGTCATACTCTTTCCTTCCAATTCTTTTCTTTTTCATCACTAGCCAGCTCTGAGTATCACCAAATGCGCTGCATGACGCAGCCAGGAAGCTGAAGCAGTGGAGGGAGCGTTGGAGGGATGTCCTTTATTATTGCCAGAAGCAGAATGCTCTCAGCTCCCCACGTGGGACAGCCAGCCAGCATCACTTCCAGAAGAGCCTGTGGGCACTGGTGACAAATCCCACAGCTAACAACTGGTTCAAACAGAGGCACTGCTCCTGCCAGCTCAGCATAGACCGTCCCAGCCTGCTTGTGTATTGTGCCACAGGGAGGGAGCACGTCCAGCTGGGTGGCACCTCGATCCAGCAGTCATAAGGCTAAAGCCCTGCTGGGCTTTAAGCTGAGAGTCCCAGGGGCTTTGAGCACCCCTCTACTGCCTGGGCTTGGCACTGACAGGGGAGGACAGAGACCCTCGCTCCCTCTTGGCTCCTTTAACAGCTGGCTCAGGGTCTTTAGCACTGCCCATAAGCACCAATAAATTACGTCAGCCTTCCTTGTTTGTAAAATGAGGATGCATGTCCTTATTTGGGAAATAGTTTGGAGCTGGCAGTGAGGCTTTTATGTAAGTGCTAAAACCATTACTATTGCATTTGCACAGCTCGAATTTGTCTCGCAACTTAAATTCAAATTTTGTTTTATTTAAAACCTCCAAGACTTCTGTAAACAATAGAAGTGACTACTTTCCTTAATAGTTCATACCTTCAAGTACTCATTCGTATCCTAAATGAATGCATTTCCAGTACCTGATGAATAACAAGTTTTCATGCTAAGCTGAGATCAAAAGGCTTCTGGAAGAGATGGGAGTCCATCTGTAGTCATACATGAATTCAAGAAAACCTTAATGTTAATTTTAAAAGCCTAGAGTAACTCTGGATATTTACATATAGTTCATTCCAATCTAGAACAAATTATAAATTAACTGAAAGGCTTGTTGAATTTGCCTAATCAACATCCTAAACTGAAATTTTTGAAATCCTGGCTATATCCCAAACAAATGAGTTACTTTTTTTTAGGGTTTGTTTTGTTTTAATTTCTTTGCCTTCCCATACTGCTGCTCACTAACCTAAAGCCTGACCATGGCTGTTTTTCCAAATGAGCACATGTGGTGACATCCATCTCCCGTAACCATTGACCTCAGGAAGTTAAGAAAACAAACGGTTTCAAAACCACACTGTGAAATATGGCTGCTGAGATGGCCAGCACATTCTTCTCATTTTTCAATAGCCCCTCTTGTAGCTGTCGCAGGACAAATCATCCAGCAGGAAATGGCACCCAGCTCTCCATACAGTGAGGTCTGTTAAGTTTGAATCAATGGATAATCTCTTTCCATAAAATCTCAAGGTAGGAGTATAAGACAGCGTGTTTGTCTTGGGCACATCCCAGTCCTGGCACTCAGAGGAAAGTGAGTAGATTTGGGGCAAAGGCATCTGAAGGGTGTGTCACCATCATCCCCCTGGGGTCCCAGAGCTACCCCCAGCATGAGGTTGGCACCCTGAACTACTCATGCCCACCCAGGAGCCCAGGAGCCACCTGGCCAGTACCACCCTCAGCTGCTTACACGTGTGTCACTTCCCTGAGTGGAGTTTGATTTGACTTCTTTTTGCTGTCTCCCAGTCCCTAGCTCTGCACATGCATTACCATAGCATCAGGTGTCACATCTAATGCCTTTTCTTCCTCTCTAGCTTGGTACTGGGCTCTAAAGTGTACACAGTCTTTCATTTGCTGTGATGCTCTCAAACTCTCACCGTTTGAGCAGGTTGAAGTGACAGCAGCCTTCAGCTTGCAGACAGAGAAGTGAGGTGCATCACCATCCCTGGAGTTATTTAAAAAACATATAGACATGGCACTTAGAGACATGGCTTAGGAATTGGCATGGGTTGGATCTCAAGGGTCTTTTCCAACCTGATTATTCTATAACGCAGTGAGAGGGAAGGAGCAGTTTCCTGGCATTTCCCCAGGAACAAGTGCTGCAGCCAGCAAGGTGCACCAGCAGCTCACAGCCTGCCCAGGGGCCCAGGCAGGCAGCCAGGCACCACCAGGGGACAGATTTGGAGCCAGGCTGAATTACTCTGCAAGGAGATGAAGGAGCACTCTGCTTGCCTGCAGCAGGAAGGACTGCCTGTCTGGCACGGTTGGAGAAATGGAAAGCAACCCCCACGAACCTGGATCATTTCAGCCACGGGGATGCCTGGGAGACACCTTGCTCCAAATAGCAAAGATAGCTTTGGTCTAGTGTGGCTCTGGATACTTATTAATTGAAGGCTTAACTGTGGCCTTAGGGTAAAAGCCTTGTGTTCGGAGATACTTGTGGGGATAAGTGTCCATGGGGAATCTAGCAAGGTTTATAGTTTTTTTAAAAAATCTGAACAAAGAGGGGCATAGGTGAGTCCCACAGGGAATATCAAGACAGCAAAGAAGGATGGATCAGGACCAGCCACCATGGAAAATAATGTACTTCATACCTAATGATTGTGAAGTTCACAGGCAGAATGGTTCCAGGAGCTGTATTTTAATCCAGTCCATCACCTCAATGTAAGTGGTAGAAGGTAGGCATTCAGATCCATTTGAGGCCATCAGTTTATCCATAGCCAGAATTGTCTTATGTCTTGCTCAGAGTCAGGGACTAATATTCCCCTATTTGCCTGTGCTAACACTGTGACAGTCCTAGGTTATTAGAACAGTAACACAACTATACCTGTTCACAAGAGAAAGTGCTGAGCACAACTCCATCGATATTTAAAAACACTTAACCTGAATAATGCTACGTCCACAACAAAATCCCATTTCCAAAAACTACCTGTTGGTTTGGGGAATTCATTTGACTGACATTAGGCTGGTCAGGACAATCAGATGTCTGCCTTTGTTATTTATACCCGGGCTTACGAGACACGAAATGCATAAATGTGAATAATTCTGTGCAAACGCCCTGGGAATAAAACGCGTGTATTAGCCAACAGCATGTTTTAATAATTAGAGGACAGCAGCCAAGGAACAGCATAGTGGTATTCAGAATGTATCACAACCACTCTTTCTTTCCTTTTTTCCTAAATGTCTCTTCCTCTCTCATTTCTGTGTCTGTCATGCTGCATTTTCATGACAGAAAGGAAGCATTTCTAAGCCTCCAACATTAGATGCCTGAGGAAAGCTCATCTCCAGCTTCAAAACTGTGCTTCACTCTCCCCGGATGGGAATGAGGATTCCTGTGAAATGCAGCAAAATCAAATCAGAGAGAAATAATAACAGGCCCAATTCTGTGGGTTTGTGGGACTCCTCTTCCAGAGGCTTCTCAGAACCAGGGTAGGGAAAAGCCTAAGGATTCAAAAAATGTTGAATCAGTCTTAAAAAATTCAGGACATTGGCCTAACTACTCCAATGTCTCTAAGAAACAAAGCAAAGCAACAACCCCTTCTAATTCTTTTATTTGCCTTCTGGTTTCGAGCAATTTGTATTCATAAAGCACATTTAAGCTCCCCTCCTTAAGGTCTAGATGTATTTAAAAATAAAACAAGAATGAATAAAATAATCCCAAGAGAGGTTCTCATGTAATTATACATATCCAGGGACTAAGATTTAAAAAAACAGGAGAACATATGGATAGCCTAATAAAATTGTGAGCTGGCAGTAACCAGCATATAATTGTGTGAAAAGAGAATGTAAGCATCATTTACTTTTTATGTGGACTCATGGACAGAATATTGGCATGTCAACAGGAGAAATCGGAGTTCTTCTTTCCCTTCTGTTGCAAAGCCAGAAGAAAATCATATAACCTCTGCATGACTCATTATGCCCTTTTATTTTTTTTTATTATTTATTTGCTTGTATTGCAAGCTCCCTCAGGGTATGGGTTACCTCACTATCTGCCTTTACTATGTCAGCACACCAGGAAATCATTTGGGGTCAGATGTATCTGACTTCATACACTGCTTCATATTGCAATACAAGTACTCAGAATAAAAAAATAATAATAATAAAAAAGTAAAAACAAGCAAAACAAACAAACATAAAACAAGCCACACACATACACAAACCCCCAACAACAACAAAAAACCCAACAAGAAAAAAATCATAACCAAAATATGGTCCTCAACTACAAACACTCCTTTTCCTCAGATTCCTGGCTCAGCGATAAGGAGGCCTGCACCACAAACTGCAGAAAGTTCAAACAGCAAGAGTCTGATGCAAAGCCATATTTACTGCAACTCTAATCTACTTCTAATCCACCTTGCTCTGAAGACCACTGCACAGCATAACACAGCCTTTAGATAACAAACAGTTACAAAAATCCATTCATTTTTTTGGAGCAACATAAGCTGCCAAAAATGCATTTAACCCCTGTGGAAGAGACCTTCACCTCTGGACAGAGCCCATCGGTGCACACCCTGTTAGCAATTGCCAGCTCTCAGAAAATGACTTTCATCTGGCTGTAGAAAGCACAGATGTAGAAGCAAGCCTGGCAGCCCTTCTCAGGGCTTTGTTCACTGCAGCTTAAATGAGATAACCATCCGTCATTCCGCAGCACACACCAGTCCAGGTCTCGATCACACTCAGCATCTGCCATACGTAAGAGGTGCTTTGAGCAGCCTACCCTTGCTACTTCCTTTTTATTAACTTTCAGGCAAATTCTCATGCCTGGTATTTATTTACTTCTTGCCACAGTCTCCCTGATAACTGAGAGGTTTTGTTTCCTATTTCTTTTTCTTTTATAGAATGGTACACAGTGAGTGGTCCTCAAAGTGCTCAGCTGTTACTCAACTAAGCAATGTTTTCACACATTAAAGATAAACCTCAAAGGATTGAAATTCAGTTCTTAGCACATGGCAGTAAATATAGTGAGAGTAGAGAAGAAAAGAAGAAATTTTTGTTACAGCTCTTCTGTCCTGAATAGTTGTTTAATAGTATTTGCCCTTCATTTGCACGGCATCTGGGCAGCCCCTTGAAAGAGGTGCCCTCAGTGGGACACTTTCCTCTTGTTCCTGAGCTGCCTCCAACCCTGTATCTCACTGCCAGTTCTAACTGGGCAGCAGTGTTTCTTGCTCAAACAATTAAACAATTCAGCAGCTGTCTCTGATGCTTCCCTCAGGCTTTGCCCAGCATCACTAGTGACAGTGAGCTCAGGGCCAGAGGTGCAGAGCTTGTCCAACAAACCTCAAACTGCTTCTTGCTCACAGAGGTTGGTGTCTTTTAGTCAGTGTCAGGCCTTATTCTTGAAGCTGAGAGGACTCAGAAAAGGCCAGAAAAAATACAACTTTTCTGTTAGGTAAGTAGGTGATGACAGCAAGGAGAACTTGGTCCAGTAGATCCAATTTTCTTCTTCACAAAGTCAATAATGTATTTTCCAAGCACCCTGAAAAACACCCTTTCATGCCATGAAAAGACAAAACTATAATTTGTTTAACACTGGAGTTCAAATTTCTGTATAATATTATCAGTGGAACCCTACATTTGCTCAATGAGACAACTCTTTAATGAGGCAATGAATGCTTAACAACTGGTTGTCATTTATTAATTTCCTAATTCGCCTGAAATGGAATGGTAAGATCAAATCACACAGAGGAAATGGTCAGGATAGCAGCAAGAAATCTCTGAGTTCTGAGAAACTATTCACACCAGTGTCTTGGGTATGGCCACAGAAATTATTGAAATTTGTTTAAAATAGAACCTGTTCAATAAACACACAAATAAAATTCTCTTGCAGGTGTCAGAGCTTATGCTCCTCCTCACTACCCTGATGCAGACAGAGGAGTTATTAGCCCATGACAGACACCAGAAGATATTTGGTCCAGCAAATACATACCTTGCCACTCTAAGTAGCTATTTTCAAGTATATCCTGATACCTTTACTTTTCCCCTTGGAGCATCGAGGGATTGACAATGGTCCTGTATTCCAAATTTTAGGGGAGCCAGCTTGAGAGAATGGAAGGGGTTTTTCATTCATCTTAACATAATCTGTAGGTCACCCATAAATGCAGAGTAAATAATATATTCATGAGCTGCAAATACATATATTTTTGCTTCAACATTTGTAGAGGTAGATGAACAGACAGGAAAAGAATGCTATGGATGACTAAGAAGTATATGAGTTTATGTGTGTGTGTGTGTATATATATATATGTTCTGTCTTTCTAAGCTGATATTAACAGACATTTTTCATTTTACTGTCCAGGGAGCTAATTTTTGAGCAACCTAGGAAAGTAGTCTGTCTTAAATAACTCCATATTCATGAGTGACTATTAGGACTTGACAGACATTCTTCATTATATTTGTCCTGGCCTAGAAGAATATTAATATTTAGGTCTTCCTTCACACCATCCTATCCAAGAATTTTGTCACCTGTACTCTGTTAGGAAAGACATTTTTATCTTCCATACACTAATTCCTTGGCTGCTATGTTCCTTTTCTATAACCAAGTTCAATTTTCACCCACCTAGAGAATAAAGGGAGTCAAGGAATGAGCATTTGACCGAACCATTTGACAGTGAATCCATGGAGGAACAGCCTGTGGTGGATAATAGTCTAATAATAAGGAATAAGATTTGTCTTCATGTTAAGGACTTTACAGCCCCTGCCATTTTCTACCTCCTTCATCATACTTTAACCTTGCAATCAGACACCATGATAACTAATCTCTCTGGAGTGATAATAGATCTACGGCTCACTCTGAAAGATACCATGATGGAAAAGAACTAGGAACTCATCTTGCACATCCCGCCTTGCATTAACAGGGAGAATGGTAAACCAGGGGCAGGTGGATTTCCAGTCTTTGTTCCTGTTGCTTTCACCAGGTAGAAACAGCAATCATTAAAAGAAGACAGGACTCACTGAAGGTACATGAGAATCAAGCTCATCATGAACTGGGACTGAACTGTTCAGATTCAAATTGAAACTAATGCAGGTTTTCAAGGCACAGCTACAGGTAAAGATCATAGCAAAATGGGATCAGAACACTTTAATATTGGCATGCAGGATGAGCAAAGCTTTTGCTTGACAACAGGGTTTATGCATTACACAGCTTAATACTTTACCGTGGACCAACACATAAAGGGTCACGGATTTGCCTCCTGTCTTTAGGGTGTTGCCATAGTCAGTGGATGAGAACACCAAAATAAGTAAAAAGAAAAAAAAAAAAAAGGAATTTTCCTGGCAATGTTCAGATCCTTTAAAAACCATCCTTCCTAATTTCTCTTTGATCTTAATATGTTTTTGAAGGCTCTCTGATGTGACAAATTGCTATTCTGTGCCTTCATCCAGCTACAGCTTTGCAAACAAAAGCTTTGTTCTCCTCCAATATTGGAAGATTTGTGATTGCTGGTCTACCCTATTATTCATCTCTGAATGAAGTTATCAGACCTTTTTCTATCCTGGCTTCCTCTGATGTGCATCAGGAATATTTCGAAAGACACAGCACTCTAATACTGAACTAAGCAAAAGGAGTCCAGACCTTGCATGTTTCCTTGAAGCTATTTCAAGATGAGGAAAGTGTTATTTCTTCAGTTTTGATTGTTCTTCTGCAATGAGTCTAAAACAAAAAATTGCTTCCTAGGCAATTTTAGCTGGCATTCAGTTACTACTCCACAGGGAGCTATGGAGTGGGTAGGCAAGGTATTGTGTCACCACTGCAGATAAAAGAACATAGTAATATTTTTTATACTGTTGGCTCTAAGATTTTACCGGTCCTAATGCACCAGTGATTCAAAATGTCTTACATGCTGGCATGGCTCACTGTAATGCTCTCCAACTCATTCCTGTTGAACCATGCAAAGCAGATGACTGGAAGTGATTAGAGTCTTCATCTGCCCCCCGGCCCCAGTGGTGTCGTTCAGGCAAGAGGTTCTGAGCCCTTTCAAGCCCACCACACATTCCCCAAATTAGAGATTTTTAAGGAATAAACTCTCATTTTTAGCACAAAGCCACTGGATGCCAAGAACTGCCATTGTGCAAATGACATGGTCCAAGACTCATTTCAGTATTCAGATCCCAAATCCCCCATTTCCTGTTGACTCTCATTGCTTAAGCTAATATCATTCAGCCTACTCTTTCAACTGGTTAGAAGGGCTTAGTCAAAATTCTCTGCAGTCAGAGGAACACAGTGCACATGTGTAACAGTAGAAATTGTTGGCTCAGAGCATATTCATTTGTTGTGTGTAACGCAGTAATAAAAAACAAATGCAGGGACTTCATTTTATATATAATAAAAATACAGCAATATTTTATGTGTCTCATTTTAGCAGCCTGTTTTTAAATAACAACCTTATTTTTTTCCAATTGCAAATCCTCAAACAGAGGAGCAAAGCATAAAAGTATTTTTAGTTTATGGGCTAAACGTCCAGCCCAGCAGTTTGCTAGTAATATATGTATACTGATAATAACCACAACTAGCAGGGGATGCAATGCAGCCTCAGTTATTTCTCTCTGCTCTGCAAGAACATACTCCTCTCATTAAGAATTTAGATGTCAGCCAGGATTGCTAACTGCATTGGTTCACACTTCCCTGAGGAGAAGCAAAATGGTAGATTGTTCTTTGAAATACCACAAAGCCTTTCTGAGCACCACAGACTGTTCAGGGAACTGAGGCAGCAGCGCTGGAAGTTTAAAAACAACTCTCTGTGGAGAAGGAATTAATCAAGAAGAAGGTTACTGTTGGAAAGGTGTGATTTTGAAAAAGATGCAATTCTGAGCACATAGGATAGTTGGTCTTTATCCAGAGAATGGCAGCGATACCAAGGGGCCTCCTGAACTTGAAGAGATGACTGAGAGGGGAACCCATCAATGTCTGACAGTGTCTGAAGAGGGGGTGCCAAAAGGATGGACACTACTCAGTGGTGCCAGGCAACAGGACAAGGACAATGGGCACAAACAGATGCACAGGATGGTCCACATGAACATGAAGAAGAATTTCTTTACTGTGGGGGGACCAAGCACTGAAACAGGTTGTCCAGAGAGGTTGTGGAGTCTCCCTCACTCAAGATATTCAAGAGCTGTCTGGACACAATCCTGGGCCAAGTGCTCTGGGATGACCCTTGAGCAGGGAGGTTGGACTGCTCAAGCCACTGTGGTGTCTTCCAGCCTTTCTAGGACATTTGTTTTTATCTCCCAAGAGGCCACTTATCCCTGCAGAGCCCAACATGGGTCTGACCCACAGCTGCCTGCCGCCAGCAGAAATCCCTCCCAGCCTGCCTCAGGCACAGCCAATACAGAGGGTTCCTTGGGACGTGGGCAAGCACATCCAGCACCACAGATAGGCAGGTAAAATGCCTGTTTTGCTTTAAGTGTTGAGGGTGCTGTGCAATGAATGTACCATGAGTGAAGTGCCACTGGAGATGTCAGCCCTGAGATGCCAAAAACGTAAGACAATTTAGTGTTAAAGTGTGCCACAGCAGGATTTTTATGCTTTCAAACTGAATTTTCAATTTTCACAGACACTGTCCAAATCATCTTGGTTTCATTCTGGTAACATCTGTACTGAAATACAATATATTTCCTGGAGGAGGATGAGCTTAGCACCTTCAAAAATGAATTTTCAGCAGGACCAGACCCCAGCTCTCCCCAGCTTACTCCTGAATCACATAAACTTGACATTACAATACCTTTATTCCTCACCCCTGCTGGTTGTTGTATAGAGATTAGGATGCATTTCAGGATACCATAAAAATTGGAAAGGAATAATCATCATCCTCTAAAACAGGTACAGAAGTTCCTAGAGAGGCTGAATTGGGAGAATTGCCACTGGGCAGCCCTTTTGGTTTTTCCCAGAGGGTCTGGAGTGAGAAGGATGTATTGTTTCCCTCTGGTTTTTAAAGGTGAAGACAAATTAGCCTTTGCTTCTGACAAATTGGCTTCTTGTTTTCAATAACAAAGTCTCCTAATTGAAAACGTACACCCCAATTTGAAAACCGCTTGTTTTTTCACACTTTGCTTCTATCTTATTTGTGCGTCTTCATCATCTTTGAAAAGCATTTATGGAAGGAAAGTGAGACAGCCTCAAAATCTCCCACAAAAATAACGATAATCACCAGACAGGCATGACTTTACAGGTGGTGACAGACAAATGTATTCAGAATAGCAGATAGAGAACAGTTTTTACCACCAGCCTGACTCTTTTCACTATTGTGTATTTTTGGTAGCAATTAAGTTGTCCTGTTTATACTGAGGGGAGTGTCCTGGAATAAAAGACTGTCTGGGCAAAGCGGGAAAACATTGGTGAACCTCTCACTAGGAAAAGCACCATACCATTCTTATTTTCCCTCACTTAAGTGTCAAAACCAACAGGGCCATGCTCTACACGGTGAGGAGTGGCTGGGCAGCACTGCCAGGCTCAGCAGGCGCAGGGCTCACTGCCTTCTTTCTCCAGCACAACACCAGCTGCAAGCCAGCTCCTGACTTCTGGTTGCTCCTCAAGAAAAGGGTCTGAGAAGGCTCTTCTCAAGCCTGGTTTGCCAATAAATGCCTGAGAAATCTTCCAGAAAGAGGAGCAAGAGGAGTGTGTGCTCTCCCCGCAGTGGTGTGGGGAGGTAGGGTGCTCCGAGAGAGGAACCACGGCACATCTTCTCTTCCTGTTTGCTTTGAGCCCTGGAAATCTCCCTCTAATTAGGCAGCTGCACTGCTCCTGAGAAACAATGAACAAACAAGCCAATTAGCCCCAATTCATTTCAAAGCTTGAAGTCCACCCACAGCAGCACTTTTCAGAGCAAATTTCCTTGCTGGTGACTTTGTTACCATTTTTACTGCCATCTAATTGACGGCACTGATGGCCAGTTGCTTATTTATCATCAAGTTTACAGGCCACACACTGCAATACTAATTAGAGCCCAGACATTGTGCTTCAGACATTGTGCTTTCAGTTTGAAATACCGCTGGCGTTTACATGTAATTCCCATTCATTATGTTCCAAAGAAGTTGAGAGAGTGGGAATGAGATTTCTCAAAAGCAGTACTGAGATTAGGCAGGCCCAGATTGCACTGTAACACAGCTATTTTAAGTTTATTGGGAAAGGGGGTGGAGGATAATTAGCAGTTTCCCCTCCTCCCCCCAGTTTCTGACACTACCAAGCGCAAACCCAAAACCCACATAATCAATCTTGTATAAACACCAGTAGTGAGCTCTGCTCCGTGTGCAGTTCTCACCCAGACCGATTTTCACAGGGAAGTGGTGAATTTTGCACTTGAGGTGAGAAATACTGCCCTAAGGATTTAAATCTGACAAGTGCCAAGGTCTTGTGAAGGTTCCTCTGTTTGGCGTGGAAAGAGGGGAAGGCAGACCTCAGCTTTCTCCATGCATTGGCTGAACAATAAATCATCAGAAGCCTGCAGATATTTGGCAGAGCTGCAAAGAATTGTTGTTTTAACTGAAATCTGATAGATTTTCTATTTCTAAGGCATTTTCAGATAAATACCTCCAATTTGGAGCAAGCTTCACTCATCTTGCATGAGTTTCTCTACCAGCTTCACTGGGGCTACCCTGGACTGAGATATGCAGGACCCTGCTCTGGGCAAGAAAAAAGCTTAATTTTTCTTGTTGTTTGATATTCTCATATTGCAACTATTCCCTTCCTTCCCCTTTTTAGGTCCCCTACATCCTGACGGGCTCATTTCTCCCTAAATAAACTTGAAGCACAGAAGCAAAATGCATTTGTTGCCTGGGAAACACACAATTCAGCATATGAGGTGGCCATCCTAAGAGAGCCATAGACCTCCAAGGAAGTTTTTATGTCAATAAGTGTAACCAACCAGGTTACACAGAAGTACCAGGTTAGTATAACATTCCCTGCTACTTGGTTGTTACTTTTTGAAATGTTTGAGGAGTCCCTCATTATAGCCCATGATTTATTTTTGTTTGCTGTGGAGTCTTGCTCTTCATTTCAGAAATGTTTTACTATAGCAGTGAGAGAATTTGACAGAATTTCAGGAGGGAGCAAAAAACACTGCCTGAGGATTACTGGTAAACTCTCATTGTATCATCACTGTCTCATTAGCTCCACTTTTTCACTTTGATTCACCGACTGCTTTCTGTAACACACTGCTCCTTTGAATCACTTGTCTCCTCAGGCCTTCTGAATGCCAGTAAATATATTGCAAGAGCATATGAGATCTTGGCACTGACAGCAGGCTATCAACAACAACCCCCCTTTCTCTCAGGAAAATATTCACACCTCTGTTTTCCTAGAACAACTACAAGAAGGGGTGTGCTTCCTTGGGGAGACTGACTAAGCATGCTCCAAGAAACACTCCAGCATTTCACATATGGGGTTATTTTCCACTTAATTTATGATGACTCCTAAAGATCCCAGCAATGATCATTTTTCTTCTTGGCAAACAAGGAAACTATTATTAGCAGGGCAATAACATTATATATTTTCTCAGATACGAATCTGGGGGCATACATTAAAGTCAGTCATATATCAGTCCACTGTAGCATAAACTCTGCAAACATCTTGTATGATGCATCAGGAAAGCAAGCTCTGTATCAATACATCATTATTACGTTTATCAAGGATTTCTTCCAGCTGGTTCACAGTGCTTGCTATAACAAAAGCAAAGCCAAAAATGGACAACACAAGAGGCAGTCACAATCTCTCAAGACAACAGCACTAAAAACAAAAGAAAATGCTGAGAGCCCTGTCCTTGTGGTAGAGAACCTTGAAATAGTCAAAGTCAGAAGCTAGGGTAACTGTACCGAGAACCTAGTCCCAAAATAAAGGTTACAATGGGTTTAAAAGCTGATCCAGATCTGTGGTTAAAGATCTTATGTGAGGATTTGTCCTGGTTGAATTTTCTGAACTGGGAACAGAAGATCCTCAAGTGGTTTACTGGGCTGCCTCCAGCTTTCTTTATCAGTGAGCGGCGTTTTCTCTATCTTTTCTTCAAGTAAGAGCCAGCTCTAATACTTTCGGATATTTTTGTGTCTGTGTGTTAGCATTATTGCCACAAGGCCTCAGAGAGAATCTATCTCAGCTGAAAGCAAGACTGAGGTGACATCTACATATGGATTCCAGCATAGCCAGAAAAAAAGATATCTTTAATGCTGTGCAGCACTCACGGATATACCGGCCAGCACAGGCAACAACACCTTTAAAACCCACTGCATTAAGCATCACCTTGTGATATAAAAGCAGTTTTCCCAAAAATCAACTGTCCCTTGATTTTTGGGACTATCTTTTCAACAGGGTTCTTAAGGAAGTTTTAAAAGAAACAACTCATGGGCTTTATCAAGAGAGCAGAGACCTTGCCTTCCCCGTTTCCTCGAGCCTGAATGAGGTTACTGCTTTAACATTCTTTTCCAGTATCCAAGCTCCATGCCGTAATTTGATCCCTCCAGTGACAATAAGAAAAGCAGCCTATGTTTCTGCAGAAGAAAAATAAACCAGAAAAATAAACCAGCAATTAGCAAGTTCCTATATGTTTCCTGTTTATATAATACAACTCTTTTGCAGGGCAAAAGCCCGGAAGAAACTGATAGGCCTGGAAAAGATTTATAATAAAGGTTATTTGAAATACCCACCAATGCAACTATACTTGTTGTTTCCTCCATTTATAATGTAAAAGGATGGATTTAAGTGTGGAATTAAATAGCCAGGACTAGATAGGGATGGCAGTATGGAGGGCTTTCTATCTGTCACCTTTGGCAAAGCTATTTTCCACTGCTAGTAGCAATTAGAGATATTTCCCATCACAACTACTTTATTTGACAAAGACTATGTGCAAAGCCACTTCATTATGCATTAGAAATTACCATTTTTGAACATGAGAGTAGTGAAGGAAACTGTTGATTGGCTGCTGCTCATTTTTTAAGGACCCTCGAGGTAATACTCTCCTCTAGCTGTATTGCTACACCCCCAGTATGAGAAGTTGTACCTGATCTTCAGTGAACACTACCACACATATCTATCTGACTTCTGTGCTCAAGCACCTCATCAAACTAACTGTGCTTGTTCTTACACAGACCACTGTGTTTCAAGGCCTTCAGTGATACTCATTGTCACTTACAGGTCTCCGAGTTTGGGGGTTCCCCTCTGCTCTTTTTAATAGAGTCTTAGACAAACTACTAACCTATTGAGAGGCTCTCAGTATTAGGTCCTTTCCCCTTTGTCCCAGTCATGTTTGATAGTTTTGGTCCTCTCTCTGAGCAGAGTTTGAGTTGACAAAGTAAGTTTTTGTTTCAAGACATGTACGAACCACAAGAGGAGCTGAGGCAGCTCCTGCCTCTTTAGGTGGAGCACCAGGAGCAGAGGGTGCCTTTAATTCTAGCTTTCATGGTTTTCAGATTCTGTGCTGCCTAGGGGGATAGTTCTGAGCCTCACATTAAGTGTTAGTAAGCTCTCTTCACAGAGTAGGGAGACAAAACAAATCCTTTTCCTGCTGGAGACCAAGGACAACTTTCAGGCCCAAAAGCATAAACAATGATGGACTGAAGGGACGAAAAAGAAGGATGAGACCTCACAACCTGAAGCTGTAATTGGACAATTAAAACACAATATGCAAATGCACCAAAACTTATAAAAGTGTGAGACCTCATGACCGGGGAGCCATTTTGTGACCATTCCAAGTCCACCTTGGGTATGGCCGTGGTCAGGCTCTTGTCCTGCCCAAGGTGCATCCTAGAGGCCTTTCACTAAATACCTACTTTATTCTCTAGCTCTGTCCAGTCTGTTTCAGGCCAGCCTTCCCAAGGCATCAGCATGGGCAGACTGCAGTCTGTCTGACAATAAACAGCACCAGCCAGGCACGGGTGTAACATCTGACTCACCACGGAAGAGTCAGCTTTAGCCTCACTCCTGTCATTAGTTTGCTGGATAACCCTCCCATCACAATGCACAGTGATTTCTCATTTAACAGAAGCTTAGCATCACCAGTCCTTTATGTAAAACACTGAAAAAAAAAAAAAAAATCCCCGTAGAAGACTCAGGCACAACCTTTTTTGTTACAATTGTATTAGCAGGGGATGTTAAAAGACCCTACTCCTGGAAATGTGTTTAATTCTGTTATGACGAAGTTTGTCATTATTCCAGAAAATTTAACTACATATCAGAAGATCTAAAATGTTGGGTTTTGTTTTCCAATTTTTTTTCCTGAACTATTAACTCAAGAACCAAAAAGCCATAAAAGCACCCAAAGTTCGAAAGAGCAACAAAGTTTTGTTCTGATCCTTGCTTTAGGATCAAATGAGCCATGCAAAAAAAATAAATTTTGGGCCAGTCAACTTATTTTTAAAACTTGAAAACCACACTACTGGGACAAAATTTGAGGTGCATATATTAAGCAGGAGAACAGTGCAAGTTCTGGCCAAAAAGACCAAAGCCCATGCTTGAAAATGTACTTTAGAAGTACTTCCCTGAACCTGGCCAGAGAGAGAGAAATTTAAGCTAAACTGGCAGTCTATTCCCCTGATTTCATTGGGGCTGGGATCAGAGGCCCTGTGTACCCGAGGTTCCAGTTCCCCAGAGCCCCCAGCTGTGGGGTCCTTCAGAGTCAGGACTGGCCAGGTGTGCTTGTTCCAGAGCCACGGCTTCATGCATCTACAGTAAGCTCCCTTTTCATCCATTTAATATTTAAGCTTCAGTTTTTCATTAAATTGTTAAGCTTTGCTTTGCAGATATGCATTCACGGACTGCCAGATTGAGACAAAGAAGCTGCAAGCCTGAGGACAGTTCTAAGTTCATCATCCAAACTTTTCAGAAGAGATAAGTCCATGGTGTTGCACAATAGTAAGCACTGACTTCAGCATTGTTTCTTATCTTTCCAAAGATCTTTTATTCCACTAGCTGTTTACTGTATTTACTATACATTAAGCCAACAGTTTCTCCTCTTGCAGTTTGCTTGGAACTATTATTAGCAAATGTTTAACATATACAGAGTTTTCTCAGATGTCCAAGCCAAGTTTGCAGACTGTGCATTAAGAAGCTTTCGAGTAAACTACTGGCATGAAAAGGCTGGATAAATTAAAAATGGGAAGAAACATTGACTTCCCATATTCTAGTTCAAAAAATGGTGGAATAGATTTCATTCACATTTCCCAGGACACTACTGAAGAGAATGGTTTCATGATTGCTTAACCTTAACTGTAGATTTATGATATGAAAGAGCTATAATCATCAGATTAAAGGGGTAAAATTTAGGAAAAGTGTGGGTTGAACAATCCTGAGATATACAGTCAGTCCTGTGATGTGAAGTGGGATATGGAAAAAGAATAACATAATAATAACATACATTTTTAGTATCTTTCATCCACAAGAATTTCAAAATGCTTCCCAGACCAAACATGAAAGTCCAGACTCTGATTTCTTCTCCCCTGGTGTAAATCCAAGGTGATTTGACTGAAATTATTAGAGTCAACTCTTCATTTTCAAAATTGAATTTGAGATCAGACGTTTGGCCCTATTGTAGACACACAGTAATGGCATTCATTTGTGCACTGGTCCCATTCAAACAGTTATAATCTGAAGCAAATTCATTTTCCAGCATTGGGAAAAACAGAACTGATAAATCTGGCACTCAAATACATACAGCAAGAAAGAAGAAGAAAGCAGTAATTCACATTCTTAATGTTCATCCAGAGATGTAAAACAGGCAAGCATTCCAGTGAGTATAAAATACTATTCCTTTAATTCAGATCAGGCAAAACTTCTCCAAGAAAACACTGAAGTAAAAGAGAAGGAGGAGGCAGAAAGAAGAATTATATAGGAGCACGTTAAGTTAAACTACATAGATGTTATCTGTCCAGTCCACTCAAGAAACCTTTCTTTTCACTGGGGCAAAATAACAGCAAAATAAGCTTTGTTTTGGTGTAGTATCCCTCATTTCCAGCCACACCCACATCCTTTCTGAGATGCATGAGGATCTATTTTCCTTAGTTCTACAATCACTGACTATGTTTTTACTGTGCTGTGAGAACTAGAAGCAAGAGATCCTTCATGATTATCAATATTTTCCAAGCTGACTTGGGAAGACAGTGCAGCTGATCTGAAAGGTGTTGGGCTTGTTTGTTTGGTAGTTCTGTGTTTGGGGATTTTGTGTTTGGTGGTTGGAGGGCTTTTTAAAAGCCTAAGCCATATCCTACATTTTTGCTTTCTGGACCTATCTGATACTTGCTGAAGTCACTCAGTTTCTTTGGTAATTCCAGTGAAGTTTAGACCGAGGTGAATTGTTATGACCATAGAACTGAAGTAGATTGGTTGAGGCCTCTTCACAAGAGAAAAGTTGCTCGACCATTTCTACACACCTTGCAGAAATGCTCCCTCAACCCTTTTTCCAGGGCAAAGAGCAAGGGTCAATTATCTTTCAGGGAAAGAAACATCTCTACTTTTTTCTGCCTTTTCACAAAATTGTACCCTTCCTAATCCAATTGAATGTCAGCAAAAAGCCTAAAACTTCCCAGGAGAGTATTTATCTGATCTCAGGTCAGTAAAAGTGGCTTTAGAACTTAAGCTGCTGGTATGTAAAGAGCAACAAACCCTGCTGTTTATTTGAGCAGTAGGGTCAGAAAGCAAGCCCAATCCTAGAAGAAAATGTTATAAAAAGTTCCCTTTGAATGATGAACATTCAACTATCTTCTGTTATTTAAATAAACAGGGTTTGTACACAGCATTGATCAAGATTGGAAAAATCCTCATGTATTTCTGGGCTTCTGATTTCAGACAACCAAGGACCACCACCAATACAAGTCACCATTTAGTGAGTAAGTTTGCCAGTTCTTGGCCTTATGCAATTCATTTCAAGAAAAAAAAAGGAGGAGATGCTCCAAATTAAGGATACTACCAGTATAAAGTTCAGTAGCCTAAGATTAAAATTAGTTAGGGCCGAAAGGGAGACAGAGATAATTGACACAAGTCCTTTCAATTTTTTTCACATTAACAAAAAATCCCCATCTAATTAATACCCCAGGAGCAGTTCTCCAGTTGCAACTAAGCCCTGAAACAAAGACTGTGAATTCAAGGAAAATACTGTGATTTATATACAGGCTGTCGTTGAGACTGCAAAAATTCAGAAAAATTTGTCCTTTGTGTGTTGGAGTCCAGGGGATCCCTCTGACAGCCCTGGAGAGTCAGGGGGCTGTACAGGGGGGTCTGGGATCTGTACAAGGGGGTCAGCCAGCCTCCCACAGAGCCCAGAAGGACTCTGATTCTGGCTTCTATCCATGGAAGTGAATGCTCACATGAAGGAAGAATCACAGATCCTAAGAATTTAGAAGTAGATAGTAGTTTGTCATAGAGTATAAATATAGAGATTAGGATTCATAGTATACGGGGCTGAGAGGACAAGATGGAGGAATTGGGGAGTGGCCCCTAGTTTCCTTGTTCTTGTTCTCATCCCCCATCTTTTGCTGATTTGGACTTTAGAGATTGGTTTAGAATAAAACTGACATGTTAGCGTAGCAAGTTAGTATTGGTAATGTTCTGTAAACAATAAATACGTCTTGGACTGTGGTTGGGTCGGGAGTATGGTACATAAGGTACGGGGCTCTCTGATCCGCCCCAGTCCAGCGGCAGCCCAGCGCCAGTCCAACGGCGTGTCTTGCTTTGCTGGGGACACCTTGCAAAGCCGAACAAGAACTGTTAGATAATATAAAATAAACAACCTTGATAATTTGAGCTGCTGGACTCACAGTGTCGTCTCTGCCTTCAGTGTGAAACGCTCAGGGCAAAGAGAAGACAGAAAACCTTATTATCTTGGGGAACAGCAACCCCAGGAAAATACCCAGGGAACAGCAACCCTGGGAGAAGATTTCACCACCTCGGGGAACGGCCACCCCGAGGGGAATCTCGGGGAACATCAACCCGGAGATTTGTGGTGGTTTTGTAATGACTAATGTTAATTAAGATACAATTTAGTCATTATAGCCTGTGTATTAAATACATACTTGGCAACTAAAACCACACAGAAATACAGAGGAATGAGGGTTTTAAGAAAACACTTCTCTGTCTGGCCCCTGTGTTCTTTTCTGTCTGCTCCAAATAGAGAGGCTAAGGGTGTATTCTATTTGAAGAAATAAAATTCTCTAATAGTCTGTTGTGCAGCAACCTTGCCACATCTCTCAGCCCAGCAATCATTTGCCCAAGCAGGGACCAGTGCCTGAACATCTCTTGCCCTCTGAGGAAAGGACAGGGGACTGATTTTAACCCCTACCAGTCTCTCACCAGGACTGTACCTACTGGACTGTCACTGGTCTGTGCCAGCCCCCAGCCCACACTGGCACTGAGCAGCCCCAGGGAAGGAGCGGGGGGAGGCACAGCTGAGCTGTGACTCTGCCAAGCAGCCACAGCCCCCTGGCTGCTGCCAGCTCACAGCTTGGCCCCCGTCCTTCAGCCCTGAGTAAGGCTAAAAGCAAGATATCCTGCAAATGAAGACTTTCATTGCTGAGAAAAAAAAATAAAAAAAAATCTGTCCACTTCCACTTGCTGCATATGGGAACACAGGATTTCCCATGTGCCACCCATAAAAATACAGGATTGCAACAAGGAGAAAAGTTAAAATTACACAGTTTGTGAGGCTTTACTTTTTAAAATGAAACTATCCCGAAAAGGCCTAGATATTTCTCAAATCAAGAGAATTAATGCTAGAGACAGGTATATTCTGATTCTAAAACCCTTCTGCAACAAAAGCACAAGCTGTGTTTTCAGTTAAACCATTTTTAAACATAGCAAAGGTGCTGAGACCTGAGTGTGAATGGCAATGTTACACTCTGACAGAATGGGATCTGGATAGAGATGCCTCCTCTCCTTTGCCTAAGAGGTGCATGCTTTCATCACATCCAAAGGGAAATACACACCCCAAGCATTTGTTTCTTTCCCTGGCTCAGGGCATCACCACACATAGCAAAAGAAAAGAGACACCTAACACCTGCCTAATGTTCTCCACTTGTCTTTGCTGCATGCAATAGGGAAAGGAGAACATTCCCTACTATCCCTGTGGTAATAGTACTGAAAGAGACCAATGCACTCTCATCAAAATTCTTCTATGCTTTTCTCAAGTACAAAATGAACAAAAAAAATCCAGTTTAATCCCCCTACCTTTAACTGGGCATAGGAACAACCATGGATAGAAGATGTGTTTGATGCAAGCCCTTATTGCCTTGAAGCAGAATTTTAACTTAAAGATAAAAAATGTGTAACAGTGAATTCAAGAATGGTTGAAAAATCGCATTTTAAGGGATATATGTGTATATTAACAAACCTCAGACTCACTCTTGAGGAGATTTTTTTCTACCAAGTTGGATGTAAACATTCATCTCAGCAGAACTACTTATTTAAGGTACCAGATATTTTTTGCATTTATAGTTCCATATTTCAGAGTCTTCAGGGAAAAGACTGAAGCTTCCTGTCTCATTTGCCCTTATTAACAGCACCTCCTGCCTGTTGCAAGTCCTGATTCACGTTTGAAAAGTGTTTGAGGCAGCCACATGAAGCAAATACTAGAACTACAGAAAATAACTTAGTTAGTAGGGTATCAAACCCAACACTGAGTACTCTTTGGCCTAAAAAGCAGTGATGCATTTTCCAGGAAATATACTAAAGAGCTGAGGCTGAAATCTAGTGAATCAAGTCATGAAAATGGTCTTAAACTGAGATGTTAGCTGTACTAAGCACAGGTTTTTACAACCGCATGTATGGAAAAGATGAGATGTACCCTATCAGTATGGAGATTTGCACTGTCCATTTATAAATATATTCCCTTTCTCATGCTACAGCCTCATTCAAACAGTGATTTCCATTGCTTTTTTAGTGCTTGAGTCTTATTAATTTAAATTTAAATTTGGGAGTGTGTGTCTTATGTGTTGATCTTCAGGAAGCAGGCACAATTGTTGTGAGGAGAAAGAAAGGAACATGTTTCTCTGATAAGTTATTATAAAAGTGGTCAGGTTAGTACCACCAATATGCCAGTTTTGCACCGCTCAAGCAGCATTTGGAGTACTGGAACAGTATCCAGCAATCTTGGCATGCTTAATCCAGCAGCACATATCATGTCCTGCACAGGGAATAGGAGCAATGGCACAGAAGCCCAGAAGTGGGACACTGGAAGCATCGTTTGTCCGTGGCTGTTTCTGCAAGACAACCTGGTGAAGTTTTCTCATGCAACACTGCCTTCGAAGGCACTGCAATGGTGCTACACGTGTGCAAACACTGCCTGTGTTTCCACATGACAAGTGGGGTTGGATTTGCCAGGTGCAATGGCTTAGAAGGTCTAAACATTTGACCCAGAGCTTTGTTGCGGCCTTTCCTCTCCTGCCAGACTTGCTATTAATGTTTTTTTCTTATTTTGGAAATGGCACAGTGAAAGAAGAGTGCCACCCCATATCTCAGGCCTGCTGGTGGCTAAAACAATTCTTACATGGTTGGCAAAGGAGCCATCATTGCTTTCTTCCTCAGCATAAATCTTGCACTGTGCAAGCCCACTGCTCCCCATCACCCTCTCTGTCCTCTTGTTTTCTGCTGACAGAACCAGTGACATGACAGTTCTTAAATAAATCAGCCCTCGGTTGTGTTTTATGATGTCATGGTGAGCACAGGCCTGACCCTCAGTAATCAGCACCGCGACACACCGGGAAGCTTCCTGCTCTGACCGCCCCAGCAGCCAAGCAAACTTGCCTACACTGCAGAAATTATCTGAATTACCTCACCTCTGTGTATCGTAACAGCCCTTGCCACACATTGTGCCAAATGTTCAGCACTGAGCTGCAAGGAGCCAGAATGCAGACAAACCCCCAGTAATATCTAAAACAGAGTTCAAGTGAAGCTGGGTCCATGCCAGGCTGCGGAGATCGTTCTTCATGTCAGCCTCAGATCTGACTCTTGTGCATATGAGCTAACGAAGGGGCAGGGAATAAAATAGCATTTGAGTTATTCTCACAGAGCAGGTACTTAATAATATCCACATTTCAAGCATTTGAACGTTATGCTTTTATTAAGCAAAAAACTACTCCCACCAAATATCCCTCAGTTGCAGTAAAGGCTGTGAGCATGATTTTATTTCAGCCTGTGAACAAAGTCATATGGATTTCATCTGAGGGATTTGGGGGTTTTGATTCTTATAAAAGTCATGATGTCAAACAAAACTTCAGATCAGTCCCAAAACATATGCAGTGTGACAACCGACAACGGAAACTACACAGTGCCATTCTCCGGCCCGACAGCATCTTCAGGCTCAGCAAGGAATCAAGCACAAATGTGGATGGGCTGCAGCTTTACAAATCCAAATGGAAGCCTGACACTTGAACCATGCCGTCCCCCAGCTGGGGATGCATTTTGATAAACACGTTTCTCATGGCCACGAGCCATTCTCACACTTCTTAGATGATCCAGTATTTTGAAAAAAAAAAGCAATCCTGTGCCCTCACCACACAGCCTTCCCTACTTTTGAATATGCCTCCCTTCATCTCCTCAGCCTGCTCTATGCATTTTATAGTGCCCATAGTTTTCCCATGCTGCACAGTTCTAATGTTAGCAGGGATCCTCTTTGGAGGGTCTGGGCTTGCACTCAGCATCTCCAGCACTTTTCAGTTACCTCCTTGATATTATTCCAGTAGGAAAAGAGGCCAATCCCAAAAATACATGTCAGAATCTTCAAAAGCCAGGCCTCAAGGAGGCCTCAATTTCTCTTTAGCTGTGGCTGGAGCCAGTCGGAGGGGAACTGGTAAAGCAAAATAACGACATCAAAAGGACTTTTAATCATAGCAAAATAACTATCTATTTTTGCATTTTGAGAGGGAACTTAGAAATGTAGCAACACATTTAGGGTTATCGTGCATTTAAAACAAAACTCAGCATTTGAAACAAGATCTAGGTTTATTGGCTATGTGCTCTCCTATTTAGCCCAGCCAAAAAGACAAAAAAGTCCTGTTTACTTTTAGTGCCAAAAAATTACTAAACCATTTATAACAGCTGGTCATACTACTGAACAAACCACTCAATTAATCAGCCAACTACCGTATGTTTGAAAGAGACAACATAAGCTTCCATTCTTAATAAAGTGCAAAATATTGATTAGTTCCGGGACAACACATGAATAAATTACTCGTGCTCATAATTAGGCCTTGCAGTTTCCAAAAATTCTGGGTCCTTTTCACACATCATTTATCAGTATTCTTTCTTTCATTTCTCTTTGCTTTTAGCCCTGGTTTTTTAGAATGATGGCCAAAATAAACGAAATATTTCCTTATAGTTCCCTCTCTCACTTCCTGCTTATGAAAGAATTTTCACTCATGGCCTCTAGCACTTCATGGAATCAAATTTCTTCCAGAGATCTGCAGCTAGAATGCAGTATTTTAATTATGAGTATTATTACAATCTCCCTTTCACTCCCCCATCCCACATTCCTCCTTCTCTGTCTTAATGGCTGGTCCCTCCCAAACCAGCTGTTAGCGGCAAACAAATTTACTGCTTGCTTCCTTACGGTGATGTCTTCTCTATGCTGCTTTATGAGTACTGGTGTCTCAAAAAAACCCCAGAAAAAACAAATTTACAGCCTTTGAAATTTGTGACATAGCTCTTCCATGTGGTTTATTTTTAGGTGCACTTTATAGGTTGTGAAAGGCTTCATCTACCCACACACTGAAATGCCACAACTCGTGGCCATGGCTTTCCCCAGCACAACAAATGCGAGGGCTCGGGATCTCTGTGCTGGCTTTGGGTTTAGCCAGGTTGCACCTCGGGATGCTGCAGCCACCAGAGAAGGTCTGTGGGTGACAAAGTGCACGTGGGTCCTCTAGGCACGGATTGTGGCACTAATACCAGTGATAAAAAGGTAATTCTACAACTGGTATCCAGAAATGCTAACAGTAGTTGAAGATTTCTCGGTCAATTGTGAATTTCCTGAAAGATGAAAAAGTTTGAAGGATTAGGGAGGGGGAATTCCTTAAGAGGACAATGGAGCGCTGCTTCCAGAGGCATTGCAAACTAAGCTGCTGAAACCATCTGAGAACTGTCTTCAGATTGAACTTCTTGCCAAGGAAGGACTCAGATAACACTGTCTATATGAGAAAACCTTCCAGGCAATATCCCTTCACATTTTAAGTTTAAACCATAGATTTTATTTCTTCATAGTGCTGACAACAGATGTACTTTAGCTAACAGAACCATCCAGGATGGAACTGAAGGAGACCACAGGCATAACATTTACTCTAATTTCTAGCAGTGCGTAGGAAAAAGTCTATCTCCTGTGATTATCTAATTGTCTGGGCTTTTTTCCCATAGCATGAGAGTGCATGTGAGCTGATATGTACATTTATGTACACACATATAACAGTAAATATATATTTATAGGTATGCCTTAGGAGGAGACCATTCCAAAACAAATCCATGAATGACAGTAACACAGTTCTCACTTTCAGCTGCAGTTCACAGAGGACTCATCAGAATTGAATGTAGACCTTTTTTATCTGGCACTTTGTAAGTAAGACATGTGAATTCAATTCCTTAGAAAGACTCTACAGATCTGGAACAAAAAAATTTGAATATATTCAGTAATGCAAAGGTTTTTCTTAACCTGCCACACCTATTTCAGAGTTAGTTTCCTGTTCACCGTATTTTTTATAAGAATGTCGTAAGTCCTCATAACTTAAAAGCTTGGGGTTACATTGAGGAAGGGTGATAAAAATACTGTAATTTCTAAATCAGGAAAAAAAAAGTGATTTCTATAATAAGAGATTAATATAGGTGTCTGACTCTTAGAGTTATGTCTTGACCAAAACTCCTCAGTGTCCTTTGCTTCAGCAGCTAGAATGTGCCATTTCACATTCATTTTACAAACTATTAATCCTAACACCTAGAATTATTTTAAGAATATTATAGTACTGCAATGATTTGACAGAAAGGACACAGACAGAAGAAAGAAAAGTGCATTATTTAATACTGTTTGAATTCAGGTGTTTGAATTTTCCAGTATCTAAACACTGGGGGAGTGGCAGGGGAGAAAAAGTATTCCTTTAGCTTTGGGGAAATTTTATTTGCATTTCATTTTCTGCATGCTCTCAAAGAAAATTCTTCTCTGTAAATACCTGTAGAATATATATCTTGGGCCAGTAGCAGAAGTTGGCTTAATAAATAAATTGAATTGAATGCATAGGAAGCAGAGAAGCAGATACACTTTACAAACACATAAATCATCCAGTTAACAAGTAAAATGGAGTTATGATCAATCACAAACCTTGGATAAGCAAATTCAGAGTAGCAAGTACAAACTCTGTATGTGCTGTTCCCAGATCAAATGTTTGCAAACTTCACAGACTCAAGAATTACGAATGTCAAAAGTAGGATTATAAAGAATCTGTTCAAGAGCCAGGAAAAGGGGCTTATTGAATAAACAGTGTGCAGTGATTATTATGACCAGATTTAGCCTAAGATATGTTGTATGGTGGTGATTGTTCTTTCAAGAGTGAGTAAGGTTGCTAGATTTTGTTAGATTGCCTGGTACTGAACAAATGGGCACACTTTTGAACACAATGTCCCTTCTTGGAGTTTAAAAAAGAAAGAAAAAAAAAGGTCAGGTTAAATACAGTTTGCGAATAATTGCTCCAAGTTTCACCTCCTTACATTGCTCACTTGAAGAAGGACAGTGCACTCAGAATCTTTTCTTTTCCCACCTACACACAGACTATTTTTCTCCTCTGAGGCTGACCAGTCCTGTGTGTGTGCTCAGCCCATCACAGACCTACAACAGGCTACTGCTGCTTTAAGGGCAGAGATGGCAAGAGACCAGCTCAGCATTTTAAAAGTCTAGAAAGATTTTCCATGAGCAACTGTCCCTCAAGGTTTCAGTTTGAATAATTTTGTTCCTTGGAAGTATCCAAGGCCAAATTGAATGGACCTTTTAGCAACCTGGTCTAGTGGAAGTTATCCCAGCCAACAGGAGGGAGGCTGGAACTGGATCTTTAAAGTCCCTTCCAAACCAAACCATTCTATGATTCTATGATGAATCAACTTCAGCCCGGAGAGCCAAAGCACTATTCAGCCTGGCCAAGTAAATCCATGCCACCTAAGAAAATCTTGAAGCAATCTTGAGCAAAGACCATACAATTACCAAGTAAAACTGAAAAATAAATGATGATATGAGATTAATATCTCTGTTGGTGTAAAGTAAGGGAATTGGCCTTACCTGATGGCTATCTGGAACCAGAATGTCCTGACTTGGAAGGGACCCACAAGGATCATCAAGTCCAGTTCCTGGCTCTGCACAGGACAATCCCAAGAATCACACCATGCAACTGGGAGTGTTGTCCAAACTCTTCTTGAACTCTGACAGGCTTGGGGTTGTGATAGGAACCTGTTCCAGTGCCCAAACACCTTCTGGGTGAAGAACTCTTTCCTGATATTCAGCCTGAAACTTCCCTGACAGCTTCAGTCCTTTCCCTCGGGTCCTGTCACTGGGCGCCACAGAGAAGAGATCAATGCCTCCCCTCTTCTTCCCTACACAATGAAGTTGTAACTGCAGTGAGGTGTCCCCTCAGTCTCCTTCAGGATGAACAGACAAAGAGTCCTCAGCTGCTCCTCATATGGCTTCTCCTCAAGGCCTTTCATCATCTTCATTGCCCTGCTTTGGACACTCTCTAATAGTCTCATATTTTTCTTATATGATAACTGCCCCCAGAACTGCCCCCAGCACTCGAGGTGAGGCTGCCCCAGAGCAGAGCAGAACAGAACAATCCCCTTTTGTTGCCCAGCAGTGATGCTGTGCCTGATGTACCCCAGGACAGGGTTGGCCCTCCTGGCTGCCAGGGAAAACTGCAGTTTTCATCTGAAGAAAAGTCAAACCTGGAATGGAGATTCCACAGTAGAAGATCACAACACCCTAGCTTGATTACATTAGATTAGAGTTATTTTCTCCTCTAGTAATTTCTCCAACACTATTTTTGCAAGGCTACTTCAATTTTCGCAAAGCTATTTCACCATAAGTAGATATGGTGTTGAATTAAAAGAGACAACTGTTTTTAAAGGGGTGGCCCTAGATATTCTCATTTTCTTCCATAATTTTCCAGGTCCATATATTCCTAGCCCTCATCTTTTAATTTTGATAATTTTTCTCCAGTATTGCAGCCACCTATTTTCACCGCTTTCTCTTCCTAGTGGTTGATCTTACAAATGCTTTTCAAACTAGGAATTCCTTTGGCTTCAACACGAGTTCTCTTATAAGTAAGGTTATTTACTATTGGGCCCTAAGCTGCACATTTTTTGAAGAAGGAAATCCTCTTTATCTGTTTAGTAGAAGATGATAAATAATAGACTTGAGGGAGAAAACACTCACAAGAAGTGGCTTAACAGAACCTGTATCTGGCAGACAAACAGATTTTTTGACTTCACTATTTTCCCCTGTTTTTTCCAGGGAAGGAAGAAAGAATGAAGCTTCAGGGTAGGAAGGTTATAAAAGAAAGTTGCTTCTTAAAGAAGAATTTTTCCCCTCTAGAGTTCTTGCCCTCATCAATAGGATGCTGTTTTTAAGACACATGTCTTTAACAATATGAGCATACTGAACCATTCCCTGATGGGGTTTTTTTATGGTATAACATAAATAGCCTCATCATAGAGATCCTGGGGACAGGATCTACAAATGATTTCTTGACTTCCTCCAGCAGCCCCAGCCAGCACGAGAGAGGTCTTCTGAGGGCAGCCCCTGCGCCACCAGCACTGCCAGCCCGCGTGAGCGACTGCCAGCACTGAAAACAGACAAACACGCGGTTAATGATCTTAGCAGAGATTCCATTCTTGCATGTCAGCTGTTCTCACTCTTACCCACTTCTCTACCCTTAAAGTTTATAACCCTTGTCATTGCAAAGGCTGAAGTTTTTTTGGGGTTTTTTTGGGTGGGGAGGTTTTGTTGGTTTTTCCTTTTGAGTTGCCGAGCTGGGACTCTTGGGAAAGACTGTAAGGCTCAAGTAAATTCACATATCTCTAAATTATACAGCGGTGGGGTAACACATACCTTTGGGATGCCTTACACCATTCTACAATGTTTGACTCTACTGAGATACTGTCACCCCAGCACAGCTCTGCCACGAGCCTCAGAAGAAAGAGGGAAGGAATGAGAGGCAGCAACACAAGCCCCTTCCCGGTGCTCTTGTGGTGTGTGCAGCACTGCCAAACCAGGAACTGCTCCAATGAAGGGGTAATTTGTCTTGTTTTATTCAATTAAGCTTATTTGCATATCTGAGGTTAATCTTTTTTCCTGTTATTCTAGCAGCAAATACACACCAAGATATAAACTGATACACTGAGTGGAAAATCACATGTTTGTGTATGCCCGTCACTGAAGTCAATCACAATAAAAGATATGACAAATTATGTGATTCCTTCTCAAAATTGAATCCTGTGATGTTTATGCAGAGCATAAGGAGACTTATGCCTTTAATGCAACAAGCCTGTTTTTATTTACATAGATGAGTGAAACATTGCCCTGGCATTACACAGAGTAACGTGTGCAAATTCTAAACCCTTCCATAGTCCCTGGATATAAGAGTGCATTCATGTGTTTGTGTTTAACATGAACAAATTTATGATCTGATGTGGATTCCTCTGAGTACAGATGTATTCCAACTATTTGCTGAATCCTAATTTTGAAAGAACAAATGTGAGTGCTCTGGAAGGAAAAAAAAAAAGATATTTTCTATTTATTTTAAGGGGTTTCAATGCAGTGTAGTCTTTTTTTTAGAAAGAGGTGCTTTGAGGGTTGACTGTGACAGTTTAAAGGATATAGGTAGTGAGAATCAGCATATTAGTTGGACGTCAAGACTCAGAAAGTAAATCAAACACCTCCAGATCTATTTGTGTATTTTTGTAACTGCAGATAGTCCAGGTTTTATGAACACTGCGAACAGAAACATACATAAATCCTGTTGATACTGCCAAGAGTGGTATAAAGTAATCTGCATAAATCCACAGCATTTCCCGCAAAATCATTTCAGACAAAAATGGATGTTTTGTGATTAGGGCTTCTGTAGGTGGGCAGAAGGGGAGACAAGAGAACTGAATACATCCCCTGCATGTAGCTGTGCATCTTCCTGGTGGAGTCTCCCAAGAAGGAATCCCTCCAGATATTAATTCAGCTCTTATTCTCCAGTGCATACAGATTCCCAGTGCCCAGGGGCTGTGCTCACAGGCCCTTGTAGCCAGATCGTTTCCCTTGATGTTACATACAGGGAGACAAAGGGCACTGCTGCTTTTCCAGTGCCTTAAGTCAGTTTTCCAGCCTTTCTGTGCTGATAGTGTGGCTTAGAGGGCTCACTGCAGATCCCAGAGCACACATTCCACTGCTTTGGTTGTGGTTCAGGTTAGAGATAACTACATTAGAATAGAAAATATTTTAGGCTCAGGATCAAAGTTTACATCTGAGGCCAAAGCAAGGGAAAAGTCTGATGTTTCAGTAATCATGAGAAAAGTCCTAATCATACTGATATGCTCTCAGTTTCCACAGGGCTGGTAATCTCTCAGATCAATCTGATTTGCCTGAAACTTTTGCCATCTTGAAAAGTGGGAAATGGAGAAGGGCAGCTATTTGCATAGTTTTAAATCTGCTCTGGAACAAGACCCTTTGGAGCAGACTAGGAAAAAAAATTACTCCAAACATTTCTTTAAATCTAATGGGGACTGTATTCCTGGGTTTATTTTGTCCTATTTCACATGCATACAAATACATATTTTTCAATAATCAGCCATCTGCATCAAACTTATATGTCCCAGTGCTGTTTCCTTTGATATAGTTGGCCAAATTCCCACTGATTCCAGTTGGAGGGGAGTCAGGAATAAAGTGCATTTCCACAAACATGCAAACCCATATTCTGGCTGGCAATTATTTAAAGAGCTATGGAGCTTTTAGCAATTCAGAACAAATAAAGTGTCTTTGATATGACTTAATTTGCTTGCATGTCAGAAAGAAAATATTAGTGATCTTGTGTGCCTTCCTGAAAAACCCTTTTGGTGGAAATTTTCTTTCCTTGGGCAGCCTTCCTTTGTGTGCAAGCCAGAAACTTCTTCCTAAAGTTTTCACTTGGAAACAAACACCTCAAGTCAGATAACAGAACCAAACCTAGCTGAATGTTTTCCTGTTCCTGATTGTCGCCTTACTGAAACTAGGGGAGACACTGGTTTCAGGGAGCCAGACTATCACCAGCAACCATGGACTTTATCACTTAAGAAAGAAAGGTAAATACTGCCTTCAACAAAGCCAAGGTGGTGTTTTTTGCAGGTGGAACATTAGGAGGGCTAAGATCACCTGGTGAAGTATAGAGTGGCCTTACCACCAGGTCTTTGGAACACAGAGAAGGTCACTTTGCAAGAGCAGTCCCACACTGTTACTGGGGGACAGCACTACAGCAGCAGGTACATGGACCAGATACAGTTCAGCCAAACACAGGGTAAAGCAAACAGCACTAAAGATGTGCATCCCTCTTCTTGCCAGAGCTAGAAACCCAGAACACCTGCAAACTACTGACTCCCTTCAATGAAAAATAAAGCTGCTGGACATTGCTTGAACAGTGACCAAGAAGAAGGACAACTAGGACATTGATGTGGCAGTGGAAGATGGCTGAGAATGATGACAGCCCTGTCAATTTAAAATGTAAGGTGAATACAGGCTCGGGAAGTCCAGAAAAGCAGCTACCTGGAGGCAATGGTGATTTTGCTAGATATTTTTAGGCTGTGTGCCTAATTCCCATGGAGACTAATGAGAGATAATAACCAAAGTATAGGTGTGCATTTACTGCTTACAAAGAAGAGAGTTTGATCCTGGTTTAAAGGTGAAACTCACATCATCTGGAAGACAGGGCTCTTATTTTTTGAGGAAACATACTTTATGTTTCTGGCAGCAGATCCAAAGTCGGAATTTTTCGAGCTCCTTTGTGTTTCAGCTTTTTCAGTTCAACTCACTTTGCTAGTCTCTGAACACGGCATTTATAGTTACCACAAAATCTCAAATTACCTATAGCTTTGATACATATGTTACCAGATAAATCACTGCAAATACATATATGCGTATTTGTGTATTACTTTTCCCTAAGGAAATGAGCCTGTGCAATCACACACTTTATCTCTTTCTAGCTTTGGAAATCTTTCCCAAATGCCAACCACATCAGACAAAGGATCACAGGTCAGAGAGATAACCAAGTTCCTAGAAATGCAGTGATAATCAGTAGCTAGGTCAGTGCAACAGCTGAGGCAGGAGGGCAGGTAGAGTTGTGCAATCAAACCCTCTATGCAGCAGCAGGCATCTGGCCAAAGAATGTGCACAAACTGGACAGCTGGGGTCTGAGTAGCTCCTAATTGTTGTATCTTCCTCACTAAGTGTCAGGAGTTTTTACAACGCAAGAAATTCTGTGGACAGAAAGAAATAAATCTGAAGGCAGCTGTGCCTCACTTGACCTGCTCTTTGCAGAGCAGCTTGTTCAGGAAATGCTAATTGCTTCACACTGGAGCATGGGAGAATTGACTTTAATTTTGCATCTTCCTTTGTCACTGCTCTGCCTGTGCCATATCACATGCCAGAGCAAGTAATTTGATATATGCTAAAAATTTGCATGCGGTTTCATAAATGACAGACCTTTTCTTGGAACAGTAAGCCATTTAATGCCTGGTTTGAGGGAAGGATTAAAGTCTAAGGTATCAGGTTCTCCATAAAATACCCTGTCTGTAATTGCATTTAAAACCCCCTGAATTCAGAAAATAATTAAAATAGGTGATCATCTTTCCTGATCCTTCAGGTTTATGTCAAAGGTTAACAGTGTGGACCTTTAATGGGTTTGACCTTAATTAATTAGCCCAGGCAAATAATTTGTGTATCAGCATAAATTATATACATACTTTAAAAAGACCAATAGCAAATCCTTGGGAAGTTACTTTACCCTTGATTTTCCATGGGAAGATTCCTAAATGCCCTTTTTTACTTAACATAACAAAATGGTCGTTAGTTCTAGGCCTTGTCCTAAAATTTACAGCACCAACATTTAATAAGCAGATCTATTTTTCTGTTACTGAAAGATGAAATGGAAGAAATCTCTCCATTTGTGACTTTTTTCTAAGATGTAAGAAGGTGGATTTAAGAGCCTCTCTAGGTTTTATTACACCACAGTCATGACAAACAGCACAGAGCAATTATTACTGGGTCCTCAAGTTTTCCTAAAGAACTGGAAAAAGTAATTCAAAGAAATTGCTATATTTGTCCACAAAATAATAATATATAAACTTTTCAGTAAGAATATGGAAAAGGAGCATTTCTAAGGTCAGATATAACATTAAGAAAACAAGATATTCTGTTGGGAAGTGTGTGGAAAGCTTCATCTTAACTTCACCTGGAGCCAGTTTTGGCTAGAGGAAAATTTATAAGACACCATTAAATTTCCCCTTTTCAACCTCCAGCATGTTCTTTTCCTAGAAAAGTAAGTCTTTCAAACGTAGATATAGTAAGGAATAAACCTAAATATGCTAATAAATGCTTCACTGGAGTTCCACAACACACGTCTGTGTAAATTACAGAGTTTTACTCAAGAATTTGCAAACTTAATAAATCTTTCCTCACGTTATCCCTGGGAACCATTAGCTGGTTAAAGCTCTTGAGTTTTGAGATACTGTCCATCTTTCCTAGTGTAGTCATCTTTCCTGTCTACATTATAGCCAGATAGTGAGTTCTGCAAGCAGAAGACATTTCCTGTAATTTCAGATGGATTCTGATGTTTTAACTCTTAAATAAAAATAAATATCTTTTTGCACAGTGAAATTCAGAATGGAGTAAGAAAGTGCATATAGCATTAGCCCTATGTTTTCCTTGCCTGGGACTTTCGTTTTTAACAAAGAAAATAAATTTATTTTCATTCTCTCTGAAAAATAATCCCAACCTCATTGTAGTTACCATAACTCCTTTCAGTGACTCTGCTAGGACCGGACCTGCCTTTATCCTTGTGATTACAAAAAAGAATTCCTGCCTTATTTTCAGTTTCTCAGGGAGTAAAAGGAAGCTGAATTAAGCTATATAAATTGTCCAATATGATTGCAACATATATTTTGTTGCTCATGGGTGTTCTGTAGTTGAATAAATTACATAGTGGAATAAGTGAAAGAAGAACAGTGCATCCTATTTTGAAAGGGAGGGCTTGTAGTTTTTTGTTGGACAAAAAACTCTCACATATCTGGTAGAGAGGAAATGTTAAATCTACTTGATCCAGTGCATTATGCAAATTCAGTAAGCCTTTGAAGCTTTCATGCAGTTCACCCAGTTTTTCCCAACATTCCCATATGAGGATTCAGCATCCTAGGTCTCTGAAACCACTTCTATGAGGCACGGTGTATTAAACTTTTTAAAGATTATTTGCAGAAAAATGGCTTCTTTGTCATTCAAGATGTGTTTTTAGGCCTATAATTTCCTTCAAGTGAGCACAATTCCTCTAACAGCAGTATATTATTTTGACAGTAAGTCAGTTGGCGTAAGACTTCATTGTGTATGCCTTTTGTTTATATAATCCTTCCTAACAGTAACAAGGTGTTTACTGTTCAGCAAACACATTTTATTTTAACTGCCAACAGTAAAACTGTCCGATAAATTTTGATTTAGCTGAAGAAAGCGAGTTCTCATTTAGCCGGAGTAGCTCCGCGGTGCTATGGACAGCTGTGCGGAGCACACAGTCCCCGCGCTCTCGGAGCGGGCATGGCAGAGGCGGCTCAGCTGCTCAGGATGTGCCCGTGGGGCTGTGAGCCGCAGCCCGCCCTGCCACGCTGCCAGAGCATCGCCCACAGCCGGCAGATGCTCCACGCTGAGAGCAGACACCCCGAGCTGAGCCCGAGGGGTCTGCGCTGGTCCCGCAGCCCGGAGCGATGCGCTCTGGCCGGCTGCTCCCCCGGCCCTGCACACAGATCAACATCTCACACCGTCTGCAAGGGACTCTCGGGGAGCTGGCTGACTCCGAGCGGAAAGAGTTCGGATTCCAGAGGAACAATGAGCACAGACGCTTCTCAAAATAACAGCGTTCTGTTGCTTGAGAGAAAGAAGGATTCGTAAGCCCAAAGGCATTTGTCTTCCATTTTACGGTTGACTTTATCATGGAGAAATTTGCCAAAGAAATGTGATTTTTAAGGTTGATATTATAAAAACTTTTGAGAACAGAAGGGGAGAAAGAGCTGATCTGCCACATGGAGTACAAAAAAGTTGTATAGAGCAAATGTAAAGCAAGATAGACACCAGTATTTGCTTCCTGACAAAATTAGAGTGTGGCAAGAACACGGACACAGGCGGAGATCAGCATGTGCATAATAAGCCAATGCTGCACAGAATCACAGAATAATGAGGTTGGAAGAGACCTCTAAGATCATCAAGTCCAACCTATGCCTTAACACCTCAACTAGACTATAGCACTAAGTGCTATGTCCAGTCTTTTTTTAAACACATCCAGAGATGGTGACTCCACCACCTCCCTGGGAAGACAATTCCAGTGCTTTATTATTCTTTCAGTGCAATTTTTTTTCCTAATATCTAACCTGTACTTTCCCTGACGTAGCTTGAGACTGTGTCCCCCAGTTGCTGCCCGGTGGAAGAGACCGACCCCCACCTGTCAACAGTCTCCCTTCAGGAAGTTTTAGAGAGCAATAAGGTCACCTCTAAGCCTCCTCTTCTCTAGGCTAAACAACCCCAGCTCCTTCAAACGTTCCTCATAGGGCTTGTGTTCCAAGCCCCTCACCAGCCTTGTTACCCTCCTCTGGACACGCTCAAGCATCTCAATATCCTTCCTTACATTTCCTAGAAAAATCTATAGGACAAATCATTTTGCTGTAACAACTACAGCAAACTTCTAACCTTAACCTCAAAGCACTGGTAAAGTAAGTAGTTTACTTTTCCCCTGCTTTTTTTCTTTTATATGACTACTTCATTAGCACTGCTCTCCCCGACGTCACCAGCAGAACTCCTGTGACTCACTGAGAACAGGAGCTGGCCCATAAGGCAGCTGTGGGTTGGAAAGTGCTTTCCACAATGATAAATAGTTTAAAGCCTAGAAGCAGTCAATTACCTGCACTGAACATAAGGAATAAGTGCAGAAAATGATGCAAGAGAGTGTTAAAGCATATCAAGGGAGGTTTAACTATAATTTCTGTACTGGAATTTAGGGACATTTGGGTTGTGTTTTGTTCTCTGCTGTTATTTGTGCCACCTCAAAGAGTCTATATCCCAATATTCTAATCTTACATCAGATCTGGGAGTTAGTGGAAGGGCAACTAGCTCTGCTTCTTATTTTCATCCTGCCACAGCACATGTTGCATGGAAAGACAAACAGATGTCTGTGCCTTCTTGCAGAAAGATTACTAGAGTAGGGTTAATTGCAAAGAACTGAAATTCCTCCTTCTGGCCAAGCAGTTTCATGTTTTGAAAGCACATCTTGTGGCCATTTTTCTACTTTCAGTGTGTTATTCCACTCCTTGTTGTGTTGGACTTAATCTTTAAATTCCCAGTGCCTTAGAGTTCTGCAAATATATATGCAAAAGGTAAATTGTTATGTGATTATGTGATAATTGAATGAAGCCTACTCTTTAAATTGTGGTGGTTTGTCACTGGCTGGACACCAGGTGCCTGCTAAGCTGCTCTGTCATTCCTCCTAAGTCCTAACTCTTGAGCACACCATGAGGTGAAGGAAAGCAGACTCTCCATGTCTTGGCACCGACACATCAGAAATTTGAGTTATCTCCACAATACTAACCCCAATAACAATGAAAATTCCTTTTAAAATCACTCACCTTTAGCAATATTTGTTAAGAAAATGTAAGACTGTTTCCAATTCTTACAGCAGCTTTGCCAATGTAAGTGAATTGACCATCTCAGTGGACAGTGTTACATACCTGTTTGGACACTTGTGTCAGAACTGCACCAGCAGCATCCTCAGTGCACGACAGCTCAACTGATGCCATGCTTGAATACATGGTGCATTTAACCTATAAATGAGGCTTATCTTGTACAGGAATACAATGTTGTAACATAAGCACATTCCATTATTTAATAAATAAAGCCATACATTAAACACTGCACACTTGGAAAAGGAAGTATTTATAGATAATTACCAAATCATTGCACTTGTTAAAAAATCAATAAACATTAGCTCAAAGTATTCAGTGGTTTAGAGAGATCTTGGTCAGAAAGGCATGCCCTTGCTTCAAATAAACTAGTACAGCTCTGGTTAGGCAAAACCATTATATTGCAGTGCCTTATGTAAGAATTTATTAAAATCTCATCTGTGTAGATAGCTGTGAGCAAAAGACGGTGCAACTCCAAAGAAAAAATTGGCAAGGAGCAAATTTCATGTTCAAGGAGGTATGAGATGCAAATGGTCCATAATCAGATTGGCCAAGCCATGTAGCTCATCACAAAACCATCCCAAGAGTTTAGAGACGGTTCCTTGTTTTATCTGATCCTTTTAGGATCAGAAAAAGCAGGTTTTACAGAGTCCTGCTTCCCCTTTACAGCCTTTTGTCACTGTTATTGGAGAGCAATTACATTTTTGACAGCATCACCTGCTGTGATGATTCTCCTGGTGACACTGGTGTTAGCACACCAACAAAAAATTCTGTCTATAAATGACTTAATCCTTGCAGTTAGGCTGGTAACTGGCTGCTCCAAGTAGAAAAGATAGAAATGTTTAAAGTAAACCTAGTGAGGCTCTAAAATGAGTTTTGCCTTGAGAAACACTACGCCCATGAATCTGTTTAGATACAGGTTTGTGCAGTGTCATGGGTTAGCACTGGCCAAATGTTAGTGCACCCATGAATAGATGTTTTTTCTCTAACAACTCCTGTGGGATGTGATCAGGAACAGAGCAGAGCAGGCTTAAATCTTGAAAACAAAAAAAAACCCACCAAAACTTTATTAATTACATAAGAACAGGGACAGAAATACTCTTAAACACACACACAGAGACAGAAATAAAAACTTCTTAGAACATTTCTTCTCCCAGTTTCTACCTCCCTACCCATCACTCTTCACAGACCAACCTTTGGGTTTTAGATCAAACAATCACCACTCAAAAACAAACTAATCTTCAATTCAGCAAGGGAGAGAGGAGTCTCTCTCGCACCACAGACTGTTCCTCAGAAAACACGGGTCCACCCCTTATGTGTTTCCATGTCACCCGTGGCACCGCCCGGAGAAGTCTGCTAAGGTGACACTCTCTTTTTCCTATGTCCAGCGCTCTCACCGTTGTCCACAGGCTGAAAACTACATACAGGGCTCTTTTAAGGATGCTGCATGCCGAGCTCTCCCCTTTTTACCCAGGGGCCGGGGTTCCAGGAGCAGGTCTGCCCTGAGGGCAGAGGGTGCCACCTCACCCTCCCCCTCTCTTCTCTGCTTGCTACACTCTTCCAAGTGCCAGTCACTGTAGCAAAAGCAAGGGCAGCTGCATCCACCCAAAAATGCAGTTTATGTTCAAAAGAGACTTAAGTTCAGTCCATGGCTGACATTATGCAAGAGAATTCCAGCTCAGAAGGCTACTCCTCTCCTTCTTCCATCGGGTTCCTTCCAATCATGCTTTATCATCTCGGTCCCAGGCCGCTTCCCTCTCTCCGAAACCACCAGTCATGAGAATCAATGTCTAAGAAAAGTTTCTTTCTGCCAAGCAAGGGTAACAGTTTTTTCTCGGCGGGGTGCAGGCTCAGGCACTCCCAGGCTTCCCACGTGGCTGGGCACCTTCTCCCGGAGTTTGGGGGGTGGAGGGGGGTGAGCACACACAGAAGGCACTTCCACAGTTTTCCACCCCTCCATCCTGGCTGGGGCAGCTCAGTTCCAGTCCTGTCCCCTCTCTTCTCCCTCCCGGGGCCTCCGGCTTACCTGAGCCCGACCACGTGTTTCCCCTCCCCCACCCAGCCTCGTGGCCGGGCAGGGGAAGGAGGCCTGACACGTCTCTCTGCTGAAACCGGGATCTGAAAAGAGGCCGAGCCCCTCAGACTCCTGCTTTTAACTCTTTGTGTCCTCAGAGGCGTGTCCAAACCTCTGAGTGACCAATCCAGGTGCCAGCAGAAAAGCTGATCACTGATTGGACTGCCCACATCCCCCTGGAAAAATTCACCTCCCCCCCCAACCACGACATGCAGTCATAAACACACTTGAGAAAAGTTCCAGGTAATTTTTCTCCTTGTTCCACAGTAACCTAATAGTAATAACCTTCCAATTTTTAAAGCAGCTTCTAGATAAGAATTTCAAGGATTTTCCCAATGATGATGCCATTTTACAAAGGGTGAAATAATGATGTTAAGTAGCTAAATGCTTGGAGTCAGCTTTGGCCAGCCCTTGGCCTTAACACAACTGAGGCAAGGGTTCATGTTGATTTTGGGAAGAAGGGAGTACATTGGGAACACTTGGGTCAGACTGACCCTGGCCAGATGTTGCAGCCTGTGCAATAGGCTTTTTATGTCTCTTTCTGTAGATCTTGCATGAAACATTCACACCTGCATGCAGCATGTCTGCAGCAAAAGCAGAAAAATACTCAGCTTACTGCTGTTTTCAAACATACAGAATAAGTAAGGCTGAAATTGAGCAATGTATCTGAAGGACTGGAACCTTTAAATATCTAATCCTTTAGGAAAGCTCAGATACTTCTACTTTTGAGAGGCTGAAATGTTTTGAATACCTTGACTGATAGTGTGTTGGAGGGTGATTTTTATTCTGCTGTAGTAAAATACACAATCATTACCACCTGAGAATAGAAAAGCTTGTCTCTGAACAGCTCATTTGAGGATTATTTTCTCTCAGACTTTGGAAATCCCGAAGAAAAAGGAACTTCCCTCTTACTTTAAAATTTCTTAGAAGAATCTTTATAACCTTCTCTTAACCATCTATTGCTACCATTATATTAAGCAAATTATGTTGAAAGCTGTCAAGAACAACTTACAGAACTAAATAAAGTCTATGGAAATTGTGGGAAAGAAATTACAGAAAAGATAGCCTGCATGACTATAAAATAATTTAATTCTTTTGGAGTGGAATCTGGGCATATCTGCTTTATGTGTGCACTGCAAACACTATATTAACTGTGGCAGTAAAAGTACATCAAACAAGAACCAGATACATCACAGGATACTGTTCAGATTTTATATTAAATCTTGCAATGGGCTTTACGTTATTGTTGTTTCAAAATCTCAGTGAGTATTCTGGACCTTGTCTTCAAGACTGTGCACACGTGATTAACAGCTCTTGCATACTCAGGGAGCATGCAGATAAAACTTAGTTCTGCAGTACTTTCAGGTCTACCCAGCAGCTTCCAGTTCCAGGTAGAATATCTCTAATACACACCCATGCAGCATGCATTGATTCTTTGAAAAGCATTAGAAATAGGAGAGCAGCCATGCCAAACGCCAAGATGTTCAGCATTTCACAATCAAGTACCTTTAAACATTTTGGCATTATGGACTGGCTTCTTCAGTTTCTTCAGGAAATTATTTTGTCAACCAGAAGAGCAAGGCATGGGTAGATTTCCACCTGAAACTTCACATAGGATTTCCTTGTCGAAATTGTTTCATCTGTGTGGAGATGCCAGTCAGTAGCTTCCCCTTAATGCAATTTAGGACTGTAGCAAAGACTGGAAAAATGACAGCCAAGTGTGTTCCACTTATTCTGTTGCTAGGGCTTCAGGTACAGAGCTTTAACAGTGAACTTCACATGTAGTCTCTCAGGGATCTGTAGATGGTACAAGAAAATGTTATTTCACATCAAAAGCTACTGTACTTGTATTTTATATCTCTTGCATATACACATGCAGGAAGAGTCATAAACTCAATTAGACCAAAGGGGGGCATATGCACATCCTTAAAGAGAGAAAGCTCAGTCCTGACAGTGTAATATGTTTTGACTTCAACTGTGTATATATTTATACAGGCATGTGCATGTGTGTTCTGTCATCATATGGTATCAGTGAATTCAGGACAGCTGAAGCTATAAGCTTATCCTTTCTGCATATTTATGTGACAGAAATGTGGAAGCTCTCCTCTCATTAAACAGAAGTTTCACAATAATCTTCATTTCTCTCCCACCCAGAGAGAAATATTTTCTGCATTTCATGATCAACATTTACAACTGGATCATCTCTCCCTCTTTCTAGGCTAGGATTTTTTTGGGCCCTATTTGGAGTATAGTGCATGCATCCGTTTCTCATGTACATGTCCAGGAAGGATGAGCCACAATCTTCCCTGAGTTTGTATGCACTCCTCTGAGAACAGGAAGTCCTTGAATTTTCTAGTGATTTTTTAACCCTTTAACCAGAAGCTTTAACCAAAACCTTTTCTTCACTTAGAGTCTGCACTGTAAGAGATACTAACGAATTTCAGACACACACGTCTGTTTCTAGGAGAATGAATATTCAGACAAATCAACTTAGAAACTCAGGGAAGTCTTGCAACTACTCTACCTTGGACCACTTTGTGTCTGGTACAAAGTACCCATCCTTATACTGTCACAAAGCAGGAGAGCTCAGTGCACTCAGTATGTTGTTGGTTTTTTTCTATAGGTAAATGAAAACACCACTAGAATGCAACTGGGCCAAATTCTCTGCACTGGAAGAAAGAGGTCAACTCTGTAGACTCAAGGGTGCAGATTTGCATCTGCAATGATAAAAAATGTGGCTGAATATTTTCCTGATTTCATTTTTTAAACGTGTTTATTAGATTTTATTTTATCAGAAAATTCATGCAAGTATGATTTATACGTAATAATCCCCATATTTTTTTAATTACCTTGCCATAAAACCTGAATAACTCTCCCTACTTTGATCTCCAACACATTCTGGAGAATACTGCACCAGGCATGCCTAAATCAGTTAAGCCATGCACAGAGCTGTTCCTGCAGGGAAGCTTTCCCACATCAGAAGATTGTGTAATAAAACTTAACACAGCTCATTAATTTTCTCTCTTAACCAATGCATCTGACAAGAAGTGACTTTGAAAACCTAAAGGAATGACACAACTCTTATGCTTTGCGTGAAACATCTGTTTCCAGCTCCTTTGCTATTAAATTGACATCTTTTTATTTGAAAAGTTCCTTTTATTTCCCAACTTCCTGCAATTGGTAATGTATATATCCCAAAGAGCTTAAATTCACAGCTTTTAAAACTTGATTAACTAAATGCTGGGTTAGTCCTGTCCCAAAGGAAAATGCCTCTTGCACAGACAGATTAAGTGGTACAGCTATGCTTTTTAATCAATTATTAAGAATTTGTTTATTCAGGCAATGTCAGACTTCATAAAGCATCAAAACAGACTTCAAATCCCAAATAATGTAAACACTAGTGTGATTGCATATGAAAAATATTAGCATTCTTGGATCTGGAAAATCGATAGAAGGTGAGCATGTCGTACTCGCTCTCTCACCCATGAAGGCCACAGGCAATATTGGGTTCCCAGCCACAAAGACCCACAATGCTACTTGCAAAAGCAGAGGTTGCAGAAGTCTTGCATGGGGAGTTAAAATGATTTTCAGCAGAAGCCAAACACCTTAATAATCCTGACTTTTCTTTTAAATTTCTACCACTTACCCCCATATTCCAATTAAATTGCTTCCTTAGTTCCCAGTAAATTGAGGAAAAAAACAAAAATAAATACAATGGCGAAAATTTTCAAGATCATTTCATGTTATGTGCAGAGATTAAGCACAGTTAAATTCTGGAAGCTGATTCAATTCCAGTCTGATAAACAAGATGAATGCATTTTATTGCATGTTGTTTGGAGGCTAAGTATTGTTTGGTAGCTCTGGTAAACCAGCTACACCCTTCCAATTAATGCAATTTTAAGACCTTTGAACTTGCTCATACACCCCTCCACCTTCAAAAAGCTTTACTTTTGAGCATAGTTTAGCAAGGAAGACTTAGTAGTGAAAAACTGTATCAAAATGTTTGAGAATCTTTCATTTGAGGAAAAATAGGTCTATTTTTTCTGTTACGAGTTCCTCCTGGTGTTTTGATTGCTCTGAAAAGATGCATTTTTTTTCTAAATGATCCAAAGATTGGCAGTAAAGAGCCAGTCCTGGAAGTCACCTAATCTTCAGATAAAATTTTACATTAGATTAATTGGGTAGCACCCCGAGGTCACAGCTGGCTTGGTGGGACTAAGTGTACAAAGTGCACACAGCAGCCTTTGCTGGACCAGGATCTAAAACAGAACCAACTGGGTAACAGCTCGTTTACCAAGAGGGAGCTTTCCCTCCTCTTCCTTTTTTCTGGGCTGTGTCATCCATTAGCTTTGCGTGGAGTTTGAATCCAAGCCCGATGCTCAGCTGCTGCCTGTGAGCCTGGAGGCTGCTCCCTCTTGCAGTTCAGTTTCTAGGGAAGAGTAAGTTTTGCCAGATCTGTTCTCCACCCCGTCAGTCCCAAGTGTGGGCCTTTCTCTTACACACACTGCACAGACAAGCTGCACTCCAAGAAGTGGGTTATCAGGATCCTTTGCTGCATTTGCACACTGGTGTAAGCAGTGCCTGCTATCAAATAAAGCATGAAGTTCATGCCAGACTGGCAATTAATGCTGTCATTTTACAGTCCCAGCTAAATGAAATGCACAGCCAGAAAAACAAAAATAAGAGAATGAAGGAAAAATATGTCCCTTCTAACATTGCCAAGCTATGCAGTAAGTGGGAAAAGAAGGCAGTAGGAGTCCAAGATGAACAGAGTACACATAATTTATAGGATCAGAGGAACTGAGCAAACAGAGCGAGCCAAAGATTTTTGACACGTATGGGGAGGACTGCACTCTTTAACCCATGCTGTTTATTTATTTTGGAAAACAAGAAGATGGCTGAAAGGCACATTACAATATGAATCAATCCCAATATTTGCTCTTTGGTACCAGCTTGGTGCATCAGTGGCACGTTTTAAAGCATGGCTTACGCAGACATGCAGGCACAAACTTGTATCTGGCAGGAGGGAGTGGACCACCTGTGCCCTCCCAGCCCGCTTTGCTCTGATGATTCTTCTCACCAGAGCTCAGAGTATTTTCCTTTTATTTTCACATGAGAGTGATAGACAACTTTGCTAATCCTACATGTTTCATATCAAAATCTTAACAGGGTGGAACATGAGGGTGACTCACCTGAGGAGATGTTGAAGAGCAGGCCTGGGCTGCTGTGCAGTGCTACCCCAGGACATTTGGGTGGCATGAGCACGAGCAGCTGTAGCCACTTGTTCTGTCCCACAGAGAAGATTCAGTTTGCCCAGAAGTATCCATACCAGCCGAACACAGTACAAAGACATAATTTACATACTTTGGGAGTCCTATCTTAACTGATTAAACACTTCAAGAATGCTACAGATCAGCCACCTTCACCCTGTGAAGTAGGTAATTAACATGACTGTATTATGAGTGCAGAAATAAATTACTTACCCATGTTCACATACGAAGACCATGGCCAAACTGGTAATAAGATCCAGATTTTCTGCCTCCCACTCTCTGCACCACAGAAATGTGACATATTTCCACAAGCTGTGCACTAGAAGACAGGGGGAAGAGACAGGGAGAAGTCGTAATGGACAGAAAATCACCAAGTAGTGCATGGCAATACAAATCTCTCTTCGGCTGTGGTGGTTTAGTGTTTTGCAGTTATTAAGGGAAACAAAGGAACTGTCCAAACCTTCCAGGAACAATTTCCATTTAGGAGGTCTGAGGAGAGAGGTTCATAATCCAGTTGAAATCTTCCATACTTTGCCTTATTTTTCCTACCATACAAAAAAAAATGCAATTCTGAGAGCTAGAGGGGAGAGGAAAGTAAAGACAAGCTGAATCATGTTTAATAAAAAGGTTTATAGCCATTCCTAGCAGGATTCCATCCAACTGGCACATCACACTCCTATCAGAAGTGGCACTCACTGAATTAGATAGTGTGTTATTGCTCCAGCAATATCACCTGAAGACCTGTTTAACATCAATGTAGGAACCCCATTTTTTCCCTAGTAAATCTAGGCCACCAGAAAGTATTGTGTAATGACTGAATTTAGTTTCATCATATGTCCTGATATTCCAGGCTGAACTGGACCCAACCTGGTCATTCATAACAGAAGAAAGTAGAATTATCAAAGTAAATATTGGCTGATGTGATTGATGCTGAGGAAAATAAAAGATAGAAAACAACACTGGAGAAATTGGCACCATGCAAAAACGCTGCCCAAATTTTATGCCCAACTTTTTCTTTTTTCTTCACTAACATATCAAACATAACTCTGTATCATGTAGAACTGGGTGCAAACCCTGTGCAAGAGCTGAGAGAAAAGAAATTGATGTCTAAGTCTCATTTATACCATGTCTTCACATTTCTCTCACCACTAGCCATTTTCTTTCTCTCGTGTTTCATCATTTTTCTCCTCCACTAGAGCAGAACTTCAACACATGAAATACTGTGTTCTTTTAGTGTATTTTAAAGCCCCACAGTAGAAAACTTTCAGCAGTATTCATAAAGCCTCACTTATTGAACCTTTGGATTTTATTCGTATCTGAGATGTAAAGAAGAAGCACAAATATTCCGACACAAAGAAACTACAGATGATAAAATGCATAACTTACACAACTTATGAAAAGCCACGTTACTGGAAAGTATGACTGTACAGAATATACAGAACAAGATCAGGAATTATGACACAAAGCAAGCATATGCAAATTGAGAGTCACTCCTCAGTGGATGTCAGGAAGTATAATTAGTTCCAGCACAAAGCTGTCCAACAGGTCTGAGCTTATTGGAGAAATAACTTTATTACAGGGCAACATGCATGACTTGGGCAAATTACTGCACTTACAAACGAAGCGAGACCAGCTTTGAGATCCACACGAATGGAGAGGTTTGAAAAATTGCCAATAATATGTACGGCTGGTGCCAAGTTATCCTGGAATCCATATATCTGCCAAATCAGTTGCATATACTGCGAATTAACCCGGTGATACAGGAAGAGAGGCAGGAAAGCTGTGCCTAAGATGTGGGTGCCGCTGGAATTTTGCAGCTGCACTCGAGCTTTAATTGGAACCAGTGGCCATCACTCACCCATCACAGGCCAGTCATGCTCCAAATCCCACACACATCCTGCACCCATCCTGTGGAGGGTGTTAGGTCTCCCTAGGTCTGGACAGAAGACACTAGACACGATGGTATCTCCTTCAGACTTGGATGTTTATTATTTCTTATCTATGATACATTTTCACTAGATGTGAGTTCTGTCTAAGAAGACAAGAAAATGGCCACTTCTACCTCCTTTCAAGGACTTTTAAACAATAAGCAAAACAATAAGCAAAACAAATTAAAATCCAATACATAAGTTATTTATAACCCAATAAAAGATCACTTAATGTCTGCTATGTGGGCTTTGACTAACCAATTAGAAAAGATCACCAAAACCCCAGAAGAAGGAGGAAGAACAAAGTGAAGGAGAAGGACCCAGGCAATGCCCAAATCCCTCCATATTGTTCCGTATATATATTACTATATTCCATATTCCTAAACCCCAAACTCTAAGTACTTCATCCTGTGCCATCACACACTTCTATGCAAACTACACATACACACTCCCAGTGCTATCACTCAGTTTTGGAAGGTGTTCCCACGGCCCCAGGTCAAAGTCAGTGCCCTCCCAAGGGTTGCTACCTGTCAAAGCAGAAAACCTGATATTTTCAGCATCCAGGGTTCCAACACCATCCCACACCCACCCCATTGTTATCACTCTCCAGTCACACTCCAATCAAGTCCCCATCACGTATCCATGGCATCACAAATCGCCCTCTAATCAGGCGATTAGAAGCTTTGGAAGGCCTGCAGAGGTACGAGGTCTATTAGGCTCAAGGTCTATTAGTCTCAAGGTCTGAGGATGAACATCACCAGAATATGAAAATCCAGTTGATGATCCAGTAGAAAAAACTTAACTCCATTTCACTGTATCATAACTGTTTTATTTCCTACGTGCTTGTGCAAATGCAAAGTTAACTTCTCTTGCCAGCATAGTGCTGAGAGCTGCGTGTTCCTGTCTAGGGTCACATGGCAAGTACAGTGCGACCAACAAATATTAATAAACACCTTAAGCTGCTCCAACCAAAGAGCTGCTCCAGCTCTCCGTTCTTTTATAGGGCTAAATTACATAAATTAACAGGAAGATGCAAGAAGCAATGGTCATTAAATGTTTTTAATGTGTTTGTTTTGCAGTAAAGCACAACAGCTTGTAAAACTGTTCATATAATTTTTGCGGTAACACAAGTCAGGAAGAATTTTAGTGCAGCCAATTCTCTCAGAGCAGTTAGAAAAGCACTATCATTTGAATTCTTTCAGTGACCCTTTCTGCTAAGAGAAGCAGCAGTAGATCTATGTCCTCCTCAGAAAAAAATGCCTGAGACAGCCATTAAAGTATCCACAGTCAGCTGAATTTTGGGTTCCATCTGGTGTTTCCATTTGCACCAATGAAAAGTGAACACAAAGCTCACGTTTTGACTGGATGTTTTTCACTGCCCCTGAATGCAGAAGTGTAGGGCTCAGAGGCATCAAGGAGTTAAACTGACTGTCTACATACATTTGGAGGTATCATTTCCCCTTTGAGCTATTATCACACTTGAGTTCTCTTCCACACATCCCTGAAATCTTAGGCAACTCTCATATCATCTCTGAATTTAATTTTGCTTTTATAAACCAGGGATAGTACTTTCCATCTCTGACTGTCATAAACTGATATTTTCTGGAAGAAAATATTTGTATCAGCTTTCAAATTTCTACTCAATGAATTAAACTCTACAGCTTATTAGAGGCATTTGTACAATTACCCCCTTCTGACAGCAATCTGCACATTTGCTTACAAGCTCAGAACAGTCCCATCAGTGTCCTCTGTTTTTGTTTGGGTTTTTGGTATATTTTACAATATTCACCTTAACAGTAACAGAGCTATTCTGGCTTCCCTGTTTTTTTACACCCATATATTTAGCTATTGGTATAGCTGAGTGGGAAGTCCTGGGAAAGTCAAAAATGCGGGGGATTTGAGAAAATGAAGCCAGAGAAGGGATAATGAGCTAAAGCCAGGAGCAGGACTAGAAAACATGTAGAATAAATTACTATATTATAAAAATTAACTATAACTAAAATATAGTTTTCTGAAATCTGACAGGAGCAGTCTTTTTACTCTCATGTCACTAGACCACCTTTGATCCATTCACAAAGGAATGTCCTCTACCCACAGAGACCTGCAGTCCAGTTTGGGTTAAAACCCTCAAGGCATTTCACATGAATTTCTGTTTCTGCAGTCTCTTAAGTTCCAGGGCTGGAAAGATCACTTACTCCAAACAGGCAAAAAAAAATCTTTCCCTGTAAACAACAAATGTGAAGACCTTTCTACAGAGTATAAAATTGAATAAAGATGTACAATAATGGAGGTACTGTGAATGTTAAAAATAAATGAGTCTTCAAGCACGACGAGAGCTAACACCAATGAACAATATCTACCAGGCTGTGGCACAGCTAATATGGTGACAGACATGGCTGCTGTAGAGCTTCTTATGTTGTTTTCAGAAGCAGAAACCCTGATACATCCAAGAGGGGCTTGAAAATGTTCCTTCTCCCAACTGTATTTTGGCAAGTAGGCCCTTGCTTGGCATGTTTCCATGTTGGGACACAGGAAAATCCCACCCTACCCAAGAGCTTTTCAGAGTCGCCCCCTGAGGTGTCACCCACACAAACTCCCATTTGTCATCTTCATGTTCTACCTCCTTTTACCGGCTCGAGGTTGCAACTTTCTGCTTGTGGTTTTCAGGGTTGCCAGAGGTTTTCTCCTCAGTTTGCCTCTCTCTGGTTTAGGATCTGCTAGGAAACATGAACGTTTCAACCTAGGACGACGTTAACAATTGCGGACATTGTTTCGCTTCATTATTTTTACAGAAAACAGTGACAGCAGTAAATATGGTGTGACAGCTGAAATGATGAGAATTACCATCCTGAAAGAGAGCTCTGTAAGGTTTATAAAGCTCACCATTTTTTTAAAGAAAAATTGGTTTTTACTACAGGCATCTTAGGATCACAAATTATTGGCAAATTATTAGGGCAAATTATTTCGAGCAATAAAAGAGCATGAGACAAGCTGAATCTCTGAGATTGTGCTCTCCAGCTGACTTTCACTTGAAAGGGATGTTCAGAAACTGGGAATAGCTCAGAAAAGGGTTACAGGAATGGGTCTGTGGCTGGAAAACCTGTCTTTTCCTGAAAGACTCTATAGATTCAAACTTATCCAAGGTAATTTGAATGCTTGACTTGATCATAGTTTATGAGCTCATCCATGCCAAAAATATTTCCCATCCTATAAATCATCAAGTCTGCTTTAAGCTTGGAGACAGGGATATGAAAAAGTCCAATCACTAGAGCAAAAAAATCGAACTGAAAATAATGTGAATTCTTACTAGGTAGGTAAATTAGCACTAAAATAGTCTATTTGACATAATATATTCCCTGTCACTTGAAAACTTAATAGCAAAACCAAATGTCTTCTTAAAAAAATTAGGTTTTGTTTAGTTCAGATCTATAAGCTTGATGTGAGAATAGCTGGCAGAAATGGTTAGGTGTCACTGTTAGGATCTGTCCTCTCTCTTGAAATCCAGAAATATATGCAGTCTTGTGAGGATATTTGCACACCTTTAATAGTAATTGTGCACTCATGCATAACTTCAAGTTGTTGTTACTTGTCAAAATCAGAGGTCTGTTGTTACACAAGACAAAATAAAGTGATATCTCTCAATAATTTCTAACTGTGAATTTCTGTCCCTGCAAAGTCCATAAGCCTCTCAGTAACTTCATAGCTTTCTCAGTTGGATTAGAGACTTAAAATGTGAGGGATCTTGTCTGGCAAAGCTGACTTTGCTAATCAATAATTTTTTGTCCCTGGCTTTACACCTCTTAGGACTAATCAGGAATATAAGGTAGGAACCCAGTGAAAGAGACCAGGAAAGTTCCCAGTAAAAGCCAGGATCATTCAACTAAAAAAAAAAAAAAAGGTCCAAAATATCTCTCACTGATGAGATATTGGTATGAATCATGAGTCACAGCATTCTAAAATCAAGTATTTTCTGAAAATTGTTGCTTAATAAGGAAAGCAAAAGCCAGGCTACTGGCTTTATGACTTATGCTTTGCTCATTTATTTCAACACGTACAGTTTGTTCTCATGCATAATACTTTCTAAATACTTTCTAAAGTATTGGGAAATGCATATAGTACATTTTCTAAAACAAATAATTATCTCAGAAGCCACTACTGAACCCTGCTCTAAACCCTTTAAGAAACTGAAAATACTGGCATGCTTGGAAGCAAAATTAGGGTATCACACCACATTCCCAAATTTCTTATGCACAAGTATTTTGCTTGACTTTGGTGAAAATAAAATTGATGGACATTCTGCAGTGTCAAGATTCTGGCTACTTGATGAATGATTGTTCCTGTGGGTAACCCTGCTCCAGAAAGGTGTACATTTTTTTCCTCTACTTCAGCCAAAGTGAACCAGCCGGACTTTTTGGGGCACTTTGTAGTGACAATCTAGAGGTGTTTTATTAAGAGTTTTATAATGAGTCATATGCACACTGGAATGACATTTAACTGTAAGTCTATCTATACTGTATATAAATGGAGTAAATAGTATATCATTTGCTTCAAAAACACTGCCATCTTGAAGATAATAGAATGTGATTAAAATTTATCCCCTTCTGGCTCTCTTCCCATTGAAGAATTACAGTTTCCCCTGGTATTTCTAACCTGCAAGGACTTCAAAATTTTGTGGTTTTGCCAAGTAGAACAGGACTAAAATAACACCACCAAACCATTAATAACTCATGTGTAGTTCAATTTTTGGAGACTTTTAGGACCATCTAGGTAGCTGTTTATTTTAGACTATGATTTGAATATATGAAAATATACTAAATATTTCAGCTGTACAATTCTCTAGAGCAATTAAAGTATAAAAGTTCTGGAACTGCACTATTAAAATTTTAACTAGACAATAAATCTCAGGCTGTGGGGGACCATCAAAAAGTGTTCATTCCTCTGTTCTTGTTTTTAACTTAAGGATGAATTACAAATTCACTCATTTAATTAATATTATGGTTACTTGTAAAACACATAAAAAACAACACTGAAGTTCTTGATATGTTCAATTTTGTCCAAGACATTGCTTAGGAAAAAAGCATCTTCCTTACTGAAGTTTCATGTTTTACAAGCAAATCCAAATGTTTTTTAAACAATAGTTACGATTTCCTAGACATATACAATTTCCTAATGGGAAAATAACTCTTGATATAATAGCAGTCAGAGTCTACTACTTGTTTAATATCTCCTTTTAGACTTCTCATAACTAGATAAAAAAGTCACAAGAAAAATGCAGCTTTCATTAAACAAGCTGCAAAATAGACACCAGCAAGAAGCCACTGGGGTACGTTTGTAATCAAATAACTCTCTACATTACTAATGCCTATTTCTGGCTTTCCTACTTTTCTCTAAAGGAAACTGCTCACTTCTAAAATATAGCTTTTAATTTGTGGAGGGTAAAAATTTAGTATTTAATAAGCATACTTACCAAAGGCTTTTAAAAAATTAATAGAAACCAAATAAATCTTGGCTATTAAAAAAAAAAATCTGACACACAGGTTGAGTTATACCAGCCAGCACAAGTACACAGTAAGATTCCAGATGTGCTATTTTCCTGTACACTGACAGCTATCAAACCCACCCCTGCAATAAAAAAGTCCTGAAATGGGTTTTTAATCAGGTCTAGATTTCCATTAGCCCATGAGGACTGATGTCTGTGTGTTGTGGTTTTTATTCTTTACAGCACATGCCATTGCTCTTAATATGTGGGGAACACATATTAAGTCAAAACCTTTTTTCAGTAACCTCCTGAAATGGATTTTTTCATATCTAAATTGAAGCCAAATAAACATTATTAACAGCTGTATTTTCACAAAGTATTTGAAGGAAGGGTTAAACTCGGGATTGCTCAATTAACATTTCCCAGGCACCACATAAGGCCAGAATGGTCAATGGTTGGACAATGTTAAAAAGACTCTGAAGTATGAAAAAATGTCAAGGGAATTCAAATAACATGACAAGTTTCAATAGGAATAAAATAAACCCCAATTTTTCTCTCTGAAAAACACTCAGAGGCTGGCTTTGTATTAATTCCCATCTTCCTGGAAACTGTTAGATAGCTATCAATTTCTTCTTATGTATTTATTATAAACATTGGTACAAGATGTTCTGACTGTTTCCAGGAAAATCCTGTTAGTTACAGTTGTACAGAATCAATTTCACATAAAAATCATACAGCACACTTACAGACAAAAAGAAATCTTTAGGCATCTAGTGCAATGAACAAACCACTGTGGTTTAAATCCTTTGCAAAACTTCAGCAGAACAATTGGCATCACTAAAAATACTGCAAATTAAAGATATTAGAAGAAGCTGTTTAGGAAAAAAAAATTAACCATGGTAAAAAGGCTAACAGAAAAAAAAATGTATTGTTTGTGTCCTAAAAGGGTGTAATTTACCTCCATCACATCATGCAGACTAGTATTTGGATTCATTAAAAAGCTGGCATATTTCCTTACTTTGAACAGATGTCAAGAATGTGACATTTTGTACCTTTAAAGTGCAAAGATCATTTGCAATTACTGCCAAATTAATATTCCACTGTATGAAAAAATGGTCAGCCATGTGAAGCTTCTAACCTAGCCTGCCTTCTGCCTTTCCAGACTAAATGTAAAAAACTAATCCTCCAAAAAGCAAACCCAAAAGATAAGAAAACATGAAAAATATAAAAAAAGGTATAGGTATAGGTAAGTATAAGTATAAGAAAAACCTTACTTAAAATGTCAGTATAAAGGCATAGTATGAATCAAGAGCAGAATTTAAAATGTTTGTCAGCAATTTCAACGCAGACTTTATTTTTGAGGTGGCAATTAAGAGATGTGTCTGTTTGGTATAGAGAGGGGTTCCATTTTGTCATGTTAGATGTTAGAGTCATTCTACTTTTTTCTTCAATCCATCTTTGTAGTTCATACTAGACTGAAGTGACAAGGAAATTTTATCTCCTTTTTCTAATCTATGTCAGTGTTTAGTTTTTGCCATAAGAATCAGCAACCAGAGTTTTCAGAGCCATGTACTAAACCTAATTCAAAGTCAGAACAGGAAATCCTGGTCCAGTTGTCTTCACTAAGTTTTTCAGGCCTGCCTTTTTTCCTCCTGCCAAAGGCAATGAATGCTGTGATACTGAACACATATTTGCCCATCACCTCACCTTTCCCCACAGCTGGAGAAATTCTGCTGTGAGCAGGAAAATTCAGAGTATGGGACCAGAAGAGCAGAGCATGAGTAGCTTCTCCTTTGCACAGATACTGCATGTGTGGCACTGCCCCATGCTATGAAACACAAGCAGAATTCCAACTGCTATGAGGGAGGAGATCTGTTTACAACTAAAGCAGGCAAAACTTCACTTGTGGAAATTATACTTGGCTTCTCGTAGAGCAACAGCAACTCACACTGGCTGAAAAGCCACCTAAGGAGGATCTTCCTGCTCCTCTTTCAACTTCAGGCATGTTCACAGCAAAATCCTGACAATATCAGAGCCGTGATTGGCATACACCATCTCAGCTCTGAGAGATGAAGCTTTAGAGGAAACAAAGACCCAACAGCAGCAGCCCAGCTCTGCAGCCAGCAGCCCCATCCACAAAGGAGACACCTTTGCCATCACTAACCTGAGCAACCAAAAGAGAGAAGCAGAAGAACAGGACCACCTCCACTGGCCCTGCCTTTTTGTGCAGGAGGGTTCACACCCTGTGCCTACTGCCTGGAGTCCCACTGTGTTCCTGGGGTGCTACAGGGAGCCTTCTCCAGGCTCAGAGGAGGCAGGAATCAGTCATGCACCTCCCTCATTGTCTCACTTGCCACAATCCAGACCACATTCACATCACAGCAGGCAATGGCACCCATACTCACAACATGAGGTGGGATTCCTTCAAGTTCTCATCCACAGCACTGCTGCTTGAGTTTTAGTCAGATCCACACCTGAGTGTTTCTATAAAGTGGTGGAATGCTACAGACTTATCCATGCTCATACCAAATGAGTTCAGGATGATTTATTTTTACTAGAAAAAAGACTATTGAAAGGATTATTAATGGTGTTATCACAGAGCTTCAGAAATAGTTGGTAGCACAGGCTCAGAGACTTAGGAAGTGGATTTGGAGTATGCAGAACAGACTAAGGTTTTTCTTCTGGTAAAGAGCAGTCTGTATGAATACTAAATCAAGTGGGCACTTCATTCGTCTATTAGTGATTTTTTTAAGGGTTTTCTAAAGTATTTCTAATAAAAGTCATACAAGCTAACTTTGAAACACTGGCCTTAAAATCCATCAGTTAATCTGTGTGTAGTTCTTACAGAGACTGAAATGACTTCTTGCAATTTTCCTAACATTCTTAGCTATTTGCTTGCTTGCAAAAGTAAACCTGTCTTACTTGATCCTGGAGTTTCAATAAGCCAGAATTAACAAAATAAAAAGAATCAGAGCTAGACTAAAATTTATAGCATTATCTGAGGGAATATTTTCCTTTGGACAATTTTGGTTTTTAAATAAACAAAACCACAGAGAAATATGAAAATATCAAACCATTGAAATGCGAGCAAGCTGAGCTTCTCCTGGGAATTCTGTACTGCTTGGCAAATGTATGTGAACAGTAAAGAACCTGGACTGAGCTGGGCTGCACACTTCGAGGGAAGGGGAGGGAAGGGGAGGGAAGGGGAGGGAAGGGGAGGGAAGGGGAGGGAAGGGGAGGGAAGGGGAGGGAAGGGGAGGGGAGGGAAGGGGAGGGAAGGGGAGGGAAGGGAAGGGAAGGGAAGGGAAGGGAAGGGAAGGGAAGGGAAGGGAAGGGAAGGGAAGGGAAGGGAAGGGAAGGGAAGGGAAGGGAAGGGAAGGGAAGGGAAGGGAAGGGAAGGGAAGGGAAGGGAAGGGAAGGGAAGGGAAGGGAAGGGAAGGGAAGGGAAGGGAAGGGAAGGGAAGGGAAGGGAAGGGAAGGGAAGGGAAGGGAAGGGAAGGGAAGGGAAGATGTATCTCCAGAAATGATGCCTCAGTCCTGTGAGGTAATACCTGAATCACTACCTCAAGGATATGCTCTTTTCACTGACAATATGGGAAGGGGAGGATGAGTGTAGATCTCACACACCATAAGTAAATTAATAACAGCAAATAACTTGTTCTGAATGTCCTAAAAGCCATGGACTTTAAGAAAAAGCAGTTTATCCTGAGAACATAACATGGCCACCCCAGACTCACCTTCCAGAGCCCACTGAAGTGCATGCACATACATGTGCAAATACATGTAAGCAAATACAACAGGCTAAATAGCCTAAGCCACAAGCAAAAACAGGCGCAGAGGGATCACTGAGATCAGTATCAACAAGCACTTTGAGAAGAACAAGATTCAAAGGATTCCTGTTGGAACCCGAAATGGTTCCAATGGCACACCTGTATGGCATTTAGTCCCTGAGAGTCAGCTGCACAGACATTACCTTTAGAGCAGGACAGACTAAATCTGTTTGGGCTACAGCCTCCTGAGACACCTCATGATAAAATTCTCTCTGATTTTCTTGCCTCCAGCCAGCAGTCCTTTGGTCACTGTAGTGGCAGGATAGCAAGGCCCCTTCAGAGTACCTCGGTCAGGTACATAGCTCCTCTGTAAGATCAGCTCTTTCTTCCACACTTACATTTTAGATCTCAACAAACCAAGAACATCAAGTTTCCTGTCCAACAAAAGAGGACTGTGAGGCTGCCAGAGGAGAGCTGTTACTTGGAAAGCATTTACTTTTGCAAAATACAGGACCTGGAGTAAATCAAGGAGTGGTCTTGCAGCCATTCATGGCAATAGAATTTGTCTTTCTGAAATTCATCTCCAGTACTTTGGTGTTGAATATAATTTCTGACACTCACCTATTTTTTTGCTTTGCTTACAGAAAAGTTTCTCTCCTGTTAGTGTGGTGTGCCTGGGAGAGGAAGGGAGGCATTTGTGCACCTGCATTTACATTTTGCAAAGGGCTTTGAGAAGGAGCTCTTTGGGAAGGCACTGTATGAATTGATACACTGTGGCTAAGTCAGAGCGAAAGGAAAACAGGCTGCCTAGATACTGAACCTCCAATTTAAACCACAAAGGTAGATGGCAAGCACTAATTCAAGAACAGGTGGCTTTTTGCTCATAATATTTTATGGCTTTCATTGCTTTACAGTGGAATGAGCTAACCCACAGCTCCCCTCTTGACCTACCCAACATCCTCAAGTTTAGTGAAAAACAGGTGTTTGGTATCTTGGCTTTCCCCAAGCATTCCCACAATCCAGGGACTTTTTCAGCAGATTAAAAAGCCTCTTACTTTCACCTCAGAATTGAAGGCAAATAGCAGAGTGTGTATAGAGTGGTGGGTACACACTTAATAACCAAAAACTTTATGCACGAAAGGAATACTTGTCTTTTCTATCCAGCACAAGTAAAATGCAATAAAAGGACAACAGTTCAAAAACTCAGAAAAATCTCATGGCAACATCTTTAAAACTGGACAAATGCTGGTGAGCCTGGGGCTGCTGGGAATCACATATTCACTAAAAATGCTGAGTGTATCCACTCATGGTACAAGGCCTCAGTTAAAAACTTCATTCCAAATTGGAAAATTCTGATACAAATTTGAACAAAAATGTTACACCTGCCAACATTTTGTATCCCTCAGATGTAGCCCTTTATTGATATAGTTAGTATTTATAATGTCTCTCATAGGAACTTTGAGTTTTGCTGCAAGACAAAGCCAAACAATAAGAAAGATCCAATTTTAATGAAAGAGAAGTCCTGCTAATGCTAAGAAGGTTAAGGGGGGAAAAGAAAAAAAGAAAACAAAAAAGGAGCAGCAGTTTGATACAAAATCCTAACAAGCTGATCATATCACAGCACAAGAGTCCTATGGGGTGACACTTTTCTCTCAGTAGCCAGGGTTTCCATTTTCACCTGTGGTGAAAATGTGTGAAGAAAGTAATCTTTATAAAATTACCTGTTCAATCAATATGGAAAAAAATCTTTTCTGAGAAGTACAGTACCTTTTCAAAATTCAATTGTTTGTAATTTGAATAGATAGATAGATGGATGGATGGATGGATGGATGGATGGATGGATGGATGGATAGATAGATAGATAGATAGATAGATAGATAGATAGATAGATGATAGATAGATGGATAGATGGATAGATAGATGGATAGATGGATAGATAGATAGATAGATAGATAGATAGATAGATAGATAGATAGATAGATAGATAGATAGATAGATAGATACAAAGAAAGATTAACAGATCAGTAGGTAGAGAACTTGTGGAAACTATATACTGCTCAGCAAGGTGATTTTGATACATATGATGCATATACCACTTGGAAAAAGCCATATGAGTTCAACTTAGTACTTAATAGGGACTAAATATGGGCTGTCCATCTGAAGTGCCTATGACTTCCACATACAATAAAAATGGTTGTGGAGTGAGATGCCTACCACTATATGAAACTGGTCATTTTTGTAAAGTGTTTTATTGGACTCATTACATTCAGTTTATAAACAATGTGTGACCTGAGAATAGTGTAAAACTGCTAACTTCTTGTGTTGCCTCAGTCCATGGGGGTCTGTAATTTACTTTTTTTTCAACCTTAAGTGTTCAAGAATAATGGAAGGGCAAGCCAAGTAATATTAAAAAACCTCAAGCAAAATAAAAGCTGAAAAATGTATATACATAAAACAGATCTGTGAAGCTGACGTGAAATATTTCAGATTAACTGGCCAGTTGATTAATGAAGCCAGAAGGAAAAAGTCCAGATCAAGTTTAACATTATGCATGTGTGCACATGCAGACACGTGTGTGTGTGTGCGTTTCATGGAGTTCAAGTAACTCATATTTATACATTCTGATTTCTCTTGCCCTGATCAGTAGCCTACATCTTGCTAATTTATAATTGATTTATTTTACTCACAGGAAAGTTTGGAGTTTCTGTTTCAGTGTTTAATTGGGGTGGGACAGTAGTTCAAAATGTTTTGCCAAGACATTTAAGTGACAGTTCCACGTCATATGGGCATGGGAAAATGTCATAAATATCTGCAGAAAAAAACAGGTTTAAATTAAATTCATAAAATATTAAAGATCATCAGAAAAGCCCTAATAAAGGTCTGATTAAAAATCAAATATGAGGAATAAGCAGAAAGTTGTTTGCTTCAGAAATGACAAAGCTACAGTATATTAGCAGACTAAGGGAACCCACCTTGTAACATCAAATCATGCAATAAAAGCTATCACTTCCATCACTATTCCACAGATAAACATGGGCACACTGGTGCATGTGAGGCTGGAAGCTGGGGAGCAATGTGAGTGACAAGTTTACAGTGTTTGTGTTTGACAGGCTGGTTTTGGCAGTGTACATGCAGGTAAGGCAAGAAATAAGTGAATGGACTTATTTGTGAGAGACAGAGGAGGAAAACACACAGCAGGGAAATTGGTGTCTCAGACTGAGACTCAGAAGAGCTCATGAAATGACTGTGAATATCTCAGACCTTCCCTAAAAGTTTCCCAGGGAAGCTGCAATGAGAAATAAAGACTCAAAATCTTTTCACATTATTTTCTCATATTTTTGGTATAAGCATGACAAAAGACCTTTGGTTCAGGTAATGCACAGATGCTTGTGACAATAGACAGGAAAAAGGACAAAAACGTCTGGGGGGGAAAAAGGGAGAGTACAGGAAAATAGGTCATATTTAAAATTTACTAATAAAAAGTAGGTGCTAGAAAGTATCATCTTTTCCTTTAAAATAAATATTTGTTTTGGGGTTCCAAAAACAAAATATGATGAGGGATCTGGCACACTTTACAGATGAGCTCCTGGGGAACCTTCTGAATATACAGCACCAGGCAGGAACAGAGTTGTCTGTGTGAGACGTCAGAAAATGCTTGAACAGGGTCTCATGGAAGCCACAAGGGGCTCAGCAAAGTGTATCTCATTTTTATAATACATATTCCACATAAATGAGCTACGGAAAATCAGATGAACAGCAAGAGTTAAGAAGGGTTTGAAATGATCATGCCAAAAGTATAGAGACAAAAACAGAAATTAATGAAAGGATCTGAGAATAAGGATTGCCATCTTTTCTTATCAGATTCGAACCTAAAGGCTTTCTAGATGTTTCTACAACACAAAATAACCCCGCTCCTCTACTTAAAAGAGCTTTATGAGGCAGAGGAGTAGAATGTTAACAGCTTCATTTTCTGGTACCAATCTAATAAAAATGCCTCGCTTTAAAATATGTCCACCTTAAAGTCACAAATCAAGCAGTATAGTGTATTTCTTACAAATATTTGTAATTACCATGAAGTAGTACAGGAGCCTTAAGAATGCAAAACAAAAAGAGGTCCTGAAGTAAAGCCTATTGACACTACCTCATACTTCACTGCTGCAGACACAAGGGTACAACACGCAGTAAAACTTCCTGCACGTGTCCAAGCTCAAGTCCTGATGAGCCTGAGAGAATAAACAAGGCCAGAAAAGTGATGTCTCAGAAATCAAACCTCCGGGTTAAAAGGCTTTCACAGTGCTTTCAAATCGATCTGCCAGGAGACAGTTTTCTTCCATTAAGGACGTACTCAAAAAAAAGGGTTTTCTGGAGCTGCTGTGGCTGGGTCAAGCACAGCCTACTCACTATTCTTATTTTTAATGACCTCCTGATCGTTATACAATCTTGACTAATTTCTGCAATTAGAGAGGCTCATTTTCAGAGACCAAGATGCTAATGTTCTTGAATTAGCTTTTATGGTTCGGGGCTTTTAATTTGAGATTTAAAAACCATCATAGCTCACAAAAAATCAAATAAACTTCAGCTAATGAAATTCACAGAAGTGGAGTGTTCACAGAACATTTCTCACTAGCTTTCCTGGATGATTTATTGACAGCTGGTTGTAAAAACAATTTTATTAAAGGTCATAATGTTTGGTTAGGAAAAAAAAAGTTTAATTTATGGTGTAATTAGCCTTCCTGCAATAGGCATGATGCCAGACCCATCACTTACGAACTTTGGCTGAAATAAGCTTGGTGGTTTTAATTACATCTTTGCGAATGTGTTCAAAGGCAAGGCCACAGTGCGGTGGTGTTACTTTCTTTCTATAGCCCCTTTATGGACATTACAATGGGCACAGGAACAGATTTACTTCCAGCCATTGACAGCTACCCATGGGACAGCACTCCCCGAGCAGCATGGCAGAGCCCCCACTCCCTGGAGGAAGCCAGCTGGGAACTTCTCTCTATCCAAGCCTGTTATGAGTGGCTGGGATAATTTGAGATGTGCAAGAATTACCAGGCTTTCAAAACAATTACAGCTTTTTAAAATGCCCTTGAAATGTGCTCTTTGCCCTGCCTGTTGTATGGCAGAAAGCCAAACAGGTTCCCTACCTGGAGGGAGGCACTGTTGCTCTTCTGGAAAGCAAGGACTTCCCTCAAGATATGACCCACAGGTTTCCTCATGTTTCTCCATTTTATCCCTCAGCTTCCAGACATGCTTTGCCCTCATTTACTTCTGATTCACAACATCAAATTTCTTGGGGGGGGGGGGGGGGGGGGGGGGGGAAGAAAGAAATTAAGGGAGAGCACCTGTTGTAGGTCTCCAGTAAATCCAGAGCCTTTCCCAGATGGGGTTAAACTGTTCAGCAGAAGCAGGGCCATGGATAATCACTAAGTACTCACACACAGAAGGCCACTCAGCAATTATCGATCTGGCCATGAATTTTTATTTCCACTCCTTCACCTTGTTGCAGCATTATTTTCATGAGGTTTCCAAGGCCATGAAGTTCACATGGGGAGGTTTAGGTTGGATATTAGGGAAAAATGTCTTCACCAAAAGGGTTGTCAAACACTGGGACAGGCTGCCCAGGAAAGTGATGGGGTCACCATCCCTGGAGGGATTTAAAAGACATGGAGATGTGGTACTTAGGGACGTGGTTTAGTGGTGGACTTGGCAGTGCTGGGTTGATCTTAGAGATCTTTTCCAACCTAAACAATTTTATAATCCTACATTGTTGCAGTAGAGAGCTGCAAAACCCTTGAGAGATTTCCATATCCCTCTTAATTTAGGGAGAGCTCCTGATTTGAAACTTGGACAAAGATTTAACACCTGTATGTAGAGACAAAGTCAGAACACTCAGCACTGGCTTTTCTTTCACTAAAATATGGAAGAGGCAGTACAAATTTCCCTACTGAAGAAACATCCTGGGAGAAGCATACCTGTGAGGATAAGCCCTGTGACAGTCGTTAGGAGTGCAATAAGAGGCCCACATCCTGAAGTGCCGAGTTAATCTTTCCATCCTCCAAGCTGTTCCACACACAGCCCACCCTTCACAGGGTATGTTGTCAAGAAACGTTTTCATGAAACTTGAGACATGAACATCTGCCTAACCCAGTAGAAAAATTATAAATCTAATGCCTAAAAATCCAAAAACCTTAGCTGTGTTTTATTACAAAACACTGCACATCAGCCATCCTGCCTGCTTTTGTGACCCAAAGCCTTGTTAAAAATTGATCAATGCATCCAGCCATATTTCCATCGATTTTAAGTGAGGCAAAGCAGAAAAAGAGTCTGAGAAAAAACCCACAGTTTTTCTGCAGAAACTCTCCCAAGAGGAACTTCAATTATCTCCCAGTGGGAGTCTCAAAATGGGCAAGAAAGGAGCCATGTTATGCCAGAAAAAAAGTCAGAAATGTTAAGACAAACCAAACATTAATTCCACTTCTTGACTAAAACACTGTTGAAAAGAAAAAAGGCTCACAGCTGTGAGGCACCTGAGATCTAACACAGAGCTGTCTGATCCAATTAACATTTTTCTCATTTGTGACTAAATTTGAGTTCTCTACTCGAAACATCTCAGAGAGCCTTATCCATCAAACCAACACAAGCATTGGGGCATTGCCTGAAGTTAGCTAGCAGTGAACAGGCACCCATATTCGAGTTTCAGGGGAGAGCTGCATTGCTTGTGAGCAGCCTGTACCAGAGCTGGATGCATTTTGAAGCACGCAACAACAGCACTCAAGATTTTTGTTCTCAAGAAGCCAAACTCACCCTGCCAGGTCCTGCTAGGCCTGATACTGGAAATGTCAGTGGTGCTGCCTAATGCCTCCTTGAGGCCAATGTATCAAGGAGGCACTAATGAGTGAGGTGACTCTCTCCTGCTTCCTGAGGTTACCACTAAGCACACAAAGCAGTGTCTAGACATGGCTGAAGCCAAAGCAAAAGGTAAACACATCACTTTCTCTCTTTGTTAAGGTTTCCTTGTGTTTTTTTCCCAACTCACTCAAGAACCATCATTCTCTCTCTTTTGCCCTCTTTTCTAAGACACGTCATCACTTGGAAGACATGAGCAGGGCCAGGAAATGTGAAATTGTTCAAGAAAAGCACTTTCTCCCAGTGCCATGGAAAATGAGAGGCTCAGGTTGGGGGAAAGCAGTAAAACAGACAGCTGAGTAACTGCTCGTTAAAATTCTGCTCTGCCCTTCCTTAGAAAGTCTATGATCACCAATTAATTCTTTTTACGTTGCTTTTACTAAAATAATGTAATATAGGTTTGCAGGATCTCATGAGAACATGAGACAGCCCCTGTAATTTAATCTGAGAAAGACACATACTTCATCAAAAGAGCAGTTGGTTTCAATGATCTACTAAGAGTCCCAAAGGGTTCTTTTTCTAATTTTTGAATACAATTATTAAATATTATTTGGCAGCATTGTGCTTTTTCTGGCTCGACTTCTTCAAAACAAATGCTTTATAATTAATTTTGTTTCAGTCCAGTTGAATGGTTTAGAGTTAATTCCAATATAATTAAATCCTTTCTTTGGAATCCTTCTTGCCCCAAGTCTCCCCCTTTTCTTTCTCAGACTTCAACTTTGCCCACCACCAACCCCCACACATAGGTCAGATATGATTTCTGTGGGGCCTCAGATAGTTCTTCATCTACCGATATAAAAGAGACCTCTTACAAGTTGAAGTTTAACTCTTTCTTGTATATTGGATCAGTTTTGATTTTGTAAAGCTAGTAGGCATGATAAGTGGCCTAAAAGATGCATTGCAAAACTAAACCAAAGGAAATAAAAATATACTGCAAATTAAACAAATATATACAGCACTCTAAATTTAATTAGGAATCAGCTAATCAAGGAAATGGTATGAATTAAAGTGTCTTCTAAGGAGCCTAAGGATATCAAAATTACACAGGCTGCTCCCTAAATCAACTAACACCTCATGTCTGAGATTTCCAAATAAATAATCCCCAGTTCTGGCCAAGGCTCTGAAAGCAAATGCAGTCTAAATGCCATTCTCAGCACTGCAGGCAGCAGCCTCAGGACCGCCCTGTGGGCTGGGCGCAGAGACCTCTGCCAGCCTGGCACCCCTGGGGCCCGGGCTGCACCCCAGTGCCACCCAAGTCCTGTGCTGTGTGTGAATTCCTGAGTGCTCAGCTGCATGCTGGGCACTGCTGGCTGGGTTTGCACAGTGTGCCAACCTTGCACATTTCTTCGGTGTATTAACATTGATACCACCAGATACCAGCTGCCACCACTGCACCACTGTTGATACTGCACGCTTCAAATAAGAATTAATTAAATTAATTATTTAATTTACTGCTGCAATTAAAACAGGTACTGGTAAACATTCATTAAAACCCAAAAGACAATGCTGAAAGAGGTGGCAATGCAATGAATTCAGAATTGGCAGATTTTTCTTCAGCAAATAAGCTTCATTTCTGTACAAAGGATAGCATTCTCTATCACATACTGGTGCTGATTCTGTTACCTTCCCTGTATCAACAGAGTTGGAGAAAAGAAGCCTGAAAGTGCCGTGGTCATATGAAAACAGGATGGCTATTTTTAACTGCAAACTCTAACACACTGATAAATGTTATGCTTGTTCCCAGCTTTAAAGAGTGACTTACAGTGACAAATTTATTGCTAATTGCACAAACAGTTTATTATACAGGACCATAAGAAATCTTGGGGTCTAAAGGATGTGTACTAAGAAATTATTTGATCTGGCAAATACTGATGAATCAAGGCCTTATTTATCCAGATTTTGTTAAGTTCAGAGCTTTATGCTCTGCAGTCATTCTGTAGGTGACTACAAAAACAAATGGGGTTTAGGCTGAACCTGGCTAGCTAATATTAGGCAAGTTAATGTATACTCAGATTGCCAAGTAGGTTGGCAAATTTTTATACTCAGAGAGTATAAAACCAATAACTTTTGACTTCAGCGTCCAACCTGTCCACCCTTTTCATTGACTTGTAACTGCATTTTCTGTCCTATTTGCCCATCCTATTTGCCCTGTTTCTCCATCTAAGCCAGCCTCACCCTGTTTGTCACAGAGAAAACAACCCCTGTTTGTTCCTCCTCTCCTCCATTTTAATGCTTATTGCTCAGCCTGAGACAGTTTTCTAGTTTGGCTGTTACCAGCTAACTTCCTTTTTCTGTTCATCCCAGTGTCTGAGGAATTGTTTGAATCCAGATCACAGTTTGTGATTGATTAAGAAAATAACTAACAGGTGCCCTATCTCCAAGCCTCATGCTCTGCAAGTCTGTTTCTCTTATAAGAAATGGGTGTTTCTACCTAAAATCCCATAATAGCAATATTCTACCACTGATTTAAGAAAAGGAAAGAAACAATTATTAAAACAATATTTCAAAACATGAACTGCAGACAGCTGTCTCCCACACTTACCAGGTTGAGTTACAATATAGTTCACTTTTAAAACAAGCCTTCATTTCGGGGAACCACAGAGAGTCAACTGGAACATAAATCAGCTTTCTGTAAAGTGGGGAAAAAATCTTCAGTGGCCATTGGAAAGGTGACATGCAGTGTAAATACCAAAATATCCAAAAGACACTCTTTCTTAGACAGATTTGGGGAACTTCTATTAGTGGCAAAAACTAAAGACCGTATTGTTTTAAACTATTTCTCTCAAGAGGTCTCACAAGTAGTATGGAACGTGCTTGGTGAGTATTACACAATTGGCCTTCAAAGAAAAGGTCCACTGGTGCTTATGAATCAGCTGCATCTCAACTTGGGACTAAGCATGTGTCAGTCAAATCTATTCCTTAAAAACTATGAATCTGAAATTTTATTAAAAAAAACCAATAACAATCAAATACATAAAGGAATTCTTCTTTCCGTTACAAAAATAGATTAATAATGCAAAAATATTTTGCATTAACACTTGATCTCATCACCATTTAATATTTCAATGTAGTTGAACATATTTTAATATCATTGTCAATGTTTTTCTCTCTAAATAAATTTCTAAGACTGACACTTCATTTCAGCTCAGGATGAAGTAAGTTTTAAAATTCCAGCTGCCATTTGAGTTTAAAATTCTCTCTTTCAACCTATTAATCTCTATTAATAGGTTGAAATTAATCTCTATTCATCTCCATTCATCTCTATTAATTTCTTCTGTGGGATTTAATATTTACTTTGTTTACCAGTAGCAGTTCAATAGCAGTAACTTCAATTCCCTGAGCAAAGATAACTGCCTATTATAGTATGCTTAATAAAAGTATTATCATTTTTTTTGTCTGAGTGATTTTTCTTCCCTCCCAAAATATGCAGTGCCTGTTTTGCAAACAGTCCTTGAACACCCCAGGTCAAGTGGCACCACAGTAAAAGAGTATAATTTTTTGTGTTTATCAATGGTATGTACCTCAGGGAAACAAACTAAATGTGCTCTCTGGTGAACACCTGTGTTTTATTCCATTATCTTACATTTTGTGATGCTGGGTTAGCACTGGGGTGAAAGACAGAAGAGAACCTGGCTCTCATCTGCATCCTGTGGCAGTCAGCAGCCCTGACCTTGCTCAAATGAGAGGAGACCTTCTGCAAAGACCACTGAAGTCAGCAGGGATATCATTCCAATATGCTCAGTCTCTCTTCCTGCCTTCTAATTTGTGAATGAGGTTTTCATTATTTATCTTTCCTCACAGAGGTTAAATTAACTGTTGTTTGTTCAGCACATTGAAGTTCTCAGGGAAGTATTAATATTTACAGAGCATTTTTGTTCTCAGTTTGTAGTTGTCATTTATTTTTAAATTCTATTTGTATTTCTGTTTGGCTCTTAGTGTTTAGGAGGACCATCTGAGTAGTCCAAAACTGCCAGTGGAACAAGAGAAGAAACACAGCCTTTTCCTTATCTTTTCCTTATTTCTACTCAATCTCTAAGGAAATGTCTAGAGTAAGTTAACATTTGCCAAGTGTGAGAAGTAGAAATGAATCTTCAAGTCAGGTTTTATCCTTGAAGAACTTTGTGTGAAAGCCACATTAACAGAAGTTCCTTCCTGAATGTCTGCTTGCCAGATGGAAATTAATCTTTAAAATCTGTACAGTAGTGTGACATAGCTGACATGTTATTTCTATGCAGTTTGTCTGGGCATTGCTGTTCTCTCTGGAAGGAATAATCAATCCATTTTAAACTCAAAATATAATTGCTTATTAATATCCCCTGATGCTGCAGGAACCTTTAATCATACCTAAACATAAAATAGCTCTTGCAGAAGTTTGGATTTTTTTCATTAATAAAGCAAATAAAAATATAGCAAGCCATTTGGCAGATGTAGTTCACTTACAGACACTATTATATTTACTTATTTGATTGAAGACACTATTTTAAATGATGCATTTAAAACAACTAATTGACCTATTTAATCTTAATTAAATTTTACCACATTAATATTTGCATGGATTACTTGTTCATCATAAAAATATTTCAAAATATGCAGTGTTTTAAAATAGGTGAAAGTTTCAGGAGGAACATATTTTATTTTTCACTTTCACTCCAAACACCTGCTAGAATCAAACACAGATTCCTTGTCAGATGCTTCTTTTTCTTAATTTCCTTTTCTGATACTCAGAACTTAATAAGCTCACAAGAGCTATCCTTTTGTGTATCAACACACTAGCATGAGAACATCTGCCAGAGTTATTTCTCTGCTGGAATGCTCACATCACAAAAGCCAGCTGAGTCTCCTTATTCTGGAGAATAAGCCCAGGTAAGAACAAATTTCCTCCTGTTCTGGCTATGCCACAAGAAAACTGCCATGAGAATCCTGTCCTATCCATTGGTGTACAGACAACGGAGACGAGAAGATTAAAGCTTTCCATTGACCTCACTGCCTGAACACTGGACAGAACTGCAAAATTCACCTCCTGGAAAAAGGAGAAGAGGGTCACTGGGCCAGGAATTCAGCCCAGCTATTCCTTCATTTGGCCTAGATGGATATTTAGTGCTCATGTGACATGATGTTACCTGGTACTAAAGCAATGGCCTCATATATTACTCATCAAAATCAGTAGAGACTCAAATATCATCAACCTTCTCTTTAAAATCTGGAAAAATCCTGAAATAGTTTCACTAAGACAGTAAACAGTATGAGGTAGCAACAGGGTTTTTGAGTAAGAAAAATGTGGTTTCCTCTTAGCTGGATTTCACTGCTGACATAAATCTTTTCTGACATTCTGAAAGTACCAAAGTCTACCCCAGTCTAAAGCCTTTGTAATAATCTTCTGTGGTGGTTCAAGTTTCTAGCTGAACTAAGAGTTTTATTTCATAGCCTTGTCTCTGAACCTTGATGTCTTTGCATATATCTTCAGGTGGGATGAGAAGAAGTAAAAGGGCCAGTATAAACAAATATAAATATTTCCCCAGGAAAGAAAGTGAAAGCAAAAAGGGGAAATAGGATTGATTAGAGTAGTTAAAATTTTGATTTCTGAGTGTTTATTGTCCCAGTTGTGTCCGGAGTAAGTTTTGCCATGTTCATGCACAGGGACCTTCCCAAACTAAGTGTTGAATAAAAAACCTCGTGCTGACTCTACTCCCCTTGCTTTTATATTTCTGGGTATATCAATACAAGTCTCTGCCACTCGTCTTCTGTGTGGATGAGCAGAGAACAGAACCCCAGCACAGAAGGAAAAAAAAAAAGAGAGAATATGCAAATAGTGCTAAAATCAAGCTGAGAGCATGACAGCGTTAACTATGAACCCTCCTGCCTTTGAGGGGAGGTTTATGCCCATGCCATGACTCCAACATACAAGCTATCTGCTCTTAGATGTCTCAGGAGATCTACTGTCTCTCTTCCCAGCAAAGCTCTTCCCTAATAAAGCCACACAGTCTGGCTGCTCTCTATCAGGATGTTTTGCTGAATTTTATCCCTTCCCTCTTCTCTCCAAACTAAGCTGTTCCACAGGGCAAATTGTAGGGACACACATGGACTGAGTCACATTTGAGATGTGCCACTGCAGAAAAAGAGATGAAAAGGGGAAATAACATTCAGCATTTCAAGAATATGAGATTAATCCCAAACTTTTCCCAAACATTTTTCCTCTGGCATTGTTCTGCACTAGGAAAAATACCATACCCAGGCAGAAAGACAATTTCTTTGTGAAAGTTAAAATGGAGAGACTTGTAATATAACACAGGTTAGAAATTAAACTACAGGATCATTATTGTACTTGCTTAATGCACAAATCAAAACATTCAAGTTTTATACAAATCTGGAAAAATCTATATTATAGAATTTATACAAGTCTTAAAAAATCTGCATGAGTTTCCCATCATATCCACTAACAGGTAAACCTTAGGAAAAGAATTTTCCTGGTTACCCATCAGCACTGCTCTTCTTATTATGCCAATCACAGGCTCTTTGTTTAAAGGGCACAGTAGGCATCTTCCCAGGGTTTTATGTTTACTCTTCTGCTGCCCTCCAGATTAATGAGAACTGAGCCCCTGCTCTTGCCACTCTCAAACCTCTCCTTCAATTTTTGCTGACAACCAAACCTGCCCTTCCTCCTTTCCATTTGATGTAGAATTTATGTCAGCCACATGGGAAAAGGAGGTGCAGCTTCAACCACTGACTTTAATCTCCATGTGAAAGGCAAGGCAACGGATGGGGCAACAAGGAGCATTGAAGTCCTCAGTGTAAATGTTGTTGCTCATTACAAGCCCCCTCTCTAGGGATTTTAAAAAAATCTTCAAAGGGGAATTGCTCCAGTCTCACACACGCCAGCCTTCCTTCTCACACACACGCGCCTTTCACATCTCATACATGTGGTTTCCACGCAGGAAACAATTACTGTAATTAATAGACCCAAATAACCCCACTGTTCATTTAAAAATGCACTTTAAATTGACAGTGGCACAAAAAAAAAAGTGGCTGGGTGCTTAGGTCTCATTTAGTGTGGGCTAAAAACCCGGTTGTGTATATAGACTGTCAGCTCTATATTTTTCCAGACCTATCACATCAAGTTCAACTCCAGTACAAACCAAAATACGCTTAAGGTTTGAATGTTCTCCAGGAGGTACTCAGACATCACTGTTTCTCCCTACAACACCTAGGAGCTATTTCGTCTAGACTGAAATAAATGTGACTGACACTGGAAAAGGGGCTATTTTTGCATCAAGAGGCAGATGGGGACCATAACATCTCTCAGATAGTAGATTGAATTAAGGATTCTCATCTGTCCAGTTGGGAACATTTGTCTTTGCTTAGTTATTGTTACTCAAAAAGAAAAGAAAGGCAGCAGCATATATTATAATTTTTACCATGTTTAGATTCTGCTTTATCAGATACAAGAATACCATTTCTTCTTTCAGTACCTTCAGTAAGAAATATAACATACTGTGATTTTGCCAGCGAATGGACTATTATTTTTATTATGAATTGCTTTTTTCTCCTGCTGCTTGACTGCAGAAGCTGTTGTATCCCTCACCCTGGCAAGATCCATGGTAAAATGCAGTAAGGACCCTTTGCTTGTGACCGTGAGATCAGGTGACTCTAAAGCAGTTGTACCCCCATCCGAGAATTGGGATGGGATGGGATGGGATGGGATGGCATGGCATGGCATGGCATGGCATGGCATGGCATGGCATGGCATGGCATGGCATGGCATGGCATGGCATGGCATGGCATGGCATGGCATGGCATGGCATGGCATGGCATGGAAGCCTTCTGCTGCACTCAGGAAGGTGCCAGCAGGAGGGAATAGGTTCATGGAGGAAGGACACACGGCTGCAGAGCTGTGGGAGCAGTAGGGGTGCCACTGCTGGCAAAGGCTCCGCAGGGCCCCCACTGCAGAGCAGCCCCCTCTGCCTGTGGAGTGTCCAGAACTCAGCTGGGCATGACCAGGGCAGACAAAGGGAGCAAAATTTGGCCCTGTACCCATGGAGCTGAAAGCTCTGTCCCTGGCACAGAGAGATCCTCATAGAGGGTCTGCTTTGTTTGTGACCCTGAGATACAGCAACACTTGAGTAGATGAAGTAGCACAGCAACTTTTTTTTTCACCTCTTGTTTCATTTCTTTAGCAGTGCTGAGAAAACCCAGGCCATATCAGCAGTGCAACAGCTCAATGTGTTGTTCAGTTCACATATCTCACATGAATCATCCATTTAATTTTGAACTCTTACTTTAGCTTTTCAAAATAAAGAGTTTGGGGTGGGTTTTTTTTTTTTAAGACCCATGGGAAGAATATGCTAGATTTGACTTCTGGTATTTGTCTTTCATATGTTTCAGTGAAATTAGTTAGATCTGGAAAATGTTGCCCTTTACCTGGTAATTCAGGAAACCAAAGAAACTAATACATTTATCAAATGAACAGAAATGGCCCTCTGGATTTCAACAAAGTTTCCTTTTGTTGTATATACTAAATTCCAGTATAATCAATTTTCTACACATCATAATGTTTTAGAACAAAGGTTGAAATGACAATGAAACTTGATTTTTATAGCTCTTTGCCTGCAGAAGAGAGAAAAGAAAGTAACATTTTATAGTGTCGATGTACACAGAAATAAATCCAGGAGCTCTTTTTGACAAGAAAGGCCACAGTAGTTCAATTCAGACAGTTAAAGGCTTTTATGCTGTTCTAGAGGGACATGATTGAGCAACACATTAAAATATATATATTATGGGGGAAAAAAGAACATAGGAAGGCGAAAAATTTTGGTTTAATTTGCATTGAAGTGAAATGACCTCATAATAGAGGTTGACAAAAGAATTTAAAATGTGCCTAATAATGCACATAAACTCCAGCAGACATTCCTAAATCTGCCTGTCACTTAGGAGTAGCCAAATGCTTTTTCTCTCTCATTCTCACTTGTAATTTGGACACACATAGTGATATCTGCTGGCAAAACAGCTCACACGCATTTGTCAATACAGCAGATGGGGAACTAAAAGCCCTGGATGCATTTACTCGTTAGGGGATCCTTTCAATCTGCCTCTTTGCTGTGGTTTCTGGGTTTCCTCGAGAAGTCTGGGCGTGCTCCTCGGAAGCTGAACACTGTTGCTTTCTGCGGGAGCTGTATTATGTATCCTGCTGTAAGAGAACAGGAGCAGCATTGCCAGCTCAGGGTTTTGCTACAGGCTTAGTGTTTGGTGTTTTCTTACATCTTCAGCTTCTGGAAGCATGAACATGTTTTTTGGTTTTGTCTTTATTGCTTTACAGGAATGTAAATTTTATCCCATATGGTAATGAGGAAAAATTACCCTAACACACTTGGAGGCATCAGGAACAAAACAAATAAAAGGGACTAATTATACAATATCTAGCTTTGCAAGAAAATAGTGCTAAATGGATAGTTTCATAAAACTTCTAAACAGCTTTATAGTCTTCCTACCAATTCCACTTGTATTTGAAATAAAAGAAAGGTAAGCCACAGCTTCATATGTTTATAACAGAGAGAGACATAGGGCTGCTAAGCCCTGTTGCTCAGGGAAGTACATGCTTTCACAACTCATGACTCTGTGTGTATGTGAAATCTCACAGTGGCACATGATTTTGACAATTCTTCTGGAACATCAAGCCTCTCAATCACTGCCATGGGAGCCACTGCCATGGGACATGAGAAAGGTGGGTAAATGCACATAAATGCAGGAGGAATTCAAGCACTTCCACAAATGGACAAGCCACTGCCATAAGCTTCTGACAAAGGAATACATAGGAACTGGACTTCAGACCATGCAGTTTCTTCTCCTTTTACAGAATATTCCCAAATTGCAGTTGAAGCAACAGCTGTTAACAATACACTGACCTAAAATGAAGGAAAAAGTATTTATTTGGTATTTGTTTCTGAGCTGCTGATATTTCAATGATAAAGCTGCCCTATATAAAGATGTGTGGATGTGAACGACCACAACGCCTCTGTAGACTCATCTGTTGGAAAAGAACGATATCATTTCACTCACAGACACTTGGATGCAAATTTCATTTTACTGCTAATTCCTGGCAGAGAACTACAATTTCTTGATTTACTGTCTTTCCTATGTGATGTATCACTACCCACACAACTCTTTTGATTGTGGTCTGCACTGTCAAACTCACAGGCCAAATCCAGCAACACTACAGACATAACACTTTTATGTTTTTACTTTAGGGTTCCCAAGTTTTTCAAGAGACATTGATAAGCACATTTTTAGGAATTTTCAGGAGGAGATTTTCATATTCCACAACGTTTACCTATAAATATTTTCAAAAGAAACTTCTCTCTTGCTGGGTCACATATACCTTCTTACCTCTCCCTTCCTTTTGCAGAAAAGAGGGGAAGGGGGACTCCCTAAACTCCCAAGTCAGAGTACACCAAAAGAATAATATTTAATCAGACCTTGTAAAAACTTTTAGACTGAAAGAAAGAATTGCAGGGAGAAAACTCAGTATAAAACCATGCAGTAATAGATGATTCAGTTCGCCTTCAGAGATTACTGTTACCATGTTACTAGGTTTTTTTTTCTCTCATCTGAAACAATAGTTTGGCCTGAGGATGGATTTGCTGAGCAATTACAAATAGCCTAGGGCACTGTCTCCCAAAAGTTGGTTCAGGACTTGCTGAAAAAGAGATTTTTTAGGAAAAAATAAAAAAGAGGGTGAACTCAGGAAGCCTCAGACTGGAAGAGAAAATGGTTACAGGGGAAGGTCGCCTGTCCTGAATTTAGTATCTGGATAAAAAGGCTGCTAAACAAGACTCAAGGAAGTGAGTCAAGTTCAGAAAAAGAAGGCACAAAAGATTTAAGGCAAAAAGTTGAACAGCATAGATAATGCACACTCTACAAAGATAAACAGTTCCAGTGTCTGTGTATGGCTGGCTCTTTCAAATGAGTGTCGGGTATGAAAGGAAACAGGAGGCAGAGAATGGGAAGAGAAAGGACACTGACTCCAAGCCCTAAGCAAATACATTGAGGGCAGAAGAGAGTCAAGCATGAGATGAACCTTACTCCATTTACTCAGGCAACACTATCATTAACATCCCAAACACTTGTCTGAGGAGCAGACTTATGAGCACTCTCATGTCCTCAGAAAGGGTGCCCAGCTCAGCCTGAACAGTTCCTGTGTGCAGAGGGGTAGGGATTTAAAAGAAGGAAGACTTTGGGGGAAATGGCTGCCACATGCAGAGGCTCAAATACACCAACGTAACATCTGCCTACATGGAGGACTGTATCAGAAAGTGGGATTCATTCCCCACCTATTTACTTCCCATATAAACATGTGCAGTGGCATTTTTCACAGATCTGTTCCCAGAGATCTGGCACAATTTCATGCAGTAATAAATGAGCACCGCAGTAGCAGTTCTACCTACAATGACACCAATGAATACAGGCCTGTGACAAACCTCACCAGCACTGCACCTCTGACATTAAGCTGCAAAAAAACAGTTTCAGCAGGAGATGGAATGCTGGGCAATCAAAAGCTGTGGAATAGTACTCATTCACAATGTCGGCAAAGCCTTTTCCCTAAAATATGGGACTAATAAAAATGTTTCTTAAGAGGATGTTTATGTCTGTGAAGTCAAGGAGAGGGAGGAAGAGATCACAGCACTTCAATATATGCCAGATCTTCAGTCAAATTCTCTCCAGCAGTATGGTGGCATCATAAAAAAAGCTGGTTTTAGGTGTTTCCCTCCACAGGGCAATGTGTGTTTATGGAAACAGAAGTGGAGTCCTAGACCATGCACATAATCAGTCCCTGTCTGAAAACAGATGCATGCTGGTAAATACCTGAGACTACTTCTAGCATCCTATATCCTTTCATGGAGATCACCTAATTGTTCCACAAACTGTGAAAATATTTCCAACCTAAATGTAGCTATTTTCAGTCTCGTACCTGGGATTGCTGTTAAGGTGACCTCTTGGCAGACTTTCCATAATGGAAAATCTTATCATCATAGACAGGGACAAATACATTTGCCACTCCATTTTATGCCAGGTTGAAACAAAGCTGCATGTATTATCTGATTAAGCCTTACAAAAATGTGCACAATGGAGCTTTTGTGCATAAATGAAGTCAAGGAAATGGATGTTCTTTGGGACCTCTTGAACTTTATGTTCTCTGCATGACTGGCAGAAAACATGAGTTCTCATGATTAGCCATTTTCTTCTGGGAGTTAATGATATTCAGTACTCAGCAGAATTGAATTCCTGCCAAAATTTTTATTTATGAATAGGTTATCAGCTACTTTAGCATTCCTTTAGCATGCTAGTTCCACTTAAGAGAGCAGAATTAACTAATTTTGTCAGCCTCTACACCTACAACTGTCTCTCAGAGCCTCTTTTGTGTAGAACTGAAGGTCTGGTGCTTTAGTCTTTGAGTATCCCTTATACAATAATACTTCAGCCTATATTTCCCACACTGAAATGATGTGATCCCTGAGCTCTCTGGAGCAGGCTGAGATTTTACACACAGTCTTGTCAACAGAGTCAGGATGCCAGAGAGGCTAGTGGTCAACTTGCCCAAAAAGTCTGTAAATCTTTCCATGGCATTCCTGTGAAAATTCCACCAGAAAAAAAAAAAAAAAAAAAAAAAAAAAAAAAAAAAAAAAAAAAAAAAAAGCTGCAGATGTAGAGTTTGCTGTGGTAACTGCAGTAAAAATGAAATCATACTTGTTCTCCCATCCAGCATCACAGAGGCAGATCATGCTAATTCCTACACATCAGTGCTCAGTTATAATCATACTATTTGCCTTGGCAAAACAGCTGGAAAAAACCCAGAGAAATATCAGTGGGGGAGAATGGGGACTTAGATCATATTCCCATGTCATTTTTTCATGATTTCCATTAAAAGTATAATTCCTGCTAATAAATTGTTGTTATAAAAACTATGCTAAGAAAAATCTTCAAGACAGAGAAAGAGGACATAAAAGCCTACTAGCAAAGATGGAACATGAATGTCTAAAAGTTTTAATGTTGCCATTTCTTTGCACTTTTGACCTTTTGATGTTGAAATAGTCATTATACTTCCTTATTCTGAAAGATACATTTATAAAAATGCATATATATAAAAGTGTGCACATAAAGATATGTATGTGTGTGTAAAGAATACTCTTAGATTGGATATTGGGAAGGATTCCTTCTCTGAAAGTGTTGTCAAACACAGGAACAGGCTGCCCAGGGAAGTGGTGGAGTCACCATCCCTGAAGGGATTTAAAAGATGTATAGATCTAGCACTTGGGGACAAGTTTAGTGATGGACTTGGCCATGCTGGGTTAATGGGGCTCTTTTCCAACATAAATGTTTCTATGATTCCAGTGGAAGAGCATTTTGGTACTGGGTGTGAGAGGTCTGGGGAGCATATTATAGGTCTGAAATTGGATGAATAGCAGTATGATAACACATCCAAAATGTTGCCTTTATATAGCAGAGATCCAAGGACTCATATTTCATTCCAGAGGCAAAGGAAATATAAGTTCTCTCTCAGCAAAAATCCTGGGCAGCACCTACTCCCTCTTGGGGGCTGTGAATCATAGGTGATGTGAAACACAACGCTACAAGAGGAAATTTCAGTAATATTATTTTTATCATACTTATCTCAATCCTAATGTGTTATTCTTTGTACTTGACACAGGAGTGTGTGTGAAAGGAGACAGTCCAAGAAAAAAGTTTTGAAATTTTTACTGACAAGGCACACAAAGAGTAAAAGGCCCCCCAAAAAATAAAGCAGCTGCCTGGATGCAGAGCATAACTTAAAGTTCCTTCATGAGGAGTCCAGTGTCCTCTGCATTGAATCATTCAGCTGTCTACAGAAGCCAACCTCTCTGTGGGTAAATCTTGTTAGCATTTCCATCCATCACTGCAGTGTTCTTTGATCAAGACAATAATAAAAGTCTTAGAGGATAGAAGAAAATGTTAGTTTTCTTGTGACAATCCTACTAGCATTAACTCATGTATTATAGCATGAGTGAGACCTGCATGGTTTGGCCCAAAGTTCTCTTAATTCAGACATGCTCCTGCTCCAGGCTCCTCAAACTCTTGCTTAAAATGCAATCCATACTGTTTACCTAAGGATTTTACAAACAGTATTCTCAGCATAAAAAGGTTAACAATCACTGAAAATTAGCATAACTTCAACAATCCACTTGTTTAGAGAGCCAAATACATCTACATTCTGCTAACAGTAAACACTAATTAACAATGTCTGCTAGCACTAACATAAATCACAACTGTCCCTTTTCCTTTCCTGGCACTGGAAAATATCAAACCAGCAAAAATACTTGGAATGTCTCTTACTTCTTTTTTTTTTAAAAAAATTATTTTATTAATGATAAAATATTGGATGTCAACATGCAATGCTTTGTGCATTGCATCAGACAGCTCAAACAGTAATTGTGATGAATGGGAGTGGAAGGGCCAAGGTTACAGGCATTTAAGAAGGCTCTGTGGATTGCAAATATTAGGATTGATTAAAGGTCAAATACTTTATGGATTTATCAGTGATGTATACATTTTCTCATGACACAGAATCACTTGCACTACCTACAAAATGAAATAGAAAAGAGCTGCAAATCAGATAATTTTTAAGTCTTAGCCCCACATACAGGCTTAGCCATTGAGAATAATTAATGGCACAGAAATGTTTTGATTAGTCAAGCAATAAACCAGACAACCCCCTACAACCCACCCTTCAATAATTCTAGCTTCCCCCAGGTTCATAGGTAACAGTCTTTCTCAATTAGTGTTTAATATTTACAAACACACAATGCGGGAAAAAATATATCTTAGAGTATTGCTTTAAAGTCTTTATTTATTTATACCAACCACCCTTGGTCCAGAGAGGATCTTTAACTTCATAGTTTACCCATGCCCTGTCTTCCTTGTTTTCTGGGAAAACAGAGTTTGAGATGGGTATCTCTATATTGTCTTTATGCAAAGAATTTTCTAGGATCCAGACAAGCAAATATATGACTGTCTCCATTTCTATCACACCAGATTTGAACAGACCTTCCTGCAGCCTGTATTTATTTTAATTAGGACGGAGAAGTAGAAGCTGGAAGCACACAGATTTGTGGGGAAAAGGCTGGGATTTGGCGCTTTCATTTAAGGAGCTGTGCGAGTCGTCTCTTCTGGTCTCACCAACATCAGGACTGAACCTTTAGCTCAAACCCTGCAACACACACATATACATAAAATATATCTCTTACTTTAGGCAAGTCAAAACAGTTTGAGATCAGCAGCTTTGTTCTTCTGCTTCAGAGGCTGCTGGAGTTGGAGCTGGCTGCAGAGCCCTTTTTGTTTCCCTTGGAGCTCTGCCCCACACGAGCCCACAAGGGCCCCATCCAGGGGCATCTCCGTGTCCCTCCAGCACTGCTGCCACCCCCATCTGCAAGGTCTGGCCTGGCATTTGCAATACACTCTATCTTTTGAACTTTACTGAACACAATGGAAATAGCAACTCGGTAGGAATCCCACCATGGTCTTGCACCTCCATTTTTAGGAGAGTCTTTGCTCTATGTATGTCTTTCACAGTCGACATACAGCTGGGGAGGCTGAGCAAAGACAGAGGAAGGAGAGGGGGTTTTAAGCCAAAGCTTTTCTTTTGTAGGTTATTATTTGCTCCTGTTCTGAAAAGTGCTCATAAAGATCATATCCTCCCACACTACTGGCAGTCACATTCACCAAAGAAATCCTCCAAGATGTCTGAGTTTCCCAAAAGATGACACAAATTGCAGCCTAAGTTACCACCTAAGTCTTGGAATGGAGACACAGTCATCAGTTTAACCAAGAGATGCCACAAGAAAGGCCCTGTGGGACAGGTTACTGATAGCTACATGGTGCTGTTCACCAACTGAGCAAACCTTGCTCTCAGTTACCCTGAGGGGTGTGAACTCCAACCCCAAAGGCTTTGCCCCCTGCACCACTGAAAGGGCTGTTTGAAGAAGCAAGATCAATAGCAGTGAGAACAGGCAGAATGTGTTGGGGGTATCCACAGACACCTCCAAGGGGGAAGAAATTTTTACTTTCAACAACTCCAGCATTTCTCCATTTTTCTTTCTGCAAAGAAGCCACTGGCTTTAGTGCTTTCCTGAGAGTATGGACATGCATCTTCCAGTCCATAGCTTTTGGATGCTTGCTATAGAAACAAAGGTTTAGTTAATAGAAAAAAGGCAACCAAGCCTAAAGTTTGGGCTCTACTAAATGCCAATTTGTTGCTAATTAAGTTCTTTTAAATTTGATAGCAACCTCTAATGGGTGGGCATACAAAAACTCAGACCTGTTTCCTCAGCAAGGAAGCTTTAAAGCATAACACCCATTTGGCAGTGTAACATTTGATTAAAGCAGGCTCAGATATCCCAACTGTAAAGGTTAAGCACAGACATGTGTGTCACACATGATGCAGTCAGTAAATGATGTAATGTTGATAGACCCGTAACAACGAAAAACATTCCAACACCAGATTTTGGCAGAAGGTTTGATACCATATAAAATACAATTAAATGGCTATAACTTGCATGGCGTGAGAATCAGTGTCCTGTAAAAATAACACAATACTTATTAGAAAATTTCCAAAATATTTATTTGCATTTCAAAACAACTGCTCTGCTTTTAAAATTGCAATTCTTTAGGCAGGTTTGTAGTGAGCAAGTTAGCTTTCATAGTTTCATTTTGGCAGGGTAATGCTATAAGCTGCAGGCTGTTTCTAGAACATTTCATCTTATCACTGGCATTAAAAAACCCTGCTTTTGCAGTAAAGGAGGTCTAGCATGACTTTGTTTTTTTCTCAAAATGAAATTCAATTTATGTCACAGGACTCCTGCTCCACTGAGAGTTTTTAGGGGAACTGAGTCATACAGTAGTCCTAAATTTTACTAGTCCATGGGTATCAAGTAAGCCACAGATTTTTAAGAAAAGAAAATTGACTCACAGTTATATAGGAAACGTGCAACATGATTTTACCAAAAGCAGATCATCCGGACAGACCTTGTGATGTCAGTTAGAAAATAAACTATTCTCCCAGACAACAAAAAATCTCACTTGTCTATGTGTCTGTACACATTCAATTCCATGGTAGACAGTAAATTAGTAGAAAAACTGGGGAAAAAACAAAACCCAAACAAACTAAAACCCTACAACAAACACCAGAGTGAAAGGGACCAGGCTAACAGTAGTGAGTAGCTGAGAAGTGTGATCAGCTCCATCAGAGACCACTCATGGCTACTCAGGGAGCTGTTTACAGTCAGGACTGAGCATGTTTGGTATTTATAGCCATAGCTTCAGCACAAAAACATGAAACTGTGCTGACAAAATTTGCTGATGACCATGGTATTGGCAGTACAGAAGTGTCAGAATGACATGTCAAAAGGCTTGGGGGTCCCCAGCTGAAGTCACCCAAAAGAAAGTACATTGTTTTGTACCAGATGTAATATAATGTATTAAAGGAGAATGAGCAAGAACTTCCTATGTTAACAGTGCATTCAGCTGCCAGAAATCTGTCCTCTTTGGCTGTTTCTATGGACCAAGTTTCAAACCAAGCACATAATGCTATTGAGCTGTCACTGTGATGCAACCCCTCCAAAAGCTAAATGAGATGGACCCAAGCTCAGGCACAAAGTATTTTCTACAGTGACACGAAAATCCATGAGCACTTCACAAGCTATTGCTGTGATCTGTTATGTCAGAACATATTGATCTTGTCAACAGGGCATGGCCTGCAAGGAAGAGTGTGTGGCATCCTATGAAATCACCTCTCACAAGGTAACAATTAAACAACTTGGCTTCAAGGAGAGGTGGGGACTTGTCTGCCTGCTCAATGCAATGCAGGACAGAGTTGGAACCCCTTACACTAAATTAGGTGACCTGGCCAGAAAGCACAAGCTGTCTATCACAACACCAAGGTCCTCAGAGAAAAATGAAGTCTGCCCTTCTCAGCTGAAAGACTGTTTCTGTTTATTACCAAACCAAGCTGATTTAAGACTCAGCTGAGGTAAAAAGCTTTCTAGTAGTTACCCATGGTTAATATCTTAGATTTCAGTAACCCAAAGAAAAGGTGAATTTTAGCTATCAGTGCACTAGAGAGACAGTTTTCAAATTTTCACCTAGCAACTCAAAATTCATTGAGATGGCCCCATAGCAGATATATCCCTTGAGAGTGTGAGTTGATGCCTGGAAGTGAAAATATTCTTTCTCATGTTCTTTCTCTAAGCAACCAGCAGACACAAAATCAATTTGTCTGTGTATGAAGCCAAGTTTTAAAATTGCTTTTAATTGCTTAATGTGCACAGCCCAGTGAAATGACAAGGAAGTCATCCTACGTCACAGTTCATAAAAAAATAAACATGCCAGTTTACATGTGCTCATAGACATACCTGATGCACGTACACTGGATACACATTTAAAGCTCTGTGATAATGTGAGCAAAAAACACTGACAAAGCCATCTGTAAAAGAAAAAAAAATGAGTTCTGTTGGCTCCTTGCTTTCAGTTGAAGCCTACAAAGCATTTTCATTCCCAGGCAACTATGAATGATGATACCAAAATCCATAAAATGGGAATTGTGAGAAAGCCACAGCATATGGCCAACAGTAGAAAAGAGATATTAGTTTGCACGAAAAAACAAGGAGTTTTATTGTCCTGCTCATATCATATGAAGCATGCTTAATTCATTTATTTATTTTTTTCTAATAGTCTTATCCTTTTATGTTATTACAGTGCTTCAGAAAATCTCAGGGTCTAGGGGGAAGTTTAATGTTTGCTGTTCTGGGATCATTTGAAGCCATGCATTCAAAGAGGACAAAATCACTTTTAAGTCTGCCTGTAGGAAATCTATCTTGGCAACCAGACAACTAGAATTAGTTATTAAAGGCATGTCAAATGAATAAAGACACCTCTGTAAGGAAAACCGCAAAAGCATTTACTTTTTCTAATATGAATAGTGGGCTAATACCAAATCAGCTTTCATTTTCCACTCTCCCTTCACCTCCTAGACCAGAGGTCAGATCTAATAAAGACTAACCCAACTGAAAATCATTTCAGTTTGTTGCATCTATTACATAGCAGATGTATATTAAATAGCACTGCCTGGAAATGAAGCAAACTCACATAATCTGATGTGGCAATCTCCTTGTGGAACTGGTTCACTGCAAGGCAAAGAAGTCTGTGCTATTATTAAAAATCAGGAGGCACACCAAAAAGTGGGGGGCTTTCTCTTTCCCGAAGAAAAAAATAAAATAAAATAATTTTTTTTTTTTAAAGGAGGGCTTTCTAGTACTGTAGTGGAAATTATGATACTACAAAAAACATGTTCAGGATCAACTTCTTTCTTACACTGGGAAAATCACCTGGAATAACTTAGTCAACTGGCAAAGACAAAAATAAGAATTTTCATGGTAGTCAGAGTTTGAAGGAGTGGGAGCAATTCCTGATTTTACTGAAGATTTCCTGTGTGATACTTTCTAAATTCTGTAGATCAAGCGACTTTGGGATTTTCATCTTTACTGTGACTGCATCAGAAAGCAGGACCTCTGTGCTGTGTGACTCTTATGTCTGCCCCCACAGCTTTACTTGAAAATATATAACATTTATGTACATACCTGCTACTTCAAATCTTCCTTATCAGAATATGATTAGATTTGTCCAAAGTCCAAAATCAAGCATAAGCTTCTTCTAGACTTTTTTGTTAATTTCTGGTTAACATCTAGTAAGAAAGAAGCCAGAAAATCCAACAGTGGGCAAATAACTGTTCCAATCTGGTATTTGTTAAAGAAGCAACTATAGATTGTGGTTTTATCTTGATCCACTGAGCCAGGAATATTTATTTGGAACTAAAGTAGCAATAAAAATCAGCTGTAGCTGTAGCTATTTAAAAAAAGGTAATTTTTTTTTTTTTACATCAGGTAGCATATACAGTTACTAAATTTGTCAGAACTGTAGCATTATCAAAGGCCTTCATTTTAGGAAAAATATACTACTTATACACAAAAAAATTTACCTGCTTGATCAGACAGTGGGAAAATTTAACAAAAACAAGAGAAAAGGAAACCTTGTAGATGGAAAAATACTGGTACCACTTATAGAAGTTGTGGGTTAGCTATCAAACACTTGTTTTGAAGACTTTGGTAAAAGAAACATTCCAAACCTTATAAAAAATAAGCTCTTTTCCGCTCATGCAATTCAGTAGAACACAGCCCAAAGGAACTCCTGTCCTGTGGCCTATAAATCACATAGAATTTCTCCAAACCAGCTAGGTACGAGCCACTTCTTCATCACTTCCCAGAGGAGAATTCTCAGCCTTCTTCACTCACTCCTTGCCAAGCTCTAAAGCCAGCTGTCATGCAGGCTATCATACCACTTGCACTGTCTCAGGAAGAAAACTCTTCATTCATACAACATACCAAGTAAAACACTGGGAAAAGACATCCCTGATTTCTCACAGCACATGTTGACTTTTCTTCACATTACACTCACAGCTTAGCTCTAAGGAATTTCTCTATCACTCAGACTAGATACAGCCAACAGAGTGAATCCAGCTGAAATTCCTGTTCAAATTAACTCTTTGGAGCCAGGTGCAAGCAGCAGAGAGGGTATTTTTTTAGGTCTCACTCATATCTACCCGTAAACAACAGGAAAATGTCCTAAAATCCTCCAGTTTGAATTTCACGCTCTCCAAAGCAGGTAGACCACAGCATATAAAATTAACCCAGCTGCTCTGATATTGGAATCATCACATTCTGATCTGCCAATTGGTGTCCAGTGTCAGCTTGAGGAGGCCAAGAAATTAAGAAGCCACCACTTATTTACTTCATTAACTCTGATTTTTGCAGCAATAATCATCGGTCCTGAAGAGATTGTTAAATGGCCAGCAAGTACCTTCATCTCTGCATTTCCTGGCATTGATCGCATTACCCTGATGGGAGACCTGAGCTCTGGAGGCCTGACCTCACTTGTTGCCCACACCCTGGAAAGGCACAAAGCCCAATCTCTGAAACTTAGTGCTTTGATAATATAACATTCACTGTAAAAAGGATTCAGTACTTCCTGCAGCTCCCAGGCTTTCAGCAAGGACAGGATATATTTGTGTATGTCCTCTTGGATGTACATGGAGATACAACTCTGTGGTAATCACCACAGCATATCAAAATAGCCTACTGCTCTTTCACAGTCCTTCTTCGACTTGAATTTGGGGGAAAATAGCCCAGTGTCTCAGCAGGAAACTGTATATTTAGACTCAAGATGAGTTCCTTCCTAAAATTCCATAGAGGCTATTTTGTGTCCTGAAAAATGAAGATTTAAGCCTTCTCTACCATCAGATTAAATATGTCTTTATTTATATGAATTTTCCAAATTTTGAAAATCTACCTCATAAAGCTTTTTATCTGTTTTGATAACTTTGTAGCACTCAAATCTCAGATGAACCATGGACATGTAAATATGTAAATAAATATTATGCCCTTGGTGACTCTCTCACAGGCTTCATTGCATATTTAGTTGAAAAGCACAAAGTTGGCCCTGTATATTTCCAAAAGACTTTGTTAGAACAGGGAGTCTTTTTTGCTTTGAAAGCACACACAAACAAAACCTGCTGCGTGCTGGCAGGCCACAGTGCTATTTTGCTCTTTTGGCTTCAAAGCAATCACCTTTCAAAAGATGAGTTAGTTGGGCCCACAAGAAGAAAAATACTTTTACTAAGGAAAGAGATACCCCATTTAAGGAAGCCTGAAGGGCATATGTTTACTGAGTGGAAAAAAATAACCTAGCTTCACTACTGAAAATTAGTGAGGGCGGTGCTCTGCTCCATGGCATTTCTCTGTTCAGTGATGTTTTCATGCAATGGCCGCAGTACAAGCCTTAAAAGGTGTAGATGCAAAATTATTTTGATTTTAGCATGCTGCCTATCACACACTTATTTTTCCTGTCAAACTTGATTCACAACCAGCCAGAGTTATCCCATTAGCTCAGGTGAGGAAAAAAGGCTCCTAGCATTCCCCCCTTTTCCTTTCCAAAGAGCACATCATAGGGAATGGCACTCTTTCTTTTCAACAGATTACACCAAACTTGCGTGTTATTGCAGCTCCACCACCAAGCATATGCTTCATTTCCTGTGCATCCACAGCATACCAGGGTCTAGCAGGGCTGAGCAGCACAGCCTGCAGGATTTTCTCACATACCAAGACAAAAAGGAACCCCATAAGTTGTCCAGCAGATGTCTGCTGTTAAGGCATGTTTTTAATCACAGAAGGACAAATCTAATAAACTGAGAATATTCATTATGCATTTCAAGTTGTTGTCTCTGGTGCCTACAATGGTGTTGCGTATCTATTGGGTTTTTACCTCACAACAGTGATGTAGAAAAGAGACAAAATGAGTGTACCCAGAAGTCACTGCTATTCCCCTCATTAGTATTTAGTTGGTTTAGAAACAAGAGAAACTAAAATTCATGTGAGAGAGCGTGTATATGCCATATTGGATTAATAAAAATAATTTCCTAGACTTCTGAATCCCCTTAACTTTCATTGATGTGCCTCTCTCTAACAAGTTGAAGCTTTTTTTTTATTACAAACTGACCTGCAGAAAATGAATCCACGCTTGAGCATTAGACTGCTCTGTCTAGCTTATTTGCCAAAATAAAAGTAAATCATACTAGAGAAAAGAATATGTGCTTGAAGCAACTTGTTCATAGCCTTATTGATTGAACGTGACACCTCAGAGAAGGCAGAATATGAAGAAATAAACTTGACTTTTAGTCATAAATACAAAATTGTATTCTACATCATAATCTGCCAGACACATCAATAAGTCAGTACAGAAGTGTGTCATTGGGGAAAGAAATTGCAGCATCATGCATTATAAGAGCAGTATAAGGCTATGCAGGGACAAAAGTGCATCATTAGGGAAAGAAATCTTAATGCATCCTCAGAGCAATAAAATGAAGGTATACTCAGGTTTTACTCTGTAACTCAAAAGGAGTGTTTTTTTTAATAAGGTGGTCTTCGTGCTTTTAGAACTCAGGAATTATTTCTATTATTCTTAATGCAGCTTTCTTCTCATTTTCACTTAAAAATGAACATTTTCTAAGCAAAAAATACCTGAGTTTTTCCAAGCGCAATCACAGTCCTATTTCGTACCCACTGGTTCTTGTCACTGAGACTGGAAAGGACAAATTATATCTGCCAATCTGTAAACTGGAAAAGAACCTTTTAAAGGTAGCATGAAGACAGCACTGACACCATGTGATACCAAAGGATTTTATATGCAGAGTGGTTTTCTCACATTTTTTAACACAAACTAGAACAGTGAGAGGGTGGCACTGTTAGCAAATAGATTCTTTTTGTTAAACTTTATTTTTAAACGTTTTACACAGTCCCTAAGAAGACCAAAAACAAACAGTAGAGGTAAGTGCTACTGACCACAAAAGTCCCACAGAACTAAAATATCTACAGGTTTAAAAACTAGTTATAAACAGACTGGCATTTGGGTCACACAGAGAACATTTCAGGGACTGCAATTCTTAGTGCAATTTATTTAACAAAATATTAAGTTGTGAAAAGAAAATATTATATGTTCATAATTTGGAAGTTAGTTTTGTATGCTGAATGATGGATTTCTGTGGCCATTGCCCTCTTATGGCCAAAAGGAATTCTATCCCACTGCTTCTTCATTTTGTAAGTGGTAACTCATTGATGAAATATTAAAGGGCCCATAATGGTAGTAGAGCATAATGAGAATTAAATTTTCCAGTATGTAGGTACTCCTAGTCTGGTAATTTATTACAACTGCTCTACAAAATTACAGGAATTTCTATTAAACAGACTTGATGATGCTACTGGAATTTTCACAAACTTCAAATTTTTCACAGACTACCATGAAGCCCAAAAAAAGGTTAAACTGTCCACTGTAGCTATAGTCTCCCTTATATTTTTGTATTTGTGAAGCTTATTCTTAACTGAATATTTTACTTCTGTCCTGGACCAACTGAACAGTTCTACACTTAAACTCAAAAGAAAAAAAAAAAAAAAGAAACAAACAACAAAAGCACGTTTATTTTGCATTTCAATTCCCAGGTCATGCACCAACATTGACACTTGTTGATGCTGCAGGGGCAGTGGAGGAAAGATGATTGCTTCAATTCAAACCATGTGACAGTCTCTAGCTGCACTGGTGCCTCTTGTTCTGCTCAACAGCCTGATTTCAGAAGACTGTTTGAAGAAGTAATGCAATCCATTTGCTGAGTTTCTAAATAACGAGAGCTGACAGCCCCGTGCTGCCATAGCTGTTCATAACCCTGGTGATGAAGCTTTACTCACAGCACTGTTATCATAGGGGAGGGGCCAGCAAACCTTGTTTTTCAGCAACTCCATGCTGTTGAATTCATTGTTTTTCTTCCCTTGTGTGTATTCCTTCCTCAGGACATTGTGAGCAGCCTGTCAAAACAACAACAGAAGATGAACAGCACAAGGGCAGACTAACACTGATGGCAAAGCCACGGCAGCCACGTGTGGCACCTGAGAGCCACCAGAGCTGCTTCAGCAGGTGAACTGGAAGGAGGACAGCAGTGCTTCAGCACCCAGATTGCAGAGCACTGCCTGTCTATCTGCTTGTATATGTCTTTTCCATTTTGGTTCTCACACTGAAACCAAGGGAACACATTTAAATTTGAAGAGCAACATGAAACAGAGTTAAAAGAAGGTAAGGACTTGCACCTTAAGAGCACATACAGGAGCACTGCCCATCAGGTGGGCAGACCCTGAGTTGTTTTCAAGACCAGCCAGGCTCCAAGCCAGGAGCTGGTGTGTGTGTACAGGCCATCAGGTTAGAGCAGACCTGACACCAGTGCACAGCAGTCTGAGAGCAGGGCAAAGGGACCAGGGGGAGCTTTTGTGTACAGCTGCTCTTGCTAGCCAGGAAATAACACAAAAGACCAAAATTTCTCTCCCTCTCAAGTGGTGACAGTGTTTGGGGTACCTCTCTGGCTCCTTAATGTTGTGTGTTTATTTTCTCCTGTTATAGAACTTTATTTTGAAAAAGATTTCTTATCTTGGAAATGTGCTACTTTACAGCCTACACTCATCCAAAGGAGCTTTTGTTGGAGCAATAGTATTATATGAGAAATCACAAGTGCTGCTGTGAAATAATAGTCTAGTAAGGAATGGTGAATTAATTCTAATGAGAAAGTAGAAGTGTTTTTTAGGATTATATAGTAGTGTGTTCTACATTTGACATTTACAATTTATCATTTCATTAGACATTGCAAATTACAGAAGTGGACTGTACCATCATTTACAATTTAGTCTTCTTGTTCCACTGAACTGCAGTATTTCTGCTGTCTCTACGTAGGGCTTCAAGATTATGCAAAGTCACATTTATCTGGAAATACTTTTTGTTATCCAAATAATTTAGATAAACAGCAATAACAGCCACAATCCCTAAATGTTTCCAGAGGACGTGTTGAATACTTCTCACTGTTCAAGAAACAAGGTCACATGTCTGGTTCAATAAGGCCCCAGGCTTACCAGCTGCCATCTGCCCACCACAACAGCTCATCTGGCACATCACCACTTTCCAGTCACACAAACTAATTCAGTGCTTGTTGGCTGCTCTCACCCTCTATGAGGCAGCATGCCACAGATTTGTGGCTCAAGCTGTGCATGTGCCAGCCAGCCCTGCTGTCTGTGCAGACACGAGCTCCTTTGTGATCAAAGGGCAGGTCTGCAGGGGGCTCCAGGTGACAGAGTGGACTTTAGGCACCAATGACACATTCTGCAGATACAGGTACTCCCAGGATTCATGCAAAAACAGCTTTGTTCAAATCCATAGGCAAACTTATTTTGCCTCAAAAAGCCTACTTCCTTTGAAACTGTTTTGATAGGAACAAGGACCTCAACAATGTGCATAAATACCTGTAGGGAGGACACAAAGGAGGTGGAGCCAGGGTGCTCCCAGTGGTGCCCAGTTAAGGAGAGGAGGCCACAGGCACAAACTGAAACAGAAGAGGTTCCCTCTGAACAACAGGAAACACTTTTGTACTGTGAGGGTGACCAAGCACTGGCACAGAATGCCAAGAGAGGTTGTGGAGCCTCCCTCACTGGAGACACTTGGAAGCCTTCTGGATGTGGTCCTGGGCTACTGGCTCTGCTTGAGTAGGGAAGATGGGCCAGATGACCCCCACAGGGCCCTTCCAGCCTCAACCCTCCTGTGAATCTGCAATGAGAATTGGAAGGAAATTTTAAGTCTATTCTTAAATCCACCCAAGACATATACAAACTTTACACGGAATTTTTGTGCAATCTTCGTTCCCATTGATGGCCTACCTCAACCAGGGGTGGGCCAAAGTGAGTTACTACATCCCAAAATAAGTTCTTCTTTCACAAAAGCACATAAGAAAACATAGAAACAACTCCCTATTTAGTCTCTTGAGGCTTAGTTCAAGTGCTCTGTTCACTCAGAAAGATGTTGCAGACAGGTACAAATTTTCTCTCTCTGCTCTCACGCAGAGGTTGCTTTCATCGTGGAGCAAAGTTTGTGTTTTGCCAAGGACTGTTCACTTCAGCTCTGTGACATTTGCTGCTAGAAAAACCACAAGGAGGAGGCACCGTATGGGGCTTACCCAGCTGGCAACAAAAATTTCGATTATGATGCCTTCATCAAGATTCAGTGCAGATTGTCAAGATGCAGTGACCAATAATTATTTTTGAGATGTTTTTTAAGTAGTGCAGAGCAAATTCGCATCCTGCAGGATGGCTAGATAACAGGACAGTAAAGGCCGCTGTGGAAATCAGCTGAGAATTAACCTTTTGACAAGCCCTGTATATGACACCCTTATAAATAAGTATCATCACCTTTTAGGCTTTGCTGGCCTTCTGTGACTTGCTGAGCAAGAGAGATCACACACCCAGCTCTTCTCCTGTGTCACATGCTGTACGAGAAACAAATCCGGGATCACTGATGCTCGCTGGCTCCCCGCCAGTGATCCTCCTGCAGAAAGACCCAGGTGTGGTCTGGTTACTTCCACTTTCTGCAAGAATCTCACCTTAGCTAGATGTACTAATGAAACTATCGTTTTCAAAACTGCTACTTTGAACAACTTAGAATTTCCAGAGTTTTAAAAATAGATCACATAGTATGACTCCAAATCCTACTGTAACTCAGACTAAGGGAATCTCATTACCTCCAGAGTTACTAGCAATTAACAACAGTATAAAAGGAAAGAGTAGTTTCTAGCTATAGTTTGAAAATGTCTCTCTTGTTGGGAAACATCAGAAAGCTGATATCAAAAATACATTTTTTTAAATCCAGATTAGTCCCATGAAAAGATTTGCACACATTTGTCCCACTAACACTTTGATGGAGCAATTCAGACATTGCAACAGTAATGTTTTTTGACCTTTTAATCAATTCCATTTTGCAACTACTCTATCTGAGAACCACAAACCTGAGTATTCACAGGACTCATTCTCTGGAGTCAATGGAAACTTTCTGTCAAATAACCATCTGCAGAGAGAGACAAAACACATAATGACAGGATAAGTTTGTGGAGAATCTGAATGGACTGAAAAAATAAATCTGGACCTGAAAGCAGATGAATTAGAACAAAGGGACCCAAGAAAAATGTAAGGCAGCAATTAGGGCTAGAAAATTAAAAATACTGAGGAATTTAATCGAATAGGACAGTCTAATCAATGAAGAGCATGCCACTTGCTCTCTGGGTAATTGCATCCCTCCCCTTTTTTGGTTGGTTGGGGTTTCTTTTTTGTGGTGGTAGTAACAGCTCATGTTTAAGATAATTGCATTCCTATAAAACTCAGAAGTCTAAGACTACCATAATTTTCATATTTGTCACATGGGACTTAATTCCCATTCCCCTGAAGTCAACAGCAGCTGTCATTTCAGTGGAAGCAGGAAAAAGTGGACTTCTAGCAAAAAGGGCACCATGCTCTTCTGTTTTACTGCCTTTCCTTAGCAGGAAGAATTCTCTGATGACACAGACACCTGAGCAGTTCTCCTCAGCAGTGAGCACTCAGCACACACAGCTCCTGTGCACCACACCCCTTCTCAGTCTGCAGGGATTGTCACTTACCCAAAAGTGGTGAGAAGACAAAAGCTAAGTATAAATCTTAAAGACAAATTGGACAGAAACGTTTAAATCCACTCAATAAGCAACCACATCAGTGGCTGGTATTTGCCAGTTCTTTTTCTCTAGTGCATTTATCCAGAGAGATGGATTAAATATCTTAGAAATGCTCCTGATCTCAACATCTGAACCAGCATTTAGAGATCTGATTTTTAATCAAGTTTAGCGTAATCTAGGCAAAAATTAAATGCAAAAATGAGAATTTTATTTTTGTTTATATGTATAGTTCCCAGCACTATAACCATTAGAAGACACATTCATGTTTGGCAAATACATCTTGCACACCCCTTTGTTTTCTCATGCACTAATAAATCATGCTGGTTCCAGCACTTCTGTAGTGCCACAACCACTCAAGAGGGAGCTGGACCAGTACAGGAGCAATATTTTGTGCAGCCTTTAGGATTTCAGGTCAAGTAGCTAGAAAGAGTTGTAATTGTTATAAACCCAGCACACACACACTCCTGAGTGCACTGGGCCAGCCCCACTGCACAACAACATCCAAATCTCCATGCCTGTGATCAAACACTCCAACAGACAATCAAGGACTAAGAACAGGGATACTGTTTGGATTTACCATATTTTCCTGGCTAGCAGGCCAATGCCATTTTCCCGATGGAAGATTATAGAGATTTAATTAAAGCTACCATGTTGTAATAATGGAGTTATTTAATAGAAAACTGCTTTGGAAGAGGACAGTCAGTCTAAACGCCAGTCTGTGTCTGGGACCTTCATAAAGTTCTTTTGTACTTAATACTTGTAGCCAAAACAACAATCAAGCCTTTGTTAATAATGTCCCTGCAACAGAAGAAGAGCAGTGAAACTGTAGAAGTTAACTCTTTCATTCTATATCCTATTATTGATTCCAAATTCAAAGCTTCTTTTTTTCAGCTATAGTAAAACAATCTTCAGTGGATTCTCCACCTCCCCAGAAAGAAGTCAGGTTCTGAGCATCTTAGCTAACATCTGAGTAATCAGTCCCAAACTGTTTGCAGGACTGATCAAAACAAGCTAAATAAAGAGAGAAAATTTCTACTGTCTACCTTAATTTTAAGAAATACCTGTCCTAACAACAGCATTATATCCCATAATCAGTATACTATTAGGTAATTAGAAGTCAGCTTGTGTGAGACTCTAATTCTTGAATAATAAGACAATATCATTGGGATACAAATATGCTGAAAGTTAGGATTATTCAAAAATTTGCACCTACAACTACCTGGAGACTGACATAAATACAAAATACTCCAACATCTAGAAACTCTTTGTATCTCCTATAAGCCTTCTAAAGCCTGCTTGCCCTAGAACAAAGAACATTGTGCAATATCACTAAGTGAAATCTAAAAACAGTTTCAACCTCTGCTTCCTATCAGCCATCAATTATTTTTACTTCAGAGTTTATCTTAATTTATTTCTCTTTATTTTCTCTTTTCTTTGGTCTCCCTTTGTCTTTAATTTCCCACCAAAAATGGACAAGACTAACTTTATTTTAAATTTATTTTTTAACAGAAAATTGTTTCTCTCTGCTGTTCATTCTACTCCACTGAACCATTCACATCTTGATAGTCTGGCAATACAGTGATTCCCATACACATCCCTAATCTGGGATTGTGCTTCCAATAAGTCTCCCCAAAGCACTGTAATATTTACTAACACACATTTTGGCACACATGAAATGTGTGATTGTATTTATATTCAAGCCTTTTGCTCATACACATCTATGCAAACCTTGAAAAATATTGCAAGTGTTTTTCCTAAGCTTCTTACCAACACCAATTCTGGTGTTGCCTGTTTTAAATCCCAGTATGACTCTGTTTTCATCCATATCCCTCTAAATACAGCCCAGGAACCCTAAAATAACCAGATACAAAACCCACCAACCAAAACATTCCTGTAGTTAGTTGGAAGAAGAGCTTTGAGAGATCGAGAGAAAGACACTCTGAATTACATCTTAACTAACTTTTATTACCATCCCTATTAGCAGTACGAGATTTTTTCTTGAAAAGAAGCAAGGTGATTCATTCTCTAGGGTGTTTATGGATATAAAAATTGTTAACAATTCTTTTAGATTTTTTTTTAATTAGTCTCAAATATGGTCATGCTATATGTAGGATTTATGTGAGGAATGAACTAAGAGCAAAATGTGATAAGAAAATTATGATAATTGTAAAAAATAAAAGAGGAAATTTAAGTGAAATTGAAGTTCCAGTCCCATGATTGTCTGTTCAGTCATTCTTCTTTAGATTTCAGAACAGCAGCTCTTCACATACAGGCAGTATATGGGCTTTAATATCTAAAAACACATAGAAGAATTGTATGCAAAATAAATAAAAGTCAATCTCATACTACAGTATACTACAATCTAAATTTTAAAAAGTACATATTTGACAGCACCTTTTAAAGATTCTCCAAACAGAACATAGAGACTTCATTCCAAGACATGATAAAAGAAAGACAGCTTTAATGAATAAAATCAAGTTCTTAACTCATCTCACAGGTTACTACATCCTCTGCAGGACTCTGGATGAGCAGACACCCAGAGTGGGTAATTTGGTTAGGTAAGTCTTTAAAAAATGTGGTCAAAACATAAAATAAAGATACTGACACAGCCTTTTAAAAAACTGGGCTGCCTGTACATAGGCAGTGCTGCCACGTTATATAACAGAGCAGCAGAATAAACCCATGTGGAAAGCACAGCAAAATGGTACTAAATTGTGCAAAGCAATTAGAACTGAACCTTTGCATTCTTTTCAGATTACTGAACCATGCATACCTATTTAATTTTTTTCAATTACAACATTGTGCTGAGCTATATATTTCGAAGTGCTTCTCTAGGAACTAATATATAGTTCAACCAGGGTGGTATCCACAGTGTCACCACCAAGGGCAAATGGATAAAGTTACCAGAGGGAATTATTCTTTTGTGGCAGGTTGATTTAGTCTTTTTAAATGACAGCAGCTGAACAATCAACTCTTATTTGTTTCTGTTACTAATAGGGAGGTGTTAGGCAGGTCAGCCTGGCAATAAAGATTTTCTGTGAGAAGGAACTGCCAGCCTTGATAACAAAATTACAGCATCAATAACAGTAAATAGAGAGACCAAGCAGTCCCTAAAAGTGTTTGAATCCATCGTTGAAAGTAATCTATCTGCTGTGTTTAGGGGCAGTGCTTTAGTCAGCAAAACCAATATTTACTTTCGTTACAGTTAATCAACTCTAATAATACTTTCAAATACAGATTGAGGTTTGAGAATAGAAACAGGGACTTCAAAAACCAAGGGATTTCGAGTAAGTGCATGTAGCACTAAAAAAGAGCTCTAATAGCTAGAGATTTCAGAGAAATAACTTGCTTCTATTTACATATTTGAAAAACAACCATAGTGCTGCATACAGAGCATGCAATGCAATGCTCTGCCCCTGGGACAGCAAATATCAACTGGCAAAAATAAAACTAAATTAAACTCTCAGTAGGATAATCACAAACAGATCATCAAGGCAGTGGTTGCCAGTTCATCAGCAGCTTGGGATGAACCTTAACTCCAACTGAACTCACTGTAACCTGGAAATTCCCAGTCCCGAAGGCTGAGGTTGCTCCGCAGGGGCACCGAGACTGGCTGTGCTGCACTCCCCGTGCGGAGGGAGGGAGGGAAGGAGGGAGGGAGGGAGGCAAGGAGGAAATCCAGCTGCTCTGCTGTCGCCCAACATGCCTGATCCCTTCCCCCATGGACTGGGCTCTTGCTCTCACCCAATGGGCACCAGAGCGGGTGTCCACGTCTCTGTGTGGGAGCACTGTGGGGCCAGCAGAAGTTCTTCAGGTGAAACCAAGCTCAGCTCTCAGGAGCAGTCCTCTGAGCAAGGCTGGACCTCAGAAAACCTCACCCCATGCCAGCAAGTTATACCAAATTACCCCATTTCCTTGGGCAGTGGAACCCAGATTGTCTCCATGACAGCACAGTTCGGCTGCTTGGTCTGTGAGGAATGCACCTACCATCAAAGCCACTCAGACCACTTCTGACCCTGCAGGAAATGTTCCTGTTACCTCAAAGATGAGTAGGGTAAGCTCCCTGTGTTTCCAGCTAGGATACCCTCTTGATGTTGTTGGCACAGTTTTGGTGTAGTAAAAGATACGTTTTCCCCCAAATGCAATTACAAATTTTGTCATCAACAACTTTTTACCCATATATGCCAAGAAACCCTTGTGTTTACATTTCACCTGTTGTTATCTCCAGCCTTTCCTGAAAGCCCAGTCTGTTGATCCCATCTCTACACTGTCTACACCTAAATTGAAAGTGTTCTTCTAAAACTGCCCTGCAAATAAACATAGGGATATTAAACACAGAGCGGTATTTCTCAGCTCGCCTTCTGCTTTATTTAGAAGTTTTGTACCTATTTCAGACTCAGAGGAGGCTCCTGCATCATGTTTTATGCAGCTACACAGCTTGGCTGAATGGCAGCTCTGGGCTCTGCATTCAGTCCTTGCCCTGGTTATGCCCCCAGCCAACAGTTAGCAAACTGTTTCCAGATTAATTTATCCCCTTGTCTGGTGTTCAGTGCTCCCATGAGGAACTCCCCTTGTTGTGTGCCACTTTTATCACTCCCCCTCCTGCCTGCTGTGCACTCTCCATGAACACTTCCAAACTCTCTCCAGGTGATGATAGTTCCTCCAGTTCCTACCCCTCCTTCTATATGTCAGGCATCACTGAGACTCAAGATTGCAAAAAAAACAAAGTACAAGCTTTGGCTTCACCTGCCTTGGGGTTTTCTGCCTTTTCTTTGTAGTAATTTAGAATTACTAATTAAAATTAGAATTATGTAGAATAAGAACTTAGATTCACCAGAATATCCACACCAGCATCCTGGTTTTTCTCCAGAAACTTCCTTCTGAGGTCTGCCCACCAAACTCTGAGTGTGCTTCCCTAGGACCACTTTCAGACTCCTATTTCTCTCTCAGCTTTTTCTCCTCAATATCAGTGTGGATGCCACCTGCAATTGCTCAGGGCAAAGGAGGTTTTGTTAAAGATCTGCTTCATTCTAGAGAGCAGTTTCTAACTGATTGCAAACTGAGTTTGCCCATTAATCTATGGGCTGTAGCAGAGGCCACCATTCCCTGTAGCCACCAAATGTTCCAACCACCACAGTGACTAAGAGGGTGAGGCCCTTTCCCTTTCCTGCCTCGTGAGGATAAATGTTCCCTGCTCTCATAAGTGATCCCTGTGCTATGTATGTCATTCCATCCAGGGTCAGCTGGAACCTGGGGAGAAGAAATGGAGACATTTAGTCAGGAGTGATGCACTCCATACACATAATTTCTGAACTGTGTGCACAGAATCTATTCTAGTACCTTCTTTTTTCCACTTTTATTATTTTAGGTGTTTTTAAAACAAAGCCTCTATTTTGGGCTTGAAATTACATGACATTTCATTGAATCACTTGAGAATCCTAGGTCTGCTCAGGACTTGAAGGATTACATCAGGTTGGAGAGTGATGGACTATATTGGGTTAAAGAAAGATATTATGACAATCAGTTGTGCCTAAATGGCTGGATAGAGAGAACTATAAGAAACCTGTAGTATTCACAGCCATTTTAAGAGCCTGGCCTTGTTGGACAGGCTTCATTCAGAGGGGTTTGAGAGGTGTGATGGACAGAGCTCCGTTATAACAAATGGCACAAGCAGCAGAGGCTGAATAGGCCATTCCCTGTCTGCTGAGCTGTGGCAGAATTTCTATTTAGTGGTTGCAAATAAACTGGCCAAAGTGAAAGAAAACCAAAGCCAAAGGTGAAAGAAAGGATGGGATGAAAATAAGATATAAATAGTGAGAAAGACTGAATACTGGAGATTTTATTGCTTGTTAATGGATATAACAAACCCAAATGTGTGACAGACTAGAGCATACCTGATGCTTAATTGTAAATCCATGTACTTTCCAAAGGCTAGGGAAAGCCAGTGTAGATGTATAGCACTATTGTAGTTTTTCCTTTTAAAGCAATTAAATTGCCCCATGAAGAAATGCTATCTGTGGAAAACTAAATTTATACAGAGAAAAGGGTGTCAATCTCGGGGCTGAATTTATTGCAGTCTCCTAAAGGGAAGATCTTGAAACCAACCCCAAATTTTATTTAAGTGTTTCTGTCATGTTAAAGCACTTTACAAGGTGTTACCACATCCAGCTGAATTTCACATACAAATGATGTTATTTGCAGCCACACTTAAAGGAAAAACCCAAGAAATTGTTTAGGAGGCATTTTATGAGAGCCTGTGTATCAGAAATGTAGATGATAATACACTGTAATTACTGCATTACTTTTCTAAAATTCTCAAGTGTCAATAAACACTGAACAAGGTGTGACAGTCTAGAGAAACCATCACAAGGCAAGCTCAGGAGTAACTTTACAGTGCATTAATCATCATCTTACCTAAAGGAACAGAGCTTTCCTCCTCAGAACTTTACACAGAATCACATTGGTGCCTGTAAGTGTGACTTTTTGGAGCAGCTACTGGTAGGAGAGGTTAATGTGCAGACACCTTAATTCTGTTTTTACTATCCCTGTTCATGAGATCAGATAATACTGGATTATCAATTCTTTTTTTAATTTTTCAAATGAGTCTAGCTTTTTGTTAAAGTTGACCACACAAAATTTATCCAATGTGGTGTGTTCTTTTTAAGGTCTGCAATATGAACATTCATTCATCTCAGTGAGACTGTCACTGCAAGGACTCCTTTAGCATCACCCCAATAAAGGAGTGGTCAAATATTACTCAGAGAAAGGTGCAGCAGGCCAGGCCAAGCCAAGCCTTCGAAGCACAGCTGTCTGGTCTTCCAAGAAATTCCCTGTCTGCAAAGGAAAAGGATCACTGATGCTTCCCAAGAAGGAAACCTTCCTCCCACTGCAGTTCCAGGGGTGTGAGAGAGAAGGAATGAGAAGAGGGCAGGAGAAGCACTCAGGATCCATAGGCTATAATATACTTCAGGCTCCAAAAAGGCATAATCTGTCCCTTGATTCCAGTCTCTCAATTCATATCTGTAACTCCCATCAGCAAAACTTTGAAATACTTGCAGTAAGCCCTTTTCCACATTTGGTTATTAAATTAATTGACAGAATTCCAAAGTGCACCAGATGCTTCCTCAACGTGCAGTGGGTGTTTCTGAAAGGGGACATCAACTTGCTGTACATTGATTTATAGAATTATTTTCATTAACATTGGGCTTCAACATGATGAATACATTTATGGCTGGTCAACATTAAATACACTTCAAAAATTATATTGTTACATGAATTGTGCAAAAGAAAATATGCATTTATTCCTTTTCTACTTCACTAAAAAAACCCAAAACCAAACTGTTTAAATGCCTTAATAAATGCTAGAAGGCATTTAATTGTAAGTAATTCAAAATCTATGTAGCAAAAGGCCTTGCAAATCATCACATAAGGTACTTAAGGGCAATATTTACATAACTGTTAGCAAACTGTATATTTTTTATAGAAATAGTCCTCTAACACAGAAAATTAGCTCACAGCTAAAAGCCATCTGAAGGGGGTTATCTTAATTTGTCTGAGTTGCTTTTTCTTTTAGTATTGACTTTCCTTTTATTAATAAAACAGAGCTTTCCTGGCAATTACTACTTCTGTAATTTATAAGACCTGTAGTCTGGTAGTTTTAAATAGCTATCCAAGAGTTTCAATAAAAGGAAAATTATCTCTGTGCCACTGGAATAGTACAAGTTTGTGGTCTGTGATACAGCTTTATTGATTAGGAACACTCCCAAAACTAGAACATGAATTATATTTAATTTTATTAACTAGAGTTAATAGCCAAGATTAAAATAATCAAAATTAATGCTCCAAATAATTAGCTAGATTTAAAATCATTTAGGAGAACAAATTCTGAGCTGTTTGATCCTAGGTTAAACATTAGTCTGTGATGTCACACAGGCCAAACAAACCACAATTGTGAAACATTTCACTGCTCTGATTTTTTCTCCTAGCACGACACAAGGGCTTCCCTGGAGACTGCAGCACTGAGCGTGATGTTGTGCTCCTCCGAGTGAGGAAGTGTTCTGATTGACTGATGATCATTTTAATGTGGCATTTTAATCTAGTTAAACCACAGGGCTCAGGCAGAGCAGATGTTTAGTGTGTGCCTGAACTGACAGCCCTATCTCCTTTCAGCAAAAACACAGACACTTTTATTCCACTCCCAGAATCTCCAGATATAAGATTTGAGGACACATTGACCCAGGTTGCAGCTAGGACATGACTGCAGTCCTAGAAGCAATTAGATACAGTTTTCCTCATCTGGGCTTTGAAAAATCCCAATGCAGGCATTTCATTATAAACAAACATCTGGTCATGTCTCAGTAACAAAGAAAGATAAAGTGTTTTTGACAGAACTTTGCCCTCTGGTCAAGCTTTGCTTTTCACTGGTGTCTTTCATTTATTCCTTTTTGAAGACTGTTTGAACAGGCCTCTAACAGGATGTCAATAAGCAGATTCACTGATATGGAGAAAAGTGACTCAATATTCTGAGTATACGTTTTGGAGTTTATAGTTTTTGAGAATGTGTAATAAACAATAAAAAACACAATCAAGTACACTAGATCAAAGCTAATACAATACAGTGACAAGAGTTTCCTGGCTGCTGTCAGTGAGATCTAAACACAGATATTTTCTCTTGTACAGGACAAAGAAAAGCCACAAACATTAGCACAGTGCAGCTAAAGTGCTGTCCCTCTACTCTCTCAGCCACAAGCATCAGGAGCTTCTTTCCCTGTTAACCACAGCAAAACAAGTTGGTGCTTCAAAGCTCAGGAATAAATCCCAACTTTGCACATTGAACTTTACATTCACCTTTTTGCCAGCTGAGCAGGGATCTCAGAGGGCTCTGGTGAAGCTGAGGGAGGACACACAAGACAGCTACAGCCAGGGGTAGCTGCCTGCCCTGTCCAGGAGAATATTCTTCCACATGTTAGTCCTTACCTCTGGTGCCTGAACTGAGAAATGTAAGGTAACCCTAAGCCTCTAATTTGCTAAGAAATAAAGGAATATTCACTGATATGACAATGCAGTAAGTACTGGCATTTTACTGACACTCCTTTGTTATGTAGGTCAGATAGAAACCACATCAGTAGGGTACCCTTGACAAGAAAGGTACCAATATACCAGTTTGTTTAAGAGTATAAAACAGCAGGTGTCAAGAGCTGAATCCACTGGATATTAATTAAAGTAGTCTGTCCCTAAATAGCCCCCCCAAAAAATCATTTTACAATCCCAGTTCTTTCAGACATTAAGAGGAACTGAGGGAATACATCAATTTGCACCTTCCAGAGAACACCATCAATTATTTCACATAAGAAGAACCAAACCAGGAGTTTTATTTTAAGTGAAGCTATTGGAGGTTGCAGAGGAATAGGAAGGGATCTTGGGATGTGTAGGGAGGCAGTACTAATAGTGTCCTGTGATCTCCTTTAATATTTCCTGTATGCAGAGTGGGAGTAGAAGAAGCCCATTTGATGTTAATTTATTTTTTCCTCTCAGAGAGCCTTCATCACAGCCCAGTAACTATCCTCTTTGCTCTTGGAAGTGTTTGGATGGAGAAAAAGAAAAAAGAGAGAAATTAGGTTAAAGGCACAGAGATTCTGGAGCAATCTGTAGACAGAGGGCAGCTGGGGAAAAAATGGGATTGTGTTTTATTCAGTCTAAGAATTAAAAAATAAATAAAAAGGAAAAAAAGAGAAAGACTATTGAGCACACAAAATTCTCTGGTGAATATGCCTTCTTGGCTGCTTTCTTAACATCTATGTATAAATTCAGCCCAGAAAAGCTGTGTTTGAGACATACCACCACATTTTGTTTTCTCTTGAAGACACAAAGCTAACACTCTGCAGCAGCAGATAGGTTAATGATAGTAATCAATCTCTGATAGATAATTCTTGGAAGGTAAATGGATTCTTCTCAAAACAGCAAATTATTTTCTTTTCCTACCTTTCTCCTAAGAGACGGGATAATAAAATTCTTGCATTGGTGTGTTGCATAGATTTCTCTCCTGGGCTCCCTAAACAATATTTTATAAGAGGTAATCCACGTGTCCTGCAAATACAATTGGTTTCATGACTAAGCCGCTACCAGAACATAAATGATAAGCAACTTTCTTACAGGTATTCCTGACATTTGTCTTTAGAAAAGCCAAATTTCACTAACAATGAAAACTGATTTTTAAGAAAAGGTGATTTAGGCTTCTGGAGCTCAGTGAGCAGCCAGCTATCTATAATATTACACTGTTCTGCAGGTTGGCAGCTCATATTTGAGCTCCAAGTGATGCAACATAAAACAGACTCCACAAGCTCCCCTGCATAAACAGGAAGAAAGAAAAAAAAATCCACCTGTCTACATAGACTGGGGTCCAGAATTTCTCCATGGAGTAGTGTCCAGCTAGGATTTGGGAGTTCAGCTAATTCTGCACAGATGTCCACTTACATAGCTAATCAACATTAAAGCTCACACAGTAGCAAAGCAATTCAGCTCCATGACTTGGAGTTATTATTCTCTCTGAGCTGGACTTGAAGACCATGAATGTTAATTCCACTGCAGGGATGGTTGTCCTCTGCCCGGTGGTGGTCTTTATCTTTGGTATCTAGCACAGCACAGAATACAGAGATGTGACCAGGCTGAAACAAGTGAACACATGGGGAAGAAAAGCAGCTTATCTCCAGCAGCCTGGATCTCTGTGTTTGCCACATCCACCCCTGTGCTCTGGCAGAGGCCTGGCTGAGCTCTGTGGTGTGGCAGATCTGAGTGTGGCACACCAGGCAGTGCCTTTCCAGCCAGTTGTGGCAGACCCAGATTGCTGCAGCGTGCAACATCCTGAATCACCTTACACCCTCTGAGGTTACCCTGGTGGGCACCAGCTGGGAGCCCCCAGCTTCCCTCTGGGAGCCCTTTCATGTCTGCAGGTATGAAGGCAGGGACACACCTTCCATCACCACGTCCAGCACAGCTGACAGCCAGCACTATTTCCTGTCTGGAAACACAGAGGCTGTCACGTTCATTAGCTGAAGCTGTAAAGCTCAGAAATTGCAGCCAGACATCAATATGCCCTACAGAGGGTCTCAGATGTGCAGAAACCCACTTCCATCATTCCTGAAGCACATAAATGCATTAATCCATGGAGCTGATCCACCCCTGAAATATCAACACTGCAATGCATCTGCTCTCATAAACTGCTGCAAACTGAATTAAAATGCAGTTACTTCAGAATGCTGTCTCAAAGAGAGGAATGTATTTTCAAAAGGAAAACATGCTGTTTCCAGGAGAATTTTACCCAGATAGGCAGAGTTGTAGCCTCAAAATTCTCCCTTTAGCTTCCTTGCACTGTTTGGCTTTTCAGCATCTGCTCATAGAGCAAGTATCAATAAATTTCCGAGCTTTGAATTCCCTTGAATTATTTGCTCATATTTTCTTGGTTTATGATCACCTCTCCTACCAGGCACCATAAATTAACCTGCTTTGCTACATCAAACTCCAATATGCCCAACAGGGATTACCAGACCTACAGCTACCTCAGCTTGTCTGAATGGGTTTTCTTTTGCCCTAAACAAAAAGTCTCGCTGAAAGCCTTATGGAACAAAAGGTCTTCACACTCTCTGGTTTTGTCACAGCTCTGACTGGACAGAAAAAACACCACCAGGTGAATGGGGGTGAATGGTCACTGTATCTTGTTCCTCCAAGGGCTCCTTTCCCTGCCTGGGGAGGCCTCTTAATGCATTCTAGCTCTATCAGACTTGCTATCTGCCTCAACAAACTAGCCTTTGAACTGATTTGTCAATCCATCCACATCAGCAACATTTATTTCATTAATTGGAAGAATTAGCCCTTTGTAGCAAGTTGAAGGCTGTGAAGCCAAAATATACTGTACATTCTCCCAAGTGACCCAAAAGACCCTTGGATGAACTCTTGGGGTGACATTAAAATGAATAGTTATATAGAAAAAATAGCATTTTAATGTTTATTTAACGTAGCTACCTTTCCAAAAAAAGGAACTTTCAACATTTTTTAACATCTGGTTGCCTTATTTTTTAGTTTGTTTCTCCAGTGGTATGAGCAGAACGTCTTCAACTTAGAGAAGACAAGTCTGTATTCTTAGCCACATGGATGCTCTCAGATTACAGGCAGTGTGGAGGAGGAGAAGATATATAAATTCCTTTTAAAATTATTTTAGGACTGACATATTAAATTTTAGGAGGCCAAGTCCTATGGTCCATTATGCAACTGAGATCAGTGAAGTGTGTCTGGAGCTAGAGCTGTGTACACAACACCAGTCACACCAAGTGCTGCTGCATTTTAAGCACAGAAATACGTGAGGTAGAGCAAGCTGAATTCCAACAGCTTAATAGAAGCACTAATGTGTTATTTTAAGTGTCTGAGACTTTTAAATGGATGCAATTGTAATTGAGAAGAAGGCGTGTTATCACAAAACTCCCAAGCACACAGGCTCATATCCATATGTGCTCCTTTATACAAATGTTCATATATTTACAGATAAAATTGTAACACCAATTGTAATATATATATAAAACACCAATATAATAATATATACATTGGTATATGTCATGTGTTATACATGCAAGTTATACACTGTGTATTTGAGAGTCTTAAACATTTCTATTATCACAAGAGCCTTAGAGCATCCCTTGGATTTTTCCTCATATTTCCTTGCTTTATGATCCTCTTTGATAACAAATACCAGAAATTAACCAGCTTTTCTAATAAAGAGCTCATCAGTCCTATCTATAAGAACAATTAGCTCTCCAACCCTACACAGCTGGGTTGTCCCACCTGCTCACACAGTACTGAATTCATGCTCCTAAAAGCAGCCTAAAAGCTCATGCTAACTTAGGTGACTACCAAGAGCTCTAAAACTTTCAAGCTCACCCATTTCTAGCATGCAGAAATCTTTCATTGAGGGCTTTCTTCCTCTTGAATACAGGCCTTTGTGCTCCCATCTGTCTGTGATAAAATTTCTGTTCTTCCAAACATACCTGTATCAAATAGTCCCCCATGGTTTGCAAGAAAGTCCTACCAGAACAAAACATCAAAATAACTTTTTCAGCTATAACTTTATCATTATTTACAAATAACTGGGAAAAAAATTCAATGGTATAGCACTGGACTAGCAATCAGCCAGACTGATTTCCTGATTAGAAAACCCTTTTGTACCCTTATAATGATGATAACCTTTTTATAGATACTTCTTACAAAATATTTTTAATCCTTGCAATATGGAGTGCTTTTATCTCCTACTAATTATCTCAGTCTAGTTTATTGAGTGAGCAGATGGTCGTCACATTTAATTTTAGCCACAATATATGAAATTAGATTTAAATACAAACTTCATTGACAGCAATTACTTTCTAATCTCTAGCTAATTGTATGTCCTAAGAGGATTTTTTTTTTTTTTTGTTTAGAATCAGTACAGATTAGCCTGCCTACAGATAATTATACTTATTCTCCTAAAACACAGCCTCCCACAGGATTTTATTTTTTGTTCCTTGGAATTTTTCTGATGCTTCAGAACTACCATTTACTGAATTCCAGTAAAATACTTAAAATGGAAGAGTAGCTCCATCTCTCTGAGAGTCCCAAGACTTGGATTTGTTCTATGTAAAAATGCACAGAATTTCTCTAGGAGCCCATTCTTGCCAAATAGTATGACATTTTCTAATCAACAATAAAAGAGGTATAGAATCACCTGCTTTCTTGCTCATTTCTATTGTTTTTAGAAAAGAATCAAAATTCCCCCCCAAAAATTATATATAAGGCCTAAACATCTCATATTACTATTGAGAGTTAAAAATCAGGGAAATTATTTTTATTTTCTGTTGTGAAAATGAATAACCTCTGGTGTGATTACTTAGAATACTGTGATAAGTAAGTGCTATCCTTCGTTGCACCCCAGCTTGCAACACAATAAATTAACTTATGACTGGGTAAATTGCAAGGCTGGGGTATTTAATAAACAAAAAAAATCTGTTTATTGCCCATACAATCCATTGCCACTGACATTATACGCTCTTAGTGGAAAGCATTCAATAACATTTTTTAAAAGAAGGAAAAAAATCAATATAATTCAGGTTTGAAAGTATTTTGCACTATCTGTCCTAGTTCTCCCACATTCAAGTTTTCAAAAAGCAGCACAATTTCCTGTAATAATAACACGCACACATAAAAACGGAATCCACTCCCCTATGCACGGAACAACTTGTGGGGCCCTGAAATTCATGCAGGAAGGCAAAGTGAGCCTATTGCACACTATCTGTGTTCCTGCACCAGAGAATAATGGAATCATTTAGGCTGGAAAAGAACTCTTTAAGATCATCAAGATCCAACACTAACCTAGCACTGCCAAGTCTACCACCAGGTGCCCACTTCAAAGCTACAAAGAACTGGTGAGAATTGCTGCTTAACTGATATAAATAATCAGAACTAAATAGAATGACCATTCCTAAGCAGCACTTTCAAAGTGTCTGCTCTTCATAGTGAGCCGAGGAGTGTTCTCAAGGAGGAAGACTCACTGAGCCAGGAGGGAAACTCTCCATGTCTCTGGCTTCAGTGGGCAGTCACAAAGACCATTTGCAGTTTCAGAAGTCTCTGGTAGATAAAGCAGCCATCTGCAGGCTGGCATGGCAGAAGTAGAAGCTGTATAATGACTACATCTGTGCAAATAAAATGTCATTTTACTGCTAACTGAACCACAGAGCAGTACAGCCTTGAGACGGACTAACTTCTTTCAGGATAAAGGTTTAGGGAAGATGTTTAGGAGTTCTGACACCATCGCCTTTGACAAGCTGCGACCCCAGCTGTGTCGTTAAGTGGGAATAGAAAAGTGAGCTGATGTTTTACTAACAAAACAAGACAACTCAAAGTATTGTGGGATATATGACCATACATAACTTTAAATATAATATATAAAGTGGGTAAAGTAAGCTATAAAAGGACATGTTTAAAAAATTATTCTTTGAAATTTTTCCTCAATGTGACTAACATCTGTTGGTCATTTTGTCCGCCAGCACAAGGAAGTTCAGAATATGAAAGAGGTAATGAACTGTGAGAAAAGCTTTGCTTTGCAAGAGTGTTTCCTTGATTTTCTTTGTCAGAATTGTAGTGGCCTCTGACCAGTCACAAAATAACAATCATTAATTGGGTTCTTTTTGTTCTCAGCCTAATCTTGCAACCAGCAGAATCATGTTCTCCAGCCCATCCTCATCCATGAGCAGCAACACAATAAATGCTGCCTCAAGGAGTACCCATTTATAGCAGATAACTATTTAAGGCCTGTTATAATCTCTCATGCGGAGTAACAAAACCCAGGTGCTCCACACAGCAGCTGCTTGTCACCCTTTCTGATATCTTGGCAGGTCTGCAAGTGAGGAGAGATCTGAAACCTTGTGCAGACATAATACATTTCATTCCCAAGAAAATGAAACCATGCCTGGAGTTTCCCTAAGTGATGGTTGTAACAGGAGACACAACACTGTCAGCACCTGTGTGGGAGAACCATTTGATGGAAACTGGGAACCTTTGTGTAACGCAGACCCAAGCCCCAAAAGCCAAATGTCATCATCCTCCTAAGAATAAAATGTTTCTTCCTCAAATCACTGCTTTTTATGGGTGCTCTGTCACCTCTAAGCTATACTAAGAGACAGAGAAAATAGTGCTCACCTGTGCTAACTAATCCTACCATTTGCACAGATGCCTTGGTAGAGTGGATGAACCATCTGAAGAAAAACCAGTCTTTTATAGAAATAATCCTCTGTTAAAGATCTAAGATATTCACAGTTTTCTTCTAACATTTTGCCCCAGCATAAGGGTATTAACTTCCACAAGGAACCTCCATGCATTAGAAACCCAAAGCAAGTTATCAAGGTCCTTCCAACCCCTCCTACCTCTGCCTCTCCTGCACATTTCTGAGCTGTCGACACAGCTCCTTGTGTGGTCTGGAAACTGATGCTGTTCAACAGCAGCCAACAGAGAGGGGGAAATCTGCTTTTTTATTTATATAAATCTGGCTAAGAGTTTTTATTTATTTAGAGTGGACTTTAAACTGTGCTTGACTCTAAATAAATAAAACACGTTATTTTCCCTCCCTACCGGTTGCCACCAAGCCGTGTGAATTCCACAGACCACACAGACAGCAGCGGCTGTGTGGAACCTGGGGACTGAGGCAAAGGGAGGCAGCCCACCAGAGGCTGGGCTGTGCAAGGCTTGCAGGTGAGGGAGGCACTGTGAAAGGCTTGCTTTGAGAGTAGGGGTAAGCATAGCTCTGAAAAAGGCATCAGTTCCTCAAGTGTTGTGCTGATGCTGACCCTTCTCCCTGCCTGTCTCCCAGTGCATTTATCCTCCACCAGACTGGGCCTTACCAGGTCCCTCCTGTTCGTGTCCTGTCCATCACAGTGACAACTCTCTGTGAGTGACAGCAGCAGGATGGTGGGGAGACAGGCGGGAAGAATGGCAGGGAAACACGTGTCAGGAGTCAGTTGAGAGGAGAGAAAAGGAAGAAAATACCTTTAAAATTTATTCCAGGCTGCCCATTTGCTTTAACCAGATTCATAAAAATAAAAAAATAAGTTTGGATGCAGTTTTGTGCACTGTGCGTGAGGGTGACCCTGCTTGAGCAGGGAGGTTGGACCAGATGACCCACTGAGGTCCCCTCCAACCTCATCCATTCTCTGGGGGAGAATGAATTCTTTTGAATTCTTTATATTCTTCAGTCAGTCACAGGCAACACTTCCGTAACATGCATGCCTTTTTTTAGCCTTCAAGTCACAAATTCAGTGGACCAAATACAACTCATCTTTAGAGTAGCCAAATGAATTTAGACATGGCTTCGTCAGACAGCAGTGCACAAGAGTAGATGCACATTGTACAACAAACCTCCTCTGTGCCCAGCTTCACAGGTGAGTCTCGTTTCCCTCAGGGAACAACAATGACACAGGTTCCTAGTGTCCCTTGCCTGAGCATGGCTGATTTCATCACATGCTCAGTAAATGGGAAGTGCAGACACGTTGGCAAGTTCAGACAAGCTCCATTCAGATCTTTGGGAAGCACCAGGTTCCTGAGATACCTATTTGCCAAAGGAAGCACGTGGTAAAACTCCCAGTGTTTGGAGGAAGGCAGAAATGCAAAAGGCAAAGTGCCATCTCCTCCTTTTAGCACCCAGCTAAAGCCAAATATATTTGCTGCTCCCACAGTAACTGTGTACAAGTGCCATAAAAAGCCATGCCTTTACAGAAAACTCCTCTTTCAGGTCACTGAACAAATAAAGAATGAATCCATCTGTCACTATGCTTGTTCCCAAACTGCTGCACCATTGATTCGTATCATTTCACCCCTCCTTCCAGTGCTTCTCCTTTTGAAAACGAATAGAGAAAATCACAAAACCCATCTTCTTTGCAGGTATCTTATTGTCAATGGCCATGGACTTTACCATGCCAGATCTGCTCCTCATGTTGCTCTTGTGGTTTACCTGCTGCTAACTGGAGAAAGGGCTGGCTTCAAAGTCATTTCACTGGTAGATTGTGGTCTGCAGTTGATCTAAAAGTCTTAACCTTGATCTCATTGAGCCAAATGAGAGACAAGAATTTACCTCCAATTATAGTTCTATTTAGCAATACTAACCCGAATAGTCAGCTCCAGGAAGCTGAAGACAGAACAGACTATCTCTCATGGACTGGCTATAGAGCCTGCTTGCAAAGGGCTGGATTTGCCAAACTATGCTAAATGCAGTGGGCAACAGTTTTCTGAGGCAGACCTGTCCAAAAAAGCTATTTTACAAGTTTCAGGATAATCCTCAGCAGCAGCATCTGCTGACGTGGTGTGAATAGGAACTTGCAAATTCCTTATCCCTGGGGTGAACATCAAATGCCAGCAGAAGGACTGGGCAATGGCCAGCAGCAGCTACTAAAATTTTTTCTTCTGTTTTGGGGTGAAAGAAGAAGGATGAGTGAGCTTATACAACGAAAGAGAGGGGAAAAGCTTAATACAAAGACTGGCAAGGCAGAAGCAGGTCAAAGCAGAGCAGGAAACTTACTGGGAGGTCAAGCCAACTGAAAAGCCTACGTTCTTCTCCAAATAAGGCAGGCATTCAGAGTCTAGAGCTTGTGAGGCACTTGGCCAGCCAAAGTCAAAGTGAGACACAGAAAACCCTACCACACAGAAAAGAAGACAGAAAGAAAGAAAAAAAATTCCATATCTGAGCAGAGCAGCACAGTTGGCTCGGAATGTCCTGTTGAAGGAAAGGTCAGCAGACAGCTTTAAATGCTCAGTGATGACTGCTGAATATGAAGAGACATAAGCAAGGAGCAGCTAAAGAAGCAGAGATTATTAGAGTGACAGCAAACTCTTCCATCTGGGAAGGGTACTGGACAAAGCACATATCTCCTTGTGTTCCCAAGGATACTTATATCTAGAAGCAATTCTGAAAGAGCAAGAGACCAGTAAGTCTATCTGGATTCTCAACCTCTTTCCAAATCCAGCTGATTCAGGTAATGATGCAGCAATGCAAAATGCAACTTGGCTTTTCCAGATCTCTCTTGTACTGACATGCATGGAGAATACATTGCTGTGTGCTGGCTGCAGGTGTGCTATCAGAATCCCACACGAATTCAGGATCCCTCACCCTCGGTTAACACAACCACCACAATTCCACCAAATCTATTCAATATGAAAACTCCCAATCTTTTCACCCTCTTGTTTTCGTCCTCCCCACTCCAGCATTTTAGGTGGAAGCATGGGTAAGGATGGCTCTCAAGCTAGCAGGACTCCCTTGCCCAAATCTTGCACGTCAGGGGAAATTAACTTCAATGCAGTCAAATTCAAGGACAGACCACAAGACCCAGGTGCCCTTAATACGTGCAGAGGACAAGCACAGCCCTGAGTTCCCTGATAACCCAAATCTGCAGGGCCTTTGCCAGTCTTTGCAGAATAAAGACTATGAATTCTTCCTGCCAAGGATGTGGAGACTCAGTACATGAATCATCAACTCCCATCTCTGCTCTTTTCTGTCTTCTCATTAGATATCTCAGTAGGACTTTTCTGAACTACTCAGAGAAGTTCCTCAAAACATTTTCAATATACTGTATTTTAACAACTGGGTTGAGGGTGCGTGTTTAGACTTTCCTCTTAAAAAAAAACAAAAAACACAAACCTTTATTCTGATTTCTGGGTGGCAAAAGAGAAAAGACTTAAATTTAAATTGTTTTGGAGATCCTATGGGAAAACTCTTTATATTTGTGTGTGGTCCTGCAGTTTTGTCAGTTGTCTGACATTTTAATTTCCTGTTCCTCTCTTATGGTGAGATTCTGATTTCCGCTCTCTCTTTCTCCTTTCTCCATGACAGAAACCTAACAAGCATCTCCAGTTCTGCCATCTGTTTCCTATTCACTTTTATAAATATTGAAACAAATAATTAATTCGGTGAACAGGCATGATGTAGCCTGGCTCATCTTCAGTCGATATATAACTTGTACCAGCCCTTTCCAGTCTTTCAATCTCATAAATATTAGCTCCTTTGCACCAGAATATTCATGGTCTAACTCCTCAATGAAACTGGTCCAGCTTTAAATGATCAAATGTTTTTTCATTAGAAACAGCCATTCTGGGTACTCTGTGTCCCCAAAAAATGTTATGTCATCATAGTCCACTTGCAAACTAGTCTTTAATAAACTTTCTCTATTTAGGCAATATAAAATATGAAAGAATTATCATTCACTGAGTCTGATAAAACAGCCATTTTGAGCAATGTATACTCTGTCCTCAGTGACTAAGTACACATAATCCTCTGCTAGCAGGAGTAGGATGTTACTGGGAGGAGAAAGATTGGGTCTACCTTTAAAAGCAACACCAAGGTGTTCAAACTGGTATCACCCAATACCTGTCTATTCCTGTTCCACATGCCAATGCAATTCCCTGTGTAATGGGAATCTCAACCAAGGAGATTCCTCCTGACTGTCCAGCTGCCATTTCCACAGTGCAGAGACTATCCTTTTCTTCTGTGGTTGGCTATGGCTTGTGTCAGTGTGCTGCTAAACTGTGACAGAGCTATTCAGTGCCCATACATGAAATGCAAGCCCTGATACGGTACCCAGGAGTACTCCCATTGCTGCAGGAGCATACATGTCTTCAATGCCAAGGATCATTTTAATAGATTTTCATTTTTCTTTACCCCTCTGAAATGCTAAATCCTGCCTCTCAATCTGCCAGAAAAGATTTTCTGTGAGAGATCATGCTAACCCTCGCTACTCAGAGATATTACACAATGTTAAAAATCTCCTCTGTGTTGCAAAATATCTAAATCCCTTGAAGATGATTCACTTAATCCTCCATGTCCAGACTTGAGGAGAAATTACAGCAGCCCCAGGAGCACTCAGCATGGATGTGGACTCCCCTTTAGGATGGTGGCAGGGAGCAGGGTGTGCTGGAAGAGGATGAGGGGGCAGCTCAGGGCCCTGCTGTCATTTTGGCAGTCGGTCCATCCAGACTGGCGCCAGACCTCACTTCCCTGGACCAGGGTTGTGTCACTCTGTCCCCAGGGGCCAGCAGGCATTGTGCCCCTTATCTCCTTCTACAAACAGCCACGTGGACAAGCCAGACTACATCAGGCACTCGTCTTTATCAAAGTGACCACCAAGGAGCTCAGCACACCTTGCCCAGACCAACTTTTCTCTCCTTGTGCAGACTTGTGGCCATGACTCTGAATTCATCTTCTGGATGTTTTCCCAGATGAACATGCCTGTAACTTTTCCTTGGGGCTTAAGAAACACTTTCCAACGCATTTTTCCATATCACCACACTCTGCCCCAGAGATGTCTTTCAGGAATATATATGGTGAGGTTACACATTCCTAGCCCTCACCAGGAATGGGATTGCATAAGAACATTCCAATTATTTTAGGTTATGGAAAAAGTAATCAAGCATTTCACTCACCACTAAAATGTCATCATTTTATGCATTTCACAAAGAATTCTCTCATTATGTTAGATAGGCCTGGAGAGACTCCAGTCTCTGTGGGTTGCAAGCATTCACCCATTCTGTTCAGAAATTAAAAGCCTTACTCTGTTTTTCAAGAAAGTCGAGTCACTGGGTGCCCTGCTACTGACCCAAAACTTGATGGCAACACACCTGATTTCTCTTACAAACTGATCTGGCCTTTTCTGAATTCATTCCTCACACAGTTGTGTACACAGCATTTTCCCCACATGCTTTCTTAAAAATAAGATTTGCACATGAAGAAAAAGAAAGCCCGTAATAATACAACAACATCAGCAACCACTTGAGAAACATTAATGAGTTCTGCCAATAGCACAGCCACCTACTGGCACTGAGACAGCAAGTCTAAAAGGCCATTAATATCCCAACTTTTAATTTAACTTTTTAAAATTATTTTGGCACAATGATGCGACAATACAGCACCATTACATAAACATTTTAGCAGCAGCAAGAAAGCTCAGCCTTTGAGCAAAAGAGTGTGTTAGCACCACAGACATCAGGAATGCAAATAATTCTGACTGTAGGAGAGAGGAGAAATGTTTCCTTACCTCTTACTTTCTTCCACATCACCACAGAGCCTACAAGTTCAGGGAGTGACTGAACCTGTGATGGAGCACTGGATGAGCACATGAAAGGAGAGTTCTGAACCCATAGGTCCTAGAAGTACAGCTCTGGGACTTCAACAGCTGCTTGAAATCCAGTGGCATGGCAGAGATAGAGGTTGAATAAGAAATGTCTACATTGAGAGATACAATTGTTGTGCAGTCTATGTTCCTTTAATGTGAACTCCTACCTTACTGGATTTTACGTAGCAAAATGCACCTCCTGCTGATTCACTGCAAAGCTTCTCCTATTCAGCAGGACCTTTATAAATATCTTTCTGCAAAATCAGGAAAGTTGAAGAGAAAATCTATTTCAGGAACAAGTATAGCACATGTTCTACATTACCTGAAGGGCCAGGGTAAGGAGCCTGATTACATCTTAGTAAAAAATGTCATAGATTTATTTTGAAATGTCATAGATTTCTTTTGAAAAGACACACATATTGTCGGGACAACATGCTTCAAGTTTGCCTTGAGGATGGACAACAGTAAGTAGTACTTTTTAGTGCAGGCATTGGTGCTTTGTTCTAATGAAGCTGTGATGACAAGAGAAAAGTATCAGATATTACAACTGGTCCTACAGACTCCACTCACATGAGCAAATCTCATTGCACTGGCAGGTCACAGTCCTGTGCATAATTCCCAGAAGAAAAGGTTCATAACTGAGAGCAGTTATTGAGCTCCTCTAGAGTTGCCTTTGGAGGGGAGGAGAGGAGGGAAGAAATTGTGAATTATTCACAATTTTCAGTTTACCCCTAATCCCTTAATTCTGTCATTCTGAGGGTAGAGACTTTTGCTTAATGGCAGTGCCAGAAATAACAAGCTAGAATTGCATGTTTATGAAATGGGGTCTTAGTTACTTATTAGGATCAACTGAGCTTGAATTAATGTTGGCTCACTTTCAAGAGCACTGAGTGGACTGAATAAGCATCAGTTTTAAAACTTGTTAATGGTTGTTTGTTGTATATATTTAACACACTAGAAGCATCAAGCACGTTAGATTATAGTTTTCTTATGAACATACAGATGTAGAAAAATATGGCTAATATAGAACTACATTCTTTGGACTTGTAGCTCTACTTACACCAGTGGTTGTATAGATAGATGAAGGTAATCCTGAATTTAATAGGACATATTATGCTCCCAAATCTGAGTTGGGCTGCGATTGGTAGCACATCATCCTGTTATCAATTGTGCTTTTGTCTCCAAAGATAAGTGCATATTTTACAGGTAATCAGGCAAAACAGGGAAAAAGTAGAGTGTATGCAGAAATGCAGGTGTAATGCAAGTGGAAAAGAATCCAGGCCAGGTAAAGAGAGTAGCTGGAGACAGCATGGGGCTTTGAAGAATTACTGCTGAAGGCTACTGCATACAGAAAAATAAGTCCACATTTTGAATCGATAAAAATGCAAGATACTTGCTCCAGGTGACCTCTATGTGATCTGAAACATGGGGTGGACAAGCATTCACACAGTTTTAATGTACTTTACACACGAATTCTTAAAGTACTTGGGTTTTGATTTTGAAGGGTTGTTTTCTTTTGGTTGGATTTTTTAGCTGTGTGAAGGTCAAAAATGCCTAAGTTTGCATGAGACCACAGCTGCATTTCTGAAGATTTAATCATGCAAGGGATACTCACATAGAGGCCAATGTGTCAGGTATCACTGAGCACAAGAAATCGAGTTCAGCTCCACTAATTTTCTGTTTCAAATCAGGAGCAAGCTTTGGAAGGAAATGCCACCATCATCCCACTTACCATCCTTTGGTTTACACTTCAAACAGACACAAAGTGCAGCCTGTCAAGTTAATCCTCTAATTTAAGGCCAGTCCTAAAATCTGTGTCCTTGACACATGAACCAAGCCCCTCCTGAGCTCAATTCATCCCTATTGAAGGTATGTTACCAAATCAGACCAAAAAAAAAAAACCAAACAATTTCAAATTATGGTCCCAAGGCAAAACATGCTTCTGAAAATAAAGCCTAAACAAACTCACAGATTTGACTGTAAACAATGGAACTAGCAACAACACATGGCAATAATAATAAAATAAACATTACAGGATATGATTTTTCACCAAAATATTTTAAACTATTTCAAACACCAATCTTGTCTGAGCACGAAGTTTTCCTAATTTTACTTGGTTTGTTGGTTTTTGTGGGATATTTTTTTGTTTGGTCAAGCTTTTTGTTGGGGTTTTGGTTTGTTTGGTTTGGGGTTTTTTTTTTTTGAGAAAAAGAAGTCCCATTCTTTCACCTTCATAGAAACAAAAATTTCTTGTTCTCCCTGCTATTCTTCTGCATGCCTCAGAACTGTCACCTGAAGAGAGCAGCTGCAGAATGAAGGCATTGAGAAGGATGGGAAACCAGGAAAAGCATACATCAAATTATAAATATGAAAGAATATAGTACCTCTAAACTAAAGCAGCTTTAGCAAAGCAAGGAAAAAAAAGGTTGCTGAAAATTCTGAAAAAGGTGATTTGGGTTGTTTTATGCAGACAAACCCAAAAACCAGCAGCATTCAGATTTCTGATCAATTAAAAGACATGATGACAAGGAAACATAAGTGCATGCAGAAGACTGCACAGAACAAAAAAAAAAAAAAACAGGCAAACACCACCATCCTGAAAATCATTTAGAGACCTAAGGTTTTCTGGAATCAGAGTGGATGACTTATCCACTCTACAACATCTGAATAAAGAAGCAGATTTCTTGTGGTTAAAGGGTTTCAGAAAGGATTCGTCAGACCCAGCATCATTTTGCAAGCCCCCATAACACTGATTTCTTCATAAACTCATTTTGATTCCCTCGTGATTCTGGCAGCAATAAATCACACCAGTTTAAAAGAAGGTCATGCACATATTTTCATATTTCATACACGATCCTGTTGCACAAAAAAAAAGATCTGGGATAATTTACTTGAGGGTTGTAAAGTCATCAGTTCACTTTGGATTGACTTTAATATGCCTCCAGGGAATACTCTCATCCTTTTCTCCTTCAGAAGGACTCTGTACACTCATTTGTTGCCTAACTACTTTCAGTAAGGCCCAAAACTCATCCAAAATTAAAGACCACAAAACTTTCTCTTATAGGCAAGCACTGTACATAAGATCTCAGGGTCCACCTCACTGCTGACTCTTAAGTGGCATCTCCAACCTCTTTTAGGTACCTCAGCTGCCCATGTAGTTTGTGAGGAGGTAAAAGCACCTAGGAGTAAGACACAAATGCCTGATACCTAGCTGGAATCCTCTGATCTCCAGTATTACCCCCGGGAGCTTTCATCCCACTGCTTCAGCACGATACAGCCCAGCAAATCCAGCCCCCAGGTGCTCAAAAGGCTGCTCAGGTTATTATTGTTTCATAGGACCAGCACAACACAGAGCACAAGGAAAGATGGTATGCAGGGAACCTCAGTCTCAAAGCAGGGCTCATGTTGGACAAGAGTTAAGAGTTCCAGCTGCATCAGGCCTGGCTCCATGCTGAGTCAGTCCAGTACTTTTGCTCCCCTTGCGCCCCAGGGATTCTCTGTTATTCCCTGGTCCCATCGACTGCGGAACATCAGCGCTTCGTATGGGAGAGCTGTGTGTGGTACTGCACACACAGAAATGATGTCTGCTGTGCAAGGCAGCTACACAAGATCAGCACAGAGCCTGAACGTGAGCCTTCTGTCCCTGAAGTATTTTCATTCCTTTCTGAGTTTAGTTTTAGCTTTTGATCTCCAGGTTCTGTAATTGTTAATCAGAGGATATTATTCTGTACCTTGTCGTTCACTCATAATTTTGTACAATCTCTTACAATTATTCCTGGTTTTATTTAGAAATGTGGTTGCATTTACTGATTTATTTATAAAGTATCAATTTCTGCATAATATAAAATACAAACCAAATTTCTGCATTTCAGGAGCTTTTTTTTTCTTGTGTTATCATAGAAACACATCTGCTTACATTTTTAATACATTTTTAGGCCCACAGGAAAAATCAAACTCAAAACAATACCATAAATGACCACCAGTACATAGGATAGGTACCATTTTAAAACAGAGATTTGGATTTCATAATTTAAGTTGCCCTTTTTCTTGCCAGACCAAAATACCTTACATGTTACTAGCTTGAGCCACAACTTTTATTGTGGTTAAAATCCTGACCCTTCCTTGCAGCAAAACTGTCACGGTCCATGCTATAAACCCCGGAGCTAGCAAGAGATTAGGGGCCAAGGGGATTGCTCCAGACCCCATTTTCATGCTCCAGAGGAGAGTTATTGTACTGTTTCTGCTACTGCTGTCTCCTCGCTTCACACATGGTCGAGAACCCTCCCTGCTCCCACTCTCTCACGCCTCCAGCCAGTCAACAACTTGTAATAAAAAGCTGATGCCAAAAATTAGAATCATAACCATATATTGAAACACTCCTCTGAAGTGCTTACATCCCCAACCCCATATGGACCCAGCAAAGGATCTCAGAGAGAGAGGGAGAGGAGAGGAGAGAGAGACGAGAGCCTCTAGCTGGGAAGCACGTGGATTCATGCTAGCAGCAGCCCAGCCAGCTGCTGGAACTGATTTACCCCTAAAGCTGTTGAGCAATGACTGACTCCTTCCAATTATTGGTTTTGCAAACAATAATCAGGTTAAAATTAGTAATCTGAATGTAAAACTTTGCTTGAAGGATAGGGAATGCTGTCCTGTGGGAGTAAGGGAAGAGGGAACACTCAGAAAGGGGAGATGAGAAAACATCCTAGAGGTGGGAAATGTGTTTTGCATCAGGGCAGAGCTGCAGGACACCGTACAGCACACTTTCAGCTCGCTCTCCCACCTCAGGGACTGCCAAATGCCACTGTGGTGACAGCAGGGATGAGCTGGATGCCAGAGTATGAGGCCTGGGGACATGTGCACATAAGAGAGGGAGAGAGAGAGACACACAGAGATGGAAATTTAAAGGCAGACATTAAAGTCTCAAACATATACTCCTGTTTTGCATGACTTTTCCTACTCTAGACTCAGTTTGCAGTTACAGACCAAAATTAACAACTTAGTTTACCATCTGCACATTTATTTCTTTAGATTTAACCACTGCACTGCAAACAGCCCAGTCTGTTTCAAGAAATATATCATCATGGAGAGCCAATGGATCAAGAAACAGAGGTACAAAGGCATGGGATAACATATTCAAAAGCAATGGGGGCAGGTCCTGACTCTGGGACCATCTAGTTCATCACAAACCAGACACTTTTTTCCAAAGCTTTGGTTTCGGTGCCTGTAGCCAAATAACAAGAGAGAAAACTGGAGCCTGAGCACAAATTTCTGGCTCCCATCCTTTTCCTAGACCACCGTGCTGGATTACCACCACTGCTAACAGCACTTCCACTGAGAATTGGCAGCTGGGCCCCTTGACAAAATGTGGAGATATGCTGATGGGCTTTGAGCTGAAAACACTGAAGTACTCGCTCCATTTAATAAAGAAAAGCATCTAAATCTTTTAAGCTGAAAGTTCTACTGGGAAATAAGCAATAGGCATTGCTGTGTTCCAAATGTCAAGACTTCCATGCTTCTCCTATAAATTGTAGTCAGGGCTCAAACACAAGGGGGGAAATTCCCAGCACAATCCTGCACACTGCACACACCACAGTTCTGGAAAAGGACAGCACTGAGCAACTGCACTATCCATACAGTTTTCCAGCCTTCTCACACACCCAGAGAGGAAAAAGCCCACCCCAGGGAAGGAAGTGATTTTATTTAGCATAGTAAAAATTAAGATACAAATTATGGGGAACACTTGTACAAGAAGAATTCAGCATCTTACACCTTGGAAGTATCACTGACTAGGAAACAACAATAGCAGCTGTTCAGAGATTGCACCACCCCTCCTAATAACTCTGTGCTTCTTCCAGTCTGCATGGTTCTGTATAATTTGGAAGCCTATTAAAGATGAAGACAGTAAGGATGACTGACTATAAAACACAAAGGTCAAGACACAACCCCTGCCCCGGGAAGTCCCTCCACTGCAGATTAACAGCTGTTTTGACAGTTTAACAATTAAAGCATTACTCCAACAGTGCTCTGATTTTACACATCTTCTCAGCACTTCCACTATGGCGCACTGCATCCTGGACCAAAATGGAGGGCGTTGGCATTTTTTCTCAGCCATCCTTGAATTTTTGCCCCATACATATTTTTGCTTTTAGTCATATTTTCTTCCTTTTTCCACAAGTAAAAAATTTTGAGCGAGCAAGCAACAAGAATTTCACAGCCATTATTTTAAAAAAGCATATAGGCTCTAAAATCCACATTTATGTAATGACTGACTCCTAAATAGAGGAAGTCCTAGTAAGGTTCCCTGATGTGCTGAAAGACAAAGATAGGCAGCACCAAGACTGCCAGGCTGACCTATACTGATCTCAGACAAGAGACTTTCACATCAGGCTTCTTGCCCACAGTGTCACCACTTCCTGCTCTTCTTTGCTCCACAATATAGGATACTCCATTAGATTTGCAACCTCAAGCTCATTTCCATGGCAATTCATGGCACAACAAAACACAAGACATTAAGCACTATACTCAGATTTCATCAGGTGAAAAAGAACTTGGCTGTGAGCTGACAGAATTGTACAACCACAACTAAATAAGGTCAACAAAAGAAATCAAGTGTCACAGCATGGGGATAAAGGGGATCCAAACCATGCTGCACAGATCCCCATTCAGATCAGGACCTTAGCTGCCCCACTGGTTGGCATTGTTAAGAGTCAGTGCTTCAGCCTGTGGCTCTGGGACTCAGGGAAGAGTCTGCTCTCCAGAGAGAGTATCAGACCTAAATCACAGTGAGGCTCAGGGTCAACTCACTCAGAGTTCAACCAATTGTTTCTCTGAATTGCACCTCTACTGGAAATGTTTCCTTATCTGAAGCCCCAGCTGAAAGATGACTTTTGAGGGCATGTGAAAGACACTGCTTATTCTTATGCTTCACTCCTTTGAATGTTTTCATTTCCACTGATAATACCATTTTTTTGCCTGGCTTTTTTCTCCAAGAGAAATCTGCATCAGCACTAGAATATTACTGATGGTGGCACGCTGCTTTCAGCTGGACTTCTCTTTAAAACATTTTCATAGTAAAACACATTGCAAGACTCACATCTAAGTATTCTTTGCAAGGATTCAAGCTTGTAAACTCTCATTCAGTGTTCTGGTTTCAAAAGAAAGTCATAACCATTTTTTGGATGACAAAATAAATATCACTATTAATACAGAAGCAGAGGAACAATATATATTTGGATAAACCAGAAAGGTTTCAGACAGTGAACATTTGAATCAATTTTATACCTACCTCTCAAGCTAAGACTAAGAGTTCAATCTGTGGGAAAAGCCCCAAAGCAATCTTTGATCATAAAAAATTCACTGGGCTGTATCCTTCAAGTAAGTATAATTCCCCTGGTTCAGATCTCCCCAGACCTTGTGTATAGAAGGTCATTTTCTTTGATCTGCTGTACAAACACAGTTGCACATTTGGGGTTAAATACATCTAGGAGGTATTCCTGCATCCTGCTGGCATGGACATTTCTAAGCCGTTCCCTACAGAGGATTTGTTCATTAATACATTTCTCTCACTCAGTGTTCCACTGCAATGGCTTCAGTAGGAGAAAAAAAAACCCACTTTTTTTTTTCCAATAGGATGTTCCTAGAAGCTGAGTGAGGTTTAGACAGTGGATTTTTTTTCAAGCATACTCTCCAGGAAGCAATATTTTAGAAAGACTGAGTGTGACGTGAAGCAAGGTATACCAGGCTGGAAGACTCCATTCACAAGGACTGAAGAAAATCAGTCCTTAGGTACAGCTTTCAGAACTTTATATCTATGAACTTCATACCTGCATACTCAGAAAGCTAGCCAAATTTCAAAAATCTGGAAATCCCATAAAATTACTGAATCCCACAGTTTCTGCTCAAAAGTATAAAGTAACTGTGATTTGTTTGAGAGTCCTGTCAAAAATCTGTGAACAAGCCTAATCTGAATTTAGCAAGAGACACTTCCTGTGCCTGAAGGACCTAACAGCAAACCCTGAAGTTTTGAAAGTGTCTCAACATGCAGCTGCTCCACTGAGAAAAACTGGTGAGAGCAGCATAGCCCTGCTGAACCCCAAGTCCTGTGGAAAACCCAGGAGCTCAAACACAGCTCTGATGGTTTCCAAATTCCCTTGAAAAATAAAATGAGCTCTTCTGAAATTCCCCTGCAGTGACAGGCAGCTCCAGAGCCATAAATGATTGCTGATGTGGTGAGAAAATCACAGTGATTTCACAAACATTAGAAGCATGACTTGGGAAGGCATTTGGGAAGCAAGTTTTAGCATAAAGCACACTGCCTCTCCAGACTCCCGACCAGAGCACTTGTCTGCCAGTCCTCAAATGAAATTTAGTTATGCACTTTTCCAGTAATTCATTCTCTTGCATCTGGAAGGACACTGTAATACTGTATACACTCTGTTTTCACCACATGTGTGTGTCAAGGTGTGCAAGAGCACAGTTATTCCTGATTCAGTCTCACAAGGACAGAAAACACAAGACCTAGCCCACTGTAGCACTTTTCAGACTTTTCGGACATGTAATATAAAAGTACAGATTTAACCCAGTGATCATTGTTGAGGACTGTGGGATATGTGTGGATAGTTTGACAAAGTGGAGGGAAATTCTGACTCCATTCCTCGCTCTGCTGTGGGTTTCCTACATTAACTTCTACTAGAAAAATCCTGCAGCAAGAAAAATCAGCTAGTGCCTTGCCTTTGACATCAGGAAAGGTATGATGTTATCTTTGGTATTACAGAAAATTCTTTTCTGTAGACTAGAGATTAGAAAGTGCTCCTCTGTTTCCCAGAGGTCTCTATAGATAAACATCAAGAACTCAGATGCTGTGATTATACAGTCAGACAAAGAAAATGTTACTATAGTCACTTCTTAGAACTTGACAGAATGAACACTACACTTTCACCTAGGTGTTTTTTAATGAGTTTTTATTTTCTTTTTGTGGCTTTGCCTACTGTAGTGCAATAATTTTGTTTCTAGTGCTTTTTCCCTAAGCTATCTTCATGTGACATGAAAGATATCGCTAAAGACAATGCCAGGCTGGGTACAATAATCTGTTTTCTAGCTAAATCCTTCTACAAAGACAGCAACTGGGATGTATAGCAGCTGAAAGCATAATGGTGCATGCAATGTTTAATTGTGCATATGTGATACACACTATTTAACTTTCTCATTGTTCTGTGCAGCAAAAGAAATTCTCAGGAGGCTGAGAAGGGTCATATCCATGGCTGAATGAGAAAATAACATTAAAATTATCATTATAGGCCTTCCTCCCTCTGACTTAGCTGGGTGAACCCTAGAAGATTTAGAGTTCAGGTTCAGTTCAGATAAACATCCAAAAGTTCACAGGTTTACCCAAACTATCTGAATCTCTAGAGCCCCGAAATAAGCTGGAAATCTCCAGAACTGCCTTTCTTGGGGGATTTCCTGCACTTCCAGTTTTGGACAAAAATCAGAAATGGAAAAATAACCCCACAACATGAACCAAATATTGCAGAATCTCGGCAAAACTCAAACGAGTTACACTCTGAAGGACATCATCTATTCATATAGACCTATCAAGCATTTTGATGATTTTTTTTTTTTTAAATATCAGCTGTTATGGCTAAATCAGAGCATATTTACTTTTTCACCTGAATTCTCCCAGTCTATTCTACTCATTTTTACCATTTCTGTGAGTGGAACCCAGAGCAAGTGGTAAAGGGAGGCTCTGTTCTTCTACACATTTACAGTACATCTACCCAGCACATTTAGGTTTTTCAGAGAATATCTCTCCATCTTTAAATAAATAAAATATTTATTAAAGCAGAGACTAAGAGGTAAAGAGAAGAGACAAGGAACAAGGAATATAGTGAAGTAGTTTACAAAGTACTGACATTGGTAACAGATATCCCTCCCATTGGCACATGAGCTGCTGGTTTCTCTCTTTGACACTGATATGGAAAAAACATCAGCAGCCACACTATCAGCAAGAACATGACCCTCTGATCAGCCATTGTTCACTTTCCCAGAGCAGACTTCCCTATCCCAAATTAACTGTGGCCAGTCACCTTGTCTGGTGTAAAAATGTGGTTTGAATCACTTAAGACAGATGATCTGTATCAAACAAAGAGCACTCTGCTTTGTAGTACTTTTCATCATTCTCTCCACGTGTACAGCCAGAGAGGAACATGGGCAGCCTTGCCACATGCCTGGTTCCCTGGCAGGCTGTGCAGAGCCTTCCTCCTCACAGAACACTCTCCCCATTTACTCACTTGTACCAGGCCAACAAGAAGCAATTTCTTATCCTTATGAAAAAGCATATCCTACTTTAACACTACCATCTGAACCAATCAAAGGCCTACAGAGCTCAGTCTAAAAATACCTATGAGATAAGGGGTATATACAGAGTATTTCTTTCCCTGCTCTGTCCATCCAGATCCCAGGAAGGGACCAGCCTGGGAACCTTCTGAACTGAGAGCTGGCACCTGCACAATCATGTTTGGTAGGTACTCACAAATCCATCCTCCTATAATTTGCCTGATCCCTTCCTGAACCTGCTGATGCTTTTTCCAGCACAAGATGTTCAAATGAGGTCCACAACTTCATTGCATGTCCTTTTGCTTGTTCATAGTCCTTGATAGTGGGAAACAATGAATATAGAAATAGTTCCTTATTTACTTTCTTTATCCTTCATTCCCTCATGGCTTTTAAAAAAAACTATCATCTTTCCCCCACAGTCACTCTTTTCTAGCCTAGGAAATCCATCAACCCCTTTGTCATGTAGAAGCCATCCCATACTATCCTTATGATACTTATCTTCCTGTTTTTTCTCAAAATCCTTAGGATTTTTAAATTAAATGTTTTCAGAGTTTCACACAGAGGATCAGATGTGAGTGGTCTGGGGCAGGATGTTCTGGTTCTGCACTTTGATTTCCATTCCCCTTCTACCAAATCCTAGCATTCTAGATGACTCTGCCATCATTTGAGGTGACATTCTCAGAGACAATCATAATGACACTTGAGGTGTTTCCCCCCAGGTGGGAGCAGCTATTTCCTGCTAGCCATGGCATATATATAGTTTATGCTAGCCTCACCACTCTTCATTTATTAAGGTTAGAAAATAACCTGAGAAAAGAGATTCAGTCATTCAGCATCCTAATAGTATCTGCAATTCTCGAGAATTGATTTGAGTTCAGGTTTTTCTGAATAGTTTTGTGTCATTAGCAAATCTTGTCCTTTTACTGCTTATCCTCATTTTTTGATCAAGAATAACTTGAATAACATGGAACAGATTTTGTCAGTAACCTTCCACTCCCGTGGTTGCCATTCCTTTTGTTGCATCATTGTCTTGTTCTAGATAATTGGGGAAGTGTTTTCTACATTGTTTTCACTCATTTCTTGAAGGCTTTTCAAGTCCATCCCCATGAAAGTGTGAAATGCCACTTAACTGACAAGAGTTATGAGTTAGAAGAGCCACACTTTTCTCCTTCTTACCTCTTGCTGGGTGTCCATCAGTGCTATGACAAATTATCTCCTTTAAAAAAAGGACCTGTTATGGCAAGCTCAGTTTCCTATATATATTTTGTTTTTCGTGGTTGTTTATTTTTGTTAGGGTTTGGTTTGGTAGGGTTTTTTTTTCAGACCAGTTCAGTGTTGATCTCAGGCTTGCCTCCAATCAACATCAGCTCAAATGCCTGACATTATTTAACGTCCCAGAAATGTTCTCAGGTTTTTGGTCCTGTCTCTCCTCCTGCCCAACAAACCTTGAGGCTCTAAAATTTCACACCCTCCTGAAAAAACCTCCCAGTCAGTCAGGCAGCTGAAGCTCCCGTTTGCTGCACCACCCCAGAGCAATGTGTCTCAAGGGGTCTGTGCAGCCACTGACGAGAGGCAGCAGGTTTAGGCATGAAATCCACCGTGGCTGTGGCAGCAGGTGGGAGTGGCTGTCCCGGTGTGCTGATGCTGGGGAAGAGGAGGGGCACACCACACATGAATGGCTAGGCACACATGGGACATCTTCTCACCAGATGGTGCATCAGACCTGCTGGAGCTCAGCTCTTAATTAAACTAAGAACTGAGGGCCCCACTCAGTCACATCATCAGTTTCCTCCCAACCAGATGTCAGCAAGACACTACAAAAACTGCATTCAGTGCAAGCCCAAACCCAGGCTGAGGGTGGCCACTGCCCAAGCCTCACGTACCATCTCTGCCAGGATAAGAAGTTTTCTCCAGCAGCAAACTGACAGCCCCTTTGTTCTGGATCACCATGAAAGCCCCCTCTATTCTCCATGGCCTGCTGCAGCACAGCACTGCCGCTAACCAGGTATAGAAAACAGCCTGAAGCAGGGCAGGAAATGGTCTGTAGGGTTTACTCAAAGCTTCCCAAAGCATCCAGCTACATTAATTTTTCCTAGCAGATCATCACACTGACCGAGATAACCTGTGTGCTGAAATCCAGGATGTGCATCTGGCTAAGAGAAAACTGGCAGCAGGTGTCTCAATGGATAACCTTACCAGGCATTTGGAAAACACAGATGAATCTGTGAAGCCTTCAAAACCCTCTGGATAGCATTTTTAGTAGGTGAATGGAGAGAAATGAAAAGAGACTCAGGCCAACCTGCATAGCAGCCCTACATCTTTGCCTCTGGATTGTCTTCAGTGCAATACAATGATTTTAGGGAAGTGAGGTCCATAAGACCCCAAAGAAGCAATAATGATTTAATTTATTTGGGTAAAACTTGAAGTCAGCAGCCTATCTGTAATTTTATTTGTCAAGCAATGGTAACAGAGTAGCACAGATTTTTATATCCTGGGGATTGACTCAGTGTCAAATATTTAATGAAAAAAAGAAAAAAAAACAAGAAAAATAAAAAGTAGCTGATCCAAGGACTGGAAGTGACTGTACTCAAGGATCCAATCCCTCTGTAACCTCCAGTCCCCTCCTCTCACTTCACCCCAACTTTTCCCTCCCTCTCTGCCTTTTTCACTTGGAAGATGTTATTGTTTAACATGGCACATTCCCAAGCTGCTAGACCAGGACAGTAAAATTATTCACTGACTTTACTGTACTCTTCTACCAGTCACTCATTTTTTAAGCTTTCAGCTCTCCTTCCCTCCACCCCCACCTCCTCCATTCTCCAATGAAATTTGGTTTTTCCCTTCTCTCCCTCCCTTTTTGCTAGGCAGAATCTGGAAAAAAGAAACCAAGGCCAAACTCAACAAAACTACTGCTGCGTAAGAGCAGTCCTTTTTCACACACAGATGGTCAGTCAGAAGAATGAGCGCTTTATGAGACAGACACCGTGCTGGTCTTTGCAATCCTGTTCCCCTGGACCTCAGCAGGAGTTTTTCATCACCAAAGTGGATAATAACTCTGTCAGACACCTCATACACACAGGTATTAATAAAAAAAAAAGAAAGAAAATACTGCAGTGACCGATTTTACAAGAAACTGGGAATCTTAACGTGATGGTTAAAAACGCACACTGCGATTGCGCACCACCAATAGCTGTGTCAACAGGGGTTTATGGCAGGTTGCTAATCAGCAGGGAATGCACTTATGTATCCAGCCACGGTTTTGCACTTTAGGGATAACATTTCTGTGGCCAAAGTCCGTGTACCGTTGCATGGCCATAAACACGCACACATTGTGCGCTGGTAAACGCCCAAGTGTCCGTAAGCGTCCCCATGTCTGCGTGTGGAAACACCACTTTCATGGGTAACAGCAGCTTACAGCATCACTGCTGGATGCACCACAAGGTGCCAGCAGGTACTCATGCCTTTATTTCCCAAATTTGGCCTAATCTACAAGTGGTCTTAGACATATTATTTGAAAGGAAAATTTCATTTTCACCAGACTTAGTTTTGAAGACAAACAAGGTAGATTCCCATCATTATTAATCAGATGCCAGACCCTCAGCTTCTCTTGTGATAGGTCCAGAGTGTCAAGACCACATCTGAAAGGCACAGATAGCACCAGTATTGGCTGACCCAGAAACACAGCTCCCTTTGTTTAAAACAGAAAAATATTTTCAGAATCTCTACATTTCCCTACAACAAAAGAAGCAACGCTAAAAAAAATCCCTGCAGGAAGCTTGAAGTAGGAGCTCTGTTCTGACAGTTATCTTTCTGCCACAAATGGAAATTCATAACAGTTTTGTAACCCAGCATTTTCAAATTCAAATAGAATGAAATTATCCATGAATTCTTGCGCTCTCGCTTCATTAGTCATTCCCTTCATTAGTCAAATGAGAAAAGGCAGTAGTTAATGTTTCTGTTCATGACAAGAGTTCTCACAATAACATATTTGAGAGCTATTCTGACATTAAAGTTTAAAAAAATGTGCTCTGTATTTAATCTGATTCAATAAAGAAGAGAAATGCTGTCATCTCGGAAGCTTTAAGATGGTTTTGTTCCCAGACAGAAGTTAATGTGTGACATCCTTTTGTCACCAGCCGACCACTGCCCACAAAACACTAAACAGTTATGGTGTATGTAGAAGTACAAATCCCTGCTAAGGACCTGTGCTTTCCACATGCTAAGCAGCACCCAGACTTCAAGCCTCCATCTCCCTTTTTCCTTGAACACAGTGGTAGGAAATACCCTCTTTTCCTACTCGGACTACCCTACTTCTCCTGCTCCTCCCTTCACCAGCCTCTGTTTCAGAATCATTTCTTCGCACTGCTGAAGTTTCTGAGAAATAAACACCATGCTGATGATTTGTACTCTCCCCTGGGTGCAAAATTAATTTAGGATTTTGGTCAGGAGCTGCCAAAGATCAGCACATTACTTATCATTAAAGTGATGCACGGATAAAGCTATGAGTGAAGATTGCCAAGAAATGGGCTTTGCTGTGTCCACCTCAGTTGGCTGCTGTCAAGCCTTCAGCTTCATTTTCCAAACGTAATGAAGCAAATCAAGTCAGCCTTTTCAGCGTCAATCTCATCCATCATAAATTAATTTTTAGGGGCATTTTCCCATGGATTTAATCCAAGTGACCTGGATTCCATGCTTCTCTTTTACACCAATCATAAAAATTAACATAAGGGAGATGAGATCTCATATTTACGGAGCATAGAATGAGATCTAGAAAAGCTTAAAAGTGTTTCAAGGCTTGGGGAAAAAGCTTAAACAGCAAGTTTCTGAACTTAACAAAGCTATTTGAAACAAATTGATATTAACAGAGCACAAATAGATTAGGTATTAACTCTGAATGCACAAAAATCAGGTGTCCTGCTTTCAATCAGTCTTTTCAAACACGTACACACTATATTTTAATTATTATTAATGACAAGTGCTCAGACTTCACCACAACTGCAAAACTTTTATTAAAGAGGGTGAGAGAAAAGGAGAAACTTACCATAAAGACAGGTTTTTCAGCCACACATATCTCAGTGACTCCCAAAATTTCTCTGGCATGGATGGTGCTGACCCCTGTGAAACAGAAGATAGGATTGGTCTGGGGAGGAGATCAGCAGGCCAGTCTCTACAGTAAGCAAACAAATATTTTAATTGAGGATCTTAAACAAGGGGATCTTAAAAAAATAAAATCTAACAAACAAAAACCCAATAACAAATCTTTCTCTACAGGAAAATACATGGCAAAAAAGGAAAAGTATGTATTTCAACGTATATTCTCACTTTCTTTCTCTGCGTGCCTCAATCTGACAATCTGAGTTTCTCCTCCTAAGAGCATCAGCTGCAATGATTACCACAGCAGCAATTTTTTGATGGCTAAAGAGGAGAAAAGTCTAAAAGCAAGTATGGCAATGCATCCTCAATCTCCCACATTTGTCAAGCCAGCTTTGGAGAATTTTACAACACGAGATGAGGCCCAGAGCATTTAACAGGGACTTCTGTGGGTTTTTTGGGAATTTCACTTTTCCTGGGTTGGTTTTCAAAATGTTTCCATCTTAGTGTGAAAATAAGGAAGGGTATAAAGCAACCCTGCAGTGCTCTGGCAACCTTGTGCAAGCCAGAAATATGTCTGTGAATGATCTGAGGGGCTGAAACCCCAGGCTTGTAAAACCAACCAACAGACTTCAGTGCTCTCAGTGGAGGCAGGATTGATCCCTGGCAATCCAGGATTATTAGGGCTGTATTTTTTTAAGCAGAACAGGGAACGTATTTCAGCTGGGTTTTAACTCAAGAAAATTCTTCTGATTGTAATGGCATCACTACCTTTCTAGCTCCCCCCCTCGCTCCCTCCCTGCTTCATTGCCCCTGCCAGCAGCTCCCCACCTTGTCCTCCAGCACACAAAGCTCTTTCTCCAGCTCAGCCTCAGTCACATAAATTGCTCTGAAAGGCAGAATCCCCAGGCTCTCACGAAGCTCCTGCCGAAAGTAATGAGACTTGGCACCAGATCATCTTATAGAGAATGATTTGCAAGAGCAACACCTTACTTACTTTTGGAGACAACACAAAAATCACTTCTCCACTGACAGTTTTCATCCTCAGCTCTAACTTTTACCCAAGTCAGGAATATTTTTTTTGCTTTATATCTGACTTGACAGTTACTAATACTACTGTGAGAACACACCACCTGACTTTATATGATTTAGAAAGAGGAGAGAGAGCAAAGATAATAGTTTCATTATAAGCTTTAAGTCTCTGTAAATCTCTCTACATTGAACCATTCCTGATCTCCCAAGAGGGACTCTCCAAACACTGAAGCCATGCCTATTTGGCAAGAACTACAGACAGGGATTTCTTTTTTAGTCTCCTTCGTCTCTACAGAGGGCAAAAATCTTGGATAGAAAACTTTGGCCCAGAAGCTTTTTTCTTTACTTGCAGCAGTTAGAGGCACAGTGATGGTTTTAATAGAGTTCTGTAATGACTCTATTGCTACTTTTTATGACTATTTCTTGGAGCAATAAAGTGGCAGAGGCAATGATATTGAATCACTAACTTTTCTGCAGTGAAGAAGAGAGCATAATTAGTCCATGAAGTCATTCTCATTCAAAGAGCAAACGCATTTCTAGCTCCTGCAAAACACAGTAAAAATTCTTTCTCACCTGTGTGCTCCCCTAGTCAACATCAGAAGGTGAACTCACATTGCCCAGATACTTGAGGAGTAACTTGAAATGTCCCCTTGACTTTTATTTTGTGATATTCCTGCAGCTGTTCCTCAGAGTGCTGTGACAGAGCCTATCAATGCTCCCTGGACTCCCCAAGGATCTCCTGCTCTCCAGAGAATCACAGCATTGATGGGCGTCTCCACAGCCCAGCTTCTCCCACCCAGGCAGGTACAAGGCAGCTCCCTCCCAGAGGATAAAATGGGGTTCCTGGTGGGATAAATTGCCCCCTCTCCTTTCACTGGCCTTGGAAAGGGTTAAGGCTGCTAGGTTAGGTACTTTGATTTAGTGACAAAAGCAGATGAGGATGTTCTGCTCACACAGTAGTTTTTCCAGTGACGTGGACCTTGCGAAATAAAGTGAATACCTTTTCACCACAACTCTATAAAGGTGCAGAATGAGACTAAGAGACCTGTACAAGTGCTGCAAACTAAAACTCAAGTTCCACCAAAGTGATAGATTTTACCAAAGATTTCAGTGGCACTGGAATTTCTCCCACTTATGCCCAAACATCTCAGTTTATTAGCACGAGACCCCCCTATCTATTCAGTAGAATACTTATTAACTTCACTTTTAGTGTATCTAAAATCACTATCTAAGCCAATCACAGCTGAATACATGATTCTCATTAACCAAAACCAAATTAGTTTCCTCTACAGTTCAGCTCTTGCTACAGCTGTAGCTGTTATATGGTCCTGTGTTATGCTGTTCTCTAGTAAGGTATGTCAGAAACACAAACCAAAGGGGAAAATTATTTCATTTCCAAAATAATAAATGCCTTTGATCAGTACCAACACATGAAAGGCAGGTATTAAAAAGGACATGCAGGAAATTGGTTCCTCACAAAGCTTCAATTAGCTTTCAAATTATCTCTCACACAGTGTACAAATATTCCTAATGAAGCTTCACTGAAAAATGGATTCTCAATACGTTTATTTACCTAGCAGTTAACACAAGGATAACAACACACATGCAAATTTAAAATAAAAACATATGTAGGGATCTTTTGCCCCAAACAAGAATTTGAAACAGATGTACTCTTTAACTGTATTTTTTCACCCAGTGCTTTTCTCTTCACTGTTTGTATCTTTAATGTATTTTTTTTCAAAGGTACATAATAATTTATTCCCCCTTTTATCTGACAAGCATGGTTTTCAAATAACATATTCTATCTTTATTTCTTGCTGGCATAACTCATCCATATCAATTGGTGTTTTGCACAAAGGCAGCTGACTGCAGTTCAACTGTAAGCTGGGATACTATTTTCATTAGAACTGCATTTAAAAATCAACATAACAATGTTATAGGATGAAAACATTATAATATCCAACATTGTTTCCACAAGTTTTGTGTTCTTAAATCTTCCATTAAACTCATGTTTTTATTGGACACTTCCATTCTACTTCTTTCCACGTGTTTTCAATTGCAGTGCCTAATGTTTAGAGGGATAAATTAGCTGCAGCAGCTTCTCAGTTCCAGAACCAGAAAATATTAGAAAATATATCTGATGCCTCTTTTTCTCCTCAAAACTTTAATTGTAGCTTTTGCAGAAAAGCATTAAAAATTTAGTAAAGCAAAATTCCCTGGAGCAGCAAAGCTCAAGAGTCAGCTCCCTACCCACTGGACCAAATCTGAATGAGTCTTGCAAGACTCAGATTTCAGGCTATGCTCATCTACATTGAAAGTGAGCAAATGCTCCTAAATTTCTACTGGACCTAAATGGCAGGGTGTGGGTAGCCAGGGAATGCAGGGGCTCTAAAGGAGGTCCAGGGCTGGTCACCATAAGATCCTGCTTACTCCAGCATTGCTGCTGAGCACCCCAGAACTGAAGATTATTGATAGAGTTCTGTAATTGAACCAATAATTAAAATTTGGAGTTAATTTGCAATAAATTATTATAATAAAAAAAATACCCATGTCAAGCTGCTTTAGGAAAATCCTTACCTGTCCCCTTTTCCAGTGTTTTCAGTCGGCCTTTCCAGTGTGCTTGTTACATGACAGGACCATCAACTGCATGGCTGCTGGCATCTTTCACCACTGGGCCCTGCCATGTCCACCATGAGTAATTTACCCATGAGTAAAGAGAAAGTGTCTCCATGTGACACAGGGCTTTCTCTCTTTTTCTTTTCTTTTTTACCATCGTTACTTAAAAGTTTTCAGATATCAGAACTGGGACTTGACTTCTTTCATTTTTAACGGTACTGGTAACTTCAAAATATGATATCCAAAAGAATTTTCCACGTTGTGTCAAAGAAGACATTAACTTGGCAACAGCTGAGCAAAACTCATTTTCAGCACCCAGAAAATGTAAATGCTTCATATAATTGAGACTTTGTAAGCTAAAAAATAAATCAATTCAGATTTTTTAAAAAGGTGATAATTTCATCAAATAAGGTAAGATTCTTCAAGGGGGATGTCAAAAGATATATTTCTGGCCCAAATGCTCAAGCCTCTGGTTTTGTCAGGTATCTGATTCAAAGCATGTGTCTGTAAATACTTTTTTTTATCTTTTAAACACTTAAGAATTAAAATATAAATGAAACAGGTACTTTTTCCTTTTCATTACCCTCAAAAATGCTAGAATAGGGTGCAGTATTTTTGTCCAAGCAAATGCCTTCTGCTTGATTCAGACACCTGACAAAATGTAAAGCTATCATTTAAAGTCTGGCAAAGCCAAAGTGACTAAAAAGAGGATCTTATTTAGCAGTGTTTTATGAAAATAGCTTTATGAAAATGGAAAGAAGAGACAGCCAAATTCAATAACTTATAAGGGAACTTATAAGGACCCTTATAAGGACCATGGCTAATTGGGATTCTAAAGAGAAAATTAGGATATTTTGAGAGGTCTGGTATACTTGAATAAGTGCAGCTACACAACAATCAGACAGAAGGGGAAAAAAGCATTACCATGCTGCAGACCTGGCACACCTCACTGAAAGCTCACAGGAGAAAACCCAGCTGCAAAGGCCCTACACCAATCAAAAAGCCCTATAAAGACTGAGACAGGGAGATGGCACTACAAAAATCATGATCAGACCCAGGAACAAGACCGAGTGAATTACATGTTGGCCTTTGAGAAGCAAGTCAGAACAATCAGCAGAGAAATCTAAGCAGCATTTGAACACTGATCATAGGAAACTGAGAGCAGCAGCAAGTCTCTGAGTTTTTTCCTTTTTTTAAGTGAACTCAAGCAAAGCTAGTAAAACTTGGCAATTGTTAACATACCACCATAAGTACAGGTTTAATAATGTCCCATAAACTTTAAGAATTTCAAATTCATTGCCACAGAGCAGCTTATACATTCGTTTTGCAACACACCCATTTTCACACTCAAAGACATCAGAAAAGCAGATTAAAGTTTATTTTTCTTTTGATAAAGAAGTTAAGCAGATTTTGGCAGCTTGCCATCAATTTGACCCCATCTCCCAACTTCCCCCCTGCCCAAATACTATAAATTAATCTTACACTGGTTGAGGGGGAAAAAAGGAAACCTGAAAAACTTCCAACTTTCAAGTCCTTTGGCTGAACCTCTCAGGGGCATATCCCATGGTGACAATTGTTAGTCCTGACTATCTCAGCTGGCCTCTTACCCAAAACTATGCCTACAGCACAAATTCTCATTTTCTCTTGGTCTAGAGGTTACCATGATCCACGATTTCTTAGTCATATTCTCCAGAAATACCTGCCATGACACTCTTCTTCTGGACTAGCTGCTGGTCCCACACAAGGGCATTTGCAGAGTAACCTCACTCAGTAACTAACCTGAAGCCAGTCAAGTTTCCACTATGAAGCCTAAGAGCAGAGTATGTGCCTACAAAGCTAGCCCCACAAATCAGCAATCAAATCTGAAAATTATTCAAGGAGGAAAAAGTTTTAGTTGGTTTTGACTGCAAGGCAGATTAGATGAAGGTTTTTATAACTTGTCTGCCTAGCCATGAATATACAAAAGAGTGAACAAATAATACAAGAGGACTCCCACCTTATAGACACTTAAGTGTACACAGGTTTTCCTACTTTTTAGCATAATGCTAAGAACACTGATATCCCAATCTTCCTTCAGAAAATTTAACCACTCTTTTTCTGATAGTGTCTCCACAGTAGATTTCTACAATGTTAAATCCCCAGCTTCTTCACTTAGATGAGCAACCAACTGAAACAATTTTTCAGGACAGGCCAAAAATGGAGGAAAGTTTCAGAGTTCTTAACAAGCCTGAATTTCATGAAACAGAAAGCTGGTTGTTACATCACTCTATGAAAAAATATTTATATTGGCTCTGGCTTTAAGGTTACATTTCTCAGTTCATGCAAGTGGCAGGAAACACACAGAATCTAATCAAGAGATAGTCCACAAGGCTTGTTAAATGAAATGTTAAATAAAGAGTTCTTATGAAAACAAAAAGATGCAGCTCAGGAAATGAGCTTGGTCATCTCATAACTCTCTGTTGTTCCACAGCCAAGCATTGGCTAAACATCAGATTACAACTGTAAACAATACACAGGGAAAAAAACCTGCTATCAGGATTTACCTTAAAATTAAGTCTAAAAAGCACCTAAGTGACTTACGAGGCTCAGCTTTGTTTTTGAATCTGACTTAAGAGACTAATTCAGATCTTAATGAAAACCAGGTAATGTAGGTTTTCAAGTCATGCACTTTTAAAGAATTTACTTAAAATATAATTTTATGCACAAGCCAGGAAAATCAGTAAGAAAATATATTTACAAAATGTGAACTCAAGAAAAATCCTTTCACGTAGAAGAGTCCTTTTAAAGAAGGACTCTCTTTTTATTTTTCAGTGCAGAAGGTTGGTGTTACTAGAAAATAAATAACATGAAAGAGGGGAAAGAGGAAGAGGACAGGGGAAATTGCTCTGCAGAAGAAAAACAAAGAACAGCAGTCACAAACTTCTCATGAACTCCTGAACTACCAAGTTAACCAAGGTAATCTATTGCTCTCCTCCATACTTGTAGTCCAGCCCCTCTTTCATCTCTTTGGCCTCGATGCCATAGCTTGTGTGCATTTGTAAGGGTGAGCTATGAATCAGCACAGTGAGTGCGATCTCTGAGTTTCCAGTGTGGTTCTCACACTGGTACACATCAGCCTCAGACGAAGCATTTTTTCCAGCTTTTACCAGTGTGACAGCAGTGTCTAGTGTTAATATCATTGCCTCTGTTTTTATTTGACAGCATGACTGCATTTACATTTCAGGGAAAGCCGGCACAAAGGGATGGCTTTGGAGCTTGGCTCCCGTATGTGCTCCCAGCTCGTAACACGGTGAAATAATAGCTATTTTTATTTCATCTGGCAGGCAGTTTTGCAGTGGATGTAGGATTGCATCACCTGTGACCACAGGGTTTCTCAGATTTCCCAACAGTTTAACTGCTGTATGCTACGTGAGGTTGCATTTTCTGAAGGAGAAGGAGCTATCTTGTACAGCCAGGGCTCTGCAAAGCAGCCAGCATTCCTGAAACACAGTCTTTGTTCAGTGACTACTAAAGAAAATCAGTAAAATTTCAGCGGATAAAGAACCACAATCCGATTAAGGATTTATGCTTAAAAATTACTGTCAGATAAGCTAACGAAGTAAAAGAAGTTTAAAGCAAAAAGCTGAGTATTGAAGGATTTAAGTATCTTCATTTCTGATATTAAAATTCTGTAACCCCTTTATTTCTAGAAGGGGAAAGGGGGGGAAGGGGAAAAAGAAAGAGACAACCAAGTGAGTTGGATGTCTCGACAATCAATGAAACATGGACAATCACTGAAAATACTTGGTTTGTTTTCACTTTCCTCTCTTCCTGAAGGAATTAATGAAACTCTTGAACTTTGGCCTCTTTTTTAGGCTAGAGGAGCAAAGAGGCTGCCTGACTTAATATCCCCCACAACCCACAGTAATGCTGACGGAATATTTTAGTGTGAGAACACTGCATGCTCATTTGGCATTGCATTCCCTAGAGGGAGTATGGTAGACAGTGTATAGATTAAATTTAGCTAGATTTGGACATTAAGACACAATACTTGGTGCCTTGATAGAAAAGATCAAGAGAGGTCATTCTATATGTGGTTTTCTTTGTAGGTTTATAATACTTTTGCCTTTCTCATTCCTTTTTCCTTTTCTTTTTATGGCATTATTGTTGCATAGTAAACAACTATTCCATCTTTCTTAGATGCTGGTTAGACAATATAAGAAGCTTGTGTCAGGAAAATAATCAGGATTCTCTAAAAAACTCAAAGTCCTTTCAGCATGCCTCATAATTGATTCAAGTGTCTGATGAAAAGTCCCTGTGACACAGTTTTTCTTTGACTTCAAAATCAAACGGAGAAAAATTCCCGCCATAGGAAAACCAAAGCTTCAAGTCTGAAATTAGAGTTTTCTGGGATTTTCTACTCTTACGTGAAATGCCACTGTTCAGTAGGAATCTTTAGCACTGCACCACCAATAACACTAATAACAACACAGCTATAGTTGTGTGTAGCCACTACCTTGCAAACAATAAAAAGACACACTTTTAAAGAACAGTGCAAAAACAGTTTCAGGCCATTTCCCCGCTGGCTTTTCCTGTCAGGAATGCCTTTCAGAGTTTTTGCTCTGTTGACACTGCAGGTTAAATGAAATAAAAAATCCAAACAGAAGCCACAAAACTCAGCAACTCAGTCTTTTTGATCTACCTAAGTGTTTTTCAGCCTGCTCATCACCATGGGATCCAAATGCCTCTTTTCACATTTCAGTGTTTCCAAAAGGATCAAGTCATGGTAAGACCATAATACTTGAGTGGCTGTTGCATGGAAAGATTGCTTTAGAGAAGAAACAAATCCTCTTCCCTGGAAATAACCCTGAACAAGACAAATTAGAGGTGGAATAGGAGAGAAAGTAACATGGCTGTTTTTCCTTGGCGAAAAGCTTAGTAGAGTTGGCAACATATGGAAGCGGAGTTGTAAAGAGTTGGAAGAGACTGCTTTCCTCTAACCCTCAAATGTGGAGAGGTCACTGTTCTTTCAAAGAGCTTCCCTTGGGATAATGCGAATATGGATCGTCCCGTACTTCACGGATTGAATAACCATCTGAAAGGAGAATAATTTGAGATAAACTGAGATTAGTTTCTTGCGTTGACATCTGGTTGGAAAATCTAGTGCAAGGGTCATTTGGCTTGCTATGTTAATGATAATACTGCCAACAACTAGTATCAAAACACTGAGAAATTTGTAAAGATCTGGCACATTACATCCTGCTTAATAAATTCAAAGATTTGAACATGACAGCATATTGTAATGTAGTAATATAATATAGTAAATTTGCAGAACCAGATTCAACCCATGAGGAGACCCAGAACTGATTTCAATACACATGCTTACTGCAATCTGAATGAATTATTTGAACACATACTTAGCTGAATACATACTAACAGCACTACATATGGAATGAAGAAAAACTGTGCTCCTTTTTTCTCTGCATTACATGCAGTTGGGGGTAAGATTTATTTCTTCATACATACTTGTATCTGTATTTTTGCAATAAGAATAGTAGATATTTAAATGCAAGGCAAGATTAACTGCGAAGACCTGGCTAGCATGCCTAAGTTAACGAGAGTTAACACAAGCAGTCATTCCAAGAAATGTACATACAGTAAGTTTTTTGATGAGGAGAAAGCAGTCAAATCATAGAGAAGATCTGCTTGAGTCACCCAACATGGACAAACCAGTCAAGGGACAGTGAACAAAGGGACAGGACAACCACCAAACATCACCCTGGGAGAGGCAAGTTACTGCTGGTTTCTTGCTTCCCCCTCAGCAAATGGTGAGACTGGTCACACACTGGAGTGCCTAGAAAACAGGCTGTCGTACATTGTTACCTGGGGAGTCAAAATTAACATCCAGGATAAAATTCCTCATTCTGGAAGTTCCATTGGCAAAGTTTTATCATACATCTTCCCAGAAAGAGGAAAGTTTTCAATTATCAGTTGATAATTGAATAACTATTCAATTAGTCATGGTATTTCCACTGGGATGGTCTAACCACCACAATCATCTTTTCACTTCTACAGAACACCGGATGAGAAGACTGTGGACAGAGCAGGAATGAATCCGGAAGGGCCACAGGCTGAGCATAACATTGGACAATCCCTATGCTTCCACAAGATAGAAATGGAGAGGCATAAAAGAAATTGATACAGACTAACAGTTCCTGTTCTTGTTCCAAAAAATGGAGCTGTGTGAAGAGTGAAAGTTTTCTCTATGTTCCTCTGTCAGTAGCAATGGTGGGAGAAGTGACCCGATGCTATTTTGCTATCCAAGACACAAGCATACCTCTTTGGCCACATAGAGAGAGCTGGTGGAGGCGGGGGGGAAGCTGGGCAGTGTGGAGAGATGGCTCGCTAATCCTGTCAGGAGAAAAAGTGTTTCATGTCACTCAACAGCATCTCCTCAGGGCAGCTACGGCAGAGGCGCTGACAGCCCCTGAAAGGAATCGCAGTCAGTCCTCCTCCAGCAGGAAGAGGTCGCTTTTGGCACGAAGCTTTTAGGATGGGGGGGATGAAAGTGTGGGGGAGGCACATCTGGGCTCCATGTAGGATTTCGCCTTCCTCTGCCCCACAAGCAGCCCCGCCTGCTTCCAGCTGGCCTGTCTGTTCTGACCCCTTCACGAATCAGGTCTGTCGCTCTCTCATTCCCTGACTCTCAGAATTTAAACTTGCCAACCTTGCTGCCAGAAGTAAAGACAGAAATAACAGCAGAGTTGGGAGCAATTTCAATGTAAGGAAGAGCTGCAGGGACAGAACAGGGATTCTTGCCACATGTGACACAGAGTACCTACCATACCACAGAACACGTTGAGAAGTACACTTCACAAGAAATTTTACAGCCTTATCCTGCTTTTCTTTAGAAAATGTTTAGTCAGGCACTTTCAGTCAGTGGTGCACTTGAATGACTCTCAGCAAATAAGTGTAGACAAAGAGGTGAAACATCTACAGAACACATGAAGTCACCCAAGACATCAACAGGGCACTGTAAATAAGAAGACATTTTAATCACATCATAAACGCCTATATTGGTACAGAGTTATCACCTCCAATGTACAAATAAAAAATCATGCAAAATAAATGTAATATACAGTCTACCTGAGGGCCACAAATCCTCCGAGTTCATGGGATTCATCACCCCCATACCACAACAGAGCACTCTGAGTGACAGGGTGTTCAGCTGTGGCCAAGGACCTAAATCTTCTTCCCAAAAGATATTTCATGTTTTGAAAAAACAAAGATATCTGGGTTACAGCTGGGCATTTGAGTTTTTACACAAGATATTCCTAACTGTCTAGGAGGCTTATACAGCATTTTTACTGCAGCACACTGCCTACTTTGTGCCACTCCCTCAGTGGCAGCAGCCACACATCCCTCCCAGAGACCCTTGTCCTTCTCTCCTAGCCCCTCAGAACCCCTCCAAAGAGACAATAATTCTTGCCTCAAAAAGCAAGTGAAAACTGTTTTTTTCTGATACATGACATCATATAGAGCAGCCCCTCATCCATCAGTGGGGAATAAAAATCAGAGGTCTGGCTGCTCCTTAGCTTCAGTTGCACTTCAACATCACGTTTTCCCTGCTTTGGTGGATTAAAGCTGAGAGGCTTTACATGAGATATGTCTGTTACAGGGATGTAAACAATAAATAATTATAGGAAATAGAAAGACTGATTTATTGAAGACTATTCACTTCTAGAAAGTAAATAACTGAACTTTCAATTTAAGTGGACATTTTTACTGCCAAATAAATCTGCTTCCACAGATATGAGAAGAGACTTCATGTAGTACACAGAAAGGAAAAGTTAGAGAAATTCAGATAGTGCCAGCAAGCAGACAGGGCTGGACTTAATAGATGCTGTTGGTTTAGACCAACCTAGGATTTTTTATATACTCATCTGCCATTGAATGACAGTATAGTGAGACATAGCAGGCATAAACAAATTGCTGTTGAGTAAGGGGAAAAGAGCCACATGCCTGTCCAGCAGCCTACACATCACCAAAACTGCAAAGACCTTGCCCAAATATGGACCACCAGGACTTTTGATATAAGCTCCTAAAGTTAGGTACCACATTTGTTTGTTTGTTTTAAAATGTCATGCTTTGAAAAACATTTGAGAACCTAGCAGGTCCCCCGGACCACAAAGACAAGTGGCAACTTTCAGCACTGCATCACTGATGTATCTTTGTGGACTCTGATGGAGACAGGTCTGTAGACTGATACGCATTATCCAGAACCAGAGCTCAGGAATGTTCAGTATTGGCCACTACCTGCCTTGTTGTGAAAGTTCTCCCAAAGCACCAGAGGTCAAATGTGTACTAGACAGAGAATCCCACTGTTAATGAGAATGGACCGATAGATCTGATGGGCCACCACGGGAATAATAATTGCACCTGGCTTTATTAATATTACCTGAATCAGATGCTACAACTGGACAAATCCAGTTTCTAGTGAAGATGAATGTGACCTGAGTTTCTTATCACTTCTGAAAAATGCTCAGGCCAAAACCTGAGGTGTTAATACCCTTTGTGGATATCTTCTCTGCAGTTTCTGTTCAGTGCAATGCTAGAAATAATACAATTTTCTTGGTCTACGTGGATTATTTCAACAGCCTAGAGAGTTTAAAAACTACCCACCTTAATTTTCACCAGCTACTCCCTCTAACTGTCCTTGTCCAATGAACCAAATATTACTTCTTTTCGATCTCATTTCGCACAAAGTACAGTTGACACTCCCCGAAGTAACATAACAGATATGGGTATATCAAAAACATGTGAATTCAGGAGAGATTTGGAAAGTTTTATGTATGTGAAATAATTGAATTCACACACCACTGGCTTTTATCTCAAAGGATGGCCACACAAAATGCTGAGCGTGATTCCTAGGTGGTGAGATATTAGATTTCCATCCGATCTGATGGACATTATTAACAATCTTATGGAATGTGATCTATCCCTCAGGCTTAGAGTGAACTCTGACAGGTCATAATTTTAAAGCTCCAAAACATGAATTTATGGGAGAGAGTTACAAATCTAAAAAGTTTTTGTATTAATAAAATCATAGAATAAGACCACTATGGGAGAAAGGCAGGGAGAAGAAAGAAATATATCCTGGATAATTTTTTTTTGTATTTGTTTTACTGTTATACTTCAATTTATTTTCTATTAGTGTACCTCTGAAACGTCTTCTTTTGTTTCCTTAAAAATCAGTCATTCTCACTTCAATAGTAAAGAGCTGGGTAAGATTATTTTTCATCCAGGTGTAAATACAATCCAAAACACATAGTAGACTTCTTTTAGTTGTGGCTGGTGAATTTCAAGAGCTCCCCCTGTTTTGTTACCACATACAAGAAATCCACATTTCTATGGCCAAATCAAGCAGATTGCAAACTTTGCTCTAGACTTGGAGCAGGCTTTGAAGTCAGAGACTCAGAGTGATGAAATTAAAATGCAATAGGACATTAGTTCACTGAGTTCATGTACCAGCAAAAATCCGGTTTAAGATTTGAAACTGAAGTTAAAAGCACAATAAAGATACAAATTCCTGCTAATCTGAAACTTTCTCTTTCTCACCTTGTCATAAAAGCCCTTTGTGCCTGTAGCCACAGTCCCTTATCTATCCTGCAGACTCTGCCAAAAGGAAGCTGACACCTCATCAGAAGATATCTGGGGAGAATGGTACTGCTTGAATCCTGCCTTTATCTTCAGAATGATATTTTAGTCTATAAGGGATAGCAAAGGATTTCCACAGGCAGATGAATCATCAGAAAATGTAAGCAAGCAGCTCATAAAGAACATGTCCTACTCATAACAGACAGTTGGTTTTCAGTTTCACATTCTAACTTTTAAAAATTAAAAATTCAACTGGGACTGCCTAAAGACCCTGAATTCCATTTCCCTAACTGCTACCCTGGAATTAGAACCTATTTCATAATCATTATAAACGCAAATATGTGGGGTTTTTTTTTCATTCACTCCCAATAATGCTCTGGCAGTTGCATAACTCTGCAGTATTAAATGTTAGGTATCCCCCTTAGCAGAAGCTGAGCACTACAGTTTTTCTAAGAGATCAGATTGGGCAAAGGCAGCCAATGCTGCATGTGAGAGAGTTGAGGCTGCTCAGCTCCTGCGTGGTGTCTGCAGTGCCTGTAGGACCTGGCAGGGCAAGACTTAGCAGGCACCAGCTAGGCTGCAGTAAAAAAGATACCCTTTAACAGTAAAAACATACACAGAGCCACTTCACTCCTCCTTTCTTATTCACTGGCAGTATTTCCTTTTTTTCATTTTCCCATGTATTTACATAGCATTTCTGCAAAAGAAATCTTGGGTGCCTAAGATTTTTTTGCTCATTGTTTTTGACTACTTGTATATCAAAGTGGAAATTTATACAGATGCCCCTTCACTGCAATATCTGATTCCAGATAAACAATTCAGCAGAAACACAGATAATGATGGTATAGGAAAATGGAAAATGAATGACAGGTAACACTGATCTTTATTCAAGAGCATCTTTTATTGGGCATGGCACAGTCATTAAAAATATTGTTCTCCTAAATACTCAGTAAAAACAAAACTTGCAGTTAGCAAACCCTTTAAGTGTGTGCTTACCTTTAAGCCTGTAGAAAGTCTTCCAAATGTTTGCTGGAGTAGTCATGTGCCTGGAGTTAAGCATGCTTAGAAATACTTCACTGGACTCAGAGCCAAAATCTGTTTGCATTATGGTTTGGGAATAGCAAAGGACAGAGAACAAAAGGAACAGTTATTCAGAATTTGGACAAATAGCTGTAAATACATTTTTTTGTGTTATTAAGTCAATATTGGCTGTGCTCAGCATGCACTGACTGAACACACAATCCTAACAATCACAGCTGAAAAACACAGACCATGGACGTTTATTGATTTAGACAAGATCACTCCTCGCAGGAGAGTGAGCCTCTAGTTTTACAGACCTTTTAATTCCCTGTACACCATTCCTTTCCCTTTTACAAATCTCCTGCTGTGAAACTCTAATGCACTCTTGAGACACTAGAAATCATGGAACTAGCTCTGCAAATTGTCTGTCAGCCAAAAGAGGAAGAAACCCCCAAAACCAAGGAGTTTAGTTGTTGCTATCCATGCTGGTTTATAAAGCAACAGAGTCACCACACACCAAAAACCAAAATGTTGTTGCAAAAGATATAATAGCTGCATATAATTGTGTTAATAGCCACTCTCTAGCCAACTCCCAACCTGCCAAAAAAGGTACCAAGTGTCTGGGGTGTTTACTGGCAAAAGCCATAATTTCTTACTTTAGGCAAATCCAACATTCCATGCAAATGGAAGCAATTTCTGCAATACAAAAACTCCTTTCAGAAAATGCTGAATTGATTAGTATTATAGAAAAGTGGAACTAATTACTCTAGTGATATAACAAAAAAAAAAAGAGGTTAAAAATTAAAGCCATCCAATTCTTGCAAAAAATAACGGCGTATTTCCCACATACACAGTGTTTGTGCAACTCAGCTAAAGGTATAAGCAAGGTAACCATGAATTTCCCTAACCCATAAATGAAGGTGTCTTTGCAAGTCCTTAAGGACCAGGAGTGTATCAAAAGCCCATACAAAATGTTCACGCCTAGGGCTCACTTACTCTTCAGGAACTCCCCAAAGGGGCAAGTTTGCTCCCTAAAAATGAGGTTCACCAGCACAAACCTTATCTGTTCTTTCAGTCCCATGTGAGCTCAAGGCACAGACCTTTCACTGGCCTTTCACTCCACGCTAAATTTCACCTTTGGAAAACAGAGGCCATGGGCTTGTCTGAACAACACGTGCCCCCTTTTTTTTTTTTCATTAACCTATCCCCCAGCAGTTCCATCTGGATGGTCTTATCTGTAGGAATCTGGCCTTTCATTTATTTTTTCAACCACCATTTGTGACAGAGTTTCTTAAAAAACAGACTCATGACTTATTATAAGCACATGGGCAGGTCAGCACACAGGTTTATTTGCTGCTCACCAACATCCTAACATGCTGTGTTTAAAACTTCCAAAGGGAATATGAATAGGCTGTAAAAGTAGGAGGTTGAATTCCTGAAGATAAGAGCTTGTGATGGGACCACTGTCAAAGCAACTCATATTTTCCTCTGATAACCCTTGAAAATCACTATGCAGAAACATATAGTTCCAACATATGTGAGTCCCTGACAATTCCCTTTTTAAAGGCACTTTGATGGCTGGCCTGTAACACTTCAGCCATGCCACTTAGGGAATAATGGGAAAAAAATAAAGCATTAAACTTTGAAAATGTACAGCCCATCCAGAAAAGGTAAAATAAGGGGAGAAGCCAGGATCGGGAGAGAAAGGAAGGGGAAGAGGTAAGAGAAAAAGAAAATGTTCCCACTAAAGCATATGCAGAACAATGCCTGCAGGCTACTGTGGAGAATAAATACTCCCATCTCTCTTGTCAGGGGCAAGCTCTAAGAACAGGGGTGTGACCAGATGGATGCTGGGGACAATGCCTGGAAGGCAAGATCCCATTTTCTACCTGGGATGTCTACCAGATCCCAGGCCATTCAGAGCTCCACCACTGGAAACACTCTCCAATGTGGCCGTGTCCCTTATTTTCGGTGCTTCACGCATGCACACAGCTGGACACCACATCCCAGGAAATTATTCGTAGTGGAAGAAAAAAATACAGCATCACCTCCAGAAAAAATTATCCACTCCCTGGCTTTCATCTTGTGCAGAGCACTGAAAAGTCTGGAGAGAGATAAATGTCTGTTATACAGGGATTTACACATTTCATCCAGACAATTGACTTAAATTTCAAGCATGAGGCCAGAATTGATCATTTATCAAGTTAATCTTCATGATATATTTAGTGTCTAACCATAATACCTTCAATTGCTTTCACAGTCAGCAGAGACTGGGCAGGAGGAGAGCACCTGTTAAGAATCAAGAACTGAAAAAGAGTTATGCAGTAGATTGGAGTTATAAATACTGGCCTGGATCCTGCAAACTCTTGGCATCCATGGAGAGAACCAGGGTGAAAGAATCTACAACTGGCTGCCTTAGTGGTCTGATAATTGTCTATCTGTTTTAAGCAGGGACCACCTTCCTAATTCATTGTGGGGCAGGGAAAAGGATTAAATGTTCAGCCGTGCTCCACTGTTTCCAGCCTCATGAAATGAAGCAGCAAAAGAAGGTAACTTGATTACAGCAGTGACTTAAATCATTAGGACATCCAGGAGCTTCCTTTCACCACCAGTGTCTCAATGCTTAATCATCACTAAGAAACTTTAGGTTTGAGTCTCACTTACTGTATTGCTCCTGCCTAAAGTAAGTATTAAATACATTCTTATAACTGTTGATTATTCATTAATCACTGATTAATTCCTCCACTCTCATTTACGAGATAGTTTCTAAACATGAGCTCTTTCAGCCTATTAAGGGTCAGAAACTTATTGTCTTTCTTGAAGGCATGAAAGCATGGTTTTAGAAGTATCATCTGCAGATCACAGCATCAGCTAAAACTGTGAAACCTCTGATCAAAACTGAAGATTTAGTAAATAAACATCTTTAAAACTAAATCAGTCATTTCCTAAAGTTCTGCATCTTAAAATTCAAAATTAAACATTTTAAATTATTTTTTTCTTTGCTAAACTGAAGTACCAATATCAGAGAAAATACTCCACACTCTACATAGGGCTTAGAATTTAAATCCTGTTGACTTCTGATAAAATCTATGCTCCTGGATCTCTTGGATATATTTTCAACAAAGCTTTGTCTTTTTTGTAAATGACCACTGCCAATTTTTAACATTTGCTTTGTTTTTAAGGCTATTCTTCCTGTATGCGTCATCTAATTTTATTCCTATTGAATTGTTCCTCTAGATCAGTTTAACTGTAAAAAAAGAGGGTAAATTGTTCATTCTTGAATTCAAAGGGTCCTGTGTCTGCTGTTATAAGTCTAGAAGAGTGTGTGTAGCCCAGTTTCTTGGCTGTCTGTAATCATCACACGTCAATAAGTGCTGAGTTACAACAATACTACATGCTGGGGGGAAAAAAATGACCCCTTATATCTCTAATTAAATCACCCTCTTCCCTCCCTCTAGCTCTACCCTTTCATTTGATGACCACTTCCAGAACCAGTGGGAGGGGGAAAGCAGCTACTGGGGATTGAGCAGAGGAATGGAGGAGGCTTTGTGGGTTGTTTTCCAACCCACACATCATAAAAGGTGGCTTTTCATTCTGATTTTGTACAACACCTCAACACCACAGAAGCCTGGATAAAGACACATTTTCAGCACTCCTGTAATTCAATTGATGGACTTGGAGGCCACTGAAGTTCTTTGGCATCACCGAGTGAAGAGTCAGGGGGCTGGAGCTGATTCACGGATCCAGAATAATACAATTACTTCAGTCCAGACTTAAATATTGGCACTGATATAGGGACCAGTTGTAAGGGAGGGTTTTTAGATGAATGAGAGGCTCGCATTCAAAATCATTGCTGCACAGATTGTCTAAACTGTATTTTTACATGACATTTTGACTTCAGTTCAGTAAGCCCAAGCACAGATCACTAACATGTGAAAGACAGACACTCCAGAGAGACTAAACCTGTGAATTTGCATCTGTACATTTTTTAACTCTCTGGGGTTAGTTCTGGATTACCTCTGATATGCAAAAAAAAAAAAAAAAAAAAAAAAAAAGAAGAAGAAGAATTATGTCAGGATGAAAATTCACACGTGTGGGTAGCAGAGAAACAATGCTGGTTTGTCCATTTATACTCAAGAATGGATTTAATTTCAAAATGGGGAAAAAGATACAGGATCTGCATTAATTATGAGCAATTTGAAAAACAGCAAGAGGTACAAGCGAGACTATCCAAGGCAGATGAAAGCTACTTAGGTCTGACTTTTGCTTTCTTTTCGGAACTGCTGCTTCCCTAAGTGGCAAGCAGCGGAGGTCAGAGGCCAAACGAAAAGGATAAGCGTCAATGGGAGGCCCTGTGGTGTGACACAAGTGCATAGTGGTATATTGTCCACAGCCCATGAAGAACTTGTCAACAGCTCAGTGAGAATCCCTCAAAGGAGCGTCTACAGTTTCATTGCATCCTGCTCCCTGGAGGCAGTGGCAGATACCCAGGGAAGCAGCAGCTATATAAGCAGGATGGCTCTCTAGGAGCTCTGCTGTCTTCTAGTATTTGTTTTTATATACTGGCAGAAAAGATTATTGGTAGAAAAGGCTTCCAAATAACTGGGAAGTTCTACACAAGCAAGAGCGGCTAGATCAAAAATTAATTATGCCTTAGAAAGCTAGGTGTCAAAAATACAAATAATATTTACTAAACTGGCTCATGCTTAAGCCCCTGCAAAATCTTCTTGTGACCTCAATGCCTAGACTTTCAATCTGTTAGGAATCATGAACTTAACCTAAGCAGGACATCAGGCTTTGATGAACCAAGATTTCCTACAAGGGAAATAACTAAGTTACAATGTCCTTTTCATGAAAAATTAAATATCAAGCTATCCTCTGAAATGCAACCTCTTGCAACAGGCAAGCTCTAACTCTGTGTCCCCATTGCAGTTATCAAGGACAGCATGAAAAGCATCTACCATTAAATGAAAATTGTAGGATTTTTCAGTCCTGGTATACAGTTAATGGAGTTGAGAAGAAGAGAATTTGTCTCATAGTTAAAGAGAAATTGTGCCTTTCTAGAAGAATCCATTTAAAAGTATGCAATAGCACACATATTGCCTTTGTTCTGGTTCTATATGGCTCCTGGAACAACTGAGTAAGAGCCCAAGAAAGGGCTTTTGGGCTTAACGTTATACAAGTAATAAATCATCATCCTGATTCTATTTTGAAAAGAAACCAGGAAATAAGCTTGAACTGAATTCTGTCTATAATGATACAGACAATGAAGAGGTTCACCAAGAAAAGAAATCAGAAATTAAACAGCATCTATTTGGCAGATGAGGCCCAAAAGCGTTGAGGATGGATGTGTAGTCATGTTTGTTCATAAAGAAACAACAGGACTAATCAGAGAGTGAAAGTATTGGGGGGGTAAAAAGTAAAAGAAAGCAACATTTTGTCCCCTTGGCAGTGGATTTTAAAGAAACTGCAGCTTGTGTTTCTGCAGAATGGGTAAGAAATGGGTTTGGGGCTGCAAAGCATATTTTAACGAATCTCTTCTGTCTCATAATGAATCAAGCATTCTATATTTTCTACCTTACTCTCCAACTCTCCCTTAATCATCATTTTAAACACAATAAAATATGCAAGAAATGAAGACGGATCCCAGTATCCCAGTCACGTAACTTTAACGCAGTGAAGGAATTTTTGCCATCTGAGAGGCTGAGTCAGATTTCTGTATTCCTTTTAACCATTTGTAGTGGCCTACAGGCATTCTGGTCAACTTTTCTGACTTTCGGCTGTGTTACTGCAGATCAGCTGTGTTGAAATAAATGGGGTTATGGCAGCAAAACGTGAAACATGAGATGAACCAGACCCTGGCACTGTAAACATGATGCCACTTGTGAGATGAAATGTCACATGTTTACATCCACTGCTTCCAAAGCCAGAAGAGCTCAGACTGTCTCACTGAGCAAAGTAAGATTGAGAGCAACGAGTTTTTGGAAAATTGACTGGCAAGGAACCAAACCATAACTCATAAATATTAGAAGATGAGTTGAGCTTCTCTGAATGAAATATTGCCCAAGTCATAACAAAATAAATACCTTACGATTGTTAATAACTACAGTAATGTACAGTTGTTTAAACTTCTGAGGGGTCTTGAAAATGCTGGCAAATATCAGCCAGCCAAGCCTGACAGCATCCCACACCTTCAAGAGACATTTAGAGACAGTAGAAGCAGAGTTTTCAACTGCAAGTGGAAACCAAGAGTATCCAACTTGGATTAAGTCTTGCTATTCACAATACTGGCACCTGCATCTCCTGTTGATCCTAGCAGGAACTGTGGCTGCTTCAAATCTATGAAAATGTGGGTTTCAGACCAAGTACAAAAGCTGCTACTGGAGCACAGCCCCTCTTGTTCCAAGCCAGATATTGCATGCTTATGTCAGAGCTCAGTAGATAATGCCCAACAGGAGTTCCAGCCCCCGGACCGATGGGTCAGAACTTCTGTCTTTGGAGCCTGCTACAACTTAATTTACAACTTTAGCATTACAAGCACTCAAAAAAACCCTTGGCACTTCATTCCACCTAGCTGTAGTGCAATCCCACTCTTAATACTGAGCTTCCCTAAAAGCAGCCTGCCCAGAGAGCAGCTGAGCGCTGCTGGTTCAGGGAAGAGGAGTGACATGGTGAGAGGGCTCACCGGGAAGCGCCAGCCTGCACTCAGCCATGCTGCTGCTGCCACGGGGGAGCAACTGTGTTTGGGCACAAGTGAAGTGCATTGTGCTCTCTGCACAAAGCCACACTTTGATCAGCTGCCTTTAGGAACCTGGAGGAAGCCCCCTTTAAATACAGTATTTGAACCTTTGGCAATAGGAAGCTTTTTAGTCTTTTTGTCTGAAAGTTTCCCCGTCTGATGTAAATGCTTAGGAACTCACAGCTATACTCACCCTCAGAGGCCACATTTACTGGTTTTGTCTCATGACCTCATTCCCCAATTATATCAACAGGACATGGATGTGGAAGCTGAGGACCTTAAGGAATCACTCTTGTTCTCATCTCTTAAGGCTAACAGCCGTAAAACAGAAGGGCATCCAAATTAACTGGACACAGCTTTGAAACCCACTTTCAAAACTGACTGGTCCTGTTCCCTCCACCCCTTTCAAAGTCAAAATTGACCTCAGCTTTTGCAAGGAGAATCAGGCTGTTTGTCCATCCCTACAAGTATAGATCAGCCCTAAGTATGAGTAGTCCCCTGGCTGCCACAACTCACCAGCACATGATCATTTCTTATGGGCTGTGGTTCTGAACAGAGCTGTACTCACTCCCTGGGATATTCAGAGTTAATGGAAAGAAGGAGAAGGTAATCGGAAACTTTCTTCTGCAAATCCCACAAAGTATTCCATAGGATTTTCAGAAATGATAGAGAAAGTCACTCACAAACCTCACCAACTGTTAAGGGATCACAACACAGAAACACAGAAACAACAAACTATTCAGAGTTCCTTGTGGAAAACGGATGAGAACAGTCTTTTTAACAGTCTTTTGAAAAGCATAATAATCTGGCCCCTGAACATGGGAGGTTGGCTGACTTGAGAGAAAACCACACAACTTAAAGATGCTGCTAAACTTCTGCTCCTCTGTCCGGCCAAGACTATCCTGCAAAAAGCCAATCCTGCATTACGACTTGACTTTGTTGCATGATAGGCACTGTAAGGAGATGCAGACAGAGAAATTAGGCAGAAAGAAAAAAAAATTTAGGTGAGTTCTATTCATAAATCCACCAGTCTCTGGAAAATCACAGTGTACAATATGCACTGACCTCTGAAAATGAAAGCTATGCTGAAAGGATGAAATGTCACTGTAGAGTCAAAAGATGAACAGAATCCTTCCCTTCAATAGCACCAGTACTGTGTGACTTTTAATAAATTATGTGAAAACAGATTTACAGACTCATGCCCTAAACTTATGCCTCCTTTGATAAGAAAACATGCAAACATAATGATCTAGAGAAGCAAATTAAATTCCCAGGACTGGATCATATTCAGAATAAAAACAAAGAGGTTCTTCAAAAGCTAATCTCTCAGAAGTCTCAGCACAACATGATACTCTCTCAAGGTGCAGATTTCTCTACCTTGCTGCTTTACTATGCAGAGCATAACAATAAGGAGCTTTTGTAAAATTCAGTTAAAAGGTAACAAATTATCTTAAATAACAAAAGAAGAGAAACAAGACCCTAAACCCTGAAATCAGAAGTTGTAGGAATCAGTTTCTCACACAGAGATGTCACTCTGCTTATTGGCTATTAGATTAATTTATTTTACTAAAATCTAACAGTGTTTTCTTTATCAGCTATGTCAGGCATTTCTGAATAAATATATTCAGGTATCCAAAGCAACACCTGCAATGAAAGGAAGTGAACTTTATCACTACGCTGACCTGTAAACAAAGCCAACTGCCCAGGGTGTTCCAGGGAGCATCACCCCAATGAAACTGGAGATGGCAGTTGCCTTCCTATTAATTCCTCAAAATCCAAAATGTGAACCTACAGGACTTACAGACCCCCCTCCTCTTCCCAAAGCCTTCCCAACTCACACCCTTTCCCATGGAATTTGCCTGCGGAAAGGACCAGCCCCACAAAATGGGAAGCACTCGCCATTGCAAGAGGCCGCCTGTGGAGTCTGAGGTCTGGTCCAGTTGAAGTTGCCATCATGGAAATGCTGTACAGGAACTCCAGAGGCAACAAATACGCTGCCTGGCATTGGGTCAGATTGGGACTTTAGGGCTGGTAATGAAGATGGAGCTGTAGGTGTCTTATACCCAAATAAAGCAAAGGAGCTCCAATTTCCTACCCCTCTGTGGGGGGTTAACTTCCATGGCACAGCGAGTGAACGTGAGAGCTGCTAGGGAGCAGAGGACGTCTCTAGGATTACATGGTGCTGAGCTCCCTTCCTGAGTCTTGTCAGAAATCCAGACCCAGCACTTCAGGGCAGCAAGGAATCTCCATTTCTTCCATAACTTTGGTTCATAATTTGTACTCCTGTATTGGTAGGATCAAGGACAGAGCCAAGGGCCCTGACTCCAAATCTCCAGCTTCATCAAGATGTCTTTTCTTTCTACATTTATCTTCCTGATAATCAATCTGACAACGCAACACCACCCCAGCCACTGTTCCCTAACCACAGCTGGGGAAAAGATGCAGCACAGCATCTTTCAAATCTCTTCCGTGGGGTCTGGCTCGACAGACGATGAAGACACAGACAGTGCCACCCGTGCCCTGCCCTGCTGGCCCCTGCTGATGGGAGGCCCTGCACACAGCTGAGGTCAGAGCAGGCAGGCAGCCCCCTCAGCCAGAGCCTGGACACACAAGGCAGACACAGCCGTGAGGTGCAGACTTGTACCCTCCTGTGGAGGCCACCTCATCAAAATCCCTGCAGAACTACAACTCCAGACAACTCCTCAAAGAGGGATAGTGACACAGTTGGACACGAAAGAACCACGCGACTCACAGATGTCCCAGCAGGAAAAAAGGGGCAGAACTTTACTTTCTTTCATATTTATACATTTTTGGCACCAGTTGTGGATTGGTGGATGGGATCACGACTCCTCCAGCCACACTGGTCAAACAGACAGGTCAATCAGTTCTTCTCCTCTTCCAAAAAGTAACGTAAACAAAAAACTACTGTTAAGTAAACATAGCTATTTTTACATTGAGAAACTGTTAGAAGCGTGAGAATCTTGACTCCAAGAAATTAAACAATCAGAAGGCTAAAAAGTTCCAAAAGAACAGGGTGACAGGATGGGAGGAGTAACATATTACATATTTACTACACCACTTCTGTGATCTTTGGTGTGGAAATTTTGCCAACCCCTCTACCTTTTCCCTCTCAGCTACCACATTAAGGTCACATTTAAGGACCAACCCCACAAAGGGCTGAGATTATTAAATGCCTTTCAGCTTGGTTCCTCAAGCATTCATTGAGTAAAGGGACTGTCCTGGAAGCCTCTTGAATCAAGATCTAAACACACGTTTTATTGCCTTTCCCACAGTGTTTCTTTGAATCATCTAATATTTTCTCCAGAAGGCCACAACAGAAGATTTAAAAAAGAAAATATTTGATACCTGGCTCCCAGACTAGCTGCTTCCTACAAGCTTCTCTGCAGAGCAATCCCAACTTTTGAATCAGCAAGGAAGACTTATATAGGCATATCTTGCATTCTAGAGGCATCAGGTCAAGCACATGACTGATCTTTCTCCAGCAGGTCACTTCAGACCAGTTACAAAAGCACCAACAAAAGTTACTTTAACAAGTAAGAATTTCTTACTCGTTAAAGATTAGAAACACACATCTTTAACACACTCACATTTTCTTCCACTGAACCTGAGGAAAACTTAAGGATACGTAAAATACCCACAGGCGCAATAGCCCACACAGCTCCTGGTTTTTCCATGTTCAGATTGGTCTTCAGGCTGTAATCACTAATAATTGAGTGTTCATGTTACCAAAACCTGGTCAAAAGCATGAATCTAAAAATTGTTAAATTCTTTATTTCTTCTGTTATTTGTATAGATATGGGCTACAGAGTAGGGCACTGAAGTTTATTTTTTTCAGTGAAAGATTATTTTCTCACATCAAGTCCCTTATATGTACATGTCCCAAAAATTTCTGTCTGGGAGGATACTGAGAACTGTTCTTCAACTCACCTGCAAAAGAGAAAACTTGGTTTGGGTATTTTTGTATTTAGCTAGGGCATTCATTGGTAACAGTCCTGCACTGTTCTGAGGAATATTTCAAATAATCACACATGACTGAAAAAAAGACTAATATTTCTCTTATTGCTTTAAAATTAAACGTGCATACGCATGATGCAAAAACTATATTAAGTAATCCAGTGTAATCTGGATAATTATTTTAAATGCATACTCTAAACCCCCTAATGTGTCAGCCTACAAGTCCACTTCCTATGTTTTTCTGTCTGCAAGATCTGCAAGTAATTTAGTCTTGTTTTCACAGAGCGCAAAGACATTCCATTTGTTTACACTAGAGACAAATTTTACTCAATTGACGCAATTCCATTGATTAAATAATGGCTTTCTTCCTCATTTTAGACAATTTTAGCCTTATATCATGACATAAAAGAGGTAAGTGATTGTCATCTGTGCTCATATTATGTGACGGGCAGATTGTCAGGCATGAGGCTCACTGCCCAGTGACAGGACCCTTTCAAGGGCTGATTTCAGTCTGAATGCTCATACCCTGTTCTGAAAATTAGGCAGATGATTAAATAAGTCAACAAAGGGTCAACTATAGGCCAACTGCAGGTGATTTACCTGGAGGGACCTCTAGTAGGTCAAGTGAAATAAAGCAGATATAATTTGTCCAACTTCTGCATTAAAAATACTGTTGAAGACCAGCTTCTGTGCATCTGCCATCTTTGTGATAATGCTTCTTTAACAAGATTATTAGACAGTCAGGTCCTCTATACAGACAAAAATCTGCATATTCTGTATCAGCGTGGAGTTTTGCCTCAGAATCAAATGAAGAATTAGCTGTTGCCTTTGGAAGATAAGGAAAATAAAATCCTTAGCAGTCCTGGTGAATAGAGCAGTGTTGAAATACTTTCACAAAGAGAAAGGCATTTGTCCAAATCTGTATACACAGTGCTCATCTCAAAAGCATTCCCGAGCTTGTCCACAGGCTCTCCAAAACCTCAGCCGTACAACACCATCCAATTTTCAAGCCTTGACCTTGTGGGAGGAATTAGCCAGCACACCACAAGCCCAGGATGGGTCCTGTTCCTTAAGTCAAAACAGGATGCCCCGTGGAGTGAGATGTATCACAAGCCCTTGCACAGGAGTGGAGCCAAGGAGGGTACAAGTACAGGGATGATGCCCACTTCATCTCTTTTCAGCTACCTACCCGAGAAGGCTGTTTAAATCTTATTTCAGTGAAGTACCAGTGACATCTAGTGGGCAGCTCTTCTACAGTCGCACGTCTAATGGGGCAAATTCGATTAACTCCCCAGTTCCTTTGAGGGAGGCTACAGAACAAGGCCCAGACAGAGAATGCTAGGTTTTAAAGGAAATTTTAAAGTTTTCCTAGTCCATTTCCTTGCTCTACTGCAGAACCAACTACAGCATGAGATAGTGATAAGGAGCTTTACACTGAAAGAGGGCAGGTTTCGATTAGATGCTAGGAAGAAGCTCATCAGTGTGAGGGTAGCAAGACACTGGAACAGGTTGCCCATCCCCGGACATGCTCAAGACCAGGCTGAATGGGGTTTTGAGCAACCTGGTCTAGTGGAAGATGTCCCTGCCCTCGGCAGGGGTTTGGAACTGGATGATCTTTGAGGTCCCCTTCAAACCAGGCCATTCTGCGGTTCTCCAATACTTGCTTTGGTCTTAACAAAAACTCACACAAACAGTTCTTAAAACCTTTCTGTGATGTAGCCACAGCTACACTGACCACACTTCCTCCTGAGCAGTCCAGCAACAAGCTGGGCAGTGAATCACTTGCAGCACTGTGGCACTCTTTCTTTTCCCTCTTGCCCTACTCATGACAGGCATGAAGAACAGGGAGTGCTTATAACTTACCTATTTACCTGGATGAGCAATTGCAGTAGCAGGATATATAAATGGTCCAGGCAGGTTAGTTACATGCCCAGGCAGTCAACTCTGCAACACACACATCCTCACCTTCTCACAAATGCATTTTGGTTTGTCCAAAACTGGGTGAAATTTCACAGATCCAACAAACAAAGAAAGAAACAAACAAGTACATACTTAAATGACCCAATCAAATTGCAATATTTCATTTCAAATGGAAAAGACAATCTCTCACTTCTCATTTTCAGCAACAGTTTCAAAAACAGCCTTCTCAAAGTGCTCTGCTCACAGTAAAGATTTTAGATCCACAAGCTAGGCTTTAGCACACGTGCAACAGCAGCAGGGATTTTAGAAGGGACAAAACCAGGCAGCTGCAGCTCTAAGTAGGACTTACCTGCATTTGCCTGCATATAATGTATCAGCAGCTAATCCTTTCCTAAATAACACTGCCCGAATGATATTTCATTTCTTAAAACATGGTACAGACTTGTGAGGTTTCAGCAGTAATTCCAAACACTAAAACCAGCTAAAAGCTATAAAAACAACAGTAATTTATTTTCTGAATAAGATTCTACATGAGCACTTTATGGACACTCCTGGAACTTGCTTGAACAACACAAGGATTTTTTTCTTCCTAAGCCCATATCCAGACCTTGGTGGTTTCAGCTGCTGTGTGCGCTTCACACCACACAGCAACATCTGCTAGCAGTTAATTTGGAAAATGGGAGACTGTCACCACAAAATGTGGACCTTTTAAAAACACAAGAAAAATATTACCAAGCAAAAATAAAACTGCATAATAAATATAAGTGGGTGGTAGCTACACACTGGTAAAGAGGATTTTATAATAGACGAAACAAATCACTAGACTGAAACTGCCCTCCAAAGTGCCGATTTCAAGGCACTGATGTTGTCAGGCTGAGATCTGGGACTTCTCACATCTTTCCTTGCCATTTCTTCCCCTGGGAAAAAAGAATAATAAAATAAAAATTAAAAATTTTTAAAAATGAAATATAAAATATAAAATATAAAATATAAAATATAATATATAATATATAATATATAATATATAATATATAATATATAATATATAATATATAATATATAATATATAATATATAATATATTTTAAAATCCTAACCATCTATTTACTTTCAAGTTATGGTAATATTAAAAATGTAAACCTCCAACCCTAAATTTCCAAAGTATTCTGTCAACAAGAAAAGCTTGGTCTTTCTTTTTTATGAGCCCTAAGTTACAGAGGAGCAAAGGACTACACTCCCTCCCAATGACAGATGAAATATGGCTTAAAAAAAGTCAGAATTCAGTTACCAGACCCTGGTGTCAGCGTTGTTCTCAAATGGACAAAACGGTTTTAAATAACGGGTGTTGGCAAAACAAGCAAAGTTTTTCCTGATGTCTTCGTATTCTTCAGTATGAATAAAATTAAAATAATTCTGTAATCTTCAAAAGGAAAGAAAAATACTGTGAATATTTAATTTTAAAATCTAGGGGGAAAAATTCAGTGGTCTGGGTGGTATCAACCCTCAGAGGTCATTTTGTGAGCCTTTCCAAGCGGGGCTTAGTAAATTTTACTATCAGGATCATATTAAAAGAAATATCCTTCTCTCCTATGCCAGTAAGCCTCGTCGGGAGTCACAAGCCCTCCTCTGTTTCTATTTAACTGGGAAGTCCATTGACAAAAGGAAATTTTCAGCTGCAGCTATTGATGGAATCTCCTGTACTGGCTTTTCTCCCACTTTGGTGCTCTTAGGGAGTCTCCCCCAAGTTTTCATAAGGACTGCAGCATCTTTTGTCACAGAGCAGGCTTGTGCTTGGCTCCAGCAGTTCAGACCTGTTGACTGATCACAGGGGAGTCTTACCCTCAAATGCTCAGGGAGAAGGGCTTTGTGTAAAGCATCCCAGGAATCACACTAAAAAGTATAATTGTTAAAAATAAAGTTAAGGCTCTCAACTGGAGCACTCAGAGTGTTTTGGTGCACAAAACTATTTGGATTTGGCCAGTAGGTTTGATAAAGCTGCAAGCTGAAGATACTGGGGAAAAAAACTATTCGTACTATCATCAGTGGGACAGAATGGAATCTCTGTTGAACATCAACACTGCTGGGGGGGATTTAGACAAACAAGCAAACAAAACCCACAGAGATCAGCTACCTTTTTACCATCCACAGATATTTACACCTCTGTTGCTTTTTTCCTCATTGTGGCTTTCTTTTCTGGGAAGACTGTTAGGCAAAGAGTGAGTACAAGGAGAGCCACTTTCACAGCTCCCACACATGAATGCCGTGCTCAGCAATTCAAGTTTACTCTTGCAAAGGGCAGTGCTTTCAGGTGGCTCCAGGCAGCTCAGGCAGTGCCAGCTCCCCACACCTGTCACCAGTTCTGGGAATGTCACCTGGATGTGAGAGTCTCAACCAGATTTGTTTACAGTGCAAATCTCTCACAAAACCAGCTGAAATTACTGGAGACTCTCAACATCCCTGCTGCAGTCTAAAATCCCATCTACCACTGGTTTGGGGCATTTTCACCCCTCACAGGGGCAAAGCAAAAATTACTTAATTGACATGAAAGTCTCAGGTACTTCACAATCAGCTCCATAAAAAGTCCCCAAAAAGAGAGACTTTTATAAGTAAAGGATGCATTGGAAACATATAGGATCCAAAAGAGCTGGCAAAAAAACACAGAATAATGAAGAGATTCTGAAAAATTATTCATTCATGGAGTGTTGTCCACCCTGTCCCCTGTGCAAGGCTGAGCAGTCCCTAAGGTGCAAACTATGTACAGGTAGAGAGGGCCTCTTCAGCAGAGAAAAAAGGCTTTTTGAACAGTCTCTAGGGGAAAGTGTTGCACAGTGATTTTTCTGGCCCCTCAGGTCTGTCAGGAGCTACAGGAAATGGTATTCCCCACAGCAAAAAGCAACTGACTGTGCTGCAACTGATAGCACTCAGGTCAGATGTCAGAGGAGTTGTGGTGCCAGAAGGGTGATATATGGCTGGCATGAAGGGGATGGGGCGTCACCATCACCTTCCATCTGAAGATATCAAACACACGGTTGGACATGAACAGATAACATCCACTCACACTTGGGGAAACGGGAATTCCAGTGCTTCCAAATAGTTCTATCCCCAAGGTAGTCCCAATGAGTTAACCCCTGTAAAACTTGTAAGTATGCAAGGATATATGGTTATCAAGATAGAAAGAGAAACAGGAAGAAAAGATTTCAACAAGCAATTTCAGGTGTGCCAAGTGACTGATTTTGCTGTTTGATCTGAAGAGGTGTACTGGCCTAGGGTTCCTCTTCCTTCAGGATGGATACATCCAGCAGACAAAGCTGTATTTGCTATGGGGAGTGAAAGCTGTTATTGCCATCCTGAGGCTGTCTCTATACCTCAGACAGTCCTTGGCTAACCAAGCCTGGTTAACCACATCAAGACAAAGGTCTGTGCTCTTTGTCCCCCTCCTCTGTTGCCATGACTGCAGCTGCTCACCTGTCTCCATCTTTTTGCTGTCAGTGGGGTGAGGCCAGCACACAGCACCCCTCAGACCCCACAGCACTGGCAATGATTCCAGGCAGGAGTCAACCTCTGCTGTCAAACCAATCTGGACTAGAGCTCGCTTTGTGTCTGTTTCTCAGTGGTGACTGCGAAACTAAATCCGTTCACGTGGGAAATATGCTGTGTGTTGGCTGCGACTTCGCCCATAATCCATAGGAATCACAGGCTGGGAACAGCACATCATCTGACACTTTTACTGGAGGTTCTCACTACCCTTTTATTACTGCAATATAAAGATACATTCTGGCATTTAACTTTAATGACCTAATTATAATTGTCTGAGGGGCTCAGCTCTTTCTCACTGAGCGTGGATGTCTCACATCCGTACTGAGGACTAGGAATCTTCCCAGTATGGTACAAGCGAATCCCCGGTGGCTGATCTGCCTTACAGGATTTTACAGCCCAGATCTCCATATCCCTGTGCTGCAATCATTATTTCTCCAGAAACTGCACTACACATTTCAGAGTGGTAAGTTACGTTCCCCGTCTCGGTCCTTCAGAGCAGCCAGTTCTCCCAAGAAGCCTTTACAGTTCTCCACTGACACAGCCTCGTTTCAAACTGGCAGGCGACGATGAAGACACACACAAGTCAGAGCAGCTTTTGCACACACGCTGGATCTGCTGTTCAGATTCCAGAGCTGTTTTTAACGTCTGTCACAGGGTGTCTGTCATCACTTCTCTTCAGAAGCCCAGCAGGGTATCCCAAACAATACCAGCTTTGCAAAAGGGAAGAAGGTTCCTTTCTTCCCAAGGTTTTAGTGGTAAAATCTCAAACAAGAGTGGAACAGTGTGTGTCAGAGCCCAAACTGGAAACATAAAAAAGCTTTTCCACCCACCCATCTTTCCTGTGAGCCCAGACTCTCCCTGACTTATGGCAAGCACCCTGGAAAATATAAGATTTTTCCATATTAGAAGACCATATGTCCCAACCACAGTTTCTTACAGGGAAAATCACAGTCCTCCTGCATTCATAGTCTTCTCCAATGGGAACCAGAAAGCCTCGCTTACCCTTTCTCCTGGGATTCTCTGGGAAGAATGAACAGGGAGTGGTTTCAAGGAGGACTTTATGTGTGCTCTGTTACAGCCATCCCAGCATCCCAGAGCCAGAAGGCCACAGGCACCCATATCCTCAATACACAGCTGTGGGCAAGGGAGCAGTTGAACACCAGCTGAGCCTGCACATCAGCCTCTTCCTTCAGTCCCCTGCATCCATCAGATCCTACTGAAGGGACCTGTCCTAACACAAAAATAAAAACAATAGTGCAGTTATCAAGAGGCCACCACTACAGAGGCCACCCAGAGGACACAGGAGCCACAAGCAGGTGGCTCCCCAGGCCACGGTGCACACTCCAGCCAAGGATCATGCTGGGATCCCTTCTCTGGGAGCCACAGCACACCTTCACCACCTCTGCTGCAACTCTGGGACCAAGATGCAGGTAACCCCTAAAAGCTGCTTTCCCTCTCCCAGAAACCTGACCCAGATGTAAGACCCTTCCAAAGATTTTTCAATAAGCTGCCCATGTAGGGTCCATTTAAAGTCCCCTTTCACCATTCCTTAATCACACCAAATATCTGCTGCATTGTGCCTGGGAATTGAATTCTGAATTCTAATGATTTCCTTGCAGTGATTTGAGCCTGTCCTGGCAAAGCCCTTTTTTTTTTTTTTCCCAGGGAGATTGAGGAACATCATATTCATCTGTGGGCTCCTAATCCCTTCAGAATAAAGACTACTTTAAAGAGTTCTTTTCAAATTACTTTCAACTTCTTTGGTTAGATCTAACAGGAAAGAATCCACAGAAGATCTTATCTGAACCCTGACATGCAATGACCTCTTTGCTCCATTTCATCACTGGTTCTACAGTCATGTTATTAGGGATAATACTGGGAATTATAGGATTATCTCAGGCTTTCAGATACATTTTACATTGACTAATTTATTCTGTCTGTCCTTTCATGAATGTCTGATGTAATATCTGAGACAGAGGGTTCATGAGACTAAAGGTATTAGGCTTTCACCTTATCACTACTGTTTGTGGCTGTACGGAACCTCAGCCTGATCTGCAGCTGGTGCAACCAGTGTCTGACCCCAGACATGTGATGGTACATTAAAAGAGCAATTAAAGTATCTGGTAAGCATATCCACGGATGGGAAGTTAATGAACTGGTGCTCTGTGTACGCCTAAGTCATATCTGGCTGCCATGTGTGCCCAGGAGCCGTTTCTTCTCAGGGCATGCTGAAAAGCTCTGTCACCACAAGTCAGGCACACCCTTGAGACTTTTCATAAGGCTCCAGAGGAAATTAACATCACTTCTTCCAGGTTATAGCTTTTATATGATAAAAAACCCTACACCAACTGTATCATATGGAAAACAGAAATGGATCACAACACAGACAGGTAACATAATCCACGTGCAACTGATAATTCAAGTCCCAGCCTGATGTTCAGCATCTGACAGAATGACAGATGAGGCCAGAGTTGTTTCCCTCCTTAATGCATTCAATATCAGTGGGAGAAACGAAAGCAACACCAAAATGTGCAGCCTGATTGTGATAGAAGGTGAGCTGTAAAAAGGGAATAATCATTGTTGAAGGTGACCTTTCAGTCTGTAGTAAGTCCCCAGTAATTTCAGCGTGCTTTGTGCTAGGACATACGTGACCAATCTGCAGGGATCAGGAGATTTTCTGAATTCCACCAATCTCTGAATGATCTGGTCCCGAAGATGGACGGATATACAGTAGCAGCACACACTCTGCCCTTGTTAGTGTTGCCAGTCTTACCACAGGACTGAAAGGCACTCAGCTTACAAGGCGACTGGATGCTTAATAAGTGCCTTGATGAGACACAGAGATAAAAAGCTCAGAGGTCATTCCCATGGTGATACATCACTATAAAACTGGAATAATGCAGCAGTGAGTCAAACCAAGGACACACCTATCACCCAGTTTGAGGGCTCATTTCCTGACACACTGCATGTGAGATATGGGAGAGCTTCAAAGCAAACCCTCCAGACAGCATTTTGGGCAAACTGTCCCTTCTCCCATTTAGTTACTCATTTGCAGACCCTTTTTGAGAATAAGGCAAGACCATTTATAAATACAGAGACAGGCTGTGTTTTATGGGAACAGAGGAGGTGTGCTCATAGTGAAATACATCTTATGGCCAAAACTCAGCACCAGACTTTTCAGTAATTATCTGTGCTAGTAGCTTGTGAATGCACCCTTTAAATCTTAACTCAAATGTTAAAAATATTGAGTACAGCTGCACAGAATGTGACACTGTCCACACAAAAATTCCTCTTTGGAATCCATAATTTCTCCTGTATCCTTATTTGCTGTTTTCTCTATCTCTGGATTTGCCTCATCAGAAGAATTCTTCTTTTAACGTGGTTTCATATCAAAGCATGGTCTATCTTCATTAACACACAATTTATCACAGAGAGAATGAAGATTTACATCTTTTCTGCCTGAAAAATGAAATAATCCGCCAGTGCAGCTCAGCATGTCTGCAGCTGCAAAGGCACTGGAGCTCCCTGTCCACTGGCAGGAGAAGGATCTTGGTTACAGAGAGGGTCCCACACTTTGCCAAATTTATGAACTTTAGAAGTCTAATTTTTGCAGGGCTGAGCTGCTTCACCCATACAAAACTAAGGCCTTGAACTGGGGCTGCACTATTGCAAGCAATAAATGAATGGTAGTTCTTAGATACCACGGCAACAAGCATGCTAGACACACCTGGTTTGGCATGCAGAAGGCAAGTAACAAAACTTAAATCCCCATTCTTTTGATTTTGGCCCATTTGCTGTGACCCAGTGCATTCCAGCTTGAACCTTCTTCCACAGGCATGACACACATAACCCCGCCTGGGTCAAAGGAGACCCAGACAAACAGCATCTGCCTTCCTGCTTTGCAGGCAGGTCCTCGGTGCCAAAGGAGAAACTAGTTCCTTTTTCTTTCCCATTCCTATTCCTTTCTCTGCTGAGCAAAGGGAAAGGCAGAACTGAAAGAAAACACATCAGATGTATGCCTGGCCTGATGCATGCTTCCCTAGCTTGTAAATGCATTACATGTGGCATCTAAGAATAAAGTGTTTGGCCTCAAAAAGGAAGGGGAAATATATAGGAATGAAACCTCATGTGGGAATAGTTGGTGCTGTTCTACCCTGCTTAGCAGGCTGAAAATGCCCTGCTTCAGCTGGGGCTATGTTTTCTCAACTTTCACTGCACTATGACCTCAGACGACCCAGCCTGCTGTGAATCTGGCCACTGTACATTTGATCCAGAACACGGAACAAGCGGTGTCATTTTCAGTCAGAGCTAAATCCAATCTGACCTAGATTGAAAAGCCCTTACATCCCACCTCTAATCCCTTCGGTTCCATCCCAGCAGTGAGGCATATCAGCAAACACAGCACATGAACTTTAAGAAAAGCAGGCAAACAAATCAAGTTTCACAGAAATCTAAAAACTCAGACTTCAGGAAATCAACCTCAGTAAAACTCTCCAGAATAATATTTCTCTGTATTGCTCATTTTCAGACCATTCTGTGACAGTAAACAGATTTTATCTTTCTTCAGTCTCTCTCTCTCTCTAAGACCAGACTTAAGCAACAAAATATTCATTACCTCTTTCTGGTCTTCTAAAAAGGTATATCTTGCATGAAACTTGCAGGAAGCTTTAAAAAAAAAAGGTTACAATTTTAAAACATTTTGCTTCAACATGCCAAACATTCCATTTCACATATTTTCCCGTAAAATCACAATTCTCAGCCATAGCCACTTCATCAGTATAGAAATAGCTGATTTTCCCACAGTCTCTCCAACAAATCACACAGCAAACCTGCACTAAGATGGTTCAATTTCATTGGAGTCAGCACCTACTGAGCAATGTGGTTTTGGTTTCTTTTAAGCATTCAAGAACTTTTCTCATAACAATGCCAGATGGCCTTGCAATTCAAACCTTTGCCTTCAGCCTGTCACCTCCAAACTCACTGCTGATAGTCTGTGGACTTGAATTTGAATGCAAATACACAGAAGCTGTTTCAGATTTATTTTTAAAAAATTACCTCTGGAATGACAAATATTCCAACTGCATTATCTGTTCTCTGGCTTTCATACGCCTTTCCAAACATTACGTGAAAAAATGAGAAAGAGAAGCGAAAGAAAAATTTCTCGACTATCACCACATATGAAATTGTTCCTTAATTACAAACAGGACACCCTTAAGCTGAGAAGTGAAGAGAAGGGCAATCTATATGACCTTTCCCCATCATTTCACTTTGAAATATGGGGTAGGCAGAACCAATTGATGTGAGCAGATTTAGTAAGGTAAACACCAGTGGCAACTTTTTATATTTAACAACACCAGGCCTTCTCCAGGACAAAGAGTAAGAATGAGAATACATGTTATGTGCTCTTGCAAAATGTTCTGTGTATTTAAAAAGAAAATATTTGCTTATCAGTTGTTGCTGTATAATGTCAAACATACGGTAGCTACATGATTTTTTAACCTTACCCCCAAGCTACTAGGAAATTGAGTAGATAGTTGGTTTTCTAGTGCCTTTAAAGTAACTAAACATGAAAGGTCAGACTTAGAGAGAACAGTAGATAAGCTGCCCAACAAGGCCAGCAGAGCTGAGGAAACATGCTCATGTGCAATGGATATCCCAACATTTGCCTAGAAACATGTCATAATGTAACATTTAGTGATGGTTCAAAGCACCCCACATGAATAAGTAGTGGAATTTACACAGGAAAAGAAAGGACATCAAAGACCTGATCCAGAGAGTAGGAAGATGGCTGTGTTAACACCCTTAGACCAATTTTAAGTAACCTTATGATATACTACCATAGTTACTGGTCTTATGATCATGTTCCATAGTTAATCGTATTTCCCACAGATGGCCTGCACTGAGTCATTCAGCCTCAGAACAGTGTCTTGTACCTATTTTTTGCCACAGTGTATTGGCCCTTTGTGGTGACAAAATGATACATTGCAAAAAATGTGCCTGGACCTGCCTGGGACTGACCCAGTCCCCAGTCATGCTCCAAAGTTCTCCTGAGACTTTTCCATGTGCCATCTCAGTCAGATAGCATGCACAGGGACACAGGAATGGGATTCACAGGACAGAAACATCATGTGCCTGCTTTGGCCATCATCCTGAGCTAAAGCTTGGGCTGCACTTCAAACAAACTGGTGAATGGAAGTTGGAAAATCGCTGCCTTAAAGGAGGTGCAAGTGCCAATCTGAGTGAACTCTGTTTCATCTGATGTTCCCCCACTGCAGACTTGTGATATGCTTTGCCCTAAGTTTTACGAAATTGTATTTAACTGAAGTTTTGAGTGTTCCCCCTGACTTCCATAAGTTTGGGGTTTATTGTACACCAGTCAGTTCTCTCACACGCAGTGCACAGTGCCCGAAAATTTCAGGTTAATTAACTCACATCTGGTTTTCCACAAACAGAAACACTATGTTCTGCTGCCAACTGCTATTGCTAGCTAAAGTGCTTTGTGCTCTCTCTTGTTTGGGGATGAAACCAGTGCATCTTTGATTTTTAAATCTATATTCTGCACGTCTGATACCTTGTTAGAAAGCCAAGGGTTATTAATTTCAAAAACAGAAGGTAGAGTTTAATGAATAATGAATAGCAGCTGTTGGAAGCAAACCTTTGTAGCCCTGGGACTGTCTTTCCCTATGTTACAATTACACTTTGATTGACCTCAACAATAACTAACAAGCATGCCCAGCTGGATCATAAACCAAGTATATACTATGTCCAGATATGGTGTAAAATTTCACATCAATGAAACACTCACTGTCAGTCTAGCTTCGTCCCATCATATGTCAATCAGACTCACAAATAAACTTACTTGAGCTGGGACATGGAATTTTCCTAGGAGGGAAAAAAGGGTTCTTTACTGGCAATGAATGAACAGTTTAGAAAAATCACAGTTACATCGGGATGGCTTCAACCTCTGAAGAAAAAACTTTTGCCATGAAAGACGTGTGGGGCTTGTTCACTGTGCAAATATTTAGGGGCTTTAAGAAGGAGAGGCAGGTTTCCAGGTTGCCTGAAAGAGCTATATCCCCACAGCTGGGAGGCTGAAACCAGAAAAAGGTGAAGTTTGGGCTGATCAAGCAACTGAAATATTTTTTCTATGAAGGAATGAGCTGCACTGGGACCTGGTGCTTTCAGGGGTTTGTGGGTGGGAGGCCCAAGGGGTTCACTGGGGATACAGTACCTCTCACCTGTGAATAACCACATAATGTTATACCTAAATTTGGGATCTGTCAAAAAAATGGGAATATAAATCCAGGGACAAACTGTTTACACATACATAAGCAGAAAAATCTGGCCTGTGCTGTTTGGTGGATGGATTACTCAGAGTTTTACATCCTGTCTTGTCAAATAGGAACTTTCGTCTATAGCCAAACAATATTAGTGATGAGCCACTGGTGAATAAAATACTTTGGCCTCTAGATTTATATATACTCTCAGCTTTCTAACACTTTATCCTCCCTCTCCTGACAGTTCCTGGCGAAATGGAGAAGCAACAGATCTTTCTCTCATTAAGTCATTGGGTTCTCCACTTAAAACAGTTACATATTATTAGTAGTATGTGTTATTATTTGTATTATTATTTATACTAATAAACAAAAAAATTGTCATAATTTCTTCTTGCCCATGAACTATATTATTACGGACACAAAAATCTTACAGGCACTTTCTCAAAGGCCACAGCACAGCCATGAAAAATTATTCAGATACCCAAATATCCCAGGTTTGGTTTCCCATTTTAATTTCCTTAATGTGCTCTCTGAGACCCTATCATGGCATCTCATCCAGGCTGCACTGAGGAAGAGTCAGCTAAGCTTGCACGTTGTGTTTTCTGTACTGCAGAGCTGAAACTGCACGTCCTGCCTCTCTTCATCAGAAATCAAGGTCAAGCACATCCCACCCCCTGCAGCTTCCCCTCTTCTGCACCTCATTTAACAAGCTGAGAGTAAAGCAGATCACATAAACACCAACTCAGATTTTGCCTCTCCTTATACTGCTGCTCGCCTTTGCTTTGTGTTCTCCAGCTGACATTGCTGCTCCATAATGGTTCATCACTGCTCTCAGCCTGAAAAAGAAGCCCTCTCACCAGGGTTTCCTCATCTCATCCATCTTGACATGGAATTTCTTTATAGATTTATATCTGACCTCCAATGTTTTGCTCAGGGGGATAAAGCCTACCATACCAGGTATAGGCTGCACACGCCCACTGATTTTGATGGAACCAGAAATGCAATTAGTGGAAAAGCAGTTGGCAATGCCTTGGTTCCAGCCATATGGTTGCAGGTATAAACTGTGGATATAGTTTCGCTTCAAAAAGCAAAATACTGAGTTTTTTTCTAGCACAAGGAGAAAGGAAACAAAAGAAAACCAAAATAAAATACTCACAGTAGGTAAAATTACACACCACCAGCAGGAGAAAGCAAATTCCCAGTAGCTCACACCATCCCCTAGCAGGTCATTGGGCACGACAGGCTGAGCTTGCAGCACACACTAAGTTTGGACAGACCCCAGCCCAGGAGGGTGGATGTGGGAAGTGAATTCCAAAGCCAAGGTTGGATGTCTCTGGCTGATTCCAGATAGGAGTGCCGAGCTGCAGGAAGGGAAGCAGCCCCCTGGGTAACCATTTGGGGCTTTATAGGTTCCAAGTAACACCTTGAATTCTTCCCAGGAGCTTATTAACAACAAGCAAGGCTGATCTCAAATGTTCCTGGCATGGAGCTCCACACTGTGCACCAGCTCCAGTTTCCATGGATCTCAGCACACGGCTCCATATGGAGTGCAGGACGATAACATAATCCAGCGTCAAGGCGTCAAAGGCATGGAGAGCTGTGACAAGGTCTCCCCACTGGACATAAAAGACCCATTTTTCTTAATAGTAGCATAAGGGGGGGAAAGACATGGATATTTTGCCAAAGACTTTTCTCAGAGTGTTTTTATGCCCTGGACACCACTAATCTTGGAGCTCTTATAAAAGACTGATTATCAACCTGGTCTGTGCTTTGAGAATTTCCTGACCTCACCCTGGCAAAATTAATGAAGTTACCTATGTGTGAAAGCAGCATGGGGGGTCACAGCAGCCCCAAAACTCCTCAGGTGTGAAGATTAACTAGGATATACTTAGGAAATTTTAGTGGATAAAATGTCTCTGTTCTCCAAGAGCTTGTTTCTGCCATGCCCCACTGAAGGTTTAGTCAGTAAATTTCTTCACATTCTCAGTTTAAGACTGAGCTATACTGACCAGATTTTGGGGGTTTTTTTAAAAGCTATTTAAAGTCATATATAGCTGAGCTGATTTTCTCCACATTCCTTATTTTGTTACTTTCTGACTCCAGTTACACAAACAATTCAAAGTACTTTAGGACTGGAGAAAAATCTAAATACTTCCCTTGGTTCTAATAGACTAGCTGGACCAAAAGGAGAAATAAACAAATACTGCTGAGTAGATTCCTACACATGTAATGGCAATTTGAATCTCAGATAGTCCAGCTACAAATGTCCAGCACAAGGCTGGGGACAAAAGCAGTCACACACAAATTTTCTCTGTCACCAATTTAAAAGCAATAACATGCAGTAGGGGTGAAAATTACTCTGGAGCAAACTAGTCAATGAATTAAAATTACTATATATGCAAAGCAAAGAATTATTTTAGTTTCTATCCCAATCTGGAGATCCATAACAATTTCCTCTATGACTGAACTGTTACAGCACCTTATAGGTACAGGCTCTGTGCTGAATTACCAAGAATGCATCAGGGTATTTGCAGTTAAGTATCTTCCTCATAAGTGATGAGTCAACAACACAAGGCTCCTGGGCCAAGTAACAACGCTGGCTAAAAACCAGACATCAAAAGACCACTTCAGTTAAAAAGCTTTCTAAGAGAAAGGGGTCACAGAAGCTATCTAGGGAGACACACTGACAGAAAGAGTGAGTGAAGGATTAAGGAGTGCAAAAGAGTCCTTCTCCACAATATTATGAACAGCAACTACTAAGGAAAATTCAAGCATTCTGGTACCTTAAAAAAAAAAAAAATCTTGTTCCTGAAGCAAAAGAATTTTAAAGTATTTTTATCTTCAAAAATATATCTTTAAAAGCCATTTACTCTGCACTACTTGGCTAGAAGGGAACTTCAGGTCACTCTCCTCCTTTTGAAAGAAGAAAAATTTATTAAAGTTCTGAATTGTTCCCACAGAAATGGTTGTACTTAGAGCTAGATACACAACAAAGAGATGATGTGAATGCCAGAAAGTCAGAAAAATGCGTGATTAGGGGGTTCTCCCACGATTTTTCCCTTGCCTGGAAAGCAATATGACTTGGAGCCCATTTTCAAGCCCTTGAAATTCTAGACAGGGAGAACAGTGAAACGAGACTGTGCAAATTCTTGAGGATATCAGTTATTACTATGCAATGGCTAAGAAAAAACCAATATGTTCGTTCAGAACTGGTAATTTCAAACAGTATCAACCATATTCACAAGTTCCCAGAGTCTCAACTCGGAGGCTTTGGAGGGAATGGGAACAGAGAAACTGCCACAAAATACATAACTCAAAGATGTTTTAGCAAAGGTATCATGCTTCATGTGGTATAAACATTATTCCAGGCAGAAAATCTACAGAAAGATCATCCTTAAAAAGGTGAATGCTCAGAGTCTACTAAAGTGCGCTCCAGCTCTGTGAAAATTCTAGTTAAAGTACTGAAGATCTTCAAAAAGCACCACCATCCACTCTCAAAATCTCTGCACAGATGTAACCATTTCTTTAGGGCTTCACTCTGAGACAAATAATTTTAATACATCATCTGAAAACCCTACAAATACAGAAAAGCAAAGCTTTTCTCATGTTGCTGTTCATCACCGGGGCAGAATAGGCACACAAACAAGAGGTTCCTACAAGCATCACAGCCAAACATTACAAAATACACACAGAATTTACATTAAATACATCTATGAATCTGAATGTCATTATCTTAAGATTTATCCCATTTCTATTGTGACAGGAAAGAACTTGTTCTGGAGTTTATTTTTACTTTGGGGTTTTTTTAATAATAAGACCCCTTTCTTTGTCAACAAATGTTGAGACAACCTAAATATAAATCTTCCAACCTATAAATTCCTGTGTGTCTTGTATGCTGCACCAATTCTACCAGAACCCACTGTACCTCCATTACAGGAAGAAAATATACAACTATTTGGATTGGATTTGGCAGGACTGAAAATAAACCATAAAAATACTACAGAAATTACCCAGTCACACAGCACTGGAATTCAGAAACACTGATCCAACCGGGAAAGTTTCCATTAGACCAAAAAGAATTCCCTGCATCAAACCCTGTTGAGATGCACCTTACAGAAACAGTACAAGGGCACATGGATGTTCATTTTGCAATTACAGCTCCTGATTTTAACTGGGACTGACAGAAGCCCAGAACAGGAAGGTGAAAGAAATACTTGCTAAAAAGTTGAAATCTTTCCTCCACTGCCAACAGCAAACATTTTTACATTAGGTCACCACTTCAGACTGTTTGAGCACCAAATCAAAAGCGGTTCTTCTTTGGCAGAAGTGTTAGATAAACTATCTTTAAAGTATCAAAACACAACATACAGAATTTGAGAAGGTGTTTTTGGTATTCGATAAACTATCTTTAAAGTATCAAAAGACAACATACAGAATTTGAGAAAGTGGTTTTGGTATTCATGGACTTATCAAAAGTAGTGGTATATACTCTAGTCACTAGAAAAAAAATCTAAAAAAACCTGCAGGAAATGCAACATCATACAACTGAAATCTATTGAAAGTATTTTTTAAATAAAAAATTTCAAAGCTCTTACCAACTATCTCCATGTTAAAAGAAATCAGAGGTCAGATGTGAATCTAAAGAATAGCAAGTTAATAAAGTATCCTCCTCTGAGCTTCCAGGAGAAGAAAAACAGAAGGGGGTGTTAAATCTTTGAATAAATCTCCAGTAAAGACAGCCAGAAATTATGCTGCCTTAAGCCACATGAAAGAGAATAGAGGGATTTCTCTTTTTAAATTACTCTTTATTGTCTGCTTCATAAATCGTGATCACATGTGGTATTTATTACAATGAAATTTTCTTGTTGCTGTAGCCCTCTTGCTTGCATTTGGTGCTATCTGTTTATTTTAAAAAAAGATAAATGTCCAGAAATCATTCAGCTCTGTGACTGAAATTTTCTGGTGGTGCACAAGCCAGAGGATCACGGTGACAACCAAGGAGCCTCTGTCAAATATAACATACACGTTTTTAAGTTGAGATTCAAAGCAGTAGAAAAGAGTCTAGATCCCATTATCCCATCTCTCCATTTCATCCTCACACAGACAGCTTTTTATAGGTGGGATGGGAATTGAAGTCTAACGAGATTTTTCTGTGCCTGTGTAACTTCAGGGCTTGCACTCCTTATTCTAAAGCCCACCAGAACCATCCCATTAGGAACAATTATTTAAGACCTTCTATATCCGACTTTACAAACTTGCCAAACAGGCAAAGCCAATTCACGGATTGACACAAATTCACCTCCCCACTGAGGCCATGAATCACCACATATATTAAACTAAAGAGAGACACTGATATGACCACGGATAAACACATTCCTCACATTTTTTTTTCGAGTTGGAAATTGACCCACGTTTGGTTTGAATTAAAGATTCATCGCACTGAAACAAATAACTAAATGGAAAGATATGAGTCCCTTTGAAGAGCGTGCAAATCAAATTTAGGTGATAATTAGCAGCAGACAATTGAAACCGACTGTTTATTTGCACAGAACCTGATGTTACTGAAACACGGCTTGAATTCAGGCACACTGTGAACCGAGCGAGACTGAGTTTGCAGGAATTAATTTAACAGTTTAATATCTGAGGTAGAAACAACCATGCTTTGAGCAAAATGAGACAAATTTGCATGTGCTCAGACCCCTCATTCCAGCTGCTGTCCCTTCCCGTACAGTTACTGCGCTTCCAGGGCTTTACATGCTGTAATTTGTTTTTCCCCAGAACACTCCTCTCTCGGGAGGGCGATGCACAGGGATGCCATAATTGGGAGGAAGAATAAGCAGCTCATGGTCAAGTTATAATGAAGTATTACCTCCTATAACGTCTGCCCAACTCAGTCCCTGTTTGTTTAACTCCGTTTGCCAGGGAGCATAAATACACATGTCATCAGCTGCATGTTTGGCAAACCAAGCAGTTTTTTTCTCAGGATGTGCTTGGCCTCAGCATAAGAGGAAGCACAGTTTGCAGCACAAGTGAAGATGAGAAAAATGTCTCTCCAGCACAGAGCAGGCTAGAGTAGCAACTCCCATAAGATAGATTTGGCCAGAGCACTGAAGTGAAATTTTGGTGTATTTTTCACTTCACCACATGTTTTATAGATTGTTTCGGGGTTTTTTTCCAGTCAGCCTGAGCTACCACTAAATAGAGGGAGGATGATAAAGATTTTTAAAATATTAGAAATTACAGAGTTTTTGCAATAAAGGGAAATAGCAATCAGATTAATGAATTCCACAGGAAAAAAAATTACAATCTTCAAGACACACATGTCCCTGTATCAGGAAACTGGTCCCAGTTTGAGCTACTAAAGCCTTCATTCCAAAAGGAAGAGACTGTTCATTCCCCACTCACTTGTATCTGCTGGAATTAAGACCTGTGACAGTAAAACTTGATTCCTAGAGATTGTTATTGCCTCATTTTATAGCAGTTGTCCATGACAACAGGGGTGGAGGGATGGCTGTGAGTGGGCAGAGAAGGGAACCCCTCTCTATGCAGATCCCCCAGCAAGGGAGCAAGAGCAGCATCCCAGGCTGGGCCTGCTGGAGGCTGCTGGGTCATTTCAAGGAGCACCAAAGGCACCCACTGAGAGGCTCTGCTGCTGTTCCCAGCCCTGAGCATGGACCAGCAAGGGGCCATCCCCCGCCACAGAGAGCCCCTTGGCCTGCTCCTTGCTCCAGCCTGACCCTGTGAGGAAGTCACAGAGCTTTCTCTGCAGCTCCTCACTGCACTTTGCTCTGGATCTGCTGTTGCAAGGGAATTAAGGCAGACCCTCTCCTCATTGCTCAGAGAGAAAACTCTTCACCTTAAGAATGAAGCTGTAAGGAGACTGCTGTCCCAACCTGCTTCCCATATAGGTAGTGCCCAACTTGAGTCCTGTATCAAAAATAAAATAGCAAAGCCAACATGTTTTCAGGACTCAGGAGATAAGTTTTGCCTCTTTAGGGACAGACAACTCACATAACTTAGCACAGATCCAGATATCAGCTATCTCTGGCTGATACTGATACTTACGTACTTCAGAATAAATGTGGCTTCTCTTCAAGTAATTTAGAGGGTGCTCCCATACACTTACCCCTCCACCCAGAAAATAGTACCATTAATTTTCCATATTACCAAAGCACAATTATTTCTATTAAAGCTAAGATTCTATTAATCATAAGTATGGTCACCTGAATTTTAAGCCTCTCACAAGGAACTGGGGCCTGGTCATCTGACTGCTTTACCACACTAACAGATGGCCACTTCAGTAAAAAACCACATTATTTTAGCTGTCACAGAAGCTGGCAAAGCTTGATCCTGTAAACTTTGTCAGATGTTTGTGTTAAGATTATTTAGCTTGTCACAAGGTAACATATATAAAGGAGGAGAGACCAAACCTCACCTGAAGTACAGATCATATATCCAAATCTGTTAGAAATTTCAAAGTCCTGCCTGTGAGATGAGTTATTATCATAGGTGCATCAGGAGCAGGTATGGAGGATGCTTTGGCTCCTCAACACCCCTTTCCAGCCTTCTTTCCAAGCAATTCACTATCCCAGTCTCCTGTTCTGCTCTTGTGTTCACTAACTGCAAATCACCTTGATAACACCCCATTCTAGGGACTTTTTATCTGGATACAATTGAGTTAGGCCTGAAATGATGAAACAACCTTAGCAAGCTGCAAACACACTTTAATGCCTTGAAAAGTAAGTCAAGTGATCTGCCCTAAGATGATCAGGTAAAAGAGAAGCAGTGTTGTGTCACTCACATAGGAGTATTAACAGAGATTTTTTTTTTCCCCCAACAGAAATCTGCTGAATCGAACTTTAAAACCAATATTTTCTATTTTGGGCTGACAGGTTTCATCACAGGCAAAAATAATAATCAATTAGGGGAGGGTTTCAGATAAGGAAAGGAGATTACAAATGAAATTGGGTTTGATTTTAGGAGCTGCAAAGACTGAAAACACAGCATTCTGCAAAGACAAGTTTGGGCATAATTGTGCAAGGTAGGTCCTTCCAAATCTCACCACAGAGCCCTTCCTTGCATGGAGTGGGAGAGTTTGGGGCTGACAGTGCAGAGGAGGGCACAGGAACCCTGCACAGCCCCCGCAGCCCCTGCCCGCACCGCAGCATCAAGCACAAGCTGCTTCCTCCACCTCGTGGAGAATCGGGAGAATGATCTGCAAACCACAGCCACCAAAAATTGATAAAATACACAATATTTAAACAAAGTTTTTTAAAAAAATCATTTCCCCGGCCTAGAGTGTTCCAGAATTTTTGGAAATCGTTTCCTGTTTCATCTGATCTATCATGAGTGCTTTAAAACTTCCTTTTTTCTTATTAGTGAAGAACATCATTAAATAAACAGGAGATTCAGAGAAGCAACTTAGAGATCACTACTGAGAAGGAATGGTCAGATCTTAAGCTACTTGGGAAGTTACAACATTTATGAATTGCTTCCTCGTTAGAAAGTGGGGAGAATCTTCCCAGTCAGGGTGGGTTTCTTCATCTCACCCTGCTCAAAAGTTTGTACCAGTAAATATTATTGTTACTACACAAGACAGTAACTCTGTTACTACTATTCTGGTTCTGTTATATTCTTAATAATAGTGGTTTTACTTCATTGGGGCTTATCTTTGTTTCCTCAGCTGTCTTGTTCTCCTTGATTTCAAGTTTACATGACAGTATCAGATTCATCTCCTGATCAGCCCATTTGTCAGGTTCTCCTTTACTTGATACCTTTAAAAAATGCTTTCATGGGTTTAAAAGTCCCTGTATTGCAACTTTTTTTGCTGTTTTTTTGTTTGGATTGTTTGGGGGGGGGGGGATCCTAAGGGATTGATGAGGATTTGGGGGGGGGGGCGCTTTTTTTGTATAAGAGTAATTAACACTTCATTCAAATAACTTTTGATAGAATTACAATAGTAGCAGTTTTCCTGGCCTATTCTTGCTTTTGTTGCCTCAAATTTTGTTTGATTTTTGACTGCTCACTTACCTTACAAAGATGTTTTGATTGAAGTGGCCATAATGAAACCCACCCCAAAGCAAAGCATGGTATTGCACAGCTCAACTAACCCAATGTATTCACTGTGTGCTAATTCCACAGCAAGCAGCAGTGAAATTAGCTTTTAAAAGCAACACTCCATTAAGACAACTGGAAGAAATTCACACTTTGCAGTGCTATGTCTGTCTGCCTATAGAATCTATACATACTATTCTTTCTGAAAGGTAGTCAAAATGCAGGATAACAAAGCTCTCCGGAGCAAATCTGAGCTTTTATCCAGATTCTAGTATTTACAAGTCCTCCATTCCTCCTTCCTTCACCTGGGAAAAACAGAAAGTTGAGAAAACCTCAACAAAACAAAACAAACTCCACACTCCTATAAGCTTTTTATCCAGAGGTCCAAGTGAGATTTCAGCTGAAACCCACGGAGGCCAGAGCCCTGTGTTGGGCTCAGTGCAGTCAGGCACCCCCCAGCCAGGGCAGGCTCCAAGATCCACAGCCAGCCAGCGCTGCACGTCCCTGGTCTGAGAGCCCTGTCCTGGAGGCTCTACACACTCCTACGTGCAGGACAGGAAACACGAGTGCACAACGCTGAACACAGCTTACAGCAGCAACATGTACCCAGACTCCCTGCCCCTGTAAGTGGCTGTCACCAATTACCAGGCACAGAAACACTTTCACTACCACCTCTACAGGCAGCAGTTCCCAGCTGGATTTACCCTTTTCCCTGCTGTGGCTGTTATGTGCCCAGCCAGCTGCATGGCAGATCCCCCTGGCTGCATCCATTACACCACAAAGGCACTAAATAAGTCAATGTTTTTATCACAGAGCCTGATTCCAAGGGACAGAAAAAGCAGAGGCTCCAGTGTCTGAACAAGGACTGCCCAAGTTTGCTGTCTGTGCTCAGAGGGCAGCTGCCAGCACTGCTTTCACCACAAGCTCAGGGAAGAGATCCAGACTGGAGGGGGAGCTGGCAGCTACTGCAGCAGCGGGTAACAGACCAGGTAAAAGAGATTGTGGACGAGGATGGACATAGAATATTTTTAAAGGTGAAAAGAGACAAGACATGTTAAAATGAAGAGCACTGACTGCATCCAGTGAACATTTTATGAATGACTGCCTGGAGTTAGAGACACAGCATGTAGGAGACCCCCCAGCAGAGCATCAGTAGCTGCTGGCATTTGATGAATATTCATTCACGAGACAACTCTGCTAAAGACGACGTCTGCTTTACTGACGTAAATACTGTTGTTATTTTCTGCAAAATACTAACCATTAAAATGGTTAACAATCTTTTAACACCCTTCTCACAGTATGTTCTCTTTCTAGGTCATAAAAAGCAGAAATTAATGTATTTTTCAATGCACACCATGACCTGTGTGATCCCATAAAGTTCAATTGAAAACTGCAGCCAGTACTGCACACTTAAATAACCTTTCTCCACAATGTTAACTGAACATTATTAGCACAGAGTTGTTAAGAATGGATGGGATGGGAGGTCACCTTGTCTAAGGCCTGTGCTCAAGCAGGGTCACCTAGGGCATGTTTCCCAGGACAATGGCCACATGACACAATACTGCACGATTTCCAGGGCACTGCTTGATGTCTTAGTCAATCACTCCACCAGACATATCTTAAACTGCCTCATTTCTTCTCTAGGCCTACAGTTTTTAGTAGGTGCTTTTGGTGAAGGAAAGGCATGAGACCATTGTTTCAATGCCCTCAGAGACTGTTGGCTGCACCACTACAGACAGAGGAATAAATACAGTCTGCCTATAAAGATTAAAAAGATAATTACTGCAGTACAAAAAAAGTCTGTGTGAAAAACCAACTGGTCCGATGCTGTGTAAGGGAAACAATATCTGGGGGGGAAAGTCTTCACAGAGATTTGGTTACATCTGTGTAACATTAAAACTTCTTCTCATTACTCAGAGCCTACCAGAACCACCCCAGTTGGCACAATTATTTAATACCTTCTACAACTGGCCAAGCCCTTTACAAACTTGCCAAACAGGCAAAACCAATTCACAGACTGACACAAATTCACCTCCCCTCTGAGGCCGCGAATTACCACATACACTAAACTAAAATTAAACTGATATGAGCATGGATAAATACATTCCTTGGATTTTTTTCCAGTAGGAAATTGACCCACGTTTGGTTTGAATTAATCTCACTCATTGCACGGAAACAAATAACTAAATGGAAAGATATGAGTCCCTTTGAAGAGCGTGCAAATCAAATTTGGGTGATAATTAGCAGCAGATAATTGAAACCGACTGTTTATTTGCACAGAGGATGATGTTACTGAGCTGCCTCTGGAATGGACAAATAGAGCTGTGTATTCTGCTTCCCACCTTGCTTCTTATTTTTAAACCTTTTACAGAACTTTGTCAACTCACCAATGTCAAAGCTCCTGCAACTGTGTTAAGGAAATGAGTGGATGGAAGAACTAAGTGAAAATCCTCTTTTTTCTGTTCTAAAAAAATGGACCTTTAACAATTTATATCTGCTCCTTCTCTTCTTCCTTTCCACAGACACAACAAAACTGGATTTCAAGATAAAACTGGTTTTGGATTGCAGTACAAACAAACAGGTCTGTATTGGAGTAAAAGGTTTTAAGGCTCCTGGTCACACCATTTGTAGCTTGGTTTACTCCAATCTTCAAATTCTTTCAATGCCTGGACCCTGGTATCAGAGCCACAAAACTACTACTAACACCTACAAGCCTGAAAGAGCATGGCAGATGGGGGAAAAAAAAAAAAAAAGTAAATTAATCCAGTTTTCCCTGCCATCAATAATCTCACCTGGGTATTTATTTCTATCAAACCAGTCAGGTATGGAAGAAATTACCTTGACTGGGGTAGAGGCTAAATACATCTGCATGCAAATAGCAGAGGAGGGGGTCTCTTAGATAAGATTCTACAAATTAAAGACATAAACACTAATTCCTTCAAAAGTCATGGAATATTTATGGAAAATGAGGCATACGTAAAATATGATGGTTTTTTGTAGGATCCTTCTTCATAAAAATGGCTCTGAAACAAATCACGCAGCTTGTGACAGAACATTGCTAAAGAAAACAGGTCAAAGTGACTTAAGACTTAGAAATACCCAAGATTGCTTTATTACTTATTTAGGAGATTAAAATTTGATTGCCAAAGGATAAAACAAAATCAGAGTGGGGCGGTATCTCCCTTTTAGTTTTAACCAAATCATATTGTGCTAATATTTCACTCTAAAAAAAGCAGTCCTCAACTTCCTGCAAAGTGAGATTTAACTCTCAGACTGGTTGTCACAGGACTAAAACTGCCCTTCTGAATAGATGAGAGTAACATAATGCATTTTCATAAAGGGAAATCTAATTGCTACAGATATCTTAACATTGTACATTGTTTTCACTAAAAACTCAAAATTAATCGAATCACTGGGGAAAATTTAACCTCAGAAAAAAACCCAGTATAGTAGAAAATAGATTCCATACCTTCCTTACCTCTTACCATCAGTGAAGACTCAGGTTGTCAATGACATTCATTCAGTAGCACGAAAATATCTCCTCCATTCCACAATACTTTGGAGCTGACTCAGTTTTTAGCAATGTTCTTGCTCATATTAACATCAAACCTAACATACTAGATATGTTCTTTCACAAACACCTTTCAAACTGTGTTGTCAGCCTATCCTTGCAACTGTTAAGACACGCAAATCCCCATTTGAGTAGAATATTCACTAAATCCATTCTTCACCCAGGTGCAAAGGAAAAAAGAGCAGTGTGTTTATGTTGTTATCTAATACATAAGCAGATACAGTACTGTGCAACTTCCTGGGTCTACAACACATCCCATATTTTTAAAATCAAATTTAAGTCACTTAAATCTCAGAGCCCCAAAAAATCCATGCCACACACACCTACTCACCTTTCTGCTCATCTCTTCCAAACCCTGGATCTTCGTCTCCTTCAGCCTCATGTGAATTTCCTTCTCTGGACACAAAGGTTTCCAAGCCCCAGTCCCTGAGCACTCAGTATCGAGCCTTCCACAGACACAGCAGACACTCTACTGGCCCTTGCTAACAGAGGCCTCCAAAATCCCTGATTAGCTCTGCCACAAAAGCAATGTGGAATTGTTCAACCTCAGCAATATCAATTCCATGCATTTTTATGCTGTTGGCCATTTGTCAGCCCCAGATACAGCCAGCAATGCCATGCTGTGAGATGAGCTATATCAGCTTTCCAGTGATGGTGACTCCACTCCCTGGGCAGTCCATTCCAGTGATGAACAACACTTTCAGTGAAGAAATTCCTATTATATCCAGCCTGAACCTCCCCTGGCACAGCTTGAGTCTGTCTTTGTTCTGTCACTAGCTGCCTGGGAGAAGAGGTCAATCCCCATCCTGTATATATGTATATGTGTGTGAGTATAAAAATAAATAAAATACAGAAGAGCCTTAAATTCTGGTGGAGCTAGTTCCTCCATTAATAGAATACTTTTCTCCCACAAGGTAAGATATAAACTCTAGAAAAAATAAAGTGGGGTTTATCCTCAGCACACAGGAGGGCAACTTTAAAGGTTTTTACTTTTACACCAAAAAATATTGGTTCAGCTGGGCACTCTGTGTCCTTTGTGGGTTTTCTTCCCTAGTACAGGAAGCTCCCTCACGCTTATTCACCTATTGTAACTCATTATCATGCACACTATTTTTCCCCATGTCCAATACAATGACCAGTTGCAAGATTAGCAGCACTCACAAATGCCAATCCATCAATCACAAATAACTCTGTACAGCCACCACTACTCATCTGAAATCTGTACATGCATTGCATCTGTGCACCAGAGCTGCTATGAGCAGATCTTCACCAGACCAGGCTTCTTTTCTGCAGTGACTTTAACCAAAGTCAGAGCTGACCCTCAGTCACAAAGACAGTTTCTCCCATTTCTTGAAGCTGTCTGACAAATGCACTGTTGTGGAAACTCCAAGGAAACATGAGAATGATTTGAAAGGAAAAATGCAAAGGCTTATAAAAAAAACTTACTGAAGACAGAGGAATTCCTCTAAGTTTTAATTGTTTACTTACCTTTCCTTGTGGCAACCTGATTCTGGCTTTTTTTTTCTTCATTCAGATCCTCAAAATGAATGGTATTTTGACTTTCTTAAATCAGCTATGCATTAACACACATGCCCAGATCTTCAGAAATTCTGCCCCATAAGTTGGAATAAACACAGCAAGCCCCGGTATAAAAATGCTATTGAAAACAATAAAAAAAAAAATACGCCATGTTCCTATAACAAAGATATTCTCAGGTGAAGGTATCTGCACAGTAGACTTCACATGAAACGTTTAGCAATGTAAAAGGTTTGCCTGGTGATTCTACAGGGATATGACAAAAACAAAACAAACAAACAAACAAAAAAACCCAAGATGCTTAGCTATCCTAGCCCAAAAAGAGATTAAAACAATATATAACTGATTTTATTCATTTTGTTACTGTCTGAATCCATGAGGGAAGCATTCAAAAAGCATGTTTATTTTGTCTCATTGACAAAATAACAAATACTAACCATGAAGATTTCTACCTTTCAGCACTGCAGGCCCTACTCCAAGATGAGAGGCAGTGCCTTTCACCAATGTTCCACTTCCAAAGCCTCCAAAAATAAAGTGAGGGACTTCCAGGCATAAGGGTTTTAATAGATCAGAGTCTCAGCATACTCTCTGAAAAATTCAATCACAGTAAGAAAAGGTTCATCACCCCTCTAATAAAAGCGGGAAGATTCACGCTACCACCTTCAGTTGCAGCATCTTCTCACAAAATACCCAAACACAGAATCTCTAACCAAATGCAGCTGAGCCGAGTCAAACCTGCAGCGTGGATGCAGCGGCCACTTGACTGACAAAAGTTCTCTCATCTTCCATCTCCCTGAGGCATCAGGAGATGCCTCTACCTTGGGAAAGTACACCAGAGAAAGAGAGCATGTCTCAAGAACCTCGCTGCGGCACGACTTCTAACACCAACATGGCAGGACCATTGGTTCTCCTGGAATTTGGAGATTAACATTATTGAATTTAGTTATAATGCCACATGAACCAAATCCTAATTTCCTCAGTGTATGTTCAGAAAGATGCATAAGGAGTATGGAAAGTTGGCCTGCTAAGTACAACACAACAGAGCTGCATCATGAAAAGCAGAAGAGTAAGAATATTTTGTAGTCATATTACTTAAAACTGAGACCAATCATCTTTTGGAAACGTAAATATTCAACTTGGTTAAATCAAGACAATCACAGATAGACATTTTTTCCCAAATCTTTGGCTGTATTGCAATGGTTGTTTCAATTTGTAATCTCCAACTAAACATTTCCTATCCATGGATTAACAATATATTTACTGACTTGTGTCTTTTAACAGTATTTATCCAACATAACAAAATAAACTGCAATTTGTTATACTTTTTTTTTTACAAAACATTTTATAAATATTTTTACAAAATGTATACAAAGCAATTTCAAGTGAGACATACTTTACAAATGAAGGTATTTAAGCAAATAAAGTCCATACCACGCTGACAATAAGTGACACATCCTCTTTAAGTGAAGTCAGTCTGTAAGGCCTCCCTACTCTAACAGATAAATTATACCAAAATCTTCAAAACGAACATAGTTTTCTTAATTGCCAGTTTAAAATTTGTTTTAATATTAGGCAGTATTAAATAACATTGAAATCACAATGCTGATCCAGCAAAATAATGAAAACATGTTTAAAGTCATGCACATTCACAATACTTTGCTGGACTTGAGCCCATATGATTATAAACTTTTTTTAAGCACCACAAAAATACAATTCTTTCATTTACTGTTTCACCACGTACCAAAATTCCTTTAAAACTGAATTCAAAGGAGTGAACAACAGAACAACAACAAACTAGGATCAATCTTACTAGGATTGTTCAAGGGGTTCCTCTCATCAGCAGTTCAGAGAAATGTGTCTGACCAAATCAACCACAATTACTTTTTGCAATTTGTCATTTTTAGATGTCATCGTCCTCCCTTCCCAATGAGACCCAATAGATGACACATAACCTGATACCTCAGTTATGTATTTGCTGTAGAGAGCCTGGAAACCCCATACCCATTTTGAGGTGGTACAATAAGCAAGGGGACTGATGAATGTGCAACTTCACTTTTTTTTCCTCAATAAAAGAAAAATATAACTAGTTAACATACAGCTGTGTAACTTACTGCTCTCCTTCCTAAATAGTTCAGAATGGTTAAATTTCCAGAATGATAAAATAAAATATGCATTCAGGATACACAGCCATGAGAATATTATTAAATCTAAAAAGGCAATAGGTGAAGACTATCTTGTCAGTTTTGCCAATAAGAAAACAACTAACTGCCTGAGAGTCTATTCTGTGGACACCCAACTAAAAATTTAAAACTGGCAATACTTATTAATATCTCATACAACACTTGGGAATGTTGGGTTTTTACAAACATGTACTTTAAAGTTGGCACAATTTTTTTAAATGGCAATTAGTAACATACAAAACCAGTACTTCCATTCACGTTGAAGGGGAAATGAGTTTTAAGGAAGTTCATCTTTCTCTCACTGCTTTCTAGATTTGGTTTCCTTTAGTGGTCAGACAGTGGCCTGTAGCTCAATACTGAGTTGTGCTGTAATGTTCTACTATCCCAAGGATCTAATTCTGCCTCCTGATGGACTGAATCACACAGCAGCAAAACCTTTTGGTTTCTCTCCTGGCAATCTGACTGACAACCACAGCTTGTCACAATGAGCCTCTTACATCACAAAAATCATAATCAGCAAGTCTGGAAAATGGCTGGTAATGTTTCTGAGAAATGGTGGAGAAGTTCTGGGGGAGAACATGAGCATACTTTAGAAACCACAAAAGCTGTATCCTCCTGAGCAGACAGATGTACTACACACACGTGACGAACGTCAGCGCGCTTATGTGCACAAAAGCACTCATGACCAAAGTAAACTAGAACAAAGCAGCATGGGCAGCAAAAAAAAAGTCATAGATTAAAATAAATAAATAAAATAATAAGATTCTATCTTAACAACATGACAGCAAGCCAAATACAAACCACGCAATGGTTTCACTTGGCTTTACAATATGAATTAATAATTACACTTTTTTGATATGTTTAAACAATGGGATTGCTGATCAACTTTGGTCTGTACATATCTTGATAATTGTGACTGCTACGGTGGATGATTTAACATTCTCTGACAGCATAAAGCAAAAAAAAATCAAAAATAAACACTGGCCTTTAAATTTAATCAGAGTAAGGCTAACATCCTCTTAAAATATAAGCTACAAATACAGTTTTCAAATAAAAGTGCTTTTGACACTTGGTCTAAAAAAAACCCAAACAACAAATTAAAAAAACAAAAACATACCACTTCAGAAAGACTCAAGGCTGACTACATCCAATTATAAAATGCAAAATCTTTTCCTCAAGAGATAACATATATATGTATTATATATATAAATTCATGGCTCTATCATGGCCTCATCCTGTACACTTTGCTATTTACTGGCTTCCATTCTACCTTCCTTAGTCAAGCATTTATTACTTCATCTCATGCCACTGTGACTAAGATCATATAATATCATCCCACAGACTAAAGTTACCCACTACAAATATATCAAGTACTAGTTTCTGCTCAGAAAGCAATAGAAAAGCACTTAAATTATGAAGCCTTGTAAACACACTGATGATTTCCTTCCAACTTCAGAATCCTAGAATACAGATTCATTAACAAAGCAAATAATAACTTCTGAATAGAGGTACAGTGGCTTTTCCAGAAAAACTAAAAATTTGATGATTTGTGGAAGAGAAGGGTAGGGGAGAATTGTTGCTTCCATCACTCTTTAAAAACATTTTCTTAATAAATATATCCTTTCAAATGACTGTGATTGTCAGTATATTACCGTATTATATAGGGCCTAACAACCTGCAACCCTGTTATGTTGCAGTACTGCTCAATTATCAAAAGCACTATCATAATAATACTTGAAACAGTAAGGCCCTAACAGACTGCATTCTAACAAGGATTAACTTTACTTGGATATCTCACTGTAACCACAATGAGTATTGCTCTCAAACACAGAACAGAATCTAGTTTAGAAAGGTTAACCTTAAATGCATGTCAGGCTGTACTTGTGGTGTCATTCACATTTGCTTCTGCTAAGAGAAACATAACTTGTCCATGGTACTGTAACTATTAACACTCTAAGATACTATTTACAGCTGCTTCTAAAATAGAGTCAGTTTCTACAACACTTTCACTGTGGTCTGGAATAAATTTTTCCAGGCAGTTCTCTTGTGAAGCGATAGGTGAAAAATTAGGGAACTCTAATTCGACCGAGCCACTACTTGCCGCCTCATTTTGTGGCTGCCTCCCAGCTTTTTTAAGTTCCAAGATGTTTTTAAATGTAGTTTCTAAACTCTTACTGAGCAGTAAGTCTTGCTGGGGTTCACCAGAGCCTTTCCTGTTATCAGGATGCAAAACCTCATTCTTTGGAGAGCTCCTCAGAGTTTTGTCTTGAAGTGAATTATTACACATTACCTTTGAGAAAGACTGAATTGTGTTCCTTGATATTTTATTGTGTGTTCCATGACTGCCTCTTGGCACAATTTTTGACAAGTCTTCAGAACTCGAGGAATTCTCAGAGGACTTGGCAAGATCTTTCCCACTCATCCTTTCTTCAGAAAGGGCCATGTACTGGCTCTCAGAAGAACAATTAGCTTTTTCAAACTTTAAAGCTTTAGTGAGGCTCTCGGATTTCTTAGTAGAAGCTTTTCCTTCTTGTGGTGTCAGAATGTTGTTAGGCACTAGAGGAAGTTTACTGTGATTTGTAGACTCTGCTGAGCTGGATTTTGGTCGGTCTCTGGCTTGGGTTTTGGTGGTCTGACTTCGAGAGGGTAAAGTTTTGCTAGACTGGTGGTCACTTTTGCTGGACTGTGCTTCTTCAGCTGTTTGCTCAAATTGTTTGGCAGAACAACAAAAATCGGCCTGATAACCATCTGAAAATTAAGTAGCAACATTTCATTAAAATTACCTACACATCCAAATAACTGACACTCCAACACAGTTTCTGAGTACTGAAATTCAAATAACAACCACAGTTTACAGATCTGGGTCTTTAAGAGAGGTTCATATGCTTAAGTGCTCTGCTGTGTACAGTGCAGGAGATTAGCACTAAATTAATCAGCACACTGCTCACATACGTGCACTGTAAAACCAGATTAAGGGCACTTCCCAGCCTTCTAAATATGCAAATATGGTCTCTGAAGATTAATACTTTCTACAACACAACCTGTGAATATCTTTTAGAACATGCAGATCATGCAGAACACCTTTAAACAAAGCTGTAATCTTACACAAGTAATGTGTTTCCAGGTGCTATGTTTAACAACATCCCAGTTAAAAATGCTGCCATTTATGCAGCCATGACACTCCAAGAGCAACACTTCATTAAGATGAACAAGAGTATTCATGCTTCAAATAGTGCTGCTCTTTCTCGCTGCAAGCAAACTCAGAGATTCTTCTCTGCTAAATGGAGGCACTGCAGGAGTCATGACTGTTGTCAAAAGAAACTCAAACACTTCTCTGCCAAACAGGTAAAATACTTTTTTCCCCACAAATAACTGCTTCAACCCTACAGTGTCTCTAGATTTTTGCATTCTAGAGTTATAGAAAGTTATCTTGCAAATGCTTATTCAGTATTTCAATAACTGGATTCCACAGCAATCAGTGCCTCACTGTGGCCACAACTATTTTTGAACACTCCACACTTAATTTAGGAGTTAAGCATTCCTTACCAGGATCCACAAGTGCAAGGCGCTTATCCCGGGTCAGAGATGCTCTTTCCTCCTGGTTAAACATCCTGTCAATCATAACCATTTCTGCAGAGGGATTTATCCGCTGGAGGAAAAGGAAAGAAACAACCACTCTCTATAGTGACTCACACGTTGGTACCAAATGAGAACATTGATAGCTTAGTTAATTTTCAGAGAAAAAGAAACTTCTTTTGTTACACACTTGCAAAGAACATTCACAATTCAACAGTCTTGACTCTGTCCCCACCACTGCTGAAATTCAGCCATGAAATATTACTCACGTTGTACTGCAAGTTTTATTTGGGAAACACCTTAAAACAGGGAATTGCTCTTTCAGTTGTATGAACTGTACTTTTTCAGGACTGAGTATGCTTACTACTGTATACCACAATTTTTTTACTTCATGCAGTATCCTTCTCTTTTAAGGGATCAACCAGCAAAAATCTTGAACTGGGACCACCCTATCATCTTCCCTGCACTTCCCTCCCTTCCTTGTAACCAGCTGGTGCAGAGCTGCATTTTGCTGACAACGCCTTCAAGGCATGGATGGATCCATCCATCACAGAAAACGTTCACTGCACTAGGCTATAAACAGGCAACTAGTTTCAAACCTGAATGCTATGCGAGATAACCCTTTCAAAATTACTAAATGGGATCTGCCATACAACATACCAGATGCTAAAAGAACAAATCTCAGCCTCCAGCCTCTCTCTTTGTACCTACAAATACTTGCAAATATTTAACGGCTAGGATTTTTTACAATTGCAACTGCTGGTTTAAAAAACATATTAATTCTAACAGTTATATTATGTATTCCTGTCTCTAAATATCTAAATGTATATTATACTCAAATTCAAAACTTTTGAGGCTTGAAGACCAGCATGTCTGAAGTCGCAATTAAATTTCCTGATGCTTGTAAAACACATCCTTAAAGTAACTTTGTCAGTTTTATTTTACCTCATACTTGGCATTGTGAAAGCAATTATATCAGAAGCACTTCTGGCCAAGTTCCACCTAGCTTTTAAGGACAATGATTTCCTAAATTGTAACATTATTTGGCTCCAATTATAATATGGCTGGAGGCCTCTGAATGGACAGCATCAACACTATTTCAGGTTCCATCAGCCACAGAAATACACAGGAATCACCCTCCTGACTATCACAGCCTGTTCAGTGTAAGAGCAAAGCAGAAGCAAAGAACAGAAGTTCATGTGTTGTTCTGTAGGTATTTTTTGAACAAACTGAATCCCACCCCATAAACAAAGTGTATCTGGATTCTGCACCTTACCATTGCATCTTCTATAAGCAAACATCTGTATTTGTTCAGCATAGCCTGTGTCCTCTTCAGAAGCTGCGTAGCTACAGATTCAAATTCACTGTCCACTAGAAAGACAAAGTACACTTTCAAACACTGTTCTTCAATAACCTGCACAAATTTTAAAATGTTCCCTTTCTTATTACTCTAATTTACATTAAGAATTGTCTTGATACACTGATTAGAAACTTACTGCCAAATTTTAGAAAGAAAATTACCTTTTCTTAAATCTTCTTCTGTTGGCAGTGATCCCTGGCATACATGGTATGAAAGGAGTCTCTGAACTGCATCATTCAACGACCTGAACCGACTTTTATCTGGTGTCACAGCATGTACCTGATCCTTCTGTAGTTGCTGCAGAATACTACAAAAAAATTATAATATATATTTCACATACTGTACAGAGTTTTTACATTGACAGAAGTAAACATCAAGGTTTCTGCAACAAAATTACAATGAAATAATGACTTACAAAGCTCCTTTAGTTAATTGTTTAGCAGCAGGCCTTTTCTGTCCAACTAAATGACCATCCACCTAAGTCCAAAGTAAAAGACAAATTACAATATATCCCCTCATTTGCAAAGTCTATCAGGATTCGTTTCTGTCCATTAGGTACATCACCAGCTTTAACTGTAACCACCACAGAAGTATAAACACTTTCATCTCCTATTTTCATAGGGCACTGTACCCACAAAATAGGGAAGTTACATAAACCAAAGGTCTGAAATGCCATTTGTAGATGAAGTCCTCTGTTGTGCATTAAACATATTTCACTAAGAAAGAGATGATCGAATTTAACAGGTGTAAAGAAGGAAAGGTACAACTAAAAACTTTTACAAATAAATCTGCTCATACAAACTGTCTCTGCATTTCTCAGATTTCATCTTGCCTGATATTGATGGATTAGAATATCTGTGAGGAAAGCAGGCTAACGTTGTGCACTTAAATTCTCAAAAGCCACAGTGGCTGGGGGGTGGTAAAGGTCATTTGAGGAATTCTGTTTCAGTGTCAATTCTACAGATACACCCATCAGGTAAAGACTGAACTCATCTTCTCCTTTCCTTAGACATTTAACGAAATCAAGGTTTTTCCTGGGAACACGCTCCAAAGACCTGAGGCGCTCTGAGGGGGTAAAGACTCATGGCAGGCACACTGGAACAGGATTTGCCTCAAAAAGCCTCCAACTTCAGAGCATAAGAAGTAGTCACCACCAAGTAGAATGAGCATCTGACCAACTATTACACAACCAGGCTGACCTCCTAACTGAGCACTACTGTACCTTCTGCTCTACTTGTACATCAATAAGACATCAGTGGGAAAACATTCCTATCCTCCTGCACTGACAAATACATTTAAAAACAAAAACTCTTAAGTCAGATCATCTCCAAAAAAACTCATCCTGGACAGTGTTTTTGTACATACTTGCATTATGTGGGAGAACTTTTGATGGTAAAAAAAGAAGACTGCAGTAAAGAATAAAACAGACAAAGACCAGGTGGAACTTTTCTGCTACTTCTCACAAACCACTCCCTCCCAATCAGCTACGGAACAGCTGAGTTTGTAAGAAATAATGAGAAGAGTAGGTTGAACTTTTGGCCAACTCAATGAAGAATTGTTATGTCATACAAAATGATCTTCAGGGAACCATACAGTCAGACTCCACTTACTGAACTGAATCTCAAAGCAGTGTACCAATTTGAAAAATAATCAACATTTATTATGTCAAGGTAGAATTCATCAAGTTCGAGGGAGTTCAGATACTCTACAAAAAACCTACAGTGATTCCTTACTTTGCTCACTACGTGCCTCCACCTCAGTGGAGGGGAGAACTAGGAAAGAAGTAAACCTTGTAGATTGAAAAAAACAGTTTAAAAACAGAAACAAAATAAAATACTATAGTAATGATAATTATTATAAAGTTGTAATGAAAAAGAGGAAAAGGAGGAATTAATCCCAGAAAAAACAAGTGGTGCACAATGCAATTGCTCAGCACTCTCTGACCTATGCCCACCCCATTCCTGAGCAGTGATGAGCAGCTCACAGGCTGCTCCATTTAGACACAGAGCATGATGTCCCACAGTGTGGGATGTTCCCCTGGCCAGTCCGGGCCCTGCCCTGCCTCACCGGCACCGCGCGGGGCACGGGCAAGCACTGCTCAGGAACTGAAACACTGCTGCCATATCAACCTCATCCCAAACCCAAAACACAGCACTGCACCACCAGATAAGGAGAAAATTAACGCTATCCCAGCCAAAACCAGGACAGACAGGGAAACATAGAAATAGAAGTATTCTCTACCTGTATACTCTGCTGAACTGATGATGATCCTATCACTTTTTCTTGTGGCTGTGCTGTTCCTAGAGATTGTTGTATGATTTTTCCTCCAGAGTCCTGTCCTATAAAAGAAAGTTAAAAAGATTCTTGTCATCTTAAGCAAGAGGAGATTAATTTCATGTACCTATCCTGATAATTTTGCTTGAGTTTTTAGGAAAGATGCATCTTAGGCTTAAAAGCATTCATGCAACTATCCTGTGGAGAAACCAACTCATAAAAATTAAACGGGACTGATATTTTGTCCTGAAAACCTCAGATACAAATCCTCAGATAAAAATCACATCTCACCATGGTACTGCAACATAAGAAGAAATTCAAGTATTTTAAGTTTAGTGTCCCAACAATTTACCTAAAATCATACAGTAAATTTTATCAAGCTTTTCAGTACTAACCCTCCCTCAAGTGTATCACCCAAATTTTTCTGGAGCTCCTGGAAGTACTTAGACAGCAAGCATATTTTTCCCCTAGATTTTTTTAGATAGGCAGACTTCCTCCAATTGCTTTGCTTCATGATCCAAACAGCATCTTATCACTCATGCTATGTTACAACCAAAACAAGTAAGAATTTATTAGGTTTTTTTCTCCAAAGGGACCCTGCATACTGGGCAGATTGCCTGGACAGCTTATACATAACAGTACACAAGGAAAAAAAAAAAGCAAGGTAGAGTACAGGATCTTATTCAAAAGGTACTTATGTACAAAGAGAACAAGAAGGTTACTGCACTTTTCTGTTTGCCTTGAATGTAATGGTCTTGTTCTTTCAGTAGCACAAGTAGTGCTGCTTGAAAAGCTGCTATTTTGCCATGAACAATGCGTGAACTATTCTAACTCAAAGTGACACATTCAAGAACAAAGTGAGTGATGATAGCCTGCACATAACCTTGTAATACTGATTTCTCTTCTCTCTATAACTGAAGGAGCCACCACATTCAACATTCTAGAAGTTTCATGGAATTTTGGCAGATGTGTGTATTTTGAAAATTACTGATTTCTATTTTCCTAAGCAGAAAAAACCCCAAAATCAAAGAAGGTACAATTTTGGATTTTATAGAGGGGAGAAATAATTGCTAATTGTGAAGATTAAACTTTTCACTATAAAAAATGAAATACCATGATTGGGAAAAATCAAAGCACACATTCAAAACTGAAAAAATATAGCTTGAATTCTTCTAAAAATACAACTCCAACGACCTTTATAACCCTGTGAGCAGGAGGCATCAATGTAAGCCTGACACACTGAAGAAGAGCGAACCTCTGTTGCTGGAGAAAATTAAGAAAATTATGTTAAAAAGACCTTAGTTGACCTGATAGTGTGTTGCTCAGAAGATTTGTTAGCTGAGGCTGTCTCAAATTGTCCTGTGCCTTCGATGCAGAAACCGGTGATGTCTGGTTCACAGCCTTTTTCTGTGCCACATGGATATAACAGAAAACAAATTTTTTAAAAAATCACAGAGAAATATTTACTGAAAGCTTTAAGAAAAACAAGGAAAAGGCACCTAAAATTCACCTCTGTGTATACTTTTTCAACTTCAAACTCATCAGTAGTGAAGTTTCATATATCTCAATCCCTCCAAGTTCAAGAATTTTATAAAGTATATCAGAAAGGAACAGAAATTATACTAACAGCACAAATATATACCAGTTGCATTCTACAAGACCCCTGATTTCCCACTACAACTGGCCCTCAGGAAACTCAGCTTCTCAGAGTTCCACAGCTGCAAGATGACAAAGTTGCATTCCCAACACAAATACCGACAGTGGAACAAACCCTCCGCTGCTTAGCAACTAAATGATACCTGGTTTAGTATAAAGTACAATGTTTAAAATGCAAACAAACTACAAAGATTCTGGCAAACAGTGGCATTTGTTCTCTCTACGTTCCTGTCTACAGCTCTCAAATTCCAGCACAAAAACAAAATGATCTTTTACAGCAATAAGAAATACTCTGTTTTTATAACTGCTGAAACTCACTGACCCAGCACATAACCTGCAAACAGGAAGATGCAGACACATGAAGACAAAGTCAGACAGGCCTCAAATTACTCATACAAAATGCTACAACCCGCACCAGAAGTCTTGGCAAAGACTACAAATGCGCTTCTACAACATGTTCATACTAATTTTTTAAATACACATTATTTTCTGAGACATTATTTCACTGCAGATTTTCAATTTGGTTAAAAAAAATCCTTCAGGCCTTTGGAAAAAGAGAAAGATCTAATTAAGAGAAGCAAAAGAAAAAAAATCTAATTAGTGCAAATGCATTTACAGAGAGTAACCAATATTTTTAAATGAAGAAAAAAAAAGTTTAAAAAAAGGAAAGAAACTGAAGAGCTTGTTGCTAATTGTGTGAAAAGTCACTGAGTTAAAATTGGCAGTTCACTCTGGAACTTTACAAATTTTTTTTCTTTTAAACTTTTGACTGTTTGTAACTTATGAAAACAGGAAAAATTGTGTGGAATATAAACTGCAAGTGTATCTGCTGGACAAAATGGACCACATCAAACCTTAAAAGTGAATTCAGATATTTTTTTAACTACTAGCCTGACTTCTTAGAAGTTTGTGGTTTTTTAACATTATGTTTTTACAAACTACTTTAAAAAGTGTTTCTTTTTAAGGGTTCTACGAAACATTTCTTGTCTTTGCATCAAATTTGAAAGCTTCTAACTGCTCCAGACACACATAACAAAATCGCCAATATGATAAATAATAAAAGGAAGCCCAAGAAACATTTTCATTTCTATTTTCAGTAAGTCAAACCTTGAAAATGCACAGGTTTTAGTGAGGCCAAAAGACTTTTAAATGCCAAGAATGAACCTGAGCCTTTGCATCTAGCCTATGCTAAGGTTTACAGGGGAACTCGCAATTGTTTAAACTTACAGTGGCCATTCCTTTAAACAGGAGCAGAAATAGACTGATGCTAAGCACTCCTGAAAACAATACTATAAATCAACAAAATCTTTGGAATTAATCAAAGTGACAGAGTTGTTCACTCAGTGACAGATTTAGAAAATACGAATGCAAATTAATAAAATTGAGAAATGTGAAATGATAACCCTGGGTTACAGTAATTTTCAGCAGTTCCACAGTATTTGTAACAACACAAACTGGCAAAATTAACATTCTGTGTATTAACCAGATCTCAGCACAGCTTAGAAGCCTTCTTCAGCTACATTCTCAAGCAGCTCTCATACCTGACCAAAGGCAAACTGTTGTTGTGTTACTCCCACAGACGTGTGACTAAAGGTGCTGACAGACTTGGAGGAGGATGCTGGAAGACGATGCGATGCACTGACGGCAACTTGAGCTCTGCTCTGGACCAGCTGATCTCCTGCAAAGTTCCCTCCCGATGCGACAGACTGAACTGACGCTCCCAAGCTGGGGTGCACTGAAGCAGAAGAACTCGCAGCAGCAAATCGATTAGAAGCTGACATATTTGACACTGTGGACTGCCCAGGTGACATGGTGGTAAAACTCGATCTGCCTTGAGAAACATTAGCTTGGCTGGGTGACAAATGCAACACCGTTGGCGACGCCTGCTGCAGTGGCACCTGTCCACCAACAATTTGGGAAGTTCCATGATTTACTATAACTTGGTTTCCAGGAGCTGTGAATGTCTGGCCTGAAACAAGCTGAACAGCTGTGTTCTGATTATTCAGCATCTGTCCTGAATACGACTGGTTGGCTCTTAGCATGTTTGTAGAGTTCCTGTTGAGCATTACATGCTCAGCAGACACTTGGCCAGGCACCAGCTGGGAAGGCTGAGTCTGAAGAAGTTGTCCATTTATGGCCTGGACATGATGAACTGAATTAGAATTAACAGACAAACTTGTAGGTATGAGAAACTGGTTCTGAGGTGCATGAGGCTGTCCCATAGGAGAATGGATAACAATACTACCTCCAGCATTGCTAACTGTCTGAGGTGTAACTGATTTTCTTGTATTTTGTTGTTGATTAACAATATTAACAGACATATGAGGACCAACTACTGAACTCTGAGGTGAGTTTGCAGAAGCAAATGGAATACCTTGCTGTACATGATGTTGCTGTATTCCCAAGTTATTCACATTGTAAGCAGTCTGCTGACCCATCTGAATTGGCTTTGGTTGGATATTGATAGGAACTTTGTTAGAGTTTGGTGCCAAACCCCTTTGAATGATGATATTATGGACAGGCAAGGAAGTCTGAAAATTTGTGCTGTTAAATGGAACAGTTACGGGTTGTGCTACTGGACTTGAATTTGAGTTACTGAACAGCGAGTTCCCATTTGGAGTTTGTCTATGAACCAAGAGGCCGCTGCTCATGTTCGCAGGCGTTTGCTGACCATTGCCTTTCAGTATGATCTGAGATCCATCGAGGTTGTTGATGGTCATCATGGAAGGTTGATTACTAAATGAACCAATCAGCTGTATCTGCCCAGAACCACTAATCTGGCTGCTATTAGACAAATGCTGGCCGGGAACACTAATTCTGACGTGTTGCATAAAGCCATGTTGGACACCGACTGTATTGCTTGCAAAAGATGCTCCAACAGGTTGCTGTACCACTTGAGTAACTCCTATAGGTTGCAACGTCTGACCTGAGTAATTAGAAACATTAGAAGCCTGAGTAAAGGATGCTGATGAAGAAGGATGAAGCTGAGCTTGTGCAAACTGTTGGCTAGAACCTACACTGGCATCCAAATATGCCTCTTCCGCCAAAGTCTGTTCAGTAATATTGGCCTCCTGCAAGGACTTCTGAAGAATATCAAAAGGCTGATCCTCAGTAAGATCAGGTAAAGGAGAAGACACAAGTTCATCTTCAAGAAACTGAAGGCTACTGGACAGCTGCAGTCCATCACTAGGCCCCTCTCCAAGCTGACCACTTACACCTTTTACAGACGACTTAGGATCAGTGTTCTGAAATGCAAAACAAGAAATAAATCACTTGCAGAATTCCAGTATCTGCTTTGTTTCCTCATTAGTTATTTTTTCATGCAAGCAAACTTTCTGCACAGAATTATACTCTTCCCGTAGCATGTGCAGGGTGATGCTGACCCCCCACAGTGAGCCAGCACAAACAGGTCATGGATATCCTGCTCACACCCTCACACTGCTGGAGTCGCTTCTCTCCCTTCCCTTCTCAAATCTCTCAATACACAGCACTCAGCTCTGCAGCTGCACTGTTTCAAGAGGACATGAAATGCTCTTTAAGTGCCATTTTCCCTTCCTCCAGCTGAGCACTCTACTGACAAAAAGATAAAAGAAATGAGGAGGGAAAACACCTCCACTCTAATTCAGTTTGGGGTGAGGCTTCAGTAGCAACAGTAAAAAAAAGGCTTCAGTAGCAATAGCAAAAGCAGCGAAAAGGCAGAAGCTTTCCTTTCACTGACTTCTATGAATAGAGATTCACCTCCAAAACCCTACCAGCATTTCTATCATCACTTAATGTATAAATTAGTGACCATTTCATAAAGTTAAGGCATTATGCTCATTCCTTGTTTAAAAATATTTTAGAAACAATGGAGTAAGGAAAAAAAGTGTTACAGACTGTGGTTCATGCTCGTAAAAAGACTACTGAAAACTGTAAACATTGGAACTACCACAAATATTAAGTGGCACCTTTAATGAAGGAAAAATTCCTTCAAATCCACATCCATTAACACCATGATAAGGAAAATCAAAACCTATTTACTCTGGCCTTCTGTCAAGATTCTCCTAAATCAAAGTTCTGTCCATAAACTCTAGACAACACAAGCATCAGGTTTCGGCAGATAGAATGAGAAATTCAAATGCATAGTAATACTCGTGATAGTTTTAAGTTAGGCAAAATACACCTTTCTAAATTGCATGATCACATCTCAGCTATTCAGAAGCAACAACCAGTTTCTTTTTAGGTCAGGATAAATGAGAACTGTGGGTGTGCAATTATCAGTCACATTCATATTCTGAGTCTTCATTCCTTGAAGGTCATAGACGCCTGTTCTCACCTCATGTAAACAGTGTGAAGATGCTGCAAGCCATAATTATCACATGCACTGATGTCCCCACCCTAACTTTAGTTCCCCAAGCATATTTATTCAGAATTTTACCCCAATCTGTTCCTGAAAAACCTGTGTATTTTCTGAAACTTCAGTCATGTTTTAAACTATTAAAAGATTTTTCTTAAGAGTATATACAATATTTTCAAGTTACAACTATTAAACTACAGCAAGCTTTTAACATTTGTATTGATAGAGGAACAGCTTAAATGTCTCAGTGTCTGAACCTCAGGAATGCCTAAAGCTACAAATCAGGTTCTCAACAGTACCTAACTACCATTGGGCAGAATAAAAAGGAATTGCTAATTAGGCCACAATTAGGACTCTTAGCTGTCAGGTTTTGAGGAGATTTCCCTTTGCATCTGTAAGTTGTCTCCAAGGAAATGACCAAACTGACATCTTTTACAACCTTGTAACTTAAACAGTTCCACTAATGCTATTCCAGTTAGTACAAACAATACAACCATTACTACTACCAATAATAACACTAATAAATAATATTTCATGCAATCAAGATTAACAGCTTAAAACACTCCCACTGGAACAGAGAATCCCAAGTTTCATTCCCTGCTCCCAGGACTATTTAACATTAGAAAACAAATTTATATGCACAAACTGGAACCTCCCAAGTTAACTTCTGAATCACTACTGTGCAGATTCAGAAGAGTCACGCAGAATACTATGCTAATTTCACAAAGAAATCAAAGCCTCTGCAGCTGCATGGATCTGCTGACCAACAAGAAGAGTCTTATTCTCACTGGTTCCAGGAATATTCTGCTCTCTTGTGCTGTCCCATTATACTGTAACAGGAGAACGGGAGCAGGCACCCAGTACAAGCCAGGTAACGGGGCAATGGCAACGACAACTGCCACAGGAAACCAACATGGAATCAGCAGAGGTGGTACAGACTCAATTAACTCAGGGAAGGTTGGGATGGGGCATGGGAGGCAGTGTAAGGGACTGGGGAAGAATGGATAGCGCCTTCTTTTCCTTCAGCCAGCAGAACTTCATCTTGCTTGTGTTAGGTGTTGGTTGAGCATGCTTACCAGCTGAGGCACTGAACCCTCGACACTGAATTTGTAAACTCTGCCACTGAAAGGCATGAGACAGGCCAAGACAGTCAATCCTACTTCATAGTAGTAATTCTGAGTATATACAAAGACAGAACTTCCAGTATCTGCAAAAACTTCAATGACAAAAGCCTCAGAAGCATGTAACTTTTCACTTATCCCATTTTATAAGCAGGGACTCTGACACCATCTGTTTATTCTAACACTTGCTCCTTCCCAATGAACTGTAAGAATCTGTACTTGTAATCAAGTCATTCTTCACTTATGTCAGCACAGGAGGGAGAAGGGAAGAGAAGATGGCACTGGTGTTTCTTATGAAGATATAAAAGGATGAGGACAGAGCATGCTGAGAACTAAACTGTAGTATGTCATCCTAAGGAACATACACTAGGAATCCCTGCTCCTCTGATCACCTGCCTTCTACATTACCTACTCACAATCACCAGAAAGCTCTTAGCTTTCACCACATATCTATTTCTTTCAACTACGACTCCCAAAGCAACAAACTCACCTTGTCCAGAACTCCCACTGCCCCTCAAAATTACTCAAAGAAACTCGCTTTCTGAAAATACACCAGAAACACCTGACTCTTGCCTACCTAGTCATACTCATCAGAAGGATGTCTACCAGAAACAACTAGGAAGTCTAGGCTATGACAAATGGATGTCATGTGTCATCCTTTTTTCCCCAAACCCGGTTTTTCTTAGGGTAAGTCCTCAAATCCCACCTCTGCCAGTGCTGCACACAGGAAGCTGCTGGATGCTAATGGCCAGCCTGGTACCAAGTTGAAACCACTGCTCCCCATCAGCTGAAAACTGGGTACTGTTACTCTTGGTACCCCACTCCTTCACCACTACCTCAACCAGCTTGTCTGTTTCTTCTACAACATTTAATAACAATCCTGAAAGGGGAAGGACAGGACTAACACTTCCCATTACACTACTGTGCCTACAGCTAAGTCACTAGTTCTTCACACACAGATTAATAGTTTTCAGAATTTCTTCATGCCAATTATTTAAGGTCCTTACACACCTACAAGTGTATCCATGTATCTGTTATGAACATGGGACAAACAGACAAGAGTCAAGGTAACAGTACAATAGAAGGAGGAATTACCAAGAAAATCCTACTCTATATATTCAAATAACTTAATTGTGGGATTAAAAATTCAGTTGTTTTTTAAAACACACCAATGAAACCAAAGAAATATGGGTCTGAAGGGATCTCGTAAGACATCCAGCCCAATGTTCTACTCGAAGCACGACTACCACCCACACTAGAGAAGATCAGCCTTGAATTTATGACCAAGGATTGGGATTCTACAACCTCATTGTGTGAAACGTGGTCCAGGGCTGCAGTACACTCCTGCCAAGAAGGAACACAGAAGACTTTTTGCAACATCTAATGAAAGCAACTTCCCTAACACTGAAATTACACGAAGGACACATCCCAAATTACCTCCTGAGTCTAAAGAAAAAAATACAAAAAGAGAAAAAACCCCCACTCGTTAATTTAAAAAAACTGCCAGCTCAGAATCTACATACAGTAAGAAACAAAAAGGCACCCTAACATACACAGGAAGCATATGAATGACTAACTTTCAAGGTCTATCTTTGAGCACTACTACTCCTACAATCACTAAAGCCACGAGTGCTGTTTACTGGCAAGAGCTTTTACACCAGAGAGCATTTTCACTGCTCAGCAAGCTGCTTTACATATTTACAAAACACCTCCCTACAGTGCAGTATTTTTCAATTAATTCCCCACTGAAATTCTCAAAATACTAAAAGCACAAGATAGGTTCTATGTTAGCACTCAGAATTTTCACATGAAAAAGCTGAAGCCCACATCTGCTTCATTCAGTTTTATAAAAGCCAAGTAAAGCTGTAAAGAAGCATGCAATCTCAATACTAATGTAATTTATCCCCTGACCACTTACATTGGAGTTGGCGAAAATTGAATTTGAGTTGGCTACAGAATATTCTGCATTAGTCAAGTCTTCATTGCTCTGGTAAAAGACAAAAGTCATGTTTAGAACTCATATACTCAATGACGCTTTTCTATGTCTAACACACAGCAATACTACTTACAGATTTACTACTAGGTCCATGTAGAAAATAATTCAGCGCTTGTGGGTCCCTGAAGGGGGGAAGAGAAATACATAAGTTAGCACTTTTTGGAAGTCCTTTTTACTAATGAGGCTAGTTTAACTAAGTCACACACTGTATTCATATAAATCAGGTTTCTAGTAAAAACACATCTCTCATTGAATTCAATGCAAAGATGAAAGTTTATGTCATCCGAGGATCTGTGTTTGTGTATCAGCACAACTTCCATATCTGGAAGTTGTGCTGATCATATCTGCTGCCATTGTAACAATGCATTTCAAGCAAATAAACTATGTTGATCACAAAACTTTAGTTGCACTCTACTGTATTTCCCTTTATGAGGATCTTATTCTCTTGAAAAACACGATGTTTTATGACAGCACACAGTACAAAACCTAAGGAATACACTACCACCAAATAAAGTGAGAATTAAAACAGGTACCACCTCTTCTACAGCTAAACTGTAATGCCTTGTTTAGCTGGCATTAAATAGGGTATTTACAAACCTGATTCTTTCATAGGTCTGCTGTCATCTTTGACAAATTAATAAAAATTTATGATTGCCAGAGAAACGGTCTCCTCATGAAGAAAAAGTGGCATCTTTTCCAAGTGAAACCAACCATGGAAATAATTGACTTAATATTATGAATTTCAGTGTATTTAATTAACTTAGCACTAGCACTAAATAAAACTCCTATTAAAAATGTAGTCTGACAGAATGAGTGTCAGAAATTCACACAAATAAAAATACATTAATTTAGCTGTACATATAGACCAAGTAAACAGAATAAAAGGCTGTGTTACATGGGATTATTCTAATACAATATTTATACAGCATTTCCTTTAGCATAAAAAGTAAACTGACATGGATTTCTTTGATTTTAAAACATGTTTATTGATTAACAAGCAATATTAAAACATTTTTCAGAAACAGGAAATTATAATGTAAAAAAGCAGTAATTAAAAATGTCTCCTTCTTGCTTGATAGCCCTAGAAAATAAAGAGGCATAAAGTCAAAGATCTTTCAGGTTAACAACTACTCTTCTAAAAGGACAAACACACCTCTTTTCCTCTTCTTTTTCTTTAAAAAAAAAACTGTCTTCATGAATCTACAAAAGACATGTTAGACAGCACTTGGCAGGGACTTTATGGTACTATTACGCTTACAATATCCAAGTTACGTGTATTTTAGAATAAAAATGTCACTTTCACAGTAGATTTCACTGAATTTCAAAATTAAGGAGCACAGAACTCATTATCTCATATAGGGTTCTATTATGATTATGAATTTTATTAGTAAAATAACCAGGCCATTTAATACTAATTACCCTCACTGTCTTTCAACCGTGCAAAATGCAATTAAAAATTAAGAACACTTCATCACCTTAAATATTGTCTTTAGTAAGGAAGGAATTTTAAATGGCACTTACCAAATCATAGATCAGATGGAAAAAAACCCCTGTTTTCCATTCTTCTAGCTACTTAAGGCAATAATTGCTGCCAGCAGCAGCAAGAGCACTAATTTTTCACACAAACACTCATCCGTATAGAGAGCACTTCATTTTCTGGACCACCTGCGATCTTGTAAGCAGGATCTTCATGATTTATGCTCATGACAGAGCACTTAATAGTCCCATGATCATCTTTATGTTCCAAGCAGGAAGTGTTTTCATATGGCCACAATCAGTAACCTCACACACCAGTTACTCCACAGAACGTAACTGAGCCTCTACTGGCGCTGCTTTTGCTGCAGCATCCAGAACAACCCTCAAACTACCGCAGCCCCTGGGGGGTGTTTTGAGCTTTCTGAAGTTAAAGCTCTCACTGCTTTCATGGAAGTTTTCAGGTGTGTAAGAAAGGTAAAAAGCCTATTTATTTCCTAGACTTAAGGCAATAAAAATTGCTGTATGAATTGGGAATGATCTTTTAGCAGTTGCTATGAGACTGATGTCAGACTAATTTTTAGCAGTTTGAACAAAGTCCTGGGCATGAAAAGCTCGATTCTCTTCTTCTGTTCTAAATGCATTTATAGCGTATTATCTGTTCTTGAATACTGACATGAATCGTAGCCAAATGAAGGCAACTTGTCACATACACAATCCACACAAAACTTGCTCATGTTCCAGCTATCCTAATTATTTTTGGAGATTGCCATACAGAATTATAAAACTCCACATAAATCTGTTATGGAAATAAGGGGGGGGGACAAAAAAAACCCCAACAACCCACATGACCATTCAAAATCCCCAATTTTATTAAAATCAAGTATCTTTGACCAAAATGTTGGTAAAGTTTTGCTTGTTGTGAATATACAACAGTACAGTTATTCTTTATTTCTAACATTCAGATCCAATTTTGTATTATTAGTAGATATTAAATCTTTAAGTATTTATAATCAAGAAATAAATGTACTTTTCCCTTAAAATACAAGCATAGTATTAATAAATTATCTAGTTCCAGTACTCAAAAAAGAGATCTTTGGGGTTTTGATTTTAAAAAAGCTACTTGCAGGGAAGTTTGCAGTAACATCCCCAGTAACATGTATCAACACTGATCTGGTATTACCACTACCTGAGAATAGAATCCATGCCCCATGAATACACATTCCTTAGCCTCTCCTGAGGAGAATGCCAGCAGGTGGACTGTCAGCTAGCATCCACAGGGATTGAAGGCTTTGCAATCCACATATCTCCACATGGAAGACATGATGCATGTCTGCTCATTTCATTGCAAGTTACCACATCTTTAGACAATACTGAGACAGAATCACCTTCTAGAAGATGATTTTGCAAAATTATTATTCCCAACTTTTCTGCAATAATTTTTACGGAAAACTTACCCAATAAGATCAAGGAGACAGGATTCATCATCATCATCATCCATGACAACTAGAATAAAGAAGGACAGGATATTTACGTATATTTGATATGTATCTCAAAATCAAATTCAGTCACATGCAAAGCTTTACAAAATCCCATGCAATGTTTTATCATCCAGGGATTTTTCAGAATTGTAAATCAGACAATGACAAATGATTAACCAAACTGATTAAACAGAACTTTTATGACTTAAAGCAGTAAAAATATCAACACTTAATGCAATCTAAAACTCCAATTAAAATGCTTCTATAGGAATTTATTCCCAGCTAATCCCAGTGAGGGAATGACCAAACACTGTAGAGCCTACAAAGACTGTTACAAATTAGTGGCCGCAATACTGAGCAGCCAAAAAGGCAAATAAACTTAGGTCAGTGTCATGAGGATGCTGCTAGAGTCTGGAACCAAAACTACAGTCAAGACATGACAAAGTATTAAAAGAAACATTGTTTTCTAAAAGACCTTTCTTAGCAATAGCTAAGTGACAATGTGGCCACTTCTAGTTTCTCCTAAGCAATATTCAGGAGTGTACTTAAACCTGTGTTTAACAGTCCAGAGTTCTGACAGTCCTTTTAACAATGGGTAGGGAGAGAACTTATGTGCACTGCCGAACCTGAGGGCAGGTATCCAATGCAGAGCATTTTCAGCCTCACAGTGTCACACCCACCAACTGCTCACGCGCTGCCTACTCCATCAGGTACTGCTGCACCAAAATCTCTCACACTCACCCCCCCTGCAACTGCTGTTCCTTCAAAGCTTCTGTTTGCGTATTCTGGGCTCTCCTACTCATCTCAGAATGTCATCCCCCTGTTCTTGTCAGTAACTGTCAGGACCACCCCATCTAATCCATTGCTTCAATTATCAACTGATGTTAGCATTTCCAAAACCTCTTGGTACCGTGGCCTCCTTTAAGTTATCTCTGAGGGTCCAGGGTTCAAGTCCCTGTTCGGGCGCCATTTCTCAAGGTTATTGTTTCCCTGAGATTCTCCTTCAGGTTGCTGGCCCCAATGTAATAAGGTTTTTCCCCAGGGTTGCTGTTCCCTGAGGGTTTCCCCTGGGTTGCTGTTCCCAGGGGTAATAAGGTTTTCAGTCTTCTCTTTGCCCTAAGTGTTACACACCAGAGGCAGAGACAACACGTTGAGTCTGCCGGTGCACATTTCCAAGGTTGTTTATTCTTCATTATCTCAGTCCTTTTTCAGCTCTGCCTGGGCTCCCTGGCAGGGTACCTTATCTTAGTTCTTTCTCAGCTCTGCAAGGTGTCTCCACAGAGCAGGACACGCGGCAGACCGGGCGGATCAGAGAGCCCCGCACCTTATGTACGGTCCCCTTGACCCAACCACTGTCTGAGACGTATTTTTTATTTACAAAATTTTACCAATACCTATTACCTATACTAACATGTCAGTTCTACTCTAAGCCAATCTCTAAAACCCAACTCAGCACAAGATGGGGGACGAGAGCAAGGACAAGGAGCACAGGGGCCACTCCCCAATTCCTCCATCTTGTCTCTTCATCCCCATATGCTAAGAATCCTAATTTCTATATTTATATTCTATAATAAACCATCCACTACTTATTTCAAATTCTTAGGATTTGTGATTCTTCCTGCATGTGAGTGTTCACTCCCATGGGCAGGAATCAGAGTCAGTGTCCTCCTGGGATCTGTGCGGGTCTAACTGACCCCCCTGTCTTGATCCCAGACCCCCCTGTCCGGTCTCCAAACCCTCCAGGGTGGTCAGAGGGATGTTCTAGACTCCGACAGTTATCCAATCTCATCTTTACAGTATTTTCCACTCACATTAAGTTGATCATTGCATTCCATGCTTGTTTTTTTCCTCAACTCTCCTTAAAAAATGTGCCTTCGCACTTATTACTCAAATGTTTTAACATGGTTTTGGCTTCAATTCATTCTGCTCTTTCTCTTATTTCTTGCCAAATAGAAACTTACTCTCCCTGACCAGAGATCCACACGAATCATTCCTCATTCTGATCTCCACAATGGTTAAAACAGTGAAGGGACTGAAACACCTGCTATACAAGAGACTGAGAGCACCAGGAATGTTCTGCGTGAGGAACAGAAAATCATGAGAGAATCTTCGTCTTGTGTATAAAATACCTGGTGGCAGAGTTTTAAGAATACTGAGCCAAACGTTTCTCAGTGGTACCCAGGGAATAAAAAAGAGGCAAGGGGCACAAATTAAAACACAATAAACCAAAAGTCTATATAGACAAAAAAAACCCTTTCCTTTTTTAAAACTCAGAGGGTAGCCAAATACCAGCACAAGTTTTTCAGCCAGGTTATGGAGTCTCCATCCTTGGAGACACCCAGGACACAGCTGGACCACAGCCTTGACCCACCTGCTCTGACCCTGAGCAGCCTGCTCTGAGCAGGACAGGGAATATCACCTCCAGATATTCATTCCCACCTTGGCCATCCTGTGATTCTGTAACCTCTTTCCTGAATTTTTTCTATATGCCACTGGTTCTGAAAATAGCTTACACTGTAGACTAGCAGAGGGTACCGTGTCCTCTATACTGCAGAGCCTTACTCGGATTTTTTCTGTCTCTGTGCTTTAGTTTACAGTGAGGGTGAAGCAGAAATGGAGGGTCAGTGTGAGAATCATTCAGTATGACCTCTCAGGGAGGACAGAAACAAAGCACTGCTACAGAGAACTACCTCGATGTTGACAAAAATCAGCATTCATGAGGTGATTATGCATCTTAACAAAAGCAATTTCTCCCACGATTCAGTGCTCCAGCTGCTTACTCTTGCATAGAGCCACCAGCTTGAGCACTGATATTGCAATTCAATGCTAAGCAATGGCATGACATAGTATGATGTCATGAAATTTAAATGTAAATATGTATTACTAAGAACAAATTAATAAGCAATCAGCATTCTGCTTTAACAGTACTGATAGTACTACTTCCAGAAAGCTATTTCCTCTAACTGCTGAAAGTATACCCATGTCTCAAAAACAAGGTCCCAAAGTCTCCTAGCTAACCAAAAGCAAAAATTTATAGAAAGTCAAAATTATCCTTGTTTTCACACTGCAAACCTACTTTTGAATATCCCAGCCCATGTGACTATGGCAAAACTGACACCATTATCTAAACATCATGTCTTTGCTTTATGTAACCAAAAATTCTCCATGATTTTACTATAATAAGGGTTCACTGTTAGCTGAAGTGACCCCATAGAACTATCTTCAATTAATACCCTGGAGGTATTGAAACAACTGACAGAAATTGAGATGAATTTGTAAAGTTCACTGAATTCTTCAAAACTTGCACAGAATTATCAGAAGGAAAATAAAATGCATGAAAATACTGGTGTGAGAAAATCCTAACGATAATACACAATCTTCACTACCACACCTATTACTGAATATACACTACGCTTTACTAGCTGAACATGATACAAGAAAAATCTACCCAACATACTGTAAACGCCTACGAGTTTACCACAGATAATGAAGTTTTGTTGTTCCACATGATGCCATATGGCATGGGACACCCCTTTGGTCAGCTGGGGTCTGATCTGCTGGCTGTTGCCCCTCCCAGCTTCTTTCACACCTCCAGTTTCCTCATCGGTGGCGCTGTGAGAAGCTGCCAAGTCCTTGACTTGGTGCAAACAGCGCCCAGCGCTCAACTAGAACATCAGTGTGTTATCAACGTTATTCTCATCCTAAATCCAAAACACGGCTACTAGAAAGAAAATTAACTCTACTCCAGTCAAAACCAGGACAATATCCACCCCTTATTCTACACCAACCTCATCATGGCCAGGTCCCAGACTTTCCAATGCATCCCACATTATCACAACCACCTTTCCTGTCTTTTGACATATATGCAGACATACAGGCCCGTAATCTATGGGCCATCCCTCTGAGATGTCCACTGAGTTTACTTAGTCTTTGGGCTCCACCTGTCATATCAGTCCTTCAAAGCGAAAGAGATGGTAAGTGCTGTTGGTATTATTACATGCTGAAGTCTGTTTCCATCGTCGCTGCACTTTGCTCAGTTTCATCAGCACTCATTCTTCATTCATCTGAGCAACTCTTACTGCAATACCATTGACATGGCATAAAGCAACCAGACTAGTGATGAAATACAGCATTATACAGCAATTAACATCCTCAATCGTTATTCTAACCAAACTCAAATCCCCTTGAGTACATATCAGACTTCCTCATCCTTCTGCAATATCCCTTAAGTGCACCCAGGTCCTTGAGCAATCCCATGGAGGGTCTGCCTTTGTCCGAGACAGGAACAACCCGGATTGCCTTCCACAATCTGTAATTTTCTGTGTGCATTATAAGAACTTTATCCCCTTCTACAGTATATGAAAGTTTTGATTGGGCAGGGCCAGCCCATTTAGCAGATCCCCTAGTGTTAACTAACCAGATGGCTTTTGCTAAATGGATATCCCAATGTCTGAATGTCCCGGTATCCCTTGCTCTCAGAGTGGCCTTTAACAGTCCACTGTATTGATAGATTTTCCCAGAGGCTGATGCATGATAAGGAAGAGGATATATCCAATTTTTTGGCCTAGGCGTCTATGAGGTTTCTGTGGAAACGAGTACTGTATGCCCTGTGGCTTTCATGTGCCAAATCCACAGTCCCATAAACCTGGTCGTCCCCTTCCTTCACCCAGATTCACCCAGGGTACCTCTAGTCCTGGTCCCAGTATTTATTACTACTTGCAAATACAAATCAGCCCCCATACTGGCAGGGCAGTATCAGAAGCTGAAAAGGCCTTGGCTCGGTGCAAGCACCGCTTTGCAACAACTTAAACATCAGTGTGTTATTGTCATCCTACAGCCAAAACACACCACTGTTCCAGCCACTTGGAAGAAAATGAACTCTATCCCAGCCAAAACCAGGACACTGCAGGTTTAAATCTTTTCAACTAATGCCTATTTTCAACAAGGATTACCAAGGATTAGTGCCTTGGTAATTTCAGGAGAGCAACAGAGGCAGCAGCAAACAATCAGACAGAGTACCTGCACACCCAAAAGCAAATTCACCCAAAAGTAGTCATTCAGTCTACTTCGAAAAGAGAATTTGAGCAGCATGTGACCTTCACACAGATGATCATTTAGAAGTGTGTTAACAAAAGCAAGCACACCCTGAGGAATTTTCCTAAAGCCTTTTCTATGGCATAAATGATAGGAAAGTTTGTCACTTTCCTTTCTAGTGTTCAGTCCTCCTCACTGTTTGTTAACATACCGTGGGCCAAAGCAATGAATGATATATGAAATTATATAGATCACATTAAGCCATGAGAGTTTGAAAATAAAACCTGCCACAATGAGTGGCGTTAAAGAGTCAAGAAGGCTAGACCAGCAGTCTTCAAATTGGGGTGTGTGCAAGAAAATCCAGTGTGGTGCAAGAAGGAAATATTAAAACTTCACTAGTATATGAAATTTTAACATATACACAAATACTTGTATCTGCAAATTAATATACATGTATTAGGGGTGCATGCTCAAAAATCTTATCAGTAGGGGTGTGCAATCAAAGCATTTGGAGACCACTGGCCTAGACCCTTAAACATTGACTCACTGCTATATTTGGATCAGTTTTTGGAGACTTCAGCCAGTGGAGGCTCTAAATGAGGCCTGGCTGGGCCATTGAAGCCCGTCAATGCATCCAGGGCCCTGCCAAGAGAGAGCTGGGGAAAATACACTTCGGGAAGAGTCACACAACCTGCTGGAGCACTGTTACAATGTAGCACAGCAAATAGCTAATTATCAACACTGTCTTCAGTGTTTAAAAAAAAAAAAAAAAGCCACAAAAAAATCTGCTTATAAGTAGGCCAAATTTTGCCCTGCTGGTACATCCAAATAATTTACAAAGGGCAACCCTCACTAATTAGTCACAACTCAGCACAGATCTTTATTCCCTGTAGCTTATTAGCAAAGCTCCTACCATTCTATTTCATATCACTGCTACCACACTGGTGAATATAGCAGGTATTTCAACTTGGATCACATGTACCAGTGCAAGAAGCCCTGCCTATCCCTTCTGGGAAATAACCAAAGTGTCCTTTATCATGTGCTCCCAAACAGAATATAAGAGAAGTTGAAAGCAATAAAGCTGACAAGGAAATCCCAGCTATGCAATTCAATCCTCTGGGAGACTCTTATTACTTGGCCTGAAAGCCTCTGCCTTCATTTTAACACTCTGACCTACTACAGAGCAAAGGGCAATAGAAGATGAATAGAGCAGTCCTGCCCTCCTCTCATCCACTTTCCCCTGGTCAGCTCAAGGCTTTGAAAAGTCATCTGGAACAAAAAACTGATCTGATAAAACACATTGATCTGCTCCAACTCAGGATGAGCTGCTTGATTTGCTCTGGCTTGCCACAGGGCTACAGCAGTGCTAATGCCAGCACAAGAGAGGAAAGGAGGTAGATGAGGAGTTAAACACAGGGGGAGGCAGCAGCAATTCAGTCACCTTAAAGCCTGCACGGGGCTGAAGCACACATGTGAATACAACCACCACCCTCATACCAGCACAGTGCAGGCAGCAGTCCGTGGAGTGACCATTATTCCCTTTCTGCCTGCACTCGTGAGCTCCCAGCTGAAATCTGTTTGGCTTTTACACATAGACACAGCTCTTAAAAGAAATACAAAACGTGAAGGAGTCCCACAGAGTGCAAGTAAAATCCTGTGGTCACGTGAAGGAACTGCCTTTCCTCAGCCTGGGCAACAGAAGGCAAACCCAGGTGCTACCTGCAGCCTGCTAAGGATGAGCCAAGCAGGTCTTTTCTCAACAACACACAGCAAGACATGAAGCAAGAGCCAAAACACACAACACAGAAAACCCCGAGTGGATGCAAGCACAAAGTTCACAAACAAGAATGTTCAAGCAAGAGAGTGGAATCACGCTCTGGAAATTTTCAGAACTCACACGGCCCTGACCAACCTCTTCTAACTGTGAAGCTTGTTCTGCTTACAGCAGGGAGCAGGGTCAGGTAACCCCCAGAGGTCCTTACCAGCTTAAATTTTTAACCAACATGCTACAAAATCCACAGTATCATGCAACACATGCAGGACCTACAACCTGCAGTGTCATTAAAACCAGATTTGCCCAAAAGCAATCCAACTATTCACACACGCTTCATATACTATCTGTATTCTAAAAGCTGTAAACACATGATTTTAAATTTATTTTAGTTATATTCAAAAGAATATAACAATAGAATTATTCTCCTTTCTCAAAGTCACTTATGATTTCATACTGCCTTAATAGATTGTTTCAGATACAAAGCAATAAACCACTATTTTCACTTTCTGTAAAAAGCACAAGCTAATGGATAGCTTAGAAGACCAATATTTAGAACAGTAATTTCCAAAAGGTGGGATATAATCAACATCAAAACTTGGTAAGTCACACTTAACTGAATTTATCTGCAAAATTGTTGGAAAAATCTAGACTTCAAAGTTCTGTGCAAATACATGGGATCAATCCCTGACTGGCAGCATGACTCCTGAGAGTGAACACTGACCTTTGGAAATCGATGCTTTAGAGCAAGGTAATGACTGCTGTAGCTAAACCTTTATAATGGGAGATAATCAAATTTGCACACAGGAACATACATGGCACCTGCAGCAATTACTGTTGGAGTTATGACATACACCCACTAATCCTCACAACCTCAGTATGATGCCTTTGTACACATCCTGTCAGCAGGAATTCTGACAAGATCTCTCTCATGCTTTATAATGAACCTGTTCTATCAAATCTTCTGAATTGTTCTGCTGCTCTATCATTCTCCATTCAGAATTTTAATCTACAATCCCAATGGTAAGAGTAACTTCACTATGGAGTGTCTGAAGAAAGGCATTAGCACTGGAACAACAATCACCACAACAGCAAAACCAGAATGCATCAGTTACTCTAACAGTCACTGCAGAGATGGTACTGCTGTGACTGAGTTTGCTACGCCAAATTGGTGGCGTTTTCATCCCTCACAACCTTCTGACCACAGATGTGTAAAGATAACTCTATTAAGCCAATCCATCCTTTGCTAAATTACATAAAAGGATTGCAGCAGCATTAAGTGACTCCACACTGACTTCAGAGGTTGAATGCCCAGAATTGAAGCCATTCCCTCACACAAATTTCCACAACGCTCATTAATTTCCACAGTGCTAATATCTTGCTCAGTGTGCTTCTGCACTAAGGGGGAAAAAACCCAATCTGTTTTATCATCAGCTGGGTAACGTTACCATCTCAGCAGTGTGCACTTCAGGTTGCTAAGGTACTGTAACCACTGCCTGCCTTACCCTGTCAGCTCTCTCTCAGGTTCCTATCCAACAGGCAGCCTCGGATTCAGTGAAGGAAGCTCCTACACAGGAACAACCAGACCTCACTTGCATTCTCTGCAACACAATTTTAAGAAAGAAGTATAAACTCAAACTTTTATTCCAATATAGTTTATTCTTAAATTTCAAATCAATACTACTTTTGAACAATCTAGTACCTTGCAAAGTGAATTTCAAATTCTTGTAAGTAACCAAGACTGTATCTTATAATCAACTTAAGAGCTGCTCACCGTGTCAAGCCCTCTGTTTTAAAGAAATTCATTTTTACATGGATGGAATACAAAAGTGATATTAAGAGGTATTTCTACTTCCCCCTCTCATTACTGTAAAAAAAATCATATGCTGCAGAATAATGACACAATACTGAAGGGAAAAGAGGTAAATATTGAAAAAATCATTGCAAACTAAAACCTCACTCCAAAGCCCTAATTATCCCAAAAACTGTAATTTCGGGACAACAGGAGTAAGGAAACACAATTAATTTTAAAACGCACTTTGTAAAACACAAAGACTTAACTACTCACTTATAAACCAGCTAGGCTGTACTTCTATTCTACAATACAAAATTACTCCTTATGAGTATTTTCTTTGCCAGAGTAATCAAAAAAAGCAACTACTACACTGTTGAAAAATCTACCAGGAACTGTGCTCTAAAGAAGAGTTGAAAGTAAGAAATCTGAGATTCTAATCTAGTAACACAGTGCATTATGCAAGCATTAACTTTCTACATATACAAAAATAAGTTTTCATTCCAAGAATCTAAATCTGAATATACTTTTAAGATGAACTTACAAAGCTTTGCAAATAGCTGTGGAACTGAATTTAATCACCAGTATTTCCAAGACATCTGTATGCAAGAGAGTATGAGAAAAAAATGGTAATTTTTGAAAGAATGATGAAAAACCTTTCTAAGAAAAACTACTCTAAAAAATAGAAACTATTCAGGAATCAGAAAAATAGCAACAAGAAGAAAGTGCTTCCTCTCAGGAATTGCTAGGCACAACATTATGACTCTTCATGGGTTTTAAGATCTGGCAGATGAACACCAAAGAGGACAGGTAGGATCCTTACACAATTGTGAAATACTACCTCCACACACAGAAGGGCAAATAAAAACCACACACCAAAACACAAAAACCTACATAGGGTGTTTATCCAACTCCTACATTTCCCTTTAGTACATCATTAGAAAAAAATACTGATTTGAGTTTACCAAATGCGGTAACTTATCAAAGTTACAAAAACTACAGTGATCTTTTAGTATGTCAAGAAAAAAAGGAAACGTGCAGTTCAACTAACAGTATGCATGGGTAGTAAAGGCTAAACCAGCTACAGTCGAGTACACATGAACGCTCAGTGTGGCTTTCTACACTCAATCTCAGTCTGATTTCCCTCAGAAACAAATGTTCAGCACAGAACTTCTAATTTATTCAATACAACCTTTTTCCTACTGCACCTAGAGCTGCTCTTGGCAATACCAAAATCTTGACAAGGTTTTATCAGGAAACAAATTTTTTTAAACCGCACAGAGAAAATCCAGAGTAACCTCAGCCTGAAGGTCAGGATGCTTCTCTATTCCATGGGATTCCCCAGGCTAAAGGCTGGGCTCACACCTTTCTCCCAGCAGTGACTATCCTCATCATTATTCTATCGCCTGTTTTGGGCTCTGCCTTTATCATGGGTTAGCACTGGCCAGATGTTAATGCACCCATGAGTGTATGTTTTTCCTAATGAGCTACTGTGAGATGTGATCAAGAACAGAGCAGAGCAGGCCCAAAACTTGAAAACAGAGAACAAAACTTTATTACATTACATAAGAACAGAAATAGAAAGGAAAACTCTAAACACACACAAAAACAGAAATGAAAACTTCCCAGAACATTTCTTCTCCTCCCCCAATTTCCACCCCCTACACGTTACCCTCCATAGACCAAAACCTTGGGTTTTAAATCAAACAATCACCACTCAAAAAAAACTAATCTTCAACTCAGCAAGGGAGAGAGGAGTCTCTCTTGCACCACAGACTGCTCCTCAGAAAACACAGGTCCACCCCTTATGCGTTTCCATGTCACTCGTGGCACCACCCGGAGAAGTCTGCCAGGGTGACACTCTCTTCTCCATGTCCAGTGCTCTCACCGCTGTCCATGGGCCAAAGCTGCATAGAGGGCTCTTTTAAGGATGCTTGCGTGCCGAGCTCTCCCCATCTTTCCCCTGGGGCCAAGGGTTCCAAGAACAGATCTTCCCTGAGGGCAGAGGGCGCCACCACACCCTCCCCCTCTCTTCTCTGGGTGCCAGTCACCGTAGCAAAAGTAGAGGCAGCTGCATCCACCCAAATGCAGTTTATGTTCAAAAGAGACTCAAGTTCAGTCTATGGCTAACATTATGCAAGAAAAGTCCAGCTCAAAAGCCACTCCTCTTCAATCTCTGCCCATCTTTTCATCTTCCTTTATCATCTCGGTCCCAGGCCGTTTCTCTTTCTCTTCTGAAACCACTAGCCATGAGAATCAATGTCTGGGAAAAGTTTCCTTCTGCCTCAGAAAGAGTTAACAGTTCCTGGCTCCAGGCAGGGCTGCAGGCTCAGGCACTCCCAGGCTCGGCAACTCCCACAGCAGCTGGGCACCTTCTCCCGGAGGGGCGGGGGACAGAAGGCACCTCCACAGTTTTCCACCCCTCCATCCTGGATGGGGCCAGCTCAGCTCCAGTCTTGTTCACTCTCTTTCCGCCCCCGGGGCTCCGGCTTACCTCAGCCCAGCCGCATGGTTCCCCTCAGCCCGGCAGCATGGTTCCCCTCCCTCACTCAGCCTAAAGCTGAGCAGGGGAGGAGGCGAAGACGTTTCTCTGCTGAAACCCGGAACCCAAAAGGGACAGACCCTCTGGGAGTCCTTGCTTTAACTCCTTGTGTTCTCAGAGGCGTGTCCAAACCTCCCAGTGGCTACTCCAAGTGCCAGCATAAAACCTGACCACTGATTGGTTTGCCCACAACTTCCGGGAAAATTCACCTCCCCCTCAACCACAACAGCCTTCCAAGCTTCTCCACCCCATACAAAATTCCTCAGGAGTTTTAATAGTCATAAAGCTTCTGAAAGATCCCAGTTTCAACTCAAAAGAAGCAAAAGGAGGCGTGATCTTAGCAGTTCCGCAGGAAGGAAACATTCACCTGCCCAGAAGATATTAGATGCTGTTAAACATTCTACAAACTACTGTATGCTATAGTGCAGACTGTTAGCATATGTTTCTTGTGCAAAACAATACTTCAACAATGTTGAGTTAGTCCCTCAGATGTTTTTACCTTGTTTCTACTCAAGAATACTCGAGTATCATAATTCTCATTCTGTGCACACATTTTTCAAAGATTATGAAAAAAATAGTCTGCTGCCCCAGAACTTCTTTATGAACTGATCATTTCTCAGTTGATTTATAAATCAACGCCCAATGAATACCAATAAACCAATGCCCTTTTTAATTGTCACTCTAGTCCATACTAGTTTAAATACCAAACCTCGCCCCAAGCATGGTTCATATGAGTTAGCAGCTGCTAACAACTGCCAATAATTAGCTGAAAAGCCATTTATACTCCTTTCAGTTATTAAGTTTGGGAAATCTACTGAAAATTGCATAGGATGAATTGACAGACGTGTAATTACTTCAGCAGCGCAGTCCATATCAACACCCCCAAATCCAAGCTGAAAATCCTCAGTGCTGTCCCTTCTTGAAGCCAATGCCTTGCTGAATGCCAATGGCAATTTTGCCACCTGTATATCAGTGGGGCCAAGATAACTTCTGCAGTTGACTCATCTCAATAAATTCAAGCTCCAACACCAGATCTTGAAATTCCATGCTTGTATCAAGTTCACAGTAAAACTACTGCAAATTCCACCTGAGACAAGGCATAAGATCAGACTTCACAAAAATAATCCATCAGTGTCTTGCAATGAAGTTAAATCCTTCTCCCCAGACCTTCCCTCTCTTCACTTCACCATCCATTCTCAATAACGTCAATGAGATAAAGGTTACTGTGTTACATTTTTACAGTGATTTTGCCTACTTTCTATTTTTTTTTTTTGGTAAGGATTCCCTTAACTCTAGAACATAGTGCAAGAAAAGAAAGGAGTAAAAAATACATTATAATCTCTCTTTGCTAGTTAATGATGGTAATTTTTGTTTTGTCTAAAACCTCAACAATTCTCAAATAAAGCAAAAAGAATACCAACGGAGTAGGTGGGGGTTTCTTTCAACAATGAAAGCAGGAACAAATTAACATTTGAAAAATAAACATACGCACATTAATTTAAGTACGTGATGACCTGGAAAAAACCTCAGTTCAGGTTGGTGCTTGTACATTCATGTTTGTGTGACAAGGGCGTTCCCAAAACTGCTCACTCTTGACTTTCAAACTGAAACAGTGGCAGGTCACAATGCATGTTAGAACAGTTTATTATTGTCACTGCTTTCCTCTGCCATAAAAAAGAAAAACACACTTGTTTTTGTAGGCAATCCCCATGTCTGTGCTGGACTGGGTATATGACAATAAAAAATCTTTCAAGCACAGATGCAGCTTGTTCCAGTAGAACCACTGTAAGGAATTCTGCCAGCTCTCTGAACAGTGACTACATTATCAAAGAGGCTCTTATGCCTGCTCTGTAGCCACTACTTAGACAGGAATGACACACTTTCACGCTCTCTGCTACATCTACCCTAAAAAGCACCAGCCATTAGATGTACCACAAGGCTAATGCAGCATGAAGAGGCACGATCATTGACCATTGAAACCCAACTGCAGTTATGCAGATACAGCTTCTCTAGAACCCACGTGGAAGCACACCAGCAAATCTCTGCAAAGACAGTGAGCAGCACACCCAGGCATCCATAACTGCAAAGCTCTCCAGCTCTAGACTATGAGCTTACCTCAGCTGGAAAACTTCAGGAGTACAGAAAGGGACCTTGGAGGAGACTGGAAATGCAGCTTATAGTAGCACAACTTTGGGGATTTCCTCTCAGTACAATTAAACTAAGTACGTAAACTTTACTGGAAAAGGACACATGAAGGAGCTGGGGCAGGAAAGCTGCACATCCATAACGTGATGTAAATACTTAGCTACAGTATAACCATCTCTTTAGCACTGACCTCAACTGAGTCCACAAATTTAGCGAGCGCATTTTTAACTCGAGGATACAGCTAGCACATACAAAGCAAGCCCTCAAAGCATGAACCAAACAAAAAGTATGAACAAAACAAGCACACACCTAAACTGACTACCACAGCAGAAGGTAAGCCAAGGTGTATCTCTGGAAGAATGACCAGGCTACTGCATCAACATGGTGAACCTCACACGCCTCCAGCAATGTTAACAAACTATACCCAAGGCAAAGTGCTACTCACCAGGACTTTTAAGCTCAGACAGACAAAAACACATCTAAAAAGAACAGGTCCGGAATATTTAGATAGTAACCAATAAAGATCTCAATTCGAGATGAGAATACACTGTGCTTTAATGCAAGCAGGCCGGTGTGTAGATTATATGTAGTCATTTGGCAAGTACTAGACCCTGAAAGAACACAAACCGGTTATTTTTATCCCATTTCTGCCACCTTTTCACTATTTTCACAAATTAATAAAAAAGCACACACAATCTTCCAGACATTAGAGCATAATAGAGAAATTTTATTATATTAAAGTATACTACTTAAAAAAAAAAATTCACTACCTCAATCCCAAGATTCCTGTTAACAAAAATAATCATTTCAAGAAGCAGTGAGGTAATGAGGTAAGATTTCTGAAATATATGAACAAATACTGTACTCCAAACTCAGAATATTTGTAAACAATAAAGTGTTATAGCCGGTGTTTTTTTCAAAGCTAAAACGTTAACAAGTCCCTAGGGAAGTCTTTTGAAAAGCCAGCTCATATCCAGACAATCTTTTAGTATATTCCAAGCAATAAGTGATTTCACAGACATGTTGTTTAAAACCCTTCAACTTCAACAGGCAAAAAAAATTAAACAGCTTTAAGATTATTCCTGAATTTAAAAAAAAATCCCCCACTTACATCAGGAATGAACAACAGGAATAGGGAAGCCCTGCTCTGATGTGTCAAAAAGCATAAACCCAAGATCTACACAAACACTCCACACTCCTTAGAGGGCATAGCATAAGTTGGTCTGGCAGCACACTTTGCTTTTCCCAGGTACATGTGATGTTGGTATTAAACTCAAGCCTCACGAGCTTTGAGCAGATCGTACAGAAATAAGACAAACAAAAGGTGGTTTTGGAAAAAAAAAAAAAGTATTTTCAGTGCTCTTCCTAAAAACAGCACCAAAACGTAACTTTAAAAATATATTAAGGTGTAGCTGCCAAATTAAGTAATTTGGAAAAGACACCTTCTTCTCAAACATAAAGGAGAGATAAAAACTTGAAAATATGCTAGTCCCTCCCCCCACCAAAAATTTACAAAGACAGTAACAGCAACAAAATGAGAACCTATCCACAAAAAATTACCTATTTATTTTGGCAAGCACTTTTAAAGGTACTGAAGCTTCTTTAATGAAGAGGCTTGCCCTACACACTACACCAGATCATTTTTTAAAGGTAGATTTCTTTTTTAATATCATGTTTTGTTTTTCGGTCATCGTTCAGATGTTCTTTCAACTCCTTTTTTTATTTCTACGCTCTGAATGACAAGAAGCACGTATTTCAGAGGTAAGAAAACAAGCTTGTAAGGGATGTTGGCAGGATTGAAGCTGCGCGCATGGGCCCGTGTGAGCCCAGCCTGTTTAACCGCTCCTCAGGACGGTGACCAAGGACGAGGAAAGCAATGTGGGGTACGGGAGGCAAGCAAGGCTTTTAGGATTTCGGGGAGAGGCGCCCGAGGCAGGAACGCTTCGCACACGACACACAGAAATACGGCCCGAACTGGGCGCGACGGCACCGCCCCACACGGCGCGGCGACAGCAGAAAGGACCTTAAAATGGCGCCCGTGGGGGAGGAGAGCGGGTGAAACTGCGCAACAAACACTGGCAGGGCGCCAGGCAGCGCCATCTTCCCGCTCCCCCGCGCAGCCGGGGCTGCCTGCTCGCCGAGCCCGGGCACGCCGCGGCCGGAGCCGCTCTCCTCTCTCCCCCGCAGTCCCTCGGCCACCCCGCGCTGCCGAGCCCGGGGAAGGAGAGGAGCGGCCAGCAGGGAATGGCGAAAGACAGAGAGGCCTCCGCATCTCACTCCTCCCCACAGTCATTAGGAAGGGCTCTAAGTAAATATAAATTTGCCCTCTCTCTATACGTCGTTCGATTTTGCCCGGCTTTTAACATCTCTATACCTCTTTCCTGCCATCATCTGTAACTGATTTTTGCAATTAATGCCAAAAAGCAAAATATAATTTACATATTGACTACCGCCCATGACTCAATAAATGTGAACAGTGACAATTTCAGAAAGCCCCCTTCACAAGCGACAACTGTTTTGAGCCACAAGTAAAAAAATCTTTTTACAAAATATTGCTTCTTTTACGCAAAATAATCCCAGCAGCACAAAGGCTCGGATTCACATCCACTCTACAGCAAAGCCAAAGGGGTCACTCCAGAAAGAGAAGCTTTATTGTATTTTAAAGAGGCGTTACAATTAAGTATTTTCTCTCTCCAAAATAAAAAAATAAATAAAATAAAAACCACATCGAAAAACTTGATCCCGAAAAGGCAAAAAAAAAAGCGCATTAACCCAAACCTACCGCCCGAGCATTTCGCGCACCCACAAAAAGCGGCACCGTTTCCATTCCTCGGTTAAAAGCAGCAGGCAATTCGGAGGAAATTGCAAATAAAAAACCAAACAAATCAAATCTAGTGGCGACAGCGAAAACGAGGAAATTAGTGAAAAATAAATCCCCAGAAGGTACAAATCTGAGACACAAGCTCAAAGAAAAGACAAGATTAGGGTGGTGGCGAGTGGACGGGGGAAAGGAAAAAATCAAGCCATGAGCGAAAAAGGAAAAAAGCAAAGAAAAATCCTTCCCAGCTGCACAGCCAGGAGAGAGACGAAGTGTCTCCATTTTCCCGACGAGGAGGAAGAAAAGACTGTTTCACAGACCACAGAGCTTTAGAGAAAAGCAAAGAAACGAGGGGGGAAAAAAAAGAGGGAGGAGATTTGAAAAGATTATTTTTCTTTCTCCCTCACACACTCTCTCTATCCCCCTCTCTCCCTCTCACTCTCTCTCACACTCACACATACACACACACACACTCTCTCTCTCTCTCTCCCTCCTCTCCTCTTTCCATCCCTCTCTTGATGGCCATCAAGGGGGCGGAAAATTAAAAAAAAAAAAAAAAAAAAAAAAAGACAACAACAACAACTAATTTTAAACCGGCTCAATCAATGAGTCATTAAAAGAGATTTTTCTTCCCTCCTCTCCTGAATTTGCATGGCATCAGCAAGAAAAAAAAAAAAAAAAAAAACCCACCCCAAACCTCTCCCCTCTGCAGCTATCAGCCTGGACCTGAAACCTTATCTCTCCCTTCACCCCCCACCCCCCCCCCCCGCGCCTTTATTTTAAGAAACAACTTTTTTTTTAAGTGCCCTCAGCAGCCACCACCATCAGCCTCGCGGAAAAAAAAAATTAATATATATAGTTCATTTCCATGTGAATCCACATCTGCCCAAACAACAGCCACCCACAAAATATCCCTCTTCTTCCTCCTCGTCTCCCCTCTCGCTCGCTCTCTCTCTAGATATATATTTATATACATAGCCCCAGAGCCAATAGCTCTCTGGGCTGAAACCTAATATCCTGGTTTTGGCAACTCCTGGTTGTTAATTTGCTCCTCTTTCTTTTCTGTCTGTCTGGAGATAGATTTCCCCCCTCTCTTTTCCCTCCCCGAAGGAAGGGAGGAAGGAGGTTGTGTGTTTTTTTTTTCCTTGAAATTTTTATCACAAAATTATAATACACTCAAAGGGAAACTCACCGTCATGAAAAAGCAGTGCCTTGTCAACGGGGTTTCTTCGCCATCACATCAGGGGCTGGCAGTGTAGGAGAGAGAGAGGGAGAGCGAGAGAGCGAGGGAGGGAGGGGGGAGAGCGAGCGGGAGAGGGAGCGAGCGAGAGAGGGGGAAAGAGAAAGCGAGCGGGAGGAGAGCGCGGCTCCGCTCGGCTCCGCTCCGCACCGCCACCGGCACCGGCACCGGCACCGCACCGCCGGGCCCGGCACGGCGCGGCCGCGCAGCTCCGCCGGGACACAACGCCGCAGACCGGCGCCCGGGCACACGCACCGCCGCCCTGGCATGATGAGTCCCCAGCCCCAGCGCGATCCTCGCTCCGCGTTTAAAGCCAGGCCCTTTAAAAACTTTGGCTCCGTTTTGGTTTGGGTTGTGTTTTTCAGAAACCCGTAAGTCTGGAGATCTAGCCTGAGCTGCTGGCTTTAGGTTAAAAGTTGGGGATTTTGGGGGGTTACAGGAAAGTAAAACAAAGTTCTTATCCTATTAAATTTAACGTTAATGTCAACAGCTTGGTTGATTTCTTTCATATTAAAACTAAATCACTATAAGCTTTGTGGGTGGGAGGGGGGTCTCCAAAAAAAAAAATGCAAGCACGGGGGGCTCCCCAGAAAAATAAATGCAAGGTCACCTTGAAAAAGATAAGATTTGATCCCCTGGCAAGCTACAATATTTCAAGTATTTTTAGATATGTTCTTTTTAGCCTTGCTAGAAACAAATCATATTAATTTCAACGACTTTAAAAAGTTTTGGGTCACCTAAAAATGTTAATTTGAAGTCAAAGGTTATAGCACTGAGAATTCATTGATGCTATTCTACAGTTTACTTCATCTAAAAGCATTAATAACTTCATTCAAAGTTTGTTTGTTATAGAAAAGTAATCCAACCTATACCATTCATTAGTTCACTGAAAACAATTTAATTCTAAAAAATTAATTATATTTGCAGATAACTCAGAGAAGCCTGTTTTTTTAAAAAAAAAAACCCACATTTTGTTTGAAAAGAGGTTTTTAGCATGCATAGATACATGTGGTAATGCTTTTAAAACAACAGAAATTCTCTTTAAGACCCTTTTTCTGCTAATAATAGTAATTCCCAAGGACTTTACAATTTTATTCCTAAGTAACTTGGTTAAAACTCCTTAGAGACAAGGATTTGAAGACTTTATTTAGTAGCACATCCTTCTTTATTAGCTTCACACAGCTCAAAAACACTCTTAAAATGTTTTAAGGTTTTTTAGCAACTACATCAAATTGGTTATGGGTAGTATACTAAGTGGACCTTCTCAAAGAAGTTGGCCAGATTGCCAATCTTACCAAAAAAAACCCTCAGCACCTCAGCACTGTTTTTCAATTAGAATCTGGTTATATCATTTTTTGACGTAATCAACCAATTCCCAACTTTTGCCAAAGCCAAGACTCACCCAAAGATCTTGTAGAAAACTGAGGTGAAGTTTCAAATCACTCCCTAAGTGGAAAGGTTGGGCCCAAGCAAACAAACCTTAGCACAAGTCCAGCAGATCCTTTGTGCAGCCCATGAACCTGCACATGGCTATGCCTTGGCCATCAGCCAGAATATTAACTGCACTTTTCATGGATACAGCAAGGACTCAACAGCCACAGTATGGACAGAAACACCACATGCCAAAGAGCTCTGGAAGAGCTGTAAGCCTGTACTCCTGACACCAGCATTAGAAAATCCAAAGGGCCAAAACTTCAAGGTTCCTAACTTGAGTAAATGCTTCAAGGCCAAACTCTGCCCTAAATTCAAACCTACTCAGCTTCACTGGCTTTAGAGAATATTGCCCAAGTGAGAACTTGTATGGAGGGACACCTCCAGCTTCTGATTTGGTTAACAGGAAGGAACTTTGCTTCAGAGGTTACAAGGCCGAACATCTGATTGGTATGTTATTATTATTACTCTCCCAGTCCTACAGAAACCACAAATAGGAAGTAGGCAATATGATACAAAGACGGAACTGGAGAAAGGAAGATAAATGATTTTTAATGGATTCTGTTATCATAAGAAACACAAGGAATCCTGCATAAATTTTCCATAATGGTACCATAACTTACTTTCCCCGAAGGATGTTTCAAAGCAGCATTGACAATAGCGTTACTAAGCAGGTACAGTACAAAAAGAGAAGGAGAGCTAACATCATCTATACAATGAAACACCCTGCAGTAACTAGATTTCTCCATATCTACACACATTTGCTATATCTGTTCACAGGTAGAAATGGCTACAAAAAAAACCAATTATGGGTTGGATGTAACTTAATAAGTCGTATTGAAGTACGCACGTAATGTTGCCTTCAATACAGAGAGGTCTGAATGCAGTGATCAGCTGTAATGTCATCTCTCAGGTGACTACAGAATTTCCCAGACCATGTTTGTAAAGAACTCCTGCTTTTTCCTGGCAGGTACTCATGCTGTTTTAAGAGCATCACGTGGTGTTTCAGAACTGGGCATCACTACCCCAAGAGGTTGCCCCTCTTCTCACTGCCTTACTGCATTAATACAAAAGACCCTTGTATGTCAACATTCTTCTGCCTCAAGGTCACCCACTCAGAGCTGTCATCTTCAACCAGAGTCCTATTCTCCAAATTATGTACAATGCAATATCAGTTGCTCTCTTTCTTTAGCTTTCACAATCACATTAATACATTTTCCTGTAGCAGCTTTATAAGGAGCAAGGGGAAATAAGCACAAGAAGAAAGGCAAGACCAGTGTCAAAAGGAATGAGAGAAATCTTTGGAAGACAGAGATTGGTGTAAAAACAGCTACTAGGAACATCACGTGCACCCATCACACAACAAACTACATGGCTGTATTTTGACACCAGCTGTCAAACTGTGACCATGCTGTTTAACAAATACCACTCTCATAGGTGTGCAAAGACACCGAGTGACATTTGGAGTGATCTGACACCACCCTGAAATGACAGACTCTAAAGAGCTGAAAATTATGCTTAGATATTGAGAGGAAGAAAATAAGGGGGTACAAAACACCCTCATTCATTCTGTCTCCAGGTTTCTCCTACATCAAATCACTTTTTTGATATTCAGCCCATTTTTTCAGGTCTGCATCGCATACATTCTAATTCTTGATGAATAATAAATTAGTACCCCAAAAGAAGATAAAGCAGCAGTAGATTCATAATGAAGAATTTAAGGACTAAGCTAGTGCGTTAAAGGAATTCCACAGCCATCCCAAGATTCTTGCATGAATAGATGGTTTGTAACATCAACTCGCTGCATCCTTTCAGAGATATATTGAATGGAAAAGAATGCCATTTACTCCACTGCAGCCTTGCTTCCTCAGACTGAATCCATCTATTGATGGCACCTCTTCCTCCCCTGCTGTATTCTCTCTCCATTCACTAACACACTTCTTATGTCAGCTCATGGCCAGTCACACCTTTTATACATCTACATACTGCTTTATTAATTAATTATTTAAATAATAATAAATAACTAAGCTTGAAGGCACAGAAACAAATAGGTCATCATTAAAGGACACAAGCAATAGAGAGGTAGAGGTCATTTGAAAAGTAGGGCACCCAAATATAGTGGCATGAAGGCAGACAAGGACTTTAACTTGGAATAGAAATGTAACACACCATATGAAAAATTCAGTTCAATATCCATATTAACCACCAAATTCCGAATAATTACCACCACTATTTTGATGACTCACCAGTAAAAAATACCTAAACATTACAACGTTCAGCCTGATACCATGCCTTCCTTACACAAAACAGTACTTACAAAACCTGGGTCATAATTTCGTGATGTAATTTGTCAAGCTGCATGACTCCAGTATCAATCATCATACCAAAGATAGGACTGCCTAACCAAAGGTATCTTAAGGGGTGAGGACACCTTATTTGGTAAGGACACAGGTAGTAAGAGGAGGTAATGAAGACTTGAACCTCAGAACAAGAGATTTACACCGATACCAGAAGAGAGACGAGTTTCTGTGACTGAAGATTGTGTGAAGGCAAACAGGGCTGGTCTGCAGTGAATCTAAAATGCAGATTTTGGGGAACTCTGCTTCTCTGAGATGGGGCTCTGACATACAGCAGAAGTAAAGCCAAAGAAAACATGGTGACTGGAGCTCTCATTGAAATAAATGGCAGTTCAAAATTATTACTAGAGCAGATCAAGAATAACTATATCATTCTCTAGGTTTATATTTAAATATAGTCTCATATTCTTCAGCTTCGAGTACCTTAAAAAGGAGAATTAAGTTTGAAAGACTAATGGCTCTCACTTCCAAGTTAGAATAATGTTAAGATATTCAGCCACTGAAATGTATCAGAAAAAAAAGAAAAAACTCACCTCTGGAGACAGAACTTTACTACAGAAATAATGGAGAAGTAATCTTGCACAACTAACACTGCCATAACTTATAGAAGAATTTAGGCTAAAAATGATGGCAGAAATTATGACAACCTTCTGTCATATTCATAGTTGATTTGGCTAGCACAGATGAACAGGAAAATAATCAGGTAAGTAAGGATGCAGAGATTCAGACAAGTAGATTAATGAATAAATGGACACAAGGGTTTGGGTGGTTTGTTTTTGTTTTGTTTTGTCTTTTAATGTAGTAATAATTAAACACAGCAGCCAGGGAATGAAACTAACAAATTAACCATTCCTAATACAATTGAGGTGTAGATGATGTAAAAAAAAATCAGACAAATAATAGGGGCAATTTAAGCAAAAAAAGGTGGCCTAAAACATGAAATTAGGTGATATAGGGATTCAGAAACATAGTGGAATAGTAAATTATACCAACAGTATTTGTATTCTTGAAAGAAACACAGACATGCTAAGCTAAACTTGTTGAAGGACAAGACAAAATGGGGGAACAGAAGGGACGTTATGAATAAAGTACCACCTATGTCAGAACTTTTGAGACAGAATAGTTTTACTTGGACATTTCTGCGTCCCTACAATGAAACTAACTGGGCAAGATCTGGATATGAATGAAGATTGCTGTAAAAGAAGTCTTCATATTACCACTAGAATGTGTATCAATATGAATGGAATTTATTCTCAGAGTTAGACTGAAGAACAAATGCTAATAATAGGAGGAAGAAACCCTCATTCAAAATGATAGCTGACAGACTTTTTCATAAGATGAATAAAAATATAGTTTTATCCACATGGGAATATACTATAGGAGAGCTAATAGGAAAACTTGGATATGAGTTGGAGTTAATGCTATTTAAATTACTCAGAAAGATAAATGGATTAAGTTTGCAAGTAACATTCACAATTCCAAAGTAGAAAACTTTGATATGCTATTAAACCTAGGCGGTCAATTGAACTGACTAGTCTTAATAACCGTAGTTTTCTGAAACACTTTAAAGAAATAATTGTAGAAGTATCTGAAGTGTAAAGCAAGGCAATGGAAAAAATCTTGCAGAAACTCCATAACTAATAGAATAATCGCCTCAAAAGAAGAGTCCATAAAGCAGTATCTGTAGCTACGTACTAGGTCTTCAGAATTTAACTACAGCCAGTTAGCAAGTTAGGTTTGGTCTAGCTGCTGACTGCTAGATAGAATTCTAAGTGATTTGCTGCTCTTGAGCTCTCGTTTTTAGTATATTTGGGCCTTGCTTTGTTAATCTGGAAGTACCCCTTGTCATAAAATGCTGTGCTTTGAAGTCTGTCCCTGGTTTTGAAGGATAACTAATTTTTGTAGAAATTAATCTGTTTCTCCACCTTTGGCACTGGAAATACCAGGCTCTCAGAAGGGACCAGCTCAGACTAGTTTCAAAACAAGTGCACCTTGACTGGTTGGAATATAATTGTCTTAAGCATTCCCAAGGATTACATTCAAAGCTTTTGCATTACTCACAGCAATTAAGTTGCACGAAGTAAGTTTCATAGTTTTAGCCTTAACACTCTAATTAGCAATTTAAAAACACATGTATTTTACATTGTCCTGGCTTTCCATATGGCCAGATATATAAAGCACAACATTTTAGTGCAAACAAAAGCTTTTCAAAAAAACAATCAGTATGCCAAATGTAACTTTCAAAGAATTTTTTTTTCCAAATGAACCAAGATACAGTAACTCAACATTCACTTTTAATGAAGCCCCACTGCACTGTGAAAAATGTGCAGCCTACAGTATCTTAAATGAATCATAATATGGCTTACATCTTTAATGCCTGATCACAGTGCCAGAGGAGTTCAAAGAGCCCTTGCTAAAACCATCAGTAGAATACGCTGGTTGCACAAGCCACTGAAGTGCCTACTTTGTAGCCAGAAGTAATTACGTTGCTCTGCTAATCTCTCCTGCAGAAACTCAATCTAACAGACAGAGATCACATCTATCAGATAAAAGCTCCATGCAAGGCACAGAGGCTGCTGCTTTTCTTGAAAACACACGCAGCATTTTGTGTGTGTGACAGTGCAACATACACGCATTACACCCTTTGGAATAAAAATTGTCAGTGTTGGGAATACACACTGATGATAAGGAATAACTCTATTTCCTTCCTTCCTCTGTTTGAGAGACTGCAAATCTACATCTTGAGATCACGCCACATCTGTGAGGTTCCTGACTTTTACAAGCACAGGAACCTCAGGTGTAAGAATCCATTATTATGAGGCTGAACATGCAGTTGTCTCCATGGATTTCCGTTTTATTCCCCACTCTTCTTAAAATAATGATGGAACGAGACAGGATCCTGAACCATCAGCTGAACTACACAATACATCTCACTTAAAAGGCTATGAGGTAATGCTGTTGAGCTAGAGGAAGTCAGTATGAAATATTTCAGGTAGATAGCATTCATGACTGATAACCATGGGACACAGATTTAAACCTGGAGGCGTGCACCTCACGTTTCGGGAGTTTCACAGCACTGGTTCAAAGTAAACAAGTGCAACCTGCAACTTTGCATAAAACAAATGACACTGGACAGTCCAAACAACAGCAGAAGATCTTACTGAAATGACTGGTATCTACTGTCAACCCAGAGAGGAATGAAAGCACATTCAAGAAGAAAAAAACAGGAAAAAATATAACACAGAGAATTATGTACCTTACTTTATTCTCATACCTTCAAACAGCCAAACTACTTGTTACAGCTTATTCAGATGACTCCAAGCCTGAGCTAGAAGGCTTACATTTTATTCAGGTGGTTACTGTTTGGCACACTAAGCAGCCTCAAAACATAGAAGCTGCTGCCAGCAAAGTCAGGAAGAAAATTGTCAGTCTTTGTATGACCACAAAAAAAAAAAAAAGCATATGCACATGCCAATATCAATTATAAAAAAACCTCAGATTGTAAGTGTGGAGGAAAGTAATTTTGGAACATCAAGATGAAACAGTTGGAAGAATTTTACATCTCCCTTTTTAAGTTTTCATTATGGTCATACATTTCACCTTCTTGTGTCTGGGTATTTTTTGCTTTTAACCAAAAAAAAAAAAAAAATTTGTGGGCATTAGCAAGGTGAAAAGATTCCAGTCTCTCCCAGAAGCTCCTATTCACAAAAGTATTTGGTCCTCATTAATTTAAACCTCCAATCATCTATAGAAAAAAACATTCAGAATACCTAGCACTCTAAGTGGCCAGATATAATAAGGGATAATTATACTACAGCATAAAATACTTAACATTTATTCTGGGCTGTGTACACTAATGTTTGCTTGCAATCCTTCCATATATGAAGTTCTTCTATCCACTGCAGTTCATCTACTGGCTCACCTCTGAGTAACAATACCAAAGCCATTCTCCAGGAATATTTATGCATATGAAAAACAGAAAAAAACATTTTCTGTTAATATCCTCATGTATGGAAAAAGCACTTCCATCATGGTTAGCACCTGTATTAGCTGGACTCATGGGAGCATGAGGCAAAAAGAGCCCGCTAGCTAAAATGAAACTTCCACATCTTTCAACAACATGGAAATAAGGATATTTTTTTTACAGAGAATTAATAGCACCATATTCCTGCCTAATGGAACATTGCTGCAGTAACTGCAGGAGTGGGTTTAACTATTTATTAGGAAAAAAACCCTACTACTTACTACTAAATGTATCATTTAAACACATTGGTAGGAAAAAACATCAAGTGAGAATATTTCAATACCCTTCCTTTTTTGTGACTGAGCACACTCCCCCTTCTACAGAGTAAGAAGTCTTAATTTTTAAAACTCAATCTAATTCTTCAGAAACAAAATTCTGAACATGGCAGTATTACAACAGATGTAATGCCACGTTAAGAGCTGTAATGCATTAAACACTTCACCTATCCCACTGGTCCATCCAACCTGCTCCAAAGTGCTACTGTTACATAACGATCCCTTGCAATCCCCTTAGTTATATGTTAAGACTGCTGAGGAACAAATATTCTCTATTTTAGTGTGAGTCCTCTATACATTGCAAGGATTAAAGGCATTTCACTGCCTTTCCTGTGTCATCCGAACTGGACTGACATCATCACATATAAGGTTCAGGTACTCCATACATTTTAACATTATATCATTTCTAACACAGAAATTAAACCACATTTCTCAGGAAACAGAAAACATCAGCTATTTTCAAGCTAAAGGTAGTTTCAAATGCTAACCTTACGGGACATAACAACCTATACTCCCAAACAGGGACATTAGGCAAAAAACTCACTGTGTTACCAAGCAGAAGACAGAAAAATCCAATTATCTACTTTGGGTTTTTGTTTCAATGGGTAGTCTTAGTTCCTGTGTTAATTTGTTACAAGTAACTTCAAAATGATAAGGGAAAGGAGATGGTACTTGTACAAATGGACAGGAGTTAAATTTACTTTCATATTTCTAAAAGAGTGCTTAGTAGTAACTTCTGTTGCACAAATTAAAACCCAAGTAATCGAAAAACAATTCTCAAATGAATACAGCAAAACAATGGTCGCTTTTTTATTTTGCAGACAGTGTACTTAAATACTGATTCCTGCTTCAAATTTAACACACATCTCCTAATCATAAAAGCCTTCCTTGCCATGTTTCCATATAGGCCTCTGTGGATTGCTCGTGCAGTCCTCCCTCTGGGGCACAGTAATGCACTGGCACTGCTCCCACTTTTCCACTCTCTTCTGGAACAAAACACTCCAGAAACCAAATAAGCAGCGAGGAAGAAATCGATCCACCTGGCAGCACCTTTGCAGTTACCTGCAAGGCTCAGCAGCCTTTTCCTCAGCCACTTCACTGCGGGAGAGGGGAGCAGCAGGGAAGGTTTATTAGAACGCGGCGGCTGCGGAGCCTCCCGAGGGCGCCGGCCGTGGGAGGCTGCCAGGGGACCCCACCCGGGCGAGGGGCCGGCACCGCCCGGCGCCCCCGGGCCACGGGGGTGGCTCGGCGCCCCCGGCGCGACCCCGAACCCGCTCGGGAGGGCAGGGGGAGCTCTGGGCTGCGGCCCCTCCGCCTCCCACCCGGGCCCCGCACCGAGCCGCCCCTTCTGTCGCCCGCCCCGGCCCCGCCGCCCGCGGGAGCCCCCGCGCCCAGGGCCAGCGGCGACGGGCGCGGCCCGAGAGCGGCGCGGGCGGGGGGATGTGGGTGTAAGCACAGCAACGGGAAGAAGCGGGCAGCTCCGCACAGGCACAGCGGGGGAGCGGGGCGGGGGCTTATTTATATCCCGGGCGCTAATTTGGGAAGCGGGATAACCCGCCCCGCACGGCACCTGCCGCCAACACTCACCCCATCCCGCGGAGAGGCGGAGGCCCCTTTAAGACCGCGGGAGACCCCTCCCTCCGGCCCTCCCGCCCCCCCCGCCGCGCGCCGCCCGGGCCGCCAATCGGCGGCGGCGACGCAGGCAGGGCTGCGGGCAGCCAATCCGCGCGCCGCTTAGTGACCGCAGGGGAGGCGAGCGGCAAGATGGCGGCGCCGGGAGAGGCAGCGGCCGTGGCGGCTCTCTCACAGACCGAGGTGGCCGCGGGCTCAGCCGCCTCCGCCGTGGTGCTGCCGGAGCGGCTGCAGCGGCGGGAAGCGGAGCGGCAGCAGGGCGTGGAGCGGCAGCGGCAGAAGAAGGAGGCGCAGGTAGTGAAGGAGGAGCAGAGCGAGTTCTTCCTGGCCACCTTCGCCCGGGAGCGGGAGGCCGTGGAGGCGCTGCTGGCCGCGGGGACGCTGGAGGAGGCGGCCGCCCGCCTGCAGGCGCTGCAGAAGCTGCTGACGGACAGCGTGCGGTTCCTGGCGCCCTACGAGGTGCGGCAGGGGCAGGAGACCGTGGCGCGGCTGCAGGGGGACCTGGCGGCGCGGCGGCAGCAGCTGCAGCCCAAGAAAAAATTCGCCTTCCGCGCCCTCAAGAAAGAAGCGGCTCCGGGCAGCGCCCCGCGCCCCGCCGAGCCCGCCCCGCCGGCCCCCGCCGCGCCCGGCCTCGGCCTCGCCGAGGGCGATTCGGGCGGGCCGCCGCTGTGCGGGTTCAGCGGCGCCCAGGACGAGGAGCTGGAGCTCGGCCCCGCGGAGCTGCTGCAGCAGGACGTGCTGCTCTCGGAGCTGCGCGGCTGCCGGGTGCGGCTCCGCGGCAACCCCAACACGCTGCGGGTGCGCGACTGCCGCGGCTGCACCGTGCTCTGCGGGCCCGTGTCCACCTCCGTGCTGGTGGACGGCTGCAGCGACTGCCTGCTGGCGCTGGCCTGCCAGCAGCTCCGCACCCACCGCACCCGCGACTGCCGCGTCTACGTGCAGGTCACCAGCCGCGCCGTAATCGAGGCCTGCTCGGGGGTCTCCTTCGCCCCCTACTCCTGGAGCTACCCCGGTATCGAGCGGGATTTCGAGTCGTCTGGGCTGGACAGAAACAGTAACAACTGGAACCTCGTGGATGACTTTGACTGGCTGGCGACTGACAAGCCTTCACCCAACTGGAGCCTGATCCCCGAGCAGGAAAGAATCACTTGCTGGGACTGACTGTGGAGGCAGCTCTGCTGTGCGAGAGATCCTCGTGTAAACGCACTGATCCCCAAACTGTGGGGCTTAATCCCCGATATGCCATTAAATGATTCCATTCAGTATTCAAATGTTGAATTATAATATATGGCTGGATTTCTTAGTTGAAGAATGCCAGTCAAATAGAGTTTACTGTTCTTGCACAAGTTGCTGCTATAAACTGTATGCATCACTGTGGGATTTGCCAATTTCTGAAGTACCTTATTGTGAGTTTTGACTTACTAAGGCGGGGCAAAGGCCACTAATACACAAACAGTGACGCTCTGTTAGAGCTGTTGTGATGCTTTCACTCACCCAGGCAGACTCTGAATTAGCTGCAAGTAGTGCAAACTGGACTGGAATGAAAAGATCAAATACCAAATTTTCCACGGTTTTGTGGTTCTCATGTTGCTGACAGCAGCACAGTGTATCTTAAAGGGAGTGCAGGGCAGCACTGCTGTGAGGTAATGGGGTAAAAAAGGTTGAGGTAAAGGAAGAGTTTGTAACTGCCCAGTGCAGCAGACTGAGATGCATCCTGGGCTGTGACACAATGGGGAGCCAGTTCCTGTGGATTTGGGTTAAATCTCTAACTTGGCTTTAGGCTTTTATTTTAAATGAGATAAGTCTAAAGGAAAAGGGTGTTCTAATAAACATCTAATGCTTTCCTAATATACTGATTACTCAAAATTGAGAAACCTGTGGAGTCTATATAAATATTAAAGCTTCACAGTCTATAAATGCTGTGTGAAAGGATGCTGCTTCTGCAGGCAACTTGGAGGCATCCAGCAAGTGCTGATGAACATCAGAGAAGCTGGGTTACCTGTTCCTCTGCAAGCTGAAGCTTCAGGAGGGAGGTGTCCAGGGATGTCCCACTAGTGTTCCAGACAACAAGGTTCATGTGCTGTGATCCTAATTTGCAGCACTCTGCTGCTGAGTAAGTGCAGTGTTGACAGAGGGAGTCAGTAAAACAGAAAGATGAGGTGCTATATTCCAATTCCAAAATTGCATGTTATCTTGCATAAAGTGCAGAGTAAGTTTAGTCTCTTCACTCCTGCTAAATAATAATAAAAAAGTAGCAGCACTGTGGAATGCAATGTTTTTACAGTGCTGTTAGTGGTGCTGAAGTGACCACTGTCCATATATAAAGTATACATAGCAGCTTTAGGTTTCTGAAACCCCTCCATAACTTGTGACGTTTTTCAAGAAGTAATTGTTTATCTTGCCTTAGCATAAAGCTTTATTTTAAAACATCAAATTGTTTATGCTGTGCAGCCATCTTTGTGCCTCTAACAGACACTAAATCCTAGCTGAACCATCAAAAACTGCACCACTGCCAGGAGAAGACCTGAAACTTCACTTAGGTACTTGACTGGTTTTGAGCAGAAAATGTTTTTGTATAAGTTGTTTTCAGCATATTTAATTTACAGATGGGGGGGGAAGGGAATTTTTTTTTAATTCCTGACAACTTTCAATTTTGTTTACTTCTGTTAATTTATATTTTTTGACTGAATTGGATTTTGCATTTCAAATATACTTGTTTTGAATTATTTCAGTTGTTCCTTTACTAATTACTGTCTTCTTTGCCCTGACAGCATCATAAAATTATTTGAAGAATACACCCTCAGTCTTACTTTAATTTATATATATATAAATATATATAATTTATATCCTTTGTTAGAGGGATGTGATCAGTTGAGGCTCTCAAGTTATCTTAATTTTAACATATCCATCTTGGTACAGAATCTGATTTTGTAGTTAGTTGTTCTCCACAGATCCCAGTAGTGACAACTCAATCCTGTTAGCATCCTCTAGGCTTGCAAGATGTTCAGCCTCTAGGGACTGCAGTAATGCCTTTGTTCTAAACATTTACACCTCCTTCCTGTGGCGCTGGATCCCTGCAGATCCAGACAGGGAGAGAGACCCCGGGCTGTGGCAGGTGCCAGGGTGCACTGAGGCACCCAGCACACTTCACAGGGAACTGCCACATCCTGTTCCAGATCTTGGCCCGTGCAGCACTGCCTGAATAAACAGCAGGAGTCAAAACATGGAAGTTTGAACTTCAGTTTCACTCAGAAATTGCTTCCTTGGGGATGTTTTGCACAAATCAGTTATTGACATCCCAGCTCCGAATGTTTTCTTTCCTTCAAATACTTAACTTGGGTCAAACCACAGGGAACAGGTAATACTCTTCAGGAGCACGGTGCAGACAATTACCCTAAAGATTTAGCATTACCTTTGTAATACAAAACACATAACTGGCTCTCGGTCTCAGGCATGGCATGAAACAAGGAAATGCAATTTGAGAACAGCAAGTCCAGAAAAATTTGGTCAGGCAAATACCTAAATGTGATTTATAGTTCTAAACATACAACTTCATATATGCACTATATATATATATATATATATACACACACAGTTGCACATGTTTCCATACACCTTTTTAAAATTATACTTTCCTAATGTAGAATCATAACAGAAATTCAAGACTATTTGAAACAGAAGTCTGTTAGTGTTGTATGAGAATTTAAGCACTAGTGAAGGTTTGCTAGCATGTTCATGGGCTATTCAGTAGAAAAACTGCAACTTTTTTGGGTCTCTAAAGACGAGAAGCTAAACTCCCAAGTATTTCTAATCAGCCAGCAGTCACTTACCCTGCATAATGTACGACTGAAGTGAAAAAAGTCTTCAAGAGCTCTAGCTCTGGTTTGCATTGCTGTGTCACAAGTTCCACCAGGAACTTGTTTAAAGATCTCGTACTTTAAAGAAATTAAGGGGCTGAAAAACAAATGCCTGCCATAGGCATGAGATAATAAAATATCAGCACCACAAACTTTGTGCAAATTTGCCCTGAGGAGAAACTAACAGGCAGAAAGCTTCTAAAAACAGTGAGGGGCATTGAGCTGCAGAACCATTTTCCAGAGGGATTCAGGAAAGCAGTCCTGTTTCAGACATTTTTTGAAAGACAACTTAGTTGGACATCCCTCCTCCAGCCAGTGGCTTCACCAAAATCTTCTTAAAAAATTCTTAGTCCACCACAGGGCTATTACTCAGTGTTTTAAAGCTCCTGTGTGTGGAAATAAAACAGTTCTATGCAAAGATACACAACACTGAACCCATGGGAGAAAGCTGAGGCCATGTTCCAGGCCAAACAGAGCTCTGAGCGTAGCCATTGTTGAGGCACTGAGGGGTGGCACAGACCAAAACTTGCCTCCAGAGAAGCAGCCAGGAGCTTTGCTGCTGCTTCCCATGGGGCCATCAGCTCACCCAGAGGTCTGTCCTGAGGGATCAATCTCCCTGGGTTCCCTTTGGAGTCTCTCTGTCATCCAGGGATTTCCCTCCATATGCCCCTGCTTCTCTGAGTAACAAGAACAGAAATGGAGTTACTTGCATTCTCTTTATCCAGCCCTTTTTCATTTAAATAGGTTCTGATGGGAGCTGTAGTAGAATTGTTTTGTGAAGAAACCAGGTAAGAAATATATGTATAAGACAATTTTCTACACACTTATGCATTATATTTTTGAAGGCCTGGATTTTTTTCCTGAATTTTCTTATTTAAGCAATAGCTGCATGTAGACAAGGTTCAAATCTCTGTGGTTTTACCTGGAATTGTTTCAGGTTTTACTAAACAGCCGATTTCCTTACATACAAGGAAAGACAGGAATAGCAAGAAAAAGAATCTATGCAACTTGGGAAAATTTCAGCATTTCCATTCACATCATGATCTGATTTATCTGACTGGGGGATCCACCTGTTATGCTGATGTTTTCCAGCAGTAATGACTTTCATGAGCTTTTTGTAAGCTTCTTTTAATTTCCAACATATTTCTTTCCTGTTTCTGCAAATATAAACTGTGATTTCTAACTCTTATTTTTTCAGCAGTGAATGCTACACCCCAGGCATCACAATAATACAAACAAATACTCCTAATGACCATTTTAGAGGTCAAAAAAAAAGCTGTGTTTTCTGAATGTGTTACACACCACCACATGAATGATGGCTGAAATTCTGGGAATTACCCAGAGCAAAACCACACCAAAACCCCCACAGTGTGCCCCTACAAAGTGCAGAAACCACAGAGTCCAGCAGGTCAAATCACCCTTCCCAGGATTTACAACAATCCCAGCAGTGAATTTAGAACTTGCCTCTGTTTCCAGCCTCAGAACCTGCAGTCACCTCTCATGCCACAAAAACAGGAGCCAACCAAGTTAGCTGTGTGAGGAGGTTTAAAAAAAAAAAAAAAAAACAAAGTCATATATCAAACTTTTCTCCACCTGATAATCGTACAGAGAGGCTCAGCACTTTTATCACATTGTTCCTCAGGAGTGTCCCGGTTCACACCAGAGTTACAACTGAGAGCAAAACCAGAAGTGAGGGTACATGAGCAAACTCTCTATACAATAGCTTCCCATCAAAGGTAAAACCAGACATCATTTTTCTTGCAGTGAAATATAACCACTCCTAGGGAAAGGAAAGAAAAGAGCCTCAGAAAGGCACACATTTCATATCACAGAGCTGTGTGAAAGATTGGGCCAGGAAATGATTCTTTTTACCAACTGAGGGCACTTCCATAGTTTAGGCATGTATTTTATGTCCCTGAAGATGCAAAGCTTAAGATTGGTCCAGGGCTGAGCATCAGACTCTTTAACAAATACCAGATTAGATTGCTTACATTCCTTTCTCTCAGCTGATAAATTTGTAGTTTATATGTAGGTTAGCAGGCATAGCTTTATGGAAAGGTATCAATATTGTATTGTTATACATCCACATTATAATTTTTAACTAGATTTTGAATGTGAACAGATTCATGGTGAAATCAATAATAATTTGAATATTTTATCCTACAGTTTTTTCCTCCAATATTGGCATATGAATTATACATTTAAATTTAATAGACAATGTGGGAAATATGGTTATTTAATTCATGTTTTATAAATAATTATAGATTGGGAACTGTGATATATATTATATAAAGATATGTATGTGTCTGCTCAACCCGCACGTTTCACGAACTTCTGGAAAGCACCTCCCTTATCTTCCGGGTTCCAAAAATGGAAGGTGAGAACGACTTGCTCCTGCCTACGTGCAGCTCAGCTCATCGGGACTCGCAACGGTCAAACGCTACACCGGTCATCACACACCTCTACGGCAGTTACTCAAAGCAAGGACTAACTCTGGACATTAGCATTTGAATGTGCCCAGGGACCCTTTCGGGATTTAATGTAAATAAAGTTAATGGTCGATGATTAGAGAAACAATGGGAGGAAAGTTGCCGAGGGGGAAACTAAGTGTATTTAAGTTGGGTCTTTAGGTGGGCAAGTTTGTGAACCCAGCTAGAGGCACTGGCTGCCAGGTCCTGTGTCCCTGGGGTCACCCTTGACTCTGCTTTTCCCGGGAGAACTTCGGTCAAGTAAGTTTGCTGTTCGTGGGGTTCGTATTGTTTTGTTTTTATTGTTTGAAATTGTTATAATTTGGTTCTAAATTTTGTGATTTGGATGTTAATAAACCAAACTATTGAATTTGGCAATAAATTTGTCCTGGCGTTTATAACAATTTTGGCGCCCAACGTGGGGCCAGTTTTGAATATTCTACGGATCCCTGCTTCTGACCGGGGGGCGCCCCGCCGTAAAAAGCGGCCTGGCAGAGCGGGTAAGTCCGGAAGAACGAACTGGCTTTACGAACCCAGAACCCACAACAGCAAAGGAATTAGGCATTAGGACAAGCTAGCTTGGGGGGGCTCGGGAACTCAGCAGGGGTTTTCCCCTGGAACCGCGGTATTGTTTCACTCGTAAAAATCTAAGTGCACGAAGAATCCACGCAGGAAAAGGACCGTAAGTATAGCGTGGTTGAGTGGGGGTGACCAAGTGCTTGAGAACGTGTATGTGTGTGTGAGTGTGTGTGTGAATGAGACGTGATTTATCACGAAGCGAGAGCGGACCTTAAGGTCGCGTTTCCGCTGCTCCCGCGAGGGACACGGCCGACCGACGGGGAAGCGATTGGAACGCGTGATATTTCGCTTCGTGTGTGAGTGCTACCCGACGGGGTGGGGGAGGTCACCAGGGGGTCCTGAAGGAAAGAGGACGTCCCTTTTTGAGTTCGGGGACGAGTAAGCCTTCTTGACCGCGACCAGGGGGGTCGCTTAATTTTTTCGGTGGCGGTTACAGAGCCCCGCCGTTAACCGAACATCCACGGAACGGTCATCCGTTGGATCATTAAGTTAACGGCATCGAGTTCGGAAACTCGGGATTTAATTTTTGGTATCCCATAACTTCTGTGCCACGGGGAGTATGGGATCAGATCTCAGCAGAGATCGGGAGGATTCCTTAAGGGAAACCTCAGCGAGGGCTGCTCTTGAAATTCCTCGGAAAAGTCCATTAGGAAAGTTGTTGCAAGGTTGGCAAGAATGCCCAATTAGGAGAGGAGCATCTAAAGATCGGATGATTTATTTGTGTATGAATGTTTGGGGAGGAAAGGAGATAGGACCTAATATTATATGGCCTGTGTTTGATACTTTTGACGAATGGGCGTGGGAAGCTCTGTGGGAACATGTAGCGAAGAAGAAAAGGAGAGAATTTGAGGAATTGGCATATGTTCTGTTATGGTATGAGGTACGAGTAAAGCTGTGTTCTGAGGAAAGGGAAACACGGAATGAACTGGACTACGGGATAAACTTCTCTCACGGCTCGGTGGCCCCCGTCCTGCCAGCCCCTACCCCTACCACTTCCTCCTCCCCGGCCTTCTCAGGGGCAGAGTTAGCACTGCCATCCGAGACCCATGCGGAGCCCCGAGCTCAGCGGCCACTCCAGAAACCTCCCTCCCGTTCAAGGAGATTCCCGAGAGGGAATCCTGCCCCCGTTTCTGGTCCTGACCCCGCACCTCGGCCACCGACGCTAAAATATGGAGAAAAAGAGAAGAAGGGTAAGGAGATCTTGAAGAGCCCGGGAGGGATTCGGGGTGGGACAGTTGGTGTGAGAGCAAGAATGGCCCGGGAGGAAAAATGGGGGAAAAGAAGCATTCCCGTAAGAAATTTGACAGTAGAGCAAAACAGAAATTACCAAAGGTGAATTGGAATGCATTAGAGAATAACTAGTGGTGTTGGGAAGCGTGCAAATTAGAAATGCGAGAATTCACGTGAGTCTGCAAAAGGAGAAAAAGATAGAAAAGGGATTAAAAGGAATCTTGCCTACTCTTTTCCTTGGTGGTGGTAGATCTTTTACTTCAGGCTGAATACATTTTGGAGACTCCCTAGAGTTGTGTATTTTGCTTTAAGAGTTTTTTTTCTCCTGGACGAGATCGGCGGAGTTGTTTTTTTTCTTTTTTTTCTTCTTTTCACTAACGTGGGAATGGAACGAAACCCGCCCCTTCCCGCAAGCGGCAGGGCGAGTCAGTCCATGGTTGCCGGGAGACGAAGGAAAGCGGCAGCTTTAAAGTGATTAGACGAGGCTGCCCGGGACAGAAAACCGCCCTGTAAGGCGAAATAGGAAGCAAAAATGGATAAAAGTATTGAGAGAAGAGACCAAGAATGAGAGCTATACTTATGCGTAGGAAATACCTAGGTGTTTGTTCTTGAAAAGCTGAAAATATATCTTCCTTTTAGTTGTCTGTCTGCTGCATGTGAGGATTTTGTGCAGATCAAAAGGTTGATAGTATGGTGGATGTAGCTCATCTATGTTTAAAACAATTGCTACATTTTGAATTCGGATTGTTAGCTTGAGCAGGAATATGGCATTTGTGTTAGCAGACAGTGTACTGCAAGGGTTTTGTGTGTTTCAGTTTTTCTTTCAAAAGGTTGAAGCATGTGGCCGGTGAAGCCAAAATTAGAGTGGCTGTTGAGAGGCAGGAAACTAAATCTTTCTGTCGAGATAGTGTTAGAATGGTAATTGGAGTCAGGATTCTAGTATTAAGTTGGGAAAGTGGTATAATTCTCTGTGTTGGTAGTTACAGGATTTTTCTTTATTCTTTGCAGTTCCTATTCTGTATGTATTTTATCTAGTTGGGAACCGGGATTCTTAATTTTAATTATTGACTCCTTAGAAGGAGATGGTTTGTGTTGTCCCTTTGATATTATGTCTTCTTACTTGCTCCTCAATTTGGAGGATGTGAACCTTGAGGTTGCCCTGGTGCCTGTGTTTTCAGGGGTGGAGAGTAAGTGATGTATGAGAGGCAGCATTTTGTCACCGGTGTTAAGTTTGGTCAGTGTTTGCTTGTGTATTTAAGTTTAATAATACGCAAGAATGGATAGCAAATACAGGAGCTTTACTTTGGGAATTAGGCACAAGTTATCTCGAGTTTGTTTGTTAAGAAAGGCTAAGTTTGTGAAGTTTTTTTTTGGACTGAAGTAAAAAGCAGTAGTGTTAATGTTCTGATAATTGTACTAGATAAAGCTGTCTGATTACCGGGGCCTGATGTTTACAGTGACTCCTGGCTTTGGAAAACTTTTCTGGGCTTTAAGTTCCGAATTTAAGTAATGTATGGTTTATTACAGAGTAAGTTCTGCTCTTTGTAATAGTTTCTTCTATTTGGTGTGCTTTGTTTTTTTTCTGTCTTGTTAAAATACTCCCCCAGGATTATGGGTGAGGTCTTAAGTTTTTCTCTTAATTTGTACAAATTTTGCTTACTGCTCACTGATTGTTTGAATTGGCTCTCTGATGAAGTGAAGAAGTCACTTCAGCTACTGCTGCAGGATTGTATCTTGCCACGCTGAAATAGGGGTCTGCAGCTGATCCTGTCTGTGAGAACAAACCAAAATAAGAAGTGTCGCCATCAAGCTAACAGCAGAGCTGAAAGGTCCGATAGTGCTTCTGGAATTGTGTTAATTTTGCTGATCATTAGGGGTGGCTGAAGCAAGGGTGAGAAGCAGTTGTGAAGGCAGATGCTTCTTGGGGGCTGAGTGAGAATGGCCATGGCAGGGTGCACATCGAAAATAGGGACAAGGTGGTCCCATTGTCTCACTCAAGTTGCGTCCTTCTTTTGGCTGTGTGTATCTGAGAATGTGCTGAGTAGGGGTCTGGAATATAAATTTGTAGTTCAGTTAATTAGCAGTAGTGCAGACTCATTACACTGAGACTGTAGAAACTGAGTGAGGATGTGTGTAACCTTAACAGCTGATTGTCCTGGAAACTGCTGTTGTCACCGAGCATTGTAGGATACTGGGTTTTATGAATGTTTGTCTGTATGCCAAATCACTCTGAATGTGCTGAGTTTGATTCTTGAAATAAGCCCAAATTGTTTGTGCTCATCTATGATTTTTTTAAACTGAATTTTTCTTTAAAAAGCTAAAACCTGTGTTAATACTATGGGATTTGGAGCAGTCTTAGTGTTTATTGTTTGCTCGCTATATATCCAGTGGACATTGTCAGAAGTATTGGTAGGATGTAAAAAGAATTGTTTGTATGTTTCAGTATAAACCTCGTTTAATAAGAAGTAAAATTTTCTTTCTGATTTTTCCTGTAACAGTACAAAAAAGGGGAAAAATTCTGGATTGTATGGTACATTGGGTGAATAGTGAGGTGAGAATCATAGTGATCCAGGGACAAAATTGTTTTTATGGTAAAGGTGTGAATGTACTATTAGATAACTTGTTCTAATATTCAGATTTTCTGAATGGTAGACATGACAGGGATTCTCTCTATACAATATTCTTGTAGTATTGGGCTGGTTTGGAATTTTGTATTAGGTAAATTCAATCTGAGGAAGTTGCAAGATTTCGATGTATATTCATGAGATACAACCAGGAGATAAAGTACTGATCAGAGCTTGGAAAGCGGTGTCATTAACCCCTCATTGGGAGGGACCCTTTCTTGTCCTTTTAACTACAGATACAGCCATCCGAACAGCTGAAAGAGGCTGGACACGCCTCCAGGGTTAAGAAACTAACAGCCCCGAGGGAAAACCCCGAATGGAAGGTCATCTCTTCCCCCGGAGATCTGAGGGTCCGGCTGCACCGAGGATGCCAACACCCTGGAAACATTAAGCTGCAGCCTAGAGGAGCCTCAAAGGAAACTTAATAACCACCCGACAAGGAGGACTGAGAGAGGGAAGGGTAACCAGAAGGAAGGTGTTAGAACATCAGGAAGGGTGAATCCGGAGCTCCAGAAATTTAAAGAGAAAGAACTCCAACCCCAGGATATCAGAAACAAATGGCAGAAGAAATATCCATGCGCTGCTCTGAACCTGGATGCCCCTGCAATCCATATATCCATTTCAAATACAATTATTGTCTTGAAATTTGGGTGGTGCACTGCAAGTGGGGGTGGGGGGGCCGCTGGGGTTATGCCCCAGGTGTTCTGAGGAAAAACAGACTCTGACTATGCGATTCTTAAACTGTGCCACACGTTTGGGATTGATAGAACCAAATTATCCCGGGTGGTATTCAATATACGAAAAGGGGTTAAAGGGAAAATTGGATCTAAAGGCCCAAGTGTTAGCCACGAAGTGCCGTCGAACTAATGTAGTGCCAGAACAAGTAAAGTAATCTCGGTGGGGAATTTTTGAAAAGGAGGTATGCCGTCCGAACCACCCCGAGGGTCCGAGCAGAGAGCCCCTGCTGTCGCGAAGAAACTTCCCCGTTGTTCGGTTGCAACCCGACAGACGCTGGGCCAGACAGAGGGAAGCTTCTGCGGATCACTCTAGGGGGTGTGAACCAGGCTGTGCGCTTGGTGAAGGGCTAGCCCTGTGACCTAAGGCTCCTCCAAAAAGTTACCCCTGTTAAGGCACAAGTAACTAGCTGGCACTCAGAGGCAGTCAAGGACATGGGAATTGGAAAGATAGAAGAAAAGCAGAAAAGGCAAACATGGTTCAGGAATCGCTGATCAGGTGTTTCTCCAAGGAGGAAAAACAATTAAGTAAAATACAAAACATGAATTAAAATTATTGACAAAAGAAAAGAAATGGGGGAATTGTGGGAAATATGGTTATTTAATTCATGTTTTATAAATAATTATAGATTGGGAACTGTGATATATATTATATAAAGATATGTATGTGTCTGCTCAACCCGCACGTTTCACGAACTTCTGGAAAGCACCTCCCTTATCTTCCGGGTTCCAAAAATGGAAGGTGAGAACGACTTGCTCCTGCCTACGTGCAGCTCAGCTCATCGGGACTCGCAACGGTCAAACGCTACACCGGTCATCACACACCTCTACGGCAGTTACTCAAAGCAAGGACTAACTCTGGACATTAGCATTTGAATGTGCCCAGGGACCCTTTCGGGATTTAATGTAAATAAAGTTAATGGTCGATGATTAGAGAAACAATGGGAGGAAAGTTGCCGAGGGGGAAACTAAGTGTATTTAAGTTGGGTCTTTAGGTGGGCAAGTTTGTGAACCCAGCTAGAGGCACTGGCTGCCAGGTCCTGTGTCCCTGGGGTCACCCTTGACTCTGCTTTTCCCGGGAGAACTTCGGTCAAGTAAGTTTGCTGTTCGTGGGGTTCGTATTGTTTTGTTTTTATTGTTTGAAATTGTTATAATTTGGTTCTAAATTTTGTGATTTGGATGTTAATAAACCAAACTATTGAATTTGGCAATAAATTTGTCCTGGCGTTTATAACAGACAACCTCTGAGGAGACCATTAACTCGAACATTCTTGCAGCAATTAGCTTTTATCTGCTATGGATCAATTTCAGCATTTTCTGTTTGAAGTAGAAAGCGGTAGTAAGTGCCAAACTAAAGACGAATCGCAGCCAAGAAAAAGCTTTTTAAGAAAAGCAGATGCCAGGCAAAAAATGTTTTTCTTTTTTAAACTATCCACACCCCAAAACACTTCTCGATGATCCCCCATCACCTTCCTCTCCCTTAGGCTGCTATGCCAGAGGCAGCCCTTGGCTGGCCAGTTTGTGCCGATGCTTGCACAGAGTTTGTCGACTCCGTGTCTGGGATAATAGGGAATAATTCTGGGACAATTCCCACTTTAAAAAGCGTTTAACCAATCCCCTTTAAAACTCCCAAGCACGGCGAGTCAAGTTGATGGGTGGGGTAGGTTTTTTGCACTTAAAGTCCCCAGCTGGTATTGAGCTGTTGAAAACTACCTAAATAAACAGCTCTTTTCCTAATCCGGGTTGTTTTGGTAGTGCTGATTGCTCTGTGATGACTTTAAAGGTAGACGTCTCAAAGGTCTGATTAGTATTTGAGTGTCCCCTCCTGAGCATCAGGTGAATTACTGATCACCTCGCAGCTAACGCTAGAAATTTAGCAGTGATTGATGAGGACCCTTCCCATTTCCTTTATTTATAGGCATAAGAGTAAATCTGGAGGGATCAGTGACCCCTGGAGCATGTCCTGCATGTGCTACTTCAATACTTTGATTCCTGAGCTAGAGGAAACACTGTAATGTACACACTTACATGATTTTGCTGCATCAGATTTGTCATGGGTATCTAAATGTTAAATTATTAAGTTGACAGGTATTCAGATTCGTCTGTGCTCCTGAATACGAAATTACCCATATCCAGAGCAGCACCAGGCTTACCTCTGCTGTGGGCAGCAAGTATTTCATTGTATATCCTCATGACCTCCAGACCTGGTACAGAATTCTTTTCCACTTTAATTACAGTTTCATGGTCACCACTGACAAGAAAGGAAATGGTTTCGAGTTCCTTTATCTAGAATTAACTCCAGGTTGTCAGATAAACACATTTTCCAAACTCAAATCTCTTAGCTGAGCCCTGAAAGAGTCAGTGAAACCCATGTGCTGGCTGCATTGACTGAGTGATATTTTGCCAGGAAAGATGCTATTTCAGCACCATGACTTATTGCACAAAAACTTGAATAGGCTCTCTCAAGAAACAGCACTTCTCATCCACTTCAGGGCAAGAGGAGAGAATAGTCCCTGATGGATAATCACCTTCCCTCTCATCTTACACGCTCACTCTTCACCAGCAAGGGCAGCAGCAATGCAAACAACCAGGCTTGCTTTAGGAAAATCCCAGCTACCAGCTGCTCTCCAGCTCACTGCAATAGCACCAGAGTGGGCTGGGAAAGGTCCACCACAAAAACCTTCTATTGAGACAGGAAGAAGTAGTGAGTTGCCAGCCTTTGTCGTTCCTGAAGGAACCTTCAGCATTCCAGGGTCTCAAATGGTAACTGAGAAGCATCCACAGTACCCCAGAACTGGAGACCATCAACATGTTATTTCTCAGTGCTTGGGCTTTTTAATTATTTGCGTCATTATTTGTCACACTTGCCTTCCTCCCAGCACATCCCTTCCCCTCTCTGTCCCTGAGGGCTGGTGGCCATGCTGCGGGCAGCCACTAGAGGATGCTCCCAGGGTCTTGGGTGGTGGCAGCAGCAGGTCTGGCTGACAGGCAAGAGAAAATTCTCCCAGTCCCTCCTCTGGGGCTGCTCCTTTCTCTCCTGCAGCATTAACACCCATGCCCTCACACACCTGCGGGATAATATTCCGCTGCTGGAGGTTAATTTCACGTTGTGGTGGCAGGGGGTGAGGCAGCACAGGAATTTCCCAATATCTCCAAACCCCTGTGAGGCAAGTGGGAGATGGTATTTCAGAGCAAGCAAAACTCCTCAGCAGTGCAGCGAGTGAGAGCCCGGCGCCTCTGCGTGCCTGACACAGCTGAGTGCTGCAAGGAGGAGGCTGCAGCCGCAGGAGGGGGTCCTACCCTCCCTTCTGCCCACTCCAGCGTGAAAGCAGAGCCGGCTGCAGGTCCTTCAGCAGAGCCTGAGGACCCCGGGGATGCTTCCCTTGCACTCAGATACAACATCCCAGGGCCCCTCTGCAGCTGCTGAGTTGAATTCCTCCCTGGTGTAAACACTTGGGTGGGTCTCCTAGGGCAGCCCTGCTCACCTCTCTGGCCTGGTGATTATCCAGTAAGCTGCTCATGCCAGCTCACTTTTTATAAAAGCATCTCTAGATTTCAGCCCAGGGTTTATTTATCGAGTTTCTCTGCACTTTTCCTTTCTCCTGCACTCCTGCCAAGACTCAGAGATGGTGCAAGCCCTGGAAGAAAATAGAAAATGCCAAGCTTGGTTTTTTAGGTCACCGTACATGCTTATCTGCTTTCAGAATACATAAGCCACAGGATGTCATCTCCAGTCAGTACAGAAGGATAAGGACCAGAACGTGGGTTTGGCTGTAGATATGAATATATCGGGATCACGGTGGGGAATGTTTGTATACAAGCAGCCTTTTTTAAACCAGAGCCCTCTTCCTCTTTCCTCTAAGGTTCCATATTCTTCTGGCAACAAAGGTCTCTTTATATCTCTGGGGTTTCATATTCCACCCAGCAGCCTATCGTAGGAGAGCACAAATCTACTAAATAGTAAAATGAGGGATTACTTCCACTCATCTGTTGACAGACATTTCTCCAAATTGGATCAAATGATTAAAGGTATTAGAATGACGTCTTGCAGATCCAGATCAAATCATTTGAAACCTTGGGAGTGTTTCTCCTTTGCTTGGAAGAAACCACCAGAAATAGTTGTAGGTGCTAATTGCCCATTATTCTCATTAATGTGAAATTGTTAACTGGGACCTTCGAATATTTTACTTACTTTAATCCTAAGCGGGGAACTTCAGGATGGAAGGACCGTGCAGTGGCTCGCTTCCCGATGTGCCGTTCGGGATCTCTTCCGACGCCTGAATGGTTCTTCCTCAAGTTGCTTACGCTGAGAAGAGGGGTCCAGGCTGTGAAATCTTCCAACATCTCCCACTACAAAGATGGCACTGCTGAAAGTCAAATTCAATCAGAAGAAACGGGTAAAACTAGCGCAGGGACTATGGCTCATGAACTGGTTTTCGGTGTTTGCTGGAATCCTTGTTTTTAGCATGGGATTGTTCCTCAAAATTGAGCTCCGGAAGCGAAGCGAAGTGATGGACAATTCTGAAAGCCACTTTGTGCCCAATTCTTTGATATTGATGGGTATATTATCCTGCGCCTTCAATGGTTTTGCTGGAAAAATTTGTTATGATTCTCTGGATCCTGCTAAATTTGCCAAGTGGAAGCCTTTGCTGAAACCTTACCTGGCTCTGTGCTGCGTCTTTAACATGCTCCTTTTCCTGGTTGCTCTGATTTGCTTCCTCATGCGGGGCTCCCTGGACAGCACCCTGGCCCAGGGGCTCAAGAACGGCATGAAGTTCTACCGGGACACGGACACCCCCGGGAGGTGCTTCATGAAGAAGACCATCGACATGCTCCAGATCGAGTTCAAGTGCTGCGGCAACAACGGCTACAAAGATTGGTTCGAAATCCAGTGGATCAGCAACAGATACCTGGACTTCAGCTCCAAAGAAGTGAAAGAGTAAGTGACCTGGTGGGGTTTGCATCGCGTTGTTTCGATGTTGGATCAATATGGTCCTCAAGTGCCCACAGGCACTGACTGCAAGGGGGTCTGTGTAAAATGGGGTCTTGTGTAATAAAGCATCCCAAATGACCAGCTAGATTGCCTCCTCCCCTGACAAGTTCCTCCAAAGTCATCCATAACATGAAATAAAAAGCATCAAACTACAATTCCCACTCTTACTCAGCGTGATGTAATAGTTTAGACTATAGACTTAATAGTTTTTGCCCTTCTTTTACTGCTTTATAAACCCATTACCTTGAGCCACACTACCAAATTCAACAGGAAAGTATCAGAACTTTACTAATCCTTAAGCAGATGTCAATGTGATTTATTAATTTCCAAAAAAAAGAATTCCTTGGAGATATACTGTTGATACCACTTTTAAAACTCCGCTTAGATATTGGCAGCTAATCAGCCACATGGAAATAAATAGGGGCAGTAACACTTTGCCAGTAACCCATGTGTTTTAGATCCTTAAGATTTAGAATTTTGTTTTGATATTCACTCAATGGATTGCTTCAGTGCTAAGATAATACTGAGCATCGATTGATGTTCCTAGCTTTACACAGTGGCACTTGTAGCCACACGTATTTTAAGTTCCGTCCTGTGCCTAATTTTTTAAAACCTCACATGAAAGCAACACTAGTTTATTGTTTCTATACAAACCAGACCAGGTTGTTGACCAGAAACACCTTAATGGCTTTGATGTCAGGTCCCAAAGACGCATTAATCCCAAAATCAGGTTAGATGCAGTAAGCCCAAGCAGAAAATAAACATGAGAACAAAATGAACCGTTGAAATTAAAAAAATAGCATTAGGCATAAATACCCAGAACCTTTATAAAAAATTGAGCACCGGGAAAGAGATGGTTATTCTGGGTTCTTTGGGAACATCATTCATTAACATTTATGCTCTCTGGTTGCATAATGGGTCCTGTAAACTGGAAGCAATCTGCCTTTTAAATATATTGCCTGTATTAAAAATGTCTGAAGCAATTTTGAAAAAAAGCTTTGTTTATCTCTTGGGATCTATTGGGATCCCTGCCTGACTGTGTAAATGGTGTTTCACTTGTGTGTGTCTCTCTGCATGTTCTTTTGACTTGTTGGGTGGTCTGGTTGTTTTTGCAGTTGGGAATGAGGGCTTAGTGAAAATTGTTGCAGATTTAACCCCTTGCACTGCAGGGTGTTATAACAAATACATTCACTGTTGAATAAGGGGGTGTTTCCATTGCGAAGGTATGCCCGTGGGTATAAATAACTACTTGAAAAAACCTTGCCAGCATTATATGGAGATTTGAGAGCTGTAACTTAATCCAGCAGCAGTGGAAGGGCAATGCACAGAGGGAAAACAAGGTTATACTGTCCTTAATAACTGATGCCTTGTTTGGGACTGAGACTCAAGGTAATTTCTTTGTACTACTGAGGCAGGAAATAGGGCATCAAAAATCTACAAATGTGTTTTAGTGAATTCAAGGTTTGTACTGTGTGGTGGTGCACAATCTCTGTTCCCATTCCTGGTGGGATAGTCTGGTCCCTTTGAAGCCAATAGTAAAGTTCTCCTTAGCTCCAAGGAAGGTGGGAGTCTGTCCTCCACAATGGGATTGTTATATTATTTGTAGAGCAAAAGCCTGATCCAATATCCAATCTCTCTGAAACGGGTGGAGCATTTACACGTGAATGGGAATTAGACCCAATCCAGAGCACACTTTACATTTAGAGAGAAAACCTCAGCTGTGTTTGCTGTTTAGATATATTTAGGTCATGACTGCAAGGTGGAATTTCCCTTTACCAGGCTGTTGGAATCACCTCTTATGACACAATTTTAAAATATCCATATAGAAAGCTACAAGTGGCCGTGGTGGTTTTTGCCTCTCTACACCTCCTGGACTCTCCATTCTGTGATTTTCTAAGCAAAATGGCCTGGTTTAAAACTGCAGTCCTTTTATTGTAGTCTTTTTGCAGAGTCAGTAGAACTACTTGCCTTCTAAGTTATCTTGCATCTAAACCTGTCCTAAGACACCAGGCTAAATGACTGTTTACAGAGAACAACCACAGGATCAGATGAACAATAGTTGGGGAGCTCCTGCGAGGACTTTGGAAATTTTGCAACATCCTGTTGCTGAAGCACATTTTATGTTTTCAATACTGGCTACCCTCCCAAGCCAAGAATAAATGCACAACCCCTCCCTGGAGCTATTATCATCAAAAAGAAGCTATTAGGTTTGCTGGATCAATGCTCTAGCTGGATATAGTTGGTTCCAAGGCTGCTCTGGGTTCTTTCCCAAGCTCAGGTCAGCTCCAGCACCTCCCTTCCATCCTAACTGTGTGGTGACCACTCTTTTTGCCCCTCCTGAATTCTCTCTGCCATTTACTTTTGTTACAAGTTAATTCCTTTGAAGAAGTGACCGGAGAGTGTGCATTTCCACCAGGAGGAGTTAATTACTCGGTGTGGCCTTGACATAGAAAAGGATTTCGGAGAGGAAGGACACCCCGGACAAACACTGCTGTGTGAACAAGGGGACACAGAGAAAAGGCATCCTCCTTGTCTTTGCTTTCCTTCCCTGTGCAGATTTGCTCCTGGATATCTTCGTGTGTCTGTCTGTGTGTCTGTGTGTGTGCATTCACGCTCCCTTCTGCCCTTGCCCGTAGCCGGATCAAAAGCAACGTGGACGGGCGGTACCTGGTGGACGGTGTGCCCTTCAGCTGCTGCAACCCCAGCTCCCCCCGGCCCTGCATCCAGTACCAGGTCACCAACAACTCTGCCCACTACAGCTACGACTACCAGACCGAGGAGCTCAACCTGTGGCGCCGCGGCTGCCGGGAAGCGCTGCTGAACTACTACAGCGGCATGATGAGCTCCATGGGCGCCGTCATCATCCTCGTCTGGCTCTTCGAGGTAACCTCTCCCCTCAGACACCCCTCAGCCAAGCGCCAGCTCTGCAGCAGCGGGGCAGCTTTCAGCGTGGGCTTCTGAGGGAAAATCAAACCTATCTAAAATGAATTTCCCCATTGTTTGGCTGAGAAAATATCTAACATCCGAGTAAGGGCTGAAAAGTCCCAGGCTGGAAACAGGGGTGGAGGGGCTGTGGCATCACAGACCCCTCTTAGCAGGGTGCGGAGCATCCCACGGCAAGAGGGGGAAAAGGGAGTGATTTTCTGTCAAAGGCAAGGTGCTGAGCAGGGCAGAGAGTGCAAGGGCTCTGCTGTCCAGATGCACGAGTTTTACATGTGTCACCATTTGTGGGGAATGAGAAATACAAAAAAAGCAGCACATCAGAAAGATATGAGAGCAATTAGGGGGACAGAAAGTGCAGTTAAAGGGTTTACATGCTGAACAAAATAAGGCTTTAAGCCACACACGGTGGAACGATTTCAAGGCAGCGTAGGCACCTTCATCAGCTCCACCAAGGTACTTGGTCAGAAAGAGTGGTTTAGGTGGAGCAGGTGGATTAAATTGATTTTATTCTGCTTCCCAAAACCACAATGCAAATGCAAACAGGTGCCAACACTGCCCAAGGCAGGTGTCTGTGGGCACCATAACTCAAAGTGCAGCTTGGCTGATAAAATACTGTTCATTCAATGCAATGAATCTCCTGCCCCTGGGAGATGCCACTTTTGTAGCCAGGGCGTTTAATCATCATTAATGCTTGGGGAGCGTGGGCTGGCAGTGGCACGAGGGCTGGAACGTGAGGTGCTGGATGTGGAGATCAGGCGGGACCCGCTGGTAAAAGAGAGGGGGCAGCTCCTCGGGGTGCAGCAGAGCCTTTCCTATCCTTGGAACAGCTGCCGCATATGGCATTGCCTATTTTAAATGATTCAGCTGCCTTGTTAAAAATTTAGATACATGCAAATTAAAGAAAGATGAGTTACATTTTGATACAAGCACTGGCCTACTGCCTTCCAGGAATTAAGATGCTTTTTAGAAAATAAACACCTACCTAAATCTGTGTATTGAAAAAAAAATATCATGAAGTTACTCCATGTTGTATTTTTTTAAAAATAGCTGCTCCAAACTGCAGAGAAATGAACTACCTCTTTACACTATTATTCTGGTAAGAAAAGGAAGAGAAGGTCTTTATTTTAGCCCAGATTCAAATGCAGAGCTCTTCAAGAGAGGGAAATTTCAACTCTATTTGAAAGTCAAAGAAATTCAAAAACTCAGGGGGAAAATGTACAAAAATACCAATTCCAGCTGCAAAAAATCATGACTAGGAACCTGTAACATACCTCCACTAACTTGCAAGCGATTAATGACAGTGATATGTTAACATTAATAGCAGTGATAAAAATGCAGTATTTTATGTCTAACTCTTCAAAGTACACCTGGGTATTTTTTTCAACTTGTGGCATAATGAGAAATGAGATCTCTTCTTTTCTTTGTCATTTTCAAAATAGAAGATGAGACTTTTTTTTCAGGCAATCAGAGGACTTTTAGGGCAAAACTTGAAAGAAACAACATGATCCTGGGTTACAATAACTTGCCCTCCTAAATATTCATTATTTGCCTGATATACTACCATAAAGGGCCTAGATTTGGGTCTGAAATTCCCTTTGCTTTTAAGGCAAACTTTGAAGAGGGAAAGGAAAGCAGGAAACAGACAATAATTTGGTTTCCCTTGAAATACAACCACTTCCTTTAAATTCCAGTTAGGATAGGAAACAATTTTATGCTGAGCAGGAGGGCAGCAGAGGTTCCAACTCCTGGCCAAGGTAAGTGTGGGTCTGAGCAGGGTGAGCCCAGGGGCAGTGGTTGTGCTGGCTCTGCACTTCTCATTTCCACTTTGACTTCCTGGGAAGGCACAGAAAAGTGCAAAAGCAAAATCCTGGGTTGCTTTACACCTGCAGCCACCATGGACTCAGACCAGGTACTTCTCCAGCAAAGCCGTTCTGGGGGCCATGGATGACTCTTCCAGCTGGGTTGCTGGAATTGAGGTGTGGGAAGGGTGAAGAGAACATGGAGGGAAATACTAATCACAGCTGTTACTCTGAGCTGTAGAAAACGTGCCAAACAGGTGCAGGGACCTCAGGGAAGGCCATTTCTCTTTCACCTTTCTATATTAGGCACAAGGAAGAATGAACATATTTTGAAACATCAGAACTATTTGAAAAGAATGCTAATATCTAGAAGCTGCTTTTCCTAACACAAGCTGTAGGCTTCTCATGTGTGACAACCAGTCATGAGGATGACAAAAAAAGATCACACCCTGCTCTGGCTAAGCCGCCTCAGGCTAAACCCTGGCAAACAGATGGGCTTCGCTGCAGAAGGTCAAGAAGAGCAAGCCTGAATGTCTTCTTGACCTGCCCTAGCCAGCAAAGAGGAAAAGAGAGGTTCAAGGGTTCCCTGAATAAAGCATTTCAAAAGGAATAGAGGGCTGAGGCTGATTCCTGAGATGCTCCAGGTCCTGTATTAGTGCAAACATGTGGATCTCTATAGGTCACAGCTGCCACAACAGCCAGGACCCTGGTGAATACCTCACACGTGCCAGAGAGCAGGCCCAGGCTGAGCTGCAGGAGAGCACTGAGACACTCACAGGAGGCATGCTGCATGTCCTGTGTTGGAGAGTAAACTCTCTGATGCATTAACAGGAGGAGTGAACTCCTGGTGATCTCCAAACCCAGCCCAGAGGCAGCAGGGACCCTCCAGATGGACACAGTTTGCTCTCTTGGCCCAGCTGGAGAGGGTGAGCATGCTATGGTGCAGGGCATCCACCAGCCCAGCCTGCACAGCCCTAGCCCTGCAAAAAAACTGTGGCCACGTTCTTCCTGGCACTTTAAAGCTGCAGTAAAATGACAAGGGTTTCCATGACAGGGAAATCATTCCTCAACAAGACTGGCCTCGCTCCAGGGCTCTGACAACCCAGCCTTCTGTGCTAGACTATGGTTAAGCTCAAACCTACAACTTAACTGTGGTTAAGGTTGGAGGTTTAGCTGTGGCCTCACCAGGGCTGAGCAGAGGGGAAGAAGGATCACATTCCTCAACCTGCTGGCAATTATTCATCTAATGCAGCCAAGGATACCATTTTCCCACTTTGCCACAAGGGCACATTGTTGGCTCAGGGACAGCTTGGTGTCATCCAGAGCCCCGAGGCAGCTTTGCTGCCAAGCTGCTGTCAGCCACTCACTCCCAACACATATTGGTGCATGGGGTTATGCCTTCCCTGGTGCAAGACTGCAGCTAAACTGGTGGCCCCAGACTCTCTGTGATCACATAGGAGATAGACTAACTTACCAGATACTTGTCTAAAAACTTCCTGGGCTCTCTTCTCATCTGGCAGAGAAGGCAGGCTCAGGTCAGTGGAGGTGACATTTTGCATTGCTTTTAAGGAAATCTCAGCTTCAGGAGCTCAAAATCTTGCTTAGAAAGGTTTTTAAGAAAACAAAGTCTTAAACTGAGAGAAAATGTCACAAAATCTTATCCAAGGACAGGTCAGATGCTCAGGGCTGGACAAGCACCTTATTTTTTAAAAGCATGACAATATTTAATGACTTAGAGCCATCCAGGAAGCCAGTCCACCTCCTCTGGCTGTCAAATAGTGGCACTTGGCAAATCAGTCACAGAACAAAGCTCCTGCTGACATGCAGCAAGGCAGCACAAGTAGAGAGCAATGTGGAGGCCATTTCCTGCACCCAGCCCTGTTAATCTGCACTTGCAACAGCCACTAATTTCAAAGATATCAGCCCCATGAGTGACAGCAGCAAAACTGGGACTCAGAGTGGAAGGAAGATGTCAAAGGCTATAAATCCCAAGACTACTGTGATGGGATTTGTCATTTCTTGTGACTTTTATAGAATAGTGCTTTAACTGATTTAAATCATCATATTATTGGCTAGATGAGACTGTTTCCAGACTCAGAGCCCTAGAAACTTCCTTAGTGACCAAAGTGTGGCTAGTCATACATTCCTGTGTTAAGCAGTATGAACATTTGCCTTTGGATATGGAAGTATTTGTTGAAACTTGTTTGTTTGACCAGTGTTTTCCCTTTCTGATCTTGAGTGAAGGCAGAGAAATATGAACATCGGCTAATTTTGAGAGTAGCCAAGTGTAGCTTTAGTCTTCCCGGAGTTTGGAGACACTGATCATACACAAGCAGGATGACCACAGGCTGAGGAATGGTCCGTGGAAGCACACATTTGGGCAGTCCCTTGAGTCCAAAAGCCAGATGTGAATTCTGCCATTGGCCTCGCCACGTGGCTGAATCCCAACCTCAAATCTGCCAGCCCCTTTAGCCATCAGGGTTGAGGAGGACCAAAGGTAATCTGTTCCTTGGGAAATTGGATAGGGTGACAGAGGCATCGTTCTTCCCCTAGAGAACAAACCCTATGAGGTCCTGACAGCTGTATGTGTTCTCCATCTGAGCTTTACCCAGCACGTGAAGGACCAAACCAATCTTGCTGCCACCCCATCCCAACCACCAGCCCTACACGTCACCAGGCTGGCTCTTCTGGGAGCTGCTCTTCTTTCCTTCTCTACTTCACTCATCAATCACTTTCTTCATGAGCACCACAAGGGTGAGGTCAGATTGTTCTGAACTGTGTTCGAAGGCAGGAGGCTGGCTAAAAACACACTTTCTCTCTGGAGGCAGGCACAGGGTGTTGCCAGGGTCAGCAGTGTTACACAGTACAGTAGAAAAGGTCTCAGTCAAGGCTGCTGGGACTAGGTAATATTTAAACAGAAATACAAATTTGTTTTAGATGGAACCAGGGAGAGATCACCTGCTGCCTCAGTTTCCTTATTTGCACATACCTGTATTAAAACAAAATCAGAATCTCAAGCAGGCAAACTAACGGCTCAAATCCTAATGCTGGTCCGTTCTGCAGAGACGCTGATTCATTAATATCCCCTTGATCAGCTTAATATACTCACCAAACATATTAAGGTCGACGCAAAGTCAAAATGTTTAGCTCAAAGTAAGTGGACGGTGGCCAAGGACGGTGTTGCACACCCAAGCTGCCTTCTGGACATGCAGGGCACAGCAGCCAGGATGCATTAAAAGCTCCCGGGAAGGCACCGGTGCTGAGGGGGCTGTGGAGAGGCCCCTGGGCACAGCCCCACGGCAGCAGCCCGAGCTGCCCACCCGCAGGGGGCACGGGGAGGCAGGGAGGGAGGGCCGGCAGCGCCCGCGCCTGGCTGACGCTCTCCGCCTTTCCCGCTGCCTGGCACAGATGTCGGTGATGGTTGGCCTGCGCCTCCTGCACACCTCCCTGGAAAGCATCGCCAATCCCGAGGACCCCGAGTGCGAAAGCGAAGGGTGGGTCCTGGAGAACAGCCTGAAGGACACTTTCAAATCCGCGCTGGAGAATTTGAAAAAGCTGGGTAAGTTCAACCAGGTGGAGGCAGGAGCCGAAGGCGCCGAAGGAGAGGAAGGTGGGAAGACGCCAGCCATCACGACAGTCAGCTGAGCTGCTCATTGAGGTGGACTTTTTCTCAGAGAAAAATAACATAAACTGAGAATTGTGAATAATCTCCATTTTAAAAGCTATGTATCATCCACCAGAACACACATTTCTACGCATGGTCACTTTTGTATGTGGGAGCGTACCACATAGTGCACCTTGGGATAAAACACTTATCCACAATGTGAGTACACCATATCCGTATCCCTTTGGGAATATGACCCCAACTAGGACTTCAATATTCACGTGTTCCCTTATCAGAGACAGTTAGTTTAAGGAAAAAAAATAAAAACTAAAAAAAAAAGATTGCTGGCATCACATGGCAATATCCATTCCATCTTATTTTGAAATTAAAAGTGGAATTTGAAAAGTTAAGGGTTTTTTGCTCAAGTTGTTTCACCAGCGTACTTTCTGTACTTAAGCTTTTAAGGAGAAACAGATTGGGTTTCTGGAGAGTAACATGATAGAATTCAAAGAAAGAAGGATTTCCAGAATTGTATATAACTTAGTATACAGGTATTTTGACAAACCTCCCATATGTGATTTTTGTTGATGTGCTAAGCAATGGTATTTTCTGCTGTATTCTTAAGGTGTACATAGAACAAAATGCAAACTTATGCCGAGAATTTATGTACTAAGCAAAAATTGTAATTTAATGAAGCAGCCAAGCATCTTTATAAAAACAACATTCAGGTAAGATTCAGGGGGTTTGTTTCTCAGGGTTTTTTTGCAGGCTGTATATCTTGAATGCATGTGTTGTAGACTTACGCTTCACCTTCTATTTAAATTCTTCACAGAAGCTTAGAAGACTCATCTTTTAGTGGATGGAATCCAGGCTATGAGCATGTGCCAGTTATGGTTACTCTGGACATTTTACAGAGTATGTCATCTCATAACTTGCTCCAGAACATTCAAGCCCAACTATTTTTTAAGGCAAGAAAAAGACAAACCCAAATCCAGACAGGTCACATAGAACTCACACTTTAAATATTTAAAAGAGGCTTAGAAAGTGGATACCATTCATCCACAAGTACCTCAAGCCTCACCCTTTCAGGCCAGGGAAAACTAAGTTTAAATCAATCCCCAGTGTGCAAATTTTACTTTATCAGTAAGGGGGTACTTCTCATTATATCTTTTAAATCATAGGGAAGGCACATGTTGTATATGCTGCACCTCTCCAAACATAATGTCATAGCTGGAGGATCCTGTTATCAAGTTGGAATAAAATATGGAAAGAGTTTGCTGTGGTGTGCAGCCTCTAATAAGGGAACAGAGCATCATCTTGAGTTTATTTTCAACTGCCAGATAATTTCAGCTAAAGGGAAAGAAACCCGAGAGAACAAGCCCCAGCCCCCTGCACCAATGATTGCAGACACCTCAGCCCCTCCCTGCAAGCCAGGCACCACATTTATTTTTACCCTGGCTGTGCAAACCCTCCACTTCTCGGGGTGTACCTGGGAGAGGTTTCTCAATGGGTCCCTTCTCCCTGGCTGGTGGCCGGCCCTCAAAGGGAGCCATGTTTGCAGCTGCTCACCATTGCACAGCCCACTGGTTTTCATTCTTAATCACTTGTGCACTTGCCCCAGCAGCACTCAGCTCCTCCGGCTTGTGTCCAAATTCCTTCCAGGACAGACAGATCAGTTCAAGGCAGGACAAGTGGGGATGTGTCCGTACATCAAGCTGTAGTTTCCATCTCAGTGCCCAGGCTGTTTCAGGCCACTTGCACACAAGGTTTGATCTTGACAGGTGTCTGTAGTGTCCTTTCATTTTCTCAAAGCTGGTCAAAGCTTTCAGCTGCAGCCATGATCATGAATTTAGTCACAATAACGAATTTAAAAGTCACTCTCCCCTTCTGTGTGTAAGACTCGGACAAGGGCACTGACAAAAGGCCAACTTGCTACTCACCACAGCCTATCGTCTCTTGCTCTGCTGAGGGACAGAACTGTACAAGGCAGAGCAGCTCCTCCCTGCTCAGCAGGATGTCACTGGGGCCAGCTGCCCCTCTCAGCTGGTCCATTAGAGAAGAGCAGGACTGTGGATGGTACACGATGTGGCCACATCTACCTGAGAAGAGCTTTTCAGAGGAGTCACATGTGGATAGGAGCTGCGTTACAAGGATTAATTACAGTCTTTCCTTGGGAGGCTTCAGCAAGCTGTGATCTATACCAGTTATTTGACTAGATTGACTTTTCAAAGAGATCTAGATTTATTGCTGCCCTAGAAATCTGGCTTAGGCCACTAATTTAGACAGAACTCTCCAATTATTCACGGTCTCTATTTTTTATCAGGTTATTGCTAAAGCAACATCATAACAAATTCTCAAACCATTCTTTCAATGCCACACTGGAGAAACCAGTTCCCAGAGCAATGGTATCAGGCAGGTAAAGAGACCATCTGAGACAGGTTTATGAAGAACAGTACTGGAACCAGGGAACAAAGAGTATATGGGCTAATGCTGTCTAAAATAAAACCTCCTGGTTGATGAAGATCTTTGTGACATCTTATGATTACCACAAGATTGTAATACGACTGCTGTGTACAATATTACATGTAATATATCACTCGACCAATCTTACACATACCTACTCGTGATACTGCAAATGCTGTTCTAGATAAAGATATTTCTGCTGACTGCAAATGTAAATTTAGGTATTAAAATGTTATTGCAAGTAAAGATCTCTTTAAAGAAAATGTTTAAATATATACAATTTAATACAGATTTCTTTAATTTGCATTACTGCTGACTTTTTCCTTCTGAATTCATTTTTTGGACATGTTTTATGTATTCCTATTCATGGAAGTTTTCCCCACCTCTATGTAATGCTCCAAGAGAAAGCAAACTTCCCTCTTTTCATGTGCCCAGCTAAGCTCAGGATGTGCAAGCAGACCCCTAAATCACCTGCCTCTTACTAGAAACAGAATTCGCTGTGCTATTTTAATAGCATCCTCTTGTAGTACATAGGAATTAAAACATCTTCACAGCCCTGAATGTGATGTTCTGGTCATGCTGAACCAGTGAAACCATTGGCATCCTCAGGGTCTTTGACAACCAGCTGGGTTTATAACCTCTTTTTCTCCCCCTGTTTAAATCTAACTTGCAATGGACATTCAAAGGAACACATTGATCTTATTTTAAATTTAAGTCTAAAGCTCACAAAGTCAAATCTCCCTGCAGCAATCCGACAACTTCCAGAGCCGTGCCCTGATTTTCAAACTAATAAACTTCAGAAGGATGTGAACTTAATTCATGCAAACCAGGCCACTTCTTTTTAGGTACCTCCATATGGATTAGCGGCTTAAATCCAAGTACCCAGATCTCAGAGCCAGCCCAAGGCCTTGAAGTGTCAACTCTTAAGCAATATCACTTTTAAAAGAATGACAAAAAGTTGCATTATTTTACCGATGACATTTATTTGAAGGGACACAGAACATTGACTAAAGTGCTTTAAAGGAGGAAATATAAACAGCTTCCTTAAAGCTATTAGTTCCTAAGTAGCCTTAATACAATTGATAAGATTAGCCTCCATGCATTACATGAGCTTGGGCACTTGGTAATACCGCACAAATACAAGTGCGCAGCTTAGCAAGGAGCATGGGAATGCTATATCGGGCTCACAGGCACCACGGACCTCCTGGCCGATGGGCTGGGAAGATTTTTAAGGCTGATATAAAGAAAAAGGGATCCCAGCAAAACACTTACTGATTTACACCCAACCTGCTTGAATCGTGAAAGAAGCCAACGTTGTTCTTAGCGTAATCAATGGAAAACGGGGACGGATAACAAATGCTTATTAAAAAAAAAAAAAAGAAAGAGCATTATTAGAGATTAGTTAATTAAGAGATAAGGCCAGAAAAATAGAATGGAAGCATGTGATAACAGCCCCCTGTGGGGAAGACACAGGCTTAGGCAAATTTATTTCTGGCAACAGCGATGCAGCTATCTCAAATCTGAAGTCATGCCTGTGTGGAACATTTTCTGATTTATATCAGACCTAGAGCGTTCAGTGACTGAGTGAAACACTGAAGTAGTAAAAGGCCTCTCTTAAAGCACCTGCATTTGCTGTTCCCATGTAATTTCATAGGTATTTCTGAATCTGGATCCAAAGCACAGTGAGGTGGGAAAGCTGGAGGAAACCCTGGCCTGGAGCTCAGCTTTGCAGACTTTCCATCACAGTCTCTGCAGCACCCTGCCCTGGGGGACAGCCCCTTTTTGCAGTTCCTCCCTTACATTCGGGAGGGCTCCACAGAGGGAGGGCTGAGCAGGACTCTCACCTCCCATCCCATTAGCTCCCCACAAAGCACACGCAAACAACTGCTCTTGCCTGATTGTTTCTAAGAGGATAGTCCATAAACCCCGAGGAAGTACATTTCCACAGCTTGTTCCCAAAGCTCTCCAGAGCAAAGGACGGTGCAGGAATCAGGAACCAGTCAAACAAGGACCAAAGGGCAGGTCTGCAGCCTGCCACCAGACTGATGCACACCCCCTGCACCAGGCAAAACAGGGTCAAGCATTGCAAAGCAGAAGTGAGGAGACCTGGGCATGTGGAACTTGGAAAGGCACAACTGCAGCTGGAGGGTGATGAAAGGAGGAGAACAAAGCACTAAATCTCAGGCACACAGTTCCCCACACTGACTCCCTTGGTAATAGGATGAAAATGTTTAGTTCTTGAAAAAAAAAAACCCACAGAAGTCACTTTGAAGTTTGTGATGATACAGAATTTCACAGCAGCACCAAAGAAAACGCCGTCCTTCCCAGCTGGAGACGCACAGAGCCCTTGCTCCAGCAGGCAGCAATGTCAGGATACCCAAGCTGGAAGGAGACTCTGGCTGTGTTCATCAGTTCCAGGGCACACACAGTCCCCAAACACAAGGTGCTGCTCTTACAAATCACCTCCTGCCTTCCCAGCCACCCAAATACCCTGTCCAGAGGGTGGCCCAGCTCTGCCTTAGACAAACACTTTTCCAGACGGGTGTCAGTTTTGCCATTTACACACTTGTTTTCTCCAGCACAAATAACAGGCTAGAGTTAAAAATGACAAAAACACAGGGGGAGCATACCAACAAGGACAAGGTGAATTCACGACTTTGTATGAATGAATCTTTCATTAATTACATAAATTAATCAAGAACATAAGTAAAATTGATTCTGTAATGTTGCTGTTGGCATATTTTAAGTAAATTCTGACAGCATTTCTTGTTTTCAACCCAGAATGTTAAGTGTAATTAGGACTTAAAAGTCAAATTTATTCTCTACTTCTGTAAGTTGAGGTTTTTAATTATTATTTTAGAGTATTTTAGATTATTTTTGAGATTAGGTAACATTAAACATGGATCAAAGGCATTTCAGGAAGCATTTTATTCAGGGAGAAACTTGCAGTGGTATGTCTAGATTTCAAATAATTACTACCACACCATATCCCTGACTCCAGTGGGAGTAAACAACTTTGTGTCCCCTCCCTCTTTGCACAGTGGCACTCAGCAAGGAGCACTGCTGACACAGGTAGACGTTCCCAGTGCCACACACCCTCCTCAGATACTTCACAGCCAGGTCTCTGTCACTGGTGAAGGCTTACAAGTGGATCCCAAATCTCTGAGAGCAGGATTCAATCCCATCCTCGTCTCACCACAACCACTGCTGCTGCAGCCCTGGAAACCACGTGCACCTCACAGCCATGCCTGAAGCAGGGCATCCAACCCTGAGCACCCACTGTGCTCCAGGGCAATGAAGCAACCACACTGGCTCTTGGGTTTGCTGTCCTAAATGGATGTGACACCTTTCAACACCTGGATAACTGCTCTTCCACATCTGCTCTTCCAAAGATTTGAAATGCTGCCCACACAGAAATGTTTGTTGCACACAAGTTGGCATTAGAAGCAGTTAGCCCCAGCCTCCCAGCTGAACACACTCTGCTTCTGCATGCTCCAAGTGACACACACGTTGCTAGTGTAGAGCATTTACTACTCCATTAGAAAAAAAAAAAATCAAAATTCCCTGTTTTCAGCTTCATCCTGTTCAAGCTGAAAGAGTGGAGCTTAAAACCTGCATTACAAAGTAGTACACAGAAAAACAAAAAAACCCACAAAGTTCATTGTTTCAGAGTTCATGCCATGCTCCAAGCTTTCACCTATTTGAGCACTTTGAATTACCCAAACATGACCTGGAAGGAATTATTATACACAGACGAGATGCCTGACTTATTCAACAGCATTAAGTAGATGCTTAGCAATTACTGCAGATTTTTTTTCCTCTTCTAGTGTATTTTCTGCTAAATTGCACATTCATTCCAAGACTTTGATACAATCACTGCAAGAAAACACAGGCTTCTTGAAGCTGCCTTTATGGGACCAAACAGCACCTTTATAATGCAGGCATCTCTAGTTAGAGAACACCAATGAATTACATCAGTGAACACATTGATGATCCCTCACCCTTGTTATTTTTATATAATCTTTTCTGCTATTCATTAACACACTTTACCATCCTCCACACTTAAGAGTACTGCAAGTACAGAAATATGTTTCACATGCTGTTCCTCAAATACATGGCTGATTTCAAATCAACACTTTGGTTCTATCAGTCACTAAAACATTCTGCAGTGGTCTGAACAGACACCATCCCTAACCTGAGCTCAGCTGTCCCACCCTGCCCGGAGCTCTCTACCCAGTCTGGCTTTCCTTCCAGGATCCCACGCAAAGGACAAGCTGAAAAACTTACCACCTCCGAGCTCACGCTGTCTGAAAAGAGACTGTGAAAATATATATTCACAAACTGATGAAAAAGTAACATTTAATCATTGCTGTCATGGAGACGAAGATCAGTACTTGCCATTTCATAGCTCCTACACCTGGCGCACTGCGAAACTCCTCATACTCTCCCTCTTCTTTTTTCCTCCAAGAGAGGAGTGTTTGACAAATCTCTCCATCAAAGATTGAAGATTTGGACATCTAATGTTTGCATGCCAGGAGAGGGGAAAGGTGGCAGAAGAGCAGGAAAAAAAAAAAGAGAAGATGAATATGCAAAAGACTCGAGATAAAAATATGCAAAGCAGTTTTTATCTCTGAAACAAAGATTTGTAGAAGAAATGTTAAAACTGCCACAAATGAAGTATGAATAGAAACATACATGTATGAAACAGCAGAAGAAATAACTGAGCAAGCCTTTAAAGTGCAGCATGTATGGATAACAAGGGATGTGACTGAGCAATAAAGTGGGAAGATGCTGAGAAATGTGTTGTTTCCACCCAGCCCATGAAGCCTGAGCTCCAAATGGCCATGGCACAGTTGTCTTCTCAGCAGCAGACCTGTGCTTTGGCAACAGGAGGGAGCGTGTGTGGGGTGTGCCTTTTCTCCTCACGTTCTTATGGACCAGCCAAAGCACCCGAAACAGGAAAAGACAACAAGCAGCCTTACTTGAGATTTAGGATGGGTGAAACAGGACACTGAGGCAAAACACAGCCCCACAGGTCCTACTGAATCCCAAAGAATATAAAGACATTTCCAGAAGCCATTGCTCCTGTCCTGTGTAGCACCTAGTCCTGGCCATACTGCTTGGACACACACACCTTGGTGTGCATGGGGGTGTGTGAGGGTGGCTACAGTGAACTTCAGTGAGATGAAATCACCATGCCCTTCTACAGGGTCTCAAGCTGAAGTGAGAGGATGTTTTAGTACTGTTCATAAATAAACACATCATAAATATTTGGCTATTTCTCAGGGCCAGCTGGCAATAAGGGGCACTGAGCAGCATCAAAACACTCCCAACATGAGCAGAGGGGTATAAGGCATGCCCAACGTGTGGGAATCCCAGGGCTCTGCTTTGTAAAAACCTGAACTATTTTACCGCAGCTTACATTCCTCCATCAGCCTGTGACATATTTAACTAATACACACTGACTACTCTAAGGTGACAAATAGTATTAACAAAACTAGCTGTTTTGTTGTTGCTGTTGCTTAAAAGTCACATCTGAATTAGCCATTAGAGAGCTGATTCTCCCAGAACAGAACCAGGAATCACTACTTCTCCTGACCCTTAACCTTGGAATAAAATGGATAATGAAATCCCTTCTTCCCCTTACTGGAAAAAGGCTGCTTAACCATCTGAAAAGTACAGCTCTGTGGGACTTTTAGTCAGGCCTCTGTGAGTTTTGAATTTCCAGTGGATTTCCAGGTTCCAGAACCTGGTCTGAGGGAAAGCAATGACAGATGGAGAGTCTCAGCCGTGGCTGAGATCCTCAAGTTCTTCCCTGTCCCTGACCCAACAGTTCAAACTTCCACAACAGCAGAATCCCCAGACTCCATGGACACTGTCGGCTGGCAGCAAGGAGAGGCAGGGAGGCTCCAGCTCCCCCTGGCCATGTCTCCAAGCCCCAGAGCTGCCTGTGGTGTGTGCCCTCCCTGCAGTCCCTGCAGCCGAGCAGGCAACTTTACCTAGTTATCCTAGGCTACAGTGATGCCCTTCCATCAGTCATTGCCAGTGCTCCAAACCAAAAAATGACATTTCCACAGGGTAAAGCTCACTCTGAACTTGAAGTTATCAGCAACTGGAGATGAAAGTGTGCTTATCCATGCATCCACGTGGCTCCCATCAGTCACTAGCAGATGGACAGCTTTTGTTTCAGCAATACTTATTTACAAAGTTCTTCCCAAGAGATTATGCCGCATTTGCATAAACACAGCCCAAAAAGAAACACCAACTCCTCTCTAATTCCTCAACATTCAAATCCCAAGAGGAAAAAGAAAAGCCAAACCAAAAAGGATTCATGGTAAGAGAGACATTTCCCTAAAGACAACTTGCCTGAAAGACTTCCTGTCGCTGCTAAGCAACCTTTGAGTGTGCCTGTCCCTGAGGAGTTGTAGAAGCCATTCCACACAGCTTGAACCAGCTACCCGAGAAAGCAGAGTCAAACTGCAGCGTGTTCGCTGTGCATGCAGAGGGGTGGCTGCAGGCTCCCTGCCTTGCACCACTCCTTCAGCACCTGCAAGCAGTCCTGCAGAAGGCAAGCCTGGATAATAACTGAATTCCGTGTTGCTCCAAGGAAGTCCAATGCTTCTCCACGTGGCATCAAGAACTCTGGGACAATCGGAGCTGAGGAACTGAACAGCTCATGGTAGAGGAGATGCGTCCCTATGAAAGTTCCTTTAATGCCAGTTAAGATACGAAAAACACTGTTCCATTCCCACAGTGATGCAGGACTGGCTCAGAAAAAGCTCCATACATTCCAATACAAAAATACTCAGATCCCAAGACCCACAGAACCCCACAAAGGTGAGCCCAGTATCTCTTGCTATTACCAGAGATGTCTGTTTTTATACACTTCGCTGCAGTAAAACACTTTCTCTGAACAGCAGATGTCTTACTTTAGAAGAACTTTCAATATGATTTCTGACATCTTCATAACCAATTTGGGGAGATGTAAACTAGGCAGACTGCGAGGTGGACAGAATCTTGGATGGATTTTCAGGCTCAGAGGGTGGCAATGAACAATTGGAAGCAAACCAGATACAAGCTGAATTCCCCAGGGGCTGATATTCAAGCCCAAACTGTTTAATACTGTCATATTTGACTTCTGTGATCAATAATCCCAACAGCACAATGGAAACAGAGGATCACCACTTTCTGCTGGAGGCAATTCCTAGGAAGGAGCAGAGGAGAGTCCAGGGCAGAAGGGAGGCTGATTGAAAACTCCATTGATCATGACATGATACTATTGTGAAGAGATTTGAGATGCAGCTCCCTTTGTACATTTTAATCTTCCAGAAAGGAAAGCAGCTGGGATTTAATGCTGAAGGTGGGTTGAGCATCCAGCTTCCCCTCTACACATTCAGGCCACAGAGGAAATTTTCTTAATGACAGAGCTTCTAAACAAAACACTGTCATTTAACATAAAATAAACTGCACTTAAAATGAGATGCCAGGGCTCGAGCACGAGATGTGGTAGGGATTTACATCCAATGAGAAAGGACAGAAAAGGGTGTGTGCAGCTGCTCACTCCATGCCCACTATCCTAGGAAAAGGAGGGAACTGTATAGTGCAGAACACATTGAACCCTTCAAGTCCAGGTTGTTCCCAGTTTAAATAAAGTGGGAAGGCATGAAATTTACTTGCTTAGTGATCAGCATTGAAGACTAATTTGAGGGACATGGGAGGAAGCTGTAGAGAACCAGAGGAGAGGTGGAAATGGAAACAGTCCTGAGAGTCCACGAGCACTTCACCTCAGCCAAATTCCCTGTAACATCACATGAAGTGGTTAGAGAGCTGTGGCAGCACTGGCTCTTGGCACAAGTCAGAAGGCATCAGGAGTTTGTTATCTTGGTTATAGACTTCCAGCAGAGTAAAAATGAGCCTCCTGTGGCAGAGTGGGGGGAGTAAAAAGTGTTATCTTCTAATATGAATACAGTAAATAACATTACTGATGTGAACCTCAACCATTATCCCTTTATAAAATATAACTTACAATCCCTTAAAAAGATGATTAGACTTTTTGGTAGAGGTCAAGAAAGGTTTAGCTGACTGAGGCAAGTGACACTAATAATATAATCATCTTACATTTATGGCCAGGGAATTGCAGATGTTGCACATCCAGGTATTTCTGTCAGCTTGTGATTAACAAGGGGCACACTTGAAGGAACAAGCTCAGCAAAATTCTAAAAACAACATTTAGCAAGTACTTATTGAATAGTTGACATGAAAAGCTTATACTCGATGCTTTCAGTTTTGTTTTGTATTTTGTTATGATGGCTTAGTATTTGGGAATATTTGTGGGGTTTGTTGCTTTTTTTTTTCTCTCTCCAAACACATAATACATTCTAGATTGTACACATAACCCATAAATATTAAAGTTATAGCCAATTTATTACAGATATTATTTCCCTGATACTGAAACAATATTATATATAAATATTTCTACATTAATATAAACACATGCAAAACAAATCAGAAAATTGAAGTCTTGAGTAAAGAATGATCAAATTGCAAAAAAAAAAAAGATAAATTGTGTACTTTGCAATTATTTGTGGTTGCAGTCTCTGACTCTGATCCCAGAGGCAAAACAAAAAATCCTTCTTGCTGTCAATATTTTGGTTTGCACAGAGAAATCTGTCAGAATCATCAATTATCTTTTTAATATTGTGATTACAGAAAAAGAGATTTTCAGTGCAGTTACACATTATTTGAAACTGTGGCACATAGCTTAAAAAGCAAAGGAAGAGTAACATCACCAAAAAAGTGGGATTTCTAAGTACCATGCACAGAAAATTGTTGGTATGTCAACCACCTGAAGTAGGGAAGGGTAGAGATAAAGCATTAAATGTCATTGTCCCCTGCAACTTCTCCATGTCTCTTTGTAAAAAGTGAAAGCAATATGTAAATGATCCAATCTATGATAGGTAATAGAGACAAAAGTAGTCTGTACTGATGTTAAGAAAAGGAAATCCACATTGGCCAAGTTTCTTTATTTAATACTTCACATCTTCACTCAATACTATTACTGAATGTTTGAAAAATTGTCCTGTACACCATGAATATACAAAATTTATCTGAAGCATTAAATCTGTAAAAATAGGAACAATTCAGTCAGACCAAGTGTAACTGAAGACCTGGCAGACAGTGAAGGGAATTGTTTATCTGGGCTGAGATATAGTCAGAAATTAAGACTTAACTAAAAGAACCACAGACTATTAAAGAAACAAAACTAAAATTGTAAATTAAGATTTTACTAATTTGTCAGAAGATAGGAGAGGGAAAGGTAATGGATTTTATTTTAAATCAGTAAGCATAATGTGATTTTTAGAGACACCTTGGAGGTCTAATTACATACAACTAGAAAACTCACTGCCTTCAGGCACCCTCATATCAAGTGCAAATCTGCGCAGTTATAGAATATATTTATAAAATATACTATATGCAAACATCTTTACAGAGCTTTAAATCAAGCCAAAAAGTAAATATACTTGATGGAACAACTGGAAAAAAAAATCAAAAATGTGGGCAGTGTGATTGTGGCCCTTCAAAGCCAGAGGAAACCATTCTGTTTATCTGCAACAAAAAGAAGATGGGATTTGCACCTTAAAAGTTGACTGTTAACAAAAATGAAGAAAATATCTTCTGTGCTTCTGAAAATTAAGATAAAATTAGCTTTTGTGACTTTTACATATTGTTGTTATCTTAAAATAACTTCTAAAGCACAATGTCAATCCTTGAATACCAACAATCAATCATGTAATTGAAAGTGAAAGGGTTTCCCAGCTAAATTCGAATTAAAAACTACTTCATTCTAAGGAGTGCAATGCTCTGGAAAAAGTTTTAAATTAAATTATTTTACTTGTAAAGCTAGTGTTAAGTTTTTTTAGTTAAAAAAAAAAACAACTGGAAGCAAGAAAGCTGCAAGAGTACAAATGACAAAATCCTTTTTAGATACACCAAGTGAAGGAGTGAATTATCCACTGATGCAGACAGAAACATCCATTTGCTACATTATTTGCTTCCTTACTTCATTCCATTGCATGTACACGCAGCGTAAGTATTAAAATGCAGAGTAATAAATAAACCGGCTCAGATTACTAGCAAGGGGCAATACACAATCCCGAATTGTGCTCTATCTAGTTTCTGTTTCAGCAGTCTTTTTCTCACAGTTCATATGAAAAATCATAGTCAGACTTCCAAAAAGAGTCGTTCTTGGTTTTGTATCAGAAACTTAAGTTCATTTGCCCAGGTTTATAACCCAAGACATTTCTGTGAAGGAAGCACAGTGCAAATTATAGGACTAATAAAACTTGCTTACATAGAAAGAAGTTTACTTGATTAATGTTAACTGGTATCTTTATGAAATACATTGTAAAACAAAGATTAAATAACAGGACTGAATTTGTTGGGGTTTTTTTTCCTTAGACTTTTTTCCTCATCCCTCCTTTGAAAAGCTTACTGAATTACAAAAATCTTTAATAAAGTTCCAGTCTTCAGCAGATAATCATTATAAATGCTGCCAATCAATGCCAACTAGAGTTTGATTTGCTTCTTGTGCATGTCCAATTTCCTCTGTAATACTGTGCTGCTGCCAGAGTTTTTGAATCTTTTTAAATCGCTCTTTGCACAGATGTAAGGGATTCCCACGTCTGAAAAGGAGATAACACTTATCAGGAATGATAAAACACTGCAACTAAGCACAAACACTCAGGTGTGACATACTGAGCATTCAACAATCCCATAAAATACTGCAATATTTAGATAACCCTTTAACATTATTCTGTTATCAGAGCAAATCAACAGGTATTTGGATGAGTAACCCGCAGTGCTACCTTGCCTGGTGCCCCTTCCTTACAGCTCAACAGTTCCCTCCAGCTTCTGGGAACCTCAAATCGAGCCCCCAGAACTCCACATGCAGGGTTTTAGCAACCTTCCCAGGCTGAACCAATTCATATACTCTGGGTTTTGCCAGTTTCAGAAATAGCAAGCATTAACAATATCAAGTCCCTAAATTATCCTTGCATAGGAAGCAGAGAAAGGAGTTCACGACAAAGAACTACCACACTAAATAAAATAATACAGTATTTCCACTTGGTATTAAATTAACACAGGTTATAAAAACAAATGCACTAGATACAAATTAAATTTTCAGCCTTAGTTTCTAGTCAACTTCACAGATGCTAAAAAGATTTAACTTTTAGCAGTTTTCAAGACAACTTTTTAACCTCGGGAAGATCATCCACAAAATATTTTTGACCTAAACCCACATATTAACATGAAAATATCTGAAGATACTAGATGCAGCAGCAATGTCAAAATATAATGTTACCCATATAATTAAGATAAAAAGATAACATAAAAAGTTATTTTTTCTGATTATATTATATTAGATAGTTCTATAATTCCCGTCTTTAAAAGACATAGTTTTTAAAATATTTACCTGAGTCCCTGGTCTGTCTCTCCATAGTCATCAAGATAAGGAGGAGGATAAAAGCAGCCCTTTGTTTTCCCAGCTAAAAATAGCACCTGACATTCTCGTACTCTGGAGAGAAACAGAGAGAAGATTTTCAGGTATTGATTTTTAGGTGAATAGTTTCTCATACTTTCATAGACAGTGCTTTTCCAGCTCATACCTACTTTCGTTCTGTATAATCTGCACGTACAGATTTTTAGAGGCACTTTTTTTTTAAACTACATCTCTCATTCTCTTCCTGTTATAACTCCTCAGTAGCAGTTAAAAACAATGTAATTTCATGTCTTATTATCTACAGTACCTGTAAAATACTGAACAGATCCACAAGAAAATAAAACTATTTTTCTTCTCACTAATCTTTACCAAAGTGAAAACAGACATTATCTAACACTTCCCTGTATGCAGGAAGACAACTAAAATGAATTTTTATGTTTTTACCAGCAAGAGCAGCAACAGAATCAAAGTACTTACCTTCATCATTTTGTAATACTTGAGTAGAAATAAACACACAGGCAAAACAAATTCCCTTGAAAATGAAATTTGAACTTTCTTTGAAATTTTATCTTCAAAGAAGCAACCTCTGAACCTTACACCAAAGCATAAGAAGATGAATACACTTTAGTTTTTAGGCAATCCTATTGTTAACCAAATACTGCCTTTACAAACCACCCCTGCAATCACACATATAGAGCTATTAATTTAATGACTATACACACCATGTAACCCAGCAATGAGAGGAGTAGTGTTCAGCTCCTTACCTAAGGAATATGCCCACTCCAGAACCACAAGTGTACGTATGTGCAGTACAGGCTCCAACATCTTCCCCTTCCAGTTCAGTCTGACAGCAGTAACTCTGAGAACACAGCATGGTCCCACACACAAGGCACAATGTTGGGGCTCTGCTTTTGTCACCACCTGATTTCGGACACCTTTTGTTAGGGGAAAAAAAAGGAAAAGAAACCCACTGTATGTGTAAACTCTAGATAGTAAAACAATTCAGAAGTACTTTTGAACATTATACAGTTAACAACTGAAATTTCTATTTCACTGTTTCACTGAAATACGGGGCAGTTTGGCTGATAAGTGCTATGTGCCCTTTATGATTCCATACACAACTTCCTGAGACTTTCAGGCTAAAGGTTTCCCAGCTGATGAAGAGGAGCAGCAGACTTTGGGGTGCTCACTGTAATTGCATACGACTTACGAGAAATTGGATGCTTGGTTAATGAGGCAGCTGTAGTCGTCCGGTAGGTCTATTAATTTGTTGGATTCTCTTGCATAGCTAGAATAAAGCAATCAAATCAGCACTCACATTTCAATGAATAATACACAAGCGACTTCAAACTCATTCATGTTTTCCTGACTCATCTAAACAGCATCTGTGAGTAATTAATTTTTTAAAGTTTCCCTCTTTTCTGCCATTCTTCGAGTAAAATAGTAGCACATAAAAAGATGAACACACAACATCTCTCAAATAAACCACCTCCCTTTTCTTAGTCTTATTTTTTATGAATTTGAGAAAATGCAGAGGTGGAAAATACATATTATTTGTATGCTTTTAGCAAACCAATTATGAGGTCACTATATATTTAAAGAAATATTTTTTTTCTCTCCTGTATAAGTTTGGGGTTTTTTTGTCACTAATATTGTGTGGAAAATAGTCTGACTTTCAAGTTTAAGGAACTTGTATCCTGAAGAGAATGAAATATGCATGCCATGAAAAGGACCTATTTAACATCAAATACTTATATATTAGAAATATATTTAAAAGTAAACAGATACTATACACAGAATTCTAATAATCTTCAATTCTAGGAATAATACAAATTAGATGTGAAATGTAAATAGAACTTTGTAACAGAAGCAATGTACAAGAACTGCTGAGAGGAAAAAGAAATCATCACTGTCAAATCAGACATAAGCTTGGGAGGAGCAGATAAGAATCAGCAAAAGCAACACATGGAAAAGATCCCAACAATCACATGTGGCAAGAAATCAATTACACAACCAGAATACTCTTACTGTGTAAGAAATTGTTAATAGTCTGGTCTTTCACAGAAGAAGTGATTAATTTTTATTTTTGTCACAGCCTTACTTATTGTGCTTATTGTAAGCACAATGTTAAAATATTGACTTTATGTATTTAGTACAGGAGATTAAAAAGCAGGACTATGTTTTTAATGCCAGCACTGTGAACTTCACATTAATTTCTAATTGTTAGGATAATTGTTAACCACTATTTTTACCCAGCCTTCAGAAAGAGTAACACCCTAAATGGTTTTCTACACCCACTAAGTATTAAATGCATTCTGAACTCAAAGTAATTGTGCAGCAAGAATAAATGTATGAAAAACTGGTTTTCTTTTCAGCAACTGACTCGGTGCTGGCTTTACTGAAGGAATTGGATTCTTTAAAAAGACAATTTAAAAAGCTCTTTAATGTCTGGTATTTTTAAAGGAAGGTTATACACATCTTTTAGCAACAGCATATTTTTTGCATCAGAAGGTAGAAAGTAATAGGAAACATGAGATGAAACTTTATGACTTCTGATTCCTGCACATCAGTTCTAAATAAAACCCCAATATTAAACTTTGCCTTCAAAATCTACTAATTTAAGCAGTATTTCCTTTTCTTAAAAAAAATTTAAAAATCACTACTTCCCTAATATCTTTATTATTAAATAAAGCAGAACAGATATTACATTATTATAAACACCCATTAGAAAAAATATTTGGAGAAAGCAGCAACATTAAAGTTTTTCCCCCTGTCTCTGCTTAAAATCTCTTTAGGTTTACCTGATAGCATGTCTCTTGCCTTCCAGGTATCTTTTTACTTCATTGTTACTGCACCAACTACAAGGAAAGAAAATGGCTTTTAACTTCAGGAGATGATAGAAAAACAAATAAGCAAAAAAAACCACAATACATCTATTAAAAAACCATTACAACCAAAATGGTTTCTTTCAAAACACTTCTTTCATAAACACTTCTCAAATTCTACAATTCTCTCCCAGGTATTTCTGGGAGAATACTTACACTACTATCTTGTGCAGATTCTCTATTATATTAAAACTAACCACAAAACACAACTTACCTTTCTATTAACGTGTTCAGAATCTCACTGTTTTCTTGAAAAAGGCAAGTGAGGTTGTTTGGCAAGCAAAGATAGCTACATAAGTGTTCAAATTGGTTTGCTCCATTCACTGAAAAACAAAAAAAGGTGTAATTCTCACAGCTTCATATTTGAAATGTTTATTATGACCACCTCCAGATTTATATTCTATCCCTATATATGCCATATGTGGAGGACAGTAAAGAATGTTACCAACATAACATAACATAACATAAAGTGAATTTACAGAGATATCATAGAATGGTTTGGATTGGAGGGCATCTTAAAGACAGCCTCATTTCAACTCCCCTGCCATGGGCAGGAACACCTTCCACTAGACCAGGCTGCTCAAAGCTTTATCCTACCTAGTATTAATTATTAGCAGATGCTGATTGAATGACATCAATGCAAGCAAAAGCAGGTTTTGTTTGAAAACAGCAATCCAGAGGAGCTTTGAAACAGAACCCTATTAACAGAAGGGAATTAATTTCTGTTTTAAATAATCTAGAATGGCACTTACCTCTATATTAAAAATACATTTTAAAAACAAACAAATTATTTTTTTGCCATTTTCATTACACTGATATGAGGCTGCACTGGTAACAAGCCCACATCCATTCAATCAGCCTCTTCAGACAAGAAAGATTAAATGTAATTTATTTTGACCATTACTGTTTACATCTTGCAAACCAATTTAATACAAAGCAGACAATACCTTGAATTTCTGAGGGTGCTGGGACTCCATTTAAGTAATGAAAAAACAAAGCAGAACATCTCAGGAAAGGCATGATTCCAGCTTTTAGATTCCTCCACAGGTGCCAGCCTGAGGAAATTTCTTTCAAGGCACTTAAGAAAATAAAAGAAAAAAAAGTTTGCTTTTATTTAGTCATTTCAGTTTGAGAGCTATATTTAGTAAGTCTTCAGTCACACTGCATACTAAATTACTGATTTCTGCTGAAACAATCACCGTGCAAAGTGCTTATTTCAAAGCAAACTCCAAGAAAAACAAGAAACCAGAGATTGATAAAAACGTAACCAACTGGGACAGTAATTTAAGGAGAATTCTGCATAAACACTTCAGATCACAGAATGGTTTGGGTTGGAAGGGACCTTACAGACCATCTCATTCCAATCCCCCTGCCATGTGCAGGGAACCTTCTGCTAGATCAGGTTTCTCTGAGCCCCATCCAGCCTGGCCTTGAACACTGCCAGGGATGGGGCATCCACAGCTTCTCTGGGCAGCCTGTTCCAGTGCTTCACCACGTTTCTCACAGAAAACAACTTCTTCCTAACACCTAATTTCACCTAAAACCTACTTTCTTTACGTTCAAAGCCATTCCCATCCTAATAAGTTTTCTGTACTCAGACACTGCCAATTCCAGATTCTGCAAACTGACTAAAAAATTGTTTCTGAGCACAATCTTCATGAGCAGGTATCTTCCTGATCACAGATGAATTTACAGGAATAGTTACTTAAGTGAATCTAGAAGTGCTGGATAAGAAACAAGATGTAAGACTGTCTAAGTTAAAAGTGTCATCTTTGACAGCAATAGTATATAGAATTCAGTCAATAGTTAATGTTCAGTTAAGGAGGGAGAAAAATAACATACAATTTTATCAAAAGATTATGGTTTTACCTTCCTGTACACTGGCAAAGAAATTTATACAGTGTAAGCACAGCTACTTCCTCTTCACTGTTAGTGTTTTCTTGGTCCATGCCATTCTCTTCTGAAGAAGAAATAAATAATTAACAAATTGTATCATATATACACATTTATGCAACAAGAATGTATTTTTCAAGTTCTGATAAAAATGCCCAAACGAAGTGAAGTATTCCACTGGGATAGACTATGCTGCTCATAGCTTTCTGCTGCTCATCTTATGTGCTAAGTTTGTGCTATTGTCAGCTTCAGTGAGGTGCTGGTTTAGTGGTCAGTTGGTTGGGTTTATTCATGTACTTGCTTGGAGTTCTTTGCTTTTGGCAAACTAGGACTTACCTAGCACCTCTTGCCAGGATTGCCATTGATTCCTTACTTTGCTAACTGCAACTTATTCCTCATGCAATGCTAAGCCAAGGCTGCAATAAACCCTCCCAGGCACTGCTACAGTAGCTAGAAAGCCAGGATTGGTTACTAGCAATGCTCCAAGAAACTCCTGGAGCAGAGCAATAAAGACAATGTACCTGAACTTTGAGTACAATTTATCAATACCCCTTTGTGGGCTCAAAGACAGCACCAACAATTCTATTTTGTAACTGTAAACTGCACCCATCCACCAGCAGCACCATAGCTTTCTCCTAAGTAAAGACTGGTGGAATCTTTTCAAAAACAGTTGAGACAAAGTGTCATTACCTGTTGATGAGGTAAGTAAAATTTGTATTATGTGTGCCATAGTGACAAGATGAAACAGGTGAAGATCTCCAGTGCCAAGACTAACCCCTGAAAAATCCTGACAATGTATGGCAGGGAAAGAGAGCACCAAGCTTACCTGTGAAAGAAAACAAGAACATTTGTACATTCCTGTTCCTTTTGAATCTTCCCTTTTCTCTGCTCATGCTGCAACTACGCCCCTTGAAGGCAGCACACTACATAAGGCTAATTTTGAAGCTAATTATACAGACACTATTAAGGAGAACAACAATTATCCATCAGGAAAGTTTTGAGTCAGTTTGAGTTTTGGGGTCTGTTGTTTTGTTGGCAGGGAGAGGAGTTGGTTTTCATGTATTTTGGGGTTTTTTAACACACAAAGAGTATGCATTTAGTCTCATCTTATCCCTTTTCAATTTATAGAAAAGAATACTTTTATTTAATACTTTTATTAAGAATACTTTTATTAAATTGTAAAAGTCTTCAAAATCTATTAAGTAGTGAAAAAATACTAAAAACCTGAACATTTTGAAAGGCTCCTAACCCAGAGTAAAGAGGAAGTTTTGAATAGTTTTTACATAGTGCCTACTGGATCAAAACTTATATTAATATATATTAAGAAATACTTACCAATAAATGAAACATGTCAATATCAAGTATGCAAGGAAGATTCCCATTTTTTTCATTAGGCACCAGTGCTAAGTATTTTGGAGAGAAAAAAAAAATATTAATTGAACATTTATACATGAAAACATTTTAGTGGACTTGAGTTAAAAAATGAGAGCCATCTCCTTGATTTACATGCTTAAAGAAATTAAAATACGAATGTACCTGTTTTGGCCAGAATCAATTCAAGAACTGTTCAACATTACTGGAAAATAGTATTGCCTACTTTACTGTATTAAAATAAAACAAACCCCGTAGCCATTTCTACTCCCATGGTGATTTTCTTTCATTGCCTGGGTTTCCAGGGGGAGACAAAACGAGACAGCATCTCAAATTCTGACAGAAATAAGTTCACACAATAGTGACTAAACAGGAACACTGATCACTGTCTCCTGGACAGCTGCTCAAATAAAACTTCTGCACTTTGTTTAAATTCACAAGACTGCCCAAATGTGCCTTACATAAATCATTTGCCTTACTGACTCAAAAATGCATTGCTACAGTCTCCTGAATCCATCACTTTATCTCAAATTAAGCTAGAGCTAGGTGTTGGTCTCTCCCTCTCTGTAGTATTTACAGTAACCACAAAGTATTAACCAAAGCACTCCAGCTGACAACAGAAACTCACACACTTAATGAATTCCAAACACCTTCATCTAAAAGCAAATACAAATTCAGAGTTTTGAAAAATTTTACAAGGTATTTTAAGTAACAATCAAGAAAAAGTTGCTTACTTCTTTAATCCAAGCAGTTAAGTCTGATCTGTAATAAAGCTGCAGCTCTGGGTATATTTTACAATGCAGCTATATGCATTAAGCTGCCAAGTTTAAAAACAGTACTACATTAAAAAATAGTCTCATCATGACAACTTAAAAATAGTTCAGCTGAAGACTGCTGCCTTGCTGGCCAAAAAAACTGAGAGCTGAAAACATGTGACATTTGGAAGCTATTTGTATTAGCAAACATTTCACCACGACTCAGATTTCAAATGCTAGTCCTTTTGTCAGCATATACCCACAGAACTCAACCCCAAAGTGTGAAAAATGTCTGTATCAAAAACATGACCAGAGCAAGGGACTTCCAAAACTGAACTTATTGAAAATAAGTCATCTTTATGTATTGTTTACAGAATACAGACAGATCAAAGGTGCATAATTTTCATTATTCCTAGCCTGTCAAAATAAAACAGGAGAAACCTTTCCTTCATAAAAATGAAAGCAGTACAGTTGCTTCTGTCAGTCGGAAGGAAGGAGAGCTTTGAAGAAATATTGATTCAAGTTTTCAAGAAAACCCAAAACACTTAGAACACCATATATTGCAAAGTTTCAGTCAAACATCCAGCAGGATTTTCTCTTCTGCTTCACACAGAAAACAGCTCAACCATTACTGCTACAAACTGATGCCAATTAAGTCTTTACTCATAAAGCTGCCAACTCTTAGCTGAAGTAGCTGGTATCTATCTACTAGTAATTTCAGTATATCAATGCATTTTAGAAGTTTCTCTGCTCTGCTGACTGGAGATATTAAAGTTATCCCATTTTATAATATCCTTTAAGAACAGTCCTCTCATGGGCAATTACTTCATTAGGCTGAACTTCAGACTTTTCATCTGTATCTACTAATGGTTCAAGATTGGAACATTTTGGCTGTTCTCATTAAAATTCTCAGTTAACCTATGACATTACATAGTAAGTCCTGTCTTACCAGAAATCCCACTTTTCAAAGAGAGAAAAGTTTGCAGATATATTACAGATTTCTGCAAATATCCCTTCCACACCAATCTTAATTTCTTCAGCTTTAAAGCTCCAGTGAATTATTTATGTGAAAGACCACATTTCCTTCTCCTTAGCTCTAGGTATCTTTCTCTACTGAAGAATCAACAGAACTCCTTCACAGCAAAATATCCATGCTTCTTTAGGAGCTGCAGTCCAAAAGAAATGTCTTTTTTCTTGACATAACACATATAGGTGGAAATAGCAGCACTTGGTTCATTACTTAAAACCACTACATAAAATAATCTTCTAATCAATACTAAGAGTCATTCTGAAAGTACTCAGGTGTATCTTCACAAAAAAAACAGCATAGGGTGGCAAACTTACATGCTAATAGAGTACAAAAGTGACCCTGTACTGCTGAAAGAGATGAAACTGTCCAGTGAGCTGCTGCAAATCTCGTTAGTGACGTAAGGCAGTCATCCTGTAAAAACAAAGAAGAAGCGACACTGCCACAGTTAATGAAGTTCCTCAACATGAAAAGGTCTTTTGACTTAACAGCATCTTTTTCAGGCCTCTCAAGTGCAGCTTATGGAGGCAGTTTGACTGTAAATATATGACAGATACTTATGTTTATGCAAATATGCAAGTTCCTTTTGGCATTCTTATTTTGACTGTTACCATGAGAAACTGCAGCCTTAATAAATTATGTGTTTATAGGAAAAAACGTAACAGTTTTGCTAGATGTGATTTTTAAATAGTTTAATAATCAGATACAGATCAACTAAACAATACGGTCTAATGAATAAAACTATTCAATATCTGTAACTTAAAATGTAGATATTCCTCATTAATGAAGCACAAGTCCCTCTTTTTTCCAGCAATTCAGAGAGGAATTGCTACTTGTTCCTTACCTGTCGACAAGGTAAATGACCAAATAATGGCTTATCTTCATCAGCTAGAATTCGTTCTGGAAAAAAAAGCAAAATTCCTTGTTGTGAGTTTACCAAATTTGGAAAATCTCCTATAAAGGAGCCAAACGAAGTGATCAGTACCTATAGCCTGTATTGTGTAAGCACAGCTGCCCCAGCACATTATAGGTACACGTGGGTCTTCCTCATTTGGATGAACCTTCAAGCCTACTTTGTATGTTGCCGTACCAAAAGTTGTCAGCATCTCTTTTATGCTCTCAGAATAAGGATTCCTAAACAAAGAAAACAATATTACTAATTCATTCTTTCCTCCACTGGCAGCATAGTACCTCTGATGATAAGCATTTACCCCACAGATAAACAACTGGAGTTTTAAAATTTAAGTGACAATTCCAATATCCTTCTTTGCATCTGGTATTTTGTGACCTCATGTTTTTGTGATAGATCCCCTATTATTTTTTGATTATCTGTTTGGAACCGATCTCATTTTTAGTGTTAAGAATATTTAGTCTTCAAAGACAAAGTCAAGGCTAAATTACAAGAAATGTGTGTGACTGAAAGCTAAATCTGTCATCAGCTGGGATAAGAGTCTTGCATTTTGTGTGCAGCTGGCAGACCAATGTGTGTAGCACGTAACAAGTTTTGTTACTTTCTCCTGAAGGGAAGACAGTGTAGAGCCAAATACAAATACACCTTTATAGCTGGAATTACATATTAATATTCTCTCCCATTTCATAGTCTTCCTTCATGTTTTACATGTTGTGCTGTAAGGTATAAGTAGTACAAAATTTATTCTACATGCCACAATTTAGATAATTGCAGCATGTTTCTGCACAAGGACTTAGCATATTCACTTCTGAAATGCTACTGAATTACTTAGGACTTCTGGGCTGGACTTCAATGTCATCATCATAACAATATTAACTTTTCTAATTAAAGCAAAATTCATATATTTGCCCAAATTATTGAGACCTTCTAGCACAGAAGTTACATGCTATTTTCACATTATGATTTCATGATGAATTTTTAATGATTTGTTAATATAAATACATACTTCAGTTTGAAATCTGGTCTAAATCCTTCAGGTAATTGCAGCTGATCCATTTTTTCTGAATGACCAGAATGGCCTGTACAAACAAAAAGTAATAAATCACCGATTATTCATCTATATGTAATTTTTACACTACAGAAAGTGCAGAAGCAGAATCTGAAATTCTATCACCAGAAACTGAAATCCCAAGCTGTTCTTGCCGTTTATGCCATCATCCCTCAACTCCATTGTGGCAGAAAACAAAATGCTTGGTCTCTTCCATGAATATTGTAACATTTTCACATATAAATATACAGATTTCTTCAGACTTACTTGCACTGTCTTCATTTCGAAGTAAATGCAGGGCTTTTACTTGCTGGGATACTGTTTTGATCCACTGAGTTAGGTTTGGTTGGCCTGAGAAGTCTAACCTGTCAAAAAAATCCCCAAACAACCAGTTAAAAACAAACAATCTGCAGACAGAATTAGTATTTCCTAGGCATTCCAACATCATTCATCTGTTTCTCAATGGGCTCTTTCTCTGTTGCCCATGCATTTTTCCACATTCAGCTCTTTTTCTGCAGGTCCTATGCTTTCCTAATACACAATAACAAAGCAAAATCCATAAACCAAAATAAATAGACAGGCAATCCACATGAGTTTATCAAAACAGAAGACAGCAAACATTCAGGAAGATCTTCAGGGGTGTAGCTTGTTTGGCATCTTGGTTTTTTACATTTATTGAGGACATTTATAAACCAAACTGACCTGTTAAACAAAACTCTTGGTGGAGGAAGCAGAGGAATTACAGTGTTGCTCAAGCATTCACAAAGTGGGCAAAGGAATTCACCATTTTCTACATCATAACTCGTGTGTACTCGTAATCTTTGTTGCCTTCGTTGCTCTTTTGCTTGGACTGCATCAAAATACCTTTAGAAAACAGCAAGACATTAGTGGCAAATTATTATTACTTGAACATAGAAATTAAAAAATTAAAATTGGGGAAGACACAGTTTTGTCTTTCCCCAAATACAGATAAGAGCATTATCAGAAGGAAAAATCTCTACCCTCTGACTGATAAAGCATTAGTGATTTTGGCTGCCAAAATGTACCCTAAAGTGCTGAAGTCCACTGGGCTGTTAAAATCATGGTTAAGAGAACATTACATTTAAGAAAAAAGGGGAAGAGGTAGAGAGAAAGTTGAAGCATTAAAAACCAAAACCAAATCAACAAACAAAAAACCCCAAACAAAACAAAACACCATAAGCAAACAAAGCATCCCCCCCAATCACTAAGAAACAAACAAACACAAACCCACCAAAACAAACAAACAAACAAAAATCCAAACCAAACCAAAAAGACAAACTCATTTTTACAAAAATTTTTTTTGGAAGATGCCATAAGCATTCTCCTTGGGTGTTTTCTATTACAGGCCACAATCAAAACAGCAGCAGCCAAAAAAACTGTTGGAAAAAGGAAGTGTATTCACTGCTTTGCTAAATGTAACTGCTATTCCAGAAGCCTCTGATGTGGTTTAAAGCATGCCCAGTGATGACCCTAAAATGATCTCAACACAGGCACCTAAGGGCATTTCCAGGAGATTATGGCAACCACAAAGGACTGTACACAAGCTACACAAGAAGATTAAAAACCTATCTTCAGTGAGCAGTGACATCAAAGACCACAAAGGAAACCTGTGCATAGTAATAGCCACAGAATCTCTGGGAGTTCCTAACACTCTTCATGCACAAGGCAGAATTTGAAATTAGGCATTTCAGAACCATGCTAAGGAACAAAGCAAGGGCCTAATCAAAGGCAGAGGCATGAATGGTTTGAATTTGTCACATGGCATTAGCACCACATAGCACTAAGCATGTTTACATACCTCAAAAAAATCAAAGAATAAAAATAACTGCAAAAGGCATTAATAAAATGCTCAGAAACAAAGGATAAAATTGAGTTTATGTTGAAGATGAACTTGAACTAGGTCACCAATGTTTCTACTTCAAATTAAACCTGTTGGAGGAATTAAGAGTGCAAGGGATGCACTGTCATTTAAAACCTCAGAAGAGAGAAGAAGATGCAGCAAAAGCATGTCTAGCAGTGAACTGCAAAAAAACCCCAAAAATCTGAGCTCCAAATATGTGTGCATCACAGGGAACTATGCATTGGAATAAACAAGGGAAGGGAATGACGCTGCCATGTATGGCTTTGGACTCTTCTTTACCAAGAGGACAGTAAAGGAAAATTATTTTGAATATGTTTACAGCATTTCATTTCTAGTCCTTTTTTTTCCAGTAGAAAGCTGTTTTAATCACTTCCTGAAATTCCTTTTCAAGTTTACTACATGGTAGGAATTCTGCCATTAAAATTAGTGTCATTAGGCAAATTGATAATATAACATGTTATTTGAGCTAAAAACTGAAATATAGCCTTTTACCTTTGCCAACACTGAGCATGCATAATATGTCCACAGCTACCCGTGTGCGTTCCACATGACAAGTCTGGGTGCATGAATAAGGGGTCATATTTTTCTATATTTAAAAGAAAAAAACAAAAGACAAACAACTTTGAAATAAACATTTATCAGAAGACTTAATGGCAGATAAATGTTGCCACATTGGTATTATTATTTAACTTTATCACAGAAGTGTGGTTCATTTGATGAAGCACAAAACACTTTATTAATCCATAACCATCTAAACTGTTTAAATTATTTCCAAGTATCACTTTACTTTGGTTTGAGAGTACATACTGTACTTAAAGGCTTCAAACCAAGCTTTCAGAGGTGTTAGGCCCTGGTACAAGTCTCCAAGATCAACCTGCAGTTGAGTTCAAGGACATTAATCTTCAGAGCGAGAATGCAAAACAATTCAGTGCAAAGATTTCTGTGTGTTTACACATACAGATCCCAGAGAAAGCTTTGAAACAATGTCCTTGCTCACTGATCTGTTTCACAAAGTACCTAAAGCCAAGATTTTTTTATTAACACTAAGAGGCATTTCAGATGATATAACTGAGAGGAAGAAAATGTACATCTTGTGCTTTTAAAGTACTACATTAACACCTCCTCTCTCTGATGTTACAGGCATGGTTGAAGAACAAGCATTTCTGATTTTAAGGGGTTTTTCAACAGTTATAAATAATCTGTCACAAATAAATGGCATGAGCTCAATGTCCTCAGTGATTTACATTATTCAGCACACACATTTCTACCTCACCAAAAATATGGGAGTTTTGCCACTGATTACACTGAAGATATTCACAAACATAAGAAGGTTATGTCACTGTCTCAGATGAAAAAAAATGCTGTTGCCACAGTAACCCCAACATTCTTTAATATTTAAGATAGCTATGAACAGTTACTTACCAGGATCTGGAGTAATTTTGTTTCTATTTTTAGACAACACAGTTGATCGCTGAATAAATGCTGCCAAGACCATAGCCCTGCTGTCCACTTTAACTTCCTGCTCCTCCTGGCACAATATACACATAACAACCTGTCTGGGTTCAGCTACTCTGGTTTGCTCTGGACCCAGGGCTGTGAGCTTTGCATCTGAAATCACAGGGCTAGAATATTCAAAGAATATTAGTGAGCAAATTATTTGAAAAACATTATAATTCAGATCATAACTTCAGTGTGTTTAGTGAGTTTCTGAAATTTGTGATAAATGCTCTCTGACAAAAAATAGCTTTGGCATTTATATAACAATTCCTATGTGCCCAGAAGTGGCATGTATTTTCCAGAAAAAAAATCATAACCCTCCCAATAGTATAACCCAATCCAGTTTAACACAGAAACTGAATCTGCAGCCCTCCACTACCATCATCTCTTTAGTGTCTGATATGAATTTTAAAAACACTCTCCACTTCCCCACAAAATCATTAGCATTCTCCAATTCATATTTCCAACTACCACGCAGATTTTCTTCCAGATCTTCAACAGACATATAATCAGCTATTTCCAATTTATGCTGTTTAATAGCATAGTCTCTTCAGCATTATTAATAATTTACTGGGTGATTTTGTACAAAAAATTATTTGCCTGTTTATATTTATCCCACAATTCTGACACAGAAGGGGCAGGAAGCATTCCACTTACTGCTGGTTTTTTTGTCTCACAAACTAATGAATAGTTTTCCATCAAGATCGATAAAAAGAGCTTTTTAAAGAGGTAACAACAGGACAATCTGATGTAAAGATTAATGAGAAAAAAAATTTAACAAGATGCCTTTACCTGTTTTCATGGCCTCCGGAAGTGGAAGCATCCAGCTCCTCCAGAGTCTGCTGAAAGAGTTCTTTGTTTTCATTAATGAAGTGCCGCTGCATCTCAGACATCTGGGCCATGATCTTCTCCCTGCGCAGTCTGGCAATCTCAGCCTTGCGCTTCCTTTCAGCTTTGTCTTTGTCACGTGAACTCTGAAATTTTGTTGTAACAGATTATTTATTTTAGCTGTGTACCTTGTACTAACCTCCAAACAATGAAAATCTCATAAAAGAGAAAAGAACAGTCTACCAAAGAGTTTTGTGCCCTCTTCTCTTTAGCTTGTGCTCAATGCCAGGCAGAACTGCAATCTAGAAGGGGAATCTCTTCCCCTCAACCTTTCACTGTATTTTGTATTTCTCTTCCCTTTAAGCACTCATAGGATAAAAGAATAAAGAGAGTGACATGTGTCATCTCTGGTGCTGCTCTCCCTCCACAGAAGCTGCATTCCTAAATCTACTACAGTGCTCCAAGGTGTGTGTGCAGTATCTCGGATGTCACGTTGAGCTACACACATTGGCAGAGCTTATCTGGAATGACCTGCATGGTAAAAATATATGGATAGCCTTTTCTTTTAGCAACTTTCCATGGAGTCTGAAATGATGCGAACAGCAGAAACATTTAATGCTGTGACCATAATACAGACAGTTCTACGGAGTAGAATTGCAAAAGATTTGGAGACTACAATATATGAAACAAAGTAAAACAGCTTAGGGACTTTACCAATAGGTACTTCAAACTAATGAGTTTGATCTATAAACTGTGACACAGATTTTCAGAAGTCACTGATGCTTCCCATGTTTGATTTAGACCTTCAATTAGAAATTTAGTCCTTTGCTAGTCACCACCCAGACCTGTTTCATATCAGCTGTTACAGATTGTTTTTACCTCCTCCATAATATTTCCTTCGGTCTCAGCCACGGGACTTGAAGAAGAGCTTTCTCTTAGCTTTTTAATAGTATTAAAAGTCTGTAAGAGAGAAAAAAGAAGCTTTTAACTTGTTTGGGACATGGGAATATAACTGTATATACTATAATCCTGACTATACAATGTGCAGTATTGGAATCCAGAAGAGTAAAACTAGGTACAACAAATCCACATAGGAAATATGGAAATCGTCCTGACGTAATTAGAAAAAGTTTCAAAAATCTTATTTCCATGATTTTCAGCAGTAATATAAAATATATCTACCTTCAATATCCATCTGATCATGTCCTTGTGCACTTCCAGATGAGATGCATTTTGCAGTGTTTCCAGCATAGCTAGTATGCTGGGGGAGTTATTGGGTGCTTCTCCTGGTTCTGAGAGAAAAATAACAATGAGAATTGATTACTGGCAAATTAATCACTCACTAACATTAAAAACAAGAAACTCCAATGCTTGTTCAGCAACTGAAGAATTCCTTCAACAAATAGGCACAATAGTAATTTTCTGTTCTCCCCCATTGCAAACCTTTTCATAAATAACTTCTAAATCCTGTAAAGTTTTGCTCACTGACTATATTTTCTTACAACAGAAATGCACTGTATATGCTCCCTGGCTGTTTTCATCTTGGAAACCTCCAACATTTTATTTCCCATTACTTCAAATGGAACTTTCATGTGTTAGCCAAACTAGAGGCATTAATCAAATGATACAAAGGAGAGTCAAGATTAAAAGACTATTTAAGAATACAACTAAGATTTTTGCAATTGCATCTGATCACGTGCAGCGATCTTTAGTGAGATGTTGCTTAAAGATATTAAGAATCAGATCTAGAGGGAATTATTCAACTTCTGCACTTCTCCTCTAGAAAATGCCTTTAGTATTGTACCAGCATAGAATCTACACATGTAGAAAGCATTTATCTATCAACTTGATAACATTTTGATGGATAAACAAATATACTCTTCTAGTAAATACAGTTTCAGAAGAATAAAATATGAGATCCTGGCATTTTCAGTTATTTCAAATTTGCTATACATTTGCAAAAAAAGGCATACTTGATATTTTCTGAGTGAAGGTAAATGTTACAACATTCTCCTCACTGAGATTCTCCAGATGTTGTTTTTCTTCTTGCAGTGCCATTCCAATCAAATGCAAAACCTAGGTAAAAATTACGAATTTTAGTTCTTTTCTTACATAATTAATATAATCTTATTATATAGTCTGAGTAATTCATTAAGAAACAGGAAGGTCATATAATACAATTATATATTACGAATATATTTGGAGTTATTTCTATATGCCGAATTCCAAAGCTACATTACACAGGAGCAACAGTTTTTGTTTGAAACTTTGCCACATCAAATCCACATTAAATACTTGCCTCTTTCTGTTTGCTGTCCTAACTAGTGAGTGGGAAGTCAGTATTTCTTATCTTTCTCCCTATCCCCAGCATGTTACTATTGCAAAGTCTCTAGACAGAAGAAGCGCGAAGCAGACTTTAAGTCCTTTTTGTACACAAAGTTTAGTGACAAAAAATCAAAATCTTTAAGTTAAATTTATCCTCTCTACAAAGACATTTTAAAATAATGTTAATTTTTAGGTCAGTGAAGAGCTGTAGTCTCCTTGAACTTAAAAAATGCTAATACCCTATTTAGCACTATGATAGTCTGAAAGCATTTTGAAGCTGACATAATTCATTCTTGGTGGCAAACTCTGTCACGTTGCATCAGCCAATTTGACACCCTGTACAAGTTGGCAGGATGCTCCAGACACAAAGGTGTTACTGATGCCTGGAATCAACGCTGACACCCATGTAAGGAATGGATAATCACCTGAAAATCTGTAACAGAACTGGAATGCAACAGACCAAGTATCTACAGAAAAAGTGGCAAAACCTGATGAGAGTCTTGAAGATTTTTTAATTTGTTTTAATAAACAACAGTTAATTTCTCCTCAGTCTATCATATCTATTTAACAAGACCTCACTAGATATGGGCCACCTCTTGCAGATGTCTTATATTCACCTTTGCAAGTGCTTCCGAGACAAAAGTGGTTGACTTGGGAAAGATGCAGGACAACTGCATGGCACCACAGAGAAATGCCACAAATTTCTGAGCAAGTGATAGGTCACTAATAAATTTCATGGTTTTGAGAATGGCTGAAGACATTTTAGCTCAGTCAAAGAAAACCAACCCAACTAACTTATTTTATACAAAGTTACTCCAAAACCTATCATTCTTACATTACCTAAATACAACTACATCATTGTGATTTATAATACCAATATACCTTTTACTTAGCTTTAAAAAGTAGTTTACACTCAATAAGACTGGATGTCAAAAAATTAACACTCAGTTTCAAAACTGGAGGTTTTTTGCAAAATGTTATTTAAAAATCCATCAATAATTTTTAAAAGTTTGGAGCTGGACCCTAAACCAACAACCCTAACCCAATATAAACAGTCCCTAGATGGCAGCTCACTACTCATCTCTGCACCCCAGAAAATGACGATTGTGACAACAAAATCTACAATAACCCTCCAGGTTTCTAAAGATCATTATAAATTGCAAGGAAAAAACAGTTCAGTTGTTTTCCAAAGTAGATACATTTTCAAGTTAGAAAATTCTTTTGTGCACTTTCATGGCTTTTTCCTAACGTGATTTGGCCTAAACTGAAAATAAGCAAAGGAACATGAAGAAAAAGTTCAGTGTCTGCTTCAACATGCAACAACTCAGATTAATGGGTTCTCTACCACAATAAACATTACTGCCACTGCTTCAAGCAGAATTCTTCTCTCTCATGTGCATCCCATTAGAATTTACCTGGGTCTTCCATTCACTTTTAAAAATAAAATTGCATCAGAGGCAGAGGGGTTTCCCTAGATTCGCATATCAGGAAATGCCACTTACTTCTCATTCACAGTATTCTGGATATTTCAAACACCAAGTTAACAACTCAAACCCCCAAAATCATGTTAAAATGCTCTAATGAATAAGCATTAGTTTAAATAAAAACCCCATACCCTTTGCAGCATGGACTCTGACCAGGCATAGCCATTGTGTTCCACTGCCCATTGCAGAATCGTTCCCATAATGCAGAGCATGACATCAGACTGCAGGATATTCACCAGGCTGGCAAAAAGTGGGCAGAAAGGAGGAAGAGCTGGCGGTGGAAGTGCTGAAAGGGAAATTGGTGTGTTTGACATTTCTCCAAAATTTGCAACACCCACTTAAAATGTCTGATTTAATGGCTCAACCCAAAGCAGGGGGTTGGAGCTAGATCACCTTTATGCTTTCTTCCAACCCAAACCCTTCTATGATCCTAAGGCAGAACACAGCTGCTCAATAAACAGTCAGAACAGAGTTACCAACGCAGGCTGCACCATTCAACATGGCTTGTGTGTAACAGAAAAGCCAAAGGAATAAGCGCTTCAGAAGGTGGGTTCCATGTCAAATCAGATCCCTGACTATAGCCAGGGAGACATAAGGGAAATTGCTTCGTTTCTAACCAACTTCTACCCTAGCCCTGGAACAGGCTGTCAGGGCAATACACAGCTTGATATGTGATTCCCTCTTCTCTCATCTCCTCTCAAAAATAAATACCTGTATCTTCTCTGTTCTGTCTTTTCAGCTTTCTCTGTGCTTCCTCTGCCTGAAATGGAAGAACAACGCCAGCATTACTCAAAATCTGTACCAATATAAAACTAATAAAAAAAGCATTCATGCTTTACTACACTGTTACTGTTTTTTGCCAGCCTTAAATAAACATGAAAGCTTTCTTGTCTTTTCAGTTTGTCTTATGTTCTACTGTAAAGTAGGGCATGCAACTTCAAAATTATTCTTTCCTCTTGAGCCAACCTGGATTCTTGTCCTAGCATAAAACTGTAAGGCAAGTTAAGAACTCAAATGGCAATTTCCATAAAGGTAAGGAAAAATACAGATTGTTTTAAATACTTTCAGTAAAATAAGGTCCAAGGGAACCCACAGACAAACTCCTGAATACCCACTGATTTCAACAGCTCTGTACAGAGCACAGGATCCAGTGGCACAGAAATCGCTGCAAAAACTTGGGCAAAATTTGTTAACATTCTTAGATATCCAGCTGGTAATACCTCTTCACAGAAGCAAGCTTTGGATAAAGGCAAACAACAACAAACAACAAAAAGCCACAAAATAAACCCCAGGAAGTTAAACTACTAGTTACCTTTGATTGCTCTGCCCTTGAAAAGTGATAGAAATACAGATTGAAGTTCTTAGCACATTCTGGTTTTAATTCATACAGCCCTCTGCCTGTTAATCCAGGTTTTCTATAAAAAAATAAAGCAAACAAAACACTTTATGTCAACTGGTTCTTAACATCTGAGAATAAATACTCAAGTAGAACAGCTAACAAACATTGCCTAACAGGCATTCTAGAAATTAAGTAAGTAACAGTATTAAGAATTCTGCATATGATTAAAGCCATGGGAAATCACCATGACTCAGTCCTCTTTCTTTCATTCTCTCATTTTCACTAATTTAGACATTCCATTTTTAAAATTGAATCATTAAAATAAAGGGAAACATACTTGAAACATGCCACTTCTTCAATCACACTTTCCATCCCAGTCTCTCTGTTCTCCTACATGGAGAGAAAAGGTAAGACAGTGCGTTACTGGAGTTCTTGAAATAATTGAAACACATTGAAATATCATACAATACTAGAGTAAGCATGCAAAGGGAATGTAGTACAAAGTCATTTTACTGGCACTCAAGAGAGTACTAAACTACATAACATGAAAATACATTCAGGAATACCATCTCTGCAAAAGGTACTTTGAAAAAGTCATGCCATTCTAAGTGCTTCATTTGTACTGTTTTCCCTGTCATAATGAACTCAGATGTAACAGTGGCAAAAGAAAACTCTATGTTAGCTTACTCAGCACATTTTTACAATACACAGCCAGTATTTCTAATTTCTAGGCCCTTAAATTGAAATAAACACTGGAAAGCTAAAAAGACCAGTTACTGAAAAATGCTGAAACAATCACAAAAGGCAGCATGAGACATCAGCTCAAATATGTAATACTTAATATACAAATTATCTTTTAATATTCCCATCCCCTTCTTCCAATACGTATTCATAGCAGTTACTAGGCCAGGGAAAAAGTATTTAGGATGGACAATATAATTTAGAACTCCAGCTTAAATTGAATTTGCATTTTCATGCAACCCTAAATTATTCTTAAATCATTACAAAATTCAACTTTTCAAACTGTTCCAGTTTAAAATATTTAGAAAAAAAAATTCATAATTTATCATTATTACCAGTACAGTAAAATAATAACTTTGGAATTCTGACTGTCTTCAGAAATAATTTTTAAGACTGCTTCAAAAATATTAAAAGAAGAAAGGAAAGCAAGCTTTGCTGTCCTACAGAAGTACTTACAATGGAATTCAGATAAATGATTCTGTTCATGTAAGTGAAGCATTTATGTTACACAAGTCATAACACAGTGTCTGATTCCATGTTTTTTCACTTATTGTTAGGCTTTAAAATATAACAGCTTATATTTCTGGATAGTTCTAACAACCCACTTCCATACATCTAATTCAGGGTGTACAAGCAGCCTGCAGAGACTGCTGGACAGATGGCCTGATTAGAAACAGTATTAAATAGAAAACAGAGCTGAAGAAGCTCTCAGATTCCTGCCTCTTTCATATCTTGTTCCTCCTCTGCCTCTGTCCTACCCTTGCCATGAGAACTATTAAACCTGTACTCATGCTAACCTTGCTCTTAGCATAACCATGCTGCTCTCATTCCACATTAAATGACATGAACTTACGTAAGACAATATTTCAGCAATCAGCCTCATAAAGTGGAGGCTGGTTCCCCCCTCCACACCCATTTACTTACATCTTCAGGGAGTGCCTTTACCAGTTCACTGTGAGCCATTGGCCTGATGCTCAGCTGATGGATGATCTCCCGCTTGATTTCATCTGTTGCATTTACCTGTCCTATTCCAGGGCTGAACCTTTCGCCTGTAGAAACAAAATACACGGGTTGGTTTTTTTTATTTTAAACATTCTTTTATCTTTTTCTCTAAACTAAATGCTGGAAAATAAGGTGCCTTCTGAAATCTCGACTTCACAAATTCATTACATTGATCTAAGCTAGTTTCAAGGCTTTTCTCCCAGGAAAGAAGTCAGAGCTACAGGAAGTTCACAACAGGACTGAACCTGGGATAGCAATAAAAACTGTCCAGATCATAAAAGAGCCTAAATTTTAAAAATCAATTAAATATATTCCGAACTTACCAACAATCATTATAATGAGGTATAGCATCTCTTCTATAAGAGTGTTATTTTGTTGAACAACATCCTGAAGTAAAACAATAAAAAAAAATTACATTTTTCAGTAATTATTCCACATGCTGAAAATACTTTTTCAGTGATTTGAAACATTGCCTGTTTTCACCCTTATTATTGCCAAACTGAGCTATGCTGAAACACAGTCATAAGTGCAAAAATTATGCAACATTTTCTGACATTTACCAGTTTGACAGGTAATAACATTTATGCATACTTCAAATTGGCCAAATGAAATTAAAATCGGATAGTTTTTACTTTTTTAATAAGAAATAGCTCTGTCTCAGCATCTGACACACTTTGAAAAACAAAACTGAAGATTTTCTATTGCAGTAGTACATAAAATACCTTGTTAGTATTCTCTGTGCTAAATCTTTTGCCATAGTCTGGAGTACTAAATATCTGATAAAGTTCAAAGCGACTCAGCATTATCATCAGGAAGTGATTTGGATCCATCATAGACACACCTGTCTATTGAAGAAAAAAAAAGATTACAAAGAGAAAACAGATTGGGTGTTATCATAGTCTGTTTATGTATTTATATATGATGTTCACTGTATATTCTTCATAAAATTAATTCCTCTCTTAATCCTATGAATGAAGACTTAATATTTAAGTTTACTCTCTTAGGACACCAAAACTGTAAGCCCATTTGACAGGCAGAATCCTATGCTTTATCAAGAATTTCTGATGCCATTTTAAGGCCATTATTCAAAATATTCAGGGTTACTCCTTCTATCTTAAGCAGTCTAAACAAAGTTCAGTGCAAGACTTTTGTTTGGTTGTTTTTATCTCTAAAATTTTGTTCCTGCTGGCTTATCTTCTAGCAGGCATAATATTACTTAGTATGTATCACTGAAGATTTTAACAACAAATTCCAATCCTCTAAAGAAAGGCTGAAGATTGTAGAGTAAAGCTTCCAAAACCTGCTTGGAAAGAAAAATACTAACATTTCAATGCATAACAAACATTGACTTCCAGAAATTTCTGTTTCTGAAAACTACTGGCTGAAGTTTTTTCTGTTTATTAAACAAGGTAACTAAGTTTGCCAATTACAAATATTTGTTGTTAGTTTACTATAGCTAATGGGTCCATCTTTAAACAGAATAAATCTCCAAGAAAGCTATAGAATATCTATCCAAATGGGCAGCTGAAAATGATCCTTTAAAATCCGTGGCAGATCAAGCCTCACGGAAACATGTGTGAAAGCAGAAGTAACTTGGGGCATGTTTATCCTCCTACTGGGTAGTGCTAACTCTAGGCAAGATTTGAGGGACTTTCTGAGGAAATATTTTGTTGTCCAGGTGAACTATGCACCCTGAGCTGTGAAACTGTAGATTATACTGCTCTCAATGGAGAAGCACTGCATCGGTGACAGAGCAAAATAGACTGTCACATTTGCAAAATCTCTTCTGAAGGGGAAAAACAAAACATCAACACATACACTGAGTACATTTCTGACAACAGGCAGATCATGCAACTGCAAGTACAGCACAACTCGTTAGTTAAAATATTACATTCTTGAATGTAATCTTGAAGATGTGGCATATATAAACTAAAAAGAAAATTCTGCACTTTTCAAATTGTAGTTAAAAAATAAGTATTACAATGATAGTTATTTCCTTTAAAAATTATTCCATAATTATGTAGATAAAATAAGAAAATTGAAGTCCTTCCACATAAAAATAGAATTCCTTAAAAAGGTTCTGATGAAGATAAAAGTAAACACAAAAACATGCTGAAAATACTTGAAAAAATGCAAACTGGTATACATGGTTACCTGAAGCATTACTATGTCCTTGTCAAACATCTCCCTCCTGCACTTCACATTATGGTAGTAATAAATCTGAAAAAAATACCCCAAACCCCACATCACAATCATTAACAAATATATTAATAATATTTCATCTAAAATTATTTTGCTTCTGTAAAAATAAACTTTGCTATACTATGTTCATAAATAAAAAATGAATCTGTAATTTGAAAAAAATTATACAATTATATCTATATGCAAAAAGCTTTCTATAAAGCACAAGACAAGCATAGTTGCTGGCTGGGTTGTAGTGATGCAATGCCTGGATTGCATAAACTTACAAGCAAAAATCTTTTTGACCTCTTTAGCTTATGTTTTAATGTATTTGTTTAGCAATTAACTGTTTGAAATTCACGGGAGAGAAAGCCCTTGCAGTTGGAGAAATGTTTTTTGCTCTCTCCATGAATTGCTCTTTAATCATTTGAGATACCATCTTTCAGGAATTGCCAGTGTCAGCAAAATGTTAATATTCTGGCAGAGCTGTACTTAACCCAAACCATCCTGGGGAGGAATCCAACAGGATGAGCCAGGCAGCAGCAACTCCACAACCACACTGAAAGGTGGGAAAGTTTGAATACACCATAATCGAGGAAAAATAAATAGGGCTGACAAGTTTCTGCCTAGGCCTGCAAACAAACTTCAGCATGATAAAATCTCCTCTAGACACACACCATTTCCACCAGAATTACATGAAGACAGCTAGATATGCCTTCCCTTTCTTCCCTATCCTAATAATCCACAAATATAGATGCCCATTCCTATTATCTGGGAAATTTGGAAGCTATTATCAGCTCCAAAAGGAGCTGGCTGAACATGAGCTCTCCTCACAGCCAAAGTAAAGAGAAAGGACTTACAGACTGTGGGAGTTACATTACCTCAACTAAACCAAGCCCTTAACTTCAAGATCCTGTCAACTAGGGGAAATTAACCAAGAGCTATGCTGAAATTCCAGATTTGGTGTGTGTCTACAGCACTATGGGCACTGCTATAATTGTACATGACTAGAGCTCTTTTTGCTGTAATCATCATGTAATCACAACAAGGACATAACCATATGAATATCCTTCAAGAGTCAAGAAGTGTCAGAATATAATATATTTAAGCAGTTTAATTCAGTCTCCTAGTAAATATATATTGCAATTATCTAATGGAGATGAGGGCTGATGGGACTGAAGGAATTATCTTGAAAATAAATCAAGTTAACACCTCACAGAATGAAATCCTATTCCTGTTGTAATCTAAGTCTTGCCGAGAAAATCGCTTGAGACAACCACCCTGGTGGGTGGTACTGACACCCCAGTACCCATTTTATAGCTGTTATGCTTGAGACACCTAATTTATACAAACACTGAGAACATATGTTTAGAGATGAAAGGAGCCACTCTCCAGAAGTGTAAGAGCTAAAAGCCAAGAAACACTTAGTTCTACACTGCTTCTAACGCTTCTGAGGGGTCTTCAAATTTCAATTACTTTATAAATATAAATAGCCATGCTATCATAATGCTGCATATTTTTATATCTGAGACCCTTTTGTGTGGAGGTGATGAATGCATTACCCACAGATGTGCAGACCTAATTCTGCACTTCCAACTGTTGCTGCACAGTACACAGTAAAAAAGCTAGGAGTCATTAACTGCATTAACTAGAACTCCACACACTGAGCACTGAGTTCGACGGCTACTGCAGCAGTCCTGAAACAAAAAAGCAACTTCTAACTAAAAAAAATCAAAGACCAGTTTAAAAGCAAAAATACTCAAATTATGCCAGTGCTGATAAAAATGCCTACCTCACATTGTCTTCTGTAAGACTGACATAAGTGAAATTTCAAATCAACACAGGAAAAGAAAGTTTTGAGGTCTGAAAGACCAAGAGCTCCCTCTGTACTCAGCACCAGTGAGGTTCCACCTTGAGTCCAGTTGTGGGCCCTTCACTTCAAGATATACATTGAGGTTCTTCCAGGCAACCAGCAACAGGACAAGAGAACACAGCCTCAGGCTGTGTCGGGGGAGGTTCAGGTTGGACATTGGGAAGAATTTCTTCATGGAAAAGGTTGTTAGAAATTGAAATGGATTGCCCAGGTGGAGTCAGCACCCCTGGAGCTGTTCAAGAGGCAACTGGACATGGCCCTTAGTGCTGTGGTCTAGTTCACAAGGTGGTGTTTGGCCAAGGGTTGGACTCGATTATCTCAGAGGTCTTGTTCAACCTCATTGGTTCTGTGATTCTGTGAAATTACCCTGAGGGAGTCATGAAGAAAGAGTGACTCTGCAGCTACTGTGCACTTACCTGATTCACGAGAGAGAAACCATTCCTTCTCCACATCCCTGCATGCACTTGGGCACATAGGACAAGGCATCGTAGAGGATGTTCTATTAACATAGGTGGGCTAAGTTCACTCTGCATTAAGAAAATGCAATATTTTGATGTATACAGAGAAAATAAAAGAAAATAGGACTGAAATGAAGGAGGATGATATTTGTGATCATTAAAATATTTGGGCACTACAAAAGACAAGCAAATCCAACACCAAAGTTAAATGAGCCTATTCACAGTCTTTCAAATCATTGTTAATCGCCCTTACATTCTGTCTTTGCTCCACACAGCTACTGCACAAGAGCTTTAGTTTATTCCTAAAGACAGCAACTTTCATATTTTAAAACATCAGCAATTTAATAACACTGTAATTTCCTTTCATTGAAAGGTTAAGTACTACTCCTTTCCAAAGATACTGAGACTTCTTCTCTCAGTTAGATTTTATCCTCTTTTATTTTACATTTTTTGACTACCCTTAAAGAAGTAGCATATCAGTAAGAATAGGCAGAAAGCAAGAAACAGCTGGGGAAGAAAATTAGAACCCAGCTGAAAGAGAAGGAATCAGATCCTGCCTGGGGTTCCTAAAAGCAGTTTCTACTACAAAAAAAGGAGGTTATGCAACCTGAATCTTTGTTACGCTAGCGAGCAGTACTGATCGTCTGTACTCATGAATATCTGGATATTAATCTTTTAAGAGGTAATTTTATGTATTAAAGATATTCTCTTTCAGTAGAATTCATAGAACATAGGTTCTTTGATTTATTTAATAATATCCTACACTTACATGACCAATCTGACATTCAGCATTAATTATATTTAATGAATATGCTACATTTAATTACATACCAGGGGCAGCAGCTCTGGAAACTTATATGCCACTTCAGTTTTACTCAGCAAAACATGCAAGCCTATATAAAGACATGGAAAAGCCATACAGAATATTGCATAAAATATTTTATGTAATTCAAAGAGGACAAAAAAGGTAATTTAATTTACTCTTGGACCATTTTCTGGACACAGTTACAGGTCTGCAAATTTACCACTTTGGAGCTAAGTAGCTATTTCCTGAAGAAACATTTTACAAAGAATACATTTTAAGAGCATTGAAGTTTTCCCTGTATAAACCTTGAAGTACAATTTTGATTTTTGACCTTTTTTTTGACTCTGTCATATCCCTGCAGTGACGGCCAAGATTCCTTGGTCTGTCAGGACAAACAATCAACAGCAGAAACCTCCTTCCTTTTATCAGTCCCTGGGGAGCTTATAAAATACCTCAGGAACTAGAATAAGGCCCCTATAAAACACATGAAGATTTTTCTGGTTTGCTTTCTTTTGAAGTTACACGGACTTTGCTCAAAGATTCAAATATTCAAAGCTATTTGACACTGACCTGCATGGCACTTTACCTAAGAATCACCTTTTCCATTTCATTATTTGTGAATTTATTTTTATCACGTTCTTTCTGATTCTGTAAACTAAAATTCACAAAGCTTTTTTCAACACAACTGCTGAACAAGATAGACACAATATGAAAAGAAAGGCATAGCTTAATTTTCTGGTGACACATCTGTTTGATAAATTTGTTCTCTAACAGAATGTTGATTAGTCTATTCAATCTGACAGCTAAACATATTCCAAAACAGTCGACCACAGTCCATATTTTGTTGCAGTTCTTTTGCATCACTCAAGTGGCAAAAGCAACAGTAGCTGCCTATAATACAAACTCAGAGACATGAGGCAATCTCCCTCCCCCATCCTGAATGATAACAAGTTCTCTGGTGCTTGAGAACATCTGGCCTAGAAGCTACCAAACAGCTAGAAAATGGCCAAAATTGATCCTATTCAGGCCTTAAACAATGCTTGTGTTTGTTCATGTACGAACACAAATCACATCTACAGAACATTTTTCATTTCCTGAAATACTTCTCAACTGTTCGTACCTGCAAGTAAACGAGAAACTGGGAGATGAATGCTAACTTTTTCCTGAGAAACGCAGTATCTGATGGTCTCAACTGAATGTCCACACATACTGAGGACTATAGGCTGCTCTCCATCAGTAAACCCACTATGACACTGCATCAACACAGTCAGGCATTTCTTGTAAGCTTCAATCAATACCTTTTCCTGAAAGAAAGATTACAGTTTACAGAGATTGTGAAAAAACCACAGCTCTGAAAAATAATACAGACAATGTAAAAAGGACCCTGAAGGGTATGCAATTTTACCTTTAACAACAGTCCTGCAAAATTAAGATAAGGAATCCAACAAAAGAGCCAAATAAAGGAGGGCACAAACTGCAAAACTCATACTGGTATGTCTGATTAGAAAAATACCCACTAGGATGTTGTTTGGGTTTGGGGTTTTTTTGTAACTGACACGATGGTAACTTTCTTGAGCAATGATCATGCTAGGCTAGTAAAACCTGCACATTAACTACCAGTAACAGATTAAAGCCAGCCTGAATGTTCAGGTATTCCAGGATCACTTATCCCACAGCCACATTTTACTATGCTCAAGTTCTGAAATCCTGAAACTTGAAACATTTATGGAGGAGAAATATGATTTAAAATCAAGCAGTATTTGGTATATCCAGGGCCTACTCCTCCATTACCTCCTCTTTGAAAATTATAACCTGATAGTGTTGTGATAATCACAGTCCTCAGATGTGTGACAAAACTGCAGTATTTGTAAAAGGCCTAGCCACATTCTTATGAATTGGTCAGTACAAACCACACTTGTGTTTAAATGCAGAAAAAATTTGCATTTGCTCATAGAAGATGTCCTTAGCTTATGGTGAAGTTGTGTTTAGGTCAATTTTTACATGTACTAATATTTGGGTTTTATCCCTCTTCACACAGAAAAACAACTCAGAAGGAATTAGTCCTTACATCTAATGCACACCAGTCCTGCATCATTGAAATAACAAGTGTTAATTTCATCTGCAGTGTAAACGCTGCTTCCCACTCTGGTTCCATTTCAATGTGCTGTCCTACTTGACGGGTTATTGGATCCATACCCTAGAACAAGAAGAATTATACACTTCAATAATGTATCACTGAAGTACACTGGCAGCAGTAGCAGAGGTGTGAGACAGTGGTTAGGTATCCTTACAAACATACTGTGCTGCAAAAAGAACCTTGGGGGAATGAAAGATAATGAAACCACAAGTGAAGAGGTCTATTCATGTGTCAGGAACAATTTATTCCTCAATACAAGGAGCAACTCTGCTGACACTTACGATGAACCAGATTTGCTCACAGAATTAATTGTCTTGTCTACATCTACAAGTGCAAAATATGCCCCAAGTTACACTTTCTCTTTTGAACTGCTCTTTAATTTTTATTGTCCTCTACAACAAAGTTTTAAAAAGTGAGGTAAGATGTTATGTTTTAGGAAAACACAGTGGCTCCAAAAGTGATACAGCACTGAAACTATAAAATTAAGAGTAGATCAAATTTCTTCTATTTTGACATCATAGTAGCTAACTTCCTGCTGAAATTTTGCCAGTTTTTGTAATTCACAGATTTACATACCTGCATACATTTGAGTAATTCCAAGAAGGCATCAAAACCCTCCAGGAACTTGCGGCGCAAGTCATCCGACCACTCCGTTGGCTTACTTATCAACACGTACCTGGGGAGATTAGAAAGATGCAAGTGCTCATTTTAGATTTTTTTTTTAAACTCCTCAATTTCTCAAATCAGCACATAGTTAGTATACTTACTTGAGATCCAAAATAAGGCTCTGGACGCGCCTGAATTTGAAAGCCTGAAGAGCAGTGTAACGTTCAAACTGAAACCTGCCTTGGATGTCACGGTGCCTTAAGTGGTCCATGAAAGTTTTGATGATAGTGGTCATGAGATTCTCTTCTGTTATTAGCATTCGAGCCTATTCCAAAGTACATTAAAATTTGCTGTAATTAACAGACACAGCTAACAAGATCTTCACACTGCACCATGAAGTTCATAAAATACATTATTTTTTAATCCAAAATAATTACATCAATAATTAGAACAGAACACTGAAAAGCACTATTTTCACAGAACCACACAAGACAAAAAAAAGGAATCTAGTCAAAAATTATCGTAAGTCAGATTTCTTTTTTCAGATCCTTTCTGTACAGAAGTCTGTAGTAAGGCTCCTGCTAACCTATGTAAATATGGCACAAGACACATTATTATGTGTCTTACAATTACCTTGTACCTCCCTTTAAGTATGTGCTGTCTCCTCTCAGATAGTTTGGGCCCTTTAGGGGAGTGACAGCTCTTCTGTTTTCTGTTTACAAACTGTCAAGAGCTGTGGTGAGCAGAGCCTCTTCTGAAACAGTAAGGAACTGCACATGCCATTTCCACATGGAAATTCCATGAAATAAACTTTTAATTTCCCTCAAGGTCTACTGCATATATCCATGTGTTGCATGAAACAAATCAGCAAAGTCTGACAAAGATTGTCTTCATCATCCAGCCTAACCTACCCCAACTTCACTACAGAGGAGGGGGCACAAAGTTACTGCCAGCTCCTCCTCATGAACACTTCCACATCTGCCCCCATCCTGTTGGTTCTCCGGGTTAAATGGGATGAGCCTTGCAGTCTTTGGATCTGGCTAGTAGACTCAACAAGACTGGCCACTCTGATCTACCACAATGACATTGAGGCTCTTCACTAGAGCTTCCAGGTTCTACAGCTGCTAATGATAATACAAAATAGTTTCTAAAATGCTACTGCAGTGGGGGAAAAGCATCTAATGATTAACATTTTCCCCCCAAAAAATCATCACCACCAGAGCTGCTCTCAAAGCAAAAAACTGCAGTTCCTTAAGAGATCCAACTCTTAAATTACTAAGATCAGTTAAAAAATGTTACTGGAGGATGGTGGGGTGATTTAAATTCTTTAACGTATTCATATAGTTAAGAATGAGTGACTATAAATATATTAAAAATAATACTTAGTTCATATGATAGAAGCTTATCATAATTACTATCATGTCATCTATCTATCATTCCGCACAACAGTCAAAATGCATTTGCTTTGCTTTTTTTGCATGCTTTTAAAATAGAACACATATAAAAGGGGCACTGCAATTACTCTGCCCTGGGAAAGGTTTGAAATTACTTTTTCAAAAAGTATGTATTGATACACATGTTGTGCCACCCCATCTGCCAAAGGGAACAATACCATTACCATCTGAATAATATTACTTGGTTAAGTCTAACTAAGTCTGAATATTGGCAACATTCTTATTGAAAGAACCCAAATGAAGAGGCAATATAATATTGTCCTGAACCATGGGAACAAAATCCTGAGTTCCTGTTGAATTCCTATGAATAACAACCATCCCTAAGAAACTAAAGCTTGCTCAGTATTGTGACTGCCATGCTACTATTGAATTTAAGAGCTCAATGAAGCTTATTAAATTTGGGAGGATTCAGAAGCATTCATTTTCTAAACAATTACGAGTATGAAAATCAGACTTTTATTCCAGCACAGCTCCAAATTTTAATTTGTCTTATTCATAATACAAGCAAAGACAGACTTAAATGGAGACTGGAACAAAAAAAAAGTTTCCCAAACAAGCTGGTGAAAGACCAGGAGATTTAGTGAGCTGGGAGAAGTCACAGTGTTTGTAGCACTGAAAAAAACCCTGGAAATTTAAAAGAAGGCACTGTCTTGAGACTCTTGAGACCTCCCTACCAAAGGAAGTAGGGAGTATCATGAGACAATTCTTGCTTGCACTTTGGTTGATTGGAAAATGAACATAAAGTGGATTGCTTATAACACTGCATCAAAATGGTGCTCTGAAACCATAATATGCAAACCGTAATATAGATTTCGACAAATGTGGCTCAGTATGATGAGGAATTGAAATGCTATGTGTATGTATCTCTAAATAAATATGAAAGTACCTTTGTAAAAAAAAGTAAAACAAAAATGGTAAAAGAAAAATCACAAACACCCAGCCTACTCTGGGAAGCCAGACTGAAACTTCCCAATGTTGAATGCTTTAATTTCTAAATCCACAGCAATATATGCAAAGTCTGACTGTTCTGCATTTCCACAGTAATATTAAAGAAATCTGCAGCTTTGAGTTATGAATCTTGAGAGGCTTTTAACAAATAAAGATTTCCTTTTTTGGTCTTTTAGTACTTACAAGAGAAGGCACTGTGAATATCTGTATCGAGAGGTCAGCAATTGAGAGCTCTCTGTCGTGGTCATCTTTCATAAAATCACTCTGCAATCGCTCATAGTTCTATTAAGAAGGAGGCAAAAAAAGGCAAGGAGTGCCAACTATCAGTTTTTAAAAGAAAGACAGGCACTACTCACCAGAGTAGGTACAGTGAAGAGTTGGACAGACAGAGCAGCCACCGATACTGCCCGTTCGTGATCATCCTCCATATAATCTCTCTGCAACTGCCGGTAATTCTAAACAACAAGGGGAAATTCACCTCTAATCCACACTGACCTGATTTTTTAACTTAAATGTCTGCTCTGGGAAACTTTAATGCCATGAAAAAGGGAAGAGTAGCTCTAACGGATTATTATATGGGTATACTGTACAAAGAATATGACAACTTAATCTGCTCACATGTGAGATCTACTCACTCTCATTTTCACAATAAAGGCTAGTATTTTATTTTCTACTCAGGAGTCTGCAGCAGAGTGGGCAGAATTTTGCAGTGCTGATTTAAAGCATTTCAAATACCAGTTACTGCAGAAATACTAATCAGCATAACTGAATTTCAGCACTATTTCTGAGCAGTGCTTTAACAGCTTACACCTCAACAAAGAGCAGCGATTAGCTCTTAAGGACTGATAGCCTGCATAGCTGATGGTGAAGACAAAAACATCTGAACTGCTTTAGTTCTGGGGCGTTTGAAAGGCCATTTCCTTCCCAGGAGATGAGATGCCATTATGACTAATATACTGAAGAGTAAAATAAGATTTCCAACATTTCATTTCAGGTTTTCACTTCCATAAAAAGGAAAAAAAAATCGGGTAACAGTTCATTTAAATCACTGTATGCTAACTAGACTCTCTTCACTAGACAGTTTTAGCATTTAATGGCTCTTTGTAAGAAACATACTTACTCTCGCAAAGCGGATAGCAAAAAGTTTCTTGTATTTCAAATCCATGAGAAGACTGCTCATGAATAACTGGTGATACACATTTCGAGCCCCTGTCAAGAAAAATGAATGAAATATCGCATGTCACTGTTTTCTATCAACATATATGGAAACATATTATGGAAACACTTAGAAAACTCCCACTGAATGAGGTAAACGTGCATTTCAGAGTAGAAGCTGCTCTGATTAAGTCTGTCAGGTGGTAGCAAAGGATGAAGAAGAATAATAAGCCAAAACTCTTCAAGAGGCATTATTTATTACTCCTATATAAGATATCACTGTTGAATGGGATGTATATCATCAAATATAAGGGAAGTTAGCAAAACAAGAACAGAACTCTGTTCATCCTCAGGATAAACAGGGGATTTAGAAAGGAAAAGAAGAGAACACTATTATGAGAAGTCTTGAGAACTGCAACAAATTTTCCTAGTTGTGAACATCTCCATAAAATAATCAGCTGGGCTATCTCTGAATTTCTAATCTGTCTGGACAGCCTCCCAGAAAGTATTATCAATACAAATTATATTCATCTCTATGTAGCTTGGATGGAAATACACATATGCATAATTTCTTCTGTAGGTCACTTTCAAGTCAAAAGCCATGACGCTATTTCCTTAATGGAGAAGAACTATGAAATACAAGAAAAAGTAGAGAAATATTGATGTTGAAATAGAAATGCAAAAGTTACTCCTTGCTTACATGAAAGACATTATCCTAACAAAACCTGTATTAAAAATGTAGTCATGCTTCACAAAAGCAGTACCTTTCAGATTACAAAATTTGCAGTGCCAGGAATTCATTCTCAAGATAAAGGTATTAGATAAACAAAACCTAAAATAATCATTTTCTCCATACTACATCCACTTTCCACCTTACTTCTTACTTATTTTATTGATATTCCAAGAAGGTACCCAGGCAGACATATTGCATCATTACCTACCTGTCCTTTGTGCTTCTCTTTCTTACACCTGGCCTTACCCTTTCAGGATATCAAATCAGACATGGAATCAACGAGGGAATAGAAATTAACTACCTCCCTTTCCTCAAAATTACAACTTTTCTAGCTAATTCAAATATATCAAACAGCCTTTCAAAGTTTCAACAGCTCTAAAACAACAGAACAGTAATTTTCACTGAATGTTCTCAGAACACTTAAGAATACCTCAGGAACACAAACACAAAGTCAAAGCAGAAAGACTCTGCCTCATCCTGCAAAACAGGCATTTTGGTGGATATTAAATGGATGCTGAGATCCTATAAAGCATGCAAACCCCCAATTTCTTTATTGTTTACTCAGTTTACATTAATTATCACTACCATTTGCATATTCAAGTCAGTTTTGAAAAATCAGACCTGAAACCAACCCCATCTCCAGTCTCTGTAGTTCTTAAATACACTTGGGAGTGTATCATAAAGGGAGAAATTGTAACAAATTAGGCAAAATTATCCATAATACACCACAGCAAAAATGATCAAACATTAGCAAATACAGTAAAAGGAAAACTTCTTCAAATACAGTTCAGGAAAACTAGCATTTTCCTGAACTCTGAGAAAACTCACCTTTCCACAGTTTAGAATCACACAGCATCAGCTTATCTACAAGTGAAGAATTTTCACCATCTGGCCCTTCTTGCAAGCCAACCTGACACAATATTCGGCGAAGGCCATCTTCATGAAGAGGAATGATACAAGTTAGTTACAGCTCAAACACAAGCGTGTGTTATTTTGACATCCTGGAATTTTCATACCACACAAAAGCCCTCACACTGCCCTCTTTCCCATGATAACTCAACAACAGCACTCATATTTTGCTGATATATACACAAACATTTCATACCTTGCAAGTTTCACGCCAGCCTTATGGAACATCAGGAACATAGTGAAAATTGCCAAATGCAATGATTTGATTTAAAGTTATCAAATAAAAATCTGCTTCCTTAAAAATGGTTTACTAAAATAACGAACAGTTATACAGCAGACTAATTTTCTAGGTTTTAGTTTTCCTGATTAAACTCCTATGAAAAGGAAAATATAATTCATATATGAAATAACTCATATGTTCATGTAGGAGCTTTTTGTTTTCACTTAGGAGTTGCTATCATTTCAAGGCTTCTCTGCATATTTTTTCAAATGGAAAGAAGCAGTAACTTGAATTATATGAACATTTAAGTTATTATATGCTTGCATCTGAAATAGAGCACAACCCAGACATGGTCCTGTTAAGAATGTTCAACCTGGCTTTGCACTGCAGGTGATACATATTCCCTGAGAACTGTGGGACTTACAGAGCCTTTACTTCCACACCCTGTTTGGCATCTCAGCTCCTCAGGCAGAGTGGGCAGTGGCTTAGTGCTGCATGGTGCAGTAATATACACTCTGAGAACCCCTACAGCAGTTTGAGGTTACTCCTTTTTGCCTTGCAGAGTTCAATACCAACTACTGTTATGAAGGACACCAAATCAATGGAAACTGCTGCATTGGTTCACAATGGTCAAACAGACACTTATTCCTGAAGTGGCATTTGCTGGGAAGGATGTAGTGGTCAAACTTCTGATGAAGTTCCTTAGCAAGGTTTTTCTTTTTTAGCGACAAGAATTTGTCATTTCATTGACAGCAAACATCCAACAAACTCTGGTACAGCAGACCCCTCCCCTGTCACTCAGCCTTTGTTCAGGGACATTTCAGTGTACCCCAGGCAGTGCAACTCTATCACCTCATGTTACAAATGACTGGTAGCGGACAAACATGTTTAAAAGATTGAGTAGAATTTAGTTTTTTGAGTGTGATTGCTAAAAACCAGGCTCAGAGTACTGACTGCACCCCAAGACACGGAAGGCAGTTCAAGCAAATGAGCACATTGGTCACAGACAAAATGTATGGGTGCTGTTTACAATCCAACATGCCTTTTGCCTTTCTGAATCATAAGGAACTCAGCATTTAACGAGCTGAACTCTTCAGAACTTCAGAAAGACTACATACATAACTCAAACAAAATTCAGTGCTTTCTTCTGTAACTTGAGAGACCAGTGACACATCCAAGTTACTTTTTTGCAACCATCATTTAGTGCTGAAAATTAATGACTGTGGCACCTGGCACAAATGACACAGCACAAGACTGGGCTTAAAATGAGAAAGACAGTGCCTGTCTACAAGTTTCACTGAAAGGGAAATTTATCACAGGAAGAAACTATCTTCAGAACTCCTTTCTATTAATTCCTACTGTTTACCAGAAACACTGGCAAATAGTTGAACAAACCACTACCATAAGTTTTGTTGAAAATTTTGATTTACTTAACTTTAAAACTTAAGCATAAACTACTTATGTTTGCAAAACAAGAACATTTTATAAAGACCCTGTGCATGAAATCTTGGCTAATTTTCCAATTATCAGTCTAATAAAACATACAGTCTCTGAAAGATGTTGCACTTATGGTGAATATACGTGCAATATGACAGCAGAGCATATTTTGCTAATACTTCTTGCTAGTATTTCCAGATGAAAAAAATACAAATTGCAAGGGGGTCTGTATCTACATTTCTCCACATCAGCAGTTTGACACTTTTCCTTTTATTTCCTCTCATGCCCTAAACCTTCACAATCTTATGATTTACCAGGACAAATGGGGAACCAAATCAAAACAAAAACTGAGCTTTCCCATAAAATCTGATACTGTGCATCTTGATTCCTTTGAAGAAAGCTCTTTCAAAAAATCTGATTAAGACTTTGTCAGCTTTTATGCTCACCAAAACCCTCCACAATTCCTTGCATTTTCTCTGTTCTACTTAGCAAAAAAATCTGAAGCAATCACTTTCATCATCATTCATCAAATTACTTCTGAATAATTTTGTTTTATCTAATCAGACAGGTTATTTTCAGCTTACTGCATTCATTTTAAAAGAAGTAGGGATTGAAAAAATAGCTTTTTGGCACATTGCATTTGACAGCAAGTCTTGGCTTCTGTTCAACAGCAACTACACAGAAAAGACTACGTAAGACTGGTAGCACTTTCACATGCAAGTTAGAATTCAGAACAGCATTCCAGTAAGAAAAAATAGAATGAAGTCTGACAAGTTATTAATAGCTTTGCCTTATACATTACATATCTGAAATAAGTAGACAAAATTGCTTCAGAAAATCAGCTCCTCTCACAAATATTCTCTAACTTAGCTCAAAAAGGTCAGTTTTGCCCACCTGAATATCCAATAACACTGCCAAGCCAAGTTAGAAGCTTCAGACCAAAGCTCTGATGGGCAACAATAGATGAATGCATAACTTGTACTTTCAATGGCTTTGTCTGACGACTGGTATTTCTCTTAAAAAGAAAAGGAAAAAGGAGGCAATGCATATTTAAGTGAGGACTCACATATACTTCTATACAGAAATGCAGCATTCCTATGATTAATTTTGATAATTGACAATATTAATACAATATTAATACATATTGCTAACACCTACATAGCAAGCCCCAAGAGTCTGAACTTTGTTTATCCTATTAATATTTGAAGGACCTTATTATGCAATATCAGCCTATTTAGGTCAATCCATTTTCCACTCTTGGCCTGTTATCAGTGCTCACACTGATCTGCTGCATTTTCCTGATAAGCAATCCCACGTTCAACCCAAGGGAGCCATGCATGTTTGTGCCTTCCAACACGACAGGCAAGTCACACAGCAGCCCATCATGGAAACTGACTGCCCACAGACTATCTTCAAAAATACAAATTAAATACACAAAGCTAAGACAAGAAAGAATTTGCCCTCATCTATATCTTAGAAAGCATAATAGCTAGATATTACACATAAAAGCCATTTGTTCTTTGACTGCATGGGCAAGTTAAAAATACTGCACAACGTTATCCTTAAAAATATGCTAATGCTTTCAAAATACCTTAAATAGTTAAAGAACAGTAACTGTAGTTGCAGCATTTGTTTTTCAATGGTTGCAGTATCATACAAAAACTATTTATTTCATGTGATTATGTACTGCACTGCAGCAGTTAACAAAAATTTAAAAGAAAGCATTATTCTCAAGTTTTTACATGGAAGAATCTTGCAATATGTAGATATTAATATATACACACATATAAATGTATAGACGCAAAATGAAAGTATTTGCAGTTTCATACTTGGATTCAATCAGTAATGATTTCCATAACTGTTGCTGTGAAAGACATAAGCAAGTTCACTCTATAGGAGAAAAACTGTAACAATTTAACTTTACTGACCTGAAATAGCATGTAATTCTGTTTTAAGATGGAAAAAATTATCTACAAACATCTTTTCAGAAAATTATTTTGGGTGTTAGGTAGGCCATAGCAGAGAAGAAGCCCAACAAAAGACCACCACCAACAAAAACCCCATAAACCAGTATTTTGATATCTCTACCGTATTGTAAATAGTACCTCCAACACTTTGTATCATTAAAACGGAATGAGTCATTATGATAACAATATCACAAACTGGTAGCAAAGCCTCCTTCTGCTTAAGATGAGGCAAGTAAGTAGGTAACATCCCTTACCACCATTACTTACCACTATTACTGATTTTGCCTGATCACAATATTGGAAGTCTCCGTATCGAACAGACCTACGGCCCTGCAAATTCAGAAAGATGTAACATTACCACCAACTCCTAAACAAGAAGTCCCAAGTCTCTGTTTTACATTAGTATAAAAAACACAGTAAAAGCTTCAGATGCATGCTAACTACTCTGCCTTTCACGCTAATTTCACTTTTTAAAGTACTGTATATATTTAGATACTTGGATTTCCCAAATGCACCCTGTACTTTTTAAAAGAAGATAAAATTGTATCCTATATTCAGTTACCTGTTACATTAAATTTTCTGTGTATAACATTGTTCTTAAGATGAACAAATAAAAGAACTACACTTCTTTTATTAAAATACTGAAAACATTAGTACAAAGGCATTATTCATTAGTTTTGATATAACTTGAACATAATTCAGATATTTCAGTGCCTTTTAAAAAGCAGATATTAAAGTTAACTGGTCTTTTAAACATACAATTGAAGCACTTGTTTTATTCCAAAAGTAAAGTTTTCAGTCTTTCTCTACTGTCAATCCATACATCAAAATTGACAGTTGATTGAATTTATAGTGTATTGCAGACAGGAAAACTCACTGGTATTTTAGATCTGATGCCAATCACTGCTTCAGACATAACATTCTCATTTCTTTCGCATACGTGCTCATGTATATATGCATTCATGTATGTATTTAGAAGTAGAAGGGATCAAAAGTAGGGAAACATCTATTAATACACAGCATGTGCTCAGGGCAGCTCATATTCAGGGAGCAGATGTGAATTTCTTGGTTACCAGTATCACAAAAGATAGAGCAGTGATAACACAAAACCAAAATCTAGTTCAGTGTTAAGTAATATGAAGTGGTTATATTTCCTGCACCACTGACCTCCTTGAAGTACTTTAACCACCCAAAATTACTTTCCCATTGCCATTTTGGAAAAGATTTCCTCCCCACACCACTTCCTCCAGAAAAGGCACAAGCCAATAAGCCAAGTAAAAAAGACACTCATTTTTCATGTCAATTGCTTACAGATTCATTGCAAAAATAACCAGGTGCAGTCACCCAATGATGTATCACTTTCTTTAAAAAAATGCACATGAGCCAAACTACAAACACAGCTGACACAGTGCTTCTGAAACTGAAATAATAGTTACAATTATATTCAGCATATAGTGATTCTGAACCTACTGTTCCTCCTAAAAATTGTGTTAAATGCTTTTACCCCTTCCTGCCACTATAATCTGACAACTATGAAAAAGAAAATTAAATTAAATTTAAAAAAGAAACCACAAACCATGAACCACAAGCACCAGAACAAAAGGAGCCAGTTATGGATTTTATCCCTCACACTTAAATGGTGTTACCTTGAGAAGCATTTCCTATGTTTGGAGCCTATTTAGGGGTTTTTTCTATGTCAGCTCCCTGGTTCAGTAAGGGAAGAGCCAAAGTTGCTGCCTCTCCTTGACAGAGGAGTGAGAAACACCTTGGTATTTACACTTACAAGACCTACTAGAATACATTTACATTGAAACATATTCAGTATGAGGTCTGCTTTGGACTGGCCAAATACTATTTAGGCACTGAGACATTTAGTATTAAGGCATTTTAGGGTGGTATGACTCACAGGACTCATAGACTCACATTAACTACACACTTTGGGAAAATAGACTAAAGTATAGTCATAAAACAAACATTAGGTCAAGGTAATTAAAAGTTCTACCAACTAATTCACTTACATCTCTATCTACTGTTGTTGCAAAACCAATGGCTTCCTTCTGTGTGCAGTTGACAGCCTTCTGAAGAGTATAAATAACTTGTTCATAGGTATGGACTTCATCATTAAACAGCATGCAGTAGTAAGTGTCACTCTTCTCACTTCAAAGCAAGGATTGAATTTACGTCATTCAAAGTAAGGATTGAATTCATGTCATTTAAAGCAATGTTAAAAGTGAAAGCAAGTGCAAAGGAAAAAATATGAGAAATACAAATCTACTGCAGTTAATGTATACAAAATATTTCTGACAATTTTAGGAAAAAACTTAAAATCAAAACTTGCATTTTCAACTGTAAATATCTGTGAGCCTTTAAAAGCTAGAAGACAAATATTATACTTACATCATTTCTAGTCCAGGTAATTCATTTTCCTTCTCCCATGTTAATATATCTACTGCATATTTAAATGTAATGGCAAAAATATTATAAGCTCTTGCTACCATATCTTCTGGTAAGTGCACAAGAGGATCCTGGAAAGTAAACATAAATAGCAAATGAGAAATTGAATGTCATTCAAAACAAACTCCCAAATTCGCACCTCTCTTTATCAAAGATGATGTAAGCATCTTCAATGATGTCTTTCTTTAAAAGACTTTTCAGTTGAAAGGAACAGAGTCAATAATCATCCTGTTTTCTTCTTCCAGTTCTACACTGACAGTCACCAAAGCTCTAATCTAACATTCAGTACCTGAATGTTAACTTGCCTCTGATCACCCATTTACATTTTCACACATTCTTCCATTCTCATTCTCCTTGTTCTCACTCCTGCACACCTTTAAAGATAGTTTTTCGGAAGAACTTTAACCTCTGCTGTATTAAAATCTGCTTCTTCTGCTATGCCTTCAAAACAATAATTTCAAATCCCTGTATCTTTTGATCCACTTATCAATATTAGTAAACTGCAGAATACAAATGACCATGCATCTCTTGTCCTGTTTTATATGCAGCATGCATTAAAAGGCATAAGTCTTATCTATCCAGGCTTATACAACAAGCAGCACACTGGCATCATGATTTATGATGCACGTCTCTTATAGCTGTGGTATATAAATAATTAACTACTGAAATGTAAATAGGTGTTTCATAATCATCTGTCCACATCTCAGTCTTGCTCACAGAGAGCTGCTCCCCTTTTGTCTGTGGACCATGCACCCATTTGTGCCCGTTCTGTGCTCTCCATTTGAAAACTGCAGCAGCCTCTACAAACCTGGCCTGCTCTCTGTGCCAGAGCAGAATGGAGGCTGCTGCAGGTGGGGGAATGGGAATGTGGAGAAGGAGGAAGAGGAGAGCTGCCTCAGTCTGCCAGGTCAAATGGAATACTTACTTTTTGGAGCAGTAAATGAAAACTACTGGCAACTCCAAATAAGATAGTGCAGGTACCACTGCCATTTCTCTCCAGTCCATTTCAAGAATGGTGACTAGAAATCATTATAAACCTCTTTTCTTAAGGAAATTGTCTTTTACTGTATCAAAATTTTGAGAACAACTAGTTCCTCTTCTGCAAACCTGGGAATGGAATGCTGCGTGGCCTGTAGGTCACCTGGACAAACATTATACACTGGGTCACTGACTCGATTGATCATTTGATATTTTTATGTGTGTGTAATTGTTAGACAATTAAAATATTTAACAGTGGCCCAATTTCTGGTTTAGGATTACCTAATACTAAATTTTGTGCTTCACTATAGCTTAGGTTGTATAAAAATGGCCACAATAATCTTTTCTCAACTTAAATGTGCATCATCTAAAGGAGGCTCTTGACAGTCAGCAATTCACTTTGTACTAATAACATTTACCCCCTACACCCTGAGATTCTTTGGGAATATTTGGAAGCTTTACAAGAGAGGTAATAACTGCCGTTTCTCTCTCTTTTTGTTTTTTTTTTTTTTTCCATTCATTTAAAAATTATCCAGAGTATGAAGAGCTATCAGCCACCAAAAGCAAAGGCAAACCATAAGCAGCAGCTCTCTCTCCATTCTCAGCACTTTCAACAAAGGCACATATCTGGGCAAGGCAGAAAACAGGCTCCAATAATGCTCAACACACCATCCTTCATCTGTCTCAAACACAGCACTGCATAAGAGATCTCAATCTCCATGGTTTATGGGGAAGAAACACAAAGCCTGCCCAGAACCTTGATTTGTCTGTCAGGCACACTCACTGTGTGAGTATCTTTGGGCACAGAAGCAGCAGTCTACCCAAGATTTCACAACAGGAGTTTCCTAAGGCTGCTGATTCATGTAAAATGGCACATGTAGACCAAGTGGTGAGTCCAGCAGCCACGCTAGAGTCTTAGGGTTGAGAGAACAGATTTTAGAAAGACTACTGTCACTGAAAATACAATTACAGTTGCTTCACTTAAACCATCAGATCAGCAAAATTCTACCAATGCTTGCCTTAGATTTTCCCATCAAATAAAATCTCACAGTATTACATACTGTATATATACACTATATATACATAAGAACAGATGTGAGTGGCTAGGTCAGAAGCCCAATTAGCCACACTAATTCCTGAGATGTAATAACAGATAAGAGTATAAGCAGAAGACAGAATGCTTCTCTGATCTCAAGTAACTTAAGACACTAACGTTTCCCATACAAAGATGGTACCTACAATTTTAAATGGCCATTTGTAATTTTTCCTTCCACAACCACATTAAATTTCCTTTCAAAAACATGTATAAACTTTTAACAATAGTGTTTTGCAGTGGTTAGTCCAACAGCTCGAGTACCTGCTGTAAGATGTGGCATGCCTTTTTGCATTTAATATGTCCAAGTTGTTATGCTATAAATCTGTGGTGAAGATGTGTTCTCTATTTACCTTCTCCAAACAAGCTCATTTAGAGACCTCTGTCTTACATTCCCATGATGATTTTCCTGTGACAGCAGGGTATCTTGATTTTTTTAAAATCTGTGCACCTCTCTTTGGTAAGATTCAGAATATTTGTTGCACAGACAACAGAATTTGGCTTAGTGGTGCACATGATTACATACAGATTTGGGTGGGGTTTTTTTGATTGGTTTGGGGGTTTTTTGCATGTGACAGAATCCCTTGACCTCTCAGAATACACAGGAAAACAAAGAAACAACTAAAGCTGCAGAGGTGACCAAGAACATACACAATGAAGCCTTTAAGTTGAAACCATTTTAAAGAACTCCTTAAGATTTTAATTTTAGTCTAACACTGTAGTTCAAATATTACCACTAAAGTTCCTACAGCCTCTCATGCAGAGTATACAAGACTAAAAATAACCCCACATGAACAATTTATATATACACACATATATACAAAGTTAACAATGTTTTGAAACATGATGCCTCAATTGTAATTACCTCCTCTTCTGCAGTTTCTGAAGTGTTAAGTTCATGCTTTTGACAGTAAGGACCTTCCTTCCAAGCTTCTGTATCACCACAGTCACAGAAACCTCCTCCACCTGATGTTGTCATCTGAAATTATTTAAAACCAAAACAGTTTGTGTGAATATGCATATATATAATCCATGCAGATTAAGAAATGAGTAGTCACAGCTGTACTACAAAAGCGTGATCACAACACCTAGCTTTAGACAGTACCCTGTTAAAATAGCAGTGCAATCATGTCTACTTTTATGATGGCTGAAAGCTTGTCGACCTCATCAGTGTGCCTATGTCAAAAGAAAAAACCCTGAACAACAAAACATCTCCAAATACCTCCATTCTGCCCCATCTGAAGTTTTCAGATTTTCCAAACCTATTACTTGCCATGGCATCCGTACTATGCCAAATTCTCAGAGTTTTAATCTGAACAAAGCTAAATCATTTCATATGGCACTATTATACAGTGACAAAAGGAATTGAGAGACTTAAAATTTTTCACATATGCTAGCACAGAAAAGAAGCATTGGCAAATTTTATATGTTTTATTTATATTTATATTATTATTTATAAATTATATTATATTTATAAATAAATATTTATTTATTTATATGTTTAATTATATGTTTTATTAAAATGTGTTTTAAAGACCACCTCAAGTTAATAAGCATAATAATACTTCTTTTTTTGAATCATAACTATTAACTGATACATAGAAGAATTCTTCTTTCATCTATTTTTGGTATACTCGATATACTGTATACATACAGGCACATCTTACAGTATCAACAAAACTAGATGGATATTTGAAAGAATATTTGCTTACACTTTTGGATGTTACCTAGACTTGTTAATTCAATAGGCTCAAAAAGTAAAAACCTATGTACAAGGAGGAAGCTGATATCAGCTAATTTGGCTAGGTTTCTTGATAAAAGCTGTTGTGCTTGGAGTTTTTTCCTAAATCCTAGTGTTTAGTGTAACCATGCAGTGAACACATTTACATTAGCAGCAGTGCAGTATTGTAAAAGACAGATTTAGAGAAAGACTGCACTGATAATTTTCACTTAACTTCTTAGTTTAAAAACACACCAGGTTTGTTTGTAGGTTTTTTAAACTAACCTATACTACTAGTAATAGCATATTACTAAAATAAACAGCATTTTACAGTTTTCATTTTGTATTTTAATTTTATGTTTAAGCTTTACATAGAAGTGGCTTCTTAATAAAGTTTTTTCAATAGCTTTTAAAAACAGTCAAAACAAAAAGTCAAAACCATTCAAACCCCAAGTCTAAAGCTGTAAAATTCACTAAAGAACATGTGTTAAAAATAACATACATTTGTAAGCTTAACTGTTGCACATAAAGTTTAATTGCTCAACATTTTAAAGTGTTAACTTCCAGAAGCTGCACTCAGATCAAAACACTCAAGTTCACATAGGGTTACTGCAGACATTCGAACTTTGTGTTCATTCAGCATTTGGAAATACTGTATACATTCTTCCACTTGACACTGTTTCTCACACACACACAGAATCACTCGTAACTATGTCATTATCCTGCAGGATCACTAACCCTGTATCGGTGCTCTCTGTGAATGCTTCCAAGAAAGCATTCCATGCACAACACACAAGTTGGGTCAACTGCGCAGTCTCTAAGAACAGCAACAACAGAAAGAAGAAAAAAAGCATTAAACACTTGCTTTTGCCTTTAATTACACATTTTACAACAGATAATTTTCAAATATCACTGATATAAACCTTCTAACTAATGTATATATTACTCTGAAAGAGGAAAGGGGTGGCTTTAAAGAGGGGAAACAAATGAAAGAGAAAAAACGTTCTGTTCTCATGACAGAGGAGCCTTTAAAACATTGTGTGGGTAGTACGTCTACCTGGGTAATACAGACCCTGCCTTCAAGAGGTGAGACAAGTATACAGGCAGGTAAACAGATGAGTTACATAACCCAGAATAAACCCAAGGAAGTCCTCTCAAGTACAGAGTCCCGCACCCATGATCTCCAGCAATCACAGAAGACATTTTTCACTGAACACTGGGAAGAAGGATCTCAAGCAACAGACTAAATCAAACCTCTGCTTCCAAGTTCAGCCCAACAAGCTCAATGATGAGCTGCAAGAACACAATTTTCTCAACCAGGAGAGCAGAGACCATAATAAGGTCATGTCTACAAACACTCCTGTATTAGACAGAAGGAATATTTGTAGTAAAAAGGGCTAAAACAGATCAGAAAATTGTGCACAATATTTAACTGTCCCCCTCAAAAACACTGAAAATTCTTGAACTCATGTAATGCAACTGACTTCAAGGCACCTCAAGATTAAGGCAGCTGGGTTTTGCAATGTAAAAATAAAAAGCAAGAGAATGTCTGTCTTACGATGACAAATATTAGAACCAGAATTCATAGAAACAACTTATTTTGTTTAAAATCCCAGAGATCACATGAAATCTCATTATAAAAAAATCTCTAAATTTCATTTAACCAAAATAAATGATGGAAAGGCCATCAGGCAACCATGACTTACTACGCGTGACTTACTACGCATATGTATTTTCTCCAGAGGAGCTACTAAAGGTGAAAATTTCAAAGCAAAATTATACCAAGCTCTTCCATTTTAGAATAGTTTATGTCCATGGCATTATTTTTTTTTAGATTAAAACCCCAAACAAACCACCACTTAATACAACAGTGTGCCTGCAGGATTTGGTAGATCAGCTCTACAATACTGAAAGTTGATTCTTCACAGCTCTAAACTTGTGGCAGTGTACTTAAAAATTCAGTACTATTTGTCAAGTAAATTCTCAGACAAGTAACTCTGCCTTTACCTAAAGCAGAAGCAGACCTGTAAGCTGCACAATAACACAGAAAATCCACTGCTTTTAATGTGGACTCGGAAAATGATTCTTTGCTGTATTCTACAAAAGCTCAAAAAAGCTCTACAAAACTCTCATTATTGTTCATTATCAGCCATAAGTTAAAGGAAATTAACACACAACAGGAATCAAATGTTTCCTGATCAACAAAAAAAAAAGAGAGGGACTCCATCCTCAAAATGTTAATGATCAAATACTGTTCATATGGAGCAATGAAAAGTTTGGGAATTCCATTATTTTCGTCTAAACACACTTGCTTCCTCAAGACCAACAACTCAATGTGTATCTGAAGTACCCACCAGTTTAATCTTATCCCTCTCATTATAAAGAGGTCTCAAAGCATTTCCAAACCCAAAGGCCAGTAAGGTATTATGTTTCTAGAAGAGGAGGGCACTAGAAAGAAAAATTCTTCCACTATCACTCTTTCCTTGTAAATGAAGGGGATGGAAACCCAGACAAATAAACCCTTGAAATTAGAGAGACATTCTGTCCCCCATGTCACCTCACCAAGTGTTCAAGTGTCCCAGTAAGTGGTAGAAACCACAGAAAATGAGAGGAATTTGTGACACAAACAAAACTTAAACTACAAACAGTTCAGAAAATAGACGATGAAAATGAACTTACAGCAAGTAATACAACAGCTTAAAATTGAAGATTCTTTTAAATACTTGTAATTGGTTAGGAACTTCCTGTTCTCTTTCAAGTAAAAGTATTTTTAGAGACATCTAGAGATAGAGGTAGGGAAGGAACTAGAAGCTTATATGCTTGTTTTAAGCAGCTGATAGATTGGTTTAGCAGGTCATGGAAAGTGGTCTAAAATACAGGACCAGCACTAACAGCTGATATTAAACATCCAAAATACACACACATACACTTGCCCACTTATTTCTGATTAATGCCCTTAAATCACCCTGAAAGGTAACTCCAAATTCGTTCTTAATCTTGCTTTTCATTTGTACAAAAACCATTCTACATTACACTAATTAATATTTTTCCATTTATACATGTGTGTTGATTTTTCCCCGATCCCACTTGTCATGAAAGACTGCAAGGTTACTTTAAAAATACATTTTGGCTATTAACTTTTCATTAGGGCAGTATATTCTTGTTGCAAAATGTTCCATGACTTCACAAATCATAAAGACTTCACAATATGAAGTTGAGCTACCTGCAAGAGTACGTAGGCTCTCCCACTTTAAAGACACGGCCACAGAGATGGGAGGGTCTGTTTGCTTGCTCAAGCTTTGGAAAACCAAATGCAGGATCTTCACCACAAAGATACCATTCCATTGGTCCCAGCAGAACGTGTTGTGCCAGCATGTCTTCTCTCTGAGGGGCAGGGTTGGGACCCCTGCAGTAAATTTTTGGTACATAATAGGCCAGATGCTGGTATACTTCTTTCTGAAGGTCATTTGCTTGCAGCCATTTCTTTTATAATAGAAGAAATGAGAACACAAAATCTTCATTAAGAAACAGATTAAACACAGTTCTAGACATTTAGGTTATTTTATTTCTAAATGAAATATCTAAAATGGCATTGCAAAACTAGAAAACTATGTTTCCTTTGAAGTGTTAAATCTAAATGATCACAAAAGACAGATGTTAGGAAAGGAATACATTTTATCCTTTTGACATAGAGAAGATTTAAGACAAAAATTCACTAAAATTTTCCTCCAGGATGAATGACCAGTAAAATGTTGGCAGTGATTTTTAGGATACAGCCTAGACTATGTTGGTCACATTTCTCTGGAGTGCAGACAGACGCTGCCAGCTTGGGACACAGAGGATCAGTGGGAGCCTGGAGTTGGCAAGGAACGGAGACAAAAAGCACATGGAGAAAAGCAAACACAGCATTAGGTAATAGTCCCTTTCTCTTTTAATTTCAACAAATCACCTGTGAAAATGAGGGAGTTTTGGTTTCTCCTGCAACCAAAATAACTCATCTGAATTACTATTTCAAGTGTCATGTTAGATTCATGAATTCTTGCACTGAGTTTGTGAGGCAAGGTTTTGGTAGAGAGGGGGCTACAGGCTGCCTTCTATTAAAGCTGCCAGAAGCTTCTCCGTATCCAAGAGAGCCAACAACAGATGGCTCCAAGATGGACCCACAGCTGGCCAAGGCTGAGCCCATTAGAGACAGCAGTAGCCCTTCTGGAATAACAGATTTAACAAGGAATAGCATAGTTAGGGGACAAAAAGAGAGCAATGGCAGTTGGGAGATGTGAGTAAGACTATGGGAGAATAACAGCTCTGCAGACCCCAAAATCAGTGGAAAAGGAGGGGCAGGAGGTGTTCCAGACATCAGAGCAGAGATCCCCCTGCAGCCCATGGAGGTCCAGTGGGGAACACAGATCCAACAGGGATCCTGTGCTAGAGCAGTTGGATGCCCCAAAGAGGCTGTGACTCCACAGTAGGAAGCCAGTGCTGGAGCTGGCTCCTGGCAGGACCTATGAATCCATGAGAGAGGAGCCCATGCTGGAGCAGGTTTGCTGGCAGGACTTGTGACACCATGGACGACCCACACTGGAGCAGCCTGCTCCTGAAGGACTGCACTCCCTTGAGAGACCCAGGCTGCAGCAGTTCATGAGAAGCTGTAGCCCATGACTGACACTGGAAAAGTTTGTGAGGGACTGTCTCCCGTGGGAGGGACCCCATGCTGGAACAAAGGAAGGATGTGAGGAGTCCTCCCCTTGAAGAGGAAGGGGCTGCAGAAACAACACGAGAAACTGACCACAGCCCCCATTCTGCAACCTGCGCTGCTCAGGGGAGAGGTAGGGAAAACACGAGTGAACTGGAGCCAGGGAAGAAGAGAAGGATGGGGGAAGATGTTTTAATATTTTGTCTGTCATTACCCTACTCTGATTTGATTGGTGATAAACTAAACAAATTTTTCCCCTAGTCGAGTCGGTTTTGCCCATGACAGTAATTGCTGAGTGACCTCTCCCGCTCCTCATCTCCACCACAATCCCTTTGTTGTATTTTCTCCCCTCTCCAGCTGAGGAGGGGACTGAGAGAGCAGCTTCGGAGGGTACCTGGCACCCAGCCAAGGTCAACTCACTACAATTCTCTTAGTCAATCAATTGTGAAAAACAATGTTGGCAGTTTTAAAAGGCATCAAACTACTGAACTGCCCTAAGCCACTTAAAAACTCACAGCTTCTCCTATTTTTTCCCCTGGTATACACACAGAGAATAAAAAAAACCCTCTAGGACAACATTTGTTTTATTTTAACCTTGTGGATAACAAATTTAGAAAGGTTTAAACTGTAAGTTAAGACTGCAAGGTTTTTATAATGAACAAATTATCCCATTTGCAGTGTCCACTGATTAAATCCTGTGTTACATAAACAGCCTCAGCATGCCATTTCTCATTGTAAATGTGACAACCAGATACCCCCAGCAACCTCCAAAAAGAGTTCAAAATCAACCTAAAACTGTACATGAAAATACAGAATTAATTATGCCAAAATAAATGGGTTTAGTGATCGAATATTAGAGCTTGATTTACTCTGAATTATTTATAACTTCCTCTAAAGAACTTATGTTTGAGATAACACAGTTGTAGTAAGTTCCTCAGAACACAGACATTCAGAGTCAGCTGAGCATCTGTGCAGACTGGCTGAATTTTTGTCTTTTTTAACATATTGAAGTAGTTTCATTTACTAGACATGTTTTTCTGAAGTAGAACTTGGTATTTTAAAAAACCCTAATTCGTCAGGGTGTTTTCTTCACTTATCTTTTCCTAAGTTTGACTTCTCAGAATTATGATTGATCTGCTAAATCTTTCTATATTCATCTAGCTTTGATGGTAAAAGCCCAAGTTTTTTCAAAGGAAGTCCATGGTTGCCAAAAAGCCATAGCCAACAATCTAGAAGTTTACAGATAATATCACCATTCCCACTAGAATTCAGAGAATACCATAGATAAAAAATTAAAAAATTAAGCTTTCAACAAGAATTTTCTTTTTCCCACCAGTTCATTCATCTTTTCCTCTCCTTTCATCAGTTCTGCCAAATAGCTACTACAGCCAGGAACTGACCCAATCACAGTGGCAGTGACTTAATGTTTTCCATGATTTTCATTTAATAAACTTGTTTTTACATTATTTTCTATAGCATATACTAGCTATTAAACGGCAGGATTTTTTCAGCAAAGTATCTTTAACTTTTAATTCAGCAGTACATTAGTAATTTCTATCTAGAGAACATACAGTGCATATTAGCTACACTACAAGCTCAGACAAATACCTAGGCAGAGAAAATTCTTGTTCCTCTAGTAAAAGGCTTTCCCATCCCAAAAATTCTGGCAATAGTTGTCTGAAAGTTAGGTGTGGCAACGACAAACGTCATCACATCCAATTCTGTTTGTGGAGCCAGTTCTACACACATAACTGTGCATACAATTTCAAAAATCAGATCCTGGATGAAATAATACCAGAAGGAAATCCAGGCTACTAGGACAAGGAAACAGATGTGACTCTAAGAGCTGCCAGGAAGGCAACTCACAGGTCTGCTGTGGGAGTAAGACTGTTATTAGGAATATATACATAGGTATACATATGTTGCACTGCCTTTCTAAATCACTACCTGGGGAACACTGAACTCCAGAAAAACTACTCAAAACTTTGGAATTTGTTCTTTAATAAAAGCATCCTGCATTTAGGCAGGGTTTCAATTAGTATTTGTCTATCTTCTAACCTGAAATCACACGCAAGAAAAGCTAATATTCTATTCTCCCAAGAGAGTTTTTTATTAAAAAGGGAAGTGTATTCCTCTTCACTTCCTCCCTCCTCACACTTACTCTACTGCAACAACTTTAACTGCCCTGGGAAAAAAAAATGTGCAAAGCATTGATCAAACAACACCTTACATAAGTTAATAGCTAATGGTTCATCAGGGTTTCTATTAAATTCCCATCTAAGTTAAGAGATACCACGAGAACAAAATATAGAACACTAGTAAGCCAGCAAACAACTCACTACTCTGTTTCAAAAGGTAAAAGATACAATTTATCGGTTTTTTAAATTACAAAAAAATACTTGCTATGTAGGCTCATGTTATGTTAAAGACAACTTTTTTATTTTATTTTTGTTCTTTGGAAGTTTATCATTAAGTTGTTGCCACGAAAAACTGAAACCTTAAATGCTGCAACTACTGCTTTGGAATGGTATTTGTTAATACTGGGCTATCAGCAAAGGAGGCAGAAAAAACACACTAGATTTGAATGATAGATTTCAGAATTGGAGCCTGTGCAGGTGGTGATAGATAATAAAAATGAGAAGGATTTGACTGAATTTAAGTTGGCACTTCTACCTGCAGCAAATTCCTAAATGCATTCCCCTGGGTGCATGATTGCCTTGAGTGTGACCCAAAAAAACCATCTGCCATTCACACAAACAAGGTAATTTGGGCTCAATTTGGACTACTTTATAAATGTCTGATGGAATTATTGGGTTTGCTGTAGAGAAGAAGGAAGACTAATCCTGGAGCTAAACTAGCTAGGATATAGCTAACTGTGCACATTTGCCCATCTAATCATATCTTTGCCTGCACCGAAGCATAATCTGAGGATAATCTGAATTATAACAGTCTTTTATTTTCATTTGGAAAGCAGCCAATGTAATTCCCATTGGGACACACAGAGACAGCTCTTCAAGGTTTTATCCTACAGATAGGCAGATGAGCAGTCTCAATTCTTTAACACATACATACAGTGCCTCAAATGCCCAAGTGTCTAACAGGACAAACATTTATGCCAGAAACAAAACTTCCTCCAAAGACTTTACGCTAGAGACCACATTCCTCTTCCAACTACTCTTTGTAAGAGAAGAAAAAGTATATAAACAGGAGTAGATTTCTTCAAATGTTACACTGATTTTACTAATACTTCCTCTACAAACACCCCATTCTAATAACCCTAGGATTAACTACAGCAAGCTTTTCCAAAACAGCATCTTAAATAGTGAGGAGGAAGGAAGAATCCTTTAATGGCACTTCAACACCGTAAAGAGTATTTGGGGTCAGAGATCCACCTAAATTAACGGAGGGAGCTGGGCGGGGGGCAGAATCTCCTCAGGTCTAGGGGTGATTGCCGGCAGAGAGAGAAGAAGGGGCAGCAGAGGCAGAGGAGCGTAACTTCAGTAAGCAGTTAAAGAAGGGGCGAGATGCCCGGGAGCCCTCGGCAGGGGATGGCCACGTCCAGGTGGCTTCCAGGGAGCCACCTGCGCCAGCCGGCACAACAGGAAAAGCTGGCTGATCGCTGCCATGGATTTCGGCTGCTGCAACAGCGACGCTGGCGACAACAGCGCGCTGAGGCCCCAGCGGGACGCCGCTGCCGGCCGGGGGTACCCTCAGAGCCAGCCCCGGCAGGGACACCCCTCCCGGAGAGCTCGCTGGCCCGGCGGAGCGGCCTCGCCCGGCCCCGGGAACGGCTCCCCCGGCCGGTGCCTCCCGCGGCCTCCGAGCCCCCGCTCCCTCCCCGCGCCGGGCCCGCCGCCTCACCGTGGCGATCTCCTCGGCGGAGCACTCCAGCAGGCTCTTGTCAATGGCCTGCACCTCCGCCTCCAGGTCCGCCGCCATCTTCTCCCTCCTCCTGCCCCCTGCCCCGCGCCGCCGAGGCCGAGGCCGGGACAGCCGGAACGGGGCCCGGGCGGCCGCCCAGCCCGGGGAACACACACTTCCGCCCCGCCTCCCGCACGTCACCGGCAGCCGCGCCGCGTTCTGGGGGCTGCAGTCCTTCCCCGCCGCTGCCCGGGCCGGGCACGGCGCCCCGGGCCCGGGGCCGCGCTGCGGGACCTGCGGGGCCAGGCCGGCGGTCGGTGCCCGCCCCCGGCCGCGTCCGCGGGCCGCCTGCCCTTCTCGCCTCACGGAATCCCAGGATCACGGGATGGGCCAGGCTGGAAGGGACCACATCTGCTCCAACCTTCTTGCTCAAGCGGCGTCATCCCAGAGCACATGGCACGGGTTTTCTACCAGACGGTTCTTGAGTATCTCCAGTGAGGGAGACTCTGCAATCTCTCTGAGTAATCTGCTCCAGTGCTCAGTCACTGCACTGTAAAGTTCCTTATCATGCTCAGATGTGTGATAAACGATGTGGGATAATTCGTGTTTATAATGTATGTATAATATAAACCAAGTTGTGCCCTTTAAAATAAATGGTAAAAATCATTAGAAACTGGGATAGACAGATTTGGGAATTGAAAAACGATCTGCCGGGAACTGGGGAATGACCAAATTTACAAGAGAAAAGAGAGGTCTGAGGAAGATGGGTCTTCTCTGGAGATGGAACTGCAAACAACCCAACCATTACCACCAAAATGGATCTCGCTCCACCATCAGGGATGCGCATCTCAATGCGCTATTCCCAGAAGTTGTATTTAATATTCGTCTCCCCACTAAGAACTATTCAACCCACCCAATGCCAAGGATAAATCTACATGAATATGAAGAAAAACTGAGGAGACAAAGAGAGTATGAAGCAATGCTCTGTCCCGCTAAAAAACTGTATATAAACAGGACTCACAAAACCAAAGATGTGAACTGAGGGAGCTATAGTGCGATAGAGGCCACAGCTAAAGTTCACCCAGTGTCGATCCTGGGACTCGACACTGATTCTTTGATTGTTGGCTTACCCAAAATTCTGTTCAATGATTTTTTTTTTAATTATTAAAATAATTTATTAATTTAGAATTGGCTTTACATTTATTACAATTTTGGCGCCCAACGTGGGGCCAGTTTTGGGCTCTGCGGTCCCCCTTTTTCCGTCCGAGAGGCGCCCCGCTGATTCAGCGGCTTGGTGGAACAGGGAGATTTCGTAGAACCAACTGGACAATCAACCAATCAAATAGAAGCCACAATCAAAGGGGTTAGGATAAAAGATAGCTTGGGGGCTCTCAGGAACTCAGGGAAGATCCAGGAAAGAGATCTTCAGGAACCGCGGTATATTTTCACTCATAAAACTCAACATGCACAAAGAATCCACGCAGGAAAGAGGAACTGTAAGTAGTGTGTGGTTGAGTGGGTAGTGACCAGGTGTGAATAAGACATGATATTATCACAAAGAGAGTGAGGAGCCTGAGGTCACAGTTCCACTGTCCCACGAGGGAGGTGGTCAGTCGATGGGGAAGCGATTGTCATATGTTTGTGAGAAACACTGAACCTTGGTAGGTTGGAAAATAGGTCACAGGAAGGCTAAAAGGGAGAGTACATCCTTAGGAGTTCAGGACTGGTAAACCTTTTAGCCTGCAACCAGGTAAGGTCCAGGAAAAACAAGGGAATTGAGAGCCCATCGCCAGACAAAACCCCACTGGTTGGTCCCCTGCTGGGCTAGTAATCTGGTGATACCAAAATTGCAACTTGAAGAATAGGATATTGACTAAAATCTGGGTTATCCACGACAAAGACAAGCCATTTCACAGTAGTCTGGGCAAAATGGGACTGTACCAGAATAAGGTTCAGGGAAAAGCTGTGGAAGAAACTGCTGAGGAAGGCATTCCTGAAATCCCATGGAGAAGCCCACTGGGATGGCTGTTGGAATGTTAGAAGGAGTGTTCCATAAGGAGGAGAAAGTCTAAGAAGAGGATGGTTCATTTCTGCATAGAAGTCTAGGGGGGGAAGGAGATAAGGAGACATGTAACTTGGCCTATATTTGGCACATTTGAGCAGTGGACTTGTCAGGCCTAGTGTGTTTATGTGGCAAACAAGGAGACACAGGAGTACGAGGAACATGACTATGCTCAGATATGGAGAAGAGCGAATATCAGGCTGTACCCGGTAAGAACTAACAGCCCTGCTGAAACTCGAGGGGATGCATGGGATCCCTTAGATAACCTCCCTCCACCATACTCGATACTTATACCCCAGCCCGCACAAGCCCCAGTCCCTCCCCAGGAGACCCAGCTCAACCCTTGCAGATAGGTCAAGCTCCTCTGGTGGCAGCCTCGGCACCGCCGCTTGAGTGCCAGCCTCCACAGGAGGGATTCCAACCCCCACCCATGCCCCCTCCTCAGCCCCAAGATCTCCTGCCCCTGAAGAAGCCACCTCCCGGGAAGGATTCAGTATCCCTTCCCAGCCCTAGCCCCCGCACACGCGCTGACTTGCCTAGACCAGCCACCACCCTCCCAGTTAGGAGGACGCAGTGGAAAGAGAAAAAAGTAAGCAAAAGAGACAGTGAAAGTGAAGAAGATAAGCACAACTTACTCCCCTTAAGGGCAGTGCTGACCACCCCCAGTGTTATGTGACTGTGCCTATTAATACCGCAGATATGAGAGCATTTAAGAAAGAGATGGGGAGACTGATGGATGATCCTCTAGGGGTCCCCAATAGGCTTGATGAGTTTCTAGGCACAACCATTTACTTGTATGATGATATAATGGCAATACTAGGGTCAATATTTAATCATGAAGAGAGGGAAATTATCAGGCAAGCAGGGATACGAGAGTGGGAATGCTGAAATCCCCAATCCTCACCAGGGAGTCTAAAATGGCCAAGTCACAATGACTTGGGTGAGATGCCCAGACCGACGACAGTCAACAAAATATGAGGGATCTAAGAAATATGGTAATACAAGGTATAAGGGAGGCTATTCCAAGAGGACAAAACATTAGCAAGGCGTTCAGCGAGTGTCAGTATTCCAAAAGGGGATAGGGGATAGGGGGAAAATTGGATTTGAGAGCCCAGGTCCTAGCAATTGACTGCCGAAGGACTAATAAAGTACCCTGCAGCGCAGATACGGTAAAGGTGGAGCACCCCTAAGAGGAAGTATGCAGCTCGGCCCAGTTATGGAACCCCAGAAGAATTTCCCTGCTGCTGAGAAGACAGATTACCTCGCCGCTGGTGGCAACCCAGTGGGCAGAGACATAGGCAGAGAGATACACCTATAGGGGATCCTAGTAGTCCTGAGCCTAGTTGTGTGCCCGATGGTGGGTCAGCCTCGGAGAGTTCAGCTTAGCACCAAGAAGGAGCAAAAAGCTGCAGAAACCACAGCATACTGAGGCCCAGATAGCTGCCAGAAGGACAAGGGATATGGGTGCTATGCCTTTAATGGAACTCGACACAAAATGTTTACATCAGGCGGGGAAATAGCTGACCACGGCCCAAAGGCGATACCTAAGAATGAGCTGTCAGACTTGCTACCGAAACAAAGAGACAATGTGAACCCCTTGGGAGACAATAATGAAAGAGTGTGCTTAAAAGAAACCTTTGGCTTATCAGACAACAAGGAATTAAAAGGGGGAGCCCAAAAAGTAGATAGAAATCAAAATTGGGGTAATAAAGATTGGCCAACAGAAAAGATGTTAGCTGCAACCTGAGCTCGAGATGGAAACGGGAAATATGAAACCTTGATCCATCTGCAAGATAAGCTCCTAAGGTTGCAGGCAGTAGTAGAAATCATTTCAAATCTTACTTTGGATGTCCTTGAATTATTGGCTAGATAGCATCCTCAAATGAGGATTTTTATATATCAACACTGGGCAGCATTAGATTACTTGTTGGCTGGAGAAGAGGGAGCCTCTAGAAAATTAAAAGGAACTGAATATCAGGCAGGGATTGACAGTTACGGGGAAACTATAAAGGACCAAGCCACAGAAATTAGAAAGGCGGCACAAGTACCCATACAAAAAGGGGACTCAAAGCTTCAAACCTCATGGTGGGCTCAACTATTCAGGGAAAAAATATGGTGGGAGAAAATAGGATTCTTTATACTATGCCCTATAGCTGGAATAATAGTCTTGCTTTGCATAACACCTGGCCTCGTCCGTTCAATATATTTGATAATACAAGGCATGCGAGTATGAATATAATGAATTTAAATGGGAGAAAAGGGAGCAGGGCAGCAACAGCATTAGCTAACTTTGAGGCACGGGCAAGAACAAAAAGGGATAACCATAGGAGTGACCTTCAGCAAGGATATTAACAATTAGAAATGGTAAAAGAAAGAGAAACATGAATTATATGTTAAAATTATAAGGGGGGAATTGTGCTAAACGATGTGGGATAATTCGTGTTTATAATGTATGTATAATATAAACCAAGTTGTGCCCTTTAAAATAAATGGTAAAAATCATTAGAAACTGGGATAGACAGATTTGGGAATTGAAAAACGATCTGCCGGGAACTGGGGAATGACCAAATTTACAAGAGAAAAGAGAGAAGGTCTGAAGAAGATGGGTCTTCTCTGGAGATGGAACTGCAAACAACCCAACCATTACCACCAAAATGGATCTCGCTCCACCATCAGGGATGCACATCTCAATGAGCTATTCCCAGAAGTTGTATTTAATATTCATCTCCCCACTAAGAACTATTCAACTGACCTGATGGCAAGGATAAATCTACATGAATATGAAGAAAAACTGAGGAGACAAAGAGAGTATGAAGTAATGCTCTGTCCCGCTAAAAAACTGTATATAAACAGGACTCACAAAACCAAAGATGTGAACTGAGGGAGCTACAGTGCAATAGAGGCCACAGCTAAAGTTCACCCAATGTTGATCCCAGGACTCGACACTGATTCTTTGATTGTTGGCTTACCCAAAATTCTGTTCAATGATTTTTTTTTTAATTAATAAAATCATTTATTAATTTAGAATTGGCTTTACATTTATTGCAAGGTGGAAGTTCTGTGCATTGGTTGCTACCCTCTGCCTCTTGTCCTATTGCTCAGCACCACTGAGAAGAGCCCAGCTCCCTTCACATCCTTATAGACGTCGATGAGGTCCCCCTCAATCATCTCTTCTTGAGGCTGAACAGGCCCAGCTCCCTCAGCCTTTCCTCATAAGAGAGATCCCTGTCTCTCAATCATCCTCATTACCCTCCACTAGACCTGCTGCAGAAGCTCCACATCTTTTTTTTACTGAAGAGCTCAGAACTGGACACAACACACCAGAGATGGATAGAGCAGCAGGATCACCTCCCCCAGTCTGCTGGCAATGCTCTTCCTAATGTACCCCAGGATTTTGTTGGCCACCTAGCCACAAGGACACTGATGGCTCATGGACAGCTTGTTGAACACCAGCACCACCAGCTTGTTGTGCACCAGTCTCCCCCAGTGTGAAGCGATATCTGGGACTGGGGACATCTCCAGTGTGGCTGGCAAAGCTGGGTGCCCCCTTCAGCTGAAATGTCCTTGTCAGCACTGCCAGCGGGCAGTGAGGGCTTCCTGGAAGGCTCCAAAATTCCATGCACAGAGAAAGAAAATATATCAGTAAATTATACAAATGTGGCAACTATGGCTTTAAGACCAATGTTACTAAATAGCAGAAGCTATAAATTCTGTTGCTCAGGTTCCAAGGGGCCAGGCAAACTGAGGCGTGGCTTGCTCACTGGAGTGGGGATTCCAGTCTGCCTCTCAAAAAACAAGTCACCACCACCAAACCCAGCAATCATCCTCCATAACTGCATTTCAGCACATACAGGCTCGGCATCTTACGAGGCCTTTCTAAAACCTGTTGTACCACTGCTGTACCCATGCGTTTGCCTTGCACTTCTGTAATTACAGCTGGGCCCAAACCAAGCAGACATGTCTGACCCTGCCACAGGGCACCTGAGTGTGCTGAGGTTTAAAAACACACCTTCCTTCATTTGCTGGCAACTTCTGCATGGACCTAAGCATTGTGCACAAGATGAGTACTGTTTCTACTTCACACCTCCTATCAGCCTTCACGGCTGAGGTAAGGACCCACTGAGCAGGAGCCTAACCTAGCAAATCTTGCTGAGAAAATCTCTGGTTTGGTGAATTTACACTGCCAAATCTAGACAATGCATGTGAGGGGAATAAACAGGCAGGAAAGGCAGACCAAGTCATAATTGCCTGCAGTTCTAGGTGAAGGCACTTATAAATGTTGCCTTTGCCAAACAGTGCTAAGTTACAGGAAAGCTGTGCATTGAGAGTGAGTGCTGCTTCACATCTTATATTCCTTAAAACTTTATAAGCATTCTCATAGTGAGTATGCATAGTTGCTTCTTCCCTTTTTTTATCTCCTTTCCTCTCCCTTCTCCTCATTCTCCCCTCTATTAGTAATTTACATATTGAGTTTCCCAAGAATAAGCATAATTTCCTTTTGTATGTACCCTTCGTATATGCAGGGTACATATTTTACTGTATTTTTTTAATCTCTTTTGCCGCTTCTTAAGTAATTGTTCTTAAAATGCAGAAAATAATTATATACTCCTTAGAAGATCAGTAAAGCCCACACTGTTTCTCATTCATGCACTGTGCATGCCTAAGGAATACAGAACATGAATCTTCTCTGGGAAATAGCATAGGGTGAAGGAAAGCTGTATGACTTAATTGTTTTCCTTTCTGGGCTGCATGAAGAAAATGTTAGAAAAATCCTGGAGTTTAGTAATATGAAAGGCATCTTATTTTACCTAGCAAAGTGGACAACGCAAACAGAAATTAGCCTGCAAAGCCATTATTTCAACATGAACATAACAACTTCCTGAGTATCATTTTTCACAACTTCAGGAAGAATTTTCCATAACATTTAGCCTGTGCCATTTACTTCATAAACAAAGATACTATTCAAATTCAAGAATAAGAATTAAGGTTGAGGACACTATCTTCTGCCAAAAAGCCTAATTCTTACCAAGTCTATTATCAGATAGAAACTGATAAAGAGAAACCTAGCCAATTTCAATGTTTCAACGGGCTTAATAGTAAATCTTCATGGCATTTTCTCTGCTCTAGATGGGGTGTTTCTGGGTCTCCCCATGCTTTCAGCACAAAAAATAGCCCATAGAATGCTACTGACCATAGTTATGAAAGATGCAGGTGTCATCTATACCTCTTTCATCTCCTGATCTGTCTGTTCAAGCACTGCTTACCTCTGCCATTAAAAAGAAGGAAAAAAAGAACAAAAGAAAGAAAAAAAAGAAAAAAAAAAAAAAAAAGAAGAAAGCAAAACCTAAATGGTAGTTTGACTGGGGATGAATTAATTCAATTGAAGTCCAGTATTATTAATAAATGCTGTGTCTGTTAAGAACACAATGTAAAACGGTGCCTTGGTTTAACCCCCAGACAGCAACCAAGCACCATGCAGCCACTTGTTTACCCCCCAACCAGTAGGATTGGGGAAAGAATTGGGAGGGTAAAAAGTAGAAAACTTGTGGGTTGAGACAAAGACAATTTAATGGGTAAAGCAAAAGCTGCACTCACAAACAAATGAAAACAAGGAATCTGTTCACTGCTTCCCAAGGTCAGGCAGCTGCTCAGCCATCTCCAGGAAAGCAGGGCTTGATCACGTGTAGCATTTATTTGGAGAGACAAACATGATCACTTAAAAAGTTTCTCCCTTTTCCTTCTGCCCTCCACTTTATATACTGAGTATGATGCCCTGTGCTCTGGAATATCCCTTTGGTCAGTTGGGTCACCTGTCCCAGCTATGTCTCCTTCCAACATCCTTACCAACGTGGCAGCACAAAAAAGCAGAAAAGGCCTTGGCTCTGGGTAAACTCCCCTCAGCAATAACAAAAAACCTCTCCATATTATCAACCCTATGTTCAGCACAAATCCAAAATATAGCCCCATACTAACCACTGGGAAGAAAATTAACTCTACCCCATCCTAAACCAGCACAATAGGCATAATTGAGGAAATATTGTCACAGTGGAGACTGATAGTTCCTTTCTAAAATCTGTTTTGAAGGTACTAATGAAAGACCCACTAGAAGACTGCTTCTCAATGCACCAGAACTCACCTACAGCAGCCAAGCTGGAGCCCAGCTGGTTTGAAGGAGAAAGGACCTCCAGTAGAGCACGCTCCAGAGGCCTCAGCATACAGTACTTCTGTTATCCTGGCTGAATGCTGCTCGAACGTGATCATCTTCCGGGCCTGTTGCATTTGCAACTAGAAATGGATGAAATCAAAAGGTAAAGAGATGTTGGAGGGAATTTTTAAGCAGCTGGTTTGCTGGTGTATTCACTGTACCTTAGATGCAGTCAATTTGACATCACTGTATTAATCTGAATGTAAATAGAAAAATACTGCATATCTAGACTGCAGGGATAAATGTCTATAAAGAAGGCTCAGAAAAACAACAAGCTATTTAGTGGAATTGTATGGAAATCATTATGAAAGGTGAGTCTTGTGAGAAGGATTCAGAAATGTTTCTATTCTCTGTGAAATGTTTCCTGGTACAGTTAAAAAACATTTAAAAAGCACTTTTGTGTCTGTTCACTAAAACAATGATGCCCTAGCAACTTAATTTGAGATTTAATATTAAAGCAAATGATCAGCATTTTGCTGCATGAAGTTGATATTACATATCTATAACATCTAAAAACATCACTTTGAAAAGACATTTGTATCTCTGAAATCTTCCCTAAGTCAGCAAACTTTTCCACTAAATAAAGCATGTGTCTAAATGTAGGATTCAGGTTTGTATTTTCAGTAACAGTAATCTTGAAGAAACTGTTTCCTTAGCAGATAATGAATGACTGAAGTAGTGATTTTTACACAGCAAATACAATTTTTAAAGCCATTATCATTTACATAGTTTCTCTCCCTTCCTCTTTAGTGCCAGATGAGGTAGGTTTCTAGTCACCATCTCCTTCATGGTCTTCAGATAAATTCAGATGGTAATTCTTTTATTTCTGTACTGCCAATTCCAATGACAAATTATGCTGACCAAAATAGAATTTTTTCCTGTGATAATGTTAATTAAAAAATGAATTGTGAATGAGGTGAACAATGACACCCAGTACTTGGTGGATTGATAAGACATAGTTCACTAAGCAAGACATTCAGAACAAAAGAGCACATGGTAATCTGCAAACACAGGTTATTTTAGGAATTTGGTTTAGAATTAGAGTATTAAAAATACTATCTGACAAACTGTAGGCGATTCTTTGTTCCTCAGAGGCACTAGTGCTATAATATCAGCCCTTTTAGCAATAAATCTGAATAAGCTTATTTTTTCCCCTCTGTCTTTGCATGAGCTTAGATTATAAGTGTATAATATTGTAAACATGATGTCAAGGAAAATTATTTTTAAAAAGATACTGAAAGCAGAGCATATTGCAGCATAGCAGCGAACATAGGAGGAATAATGAAAGCATAAAGATGCCGTGGCCATGTTCCCGTCTGGTGAATGCTCTCTGCAAGTCTAGCAAAGGCAGTTACATAACTGATTTTTATTGCATTAGGCAACAGCAATATTGCTAAGCAAACCGATGTGCAGAATTAGAAAGCTTCTCCCACAGTGGAAATGAAGAAAAAAGACAGAGGAAGGGCTCTCACTTAACATCCAGTAAGAAGGCAGGGCAAGAGGATGTGCATCTTCACTAGTGGATCATGTCAGGGGGACAACATGATTTATTTTCATCACACAGTGCCTTAGAAAAAAAACCAGTGTGTAGAGGTTTAAATATTTTCTTATTGTGAAAATAAAATTAGGAGAAAAGGCAAACCAGGCTCAACTTAAAGATAAAAAAATAGATTTGTTAACAAACACTAAAAGAAAGAGGGGAAAAAAAATTAAATAAAATTAAACTTTTCAAAGCACTCTTCCCCCCAATGGTTTACTTTCTCACATACAACAAAATTTGTCATTTTCAGTCAGTTTCACTATTGAAATATAATTTTTCATCGGTTCTTTTAGGAAAGGAATCTCCTTTAGGAACGTCTATGGAATTTTCTACTAACACCATAAAAGTTGTCTTGTGGGTCTCATCTCTCACAAGACAGCCACCCAGAAAACTTGCCTTTGTGAGGTCTTTCCTAATAGCAGCTTTCTCAACACTGCATATGGGCCATGTCTGCTTATTAGGGGTACTGTTTAAGGATGCCTCTTCGAGTAAAAAACAAAGATTCTCTTCTATTTCTAAAATCATCTTCATTTCAAAAACTAAAGTCTTCTTTTCTTTAAGAGCAAAGAGCTTCATATCCCTTTTAACCAGAGCTTTATATCCCCCCCAACAGCATTCATATGTCACAAGAAAAAAATAATTCATTATCTATGGTTTACTAGAGACGTCTAGCTAAATTAGGCCACTCCTTCTCTTTTGTTTCAAATAGTCATTTCACTCACTCTTCACTGATTTTAAGTTTCATGCTATGTCCTTTATAGCTCAATCACTTTGTCTGTTCTCACTTCAGGAAGGGTTGGTGCTCTAAGAGTTCCATTTGCTAGCAGAAAGGAGTTAAAACTTGCCTAGGCCTGCGGTGCTCATGTGGTCTCGGCTGAGCGGCAGCTGCAAACATCTCGAAGCCATGCCGGTGGAGGAGGCTGGTGGATGCCTTTTTTTCCATCTCTCAATCTGATCTACAGTAGCTCAGCTCGGGGCTGCCAGCAGAGTCTGCAAGCTCCCCTTCCTCGCTGCCAGCTGCTCCCGGGCCGGGCCATGGCCTGGCCCCTCTGCCGCAGCCCTCAGCACGCGGCCAGCCCTGCCGAGCCAGAGCCCTCCGTCTTCCCTGCCGGCAGCCGGGGAGAAGAGGGGCTCAGCCGGCTGGACCGCTCCCCACAGCAGCTGGGGAGAAGCAGGGCTCAGCCGCCCGGGCTGCTCCCCACGGCAGCGGCTCCCGGAGACCTGGCCGGGCCTGGCCCGGCTGCCCAAGGCGGAGCAGGCCTAAGCCAGGCCCTGCCGTGGCCCACGTTGTTACCTGGTGGCTCACCAGGAGAAAAGAGAGCGAGGGCTCGAACAAAGCCTCCGTTTAATATGGGTATTACCAAAAGTCGCATTCTGTTTTCTCAGTGGTCAAACCACATGCCAGTAGTCAAGAACTGGCCCTTGATAGGTCCTTGGCTTTTCTAAGGAAATTCAAGGTGCTGACAGGGCAATAGTCCATATTATTCTTTAACTAAAAACCAAACTGTGTTAACCCATAACACAGTGCCAACTCAGTCCGTGATAATTTCACTGCTTTCTGCAGCGTAATGTGTCAACAGTCTAGAGCTCAGGCTGGTAAGTTAAAACATCAACCTCTAAAAGAGATTTAACAGGAATTAAGATAATAGTCCCTAATGAGTTGCACAGGGGGAAAAACCAACATGAGAGCAAACGGAAAAAAAACTACACATGCAAAAATGTGCCTGATCTCATCTGTTTTCACTGCAAGTTCAGAACACTGCTAGTGTGTATTTAGACATAGCAGTTAATACAGGCTGAGGGATGAATAGATCAAGAGCAGCCCGGGCCAGAAGACCCTTGGGGTGCTGATGGATGAAAACCTGGACATGACCCAGCCACGTGCACTGGCAGCACAGAAAGCCAAACATGTCCTGGGCTACACCAAAAGGAGCCTGGGCAGCAGGCCAAGGAGGGGGATTCTGCCTCTCTGCTCCACTCTGGTGAGACCCCTCCTGCAGTGCTGTGTCCAGCACCGGGGTCCCCAGCACAGGAAGGACATGGACCTTTTGGAGCGAGTCCAGAGGAGGCAACTGAGATTGTTAAAGGGATGGAGCACCTCTCCTGTGAGGAAATGCTGAGAGAATTTGGATTGTTCAGCCTGGAGAAGAGAAGGGTACAGGGTGACCTAACTGCAGCCTTCCAATACCTGAAAGGATCCTGCAGAAATGATGTAGAGGGGCTTTTTACAAGAGCCTGTAGAGACAAGACAAGGGGGAATGGATTCAAACTGAAAGAGAGTAGGTTTAGATAAGATATTAGGAAGAATGTCTTTATTGTGAGGGCAGGGAGGCACTGGAAGAGATTGCCTAGAGAAGTTGTAGATGTCCCATCCCTGGAAGTATTCAAGGCCAAGTTGGATGAAGCTCTAGGCAACCTGGTCTAGAGGAAGGTGTCCCTGCTAATGGCAGGGGGTTTCAAACTAGATGATCTTTAAGGTGCCTTCCAATCCAAACCATTCTGTGATTTTAGGATACAGAGGTCTGTGAGCTGGTACCAAGAAAGTCTATGTTTGTGGCTCAGAGGTGGTCAGCTTTAACACCTAGGGATGTGCAAGAACCACATTTGTTCTGTAGCTAATGCCCTACACAGGCACTTATCGATGCCAATGAACATACAGGCTTATGTTGCAACCTTCCCCTTCACAGGACTTTCTTTCACATGGTTGACTATTTTTCAAGTTTAAACAAACTTAAATATTCTTGAGACTTCTGCCACTTGTGTTTGCATGGCAAACAAAGTGGCAGGAAGTGGGGTATACAGAGAGGCAGTCTGTATGTACTACATACTAGCCGTATGTAGTGTATGAAGGGCAACTGTTGATGCTGTGTTGCCGTAGGACCAGACCTTTAGAATCCTCGCACTAAGAAAAAGGAGTCAAGGTATTTAGTCTCCGCTGCAGCGCCAGCAAGCACAGCGTCAAAGTTCGGGGTCTCAAAGCTGCTCCAGAGGCTGTGCGGTATGGTGAGGTAGGCAGGTTAAGCAGTCCTCCTGAGCCATGCCCGCTGTGGCGGCTCCCTGCAGGAGCCTCTGGCGGGAGGCGAGGGCAGAGCCCGCTTGTCCCTGCTCTTCCCGCTGCCGGCGCCAGGTGTCGGAGGCGGCGCGGGCACGGCGGCGCAGCAGCGCCCCTCTGCCGCCGCTCCCGGCCCGCGCTCCCGGCTCCCGCTCGCTCCAGCCCGCAACCGGAAGGGTGTGGGAGGCTGCTGGGGCTGGAGCAGCCATGCGACTTGACTTTACCCTCCCCCCGCGCCATCTCCCGCTCAAATCAAGCGTTAACTGCTTAGTGGCTGATACTTCGGGAAATTCAAGGCATTCTTTGAATGAGTCAGATGTTAGAAGAAATGTGCTGTGCAGTGCCTGGGGGCCATGCATAGGGCTTTGGGTGGTAGGAGAGGCAGGACAGGGAGAAAGCAGAAGTGGCCATGGAGTTGCCTGCAGAGATGGATGGCAGGATGAGTGCTGCAGTTATCCTTCGGGAGAAGAAACTGGAGCAACCTCCTGTAGCGAGGTCCCTGCCTCAGCACTGCAGGGGAGCTTCTGAGTGCCGGGAGCAGCTGGGCATCCGATGGTGACACTCGGTGACAGTGCTTGTTCTTGGCTGATGGAGACCCGAACTGATACTAAACCGCTGGAGAAAGAGTTCTTGACTCTGTCTGAAGCCACATGTATGTGCAGTTTTGCGGGGGATGCACAAAGGAAATGGGAACATACAGCCCGCAAGCAGAAGCAGGGTGGATGAAAGATTTATCTGGGAATATGAAAATGCTGTGAACAAGTGAAGTAACTCTTCTTCTTTCCCCCTTCATTCACACAACGGAACAATTTTAAATTAGAACAGGTTGTAACAGATTTAATTTAGATCACCATGGTGCCCAGTATAATGCTACAGCATATTCTAGTTTATCTTTTCCCCTGATTTTAAGGGGCTAAACAGTTTTTAAATTGTGGATTTGTTATAGAATGTATGGCTGCTAGGCAGTCCTAACCAATTAGAATTTTTTTACTGCACCATGATTAATTTTGTTAGATAAAACTACTGAAATACAACTGAAGGTAGAAATAAAAAGCATTTAAGTGCTCTACAGCCATGATTTACTCTTCAGAGATGCATTTAACGCTGTCTCCGGCAGAAGAGCTTCATCCATTTTCCAAACATTCATTTGTTTATTTCAAGATTAGTCTCAGTTATAAACAGACATTAAATCACCTCCAGGCCCTAATACATTGTAATGAAGTATTGTAAACCATGTAGTATGTTGGTTTAAACAATGTAATCAGAAAGCAACAAAACCATTTTCTCCTGGTTCTTGCTGGCTCCCTGACTTCTGTCTGTTCAAAGAAAAGTTCTTTTTAGTCTGTAAATGTCAAGGTCACTCAGAGGTCAAGTTTGTGCTTTTGAGCTGTGGTTCCTTTCAGGTTATTGGCTTTGTTTTATTACTGAAAGGAACCATCCATTTTGGCATATAGAGCAAAGAAGTCATGTAATCCTATTAAATACAAAACCAACATGTACAAATAATGGTGAGGGTTTGACAATCACACAAAAGCCCCCTTTTTCTGCCTATAGTTAAGTCTGCACTGAGTAATTAATGGTCCTTCCACGAGCCTGTCTACAGTGGGAAAACTGCCTAACTAGTTTTCAAAACACTTGCTCAAAAACTGGCCGAGAGCCCCTTCTGGGCAAGCTGGCATCCTTCTACTGCGATGCTCAGGAATGGGAGGGGGACAGAGGCACCTACCTGTCACTTTCCCTCTCTGAGCAGAGCATGGCACAGAGGAAGACAGGCACAGTCCTAGGCAGAGGATCCTTGGAAACAGAGAGAATTAATTAACAAAGAAGGAGGAAAGCATCTTTGGAGAGTTAAGGATAAAAGGAGGTACTTTAAGTTATTAGAAAATAAACTTGCTTTGTTGGCAGGAGAGAGAAGAAGTTGAAAGTGGAGGTTACAGCATGCAAGTTGAGATGTAAGTGGATCATTATGTACTGGGCACAAAAACTAAGACATAAAAAATTAACAGCAAATAGCTCACTAATTTCCTTATGAAGAATGCTTATGCATATTGCAAGGTCAGTAGAAGAAAAAATTAAGAAGAGGAAATAAGGTATAATCAGAGTTTAAAATGGAGCAAAGAGAGTGTAGAATGATTTAAATTAAACTGTCTCAAAGTGGTATCTACATAGCGGTAACTGAGGGAAAATGCTGAGGACTTTCCTGGTCAGTTAGTTAGGATCAGATGTGAATGATGGGCTTGCCACACTCTCTGTTCTGCTTGTCACTTCTTTGAGGACAGTCAGCTCCAGTATGTGAAAACAGCTGAAGGTTGCAAACCCCAGTTTCCATAAACAACATTCATAACACTATTTTCACATCCCTCAGATGTGCATATAGGTTATCACAAGTTTAAAATCTCTGTCTGCTAGCAAGACAAAACATTACCATCCTAGAGTGTGTGCAAACATAAGAACTGACTGGATCTATTACTGATAAAGAGAGATGAGCTGATTGAGAGCATAGATAGCAATTGTAGATAAGATCAAAACCTGCATGAAATGTACGCAGGAGCTGCAGAAATGAACCCCAAGACATACAATTGAATATAACAAACATTATAGAAGTGGAAATGGGACACTGAGAAATCTATATTACCTGGATTGTGAAACAAGACTTACGAAAAGCCAGACAGTAAAAGTTTCTGGCCTATCATATTGCAAGGACAGATAGACAATAATGATTCTTGGAGTTTAAGTGTGGAACACGTCCAAGATCTTCAGATAGTCTTCTAATAGGAAGGGAAAAACACTGGCACACCACCAGGGAAGGACCTCCATGCAGGACTGCTCCTTAAACACAGACTCAAGAGGTTTTTGGCAGTCGCTTCAGGGAGAATGGTCTCTAATGGTGCAGTCTTAAAACAAGTCTGGAAAAAGTCTCTCTCAGCCCTGGGTTTGCTTCTTGAGTTGAGCATAGTTTAAGAAGGCCACAAGTTCAGTATGAGTAATTGGGGCTGCATTTATTTTTTTTGCCCTCCTTTGTTCCCAGCACATCACTCAAGTAGTGCATGGAAAGTGAAATACACCCACAACTCCTCATCTGGGGATTTCCTCAAGTGATAGACAATCAGAGTACAATTAGCTCCTTTGCCCCTGTCTGGGGTGCAGAGGAATTATCAGTGGCTCAATCTGCAGCTATTGCTAGCTGCTGGATTAGTCAACTGGCATGGGACTCAAAAATCCATGTATGAGCTGTACTTGTCCTCCCAAGGGGATTTAGAGGATGCGTTGGAATGATGAGAGGACACATAAACTGTAAAACATATACCCAGAGAAATACAAATGTATGCCTTCTTGTTGTTAGAGTTTCTGAATAAAGTGAAATGGTTTCTGCAGACCAACACATCAACTAAAGTAAAAGTTGATTTGAGAGACCTCTTTTCCCTCCTCATTTTTCCTCAAGCTTTTTCAGCAAGCTGGCAATGCTGTAGGTACTGCAGACTAAAAGCTGAGCCTTCTGATCCCTAGGTTATCCAGTCATTATTCATGGGTTCCCAGGGAGCTCTCAGATATGGGAGGACCAGCTTGTACTACCCACAGCATGAAGATAACTTTGGAGACTTTTATAGGAAAATTCCACACTTTACTGACCCAAAAGAGGTCTCTTCCACCCCTGAAAAAAATCTCATGCCTAGTTTGCACCATTATCTCTTTTCTCAACAGAAAAGACCCAAAAGTCCAACAACTTTAGTCTCACAGACCTAAGCTTGTGCAACAAGAGCACTACATGAGATTGTTTTGAGGATACCCTGTTTAATTTCCCAACTTCCATTCTAATTTGGAGATTCACAGGCCATTTGAATGTGATGGAGATAGTTTCTTCTTCTCTAGAAGCAAAATTAGTCCATCAGAAAAGACTTCATATGTTTATATATGTCTTGATTTGTCATCTGCTGCCCTTCAGCTGCTGCTGGCAAAACTTTCTCAGCTATAGAGCAAATTGGTTTTCCTCTACTATTAATTTTGTTAACCTGCCTTATGGGGGTTCTTTGCAGTTCCCTGTCTCACTGGAGCTATACACTAACCTCACTGCATTTTCTGCTTTCTTCAGTGCAGCTCTCACCTTCTCAAGTGTTCTGGGGCCACTAAACGAAAACAATGACACAGAAATGTAAAGGAGCTTGTCTTCTACTGTAAGTGCATTCCCATCACTGTAAAATTGTGAAACAACACAGCTTACATCAATCTGATGATGTAAAGTGCTCTTCATCATTATAAACAGAATATACTGTATATATATTGCATATACAGTATGATATTCATGAGTTAATAGCATTTTTAAATCTTGACAGCTGTATCCCTACAGTTTAAATGCATATCTGCCCACTGTCACATATGCAAGAAACAAATAAGTAAGTCACAGTAAGACCTTGAAATAACTGGTATATATGACTGTAAAATACTTGTATAAAAATTCAGATTACAGTTCTGAATGGGAAAGTTCAGAGCAGAGATGTGGATACCTGCTTTAAACTCCTTCAACAATCAGTTTTGAATTAAATCAACAAAATGATTTGCTTGTGTGCTGATGAATATGAAATATAGAACAGAAATGGCTGAAAGTAGGGTGATGGGATGTCAGGGATAGTTCTGATCAGAGGTGGCTGTCTGTGCCCTTCCGCACAATATGCAGCGTGCTGTTGCCAATATTGCCTCCGCTTCCAACAGACAAAATTCTGAAAAAGGAACAAAACTTTCATCTTGATCTCAGTTGCCAGTGTGGACTTAGACACATTGTGTGTTGCAATAGAGAACCACAGTGACTTAATTATATCTGTATTTAGATATTATCCTTCTGTTACAGAAAGTTATTTATATTAACTGTAACTTAAAGTTAATATGCCAGGCTTCCTTCTACTCTCATCACATCTTTTCTATAACCTTTTATCTTTAGAAAACTTTTGACTGTAATCAGCTTCATTTTACCTTCTGTACTCAAAAGTAGGATTTCTCTTCTTCAACAAACACATTAATACAGCTCTCTGTAACAAGCCATCCTAAAGCCTCTTTTTTATGTATCAATTTTACCACATAACAGATTTTTAAAGCCAAGATAGAACAATTCATAAAGATTGCTGGGGGCATTTAACAACAGTAGTAGGAGACAGTACCTTAAATCTGTCATTTCACTGGATTTTACTGGATTTCAATTTGATAGTGTTTTCATGAAATAGTGTAATTGAATTGAATCTTTGTCTGCAAACAGGACTATGTATTTCTTTCCAACAGTACAACAGCAGCAGAATTAGAGTAAGGTGTGCTTCTTCATAGAGCAGTTTTCAACTCTTACCACTGGGAGCACATACAAAGCCAGTGGGATAAAGCTTCTTGCATGTCAGCCAAAGGTCCAAACATTTCAAATTGGGCACAAGATTTACTTGAACAATACTGATCAGTCTTCAAGACATAAAAAGGTGCGCAGACCTAGGAGATTTTTTTTCATACTTTACCTCTGCAGCTTCATTCCTGGATGACACTGGACCACCTCTGGTCACTCCTTTAACCATCTGTAAAATGGAGACAGTATTACTGGCTCCTGATTATATTCCCAACTCAGATCCACAGTCAATGGTTTTAAAGTGCAGAATAGCTCAAGCCAGACCATCAACTTAAAATCTGGAAATTATTACAGAAAATATTTTCATTCATGTTAGTTTTATAAAGATACATCAGTTTTATATGTTTATGTATTCATAATTTACAAATGCATGTAATATAATTTATGTAATGCATATATATTAAACAAATTTGTAAATTTACAAATATATGTCAGTGTATTGTATAAAAAAAAAATCCTCTTTTCTGGCATGTGAAAAACCCACACAAACTGGAGCATTGCTCACTAGGACAAGATCCTGCAAGATGGCCCATGTCACTGTGTCTCTGTGCGCCCATGTACATGCCCACAGGTTATTCCTGACAGCATGATAGTATAAGCAATTCTTCCAAGAGGAATGGGAACTGGCACAAACCAAATGAAGCAAGAATGTCTCTTAAAGAGCTCCTTTCCCTCTCTAGGGCTCACATACAATTGCAAAACACTAATAGTGTTACTGAAAAAAAGGTCTTGAAGTCATCACTGTTTCTCACTTTCCTATCTGTAATTACTTTACCAAAATATTCTTAAACACTTTACATGGTTTACTTTGCTTCAGGGCATACCTGTGGAGTGACATCGTATCTCCTGTGTGCCCATCTGCAGGGACATGCAGAAAGGTCAAAGCCGTGTCCCACCAAGAGCTGCCAGGAGGATCCCTCATCCAGCAGCCCCTGGCTCCACCAGCACTGGGCCAGAGCCCCGGGGGCTCTGCAGCTACTGCAGGTTGTGCTGAAGGGGCAACTCAGCAGCTCAGTGACTGCCTTAGAGATGGGCAGCTCCAAACTTTGCTAAAATGTTCCTGAGGTTGAAGTTGAGAGGAAACTAGAGCTTTTGGATTTCCAGAGCAAACAGCTCTGCAGGTTCAGTTTTCCTTTTGTTTTTGTCCACTACCTGGACTGACCTTCTTAGAGAGCATCTTATCTGTCAGATGAGATAGCAGCTGTGGCTTTGAGACAATTAGAGGCGATTTAAAGTGGTGTGGCTGCAAATCCCATTTTTGAGCACACAGTCCTGTCTTCTTTTCTGTTGCTTGTCTGGCTGACTCAGTGAAGCTATCTATGGGGAAAACGACAGGGCATTTCTGGAGCACTGGGAGGTGATCTGGCTCACTGGGGAAGCAGTGTCAGCATTGGGTGTAAACAGGAGGCAAACCCGAGGCAAACCCGTGTAGCTGGAGTCAGTAATTTGCATAAGGGGTAGCAGGACTCTGGTCATCACAATTAACTTTTGTTTTACCCTTCAAAGAAAGATGCATAACATCATTCAGGTTGTAAAAGGCCCCTAGGATCACTGAGTCCAACCATTAACCCAATACTACCAAATCCACCACTCTCCCTTCACACCACATCTTGCATATCTTTTAAATCCCTCCAGGGATGGTAACTCCACCACTTCCCTGGGCAACTTGTACCAGTGTTTGACTACACTTTCCATAAAGAAATTTTTCCTAATACCCATTCTAAACCTCTCCTGGTGCTACTTGAGGTTATCTCCTCTAGTTCAGTTGCTTGTTAATTGAGTGAAGAGACCAACCCCACCCTGCTACAGCCTTCTTTCCAGTAGTTATGGACAGCAGTGAGGTCTTCCTTGACACTCCTTTTTTTCCAGGCTAAACAACCCCAGTTCCCGCAGTCACTCCTCATAAGACTTGTGCTTCAGACCCTTCACCACTCTGTCCCCCTTCTCTGGACATGCTCCAGCACCTCAATTTTTTTCTTGTAGTGAGGGGCCCTGTGAGCAGGGCTTGCACCAGCAGTCTGAATGAAAGCAGTATGCTTTCATCCTCCTCCCTCCTTGGCACATTTCCTGCACCATTCCTTATGCTCTGCAATCAGCAGAGCAATCTGGCTGAAAGAAAAAAAATAAAATTAAAAAGTCTTACTTCCAGGATTAGTTTTCAAATGGCAGCAGCATGGTCTGAGATCATATTAGGCTGCCAGTGAAATCCATGACTTCACCTCATATCTGGAATCAGAGCAGCCACTTCACTGGATGAGAGGTAACTTAGACCAGCAAGCTGGGGTGTTGCTCTTCAGACACAGGCCTGCTCCTCACCCAGGTGGTGGAAGTGGACAAAGGGAAGTACGTGGTAGTTTGCTGTAGCTGGGGTCCTGATGCATTTCTACTAAAAATTATTCAGTTCCATTTCAACCCTTGGCCATTTTTTCTAATTTGCAATGGATGCAGTCAGAAGTGACACTGAAGAGGGCAAGCTATTTTATCCTGGAAGCTCTCCATGTTCTGAGCTTCCTGGTGACAGGACCTAAGAGGGACAAACACCATACTGCAACATACATGAAGGCAAGAGCATCAAGGCCAGAGCACGGTTGTTAACATTAGCTTGAAACAAAGCAGAGACACTGTTTCTTGAGCACAGAGACAACCTGGAATTATGCATTTGTTGTTCTTTGAGCAAGCCCATTGCCAATAATGATGTATTTTTGTGTGTGTGCTCACGTTATGGGAAGCTGTGGCTACTTCCCTTTTGATGCACAGGGAATATGATCACAGAGAGCACACGTTTGGCTTTTTGAAACTATTCTATCAGTGCCACTCCTGTAGGACTCCAGTGTGTCTTATAGATATAAAAGGAAAGAGACAAATGACTGATTAAATCCAAGAGATTCACATGATACTAAACGGACTTAGAAGGGAAAGAGCCAGCTACTCCATGCTGGAAAACCCACAAATTGAAAAGAAAAATCAAGGTCAAGCATTTAACCACGGGGTGGATCAGTAATTACACCAAAACAACAGGTACCAAAGGGCAGAATTGTCATCTCTTGAAATTTCTATAATGGCTTTTACTTTTTCTGGAAAAAAGGCCATAATCTCAATTACAAAGTCCACATTATGTTGAATGTCAGGTTCTGAAACTGAACTTGCTTTTAAACCTAAATCCATCAGCACACTTTATGGCTCAAAAGCTCCCCCTTGAAACAAATCTAAGCCTGTCATTAGTCTTGTTCAGTGAACTCAGATAATTACAGTCTGATTTTTTTCCTTTTTTTAGGATAACATCCACAATTCAAAATTCAACATGGAAATAGGCATCTAAAACCAAGAAACTGGATGAACATCTGTATTTTGGCTGCTGCAACTTTGACCAGTAAGATAGTTGCATAAATGTGATTTTTAAGAGATGTCTGGAGTGGTTTTATTTTAGTGATTCCAGTTGTTTAAAAAAGGTATGTTACTTTCTACCACAGCCATAGTATGTTTTCCTCAGCATTGTCATTCTTGGAAAGCCCACAAATTCAAGGCGAATCCTTCTAATGAAAACTAAGGCATGTGGGAAAATAATGACACAGCAATTCTATCCCAGAAAGGAATGAACCAGGAGGATGATCAGAGACCTCTGTCACTTTCAAACTTCTGTAATGCTTTCATTTCTGAAACAGCCTCGCTTAGAAAAAAATTAAAATGCATCAATTGCTAACAAGACTCTGACAGAGTGATGGCAGTTCCCGTAAGACATGCGCTGCTTTTGTGTTGTTTGTAAGCGGTGGGAGGTTTCGGAGGCAGCTGAGCCACCCTGCCAACTTGCTGCAGGGCTCCCCTGGCCCTCCCTGCCCCTCGGCCCCCAGCTCCCCCTTGCTGACCTCCCAGGGAGCTCACCAAAATGGCAGGAACTGAGCCCGCAGAGGGAATCGGATTCTGGCTTGGCGAGCTGAACCAGCTCGGCGGGCAGGGAAGAGAGGGCAAGGTCTCCCTCTTCTGACAGCAGCAAGCGGGCGGCTGGGCCAGCCAGGAGCTCACCCCGGCTGGAGGGCTCCCAGCTCACCAACTCGCCAGGCATCCCTGCCAAACCCTTGTTGAACAATATCATGACAAGCCCGTGGAATTATTCTGAGGTAGAATACTGTAAATCGCAATCTGATTTTTTTATTCAAAAGTGGGAAGCTTGATATTCAAATCCTTAAAAGATTAGAAGAAGGATCAGAAAAACTGAGAACACAAATTAAGGTTTTGTGCTTTTGATGAAGACCAACTCATAACAGGCAGGATAAACAAAGAACGCAGTCTGGCTATAGCCAGCCCACACAATTTTGTGGAAATGTTGTCCAGAGCTAAGAGTTTTGTGTAGCTAAACTTGTTATGGCAGAGTAAGATGGGTCCAGCATGTCAGAAGGCTGCTTGATAATCACAGAATATTCTGGGTTGGAAGGGACCCACAAGGATCATCAGTCCATCTCTTAAGGGAATGGCCCATACTGGAGGCAAACACACAATCTTGGCCTTACTAGCATCATGCTCTAACAAACTGAGCTAATGATTCTTTATTCAAATTTAAATGAGACATTTGCTTCTATTTTGAGTTATAGCACAAAGCCTTGTGTTTCAGGTAAATCAAGTAACACCTAGCTGATTCAACAGAGATTTGCTTGCATTGATTAATTGGACAAGTAAAGATGCTGAGACAAACTCAGAAAGACTGTTAAATTCCATTGCTTATTTTCAGAGGTCATTTTGGAAATCACAAGTAATATGGGCTATTCTGGGTTTCAGACTAGACACAAAAAACAAACAGAGGCAAAGCACATGTCGAGTTGTGGTTTTAATTCTATTTTCATCATAGTTTATATAACTTAGGACTCCAACAAGCAAACAAACCAATCATTGAATCCAAAACTCAGCATAGATTTTGCACAGCTCAGCACAGAGAACTTACAATATCTTGAATGGTATTCTCTGGTTAAGTAAAAATAAAATTAGAAAATTAGTAGCTGGCTAGGAAAAAAACAAGCCTTTCTCACGTTTGCCTGTAGTTCAAAGAAACTGAATAGATAAGGGGTGATATCATACTTTTTCACTCTCTTGCTCTAATCTACACTGTAAATCAAAACAATCTCATAAAAGGTTAAATTATTAAGAACAGTGGGCCGATGGAAGTGTCATGCAACCAGGAAACCAGGATGACCATAAAAAGAAAATGAGGCTGCTGGTAACCATTATAATGTAAGGCTGAATCACAAATGCTAACACCAAAGACCTTTTTCTGTTCCACTTATAACCCTTGAGAGTTTTGTCTGTTGGGGTTTTTTTTCCCCTCTTTGAAGGCAGAAGTAGGCCTATAACCATCCCCGTTTCAATTTCTCTCTTCCAAGCTATGGTTTCTTACAGTCTGTCATTGTCCGTGAGCTTAAACAGAGCACTGCATAAGCTGTATGCATCACATATCTGTCCCTAAGATGTAAAATCCTTTCCTGCAAGGGAACATTTTGGTGCAATCTAATGCAAATACTGAGCCCAAGGGAAGAAGGGCCGATGAGGTATTTCGCCAAAACGTTTCTGTAGATTTAAAAAAAAAAATCATTTACGACTACCAGTGGCAAAGATCAGTGACCACAGGAGCAAGTTCCTACACTGCTCGCTGTATTAGAGAATTAACTTCTAAATTAACCCGAAGCGGAGGAGCCGCCCTGGAGCCGGAGGCGGCCGCGGCAGGCTCAGCAGCGCTTCCCCGCTCAGGGCAGGAGAGCTCCCGGGTGAGAGCGAGCGCGTCTCTACCGCGGCCACTTTCCCCCTCCGGCGCCCCGGGGCCGGGGGACGCCGGGCCACAGTGCCCGCAGCCCCCGGCCCCGACACGGCTGCCCCACGTCGCATGACACCCCCGGCTCCAGGGGAGCACCCTCTCCATCCCAGCCCCTCGGCGGCGGGACCCCTCGGCCCCAGGGCTGGCGCGGTGTCGTCCCGCGGCGCCGCCGCCCGGGCGGGAGCGGGAGCGGTGCCCGGCCCCACCGCCCTGCGGCATGCGGCGGGATCCCGCGGCAGCCCCTCGCCCGCAGCCCCGACCCGCCGGGAGCCGCTGACAGGTCGCCGCCAGTGGCCCCGGCACCTGCGCTGCGCTCACCGCCCTGAGAGGAGGGGCTGCCGGCCAGACCGCGGCGCGGCGGAGCGGGAGGGAGGGAGAGAGGGAGGGAGGCGGCGGCGGCGGCGCACGGCCGGCGGCGGGCGGGCCCCCGGGGGCGGCGGGCGCCCCTCGCCCCGCCGCGGGGCCGGGCGGCCGCGGCGCCACCGACACCTTACTTCCTGCTTCGCTACCCGGGGCCAGACCCATCGCGGCGGAGGGATCCCGCCGCCTCCCGCAGCCTCCTCCCCCTCCTGCTTCTGCTTTTCCCGGCTCCCTGCTGCAAGGAAATTATTTGACAGCGATTTGCTGACACCGTTTTTTTTTTCTTTCTTTCTTTTTTTTTTTTTTTGCCTTTCTTTCTTTTTGCATCACGGACTCGGCAGCGCGGCGGGCGGGGGAGGCCGTGCCGGAGGTAAGTGCCGGTGCCCGGAGCCTCCCCCGGCGCGGGGCCCCCGCCCCGCTCCGCTCCATGTGCCGCCGCCGCCGGGGTGGGTGCCGGGCAGCGGGGCCGCGCCGCGCCGGGCCGGGGGAGCGCGTTTCCTGGCGGAGCGATATTTGTTTACAGGATGGGCGCCGTACTGTAAGTGAAGTAGGACCGAGCCCGGGGCAGCTCCGTAATAAATTAATATCGCGATTTGCTCCCGCCTCGCTGACACCGCCACGAGCCCCGCGCCCGCCCCCCCTTCCCCCGCCCGCCTGCACTTGTTGCAGACTTCGCGCCAGGTAGGGGCAACGCTTCGCAAGTTTCGTTTTTGCAGGAGCCGGGGCTGCGCTGGAAGGAGAGGAGGAAAAAAAAAAAAAAAAAAGAAGGGGGGTGGGGGAGGAGGGAGAAAAAAGTTTGCGGCTCGCAGTTGACTTTCGGTCTGTAGCGCCGAGGCCCTGCCGGCTGCCGCCGCCTCCTGCCCGTCCGGGCGCGGGCGGGCGGGGGGCGCTGCCCGGTACCTGCGCGGGCCGGGCGGGCGGCGGGGCCGGCGCGGGGCGCCCCCAGCGCGGCGCTGCTGCGAGTCCCGGGCGCCGCCGCGCCGTGCCGGGAGCAGAGGCGGGGAAGGGCGGCTCGGCGGGGCTCGCCGCGGAAGTTCTCCGAGCCTCGTTGCCCGTCGCGGCCCCTGACACCAGTGGGCTACCCACGCGCTGCTCCTCCCGTCCTTCGTCCCGCAGCGCGCTCGGTGCCCTCTCGGTATCAGTGTCGGGAGCGAAGCGGTCCCGGGGCTCGGCTGTGGAGCCCTTCCCGGGCGGCACCGCGTGGGGCGAGCTCGTTTTGGAGGAATGGGAATTTCTGCCTCCATTCCCGCGGGAGAGGAGCGCGCGGCGGGCTGGGCGCTGGCGGGGCGCTCCGGTTTTCTGGCCCGTCCAAATTACGAAGTGGTAAGGAACAAAAACTCACAGCCAGGTATATAAATACCGGAGAGGCGATTTGCAAGTGAAATTAATCGGCAGTTAACCAGTTAAGAAATGGATAATGCCTATTCATCCTTCTGCTGACTTTACAGAGTGGTTTTCACGTCTGCCTGTCAACTAACCAGGCTTGACTGATGGAGATGTAAACCTAGCCAGGTTATTGCCTTCGTCCACTAAAATCTGACCTGCACTTGCTGTCCTTGCACATCAGTGCTGGTCATCATTCAGATAGTTACAGGTGAGATTCATACGTTTTTACAGACTGACATGATGGCAGCAAAATACATAGGATGACCCTTAGCTTAAATATTTGTGGAAGATATTGTGAATTGCTTAACTGCATGATTAGTGTTTTAAGCAGATAGTCACTGAGGGGGAAATGTTATGCCTTTGGTAGTTAGAATTTTACTGTAGATATGGGAAGAGGAGAGAGTTCACCTGCAAGGTTGGCCTGGCTGCTTAGCAGGGCCGCTCTGCTGCCTGTACCAAATCCTGCTTGGGCCTCTGGCACACAGAGCTCTCCTGGGGACAAGGGATTTGTCTGCTGCCCTCTCTCAGGGTATAGTGTAATGATGAAGTGACCCATCCTTACAGTGTCAGTGTGTGCATGAGTTATTCCTGCATGCGGTACATGCAGCTGCTTGCTGTCATTGCTTATCTACTTCGTGGTCTTGGATGTTGAGTTGGATCAGAATGGAGCCATTGCATTAATAAGGTGCATCTATCTAGAAATAACCCTTTTCGCTTTGTTGCCCACTGAAGTGAGGGCGTTTAATGTGCCCTGGTTACTATCTTACCTTTTTCTAACATTGTAAGTGTTGTACAAGGCACGCATAAAACAACTGAAGGTCTGCTTCATTAGAGCTCTAGGCATGCATACTGTGCAGCTTTGCATAAAACAAATAAAGACTTTTTCCTAGACTTTAGATAAGTGATTTTTCATATGAAGAAAATGTGTCGTATGCATTTTTCTTTCTTCTGTAAAAGATACTCTGATAAACTTTGGAAAAACAAAAGGCTTAAGTATAGCCTACTCAAAAGGTTTTGGTGCAAATGAACACTCTAGAACAATTTGTTCTACCATTGATTAGCAGCTCGTATTTCTGAAGTTGGAGACCTCAATGAGGACCCAAGCAGCACGGTGCTGGTGGTCAGACCTGTGTATCTTGAAAAGCCAAAACACTCAATTACAAGTAATGCACTTCACTGTGAAACTTGGCCTGAGTGCAGACTGGAGAACTGGCCTCTCAGTGGTACGATAAGAGTGGAGCTTAATCACGCTGCTGTATCAATGTATGTCCTGCTGTTGGCATCCCTCCCTGGGGAAGAGGGATGAGGCCACAGGTAGCTGGGCAGCCATCCTGCCTCCAGTGTTTAATATCATGGGCCAACATGAGCATAAATAAACCACAGCATGACTAACCTCTCTACCTAACATTGACTCATGTTGTATTTCGATAGACTGAAAATGTCTCCATGCCTAAGCCATTTCATTTTCTCAACCTGTATGTTACTGATGATGGTCCACCTCTTAAGAATCCTCCAGTATTCATTTAAGACCATAAAGCAAGTCCTTGTTTTAGGTTTGTTTGCTTTTGGGTAGTGCTTAACTAGCCTAGGTAGAAAAAATAGAATTCCTAGATTTTAAACTCAAAACTCTGTTGCTTCTCTTCTTCTGGCCATTTTAATTTTTCAAGTGATACAGTGAGGCTTGCTATTATAAACTGGGTTCATAATGGCATCTAACAGGGAGTGTGAGAAAAGTATAAGAAGAGCAGTTCTGTGAAGTATTGTAGGTTTCCTAAAGCAGTAAGTTAATATTTTGCTGTGAATATTTTAATCTTTTTTGTTGTTGTTTGTTTGTTTTTTCAAGTGGGGAGTATGTCACCTAAAAACTTACTCAGCCAAGGCTTTGAGAAGGCCCTTCTCTCCCTTTGCCAATACTGTAATGGGACTGTATAAAAAAGAAGGGCCCTGCTTTGTGCCTCCTTACTATGTGTCATAATAACTGTGAGATAAGAGTTTCATTTCAGCTTCCCTAGAAATATGTGTTTATTTTTTTGTTTTTTGGGGTTTTTTTTAAAGCAAGCAGCGTTTAACAGACACAAAATAATGGTTGGTGTGGAAACAAATTGTTTCCTCCCCTTGCATTCTTTTGAGAGCCTCATAGTTCCAATGAAAAATTATCGTCAGAATTACATTTTTTTCCGTCCCTAAAATTAACGGATCCTTTTGCCTGCCTGCCACCTGAGAGAAGTAGCCAAAAGCATCTTCAAGTGCGCGTATGAATTGAATTCTGCCTGGAGTAGCTGCCACACCCGTGGTTATTTACGTAAGGTGAAGAGCACAAGTGGTCACACTGACTTCCATGGCACCGCTCACAAGGGTAGAGTTACTGTGTGTGTGTAAGTGGGGAGGGGAGCAGGGGGGCTGCGTTCAGAACTAAAGAAAAAGGAAGGCAGCAAATTCCGTATGGTTTGCTGTGTGAGAAGTTACAAAACCTCTTCTTAACTTGTCCATCTCTGAGAAACCTATTACTGTAATCAGTTGCAGGGCTGCGAGGGGAAATCGGTCAGGCCTTCTAAGATAAAGACGAAAATAGCACATTCAAATATATTTTAAGAAAGGCAACTCTTCCTTCAGAGAGTAGGTCTGAACCTGGTTCAAAGAACAATAGCAACAACTTTATTGGGTTGTTTTTTTTGTCTTTAATAACTCTTTGCTTGAAACCAAACAAATTTAAGGGATTCACTGAAATTACTTCTGAGCAGCATGCGTTTAGGCACCAAGTTAACTTATGGTGCTTGTGGGAGTATCTCCTGTTAGATCTGAAATGCCAAGAATGGGCTCCTGCACCATCATCTTCTTGCTGTGCCGCTGTATGTCCAGGCTGGCCAGGAGGACAAAGTGGGTGGACACAGTCAGCCAGCAAGTCACATTGACACTGGTTCTTGTTGGGTGTTGGTTTCTGCAGGCAGAAGGAAGAGTGTTTTGATAGCAGTTTCTTTTCTCTCTTTTTGGCTTGCCTCTGTCACTCTGTGATGGTGGGGATCACCTGAGCCTGCTCAAAACAGCATCAGAAAAAACCCCCAAACCATTGATTTGTATGGGGAAAAACTGGAAAATGTGCTCAAGTTACAACCTAATGCCACAGAAACTTGAAGAAAGATACATCATTTATATTACCTTCTTCTTGAGAGGATAATGGTTTGGGGAACTGAGGACATGCTCTTAAATATATGCCCTATTACTGTGTAATTGTGTTTGGTTTTTTTTTATTTTAAGTTTAAACTCTTTGCATTAGAGTGGGGGTGTTGCAGGGTTTTGGAGTAGTCCTGTAGCGCTAGGTATATTTTGAGGTTCTGAGTGAAATGAGTCTTGTGGTTTCAGCTTACCCTGTAACAAAGAGTAATGTGTCGCACACAAACAGCCCACCTAAGTTTTTATAACTGACTGATGATTTGCTCTGGAAAGACCCAAAATCCTGATATGAGGCAGATTCAAAAGGTAGTTGATTTTTTCTTTTTAGTTTGTCATTCTCCAACTTACAGTTTAAATTTTGTTAGAATTTCAGACGAATCGCTTCTCTTTGGCTTCCCATCCGCTGCTCAGGTGGGCTGTTGTCACTTCCCAGGCACTTGGTGACAATGCCGAGTTTCCATACCCCACCAATGTCTAAAGCAGCCATCCTGGGTCTTGCCACAAATTTTCTCCTGTCTGTTTAGTTCAGCAAGAAAATGGTTTCTGTCTTTCCCCTCCCTCTCCTCATCAACTGCTCATGGTAAGATTTTTTTATAGAGCCCGCATTGTGATATGTCCTTGAATTGCAGAGCTGCAAGGTTTTGTTTTCATTTGCCATTTTTTCTCTTCATGTTTAAAGTTCATTGCAACTATAGCAAAGCAGGATTGTTGTAGATGGTCTTTTTTGATTCCTTCCTCCCTCCCACCCCCCACTTTGTCAAAATTCTCATATTCAGTAAAAGGAAAAACTCAGACTTGGGTACTGCAACTTACTTCACCTAACCCTGGAGTGTAAAGACTGCAAAAATGCAGACTGGGGAAGGATTGCCCCAGCAAAACAGGTAGGTGTAAGTTAAATGTTAAATTATCAGCACCTCCTTTTTAAAAGATTCCTGATGGTAAGGTTTTTGTTCATGCCATCTGTCTAGAACAGGGCTTACCAGGACTCTTAAAGGACAGGGGCCATTTGAGGTGCAGAATTTATATCAGGTACTTTCTTTTTAAGGGAATGTCAATTCCTAAATAATTTCAGCATCAGACTGTGCAGAAAAAGTACCCAGCCTGCGAAGCAAGTGTAAAATTTGAGAATGGCTGAAGTTCTCCCTTTAAAAAAAGTAAAATAAATAAGTTTCGTCTTAATTCTCCACTCCCTCTTCTTCTCCCCCTTCCTTCCCCCCCCGCCCCCCCAAATTTTCATTGATGGGGAAGTTTCATTTCCTTTATTTATATATTTTTAGTATGTGTGTTTGGGGGGGCATGAGGGTGGATAGGAAGGAAGTCTGTGTTCTAGTTTTTATATTTAAAACTGAAAAATAGCTAATGCCGGTGTGTTTAGAAGTGACTTTAAATATATTCTCCCCAGTAAATCGAAAATTCTGCTGGTGAATAGTGAATAGTGAATATTATTAGGGCATTGAGGGGTTTCACAACCCTTCTGTGTGGGTGAGGGTCCTGTGAGTTCCAGTTGTACTAGCAGGAAAGTGTTTTTCCCAGTACTGTCATGTTTCACATGCTGAATCAGAACTAGAAGTGCATTTTCCTGGAAGGATCTCTATTTACACTTGGAGGGTTATGCCAATTAAAGCCACATTAGGCTTTTTTAAAATTTATTTTTAATTCCACACTTGACCTACATAGTAACTTCTTTCATTTTCTTAACAGAGCACCCACTACAATCCTGGAATGTCAGTAAGGTAAACCTGCTGTCCTGTGGCTCTAATGCATATGGGTACTCTTGCAAGAGCATGATCTTAAGTGGGTCCTCATGAAATGAATGCTGGTAGAGGTTTGCATAACTTGAAATAGCCCTCTGTTCTCCAGGCAGAATTGAATACAGTTTACTGGGGAGCAGGAAATACATTATGAAGTATGTTGTCTATTTTTTCCTCAAAAGAGATCCGATGTACTTTAATTCTGAATACAACTTTTAAATACTGCAGGTTAGGAAATACTGTATTGCAAATCTGTGAAAGTTTGGAGACATGAGATGATTGTAATACACATTTTGATCAGAGACTAAAAGTTATGGACTTTTTTGGACAGTGCAGCAGTTCATGAAGAAGAAGGAGGTAAATGGGGTTTCTTTGGCAAATGTCTGTAGCTGCTGGGGGTTGGAGCAGGAGTGTAGCTGGCAGTGCTGCCTTCTGGACTTGTACCACTTCATTCTGCTGCTACCTTTCTGTCTCTTTCTGCTGGTGGAGATGTCCTAGTGGAAGATCTTGTTTGTACCAGGAAAAGACAACCCTTACTAGTAAACAGTGCTGTTGTATTTTGTAAGCAGATTTGCTACCTATTTGCTCTTCGTGTGACATTAAAATTGGCATTGTTAGCAACAGTAGTGTATAAATAAAAAAATGGACACTGATCAGACTTTACATGGTTTGTAAGTATGAATACTTGGAAGACCCTACATAGCTAAACTGAACTTTCTTTTCCCGAAAATATAGGCTGCCTTGAAATAAAGCCTTGAAATATTTAGGCTATTGACTTAAAGTTTTGTAAACATCTCAGTTGCTTCTTTTTTGGTCTGCCTCTTTTATATTGTGTTTTATCCTGAGCGTGGAAGTTGGGTTTACCTTGCAGAGAGATGGTGGTGTTTGATTTGGCTCCTTGCTGCTCTCAGAGAGGAGAGGGCTGCATGGTGCACTCTTTTGAGAGGCTGAAATCGTCTTCAGTGTCTCCTAGACCACAGTGGGCCTTGAAATAACCCTGAGCTCTGTGGCCATTACCAAAGCTGAGCTGGAGCCTGTAGTCACCTGAACAAGTACATGCCACGTATAGCTCAATGCTGAAAGCAGCAGTTTTGTTGCTGCTTGTGCACCTAGTAGTTTTGGAGGGAAATGTGTGGAAGCAGTTCAGATATTAACTCACTGGCATTATTTTGGGGTTTTTTTGTTAGCTTTCAAAAGCTTATATTCAGTGTTGCAGGGGAGCTCTTATAGATCTTGATGAAACAGAAGAAATGGTTAATGTTCAGCCACACCGTCTGGTGCAGGTCTGCAGTAGCACTGATGCTTTGACCTACCATGCAGTTCAAATTCAAGCAAAGGTCTCCCATGTGGTTGCTTGCATGTGTCCTCCTATCTCTGTTTTGTATCTGTAATTTCAGTGTATGCTTCCAGAATGATTTTTTATTCATTTCCAATCATTCTTCAAAGATAACTGGCAAAAACCATCGGGCTGGTTGTGATTTTACAGCAGTAGAAGGTAGACAACTTTGATCTTGTTAAATTAATTTTCTTCATGTGTGGGCTGAGTGTGTAGTGAGCTGATTTAGTTTTTATTGATCACTGTAAAAACGTGAATTCAGCATCAGAGCAGTGATAATAAACAAGTACTTGCAGTGATATTCTAATGAGTTCCTGGCAAAAATAAGGCAGAAAACCATTCAGAGACTGACATGCTTTAGCGGTGAGATGCTGAACCAGGATACTTTATTTAAAAGGGTTGAGTAAAGCTGTTTGAAGTTCTAACTCTCTCTGGCAACACACTTGCTTCGAGCAGGAGCATGCCAAATGGGGCAAGATGCAGTCTTCACAGAGGCATTTGAGTGTCAGAAATGGCCTTCTTGCCTCTGTCCAGAAGGGCTTTCACCCTCCTGATTGCACCAGGGTAAGACAGGTTGTAGGAACCAAGTATCTGCTCTTCAGGAGGTGTCTCTGAGCACAAGCAGTGGAGCACTAATGACCTTTCTGTCCCCATCCGCAGGGATGCCCTGCAAGCCATCACCATGTGTTTCAATAAGTCTGCATGGCAAAGCGTCAGGTACCGAGCTGGGGAGTGGAGAGAGGTTTCTAAATTAGCAGGAAATTTATGTCTGGAGAAATGAGATTTGTATTCATAACTACGTTAAACACTTATTTCTGAATATTGTAGTGTCACATCTCCATTTAAGATGGCAGTAACTCCCCTAAGCCAAAATATTTGCAGAAGTATGGGCAGGCAAATTCTGTCTCATTCTTCCATTGATGCTGTGTTTCGAAGACTTGAAGAGGCTTCTCAGTTGTGATGGTGAACAGTGATTCTCCATTTTTTGTTTGTCAGTGAAGCTTGTTTTATGCTGTCAGAGTTCAGTAAATTGGTATGTGAGCAGCGTGGATCACAATGAAAAATATTGCTGCTGTCTGTATAAGTTTGATAAAATCAGAAAATGAGAGGCAAAATTTTTCTTAAGTGAAGAAAAGAGGTTTTTTTAGGACTGAAATTTTGAAAGATATGGTTTATAATGAACTTTAATACTTTTCTAAAGTTGTTGCTATTATAATGAAAGAGCATGAATAAGAGAATATGCCTTGCAGGTAAAACAAAAAAAGATTTCACCGTTTATATACTTGAAAACCAAAGATGCATTGCAGAGGATAAATTTTACTGTTCCTATATTGCTTGTAGTAAAAAGTTAGTCTTTGAAGTTGAAAACAGCTTTAGATTTAAAGAAATAATACACCTGAAAAGGGAGGTGCACAGAAAAAAAACCATTGGATTAAGATGTTTTTTAATGAAAAGAATGTAAGTTAAGCCAAATGTTGTTGCCTGCATAGTAAGGTGCTGCTTATTATGAGTGGGAATGATAAAATAAAATCTTAGCATACTTTTATTTCAACGATTTCCAACTTTCAGAAGTTATAATCTGGATGTTGCATGCACATACATAAATGATAGACTAATACCACAGAATTACTTTAATTTATTGAAAGGAGCTGTACTTTGATGCTGGAAGTCTGTCAGCATATGATCCTTAGGCTAACTACTTGATCGTTAGTTAAAGTAGGGGTTCATTAAAATAACATGGGCTCATCTGGTTTTAAAGGCCACCTCTCAGCCAGTAGGCGATGGTCCAAAACTAATAAGGTTGCAGTGCAGACATTATATGGCAGTGGCACAGAGATTACTACATAAAGCTGGCTGGTGGGAAGGCTTCCGTCGGATTGCGTGCTCAGGGTTGGACCAGATTTTTCAATTTTTAGTCATCTGTAGCAAGGCCTGCTCCTGTTATAGTTGGTTCAACTACCTGTGTGACTGTTTCAAAGAAGGTGCAAGGTTGGGTCTGCATATGACTACAGCTCTTGTTGTAATTATTTTACTCTGTAATAATTGTATTCTTCCAGTTGAAGTATCACAATTACAGAGTGGAAGATGGGTTCAGTTGTAAGGAAAATCCTTACATTTAAGCCCTGTGCTATCCTTAGCATCAATGGCTTTTTAAATTTTTTTTTTCTCAGGTAGAACTTTTACTTTCAGGTTATTTCTGGAAAATCCGTACTGCTAATTATGTAAATCACAAGAAACGAAAAAAGAGAACAAAAGAGTGGGGCACCTTAGTTTAGGCTTCAGCAAATGCAAAGTCATATGTGACCATTACAGCTATCTAGAATATGTACCTGCGTTGTTCTGCTACTGCTTTTGTTACCAGGAAAACTTCAACTGGGCATTTCTCAGAGGCTTTGTACGTTATGTTACATATTTGCCAAATGTGGGAACCGGGAAGTTTTTCCAGGAGCAGGGTCAGCTTGTGCCCCCTGGAGAGTCCTTCCCTGCAGGGCTCCTTCCTTGCATACACAGAAGTTTCTTGCTGAAAGAAAATGTAGGGCTTTCTTTTTTTGGTCTGTTTGTTTTTATGCTGTTGTCTAGGCAAGCGTACGTTTTCTTAGGGCAATCCTTTACAAGAGCAGCAATTTTTCATACCTGCACCTTCTGCCTTTTCAGGCAGTGAGAAGCTCTCCTTGAATGGAGGAAAGGCAGATTTCAGACCTGCCTGCTGATCAGAGAGAGAGGAGAATGGAAGAAGTGGTGTTTGAGTGAATGAACAAACTTTCAAGCTGACTCAGTGATACATGTACAGGGTACGCTGTAAGGATTAGTCACCAACTTACAGTAAATCTGTGTGGTGCTTGGTGGGGATGTGTCTCTGTGGAGCTGCGCTTAGCAAGCTTTGTAGACTGAGAATGCAGGTAAATGTTATTTCCACAGTATTTTCCCAGTGAACAACAACAAAATGCAGTGAAACTCAAAGACTTGTAAATTACTAAGCTAAAGGCAAAAAAAAAAAATCTTTTGGCTATCTCATGGTGCTGCTATCTTCATCTGTGAAACTAGTAGGAAAATGAATAAATTATGCAACAACCTTTTTTTTTACTATTTAGAAACCTGTGCTTACATGTTATTGGTACTGTTCTACCTTGTTCTGTGCAGGTTGGTTTTATCTCAGGTTGTTTTTCTTTCAGTAGGTAGGTTTCAAGCTGCATTTGTGTAAAACACCGATTTACATGATGGCAGCAGAATAACAATTACAGGGAAGGATATTCATCTGTTGAAAACACTATTTTCATTTGCCAAACAGAAATTTCAAGAAAATTACCCTCCAGGTTGAATTTTCTTATAAGTGTTCTCAAGTTCTGAAATTATTTACTGGCATAATAGGTAAGCACAGCACTTACAGCAGAGTTTCTATTAAGAAGTTACTTTTTGGGGGGAAAAAGTGGGGAGTTTCATTTTTAAAAAGTTATTCTTTTTAAAAATGGTAAAATTATTCAGCAGCATTTCCTGAATTACCCAAATTCAGTAAGTTTAATTTTTTTGTACTTTCAGATTGTTCTTTTAGCAATTTCTTCTTTTTGGCGGAAGGTTTTTTTGTTTGTTTGGGGGTTTTTTGGTTAATTTAGCTGAGCATCTTTCATAATTCTAAGCTGCCCTTTCTCTCTGATCTTCTGACCTGTTTTGCTTGGCTTGTTAATCTTTCCTTAGAGAATAGTTAATTTCAGCCATAATTGTACCAAAAAATTCTTTAGAGCTGTAAGAGCAAGATTTTTAAATATACATATATATACCTTGTTAAAAATTACTTCCTCCAAAATAAAACACCCAAACCAAACATCTTGCTGAAGAGTGAGAAGCAGACTGTGCTGGCACGGCTGGGTGGGACAGTGTTGAGGGTGCGTGCCTGTACAAGTGGTTTGGCTCACTGCTCTCCCAGCGAGCTGATCCTGTCGAAGGCTTTGAGTCCTCTGAAGAGCAGGAGCGAGGGCTGAAAGCATTATTAACTTTTGGGGTTATCTCACGCTGTTTATTTGAAATAGAAGCCAAACATTTTACATATCTCTGTATCTTGGATCTGAAAAAAAGAGATTTTTTTTTTCTTTTTTTTTTTTTTCACTAGCCTATGTGTGGAAATGACATCACAGCTTACATCAGCCATGCTAAATTCAGAGGTTTTTTCTCCTCCCTTTTGGGTTATTAACTGAGCATTAGCTCTGTGCTGCGAGTCTTCCTTTGCTGACTGTGGCACATCGATAAGTTCATCGTAAATGTTCTGAATTTTGTGCGATGAGGAGAAACGAAGATCTGGTATAAAGCCTTTTGAAAGTGCTGGGAACGTAGCTGGTTTCCTTGCTGTGTGTGCAGCCAGACTGAGTGCCCCCCTGGGATCCTCACTGCAGCAGAAGCAACCAAAGGACGGCACTGTGCCTTTTGGCACTTCTGGTGACCAGGTCAGGAATTTGCTGTGGCACATTGTTGGGTAGCTTATGTCCCCACAGCCCTGCAGGTCAAAACCTGCCCTTGTGAGACTGGGTAGGTTTTGAACTAAAGCTCTCAGGTTGTGGCTGAATGTCCCATGTTCAAAGCAGAGCTCCTTGACAGGGAGTAGAGCTCCTCATCTCTACCAGAAATCCCCAGGCTTTGGAGCTGCCCTTCTGGGGTTGACGTAGGGCTACAGCTGTGGCGAAGTGTGAAATGGAGGCATGGGGGTTTCCTGTCAGAGCCTGAGGACCTGGGAGGAGGGAAACAGAAATCAAATTAAAGTTGACATTTTGAAAAGTTGATTGCTGTGTTTTTTAATCATAAAGCAATTTTTAAAGTAAGTCACTTCCCAGAGGAAAAATGAATACATTAGGAAAAGGGAGAAATGTGATGTTGAATTTGTGCATTTGAGTGCAGTACACTTGGTAGCTAGCTAGTGGTGGTACGAATGTGCACAGAGACAAAGCAAAAAGACAACTATTGTTCTAACACTCCTGCTAGATTTCCTGCAATAATGTCCTATATGTAGAGCATTTTAATTTATTTTTACTATTTTGGGAGGGCTGAGACTGTGGGGATGGGACTCATCCCAATAACTTTAAAAAAAACCCCAAAACCATGGCGAAACAATTTCATCTGGCACTTCAATGGATGTGGAGAGATTTCCCTTCTTGCTGTGTGTCCCAACCAGGAGCCCTCTGCCCTGGGAGAAAGGCAAAGAGGCCTCCAGGGTACCTCCAGCAGGAAGACTTGCAGGAACAGCTTTGGACTGGGCTCACTGCATGCGAAAGTTACCGATATCCATTCACACATATTTTTTTATGTCTCTTTTTCTGCCGTAGTCGAGAGCAAGGGGATGCAGGGGGAAGGGCTGAGGGCTGTGCTGGGAGGGCACGTGTTGGTGTAACCCCGCGTGTTTGAGCGGTCAGTGCTCGCACACGCCATGGAGCTGGTGCAGTCACTTGTCTCTCTTAGAGCTTGCGAGGAGCGCTTCATTGCTGCAGTTATTTGTATAGCCATATGCTAGTTTTTTTCCTTGCATATGTTCTCTGATAATTGTCAGTAGCAGGTGCCTACGAGCCAAGGCGGAGCGGTATTTAAAAATCAGATGCTTAATGGGATTAAAGAATTGTGTGAGTTAAGCACCAGCAAAAAGACCAGGTTGAAAGCATTGGCCTCTGAAGGTCGTGTTCCTCACAGAGTAACAGCGTGGTTGGTAGCAGTGCTGGTCTTTCAGCTCCACCATCCATTTGGAGAGATGTGACCTTCCAGAAGTAGTCAGGAGGTCTACTTTTGGGCCTTTATATGTGGTTTGGCTAAATCAGGGAAAACACAAAGTCCCTTTCGATGCATGTACCAGCCCCTAGAAACAGAACTGGACATGTGTTGCATCCCTGCTTGGTGACTTGGGTGGTATGGGGCTGGTTAGAGATGTGACATGAAATCTCTAGTCTGGCAGACTCCCACTCTTTGAACCTGCCTTTCCCCCTGTGTTTGTCAAGCAACTCAAGCTGTTCAGGTTGCATAGCTGGTTCCTGTTACATTGCATGTTTGTGCTTTGGGTTCCCATGGATCATTGCTGTGATAGTAATTGCTGATGTTGCATCTAGTTCCATTATCTGAGAAACAACCACCAAGAGGAGGATCTGGGGAGACTTGTAGTCACTCTGGACTTGGAATGATGCTGCTGTGTTCGCTGAAAACCGTTTTGGGGCATTGCATGACCAGAATCCCCCAGAATCCATGTGATATTACTGTGACATAATCTTCACATCTCCGTAAATAGCTCTCTGAATTACCACTCCTTCTGTGTTTCAGTTGGGGGGAACTTAGAGCTGGGTGTAACAGATGTCTAGGTGACCAACAAGTCAGAAGTATCTTGTATTTCAAAGTATCAGGAAAGACATAATGCCCCTAACATTCTTTTGTGGGGGGATTGTTGGTTTGGGTTTTTTTTCCCTTCATTTCTGGTAAAGAACTAGTAAAATATAGAGCACATATGGAAATGGCAGACGTTGTTGGGTTTTTGATTTTTTTTGTTGTCCTTGTTTCTAAAATTAAGCACACAGGAGTTTGTGAGATCTTGCAAAGAATTTAAATCATATTGCACAGTCATGTGTTCAAGGAATCTTTTTAATCTAGTCACATATAGTGAACAGATCCAGATTTTAAAAAATACATTGCAGTAAGGAGAGATAAACTGAACAGGATGAAGACAAAAGGCTGCTAAATATTTTTAACTGTACTTACCTAGTTTAGTTTGCTGCCAATATTCTGTTTCCTTTTTGTTTGGTTGTCCTTCATGTTCTTCCTATGTAAGAAAGAAACCTGTGGTATGAGCTGTTCTGCTTATCCTTCACATAATGTTGGCAACTGAGAATTGGATCACACGACTTAAAGTAGGTCTGTCTCTGTGTCAGAAAACTAACAGTTCCTCCTTCCTGTGGGTGGGCATCCATGCACAGGGGTAGTAAGTTTTTATTCTGCCACAGTGTTTTTCTGTAGTATGCTTCCGAGCTGGATTGGAGGAGGAGTGATCTTGCAGCTTGACCACAAGTGCACTTGGCAGTGCTCACATGGGCAGAGCCGCTTGCAGAATTTGGGTCAGCGGGACAGTGTCCTGGTGAGCTGTCAGGCACAGGACCCTCTAGCTGTGTTAACTTACCCTCATTCTTGCTACATATACCATAAAACTTCCTTGGATGTTTTTCCTGCTGCATCTGCAGAACATCAACCTTGGACTACTGCAAAACCTTTGAAATAATTTTGGTGGCAAATCCTACACCACTTCAGAGCATGAGCAACTCAAGTCAGGCATACTGAAGTCAAGTTTAGGCGTTGTAACCAAAGAGATGTACAGCACACGATACAACTGTACGTGACATTTTTTACTTGTTTCTCATGGTAAATTTAATGAGGAAGTCTTGGCAGACACATATATATACACACATGCACAAGGCAGATCTGAAAGAAGTGAATACAGGCGTATATGCATTGTGTTTTAATTGTTTTCTCTTGGGGGTTTTGTTATTGTTGTCCCTTTCACAAACTGTGAACCTGTAATTTTTCGTGTGCTGTTCTTTGGCCCTCTCTGCCAGAGAGGCTCAATCTATCATGTTAAAAGAAATCAATAAAAAGTCTAGAGGTTTATTTATAAAGTAGAGCATAGAGAGAGGCTGCAAAAATTCCATTAAAATGGCAGTTTAGCACTAGCTACATCTCCTTGGGATTAAACTCCAATATTTTAAACTATTAAAATTGTTACAAGAGTGCTTTTAAAGTACCACAAATCACAGTAAAGCTTTCTAGTTGAAACTTGCCTTTATATAGTGCACTAGAGTTTAGCTTATATATGTTTTTGGAGTGTCTGATGCTGCCCTCAAACACCATTTCAGCATCCATTTTAGAGCTTTATTGCAGTTAATAATCTTACAGGTTTATCTTCAAAGAGAAATACGTGAATGTAAGAAGTCAGAATTTATTTTCCTTCAGAAATATGAGCGTATATATGTCTTTGTACAGATGCAACTCTGAGCAAATTAATTATTTCTGAGAAGTCTATAGGCTTCTAATGTAATTCATCAGGATTGCATGGCTTGGCATGTGCTACTTGGTTACAGGAACCTATAAATTCCAGCAGCTGTGGGCTATTTTATGACATAGCAGTTTTCACCAGTGATGTGATGGTCATCTACTCTGTGTTTTCTATCCAAAGAAATAAATGTCTCCGTGTGCTCATAAATATGATGCTGGAAAGTTTATGGGATAGTGTCTGTAGCTGAACTGCTCAAATATCAGAAGTTGTGTTCTGAAATGCAAGCTTTGCCTCAGCAAAGCATGTTTTTGATTTTTTTTTTTAATAGTTGAAGAAGATTGATCTTGAAACTGTCGAGTTTAAAATGCAAATGATGCTGTATAGTTTTGTGTTGTACCATCTTCTGTCTTGGGATAAAATTGTTTCTAGTGGAAATGCCCTTTATTTACTTCCAAAAATACCCAGAAAAAAATGGTGAACTCTTATTTGGGCCAAAAGTAGGCTTCTCCTTCTCCAGAAGACACAGTGCAGGCTGTTGGAGAGTATGGCTCTTGGTAGGGGCTGCGGGAGCAGGCTACGTAAATGAACATGGCAGAAGACAAATGCGAAACTCCAACTGGCAAAACATTTGTGTGTGGTAAAAATATGCACCCTGTCACACAGTCATGTCCATAAATACAACTCAGTAACCCAGTTCATCGTCCCTGCATTGTTCATCAATTTTTGCTTTTCTTACTGACCCACAGCCTAGTTCTGGCTTACTTCTTGCTGTTGATTGTGAACATTGACCTCTTTGCTTGCTATGTGGAGTAATGATCCCAGCAAGCTTTAAAACAGCAAAGGTATTAACACTGCCCTTTCACTGTTAATTAACATCTGAAGTTTCAGAAAAAAAGGCTGTGTATTTTCTGTGTGGTGGAGATGCTAAAAGGAAACCACTAAAGCTTACTTTTCTAAGCACAGACAGCTAAAATCTTTTCTGTAAGGTGCTTCTCAGTGCAGAAAAGGAAAGCCTCTAGTTGTGTTATACAGCCCTGAGCAGAAGTGATAGTTAGCGTCTCTGCTTTTGAAAAAAAAAAAAGCAAGTATGTTAATGAGGATAAAGCAGAGGAGCATCATTCAGGAAAATGGAGTTTCCTGTGCAGTCTGAAGCCAGCAGCCCACTGAAACTGGGATTGCAGGTGGGTTAGTTCGGTTCGGCCAAATTGTGTTTGCTGCCAGCTAAGGCTGGTATCCCAACTCTGCTCTGCTGTTGGGGGGGCTCCTCCTCCTTCCTCTTCCTCCCCCTGGGTTTGCTCAGGCATGCTGTCTCCCTCACCTCTTGGTGCTGGGCAGTGCTGCTGTGCCCAGATCTGCACCAAACACTGATGTAAGGAGGGGAGTCCAGTGAGAGGTATGGGAAGAGGCAAGTGAGAGAAGGCAGCACAGCCCAAAGTGTTAAGCTGCAGCCTTTGGAAGGCATTTGTGAGGTCAGTGTGCTGCAGTGGTGTGGAGGCTGCCTGAAATCATTTAGGAAGTATGATGTCCTTGAAGAGAAATTAAGGTCTTCTGTCACTGTGCCATGCTCACAGAGCTGTTGTGGCTCTGACTCTCTGGCTACGTCCCTGTAGGCAGAGCAGCCGGTCATCAAGCTTTGAACATCAGTTCAGGCCACTAGTTTCCATTTCTCCCCTTCCTCGAGTGCTGGACATGTCCTCAGCCTAGCAGGATGTTTGTCTCCTTGTCTCCAACACTGACCTTTGCAGACCACAGTAAAACAGTCTTGATGGGGCATTGGTGGTTGTCACTGCTATCCTTGAGGAGAATGGGCCTGCAAGGTGGACACTGAGCTGGCTGCGAGCAGATGGCACACACTTTGTGGAACAGGTTACATCTGTTGGACTGGATTGCTTCTGCTTCTGAAATTTCCTTGGGAAGAGCACTGCTTTTAGCCAGCTGCTTCTGGGGTGAGTCTGGTCATACAGTGGCATCTGGGTCATAGTCTTTGTGCTGGGGTTGAGGCGTCAGCCAGCTCCTGAAGGAAGCCCCCAGTCTGCCTAGGAAGATTTTCCTGTTAGAGCAGTTCGGGGCTCAGCGATGCCCTCCTTTCCCCAGCTGGGGGTGGGGGAGGGGAGTGGTGTGAAGCCATTTTTGTGGGTTTGCCATAGCGAGGAGGTGATGTGTTTTAGGATGTTGTGATGACCTTGCTGAGTCAAACAGCTGTCGTATAGCTGCTGGTGACTGGAAAGGATTGTCCTTCTGCAAGTGTGATCTTTTAGAAGTTTGAGGTCTGATTGTTGTTAGAGCGGCTCTCTTGAGACACTCAAGTCACTATTTAACCAAACTGGCAAAACTATGTGCCTTTGGCTTCAAGGATCTGTTGCTCTTACCCATCCTCAAGATGCTGTGGGAATAGCTGCAGTGGCCCTCCCCTGTGCGTGGGGTTGAGCCCACAGTAAGTGAGGGAGGACTCTCTCCGTTTCTCTAATGCTTATGGCAGAAGGGAGGAAGTGGTAGATACCAATCGTGCCCTCTCACACCGCCTTCCACATGCATCTTGCTGGTGGCCACCCAGGCTGTCCCCCAGAGATGCTGCCCTACCATGACTAATTTCCTGGCTTTTAATTTGAAAATGCAGTTATCAAAGTTGTGCCAAGTTCCAGCTTTTGTTGTATATGGAAACCTAGAAAGCATACTTCTGGGAAGAGGTATTGGAGATCAGTTGGGTATTTCTGGTCACTGGAAGATGGAAGGGGTTTAGTCGCTATTGAGGATTTGAACAATTTAACTGGTGTACCTTGATTGTAAAATCAAGACTAAGTGCATTGGAAGTAGCAGATGTAAAGTCTGTCAGGTACAAAGACTAATCAAGGCTGTGATTGTTAAAGATTTATACTGTCACTTGCAAGGCCATAAAAGCTGAATATGATTGGTGAGATAATCAACCTGTGTGATAAACAGGTTATCTATCTTCTGTTGTTTATACAAATACTTTTGTTTGTAGTATTTTGTGGACAGCAGTATTTAATGGCCATGCGTGCTAGACATAACTGTTCATTAAACTTCCTTGGGAAATATTTTAACTAATAGATGTACAAACATTTGAATCTAGTAAATTCTTTATGCATTGTTTTCTCAGCTACAAAAATGTTCCAGTTAAGGGAAATAACTTTTCTTAGTAAGTAAATACTACTTTTAAGGAGAACATTTCATATTTTCTTCTGTGTTTTTTCTTTGCGATATGTGTGTGTATTTTAAAGAAGAATGCTAAGTGAATAAAAATCCTTGCTTGAAGTATTGGTGAGTTGGTAATGCAAGGTCAGATATTCATATTACTTCTATGGCCACTTGTTTAAAAATCAATTCTAATATGCATTTCATGTATATGAACAACTACAGATGTTGTAAAATGCAAACTACAGAGTAGAATCACAGAAGTAAGCTTTAAATGTAGATGCACTGAATTAACTGCGATGTCTGGGAAAGCAAATTTAGAAAAACAGGTATTGAGATGGCTGTTTTCTTTATTTGAGCAATTCAACTGTCAGAAATTGTCTAGAAGGAAATTTTTATGGCTTGTACAGTTTCAATATCTGAATACAGTTTTTACCAGATTTTGCATTTATTGGCGGAGCTATAAATAAATGCAGAATAATTTTGCTGGCCTTCATGGAGTTTCTGCAGATCACTATCAGCCCAGCAGCTCTCAGGGTCTGGCCTCACTTCCTCCTTGGCTGGAAGAGCCAACCCAGTTGTTAAAAACTGTGACAAAACTAGCTGGGAATTAATCTTAGATATATTGGTTAAATAGGGGCTCTTTTGTTTTGTTTTTAATTAAAAGTTATCTTTTTCAGACAGACAGTTTCCTGGGGATGCTGGGAGAAATGGTTAACTAAACAGTTTCCCATTACCAGTCTTAGTCCCAGCATTTGTAAAAGCAAAATACAACCTCCCCCCTGCCCCAATCTCTGAGAAGCCCACCAGACAGACAGCCTTCACTCTCCAGGGGACACCCCAGCCTGAGCACCTCTGAGGGAAATGTGCACAAAAAAATCAGCAGTTTGGTAAATGAAATAAAGGGGAAAATAAAGTTCTCACTGTTTCAGTGTGGAAATCAAGAAATATCAGGGTTGGCTGTATGTCAGTCTAAAAATCAAAGTTAGGAAGTTCCTTGGATAATATGAACTCAGCTTTTTTTGCATAGAACTGCTTTTAGATTGCCTGGCTCTTTAGGAATTGGTTGATAAATTTTAATTTTAGCAAAAAATGAGTCAGCCAGTTACCTAAAATAACATTTTTGTTAATGCCTTGCCCCAGTGTAAAACATTTGAAGTTTTTAAAAAAACAAACCTACTTTTTTTTTCTGGATTTTTCATCTTTAAAATTGTCTCTATGATCTGAGGGCAAGCTGTGAAATGGTTGTGACATTCTGTATCTTGACTTCAGCCCTGTATCAAGACTCCACGGCAGGGAGTGCAATCATGCGATCAGCAGAGTAGTGCAACACGTCTTAATTGCTGCATACTCCATTGAGTCCCCTTCTGGGGCCTTTTCCTCATGGGGTTTGGCAGGATCAGGACCACGAATTAGCTTCTCCATACAGTGCTTGTGACCCTTGACTGAACAGGGTAAAGGCAAAAAAAAAGACACACTGTGTACTCATAGAGACATAGCAAATAAGAGGACAGTTCACCTTTTATTTTAGCTTCTGGAAGTGCACCTTTTATTGAATTGCTGTTAGGGGAGGCTTGGTGAGATGTAAAATGGACTTGTCCTGACTTCTTCCAGTGATCCCAGCACTGCAGTGCTGTGGTGCCTGTCCTGTGTTTCTTGTGTTAAGAAAAGTGAAGCAAGGCAGCAGGAAGCAAGGATGTAAACTTCTCAGAAGCAGCAGGAAAATAATGACATCACTGTTTTTTCAAACTTTGAGCAGTCTTAAAGTTCTAGAGCTGTTTTCATCATATTTATTCCATGAGGAAAATTGTGTATTTTTGATAGTGATAGCACTTGATGTGATCATATTCTTAACTTTTTACAGTGCTGGCATTTACAGACATGGCAACTGCTTTGAAATAGTGTTTCTTTTATGACAGACCTGATTAGTTGGGAGGGAATGGGAATTAGAAATTTTTATAACAAGTACTGGCAGTATCTCACGCCCCCCCTTTAAATATCTTCCGCTTTTATTTATTTTTATTTGAAGTCATTATGTGAGGTGTATGTTATTCACTGAAATAGAAGTACGAGGCAGTTGGAATTCAGCATTCTTGTGAAGTAATCTGTTTCAGCAAAAAAGGGCTGTGAAATTTTTAATAAAAAGGAAAGAAAAAAGTTCTGAAAGTTTCTGACTCTGGAAACCCACTTTTTTCTTCTGAAAATTTTACTTGTTGGTTTAATTCTTGGTTGTACTGCTTTTGAAAAAAGGGATGCTGAATGAATATCATGGGATAATACAGAAGCCTTTGTAGGATGTTCACTGACCTACCTAAGAAACCCAAGAGAGATAATTACAACCTTTGGTAGTCTACATGTAAATGCATTTTGCAAACAATTTTCCATGCAAAAAAATGCAAACCAGTTACATTGTGGAATCTGGACTGTAAAAGAGATGCCTATTTCAAGTAATTTTTGATGAGTTCCAGATTAAAGAAAAAATAAAATTATGCCATATTAAATCATTAGGCATCTTTACTGGAGTGTAAGGAAGATTTATGGTGCAATGAAATATTGCTGCAACCTAATTTAGAACTTGACAAATCTGGTTTTATAGGGTTGAATTATAAGGGATACCTCATTACTTGTGGAGAAAACTTATTTTATTGTTATTTTTGGCACCTTGGTCTTCTCTTTGGTTGGGCTGTGCTCTGTAGAAGCAGCTTTGGGCAAGATGTCTCCGCTGATCCTTTTTCAAGGGAGCTGTGCAGGATGAAGTCATAATTAAGGATCACATCCTGGCAGGCCTTTCTTACCACGTGTGGTTGCTGATTTCAGGTTAAATGCTTGCAGTCCTCACTGCTCCTCTTGGTCAGAAATGTAGTTTTTCCTAAAAGGACTGTATTTCTTAAAAGAATTGTATTTCATTATCAGATATTCCTTACTGATAGTGAATATCAGATACTGTATATACAGTATCAGTAGTTATAGAAAATTTAGCTACACCAAAATTACATGTGTGCTGCCTTTTTTTTAATCTTCTGTTCCTTTCTTCTGGCTGCAGGCTCCCTGATTGCACAAGGGTATGCTTTGAGCTTAATGTAAGAAGCAATTTATGTGGAGTGTGACCTGCATTATGCTTGCAGCAGTAAATAGAGAACATTATTTTAAAAAATCTTTTTTCAGTTTAGGAAGTCTGTGAAAAATTTGAGGTAGCAAATACTTCAATCCTCTCTGAAGACTGCTGACACTATTCTTACAATGCTGTTTACAGGTTCTCAGATGAGAAAAAACCCTGGAAACTAAGTTTATGCATTCAACTAAACCAAAGAGGAAATTTTGCTTGGAAATAGTATTTCTTCATAGCGTAATATAGAGTTTCTTGTGTGCATTGTTCTCCCCACTGCACTGACATGCAGAGAGGTTGATCTTAAGCAGATTGCACACACATGTAACTACAGCCATCCATGTGCACATACAGGAGCATGTGACAAAGGAAAACAAACCCACAGGCTTTGAGTTCAGACAGTAAATCTTTTGAGGACCTTTTCTCCTCATTTCTGTGAGAAAGGAGTCTCAGCTTCTCCTGATGCTGTGTGTTACCTGAGCCTGTGGCTCTACAAGTGTGCTTTGTGAGGTGGCGTGCCTGCCACACGGGAGGAGTAAGGCATTGCTGGATGGCTTATGTGGTCAGGTATAAGTAGCAGAGGAAGTGTTTACATTTAGGAGACTCTCCTATTGAATACTTAAATGACTTACTGCTAAGCACAGCTTCAAAAGTTTAAGGAGAGTCGCAGTTCGGTGTGTGTTGAATTTGCACTATGTTATGCACTTAGCTTCAACTATAAACCATTTGCTGGTTTTTAGTGGCTCTGATGTTTAGTCTTTGGCCCTCCCTGTCCCATTTAGACATTAGTAGCCAAGTGTTTTGCCTCTGTATGTAGCCTTAAGTTGCACTTTTTTCTGGTGTAGTCATCAGATCAAATTATTTATAAAATGAGAACATCCTTTTGGACTTCATGTGTAAACAGTCTCAAATATGTGCACAGGCAGAGAGATTCTTCTCTGTTTATCCACAGTTGAAGGCTAAACATTAATAAATGTTAACATTAAATAGTGGGGGTTTTTCCCCCCTCATTCTTCACTGAAATTTTCCCTTTAAGGTTCAGATTCTTTCTCTAGATTACCCAAAGAACTATCCCATTGCCCTTGATCAAGACACTGGTTGCAGTCTGTGCCTGCTACTGTGATTATTGTGAGCTGGACTAAGCAAGTGGTTCCTGCTAGACAGGTATTAATGTACTCAGAACCACGTCTGCAATGGTGGCACGTGTGTTTGAGGGTAGGATATACGGTCTTTAGGCAATATGGTGACTCCAGGACTCTTAATTCTGGAATTACCAGTGAGAACTGGACACATGCCACCAGCTCACCAGAGTACCATTTGAAATTTCCTTGGAGCCAAGTTGGTGTTGGGCTTGGTTTATTTCTAAGATATCTCAACAGGCAACAAATCTGTGGTATGGATTCGGGGCTGGTGGAGAGGGATTCTCAATAAAGATCAGAGGTGACTGATGACGTCTCAAATTGCTGCAGCAGAGAGACCCCTATTTTGCTGTCTCTGCTTCTTGAAAATGTTTTGCTGGAGATCTGGAAGGTGCCCATCCAAGAGGCTGCCTTCAGCTAGAAGAGGAGATGGAAAAGCGAGCTGTAAAACAGGGTTTGAGAAATGTGCATCTTGCATAGGTTTTAAAGGTACCTACTGCTGCTAGGGTAATTTCGTTTGTATGTTTGTTGCAGCTTTCTGACTTCTTTTTTTTTTTTTTTTTTTTTTTTGTCTATTTTAACAAAACTTGAAACATCCTCTTAGCCAATGACAGCAAGGTTTGCAAATCAAAACCAAATCTGAGCATAGCACTACACTTGAGTGAGCTGTGCTAATCTAAGACAAGCTTCTGTTTCCTGCTTGGAGCTTCTACCCCATGCTCTCGTTTGGCACATGCACAGCCCTGTGTGCTGACAGGCACCTTGGAGGCACAGATCAGTTAAAGAAGTGTCTGTGGTGGCAACTGCTCCAAGCTCGGTATTTCATGGGCTTATTGGCTACGTACTCGTGGTTAGGAAGCAGGTGTTTGGAGTCGTGTAGGCTGGAGAGAAGTCCTACATTTGTGAATTAACACTCACAATGGAGTGGTGTCCCATTCTTTTTGTGTTCTTATGATTAGACAAAAAGCTTAATCTGCCAATGAAAGCATTTCCCGTAAGAAGACAGAGTGCAAGCACTGTGTGAGCAGAATATTTCAGGCAGTGAATATGTTGAGCTGGTAGAGTCCTGCATAGCCCAGCGCTGCGGTTAGCATAGAAACAGCCCCTTAAAGACCCTGTGGTCTCATGTTCTATCAGCAGCTCTATGACTGACTTTCACTTTCCCTACAGTACGAGAAGAGATAGAGAAGAGAATCTGCCATCAGTTTTCTCTCCTTGCATTTTTCCAGACAGTTTGGCCTCAACAAATTGTACAGCCTCCCTCTTGTCTGCGTGGGAGAGTACAGACTGCTGCTGGAGGCAAGTAGGAGAGATTAACATTCATCTGTTCTCTCGCCGCTCGCTTTTCCATCCCGTGGGCATGGGAGACTTACGAATGTTCCGCTCCTTTGGGGTGTGTTTCTACTCATTGCCCTGATGGGACGACCACAGAGACACCAGTAAGGTTGTGCAAGTTTCAGCTGCTGATTAAATAGGCATATGAGGAAGTCAAATGCAGTGTTTCCCTAGAAGGGTTCAGAGAGGAAGATGGAAGGACTGGCATAAGCCTTAGGTCGCTCGCTTGCTCAGAGATCTCCTTTTCCAGAGTCTGCGCACATTGAGGGCTTCATGCAAAGTCTGCCCCCTCGTTTGGGTCTTCCATGAAAAGTGTGTTTTGACACACTTTGAAAAGTCTGTTCCAAGCAGAGATACTTGCTTCTTTGATCTTTACTCTCTTTTTTAATGTTGCGCATACAGCCAAACAATCTGATGGGGAATATGGGGAAAGAAATTATGGGAGGGGTTTGTTTATTTTTGGGATTTTTTTTAAGGAAAGTTTTTTCTGATGTGGAAGCATGAGTTGATACTCTATAAACGTCTACAGTATCCATACAGAGCAATGGTTGGTAACACTCAAATGTAACATGAGGAGTTTTACTTTCACTTTGTGGTATTGTGAGGGACAAGGAGGGGTTTTGCAAACACACCTTTCTGAATGACCCTGCTGCAAGGGAAGCTCTCAGCTGCCATTGTCCTTTGGTACCCATTTACCCTACCCAGGAGTCAGGCACCTGGTGGGTGCATACCACGAGGAGTGATGTATCTGCTTGCTGTACTCCCTTCTGCACAACACCAGCCTGCCTGTGCAGGAACAGCAAAGGCCTCGTTGTCCCCAGCACCTCCTGCTGCTGCCGAATTGAGGGTCTCTCTCAAGTTAGAGCCAGGTATTCTTTCTCCTGCTGCTCCCCATCCTAAATGGGGAGTGGTTGATGGTTAGCATTTACTAATGTAGCACTGTGCAATGTTTGTTCTCAATGAAATGGAGTTGGGAGGCCTTGCTCCTTCAGGCAGTAGTTCCTGCAGGACAGAGGGCAGTAGGGCTCTTCCCATCATTTCCAGTGCTAGCCACTGCCCAGTGGGAGGTGATGGAGCTGCCACTGTGGACAGCGGCTGTGAGAATTGCAGAGCCTGGGGAGCCTTATGAGTGGGTACCCAGCACCCTGCATGAGGTGGTGGAAGAGTACAAATGTGGTAATTTTTTGGAAGTTACAGTAAGGATTTTACCTGGGGTAGCACGTGTATTGCTTGCAGTGGCAGGGAATTTCTACAGAGTTTGTTTGAACTTCTGAAAGGACGTTGCTAATAGGCATCAAGTGTGGTGAGGTCAGTACAAGAAGAACAAAACCTCCCATTCAGATAAAAGCAGGGAAAGGGAAATACTGCCACGTGTGGGATGGCTTCAGGCTAAACTGGTCCGTGCAGTAATTTGTGCAGTTCTCAAGAAACATACTATGGGTTTGAGCTTCCCAGCTCAGACAGGTCTGTGTTCATGTTCCAGGCTTTGGGAAAGCAGGAACGTCACCATCTGTGTCCTACTTCATTTGAAAGGGAAAATCAAAAAAAATCTTGAATGCCAGCCATCTGCTGATATTGCATCCAAACTTTATGCCGGTATCTGGGGGCAGAGGAGGAAGACAGTTTCTTAGGGGAGAGGCACTGTTCAAAGAGAAAGAGCTGCCTGTACCTGGGGTACTCCTGGATCCAGAAACCATCATAGGAGCATGTGCAGGATGGCTTGACATCTCAGTCCAGCCACTTCCTGTAGTACCAAAAAAAGTTTGGCCTAGAGAGAGTGAATCTGAGTCCCATCCTTCCAACAGTCTGCAACACTTGGTTTATGGAGTATTAAGAGGAGATTTGAGCATTTCTGTGAAGTGGATGCCCAGTGATGGGTGTTTAAGACTGACCATATTGATGTTTGACACAAAAAGATAAGTCACTTTTTCCTTGTAGCCTGGTCACTGGGGATAATGTTGTTTCAGAAATACACTGGGTTGTGGTTTTCAACAAGCTGCATATGGAAATAGGCCCATAGTCTCAATGGGAACTGACATGGGCCCTTGGCTGGACAAGAGCATGAGCAGATTTGATTCTCTTAAATTCTTATAACAGATCTCCCCCAGCAAATGCCCACTGAATTTAGATTTGGTTATGAAGGTGCTTTTTCTGAAGTCAACATGTCATTTTTCTATGTCATATTCTCTTCTCCTCTGTATTACAGCAGCTAAGTACTGCTTCTGTCTTGATGACTCTGTGTGAATGTGAACACAAGTCAGGCAGTAGAGAGTTAAAAAAAAATCCATTAATTAAAATATTTACATTGGAAGCTGCAAAACATTTACTCTTTGAGTAAAACAAACTTCCCCATTGTTCTTGTATGATTGCTACAGTTGCTCTGAAAATAGCCAGGAAGAGGTTGTGCTCTGAGGAATGTTACTGGGTTGGCAGGGGAATAAGAGGGTAGGGATACTGAAGTGGGCTCTTGGTCAGTGGCTCTCTTTTGTTCAAATCTTTCTGTAATATGCACAGAAGATCTCTTCTTCCTGAGGGGAAAAAGCACGAAACCTAACCAGACAACTACAACAACAAAAAAAGCCAGTGTGGTGTAACTGTGTTGTCATGGTATTCTGATAATGCCAAAAAAATTAATGATCATCAGTAGAATCTGAGAAAATGGTATTTACAGGATGAAAGGTTTATTTTTTTTAGTACTTGGTGTGTCCTAGTGTACACTCAGGGGAAAAAAGAAGCACCCCAGAGCTGGTAATTTGGGCCCTGGCTGGAGACCCCCATGCCACCATCCCCATTTTGCTGGTGGGGAAATGACAGTGCAGTGTGGTGAAAGATGTCACCTCTCTGTGGCACTGAGCACCTGTGGGTTCCTGCTGGGGTCTGTTGGCATCATAGCTGCAGCTGCTTGGTGTTGAAAGAAAACCAAGTGAGGGTGCACCTTTTTTTTTTCTTTTTTTTTTCTTTTTTTTTTTTTTTAGGCACAGGGATACCTTTAGTAGCATCAGTATGGGAGAGGTAGGCAAAGATGAAAACTGTTTGTCTCAAATCCTTTAATTCCTGCTGTATCTCCCCCTGGATAACTGGATTGAAAGATTAAGCATTGTTTGTTGAATAGCATTCTCTTGTGTGCCAATTCACCATTGCACATTTCTGACCTTTTCCACTCTGGCACTGGACTAACAGGCTTCTGGACTTTGTGGCCAGGACACTAGAATGGCTAAAAAAGTGTAAAGGGGTTGGTTTGGTTGGTTTTTTAGGTCCTTAATTCACACTTCTCACTCTAGGCAGACTCAGCTTTCAGGTTGCCAAATGGGAAGTCTCTCTTCTGCCCTAGTGACTCATGGACTGGCTGGATTGCAGGTCATGTCGTCTCTTCTTAACAGTGCTGTGGCAAAGTGTTTTTTCTAGCCTGAGTCTATCCAGACTGTAAATTTTATTGACAATTTTAAGGTTGCAAATTTGTTGGTTAGGTGTGTGGTATTCTTACGTCTGCTCCAAAGTATGTCAGACTGTGTGTCATGTTTACCTATATTATAAAAACACCTTGGTTGCTTTGAAAGGTTGGTCTGTAAAGGTGTTAGGAAATTAAATGTACTTGTTCAGGGTAGGCATCCTTTAAACTTGAGCATGAGAGTTTTGTTCCATCCGTTTCTTGCATGCTTTACTGTTTTTTAAGAGAGGGTGCATGCTGACAGCTTCTTGGCCTGGAGATAAAAAGTGCTGCCTACCCAGGTTTGATAGTCTGATGGAAAATTGTCTCCACGATGTATAACACCGCTGGGATTATTTCTAGCCATTACCGTTGGTCTCATTTTACAACCCTTCACATTATGTAATTTGATGCTCATTTAATTTAATGAGAGGATGCTGCAGACTTACTTATGACTCTGCAGGATAACCTGTATGCTTTGGCCACCTCTGTTAGCCCTGCCAAAGGAGGAAGAGCGTGTTTCTCACAGGACATGTTACAACATCTTTAATAACTTTATTATCCATGCTTCCCAGGTTGCCGCAAATGGGAGGGCAACTTGCCTGGGGTGTAGATTATATTGGAATGACAGGAGAAGTTTAACTTTTTTTTTTCTTGAACTATTTATTAGACTTCTGTTGTAAGGTTATCAGGAGGTATTAATGGGCTTTTCCTTTTGTTGCAGATGGAATTTCATGACTTGCTGTATTTTGAATAGGACGAAGAGATGTGTCTGATAAGGTAAGAGAGAGGGTGAGATGAACATGTTTCTACACAAAACTATCACACTACTTGGTTTTTTGGGTTGAGGATTTTTTTCCCCTGGCAGAACCCTGCAAGTAATTGTCATAATTATTTTTAAGTTAAATCTGACTCTAAGCCTCTGAGCAGAGACCATCTCTGTTCTGTACAGCTTCTAACTGGTTCTTTCTCCTGGTGAACTGATGTACAAAGGCCAGAAGACAAAAAGCCATAAAAAGCGATGCCCTTGCAGGCAAAGAGGCTCACAAAATAGTCATGATATTACTTTAGAGACTTTTTTTTTTTAAGTAACAAAGGATGTAGAGAAGCTTTTCTTAGTTTTGAGATACTACCCTTCTCCGCATCCCCACCCCTGGTATTTAAAAGTTCAAAAGATCTTTGAGCTGTTTTAACTTCTGCACTTTAAAACTTGTTTTTCTTGTTGCAGTATTTTCAAGTTTGGACTGTTCTTTATTAGGACAGAGTGTATATGTGTAGAAATGCTCTAGATTTGAGTTGGGAATTAATATTTGCTGTTACTAATTGCTGCAAGTTTGCTGATCTTTTAAAATTTATCTTCTTCTTCATTACAAAGGTAATGTTTAGGTGGATACTTTTTTCCTCTTGGTTTCCACTTCAGAGGTTTCCACTGTTAGAGAGGAGTAGATGTCTGTAAAACTCTTAGGTACTGAGAGAAGTATATTCAAACAACAAACAGCCAAGCACACAAGTAGTATTACCTAGGGATTTCAGTGTACAATTCACACTGCAGCTATCCAGCTCTATCACTTGTTTGTTTCATTTTTGTCTCCCCCTTCTTCCTGAGTTCTGTACCACTTACAGGCCTCAAAAATCCCTATTGTTCTTTTTGGCTCTTGGTTGGAAAATGTCATGGAAACAGCCAAATGCATGATGCCATTGTATGAGGATGAGGACTAAATTACTTTTCCTTGGATTCAGACATTTCGCTCTTTTAGATGCTCTTGAGGTTTTTTGGTCTGTCAGGGTTTTTTTGTTCTTTTTTCATTTAAGTTTTATTTTCCATGTAGAGTTAGCCTTTGGAGGGTGGCTGATCAAGCAAGAATTGAAAACACTGAATAACTCTTGGCACTGTGTGGTCTATGCAAGAATCAAAGGCTTGGTGGCTGCCTGGTTGTTTTTTTTTTTTGCAAGTGTTAGACATTTTGTCCATTCAGACCACCCTCTTTCAAGCCACTGTTGGATCATGTTATGAATATTTTATCTAAAAGTTTTCTCTCTACATGAAGGTGGTCTCATATGGGAATGGTTGGTAAAACACAGCTCTCCAGGTGAGAGAGCTTGCAGTGTGCAGCGCTGTTACACAAAGCACCTCACATGCATACCTCATTTGTTATGTAAACAAGCTGCTTCACTTGCACTTGTTCCAACCAGTCCTCCTATACTCCAAGAATGGGTAATTAAAATTGTTTTCAGGACTTCTTAGAGTTTTCAGCCAGCATGCACTGGCACTCCTCTGCACCCCGTCGCACCGTGCCGGCGGCACTGCTGTGGCTGGTGCCGAGCGGTGCCCACTGTGGCACTGCCACCAGCGTGGGTGTGCCCTTGTTGAAAAGAAGCATGGCCAGGATGGGACAGGTAGAAGTGCTCATGTTGAGGCTGCTTTGTTCAGATTCAGTTCACTTAGAAGTCTGTTTGTCCAGTGTTGAAGCCGTGCTGGGGACTTCAGTGTGCGTCAACAATTGGGACGGGACCATTTGGTGAGACAACAATTTAGTCATTCAGCTGCTGGTAATTCCTGAAGACATTATTCTCACATATTATATATGTATTACATAGTGTACAAATATGACACTGTTCAGTTTTATGTACTGCTCTCTTCTGTGCAGTAAATATTGACCTATCTGTGTGGGTGGCATGGGCAGCTCTTGTAGCACAGCAGCTGATTGCTGTGGTACTGTCTCTCCCAGTGCAAGTTCACTCTCCCCCTGTCTTGTAAAACAACCACTGAGGAGGCTCTGTTTCTAGCAAGTTCTGCAATTTGAGGCCATGACACCTCACACCTCCTCTCACCACTGCTTTATTGCCCATCTCGGGCATGTGCAAATTGTAAGGTAGATCCCAGCGACTGGGCTGGCATTAAAATGAGATTCTGTGATGAAGAGGTAGCACTTTACACTGGCTGTCATCTTTTACCTCTAAAAGGAAATATTCTGTCCTCATTTTGTGTGATACCTTCTCAGTGTAAAAATTCAATTCTGAGCTAGGAATGGGTGTATCTTGCTCCCCTTTCTCTGAGAAGGCTTTGTTTATCCTTTCCCCAGCAGCCTGGGCTGGAGAAATGGCACTGTCCCAGTCCTGGTCCTCCTGTGTTGCAAGAAGTGTCTGTCCTGTCATGTTCCTTCTTAAGGCTGCAGGTGTCACTCATTCTTTCAACTGTCCCTAACTACTAAAGATGTCATCAGTATTACTCCATTTATTTCATTTTTTTGCCTTCTGCTCCCTTTCTGCATTCCCTCTCCTGGTTTACATTTAGGTTTTCATCCTTCCACACAGTCATCTGGATTCTGCCCCAAATATGCCCTCAGGTCTTGACTGTGCCTCCTATCAATATTTTTCCTTGGTTGCTTAGTTTTCATGGATATTTCCCGACCCATTTCCTTCTGTTTCTTCTTCTGGAGGAGTCAGTCTGAAGCACTCTCATATTTCTTGCTGCCATTGCAATTAAATGGGTTTAGATCCCATTTAAAGCAAGAAAAGATGGTCCAGTCTCTGCAGAAATAATCTTGTTTTAATGCTAGCCGTGGTGACATCCTTGGAATGGTTGGCTTTTGGCATCTGTTCTACTGCTACGTGACAGGGTAGAATAAAAATAATGAATAATAGCTCTTTTGATATTCCTGAAGCCTAGTGATGAAATTATGAGACTTGGCAAGCTTGCAGCAATGTTGATAGGTGCCTGACCTCTCACCCAATATTTTCTTTTTCTTTCTCCCATATTTCCCTGTGCCTTTATCTTGCTTCCTTCCAAGCAACCTGGAGCCCCTTGTGAATTGCAAGTCCAGTTTAGCGTGAGGTCTGCCCGATAGCTCAGATCATAAATATAAAATCATTCTATAAGGGCTAATCTATTTTCAGAGGTACACTTACGAGATAAAAATTACTTTGATCGCTGAAACAGCATTGTGTCATTTTTGAAAGGAAATGACAAGGAAGTAACTGTTATCAGGCCTATTTTCACCCACCGTTAGCTTAGACCTGACAAACGGTGTCTGCAAGGTCTCTAGTCTTAACAGTTCCAAATTAGGTTGCCAATTAATACTGACTATCTAAAAAGCACTAGGTTGATGTATATTCTATTATTAATAGCTGTTAATGCCCTCCATAATAGTAATCTGTTTTGCAAACATCTTCTGGTTGTTCTTTTCTAACGAGTCTTGGCAGTGAAACCCCCGATTTTACACATGCAGAACCACAGTAACTTGTTGAAGTGTTTGTGTGGGTTTGTTTTCTTTCATTTTGGGTGTGTTTGTCTTGTTTACCGGGAGTAACGCTTGATTTTGATGAAACCAAATAGAGGCAAAGTCCAGGAATTACTTCTGTCCAAACTGGTCCATTGTGGTTTCTTCTTGTGTTCGTGCAGGTCAGCACAAAACTCTTGCATCACTGCCAGATGAATTTTAATAATTTCCTTTGACATTGTCAGTGAATACTTCTATCTCCACAAAGGCCATCTTAGGAAAACTTTCACAATAAGAAAGATAATTTGAATAAAATGGTAACAGGTAATTTGAGTTTCTTTTCTTGTATTATTTAGCTGTTATGTCACAATATGTGGAAAGTACCTGGAAAGCACAAGGAGAAAAAAGGGAAATCTCATGCATGAGGAAAAGCCTCTAGATAAGAGTGTGTAGGGGGAGAATATATACATAAATGTAGACATCAAGGTAAATGCTTTTTCCTTTTCTTTTTCTTCCAGAAAATTTGAATATTTGCACAATCTGTTGTTGCAAGTTTTAAATGCTTAACACTTCTAAAAGAATAAATTACTTCAATGCCTGAATTTGTAGATAACTGTCAGCTTCAAAGGATCAAGTGAATTGGAAGGAATGTCTGGAGAACTCAGTATAGGCAGGTATCAGGCAGAATATAGAAATGAGGGGAGTATATCCAGCTAATATAACAGAGATCTAGATGTAATTTTATACATGAATTAAGACTAATTATGCTACAAAAATCAGATTTCTGTGGTTCTGCTTTTAGTGTAAATGTAGGATACTCACTTCCCCCTCCACATCTCTGTTACACTGGGTTTCTCAAACTGCTTGTTACAAGAACTGTGTTGCTTCTGTAAAAATTAAGAATGAAAGTTCACCTATTTAATACTTTTCCAACTACCCTTACAAAAAGGACTACCTTTGGCTTTGGAATATCCTTGTTGTGAGCTGGCTAGCTCTGTAAGATATAAGTAACTTTACAGTCTTGACTAGGCAATTACGAGAAACTGAAGTCAGTACTGTAAAATTCACATTAAAGCTATAGGGATGAGATCGAAAGAGCCATTTAGCTTCTGCTTGAGAAGTGAACTGATCTGAACTTCCCCTTGGAGTGCATAAAGCACAGAGATGAGGAGCAGTTGAGGTGTGCAGTCTCTGGGGTGCTTGTTGCCATTTTCACTCCACCCAGTGAGCCAGGGCAGGGTACTAAACCTGGCCAGAACCACTGGCTTAGGCTTCTCCCTCAGGTTATTTTTCTGACTGACGTCCTCTGGGCTTCAGAGGGAGCATGGGCATGGTGGGGCTGCCAGGGCAGCTCCTGGGGGTTGCAGCTGCCCCTTCAGGGTGGGCACCCACTGGAGGAGGACTGTGGGGTGATGGGAGCATCCTTCCTTGGTGTTGGTGGTGTGACTGGAGCTGGGACAGGGAGTGAGGAGCAGTGACCCTCCCCCTGGTGAGCACACGGGGTACCAGCTCTGCGGCGGTGCACTGGCTGCCAATTTCAGTGATTGAAAATAGTGCTGGCAGCCAGAAACTTCCAACTGCAGCTCTGCTAATGACTGGTGTTGTGGTTTTGGGCAACTCCCTTAGTTGTCTTTGAGTCAGCTCCCCTTTCAGTAAAAAGAGGATGATACTTACTGTTGAAGTGATTAATTATTGTTCTTCACATGTCAGAGTCCTGCCATGTATTCTTACCCTTGGTATGGAGAACCTTCTCTGCTTTTGTTAAGCCTGGCTCCAAGAACATGAGATTGTACAGACTATTTTGTTTTGTTTTTTCCTTTTTTTCCTGTTAATTTAGAAAATGGTTCTGATTGACTCTCAGCACCAAAGTGTCAACCACCACTACCAATCTTCTGAATCTCTTCCTCTCTTCCTTTCTCTCTGCATCTCCCTCTTGACTGTCCATTCTTGATATGAAACCTTTCCTAAAGTAAAGACAGAGTGCCAGATAGAGTTAAAAGGAAAATTATGAGGTTTCTAGCAGTGAGGTTAAGGGTTTGCTACTTGGTGTAGTGAGATACAGAAATGTTCTGCTTTTTACTCTGAAACCCGCTCCGTGTGAAGGTTGTGCAGTTTCCAAGCTCAGACTTGACTGCTAACTTCAGACATGCTAGTAACTTGCTGTTTTTTAAAAATAATAAAGAAACAAGTCTAAAAATAATATTTGGGGGAGTGGCTGAGTAAAAAATTGCAAAATTCACATATGAGATTAAATTTAACTTAAACTCCCCCTAGATATTTAAATTAAAGGAAAGTATTAGATCAGGTACCCAGACAGAGCTCAGAGAACGCCAAAAGCCGGTTTGCTGTTAATCTGCCACAAAAAAGGTTTTGTCTGGGTTCATGAGTGGCCTCCAGCTGCAGGTGGTAGCTTTGTGCTCCAGGGGGAAGAGGGGATGCGTTGAAGGGGCTGAGAGCTCTCCCTGTTGCACCCATTGGGGTGGTGGGGCTGTAAGGAGCAGGCAGCTCTCGGTGCTCCTGCTGGGTGCCTGTCTGCAGCCCAGGCAGCCAGGCACACTGGGTCCCCAAACAGAGTCCCCTCTGTTTACTCTCTGGTGGCCCTCCTGATGCTCAGACAGAAGCCAGGGCTCTGGTGATTTGTGGACTTCATAAACCCCCAAAGAATGGGCTTCAGTTTTTGGAAACATAGTCTTTGAAGTACATTCAAAGGCTTCTGTCCCCAAAATGAGCATCTGGTGTCTGTTCATCCTGTTCTGCTAGAACAGATCATGACCTCTCACTTAGTGATTTCTACAGTGAGTCCATAACTTCGGGTGTTACCTTACAGAGATGTCCTTTCCTGGCTAGAAGTGACAGTAGGAGGCCTGTCCCATTTTTGTTTCTCTTTATCCATGGAGAGAGGCAATATAGTACCTGGATGGAGTGTAATGCATAGTGCTTTTGTTAGATTCAAGTTGCTATCAGGAGAGAGACATAGATAGGTATCATGAACTTTGTTTCTCAAACCTGCCATGTCCATACTCGGAAATCACTTCACGTTCCTCATTTATCCTCACAAAAATTTAAATTCTTCAGCACCAATTAGCATTAGGTAAAGCAGCAGAACAGTAGATTGCTGTGTGTCCTGGAGCTATGGCAAAAGCCCCGAATACCCTGAATTGAGGCCTTGGAGCACTTCAAAGACAAATGAATTTTGATTTGAATAATCTAACAGTGTAGGGAGCAGCAGGTACTCCTGAAGAGTTGTGCTCCAAGAGCCTTATTTGTTGGAGTTACCTGAATGCACAGGTCTGTGTTTGTGAATGGGTAGCACTGCTGCAGTGGGAAAGATGTTAATGCCAAAGGAGTTGCACAAGATTTTAGTCAGCTGGATAAGACAGAAGGTGGCTCTTGGAGAAACTGCGTTTAGCAAGCTTGCAGTCAATGAGTTTCTGAGCATAGTATGCATCATCTCAATCTACTGTAATTATGTACAGTCAGGCAGAGAAGATTAATTCTGAATTCTTCAAAACCTTTTCATCTGACCAGAAGCATTTTTTTGGGGCCTAGCTTTGGCTAATGTATTCTTTATCTTCTGAGTAAATTTTGGTAGAGACATTCAGCCATTTTGTTGGTAAGTCACTGATAACCATTATCCTCTTGGATAAGCCAAATATGCAGACTGTTTAAATTCTTGATATTCAGATGTATTCTTTGAATCTTTCACTGTTCTTGTGGTATTTTCTTTTCCAAAGTGAATAGACCAGAAATGCATGTTGCCCTTGTTGTTACTGTTTTTTAGATAACATTGTCCCTCCCTGCCTTGCCTTATACAAAATAATGCTCTTATCCATCCAGGGGTTACACTTCCTTGCTTAGCTGCAGATTTGTGCAGGAAATTTAGTGTCTAGATGGTGTCTGCTGTAACCCTGAGTCATTTTTTACGGGATTGCTGCCTTCCCAAATGCAGTTCCCCAAGGGTATTTCTTGGAGTTCTTTCTTTATTTTTTTTAATTCCTAGAAGTTTGTAATTTTATGTTATGGCTGTATTAAAACCAGCTGCTGCTCTGACAAACTATACCTAGCTAAAAGTATACTTTACCAGAAGTATACTCGTTTTTTGCTTACCATTGCTCCAGGTTTCACGTTCTGTACAAATGATGAGAATTGGTTTCATATTTTCTTTCTGATCCCTGGTAATGGCATTGGACAGCATCCAATCAGGCCCCCAAAATACAAAAAAAAAAAACAAACCAAACCACCAACCCAAGAGGAAGTACATCGTGTCATTACAAATAACACAGAATTTTGTATCATTGAACTTCTTGTACTCTGCAGTTTAGGTTTGTGTGAACATAATTACAGCTTTGAATTTTTTCTTTTAAATATTGCATGTATGTGGGGGAGTAGTTGTTTTGTTTTTGCTAAGTAGCATTTTTCCAGACAATTGCATTCATACCACTTGTGTTCTTTTTTGAAGGTTAAATTTAATATTGATAGGGTTTTTTAGTTTTTATATGAGATTAAGTACCAGACAGTTGCATGTTTACCATCAGCTAATAGTCAAAAGGTACAGTCTCACAAAGACTTGGCTAAAACTAAATGAATAGCTCTCAATTTCCTGTGGGTGTGGGGTTTTGTGTGTGTGTGTGCACTGCTTACCAATAAGGAATGGAGCAGCTTTCTTCTGAGATAGCTATGCTGCCAACTTTTATACTGCTGAAGTAATTTTGTTAAACAGGAGGAAGAAAAAAGTTCATAAATTGTCAAAAGGAATTTGACTGCAAAGTGTGCCAGCAGGGTTGGGTCTGGTTTTCCTCCTCCATTTTATCAGGAATAAAGTAGGCTTGTTGCTTTTGTACTTTATTGGCCTTTTGCTTTCAAATGGTGAGCCCTAACAGTATGCTGCTTTCATGATTTATTTCAACAGTTGCCTGTGAGTGTAATATTTGAACACACCTTGTGGAGATGAAAAAGGTCAAGACTTTTACTTCCATAGAGATGATGTACACAGCCTCATTTTGGGCATCTCACTGGGAAGTGACTCAAGTGATTGCCTTAGGGCTGTGGGGATTTGAGTGATGGTACCCACCACCAAAGCCATCTTCTGCTGCTCAGGGAATGCTCTGTTTGGTCTGTCTGTTACAGGCTCAGATGAATTTTGCCTCTAACATATACTAGTGTTGTCACTTTGATCCTGTGCCTTGCTAGGTGTTATTCCAATGATGGCATGCTATTTCTTCTACAAAGAAGAAATGTGCACTCTCTGGCCCTTTCCCTAGTCTGTGCTGTTAAAAGAGAAATTAGTAGATCTGACTGTGTCCCGCTTAAACTTCCTCTGGATTTCTTGAGTAGATAACTTGTAAGAACAAACTATCTCAGTCCTTTTTCTCTCTGCGTTCTTCTCCTGACTTGCAGCTTAAAATATCACCCCTTTAGTAGCCTTAAGAGGGGTAGATGATGAAGTCTTCATCAGAAGTAGTCTCTGAGGTTGAATCAGTTACACCATCAATCCCACTAACAAAGCTCAGTGGAAGTAGAGCTTTTTGACTCCATGCCAGAAGGATATCCAACAAGCTTTTACTGATTGAAAAACATGCTTGGGATATACCTGTGCAGCTTGCTGTGTAATGTTTTCCTTTTATGATCTTGTGGATGGCCCATGCTGCCTAGAAAACTTGGCATTTCTACCAAGAGAGATTGTTGGAGAACTCTCCAGGGATGTCTGCATAATCTCTCTAGCAATTGTTAAATGTGTGCTCCATGTGTCACTGACTCAGGGAGCAGCTGTTCTTCCTCAGTTCTGGTTTGAGGGTCAGAGCCAGATGAGGGTGTGTTCTTGCTTCCCCAGATTTCAGACATAGTGTGAGGGAATGAAAGGAGTAAAACAGCATGCTCTGAATAACCCTGATGAAGAGTGAGTCTTGAAATGATTTGTAGCTCTGATTACTTAACACAGAAAAGGAGTGAAAACTCTTGTTTAATGGAGACTTCAGCAGGATCAGTAGTTAAGGATCATCTGTAGGATGATCTGAAGTTCTGACCCCGGTTTCTGGTGAGACCTGGTATTACATGAGATTTCAGTGAAAGTAGCAATGACCACTGTTCAGCAAAATCATAAGTGATAGTGGTTAATATAAGGTATTCTTACATTATTAAAGTGCTTTTATTAAAACTAGAAAGATGACTGTATGGCCAGATATTGATGAATCCTGGTGCAAGAATCAAAGCCAGCAATACTCTTTAGGCACTAGTGAGTCACATACAGTTTGGAGATCCTGTGCTGTCTGTCATGCAAGACAAGTTCACATTTGCATAGGCTGCCTTTTTTTCCATGCATGGCTTTGGTTTTCAGTACTGGTTAAATTTTACATTATTTCCTTATGTTTTTAGCTGTTGATGGCATAATAAAGTGTTAACTCTTTTTTTGATTGTTTGTCCTCTTTATATATGTGTATATTTTCTTCTTATTAAAGAAATACACTTTTATTTAATTAGAATACCACCTGAAGAATAGTTGAAGGTGAGAGATAGGCCTTCTAAATTACTTTTCTCCTGTTTCAAACAAATTGAGACTTAGGTGATATTTACTAGCAGTCTCTTACTGATCCAAGGAAATAATTTTTAAAGACCAGGTCCTGAGAGTATTCTTTTTATTTGAAAGGGGTCAACATGAGCTTTTCATGTTCAGGCAGTGTGGCTGGGACATAGAAACACAACCATACAGGTTGCTGTAGGTGGGAATGTGGTTTGTATAAATAGTTTTCTTAGCAGGTGATGAACATTTTCCTTAATCATTTAATTACTTAATTTCAGGAAATCTCTGAGGGAAGAGAATGTCTGGGAAGCTCTGCCAGACACCTACATAGGTGTGGCAATAGAGAAAGAAAGGGACTATGGCATCTGAAGTTGGATGCAGGGCAGGAAGCGCTGGAGCAAGGGTTCTCCAGAAATGCTGAAATACAGATTTTGGGGAGCAGGTCATGAGGATCTCTGGTGGTTATTGCAACAGCAAGTCACTTTAGCCTCAGAGTTTGCCTGTGTGAGACAATTTATAATACAAGCCTCAGAAGTACTGTGAAAGTACTAAATGGATGCTTTCAGTGGAAGATCACAGGATGCTTTGAATAAAGCTTCACAAAAGTGCATAGTGTTCTTACACACAAACTATTTGGTATTAATAGTATCTCTTAAATGACAAGGAAAATGAAATGTGCCAGATTTGTGAAGCTGGAGAAATGTTTGCTCATTATTTTGAAAGAGCTAGAAAGTGCAGATGGAGAAGGGAGGATTGAAACCTAGGTTTGGAGCAAGAAGTCCTATAGGCTGTTATCATGGATGTGGTTTGGAAATCCTTTATTTTGTGACCTTGTGCCTGTCAATTGGCTTTGTAGGTGGCTGAGCATATATCTGAGCAGGTTGAGAGGGAAGAGGGTGTTCACCAGTGCGGAGCAGCGCGGGGCAGAGGAAGCTGCTGCGCAAACTCTCTGTTTGAAGATGTGGCAAACCAGGAACTGCTGTGGTCCTTTTCTTAAATAGGAAATACATGCAGCCACAAAAGGCAAGTGACTGCCTGGAGCCTATAATAGAAATATAAAGTTGCAAGAAGTAGTCTTGCAGCCTACTTTGGTGTTTGGATAATACTTCAAAAGCTGAAAAATAGGCCGATGTGCAACCTGCCTGCAGAATAACAATTGGCAGCATTTTAACCTGCATGTCCACGGTATGATTGTGCTTTCAGCAAATCTCAGAATGTTTTGGGTTGGACTTTAGGGATCATCTTGTTCCAACTCCCCTGCTGTGGGCATGGACACCTCCCACTAGACCAGGTTGCTCAGAGCTCTGTCCAGCCTGGCCTTGAACACTTCCAGTTGATGGGGCATCCACAGCTTCTCTGAGAAACCTGTTCCAGTGCCTCACCACCCTCACAGGAAAGAATTTCTTCCTGAATTATAGTGATGCCCTTATCCATGCTGCTTGGTGTCACTGAGATGAAGGGGCCCTTCATAGTGGGGGGATCATTGCAGCCCTGTCCGCAGCTTCAGAGTGTCTCAGTCCTGCCCATGCTCCAGTTCTGCTCTGCCACAGGCTTGATGTGGGCTTACAAAAATGGTTTGGTCTGCTTGAAACCAGCTCACAGAGAATGGGAAAGATTCCCATTGTCTCAGATGGCTGGAGCTTCTTGCTGCATTTCAGTTGAGTTGTTAACAGTGAGGTGTGACCTTTCTGTGAGCAGGTGAGAAGTGAAAGTTCTGCCTCTCCCTTGCTTGGATACTAACATGCTCAGAAATGAGGAAATAGCTTTAACTTTGTGATGGAGGCAAAAACACTAAAAAAAAAAAAACCCCAAACCCACTTATTAAGAGAAGTGAGTCCTCCACTTGATTATTTAGGAACAACTACGTGATGGTCAGGGGGTGTTCTCCCGTTGGACAAGTTGGCCATCATTTGTTTGGTATGGCAAATGAAACATTTCATTTTTAAATGAGCTGTGGTAGAGATGTTATAATATCCTAGGGAAGGCTTTGTGGCTAGTAATTAATTCTGGTAATTAATTCTGCTGTTGGGCTAGGGTTCAACAAATGGTTGCACAGGTTTTACTGAGGCAACACTAACCTGAGGAGCTGTTTTGAAATTTCTTTGACCTTTGTTAAAACATTAAAGCCCTATTAAAGTTTAGCCTGGGAGAACACCTTTAGGTCTGCATTATATTCCTGTTCTGGGAATAAATCCATATGGGAAAAACAGCACTGAGCACTTGGGTCTGGCATGTATATGCTTCTTTTAAAGGGAATCCTCTCATACAAGCTGAAACATCAGCTGACCTCCCCACCTCTGACTCTGCTGTGATGATGGGTTCACAGTCTTCTGCCTCTGCTTCCCTTCATTCTTCTTTTCCAGCACACCACTGCAATGCTGGTGCCATTTGTCTAAAAAAGTGCTCTTACTCTAAAAAAGCGAAAGTAGTACAATTGAATTGTTACTTTTGTCTATAAATATTAGTGCTATTTAATAATGATGATAGGAATTCTCCTTTTTGGGCTGAAAGCAGAAGCAGCACTATGTTCTGACTCAAGTTCAGCCACAGGGTTTTTTTTTTATAGTCATTAAATGCCTTATTGTATTTAAAAAACCAAAACTAATATTTTTGTTTTGGAAGAATGAGTATCTGATATGACAGCATAGAGCAAAAGTTTATTATGCATATACAGTTGAAATAAGTTAACTTGTTTAAAATGTATTGTAGAAGCAGTGCTTCTGCATTTGAAAAAGTTTCATGACTTCATATAACCATATCAACATGTTTCCATAGTTAATTTCCAGCCTACAATTGTATTATCCCTTGTCTAATGGAACATCATAATATTAAGTAAACTAATAACCCTAATGTTAATGTTGCTGATGCTTTATTAGATACTACATAAAGAAAAAAACACAACCAAACACCAAAACAACAACAAAACAACAAACTGCAATCCTACACTGACTTAACCAGGATATTTTTAACTCGTTGAGTTTTTCTGTAGGGGGAAAGTGGAGGTCACATCTAAAAATGCTGTATCCAATGCTCAAAATGGACCAGCACACAACAGCATGCTGAACTGTTAGGTACTGTTGCTTGAGAGGACATCAAAAATGCACCCAGATCTGTTCAGTGCTTTTCTGCAGGGAGGAACAGACTTCATGCTGGGACTTCCATCACATTTATGTATGTCCACATATATGCAGCAAACAGAGGATTAATGTAGTGAGTATGAACGGGTGATGAGGCAATGTGATTACTTGGAAAGGGAAGGGAGAAGTAACAGCCTTTAGCTGGTAGAACTGAGGTAGATATATTTCAAGGTCACTGGTAATTATACTGAACAAAGCTATTTCTTTCTAAATTTGAAAATGCCACCAAAAATCAGGGATATGGCAGATACATCCTGTGTCACACAAGATGTTAATTTCCTTTTGGTGTGGGCTTATTTGAGTAGCCTGAATGTTAGCCCAGGGCAGTCCTGCTCTGTACGCTGTGCAGAGGGTAGGGCTCGCTACGTTCAGGAGAGAGTTAACATTGGAAAGGAACTGGGGTGATGGGAAGAAGTGACAAAACACAGAGGCCTTGCAGCACTGCTGAAAGACTGGGTATGTTTTTTGGATGCAAAAGTCAAGCATGTCTTCTAGGAGCATAAAATGTTTTACCAGTGTGCGATGACACGGGATCACTACTGGAATAGAGTCCAATTCTTACATGCCTGCAGAAAGCTGAGAGATTGATTACAGTTGGAAAACCTGTTCTGCTGTTAGAGTTTTGTAAATAAAAAGCTTTGCATGCTTGCTTCAGGTGAAGTGGATGAGTTGTATTTTGCAAATATCTATAGAGGAAAAAAGGTACAAAACTCTTCAGTTTAGTAGGAGGAGGTGTAATGAGATTGAATTCAGCTGGAAGTTGAAACCAGATGAATCTGGGCTACTTGTAACACACAAATTATTAAACAGAATAAATTATTCGCTAAAACAGCTCCCTTTGGACATGATGGATTCCTAATCACTTGCCTGGGAATTATACTACATGTTTTTAGCATGGGAGAGTATTGCTGTGTGTATGCTTATAGCAAGCCATGTATCTGTGTGTGGGTCTGTGGCACACCTTGGCTGGAAGGTCAGACTGGTGATTGCAATGTCTCTTCTGTTTCCTACATTTGTGGGAGGCGGGTGGAGACCACCTGATGCTATGAAGCACTCTATCAGTTCAGTCTCCTGAGTATCATCTCTAGGAGGCTGGTAAGATTTTCTTGGTTCGTTGTTTCTTTTCTCTCTTTGGCAAATCTGCTGGGTTTTGATTCCTGACTCAGAAGGGAGAAAACAGAATTTAAGTCCTGCCCACCCATCCATGTGGAGAGTGGCTTCTGTAGCTAGGTTACAGGGGGTCCTGAGGGGCTTTGGGGTTTTTTATTTAATAGTTGAGAGTGTGGGATTTTTGTGAGGAAGATAGAAAGAGTCAGATGAATCAAGTTTTTCATGGGTGCAGGTATCCTGCTGGAGAAAAGAATGAGACTAACAGAATAGAGAGGAAAATGAACTTACGATCAAGGCGTTTATTTGATTTCTGTTTGATCTTATGGGAAATAGGGGAATTTTCACCAGTTATGGAAAAAGAAAAGCAGATGCATTAGGGAGCTTCCATCATTAGGTTGAACTTCCAGATTCACTCCATACAAGTAACAAGAGATTATTTTTCTTTTCCTGGTGATTCTTTGTTCACCCATATAAAATAAAATCTGTGTTAATCTAACTTCAAGTAGAGAGGGCTTTCCATCTCTGTGTCAAACTTCTGGCACACTTTTTACAATGTGTTGCCATGTGTCCCACAGGGAGAGAGAGCTCAGCACTAGTTGAGTTGCCTGCCTGCCTCTGAATGTGCCTCTCCAGGCTGGAGCAGGGGACACGAGGTAGAGCTGTGCCACTCTGCAGCACCTGGGCAGTGGACCCAAGATGGCAATTCCATATATTCACAGGGGTATAAATAAGATTCATACATGCAATTTAAAAGCAAAGGAATTGCACTTCTTGTCCCCACAGTAGCAATGATTGTGTAGAAGTCTCTATCTGGAGATAAAGGATATAGGATATATTAATATATCCTATATTGTGTTGGTGGGGAAGCCTTTGGTGGGGAATGAAGTTTTGTGTTTTAATGACAATGCAATGTTCCCATTGCATTTGTGATGTTACAACAGAGCCCTGTTTCACTGAATATGGGAAGCTCCCTGAGGATGGTGGAGAAAATGCCACAGCCTTCACTTCTGACATGTATTATGTGTGAATTATTTATGGTACTTCATTGCAAATGGAGTGTTCTGTAGTATATTTGTAAATAATGAATTCTTTATGACAGGACATCTGTGTCTGTGGATCCTGTGTCATGGAACTAGTTTTCTAAATACACTTTATGATAAGATACCTATCCCTTTTCCCAGGCTGTCCTGCAATAAGGTATTTTTGTATTCTTGTTATATGTTATCTATTCTGACTCTTGAATGATATATGGATAGGTATATATGTAGAATTTTGTATTGTTTCTTGTTAATTGATATGGTGTTAAGTTCACTTTTTATTTAGTAGGTACTTTTATAAGTAAACACTCTGATTTTTGTGTTCTATAAAATGAAGTTAGTGAAAGACTTATGTACCTCATAAATTAATTTTGCTTCTTCTAACTTTCCTGAAGAGAATGTATTTTGTAAGACAGTACTCATTTTTTAAAAATTACTATTTTTTTAATGAATAAGAACTAGTTTCTGCTTATGCCAATAGTTTGTGGAGGTAATGAAAATGCTAAGTGCAGTGTACAGTTCAGAATGGTGAAACAAGAAATGTGGGATGAACACCTGTTTGGCCCCGTACATGACTGGGGATAACATTTTCCCTTGCCTTTCTGTGCTGCTACATTGGGGAACTTGAGGTTCGTCACCAGTGGGTGGCTGAAGGGGTTGGCATTGCCTGTGCTGACCAGCTGACTTGTGGAGCTCTCTGGTGAACCAAGCCAGTGAAAAGATCCCAGCTGGAAAAATAATTCTCCACAAGAGAAGGGCCAGTTTGTCAGCAGCCCATTTCAGTATCCTGGATTTCTGTGTGGTGCACAGCTGGATTGGGCTATCCAGGTGAAGGGGCAGCTGCCTAGGGTCGAGGCTGGGAGCTCTGCAGGGCAGATGTGCTGCAGATCCCTGGGCCAGGTGGGAGGATGGCTGTGCATGGTCAACATGCAAATGCGAGCATGACTGCAAACGGGGCAGCTCTATTGCCATCTTACCACATCAGCTGAGCCACTGTGGTTTGCTGGTTACAGTGCCACGTGGAGGAGAAATGTGCCAAGAGGGAAAAATGCTTTCTTTTTGGGATGCTAAAAAAAAAAAAAAAAAAAAGGAATACTGTATTTTCAATTTCCAAAAAGGATGGGGAGTCTTCCATTAAATTATCTTCTGCATACCCTCCCTCAGTGCAAGCCTGGTCCTCTCTGTCCTCTCCTCATCCCCCCATCACTTCCCTTTCTTCTCTCTGGCCCATAATTACTCTCAGGAACTCGGTACCAGTGACCAGTTTTGCAGCTAATGTAGTGTCGTAAGCCTTTTGAATTCCCTCAAAACGAGAAGTTCAGGCTGGGTGCCTGCGTGGCCCCTGCGCTGCTGCAGTTGCTTAGCAGCCAGCGGGAGGCACAGGGGAGGAGCGGCTCGGCCCTCCCTGAATCATCTGCAGGGAGACAGGAGAGCACAGATATGACTGGGGAGCCCCATTAACATCTTTCTGCCTCTCCTGCGTGCTCACACACCCTCACCTGCCTCTGCTCGGCAGGTCCTCACTAGGGGAAGCAGAGTCCTCTGCATTCAAGCAACCCTCGCTGCCTGCAGGAAAGAGGCAGCACAACCATCCCAGGCAGCTGCGAGGCCTTGCTCCAGAGCATGGCGAATGTACTGCGGGGATGTTTCACCACCTCTTGGAAGAGTGGCCTTGGTCAGGCACTTCAGCTCACAAGGTCGTGGTTTTGCACACAGTTTTCCATTTTTAGTTGTAGGTTGCTCATCACTTCTCATCGTTTTTCCTTGCGGGCTCTGGCGGAGTAGTTCTGCTCAGTGTTCCTGTGATATCTTAGAGAAATCTCCAGTTTTCAGCCAAAAGTGGTGGACTCTTCAGTTACCAGGAGTGGTAGTAAAGGACACCAGCCTCTGCCTTGGCCACACTGCTGCAAGGTGATCGAGGTCTTGGATAGAGGATGGGCTGTGACTGAGGAGGCTGAGGTGTGCTGGATTACTCTGGGGTTGCCTCAGGGAAAAAAAAAATGCCTGAAAACACAACAGGTGGCCAAAAATGATGATGTCTGTTCAACTGCCATGGCAGTTTTGTTATACTTTAGGGCTGGAGGCATAGGTCTTTGAAAAAGTATGGGTACTGAGATGTCATTTGTAGAACTTCAGCCTTATTCCAGAGGGGTTTCTGTAAACCTGACCAGAGAAGAAAGCATAAAGAGTGCCTCAAAACCCTGGTAGATCCAATTAACCAGCTCACTGCATATCTTGCCCTGGTTGTAAATGTCAAGGTAATGTACTGTTTTGGAGCAGAGGCTGTCTCAAATCTGTGAAGTGTCCACTGCAGTGAGATCCTTGTTTATTTCCTCTCTAAGAACATTTCTTTCTGATGGGCACCTTGGATTTCAGAGATGTGAATGATGCAAAGAGAGCTGCGGTTGGCTGTAAGAGTCACACATCAGCCAGTTCGGTGTGTCATACTTTTCATTTTAATGCCGATTCCTAGATAGCCACAAACCTAGACTTAGAGGAACAAGCACATGATTTATATGAAGAAATGTAGTAGTGCTTGGATTTCTTTTTATAAGGCTAATTGTGTTAATTTGCTTGAGACACAATTATCTCAATGGGATTGATTTGTTTAATTAACTTGGGATGCCTGCAGGTGAAATAGTGAGTATAAATAGAAGGACAGTGGGGAATGCATCACTAATGTTTGTATTGCAGAAGGATTGACTCATATGTAAATGAAGTGCTGCAAGCCTGCCAGGCTAACCTACTTCTGGGGTGGTTTCTAGATATAAAAAAAAATATCTCATGCTGTCATGCATAACACAGGGCTCGTACACTCAGGAGTAAGTTGGTGAGGAGTGTACAGTGTAGTACTAGGGACAAACACACCTTCCTCCTGTTATAAATACCTTGCGTACGAGCACTTCCGTGAACACTGCCAAGGGATGGTGTCTGAAGGACATAGTTTGTGCCAGACCACTGTGATGGCACTGCCTTGATGCAACCCAGCAGCTTCTTTAGTGTGCCAGTTCTCCGTGATGAGAAATCAGTGCAGTTTCTTGTTCCAAATGTGGCAAGGGCCACTTCTGAACAGAGCACACAAATACCCTGCATGCAGCATTCCTGGGATGAAAGCCTGGTGGCAAAGCTGTATGTGTTCTCCTGCTCCCAGATTCCTCTGCCTTATTGTGTGGACATACCACTCTACAGAGGATTAGGTGTCTTAATAGACCAGTTCTGCAACCTGTGTGCATGTGCTTTGCCTGCTGTTTGCCAGGGCCCTATCCGACACCCTTAGTGTGTCTGTTGTTTTAAGGTAGGTAGTTATGTTCAAGGCCCAAAGGGGAAATTCTGTGTCTTTTCTGTCACTTTGGTTCTGTGCCATAAAAATCTAAATTCCTACAAATATAGAGGACAAGTTGGTATTTCTGATCTTTTCCCTACCTAAAGCAGATTACTAGTTTTCATAAAACTCTAGTCTTTCTCTGAATCTTTCGGAGATCTTTGTCTTAGCTTGTGGCAAAATATTGTGCAAATTGAATGGTGAATATAAACAAAATAAAACTAGATCAACAGAGCACTGCCACAGAACCAAACCAACTAAACAAACACACATTTCCTTTTAGCAGCTCTAAATGTATTGCTGTTTAAAAAATGCCTTTGCTTCTGCATGACAAGAGCATATAGGAGCACTGTTGTCTTTACCACAATTCCTTTTTTTTTACATCCTCAATAGTTTATCCATCTCCCATTAGTGTGATTGCTTCAAGCTTCTCCATTTTCTTCTGTACAGAAATCTATCTTTGTTCCAAATTATTCTTGTCCCCATTTTCTGAGGCTTTTACTACATCTGCTATCTCAAGAAGAGATCAGATTATAAGAGCTGAACCAGCACTCTGATGGAGAGCACGCTTCTGATTTATGCTGTGGCACAACAGTCTTATCCTTTGGATAATCATGTGAATGCTTTCGTCTTGAAAATGGAAAAGAAAAAATATTTCTAAGTTGTATCCTTGTGTATCTAGCAGTGTGTTTCCTTTATTTGCTGAACACTTGATTCAAATATCGAGTTACTCCAGAACTGTTAAACCAATCAGTTTTGAGTGTTTCACATTTTTCATTTAAATGCACTGGGCTTTTTATTGATCTGCAGTGGATTTAATTTGTCCCTTGGTCTGGCCTTGCATGGTTCATGTGGAATTCTTTCCAGTCTTCCCAGGTTTTTAACAACTGTAAATTTTGTCATCTGTGGGATTTTAGCTGTTCAGATTTTTGGTGGGGAGGAGAGAGAAGGTGTTGCCTTCCTGTTTTTCAGTTAATTGAAGATTATATTATACACTGCTATCCTGGTATAGAGCTGAGGGCATCCCTCCCTTGACCCTTTTTATTTGAAAGCTGTTTGTTTTGTTTTCATGTATTTTCTGTGTCTCTCTGCTGCTTTCAAATCTACATGCATGCTCTCCGTAATAAAGCTCAATTTTCTTAGAAGAATAAAAGGATTTTTTCAAATATTGTTTCAAGTGCAGTTCCCAGCGTCTTTGAATCCATAGTTACATTAACAAGCCAAAAGTACTCATTAACAGCAAAGTATGGAAGTGTTTATCTCTTGGAGAAACTAGGCTTGGAAAATTGTATTTTTTCAGAAATACTAGAGCTGTTTGCACCAAGTCTTTAGCTCTTCCACCTTCTTCCACTCTTGCTCCAGCCTTTGTTTGCCTTGTTTTTTCTTATATCCTGAATCTTTGCATAGGCCCATATTGTTTTGAATGCAGAGAACTCTTTCTGTCTTACTGTTACTTGAAATAGTTTGAAATTGTCCTGCTTTATTTTCCACCTGAAGGAAAATTGTGGTTGGGGTTTTTTGGGTGTTGGGACAGGGAGAGTGCTGCTTGATTATTGTACCAAGTCCCTCAGCTTTTCCTCCCATGTCTTGTTCTGAGAAGATTGTCTTTCCATATGTGTCACTCAAAGCCAGGACATCTTTCTGTGTTTTAAATGTCTTTTGTTGGAACCCTCAAGAAATGTCACACTTCTTCCATCTTGCCACCAGCCCATTGAGTGCTGTTACTCTGCTGTCAAGGTAGAGACCTCGATCCTTGTGGTGTTTAACACAGATTCTGTTTTGCCCTGGCTTGCAAATGTGTATTTCTGTCCTGCCTGTCATGTGGGGTTTACCAGGCTTTTGACTAGAACTAAGATTACCCAGTAATGCCAGTTTATCTTTTTCAAGTTATTACTACAAAGGCAAGTGGTGGGGAGCCTTTGTAACTCACATCACTCATCTCCCAGCATCTGTGGTTGTGAGGAGGGGTTTGGTTCCCTTTTGCCATTTCTGTTTGGGTTAGGGTAAGATGGCAATTCTGAGGGTGATTTGAAATCTGTTGAAGGAAGCATTACAAAGAAACTTTCCTAAAGTCTCTCTGAAGCTCAGGAGTTAAGGAGTAACAAGAATAACTGTGTCTTCTCCCCAAGACACAGTTTCTGACCCAGTTATGTAGATTTCACTTTCATAAATGAATTTTGGTTCTGCCTTAAAACCACTGCAAGAAAAGGTCTTTGTGTAAGTTTCAGTTTATGTTTTGTTTTTTTTTTAATCTGTTACTCCATTGAAGTATTAAATAACTTAATTCTGGAAGAGCTTATTCTTTCCAGTGCACGGCTTTCCCCTGAGGAAAAAGTAAATACACCTCCTCAGAGACACTTTGGAAATGATGCTACACAGATGTGCAGGGATGCACACACGTGCGTACACCCAAGCAGCACCGTGAGCTCTGCTCTGGGAGCCTGTGGTGTAAGGGGGTGAGACTGTGGAGGAGGCACAGTAAGCTGATCTGACTGGAAACTGTCTAATACTGAATTTCATTTCAGAAATCATGAAAGTATCATGCTTTTACCATGTACTTACTTATGTGTTCAAAAATATTTGCCCAGTGCATGTTATTTCTAAATTACAAATTACTTGCGTGGCAAAAGTTGCAGCGTGCTTCTCTACAAAATTGCAAGGAAGTTTCTTCTAAACTCTGCAGAGTAGTGAACTAAAGCATTTCTAGGCATTTTGTTCCTGTCTACAACTTGACTCAGGAAAACACATCAATGTGATTGGTGCATTTAATGGCCTCCCAGGTTTCTTAAAGTCAGGTTCAGAAACTTGCACAATAGATTATAGTAGATTACTGTTGACCAGGTAAAGAAAACGGATTGTGAAGGACACGTCAGGCACTTCAGAGGACGTTAAATTCAAATGGAAATCATTATTTCTCTTGAGCTGGATATTCACAGGAATACAAACTGAGTGGTGCAGTGGAGTGAAGGGTGCAGGTTGCATCTGCTGCAGAGACTGCTTGGTATAAGGCAGTACGGGTATGAAAAATAGCAAAAGGGACCTGGACATGGACTAGGGACTATGTTGATTCAATTCCTGGGTTTATTTTTAAAAAGACCTCCAGGATGATGTTGTGAAACTGTGAAGAACCATCAGAAATGTAATGAAAAACTAGAAAAGACATCAGGTAGGAAAAAAAAAGTCAGAGAACAAGGACGGTTTGGAAAAGGTTCAAGGTTTTTGATACAACAAAGGCTATATGTTGCTGCTCTTGAAGTATGCCATGCAAAGCCCCAACTGTCTCTTCACTGCAGGAATGCCTTTCTTTTCTCTGTGGTATTTTAGAAAGCCACATCTTCAAGCAAAATTGATTCTGACTTGCTTTTGTCTTTATATTGTTGACACTGAATTACTTGCTTATTGGATACATGCTTGTCATGCAAACCATCTAAGATGCCACTGAGGGTTGGTAACCTTGAAGGATATTTTCTATGTGGTTTTAACTGTAATACATTCTGAAACAAAAAATGCCTTTCTCCATACTGCTTTATAAGATTTAAATATTTTTCCCCTGTTGCCCTCACTGGAATGCAGAAAATAGGTTGACTGAAAGGCTGACTATCAAATTAAATTTGTTCATGTTTTAAATAACTTTTCACATTGCATCTCTAGAGATTTTTATCCCTGTATCTGCAGAAATGTCATCTGAAATTCTTCTTCCTCCAAGATTTTACCAGGGCAAAATTTCAAAAATGTATGCATCCATTTTCTTCACTCTCTTTCTTCCAGTTCTACACCAAATTGTGCCTCTTCTCCCTTCTTTTGGGTGTCCTTTTCTAGTGCTACTCACTCAGATGACATCTGGTGATTGGGATACTCAGGCATACCTGCTTCCACGAGGCAGCTCTAACACTCCTCTGCACATGTATGGATTTCTTTTGCAATAAACCAGCTTGTTTATAGCTACCGTGTAAAACATGGCTGGTGACTGGAGGAGCTTCTTAGCACTACATAATATTCTGTGTGAGGGGAGGTGGTTAGAGTTAGGAATAACTAGTCCATAAAGTAGGACGAAGCTGTCTTTACAGGAAAACTTGCTCTATTTTGCATCTGTTTCTTTTGAGTGATAAGTCAGAGGAAAAAAAAAATCATGATTTTTGCTTTTAATTCTGCGAATTTCTGTAATGTTCAGAAAAGATGTGAATAGAATTTACAAGATTATTGAAGATTATGCAATGGTCCCATATCCGTGAGCAGTTCAAGGAAAAAAAGTCACTGCTACTTGTACTGTCACTTAAATATGATATGAGAGAGACACTTCCCTCCCCTGCTTCCTGCCTCCTTTTATGTTCTTTGCAATGTGAATATACTAACATCTATTTGAAAGTTATTTTTGTCACCTAGGCCTTCTCTTTCACATCTACCTCAGAAGCAACGCTTGCATCTTGGCGGCGTGTGTTTGTTTAATCTAAGGAAGAGCAAAACTTGTTCAGATGACCGCAAAAGCAGAAACTATTGTTTGCCTCGAGATCATGGCGTGCATTTGTTTATCTCGCCTTTAAGGTGTTTTGTAATCACTTTTTCCCAGATCCAAAAGATAATGTCCTAGGAGATAGCAGCTAATAGATGCAAATACTGTGTGAATTATACTTGCACCTACTTGCATCAGTCACCCTGTGCAACAACAAAGGAAGAAAAAGAAAACAGATAGTGGTCCTTGTTCTGCACTGTGTTGAGGGCCCTTGACTTGCCCAGAGACAAACAAACAAAATGGATGAATGCAATAGAGTAGAAATTACTTTATTTTTTTTCCACTCTCAGCTCTTCATCGCGTCTGGTTCTGCATAGACGTGATGGAACTGTTGTTTTCGAGTGTTAAATAATATACATACTTATATAAGAACAAGCTCAATCCCTTTTTGGTGGGAGTGGTACTGTGCGTTCGGAATTTTTTTTTCAGACACGCCAGCAGCTTTAAGGGCTGCTGAGATCCTCATAGAATTTTTTCCCCGTGGTGCTGTCCAGCGGGAAGGGCCGGCGGGTCGGTGGCTGGTCCGCGGTGCACCCAGGGCGTTGGCTGCCGTGGCGGCCTGGTGGAGCGCACGGCGCTTCGGTACCTTCCGCGGCTGTCCTGGTGCTGGAGGAGCTTCTAGAGGAGCTTCTAGAGGTGCTGGGCTGTGGGTGGGCAGCTCTGTGTGTTTGGGGCTTTCAGCTGGGCGCGTGGGTGGGTCTGGTGGGTTCTAGTGTTAAGTACAATTCCAGAGGTGGCTCTCTTGTGGTTCATCTCTCGAATGACAAGAGGAAGGTATTGGGTCTTTGATGTTTGCCTGGCAGAGAGTTTTCCCTGCTCTGTGTTTTGTACCATTTGCATCTGCCTCATCACAGCCTGCTTTCCTGTAACCTTGTCTTCATTAACAACATGCTGTAGTCCCTCTACGAACAAGATAACTTCCCTAAGACACTGCTAATGGTTAGCTGTAAAAAAGGCTTAACTGAACTTACTGCTGTTGCAGTTTATTTCAAAAGACAAAAGTATCAATAATGGAATGTTTTAAGTTGTCCTAAGTTTATGCTTTGATTGGACCAGCTAATTTCTTAGACAACTGACTTGTCCTTGCCAGTCAGTAGAGACTTTAAAGGGTCTTTTCTCTAGGGCCGCTCAGCAGAAAGGGAATTTCAGTGCTCTGGTCACCTTCTTTCTAAAGACATTTTCTTGTGTTTTCCTTTTTTTGTTTACTCCTGTTTATCCTGGCTGTAGGGGAAACCTGTATCAGTTGCCCGATTGCACCCACAGTTACCAGGCAGGGCATCTTTGGAGGGTGATAATGAAGGCATTTATCAGAAGACCTGTTTAAATAGTTTGCCCAGTGCAAACAGTTTTTTACAGACCTGAATGAATGCTACATCTTAAAGAAATAAAGATCTGCATTTCGTGCTCTTCCAAATGCCAGGTCTTTGTTAATGACAGCAATACAAGATTGTCTCTAGAATCTTCTCTCTGTTAAGTGAAAATACAGATTGAAACTAATCCTGTAGTCAGATGGATTGCAGAAAGTAACACGTACTGTTTTCAGTGAAGTACTCACTAGCATATGAGCATCTGTGTACAGGTAGATCCCTCCTGTGCTGCTGATAGATCTTTTCTATGGTATTAGAAACTCCCTCCAAGTGTTCTGTCAAAAGGTAGCCCAAAATCTAGGTGGTTCTTTCCTAAGTAAACCAGCAGGCCAGGGAGGGGAGTAGCATTTGAGAGAGCATGCAAGTGTTTGACACAAACTTGTGGATTTGAGAGGATAGAAAATTCTTTATCTGGCACAATTTAGAAAAGTGCTGCTAAACCAGGGAAAATTAATTTTGTTTCCATTTTAAAAAATTAAATTAAAAATGGCTGTAGGAATTTCCCCCTATGATGTTGCATTTTGAATAAAAGCATTACAAGTTGGACAAGGCTGCGGGATGAGATCCTCTGTGAAGGGGAAACTGGGAGAAATAATGTGGTGTGAGCCTGTGTGAGCCCTTTGACTGAGTAAGCAGATCTGCTGTTCATTACTGGAACTGGTTGTTTCTGGCTGTAAACTGTGAATTGAGGGGTAGAAGGGTGAGGGTGGCGTCACTCCAGCCTGAGCTGTTGGCATCTGAGGAGGGAGTAGTGCCATCTGTGAGGGGCTGCACCTCAGCCCTGTCACCGAAAGGACTATGGTGACAAAGTTGAGTTGGTGGCTTGAACACGTGAGGTCGGTCCTTGGTGAACCTGCCCTGGTTTCAGGGAGATATTTCAGCCATTTTGGGGGAGAATTCAGTTGCATGTTGCCTGCCTGTGTGCACAAGTTTCTCCCACATATGGATTTTGTGGGAGAAACCACAGGGGTTTCCCCTACACTTCCTTTCACTTCCCTGTGTGCTGCTGCTACTGCAAAAAGTGCAAAAGGGGTTGCCTGGGCAGACCCCAGCTTTGCCTCTTAGAACTGTTCTTCAGCTTAAGTCAGTAAATGTGATCTTTCTGAGCAGAAAAGACACATTTCTATCTCTAGTGGTAACTTCTTGTTTTGGGAGTGGAGAGAAACTTTATATTTTTGTGGAATGTAGATTTAAGCTATTTAAAATGAGATCTTAGGAGAAAGTGTTTGTATATTGATGGGGGAAAAAGAACTTTGTTAGATAGTTCTTTGAGGTAAATGTACTTGTCAGAGAATTTATTATTTGAGTCATGTGATCCATCTAATGCATTTGACATGATTGTTATTCACTTGTACCAATTGTTTCCTGTCGCATTATATAAGTTGGCAAATGACTCTAGTGTTGCCTTTACTTTTATTTGCATTAGAAACTGCACCATAAAAATGTTCTCCTTGGGCTGCCTGCTGCTGAGCCAAGAGCTGTAAATAAAATGGTTTCTAATTGAAATCCAGGGGAACCACAGAACCATTATAATTAATGTACCCTCTGTTTTTTCTCTCTTTTTTTTTAATAGTATCACATATCTTTTTTTATAAAGTGAACCAAGCTTCTTTTCTTCCTAGTTACCTTTAACTTGAAGTAGTCACTTCTTGCTGTTAGTGTTTCCACACACTTTTCTGGATAAATGAACTGTTGAGGCTGGAGAGTTTTTAGGGGTTTTTTGTTTTGTGTTTAAAAATACTTTTTTTTTTTAGTTACAGAATTTATTTATCAAGATGAACAGTTTTGGAGAAGAGTAATGAAAAGATATTTTGTGGGTAAGCTTGGTGTGAGCATGTTGTGATCTACGGGTAGATATTACTGAGAAGTGGTTTTCTGCTTTTGACTGGGAGGGTGGGCACATGTTGCCACTCATGTTTTAATGGAATACTCCATCTGCTGTCAAACCAAGTCTCTTTCTGAACATGAAAGTTTTGTGCCAAATGCAACATCAAATGCAGATAAAAGTGGTGGGGTGTTTGCTTCAGCACTCTGTGAATGTTAAAACCTGATGTGTCTAAGAGGGTGGGCAAATCCAGATCATCTTGTCTATCTGGTTCTTTGCTTATTTTAAAATGGCAAATACATGTCATTCCAGTTGGTTTTTAATTTGAAACACATAGGCAGGTATTCTTTTGATCTGTAAATGGCTATTTTGTTGGGGATTTTTTAGTTAACTAGTTTGGTATTATCTGCTTTATTCGTAGAGTTCTCATCACAGATTACCTAATGTGTTGGATTCCTGTCTCTTGTGCTGCCTGTTATTTTTACCCTTTTTGCAAAGGCTGGTGCTATGCCACCAAAGAGATTTTTTTTCTCCCAGTGTTAAGGAGATGCAGCAAGTCTGTCATCCATTAAGGTTCAGAATCTATAATACTCATGCGTTTTGCTCTAATCATCTGCAGTGTAATTTTTATATTTTTTTATTCTGCATATTGACGGGGTAATTTTTTGTTCAGATATGACAGCCATGAATCATTCGGCAAGTTACTTGATTCACATGGATGATGATTCTTTTTTTTTTTATTAAAGCACCTGATGGGGATGGCAAGAACTCTTTTCTTGCTGCTTCACCAGATTTAGGAGTGGGAGCTGTGAGGGTCTTGGCTTACCTTGCTTATTAGAAACAAAGCAGATGCTAACAGCCCTGTGAGCCTAGAACTGGTTGTCTGTCGTGGTCCTTTAGGCATTGAGATGGAGTCAAAATTCTGAGTTATGTTAGAATTTCCCATCTTAGCTAAAGTCTTTCAGTTTAGGACCTTCTAAAAGACAGGAATTCCCTGGAAATTGTGGCACTCTCAAGTCCAGGGCAACTTCCTTCTGGTAATAACTGAGGCAATTTATCCATTTGAGGAAATGGCTAAAACTGACATGGAAATGAGCCTACTTGCCAAAGTTTTGCAAAGATTCTATTTTTATTGAGCACCATCTTGTTGTTAAGAGCCTACTGAAGCAGAGAAATACAAGTGAGATCTGAAAGAATTAGGTGATGGTGATTCAAAATACACAGAATTGTTCGGGATAACACACATCAGAAACTTCTTGGTGGCTCAGTGTTCTGCTATTGTGGGCATTTAAAATACACCATTCTTGTGCTTGTGTGAAAGGTCTCTATGTGGGACAGCAGACCAGTAAAGTCACGTCCACAGAGTTACGCTGCCATTTTCGTCTCAGGTTGAATGGACTATGTAACCCCATAAAGATGTAAAAATAGTCATCAACCACAGGCTGTAGAGTGCAAGTGCATGTCTGTTACCACTGGAAAAGTTGTACAGACTGCACTCGATATTTGTGCTTTGAAAAGGATGGATGTCTGTGAGGTTTCCCAAATCTTCTCTTTCTCACCAGAAACCTCAAATTAGGGAGGTCTAGGCTCTATCCACGTGAGGATCTCATGTCTTAAGTAGTCCTGTGTTGTCCAGAGAAAATTACTAGTCCTCTATATTTTACTGTAAGAAATATTTTTCAGGACTTCATAGCTCACACTAGTGAATAAATCATCCAAATCTCATATTCAGGTTCTCCTGACAAGAACAGGTGTATCTATTGGAAATAAGGACATAATAATTTATCAAATGCATCTCAGGACTATGCTGTGTACTTGTACTGTGCTTTGCTGATCAATGTAGAGAGGCATGACCAGCTGCCTCAGCACTGCCTGTGCAGAGAGTACCAAAGAGATGTTTTTCTTCTTGCACTAACACAGAAACATTTTCTCCATTCATCATCAGTTCATGAGGTCTTGGTAGGGAAGGAGAGCACTCCCGGGTTGTGGCTTCTGCTGGTACACCAGGAGCAAGAAGAGGAGGGTGGAGCTGGCTGTGGAATTGAGGCACACCAGACCAGCACTCCTCTGTTTTCAACAGGAGCTTGTGTTGTGCAAAACCACTGTAATAGTTTTCAAGAAGAAAATGCTATCTGTGTGTCTCTGGAGAATGATGGCTCACACTTGCAGGGGTTCAGAAAGTGTCAGAAAAATTTGATAGTTCAAGGTCTCTCTGTGAAGGAAGATGACTATGCTGTCTCTTTTCTGGGAAAGGGCAGGAGATCAAGAAGGAACAGGGCATTGCAATTGGTCTATTAAGACCATTTTAGCCTTGCAGAATTCAGGGAGGATTTGGCAAGAGAGAACTCTGGACTTCATAAGATTGCAACTGAAACTTTCAATGTGCAGAGGAATGTCAGTCCACTCTTGAGCCTAGACTTGGTGGCATGGCTTAACCTCAGCCAGCAGCTAAGTACTACACTCCAGTGGGTTGGGGAGGAGAATCAGAAAAGGTAAAACCCATGAGATAAGAACAGTTTAATAATTGAAAGAAAGTAAAATAAAATAACTGTAAGGAAAAGGGAGATAACAAAAAGAGAGAGAGAGAAGGACAAGTGTTGCACAACACAGCTGCTCCCCAGCTACTTCCCCATGCCCAGCCAGTCCCTCAGCAGTGATCCTCCCCTCGGTGTGTATGCCAGGCGTGATGTTCTGTGGTGTGGAATATCCCTTTGGCCACTTCAGGTCAGCTGTCCTGGCTGTGCTCCCTGCCAGCTTCTTGTGCACCTCTGCACCAGTAAAGCATGTGGGAACTGAAAGTCCTTGACTAAGAGTGAGCACTACTTAGCAACAACTGTAACATGAGGGATATTGCCTCTCATCCTAAATCCAAAACACAGCACTGTACCAGCTACCAGAAAGAAAATTACCTCTATCCCAGTGGAAATCAGGCCACTGGCTAAACTAATGTAGAAAATGGAGAGAGATGCAGAATTGACATTGCTAGGCATTGCTGGAAAATATACCAGTAGGATAATACAGAGTGCATAAACTGATCTGGGTCCTACATTACCAGAGACATTATTAATGCAGGAAAAGATGAGGTAAAGAGTGGCTTAAGATTTTTCTGTGGAATAGTCTTCCTCCAAGGCAATGTCCTGTAAAAAATGAAAATGAAAATAAAATCCACACTGGGGTTCTCAATATTAAAAAAAATAAAATTAAAAAAATAGGCTTACTGAAGCTTTTAACTTTTCAGAGCTTTAGATTTTCATGCTATTGTTATCTGGTACAGCATCTGATACAGACTTTTCTCATAGCCTGAATTTGCAGAAATGCTAAGAACATGACAGACACAGTACTCTTGATTATCTTTTGTCTTGTTCAGTTACTGCTTTTCCAGAAGGCTTGTCTTCAAATCTCCCATAAGGACAATTGGATTTAATTTTTTTTTTATGTAGGACCATTGCCTATTAAAAAAATAAAACATTGTTTTGTACAAGCCAAAATCGTATTACTGTTGTTCTAGCCTGATTCTTGGTATCTGAAGGAAAACAAATCTTTGTGCATTAGGTATTCAGAGGCAACTTTAAATCATATGTGCAGTTCCTTCATTACATGTTATCCATTATTTTTGTCTTTTAACTGAAGAACAGTAATAAGAATTCTTCATTGCAAGATAAAGGAACAAATGTAAAGTTGTTCATACATAGGAGAAAATATTATAATAGTATAGCAACCCTACCTGGGAGGTCTGTGCCTGAAATCTTTATCAGATGAAGCTGCTGTTGAACACCTACCTAACACTCGTGCAGGTTGGTGCTCTTCTCCTTTGGGTGCAGTCTTGAGGGAAGGCTGTTTCGATCACCCTGGTGCCATGCAAGTTTTGCAGCCCACACCTAAGTCAAAGGCCATGAGGTTTGGCCAAGAGCAATGATGGTGTTTCCTTTGCAGGAGTGCAGGTGTGCCATTGGAATGAAGCACAGGCAAACAAGGACAGGGCTCAGCATCTCTTCAGGACCTGCAGGCCACGCCGTGGTAGCACCAGCCTTCCCTCTCCCATGCCACCATGCTTTCAGAGTGGGAGTGGGTGTCACTGTGGCAGGGATTCTGGGGAGACCTGTGCCCTGCTGCACCTTCCCTTGTGTCTGGCTGTCTTCAACCTTGGGGGAGATCCCAAAGCTGCTTACTCTGGGTGGGAGAAGCTGAAGCACTGAGGTCTGGTGTTGCCCAAGCTGCTTTTGCTTCTGATTTGATCAGCACACTTCAATGTCTCCCACTTTTCATCTCTGCTGGAGTTGTTTTTACCTTCTCTTTTATCTTGTTAAAAATCAACTCACAATCCATCCTCACGCCCTTTCTACAGCTCCTGGTTGTGTTATCTGGTGTTTGCAGTGATGACGGTTGTTAGAAATGGCATTTTTGGTTACATCTTTCAGTCATGAAGTTCACAGCCGGAACTAAAATTGTCTGAGGTCCATGCCATTACTTCTCCATCCTCTGGTTGTACTGCTTGTAGCCACTGTTGCTTGGGCAGTTTCCAAGGGTGCTTCAGTGGGGAACATCCATGCTGCTCAGAGTTACAAATTACTTTACCGGTCAGATGTCTTGAGTAGATAATCCAGAGGTTTGAATCTGCTGTAAATGAAAAGTGAACAGAAGGGAAACCACCAGTGTGTCAGCACCACCATCTTCTTTCCAGAATCCCTTGATAAGTCTGATACACTGTTCCGAGAATTGCTTGCCTACTAATTATTGGAAAAGCATTACCGTTTCTTTGTGTCTGTAATTAGCATTTCAGCTTGAGTCTAAGGCTTGATGATAAATGAGTCTGGTATGCCATAGGTTCTGTAAATGATGAAAAACTGAAGTCTGTGTTTGCTTACTTTCTCCATAAAACAAACAAAACTTGAGCTGATCTGAGTAGAAACAGTGTCAGAAATGATGTGGTCTAAAGGAGGAGGTTGGTTTTATTTCTCCGTTTCCTCATTGGGTGGCTCACAATACATGTAAACAGTGCAATAAATAAGTAGTCCAAGTCCAATCTTAGCTAAGATAACCATGAAAAATCTGTTTATGTGTTCCTAAATCAGAAGATAGAAATGCATCTCCTACAACTGATAGGACAATTATAGAGTAAGTATTTAAAAGCATGATCCAGAGAAACCAAGATTTCCAGATAGCACACTCTGAAACTTAATATCCATGTAAACCAATTGATAATAAACATTGATGTACAGTATTGTATGTCCATTGAGATAAGTCTTTTAGGGACAGAGAACAGACTGAAAAGTTTAAGGCAAGCTCTGTGAAGTGGTACTGAGGTTCTGTCTGCTGTGCTGGCTTGTGGGGTTTGAGATGCAGAACTTGGTACGTGGCCATCTGAACAACAGCGTGTCTGAAAGACTTCTCTGACAGGATTTGTGCTAGTCACGTTGTCTGGTTTGTTTAAAGATATGTGCTTGCTCTGAAGGTGTTGGAGGTCTTTTGCAGACTATTTGGAGAGACAGTTCATAGAGGCTTCTCCAAATGACAGCAGATGGGAAACCACAGAAGTTAGCTGTAGTCTGATATCTCAAAGAGAGATAAACCAGTGGGCAGACTGTGGAAGGTTATTCCAGAGAGGAAACCTCAATGGCTCAAGTAAACAGGACTTGGGAATATGTCCACTGCTACCTCCTAGCAACCAAAACTTGTGAGGTTCAGTTGGCGCAGATCCACTTACTTGGAGGACGATTGTGCATAATTCATGCTAGATTCAGGTCATTGTGACCTCAGACAAAACTGGGACATGAAATGAGGCATTATCCTCTGGCTCCTCTTGCAGAGCCCCCGTTCCTTTACCTTCATGCAAAACTGTTCCAGGGTGCCAGTGGAATCATGGGGAAGTGTGGGCAGAGCCTGTTGGCTCTTGAATTGTCTGGTACAGTAATTCAAGCTCTATCTGTGAGACTTGAAAATGGTATTAAAAGGTCAGGCATACATTGCTTTCAGCTGGAGGCATGATGCTTAGTAATATTTCAGTAATCCTGAAAGATTTCTTGGTCAGTTGGTAAGAGGGAGACATAGATGACAAGCAAGTTTATCATCATCTTCAAAGAAACACTTTCCTACTTATAATTCACAAGACAGAATGCTGTAGTGGAGCACTGTGCCTGCCACAGAGAAGGTTTCTTCCCTGGTGTTTGTTAGACATTCACTGGAAACCTCTCCTTCCTGTTCTACCAAGAAACAAGATGGCAGTTTGGTCAGAAATAAAGCTTTAGCTTTTAAATTATTTAAAAGACCCTTTTCTTACTTGCTCTTCTGTTGTTCTTCTCAACCCCCCCCCCCCCCCCCCCCAAAGTTGTTCACAAAATAAAAACAAACAAATCACCCAAACAAATAAACCCCCTCTCAAGTAATTATCTTCAGCCTTCCCAGGAAGGGAGGCATTACTCTAAGCTGTGGGGGTTTGTTTATATTTTTCTCATAAGCATTAAGCAGGATGAACTTGCCTCTTGAAGAATGATATGTGTTTAGTTTGTCACTTCTGTATCAGTAAAGCACCACTAAGGTTTTCTGTGTTCTCTGCTATAAGCTGGCAAACTGGAGAGAGTATTGTGCTGCTGGACCTCCATTAGTGTGGGCAGTACCTTGAACATGAAGTTACAGGGCTGGGAGCACGCCTGCTCCAAAACCGAGGTTGTCTTTGAAGAGGAATTGTAGCAGCCAGTACTCAAAGCTTCAGAGGCTGGGTGTCTCTACCCAGAGGGTAAATGGGTGAAACGGTTGTGGCTTAGCTAGGAGACCTTTTTGGGAGCATTGTTACCATTTTTTGCAAATATTAAACGCAAAATCTGGATTTGTTGCAAAAAAGCGTCTATAAATTGTGCCTAGCCCTTCTTCCTTGCTTGCTAGCTGAAGGCACTGAGGTATTAAAAAGCACTGCCCTTTCCCCTCTTCTGTACTACTGCTGGTTATGTGGAATACTCAGGAAGGAAACTGAGGATTGGCAAATAATACCCACCCTACAGAAAAGTCTGTGCTAGGGAGAAGATTACTACAGGGATGGCTAAGAGTTTTTAATGTAATGAAGAAGAAAATAGTCAGTGGAGCTAATACTTGTGGGGAATAAATTCTTCATAGAAAGTTGAGAAATGTTCTTCTGAAAATGGTAAAAGTAATTGTAAAAGCTGAATGGCGTGGCATTTAATTATGTAAGGAACGAAAGAGGCTAAAAAAAAATAATAACCTGGTATATCAGAAAGCAATTTAAAATACAAGCTGGGGAAAATGGAATATTTCTGTCACAATAAGATGAATTCCACCACTGGCTGCATTGATTTCGTGTCTGAAGTTTTGTTCCAAACAGATCTGTAACTGGAGGGGAATGGGGGTGTGGGAAAGGCATATTTTTGTTCCCTCAGCCTCCCAAGCCAGCCCATTCCCCTGCTCAGCAAGAATGGTGAGAAAGATATGGATAAAAATACAAACAGGATTTAAGAATTTAATTAGCTCTGATGGTCATCCAATCTCCAGTTGTCTGGTAATTGTCTCTTTCAAAGGGATCATTTGAAGCAGAGCTTCATATGCTTTGTGAATGTCAGTAAACTAAGCTTGTTAGTGTACAGTGCAAAGGCCAAAGCTGAATTCTTGTGGGTATTTGCAGCCTTTAATAAATAGCGCGGCAGTGCCGAGGAGGAATCATTCCTTACACCCACTCGCCCTTAAGATGTTTCCCTTCAATTCAGAAATTAATATTCAGTTGAAAAGTTATTATACATTTTATGTCTTTCAAAATATTCTTGGCAGTGCATAGGAGTCAGTCTGCAGAGGGGTGGGATGGGTTGGGGTTTTTTTTCCCCACCTACCTTCTGCAGGGAAGATCTGGAGCCAAGAAGTAGCTGTTAGACTTTTAGGTTTGTCTGCTTATCTGTTTGAGGTTGGGGTGGGGTTTTTTTGGTCTAATAGTTCTGTTTCCTGAGCTATGGAGCTTCTGCTCCATCTTCTTAGGGCAGGGTTGGCATGTTATTGTGGCACGAGAGGTCAAAACATCAGGTTATCAGGCTGTGAGGTGTTCCCAATTCTGCCAAATTGGAACAATTAGGGCTAAAGCTCATTATGGGGAGTGCCCACTTAGATTTTTTTTTTTTTCAAGAGATTGGGGGATTTCTTTTAGGCGAGTTGCTGGTTTGCAGTAATTTTGCAAAGGGAAGAATAGTTTGAGGTTTTTTCAAGGAAGCAGAGTTGTTTATTGATGTCATTTTTGGCAATGATTTTGTTTGAACAGTTTTAGTCACCTCATAGTTTTAAGTAAGAAACTCCAATTTTGCAAGACTGTGGGCTTGAGGTATTAAGAATAGCGAGAAGAAGGGCTGGCTGAAATGTTTTGCAGAACTCCTTGTACTGAATGATTGGATGATAAAATGCTGGAGGAAATTGCTTGTAGATAAATGAAAGCAATGCAAGGAGGAGGAGGAGGAGGGCAGTCACAATACGGTTCATGCCTGATGAATGCTTCACCAGGTGTTACCTGCTCTGGAACAGACTTAGAGGTTGTCCTGTAAAAATGGCAGTGAAATGATAGACAAAACAAATGTCAGTACTTGTTTAGTGAAGGAACAGAAAACAAAATGTAAAGGATGAAAGTGATGCTGTGTAAATATGTGGTGCTTCCCTATCTTCAGTACCATATGTGCCTCTGGTCCTCCCTCTCTCCCATTTCACCTCCCCCAGTCCACATAGTGTTGTAAAAAAGAAGAAAAATCCAAAGTATGGGGTGACAGAAAACCACCACAAGTCCTTGGTCTGGAAGGAGACCTGCAAAAATGATGAATTTCACAAAGAAAGAGATGGGGGAGTGAGCGTCGGCTGTCCTTCCAAGGAGATGAGCAGGAGATGTGCATAGGACAGCTGTGAAGGGGAAGATGATGGATTCTGCTGCAGCTTTGGGGCTCTTGTACTGCCAGCTGGGTTGCTCTCCGAATTCGGTAAGGAGAGGACAAGAGGTGGTTATGTGGTAGGAGGTACAGCGGAATTTTCCTCTGGATGGGCTAAGCTGAGCCCTGCTCGAGGGAGCAGGGTTGTGTTCTGGTCAGTGCCAGAGAGCAGTCGCTCCGGGCAGCTGCCAAGGCAGGCACCTCCTGGGTTATGCTGTTCTGGAACTGGTGGTTTGCTCTCATGTGAGCACCCGTTTGCTTTGTGTGACAGGAATGAAGCTGACCAATAGCTCAAGTCAAAGACACTATAAACATGATCTCACATTGTACTGTAAGTGTTACCTGAAGCCTTGGACCCTACACATGAAAAACATAATAAATTTTGGAATTTGTAATCTATCTGTGGAGCAGCGTCTCATCTGCAAGATGCTCTGTTTGTCTAAGCCATTTTCTCTGAAAATAAATGTCATGCAATATTCCTGAAGCATTTCAAAGATGCAGAAATGAGCACATAAGAATAATTATGCATGCACGGAGAATCCTGTCCTTAGAAGAGAATTTGGATTCCTAGAGTTTTTCTAGGAAGGTGCAAGCAAGAAGCTGAACATGGAGCAGGGAAAAGGAACAACATGAGGCTGATGATTAAGAGAGGACTTCCAGCATGGGAGGAGAGACTCTGCTCAGATATAGTTGTGTTAACTGAGGTAATGGTATATGATTGATGATGATAATTCTGGTACTGGTAACTATTTTGTTGCTGATTTAGCCAGTTGATACTACAGTCTTTGTTGGTATTGCTTGTTTAATCCACATACTCTGTTGTTGTTCTTATGTTTCTTATCTTATGATGGCTAACTTTTCCCTTTCCTGCTCCAAAACTAATTAAACACTGTTTGATCATAACCAAGCAGTTTAGATAAGAAGATGCTCTTTGATACTATGATTTTTTTTTTCTTTCCCCTTTGGTATATTCTCAGAATCATGTTTTGGATGCCAGGGTAATCTGCAGGAAGTCTGAGTTCCCAATTGTAACACCTTGGTTAAGTTCTTAATGTCAAATGAGACAGAAGTTAATGCCATTTAAGTAAATCATACAGTCACAGAATGCTAGAATAGTTTGGGCTGGAAGAGACCTTGAAGATCATCCAGTTCCAACCCGCCTGCCATGGTGTCTTTGGGTGACTTTATGATGCTGCATCCCCGGTGTCTGCCCTATGCCCGGACATGAGTTCTGTGCTTCTAAGCTTGGAGAGGGGGGAGCCAGGGGAATTCCTGGGTGTGCGGTTTGTGTGCAGTGCTCACACACTGCCCCGGGTCCGCTGCGCTGCTGCGCTGCGTCGTCTGGCACGGATAGAGGGATCCATCTTTGCTTTTTAGCAGGACACCCCCCACTAAACCAGGTTGCTCAAAGCTCCATCCAGCCTGGCCTAGAACACTTCCAGGGGTGGGGAAGCCACAAATTGTCTGGGCAGCTGGTTCCGGTGCCTCACTACCCTCACAGAAAAGGATTTCTTCCCAATATCTAATCTAAACCTACTTGCTTTCCATTAGAAACCATTCCCCCTGTCCTGTCACTAAATTTGCTTTGTGAGGGCTCTTGCAGGACTAATTCAGCTTCTATCTATAAATCTTCCTCTCGTGTGTTGCAATAATATGCAAGCACACAGAAACTTTGATTTTTTGTTAGTGTAACATGACTGGAAAAAAAATCCCTGTCTTTGGTGTGATGCCTAGAGTTCTACTGCCATCCTCCATTTTATCCTGGGAAAATACCTGTTTTAACTTGCAGTGTGAAGCTGTGCTGATCAATATGTTACAAGCATAGTAAAGTTCAAGAAATTGCCTCCATTACTATCTTGAGATGAGAAATTGATTCAGCTGCATTCTCTTTCTGCTAATTCATCTGTGCTTTACATTCCCATAAAAGGTATTATGTGCTCCTTATTTTCCAGCAGCGTCATCAATCCTAATGAAGAGAGAAGACTGAAAATTTATATTGTGTATATGGGATAGCTGATCTCTGACATAGCTCTTAATTTGTAAATGTTGCTGTAGGCTTCACTTCTCAGCTTCTCCTTACTGTGCTTTGTTTGTATGCAAAATCTGAGGGCTGGGATGGAAGCAAAACTGAAGAATATGTCAAAGGAATATAAAGTTAGGTTGCTTTCTAATCTAAATCTCAAAAAATGAGATGGTGATTAAAATTTGATGGAAATAATTAAAATCTCATTTGTAAATTTGATGTACTTCTGCAGTATTTGTTCCTGCATTAATTATGTTGGGACTGCTTCCAGTATTTATCAGCCATCAGTTCTTTACCTCCTTCTCTAAAATGTCCAGAGTTTTACTTTTTAACATTGTTATTATGTATGAGACCTTTGCACGTGTCTGATAATTTCTGTAACTCTGCATAGGGGTGGTATTGTAGCTCTAATGATGAAAGAGCTATAGTGGGAAAAGCAGACAGAACAAATATGAAAAACAGGAAAGGGCTTTCCTGGGTATTTCAGTTGTTGTTTTTCCTAGTGTCCATCAGCCTGGCCCCTGTAGGAAGCTACCAGGAATGGTTTGTCTGCATGACATTTTGGCATATTTAGGCTTAACAGCATCATTTGTTCAGAGCAGATGGATATATGACAAAGAAAGCAAAACTATATACTGTGACTTCAGTCATGGCTCATGATATAGCAGTTATTTTTTTAATCAAATTTAAACATATTGGCAGGTTCTAAATAGCTGTGTTAAACTGAGGCAAAAAACCCCAACATTTTCCCTCTTGGCTCCACTGATGTTACTCTCAGGTTTTCTCTGTGTGTCTGAGTATTTTTTCTTACAAACAAATGGTACTCAATTTTTAGTCAACTATAAGATTCAATATGCCTTTTATAAACCTAGAGGTGTTTCAATAGCAATGCGAAAACCAAGTCAGATAAAGCCTTAAGTAGATGTAAGTTTATTAAAACCTTATTTCAACCAAGACTCATGCATTTGCTTAGGAAAGTTGTGAGCAGACAGGGTGCAAGTGGATGATGAATGGTTTGTGTTCAGGAACATGTAGCATTTAGGCTCACGTTTGTTGCAAGCCATGGGTGCACACAGGTTTTAGTTACTGGGGCTCAACGTGATAATGTTGTAATCAAAAACACACTTAGATCCGAGAAAATCCATGTGATGCTACCAGCATTTGCCATCAGCCGAGGTGTTCTGTTAAAGAAAGACATTTCAGGCAGGTCAGGCTCTGTCAGGAGCTCTGCTGTCTCTCATGGTGCACGCTTTGATAGGCTGATGTCTGGAGTGTGCTCTGCTGTTTTCTGTGGGCTTGGGGGGAAGATGAAGGGGGAAGCAAAGATTGGCACTGGACAGGACAAGGGAGTTGCTTGGGTTTTTCTCCCCCACCTTGCTGGATAACTAAGGGAGGGAACTTGTTCTGTAAAAGGATCTGCTGGACTTGGGGGGTGGCTTCTTGCTGTATGTACCAGCATCAGAGTGCTTGGGACCCATTATCAGAGATTTTAAAAGAAGAATTTTAACAAGTGAATGTAGCGTGACAGTGAGAGGAAGTAAATGTTGGTTGCTGTCACTGAGGTTATCTGTGATTATTTCTACATTTTCTTCTTGAGCCTGGAATGACTTTCCAAAACCCAGCAGGTCTCAATGCCGATGAAGCGTTTTCCAGTGGTATCAGTGAGCTGTGAATTGCACCCCAAGTTTCCAGGCCTGTTTCACAGCATCATAGAATACCAGGTTGAAAGGTACCTCAAGGACCATCTGGTCCAGTCTGGAAGACCTTGCATGTTTTTGTTTTGCTCCAGAAGGTTCTTGTTAGCCCACTCTTCCAGCCCATTCAGGTCTTCCTGCACAGTGTGGCTCTTCCTTCTGAAGTGTCTGCTGCCCCGTTTAGTTTGATATCATTGGCAGACTTTTTCAGGGTACATTTGACTCCGTGTTCCAGAGCACTCATGGGCAGCAGTGGGCTCAGCGCCGGGGGACCGCTCTTGTGTCACTTTGCCCTTGGTGAATCCATGCTGGCTTTTCCCAAGCACATGCTTCATCTGATTTGGATAAACCCCTGCAGGACTTGTTCTGTAACTATCCCCAGGGACTGAAGTATGGCTGACAGGCCTATAATTTCTTGGGTCCCTCTTTAAGCTCTTCTTGTGGATGGGGTGGCATTAGCCGCCCTCCAGTCTTTTGGGATGTCCCCCAATCCCCTTGACTTCTCAAAGATCACAGAATGGCCTCGCAATGATTTCAGCCAACCTTCTTAATGGCCTCAGATGCTGAGGGCCTTCCCTCAAAGCCATCCAGGCAGCAGCATTGACAAAAACAAATGTGTTGTTTTCATTTAGGTAATTTAAGATGCCTTGTTTAGATACCTCTTCTGCACTGGGTGACAGCCTGATTGTATCTCCCACATCTTTGACTTTCATTAATCCCTCCCTTCCTGGTTGCTCTACCTGCTCTTGTTTGTGTGATACTTGTCATGTAGGTTGCAAGCAAATCTCCTCTCAGTGAGAACGTTCACCCTGCCTCTGGGTTCTGTCAAAGCAGCATGAGGTGCTGTGAAATCTTTATGGCCTCTGCAACAGAGGCAAGATGTTGTTTTATTTATTGCATCAGCATAAGCTATTCCTCATTTTGCAGTAGGCGCCTAGCTGAGTAAGAAAAGATTCACTTACTTCTATTTCAGTCTGTAATTTGAAGTCTGTGGATGTATCAATCCCAGAGATTTGACAACGAAGCAGTCTCTCACAATCAATAAGGGAATGGGGCTCTTGGTTGTTCTTTAAAGGAGTTGGAGTGCTGATAGTTGCCCTCTGCCATAGTGACTTAAAAGATAGAGTAACCTGGAGATACTATATTGAATAGAAGTTAGTTTTTTGTTGTGTTGCAATAGGAAGCACAATGTCACAAATGTGCTCATGCTTTGGGGCAAGCTGGTGCTGGGAGATTGTCACATATGTGGAAAATCTAATTTCCATTCTTTTGCTTTGTTTAGATACGTCACTTTGAGAGCACAGAATGAAAGCAGCATGACATGCAAAGACAGCACAAGAAGATACAAGAATCTCACAAATCCTCAAAAATCAGGTAATGTCAGTGCATCATATGTCGAATTTTTTGAAGGCTGTCTGGTTTAATAAGGTTCAGTGCTTTTTGACTATTTTTCAAAATTTGGGCTTCTGAGTCCCTCTGAGTTTATTGATGGACTTCTTAAATCTGGTTAGTTGTGTGTTGGCTGTGTATCTAGTAAAATATCATTTTGTGTCCCACAACATGTATGACACAGGAAATATACACACATTTATATCTTAAAGGATTATTTTGGCTATATTGTCTCATAGAAGCAAAAGGACATTAACTTAAGAAAAAAAGGAGCAGCAGCCATAGTGGTCACATTTTTTTAGCCATTGGATTTGACTTGGCTCCATTGCTAGGCACCAGCATGATGTATTTTAGAGGGATGGACTTTTCAGAGGGTCCTGCAGCTGCATTTCTGAAAACTCTCTCCTTTGGGGGAGACACCAAGCTCAAAATAGCTGTTTCTCCCTACTGAAAGCTTAGCCATATGCTATTTTTCACATACTACTAGTTGTGCTTGGTTTCTTTGATTGTTTATCTGTCTCAGGATGTTTCCTCCTTGCCTGTTTTTGCAAATCCTAGCATATGTTCTTTGACTGTTTCAAAGCATTTCCAGTTACAGAAAAAGGCAATTGCATTGCACTCTGCAGAGCATAAACACCACAGAGGTCAGGAAGAAACTGCTTAAGTGCATTACAAGGGTGCTCACCTTAAACTAAACTTGGAGGCTTATCATGGCTGTGGTCACAGCAATAGCTGATGGATTAATGTTTGAAAATTTCCCCCTCTCCCCCAAATCAACAGCAGCGACCAGAGGTTGTAATGTAGCTACATACAGTAGCTGAATGAGGTCTGAGCTCTCTGTCCTAAGTTTTTTCATGTTTGCAAAACCAGGATCTTGCTGGGGAATAGCAAGTGGCTCAGTTCAGTAACAGAAGTGAACTAAAATATGAAGCTGAAGACAGTTTTGATGATAGGATGTGTTTATTTTCCAGGAAGCGTTTGAGAGTATTGCCCTTGATGTAGGACTCGGCAGAAGGGACGACAATTTCTCAGCTAAGCAGTCAGTAAACCCAGGGTAGCTGAAGAGATTTCAAATCAAGTTTCACTTGATCTAATGTGCAATAAAGTATCAGCAAATACTAAAAAGAGAAAACTGCTGGGTTTATCACAGGTGATCAGCCCTTTTAGTTAGTGCTGTCTTTGGTGTGCTTCTTAGTTGCTTAGTCATGGAATATGCATTTCAAATGCCTTTCTGGTCTTAAGTCAAGGCTTGTATTTTATTTCTAATCAGTATTGTGAGGAGATCACATCATTTTATGTTTGCCATTTTTATGAAGTTATGTGATACCTGCTTCTGTTGCGGTTCTCCGAACCCTTCAGAGTACCTTCAAACGGTAACACCAATTCACCCACAGCAAACATAATCAGATTTGTTGAAGCAACCTTCTTTATTTCTTTGGGACTCATGAAATTGTATCTTCCTTAAACCAAATTCAGTTAATGGCTTTATTTAGAAATCAGCCTCTTCTTCTTGAATAACCAGAATTTTGCTAGTTTGGGGAAAAAACCATGCCCATTAAATTACCCGTGCCTCAGAATGAACTTTTTTACATTGATCAAAACAAGAGGAAGATATTTCTGATTGTTTGTCTTCCTCCTCTCTTCTCCCCCTTTTCTAGAGACTTTCCTGAGATGATCAACTTTTGTTTTTCCTGTTGGGTTCAATGGATTTGGTGTTTGGTTTTTGGTTCTGTTTTTTGTTTGGGTTTTTTTGTTTGGTGGTTGTTGTTGGTTTTGATTTTGGTGGGGTTTTTTTGAGGCTGCCCTTTTTTAAACTTCATTGAAGTAGAGAAATTGCTCGGTTCCTCTCCCAATGCCATCGTTGTTCTCCCCTCCCCCAAGTCCAATGTGTTTTTTATTAAACTGAATTAGGACACTCTAGTCTCTCTTAAGAGTGGAAATGGGAACAGCTTAAATGAGCAGCCAGATGAGACTCAGCAGCCTTTCCAACTGCACTGCAGAAGCTTAGCTGCAAAGGGAATGATAATTTTTGAAGGATTTGTGCAACTGTTGAAGAACTATCAGCATTAATATTAATAAAAAGCAGCTAATCTGTTTTTCTTTTTCCATTTTAAGAGTATATAGCTTTCTTACTATGCTTGCTATAAAAATCAGTCTGCTAAATATTTTGCTTCCTTTCAATCCTCTTCCCTTTTGTAATTCCTCTATTTGCATACTTTCTCATATACTGAAGTGGGTTTTTTGTTGTTGGTTTTGCCTAAAAACGTCAACCTCTGGGTATGAATGCAGATACAGGCGTGGGTTTGAGATCTCTGCCATTCAAAACCAGCCAAAACAGAAGTGCTGCAGAAACCATAGGAGCAATTGTATCCAGGATTTGGATGGAAAGGTTTTCATCCCTAAAAGCATTTGTCCTTGAGGTAGCTGTAGAAAATTTTTGGTCCTTGAAATCCATATTGCGTTTTCAGTGCGTATTCTAACCAAAACAGCCATGAGCCTGGTATCTCCTGACCCTTATTTTCAGTCTCTGCCTCTCTTTATTGCTATATCAGATGTCTTCAGGATTTTTCTAGATACCTTTTTTTAAAAAAGTAGGTCTTTGAGTTATCATCCCACTTCTCTGTCCCTTTTCCTCTCTGCTGGCTCACCCAACCACCTTGCCTGGCATTGGACATTATTCATTCTCTTTGAGTACTGAGTACTGTGCTGATTTTTTCACAGGCTTATATTTTTGCCAAGAAAAAAAAAATAAAATAAAGGAGCAGGGGCTTGAACTCTGGCTGCATGAAAAGTTATGAGGGCAAACCTGGTATCTAAACAGCCCACAAGAGTCTCTGAAATGCATCGCTCTTACTCTCCTAATTCTGTGCTTCTCGGCCTTCCAGCATTACTCTGATCTGAAGATGTGGGGACAGTGCCAGCTTGGCACCTGAGAGCTGTGTGTGTGCAGTGCAGGTGGGGCTGTTCTTGGGTAGCTCTCCCTTACTTTTGAAAGCTGCTCCTCTGGGTGGGGCTGCAGTGATGTAGTGGCCAAGAAAACCGTGCCTGTCTGTGCCCAGCGTAAAGGCTGGTTATGGTCAGCCCGTGGCTGGGCTGCTGGGAGCACTGGGGTAGCAGAGTGCAGGCTGTCAGGGAAGGGACTGCTATTTATTCCTGTGTCTATCCTAAAGGAAATCAGAGAGAAAGATGATGTGAATGATGGCTGTCTTGGTTTAGTAATAGCTTGGCAGGAGATCTGACAGTTCTGAATAACAAAACAGGTCAATAAAAACAATCCCATAAAAAAGGCTAAAAAATGAATAAGAGAAACACTGCTTTGTTTCTATGGAAGCTAAGTAAGGAAAAAAAAAAAAAAGAAAGAAGGGAAGGGAAGGGAGAACTTGATTTTGGATTTCATATTACCTGAAGTTAAGACTGAAGCTTACATTCCAGTGGAGGAAAGACAGTCACTGAAGAGAGCCCTGTCAGCCTGTGTGACTGGGGGGTGGTAACGCCCGGTTAACACATGAGAACACACAGCAATGACACATTTCTAAGCAGGCCTTAAGTGTTATAAAACACACTTTAGGCTGCTAAGGGTGGTGGTTAACTTTGCTTTAACAGATGTTTTACCATCCCAGAGGGAGGGAGTGACACAAGGAGGGATGGTGCCCAGCCAATGATGGTTGCTTGCGAGTAGCTGATGCTGTTGCTTGCAAGTAGCTGCAGATACTCTGTCCTACAAAGGCTGGTTGAACATAGAGGGATGTGGGCTTTTTTGCCATCTTATCCAGTCTTCTTTTTTTTCAGGCTAGCTAGTAATTAATCTATAAAAGCACGTAGATTTTTAGCTTAAAGGGACAGATGAGAAACTTGAAATAAGTTGGACAAACTGTAGGATCCAATTCCCTTTTGATACACAGCCATGCAGCCTACTGAGATGGGTTAGATTAGTGCTGGAATAGACTTTTCAGCCTTTTAGTGAGTCTGCTTCCTTCAGCATTTGCTCTCGTACAGTCTTTTGTCATCCCTCTCCATTAACTCAGTTCTGAAACTGGCTCTGGCTGACATTCAGCCCTGATTTTACAGCACATATCCAGCCCAGCTTTTATGCATCGACTTACTTGTAGGGGATGTCTTGTTCTGAAATTCATATGAATTCAGGCAGTTCAATTGTGTGACTGTCATTTGATCTGTAATTTTACTCAAGTTGAACAATTCTGCGGGTTTTGGCTTCTGTGGTGTGTGATGGAGCCAGAAGTGTTTATTTTATATAACTATCATCTTCTTGGTATTTCACTGCCTGTTGTCTACTCTAAGTTTATAGAACGGCCTGGGTTGGAAGGGATCTTAAAGGCCATCTAGTCTCAACTCCCCTACTGTTAGCAGGGACACCGTCTGAGCACCCAGACCAGGCTGCTCAGAATGCCATCCAGCCTCGCCTTAAACACTTCCAGGCATGGGACATCCAGAGTTTCTCTGGACAATTTTTTCCAGTGCCTCATCACCCTTGCAGTAAAGAATTTCTTCCTTGTATATAATCTAAACCTTGTCTCTTTCAGTTTGAAGACAATCCCCATGTCCTGTCACTATAGGATCTTGTAGAAAGTCCCTCTCCATCATTCTTGTAGGCTCCCTAGAGGTGCTGGAAGGCCACAGTTAGATCATGGCAAAGCCTTCTCTTCTCCAGGCTGAGCAATCCCAGTTCTCTCAGCCTTTCCTCCCAGGAGAGGTGCTCCATCCCTCTAATCATCTTGGTTGCCACTGCAAGAGGTCCGTGTCCTTCCTTTGCCAGGAGCCCCTCAGCTGCTTCTGGTTCTATGGTGATACAGTTTACAAAGGAGAAAAATTGGATCACCTTTATTGAAGACTGATATTTTCTTCCACTTCAAGTTAACCAGAATTAAGTTATGGCATGCTTCCAGGAGAGACCATTTGTATTGCTTTTCAGTTACTTGTGTTTGAAGAGGGAGACAGCTGGAGTATGTAAAGGCATTCCAGCCAGCTTGGCGGGCCCCTGGCTTTCAGTCTGGAGAATGGAGCTGTGCAAGTTGCAGGGGACCTTGTCGAAATGATGAGAGAAGAGTTGGAGCAAACCCTTGTCTCTGTTGAAATCAATTGAACTACCATTAGCATGAGTCCAGATTTCATCCATAAACTCAAGCAGGGTATTTCTCTTTCTAGGCAGCCTACAGAAATGTTTCTGTCTGTTGGCATTTGTTTTCATGGTTCTTTGTAATGATTGCATAATTGGGATGTATCTGCAGTGTCAGAAATCTAATAGGTTAAGTAGCATAAATGACTGCTAGGAAGAGAAGAAACACAGAACTGCAGAACCGTTGTTGATTTAAACTCCTACCAGTTTAGTTGTTGAGTTTAACCATTTAGTAGTCAGAGCTGTTGTGATAAATGGCAGTGATGGGTGTTTAGGCACTAGTGCTAAACACAAAGGAGTAAAAGCACCCTTTTTTATTTCCTTTCCCTTAAATGGAAATTATTCAGTATGCTGCTAATGGCTTCTCAGTTGGCCAGAGACTAACTTTGGTGCCCCTGAGCCTTAATGATGTCGTGATAGACTCTGGTTTTAATCTGACAAAAAATGTATACTGTTAGCATTTTGTTAAAGCTGATAGCAAATGCTGTGTATACAGCATCAAGCCCTTGAATTTAAGCCTTTAGTTCAAGTGCTAAAAAAAACCATTTGGTATCTAAGGGACTGGTTGATTACTGATTATGCTTTTATCAATGTGCATATCTGGGTTTTTTTCTATTACCTGAAGGTAGAATAACAATGCTTTTTAAACATTTGCATTTTTTCCCTCCAGATCTGTGATGCCTTTGAAAGGAATGTTTTCATCTTTCTTTTATTTTTATTTTGGGAGAGGGGAGAAGGGTGTTTGAAAACAATGCCATTTTTTTCAAATGTGATTCTCATAATGACTAAACTTTCCAGTCCTTTTGTGACTTGATTAGTATTTTAATGTAATAACCCATTATAATTTTTTTCAGCTTTTTACAAATGTTTCTGTGTGACTAATGATAACTGTGTAATCTACCTGGCAGCAGCATGTCCCACCTCTCAAACCAGAGCTGAGTTGAGGATGTTGGAGCTGCTGGAAAGGAAATGTTAATGAACCATTTTTAATTAATTTATTTATTTTTATTCTGAGAGAGGGGAAGAAAGGTGTCTGTGCTAATGCCACAGATATAAAACCTCTTGAGTGCTTTGCAGTGTCCTGAGACATGTGACAGGTAGCCCCCATGTGAAAGGGTGCAGTAAGTGGAATTTGGCACATGCCCAAGGGACAGCACTTTTTTTGGTGACTACAGCACTAGCTGTGGCTGCTGGTACAGTCCACAGCATCTGCCACCATGGTGCTCCTGGCAAGAGAACGGGTCAGGGACCTGGTTGGCCCCTTGATACATTGTAATGAAATCAGGTTGTTTGCTACCTTAAGTCTCTTACTGTCCTTACTCCTGGAATTCTTGTGGTCTTTTATTTGTTTCCTGGAGACATTTGTTCTCCCTTACTGGTTGTATTGTTTCTTGTCCTTCGACTAATACTTGTCACTTCAGACTTTAAAAAGAAGGGCCAGACTCAAGGAACTTGGTGTAAATTACAGCTCTGTTAACAGGTGAACTGCAAAAGGTGTACCTATAGATCCAGTAGTACTGTTTTTATAGGAAGATGTGTTTGGAGCATCATGACTGAACTTCCTTAACTTGGCAGGCATAAAAGGAGATGCACGTTCCCTTTCTTCCTCTAAACGTTGATGGCCTTTCAGTGTGAAACACCACACACTGTTTATTTTTATGCCCTTTTAATGTTTTGTGGAGGGTTTGTTTAGTTTCCCTTCATAATTTTTAATAGGAAGTCTTTGAAGTTGGGTCGTGGATGAAAAATCCTGTTGGCAGCCTGACTATTCATTGTTGACTCCTATCTTCTTTAATTGTTCATCTATAAAAATCTGGAAGGGAGTGTGTTCAGAGAAACTGTGAAGCAATGTATATTTCTGGAAAGGGGAAATAAACTTGCAATTATTCTCAGCTATTATTTGTCACGTGAAGATGTTACATGCTAATGGTTGCAGATGGTTTACACAAAAACTATACACACTGCAAACCCCCTTCATTGGGAGCTATGGTTTTCTGTTATACATTATGCTAGAATGGAAAAGGTTTTTTTCTGCCTGCAGCTATGTATTACCCTTATTTGCTGTTGCTAGCACAAACTCTCCTTAATATGCATCCGGCAATGGTTAAAATTTTCTCCATCGGTGACTTCACATTTATCCACGTAGATGGAGGATTCTTCTAAGGTTAAAAAGGTAAGGACATCACTGTGCAGGAGTCTTTGGTGGAGAGTACTGCATTGAGAAAATCAGATGTGAAGGAGGCAGAGTTAAGGTTTTGGCTTAGTATTTCTGTGTCCCTGTTCAAGTTCAGGATCTGCTTTTATTTTAAAATGTATTTATGAGTGCATAAGCATGTTGTACCTCTGTGCATATATGTGACTGTAGACACAGTGATTGCTTCATATTATGGAGCTGTAAAGCAATCCTGTAATGTGCTTATGTATTTTTTATTCTTTGAAAATAGTACAAACATCTGTAAAATGTTATTTGAATTACAGTTTATACAGTAAAAATTATAAAAGGCTGCATTCCGTGTAAATTGCCTGTTAAAATCATGCAACACAAAGAAGGGTGAGAAGGTGGAAGCTGGAGTTCAGCAATCCTGATGTAAGGTGACTGATCAGAAAAGATTTCAATTGACTGGTTTGGTCTTAGCAGACATGCTCCAGGTCAGTCAGCCTCACCCGCATGCCTGGAAGGGTGATGAAACAGCTCATCCTGGATGTCAGCTCTAAGGGTGTGGAAAAGAAGGTTATCAGGAGTAGTCAACAGGGATTCACCAAGGAGGAATAATATCTTGACCTATCTGATAGTCTTCTGTGAATGTCTGGCTGTGTGGGTAGATGAGGGGAGAGCCTACTTGACTTCAGCAAGGCTTTTGACACTGTCTCCCATAACATCCTCACAGGTAACCTCAGGAAGTGTGGGTGAGATGAGTGAGTTGGATTGAGAATTGGCTGAAGGGATGGTCCCAGAGTTGTAGACCGTGGTGCAGAGTCTAATTGCAGGTCCATTGCTAGTGGTGCTCCCTAGGGGCCAATACTGGGTCCAGCCTTGGTCAGCTTTTTTCTCAGTGATCTGGATGGAGAGACAGAATGTGCTCTCAGCAAGTTTGTTGCTGATACAGAACTGGGAGGAGTGTCTGATTTGCCAGAAGCCTGTGCAGCTATTCAGCAAGAGCTGGATAGGCTGGAGAGGATCTTAATGAAGTTCCATGAAGGCAGGTGCAGGATCCTGCACCTGTGGAAGAATAACCCTCTAAACCAACAGAGAGGGCTCAGCTGCTGGGAAGCAGCTCTGTGGAGAAGGACCTGGGAGTCCTGGTGGCCAACAGGCTGTCCATGAGCCAGCAGCGCCCTTATGGCGCCAAAGGAGGCCAAAGGTATCCGGGAGAGCAGGAGGAGGAGCATTGCCAGCAGGTTAAGAGAGATGATCCTGCCTCTGTGTTGCCCCAGTGGGACCTCATCCTGAAGGGGTGTGTCCAGTTCTGGGCTCTCCAGTTCAATGGAGGAGAGGCAAGGAACTACTGGAAGGAGTTTAGTGGAGGGTTGTGGAGGTGATAAGGCAACTGGAGCATCTCTTATGAGGAGAGGCTGTTAGACTGGAGAAGAGAAAATGGGATTTTATCAATGCATAGAAATATCTTAAGGGCAGGTGTCAAGAGGATGGAACCAGGCTCTTTTCAGTGGTGCTCAGCAACAGAACAAGGGGCAATGGGCACAAACTGAAACAGGAAGTTCCATCTAAATATGATCCATCCATCCTTACTTGGAGGGTGTCAGAGCACTGGAATAGGCTGCACAGAGAGGCTGTGGAGTCTCCTTCTCTGGAGATGTGCACAGGTGAACCTGCTTTAGAAGGGGATTGAAGAGATGATCTGCAGAGGTCCCTTCCAACCCCAACCATTCTGCATTTTTGTGAGTCTATGACTTGGCTTGATAGTCAACTGTCTGAATAAAACTAGTCATGAGAACACAGTATATGGCCTAACTAAAACTGCTTGAATGTTTATGTACTTCAGGGGAAAAGACAGTTTTGAAGAATAAGCTTTTATTGGTTTGGCAGAATGATTTTATCGGAGCACTAGAGGAGAGGCAGGATAATAGGATGAGATGAAGTAATCTAACTGCTCTGAAATAGCCCAGCTGCTACAATTTTGCATCTGATTATGTATTTCAGACTAGAAGATTTTACAGTTTCCTTTGAGGCAATAACAATAACAGTTTATGGAAAGAGCCAGCACTTACCTTGTCTTTCTCTTACTCTGCAGGTGCTTGGCACACTGAACTTACTGATCTGTGTAGGATTTGTGCTGTGGCCCATTTACTGAAGATGTGAAACAACATCAAGTCCGAGATTGGAATTACTGACTGACTGGATCAAATTTTAGTCCTTGTAATGCACATGGACATGCTGAATTATAAGTAATTCTAGATTCTTCTCCCCTCCCCTCCCTTTCCCTCACTCAGCTATCTCAGGGTTCATAGAGATTTCAATGGTTTGTGTGCCTGTAAGTTTGGAACAGAAGTGACCAAAAATGGGGGACCAGCAATTGTATAAAACTAATCATACTGCCAACAACAATGAGAACTTGTACTACGAACAACACCAAATGAACTCCCTTCCATCTCTAAATCATAGCTATGGGACATCTGTTATGGATGCTCCCCAGGCGTCCCCCCTCTCCCCTCCATTCCCCCAAGATTCAAGGGACAGTATAGCTTTGCCTGTAGGTTCAAAAAGTCTTGGGTCGATGGATACATCTAGACAAACCAGTTGGACACATTCTGGCTCAGGAAACCACGTCCCAGCGAGGAACAGTTTCAATAATCAAAGCGCAATGTGGAGCCCCCTCGGGCAGGGGGAGTCCCATGATGGATACCAATATTCTTACCCTCAACCCAGTGAAAACCGATCGCAAAAAATTACCAGTGGGGTCCTGCACAAATTGGACTCCTTTACACAAGTATTTGCTAACCAAAATCTGAGAATTCAAGTCAACAACATGGCTCAGGTTCTGCACACCGAGTCTTCAATGGTGGATAATTCCGGTGACAGTGCGCTCAGGCAGCTGCTGTCCCAGAAGCCGGCGGTTGAGCAACAACCCGTAACTTCCACCGTACAAAGATACCAACCAGTGCCGCAGCAAACACATCAGAATTTTGCAAGCACACAGCAAAAGCAACAAATGCAAGTCATGCAGCACCAACAGTTGTACTACGACTACCAGCAGCACTTATCACAGATCCAGATGCATTCGGCGTTCCAGCAGGGACAGGCGCACATTCCACAAATGCAGTCCCAGCAGCTCCTGCCACAGCCGATGCAGCACTTGCAGCAGCCTCAGTACTACGCTCAGCCCCAGCAGGGACACCAGCGGCTCTCGATCCAGGAGATCCAGCAGCAGCAGCCAGCTCGGCAGCAGCGGCAGTGTCCAGTGCAGCTCGCTCAGTATTACCAAACACAACCTGTCATGCAGCAGTTGCAGCAGCAGCAGCAGCAGATGCAATTGCCGCTTCCTCCGTATCACAGGGAACCCGATGCAAAGACTATGCATGAACCACACCAGTACTCTCAGGATCCCAGTCATCCTGTGCAGCTTATCCAGCTGGGAGCAGTGCCTCAGTATTGCTTCCAAGACCCCCACGAACAGTACAGGCACTTGTACCCCCAGAGTTTACTGCAGCAGCAGCAAGATCAGCAGAAGCAATACCTGAGTGAGGGCAGAGTGCCATCCCTGAACTCCCACATTGGCCTCACTCCACCAGAGAGCGCCGAGGATCCCGCGCGGCAGGAGATGAATTCTGTAGGTAATGCTGTCCCTCATCGAACTCTTTTGCCGCCCTCGGGAGTTCATCTGAACAGCAAAAGCTCTCAGCAAGACTCTCCCAGCACCGCGTGGCCTCAGGTAGGTGGTGTTTTAGATCCATGCCCAGCCAAATTTGTTTGCAGAAGAGTAGCAAAGTGTGGAAACCAAGCGGTTCCAGCAGAGGCAGAAGGTTAGGATGTGAGCTGTGGGCATCTCTGGGATGGGCAGCTGTTGGGAAAATTCATTACCAGACTTTTGTCTACAGCTCTGGGTTGGCTTTGGGCCAGGCTGGCAGCAGCACAGAACTGCTGCTGCGAGGCTGCTGCTTTCCTTGTGAGAGGCTTTGGGAAGTTCTGCCTCCGTTTCTGGGAAGGAGGGAGCCAGTTACAACAAAGCCTTCCTGATAATTTTTCAACACTGCGGATTCAGTTGTTCAGGAGCAGTTAGGCAAATTCTGTTTCCAAATTCAGTGCTTCTGGGTCAAAGCAAAGGCTTCAAACAGCAGGTGAGTGAAGAAAGCTTGAACTAGCAGTACTCACAGAGGCAGATTTGATGTCTGGCTCTCAATTCAGAGGCTTTTAATAGTAGTAAAATTGTATGCAAAATGCAGACTTAATGCTGTGAGGACCTTCATTTACACAGTATTTCCTGAAAAATTATTTTCTCAACTTTTTCTCCTCTTTTCCATTCTCCTGTTTTGATAGCAGGTGCAACTGTCAGATGGCAGACTGCAGCCACTGTCCCCAGAACAAAGGTATTTTTAAAATACTATTTCTGTATTTTTAATTAAATATGAGAAATGCAAAGGAGATCTGTATTTAGAGGGAAAAGCATCCAGTAATAATTGTTGCTCTTCTAGAAACAACTTCAGTTTTGTGCTTTGTGATTTTAAGTTTGTATGATTTCCAGCAACCCCCCATAGCAATAGACTTACATTAATGCTTTCTTTATATTAAAAAAAAAGTAAGGGAACCAAAGAAAAACCAAAAGCAGGGGAGCACCAGTGTTGTATTTACAAGAAAAGGGATGCTGTGTGGTCTGGATGTACTTGTTAATTGTTGTCACAAGTGGGGAACTGCAGGTCTGTCATGGTAGATCTCATAGGTCTCAGATTTTCTGTATCGATGAGCATGTCCTGCTCAAAACTTCCCTTTTCCCCATCTTGGGAGCAGCTGATCTAGGTTATTGGCCACATATTCCACAGCAGTTGCCACATGCTTACTTGTTACTTCATTACCATCTAGCTGTAAAATTTTATTAACTTCCTTGATTAAAAAAGCTCCTTCTGCAACAAAGGGTACATGCCAAACTAATGTTTTTTCTTCTGTTCATGCTTTAAAAAAATGAAAATAAAAACAGTGGCCAGAACAGAGAAACACTTCCTGAGAGAGCTGATGCGAAGAACAAGCTAATGTGTTCAATATGCTTGAAGGAATTTAAGAGTTTGCCGGCTCTGAATGGTCACATGAGGTCACACGGAGGAGTAAGAGCATCTCCTAACTTCAAACAGGTAGCAGTCCATTTGACTTCGGTATGGCACAGTCCTGTTGTGTTGATGTTTGCTTGCTTTGCCATGCTTTGCTTTGCTGTCAAAACTTGTTCTTCTCAGCACTGTTTTGTTATGTCATACCCCATGGAAGTTGAAATGCACATAATTTTGTTAGTTTGTAGGCCAGAAGTCTTGTTTTGAAGACAGAGGGAGTGGTGGAGGACAGATCAGTGTTTGTCCTTCTCTGTTTCTCTGCACGTTACAGAACACCCTACAAAGTCATGTCAGGAGTCTCTAATTTTTTTCCTCCTCATGTTTGTTTATTATATTAGAAATACCAGGAACATCAAGTCTTCCTTATTTTCATTTGAACTACTTGGATGACTAAGGAATATTTATTGGAAGCCTTCCCAGGCTTTAACTGGAGGAGCAGAATTGTTGAATCTTTGACAGCTTTCTTCCAAAGTGTTTTAGTTGTATAGGTATCAACAAATACCAAACCAAAAATGTGTTTGAGTTGTTCTGAATAAAAATAACTTGCCCTGTCAGTCAGTGTTTATCCTGATAATTTAGAAATTCTGTCCTAACAGAGAATACCATAGGAAGGCAAAGAGCTACCTGAGTTCCACGGTTTGTGGTTTTTTTTTTAGTTGGGTGATGGAAAATTCTGTGTTTGTAGTGATAAAAAGAGACATGTTTGTCTCCACTCCTGCAAGTTACCTTGTAAAGATGCTCCAGGTGATTATTTGTCACCAAGACTGGTCCCTGTGTAGGAGTCACAAGCAGCCTGCCAACTTCATTTGAGGCGCAGAAAGAGTCCCAAGGAGGAACACTGTTGCGTGTTTTGTAACCCTGGCCGCTTCTTTTCAGCCACGGTGCACACGTTGTGTAGTGCACCGGCCCAGAAGCAGCGCTCCCTCACTCGGGCTGAAAGCCTTTAATTGTCTGTGCAGGATGAAGGGGAGAACCCACCACAGCAGCCGCTGCCTAAAGAGGTGGATGGCCTCGCGCCCATCGTCATGCCAGTGTCTGTCCCTGTAAAGCTTCTGTCACCTGAGCCCAGCACGCAGCCCTCTGCCAGCACTGCCACAGTCTCAGACAAGCCTGCCAGCTCTGTGTCAGATGACGAGATGCCCGTTCTCGTGAAGATGACTTACTCTCCACCGTGCAGTCCAAAAGTGGCCAACCCCTGCTCATCCTCTGTGAGTGCTGTGTTTCTTGCCACTAACTGTCCTGTGCTTGTCAAATCCCTTTGCTTGTAGTGCTGCTACTTTCTAAAACATCTGCATTTTAGAATATTTTTTAGAATCTTTATGATTCCTAATAAATAAAAAAAAGTCCCATAGCATCAGAGCCTTTCCTCCTCAATCATTTGAAAATACTTATTTTTTGCTGAGGAATCAAGATCTCAGCTGAAAACAAATAATTTGAAATTGGAATGTGACATTCTTTCATCCCACTAGAACAAAGGGATTTACTCTCTTTTTACTGGTTTTGTTTCTTCCTTTTCAGGCTGCTTCATTGTTACGTTATTGCTTAAAATCGGCAGTTTTATTTCTTCCTGTTTTCTGAAGTCAGATATATGTGCTTCTCATTTCAGCCAAAGAGAGTGCAGTGCTTAGAGTGTGTGCTCTAAGCAATATGAAACTCAGAGTTTTACGGTGAAGTAATTTTTCCTTTTCTCCCTGCATGCATCAGCTCTAAGGGTTAATCACTGGGATTTCTTATACAGGAGAAATAGCTCTACTTAATGCTTTCATTTTGCTTATAGAACTGAAATGGTCAGGCAGCACGAGGAATTGATGAGTGCTTGAATGAGATGTGAGAATGCTCATTATTATTTTCCTGAAGGAGTCCTGGAGCAAGCAATATTTATTTTGTGTTCCGGTGTAGAAATGGATTCTGCTCATTCCATCAAATCCATTTTGGCAGACTACGCCATGATAAGGGATTACTGGGGAGTATAAGTACTGTATGGTATTATCTGTACAATGCAGAGAAATATCCTTGTGATATTTTTGATTTTCCTTCTCCATGTGAGGCTGATGGACAAATGAGGAATCAGCATTATACCAGCATGGTTGACTCCTTACAATAGTTGCTCCTGACTCGTCATTCAGACATACCCACTAATTTTAAATATATATAATATATACATGTATATATAAAATCTTTCCTCTCTTCCTTTAAGACAGAGGTTTTACATATAAACTTCCACTTTACTGTGAAAGCTGTCATTTCACAATACTTAGTAACTCAGCAGTCGAATTTTTCATTTCTATTTCTAGTTCCACTAAAGAATAGGGACAGTCTTTTCTGAATCCTCAAGCTCTGAGTGGGAGATCTTCTCTAGAGACACCAGAGTAGGTGGCTTGGGCTTGTGTATTCCTGCAACGTATATAAAGTGACTGTGATTAAATCTGCCAGTGTTTGGTGAAATGCACATTCATTCCCTCAAAATTATGCTTGTGATCTTTGTTATTGCCCAGGCAAACCAAACTCATGCAGATCCCTCTCTGGACCCTATCTTTTATATAAGCAGTAGCACTGGAAACATTAAAAGATCAAAAGATGCACAGTTTCCTCCTCTTCTATAAAGAGATTGTGCCATTGGAGAAGGACTTTTTTTTAATACCAAAGACCTAAAGCTGTGTTGCATTTATTTATACTGTGCTTTATACTGTCCAGAAAAGCTCCCACGAAACTCATGGAATCAGTAAAATGAAACAGCAAAAAGGAATTAAACATTCAGCAAGGTTACAAGATGGTGAGCTGAGGCTAGCAGTCAAGTGACATCCATCAGGATCTGTCCAGAGTGGATCTGTCAAGGTGCAGCTGCAGGGCCCAAAAGTATGCATGCTGTCTTGGATATTGGGAATCAGTTACTAGAACTACAGAGGAGTAGGGTGGTTCTTCAGGGGTGGTTCTGCACTGAGAGCCCAAGGACACCACTTTACTGCTCAGTGTGACCATTTTTGAAAGCAGTGTTGGCATAGGTATGTTCTAGGTGAAGCAGCGTAGGAGGTGGAGCTGTTTAGGATTTCTAAGATGTTGCATTGATTTGCTTTACACTTGTGAGAAAGGAGTACCAGCTCCTTCACACTTGGAGAGCAGAACAAAATGAGCCCTTAATCAAAGACTTGGATCTGGCCTTTTGGGTCTCTTTTTTAGGTTTTGGGTTGTTTGGATTTTTTTCATTGAGTTTAGGGTTTTTTCCCCCTTTCTCCTTTATGAACACTAAATGTTCACCATCTTGATGGGCTTTATCTGTCATTACAGGTAACTTTCACTGTTCCAAATGTCCATTATCAGAAAAATCCTCTGCAAAGCTGCATTTTCTTCCCTGCAGAAGCAAAACTATTCCAAAACTAATTTTTTTTTTACAGACAAAAAATGTCAACAGCTGTTGGAGAGGATGCAGCCATGATCTAACAAAGAGGACAGGACCTCTGTAATCAAAAACATTTCCTCAAGCTGGAACTTATTAACATAAGGGATAAAGGGTGACAGTGCTAATGCTCGTTTAACATGATTTTTATTGGATGAATGTGATTCTCAAGAACCACCCATGGTGTAAAGATGTATGTTGTATAAACATACATTGTAGTAATTTGCTTTATGTAGCAGTAGAATTTACCAGATGATAAAGACATTCTGGAGTAACACTGTCAAAATTTTCTTCTGCTTCCTAAATTTATTCTAAAGATGGCCTACAGCCTAAGTACCTAAAAGCAGTACATTTAACAATACGGTGTTCATCTACCAGCTTTTGTGTGTTCTTAAAACACAACCTGAGGACCTGTTTCTTATCCCCACTCCCCTAAGAAATCCAGATTCCAGATTTGCATAAATTCTGTGCCTTCTGCTTCTGTATACTCTAGGGATTTGTTATTAAATTATTTTTAACATTCAAATTCTAGAAGTCTGGGCATGTTAATAGTGTATGAATTTTCCAAGTGGTCATCTACTACCCGTTTTTCTCCAAGGAAGGAGGAGAGAGTTAAGTTCAAGATTTATTGCAGCTGGACTGTAATCAAGCTGATGGGAATGTGGTGATAAGAGGCAAAGAATTTGAATTTATTACATTTTTCTTCCTTTCCTGCTGCTGAGTACTGCAGTAATTTCACTGAGCTCATGTGTCCTTTCTGGTCTCACTAAATAAATGCGTTAGAAAACCTCTCATATAAAGTTTCTAGTAAACTGTGACTGGGTAATGCAGTATCTCCCACCAGCCTTGTGTGCATGTTCAGTGCAAAGAGAAATGCCCAGAGTGTCTGGGTAGTGATGAAGAAGGATTTGGGAGACTCGTGGTCTGGGGGAGCAGTTCCCTGCACTTTCAGAAACTGACAGCAGCCTCTCCATGTCTGCCTCTGTGGCTCAGCCCTGCCTTGAGGGCTTGCTGCTGGAGGTGAAGAGTAATTTGTCCTGGTTTTTCTCACTCCCCTGAGGTTTCTGTGTAGTGCCAGATACTGTTCTGGCCAGGGTTATTATAGTGCTACCTGAATAACTGCCTGGTGGTAACAACTTTTCTTTGGCCATTGCCCAAAGCTGTGTGCAAACCACAATTAAGTGTGCCTGAATGATAAGATTCTCTGTGTCTTCATTTAGGAAACTAGCAAAAAACCTCATCCAAGTGCTGTAAAATTGGAAGAAAACTTCAAACCGTTGCAGGACAAGAAGAAGTATCGGCACAGACCCGAACCTCTCTTCATACCTCCTCCTTCCTTCAACCTCAGCATGTCCCACTCCGGTGCCACTCTGTACCAGAGCCAGCTTCGCTCTCCGCGCGTTCTGGGCGATCACCTGCTGGACCGCACACACGAGCTGCCACCCTACACTCCACCACCCATGCTCAGTCCCGTTCGGCAGGGCTCCGGCCTCTTCAGCAGTGTTCTCACTTCTCACAGCACATCCCATGCTCAGCTGCCACTTACCCCCCTGACACCCACTCCACGGGTGCTCCTGTGCCAGTCCAGTAAGTATGGCATTTACAGAGCAGCAGGACAAAGGAGAGACTGCTGTCCTCTCTTCCTGTGTCACCACGTTGAGGGGTTTTGTGTGTGCTCACATGCATGGCCAGTTCTCCTACCTCACACGAAAAGTCCATTTTAGTGGCAGTTTTGCCTTGGATTTTGCAAAGTTAAGGCATAAAGGAAATAGAGGAGCTTAATCTGCCAGTAAGGCTGTGATCATTCCATGTGGGCTGCCTCAAGAATGAACCACCTTGCCTCTCATTACATCTGGGCCTTGTGAAGTGGAAGAAAAAGACCTAGTTTAAGACATGGGGTTCACGTTAAGTATTTGTTGTTCAGTACTTCACAAGAAAAGTGTGTAATCACTCACAATCAGGGCAGTAGAAACCTCTGAAGTTCAGACATCTCTATTACCTGTAAAAATTTAGACTGTTTCTAAATATCGATAAGGGGTCGTTTTTGCATCATAGCCTCTGGAGTAATGTTGGTGTTAGTAGGGAGGTGGCAGTGCAGCCTGGGAGGGTCAGCAGCAGCAAAACAGCAATACTCAAATTCCAATCTCTGTTTCAGATAGTATTGATGGAAGTGTCATTCCAGTGACGCCTGGGCCTGGAGAACAGACTGTTGAACCGTAAGAAAAACAATATTTTTTGTCACCGCTTTTATAGATTAGCTCCAACCTAGAGCCCGTGGTCTGGAGTGTTTTGAAGCAGGCAGGAAGTATTCAGCTGCCTGAAATCATGTTGGGCTGGATGCATTTAATGTTTCTGTGGATGGTGGCTAAGGACATTTGGAGCAAAGTGGCTGTGGAAGATTTAGGTGTCATGGCTCAAAGTTAGTGATGGCTGGGAAGAGTGCTGTGAGGAAAACGTGCCAATCTAGTACTCTTGCATTTGTGTGTATATATATACATACATATATATATATATATATAAGAGTGGAGCTTTGGAGTGGTGGTGTTACCTGTTAGGTTCCTCAGGGCAAAGTGCACACAGGGTTGTCCCTCAGCAGTAATGGCTCTTTGTGCTCTCTGTTGAAGAGTACCATGCTCTGTGGAACAGAAATTTGCTGTTTCTGATGTCTAGCCTCTTTGCTAGTCATGCATACAAACAAGCTTGGGTTGTCCCTAAGGTACGATGTCTCAGTATGGCTTAAATTGCATATTGAAATTTTTGTTTTTCCCCAAGAGATCAGTTCTCTCTAGTATTCAAAATACTTATCCCACTGGGAGTAAAGCATTGCATAAAGCAATCTGACACAATTTCCTGCCACTTCAGTGCAATAAAAGTTTTGTTGGAAATAAAGTGAATGCTAATCTGACTTTTGTTATTCCTACACATTGTGTAGTTGAATACTTATTTATTTTTTCCTCTTTACAGGCGAATCAATATTGGGTCCAGGTTCCAGGCTGACATTCCCGAGCTGCAGGACAGATTGCTAATGGAGAATGATGTGCACAAGGCTACTTTGGTTTGGAAACCATGGCCAGAACTGGAGAACAAAGTCTTCCAACAAAGAGGTATAATGACTTGCTGTTTTAGAAGTTCCTACGTCAGCCTGTGCCTGTTGAAGAAAGAGGCATTGATTTCTTGTGTCTGTACTGAACAAAACGTTCAAGAGAATATTAATTGCTGAGCAAGAGACTAGAACTACATGGTTCAGGTTCAGAGCAACAGCATTATATTGGGAAGTGGCATTTAAAGGGAAGTCTGGATGATCTGTTTTCTGGCAGCCAAGGGGGAAGCCGGGAGGTTGGGTACTGAACTGCCTGGTAAAGGCAGAGGTCACAGCTGAGAGGCAGCTGATGGATCTTGGGCCTGTCCTGTGACCATAGTTGAGAGGAAATATGGCAGGCTTGGTGGATTCTACAGTCCTGAGCAGAATTTTTTCCTGCTTCTAACATGGTTCATTCTGTTTTGCCACCCTGGCTGGAACCTTCTTGGCACAGCAACATCACTGGTCCATGCAAGTCATTGCCTCACAGGCAGATCTCTGGCTCTGGAGTAGCCTGTCCCATCCCAAGGATGTGCTGTGTTACATCCTCTCCTCAGTGATCCTAAAACAAAGAGATGAGATGCTGAGGAAAAAAAATGTGGAAGAATCTGTTGCCCTGAACTATGTAGTCTTTGAGGGGCCTAACAGAATCCTTGGCTCCAGCTGTTTGACTGACAGGCTACTGTATTAGCAGTAAAATGTTGACTTGTTTCTGACAGTGGAAGACCTTTTAAATATGAGCTGTTCCAGTGTGTTACCTGGTGGAGGAACTAACTCAGAATACGCTTTGCACTCTCTCTTTGAAGCAAAAGGAGATATTATGGTAAGATAAAAAGCTGAAAGGGGAGATATGATCCTCTTCTGCAGATAAATTAGCATGCTTTATTAAATGGATTTAGATATGGTTATATAAAAAAGATTTCTGATTGATTTGAAATGATGCTTTAAACATCCTGTAACATTTTTGGGGAATGACTTTTCCCTTTATTCTCTAATAAATTTAAATTTCAAAGCAGTGCCTCTCTGAAGGCTTACTGTATATTTCATATAGATAAGATTACTTAGTTTATAGCCTTGGGGCTTTGAATGTCTCCCAGTGCTTGCTCCAGCCCTGATATTTCACAGGCTTTATATTTGGTCACAGAGAGCTTAGTCTTCCTCTAGCCCTCATAAAAAAGCCCCCTTTTTTTGGAGCGGCAATCACATCCACTTATTTGTTCAGAACTATGAGGTAATTGCACACAGTTCTTATATAAATAATGCATTTCAAATATTTGCATTAGTTTAGTGATGGGAATGTTATTAACTAAGGCAAAACATCCATTTTGCCCAGTGTTAGGGAAAGGCAAGGCCCCTTGTACCAGTTCCTGGAAAGCCAATATAAAACCAAATGCAACAAAACACGGGGCTGGAATGAGTCTCACTGGATTGGCTGATACAGTGGGTTTTAGCTTGTGTCCCACTTTCCTTAGGCTCTGTTAGCTGTATCTGAGGGGTCTGAGAATGTCAGGATGTGGAATTTGCTTTACAGAGAGTTTGCATTTTCAGAGGAAAAATTTTAGGGATCCATAAATCCTCTGTTTTCCTGATCTGAAGGACTATCAGCTATACTTGCAGTCATTCTTGACAGATGTTGACCTACACAGATATTCTAAAATATTTTATGCTATAAATATTAATGCTGTCAAACCAACTATTAAATATTAGTATTAATTAATACTATGAAGTCAAACACATACATGTATTTGTTTGTGGCAAGCAGAAGGGAGGGAATGAGCTGGAAGTTGCTAAGTAATAGCCACATTTGTGTTCATTAAGGCAGGACAGGTGCACATTAGGTGCTCTTCTGTGAGGTACAGTGTTAATGGGCCTTGGAGCAATTTGATGTGATTTTATATGACAGAAAAGAGAAAAGAGAGAAAATTAATTCATATCCTCATACCAAATAGTCTTCTAAATGCAGCTTTATGCCACAGCTGATTGCTTTTCCTAATTCTGTTTTTCCCTGCTTTTTCATTTAGGTTGCTCTTGAAAAGCTGCTGTTGAGAAAGCCAGTGAGACTGAAGTGTCATCCTTTGGCAAATTACCACTATGCTGGTAGGTTTCCTTGTGATCTTTCTATCTGTTACACAGTCCAAGCCTGGCTTCCCAGGCTGGAGCATGGGATCACGTTGCACTCTCTGCTGTCTGCTGCAGGGATGGCAGCATTTAATAGAGATGATACGGATGGTGCCAAGGGTTCTCCCACAGCTGTTTGTTGCAAGTTTAGCAGTTTTATACATGACTGACTATGTACAGAAGCTTTGCATCCATGTTGCTGTGTAGGATTCTATGGATTTAAAACTGCTTCGGATAATTATTTTTCTCTTTTAAACTGAAATTTAACAATTTCATCTCCTTTTAAAATTGCTGCTATTTGTAATTTATAATTTAGTATCATTAATGTCTTAATTTTCTGGTACATAAACAATCAGCCATCCTGCCTGCTTCTTCTGAGGTGAATGGTGCACAATAAATGAATATGATAATCCTGAGCACCCTTCCAAAGAGGCAGTGCTGTAACTCTTACTAGGATCTTAGTGCTGCTTACAGAGCCTCTGTGTGGGAATCTAGTCAAAAAAGTCTGGGTTGGTGACTTGTTTCATAAAATTCAGCAAGAACTGCATTGTGGTGTGAAACAGAAGTGAAATACAAATGTGATGTAAGTCACTGGAGTTCAGTTGTGTCACCTGAGCAGAGATGGCAGTGTCTCCTCTGCAGCCCCCCATGCTATTGTTAAATGCTTTGTAGTGGCTAACAAGTGCTGAGGCACAGAATAGGGTTTTACACAAGACATTTCAAACTTCATCTGAGTTCAGGCTCAATAGGAAATGAGCCAAGAGTCTTCTGTTGGTCAGTCAATCACAGTGTCAAAGGTCAGGTACTCACTTCAGTTACAGTCACTGTGCAAGGTAAGTACAGAAGCAGTCTACTTCCTGGCTGGAGCAGGCCACTGGAAAGACTTCCAGGTAACAAGGAGTCTTTGTAAAGCAACTCCTTAACCCCTTGGCCTGAGAACAAGAACAGAAATGTGTTTGATGGTGGCTGATACTGACAGTAAATAGGTTTTTGGTTTTGTCTGAGAGAAGTGCTTGGTGCCTGTGATAGCAGCTCTGTTGCAGTCCAAAGGGTGGACATGGTAATGGATGGAGAAGGACATCAGCCAGGAATTTTGATCAGGGTCATCTCTTGCCTAAAGAGATGACACCAAATCATATGTGTGAGACAGTTCAAGGGCTTGAGAGCAGGAAGATGAGGAGATACTCCGCAGCCTCTTCTTCATCAGTTAGCAATTTAATTAGCAGAGCAGATAAAAAATTGCTGCCTCTATGGCAGAGGAGGAACAGTCTCTACCAAAGCAACTTAACAGTGGTTTCAGAAAGAATTCATTGGGGTTCAGGGAGGAGCCACGAGACTGTTTTGTTTAATTTCACATAAGATGATTCTAATCCTTGGTAACTAGCACTGAGGCCTGTGGACACCTTTGAATCCCTGTTTCTTAAACAGGAAAGAAAGTTTGATTGTGCTTATCACAGCATGAAATAAAATCTCACCAGCCTGGATTTAAGTGCCATAAAATAACAACACAAAGCACTACTTTCCTAATGCTCTTACATGCAACATGTGACTGTAACTTTATTGACAGCACTGCTGTGGCACTGTGCAGCAGCTCTTGAATAAGTTTATTTCTGATTGATAATCAGCCACTCGAGGCATATGAGAATTTTTCACAATCTAGTGCATGAATAGCTTTAATATGACTTCAAGTGGCATCATTTTGGGATAACTTCATGTTTTCTGCTCCATACTCAAAAATCACGGCTCTCAGGCTTGCCACATTTAAAGATGGAATACAATGAAACAGAGCGTGCCACTTACTCATGAGAATTAACTCATCAGAGTACCCCAAACAACAGATACCCAAACTCATCCTTAGCATTGCCTTTGAATGAGCATGCAGGCAAATGGGTCACCTTTGAAACTTGTGAAGGAAGCCCTTGTAAAGCTTGAGGATTTTCTGTTGTGTGCCAAGAGAGCTGGACATGCTGAACCAGGGCTCCTTGGAAGAACACCCTAATCTCTGTCCTAAGACTTTGCCATCTGTCAGGATGGTGTTTTAGGAAGAGAGAGGGAGCACCTACCTAATACAAGAGGGGCACTGTTGCAAACACTTGAATTGTTCTCCTTTAAACAGTGGAGGTCTGAGGTTCTGCAGTGAGAAATGCAGGAGAGGTGGTCTCTGACACAGGGCACTTCAGGCATTCTGGAAGCTTCTTGTACATGCTGTGACAGGATTGTGGTCAGACCCAGCATATGTTGTATGTAGTGGCTTTCAGCTCCCTCTCCTTGGGGCTCCCTGGGTGTACATGTAGCCCCCTTGAAACCCACAAGTTGGGCCCAAAGCACACAGATGAGAAGAAGCTATTTAATGTCAGTTAATCAGTGCAAAAAACAGTATGGCAGGTAAAACAAAATGTAGAATAAATATCTAAACATATAGATCAGCTTTAAAATTTAATCTGTATTCTAAAGCCCCAAATTCTTTTTGCTGCATTGCAGATCTCTCTCTATGCACGTTCTCTATATCTCCCTCAAGCTAACAAGAGCAAAAGTGGTTTCCCAGCAACCAGAGTTAAAAACAGCTTTTCTTCTGTTTCTTTTCCTACACAGGATTTATTCTATTAATTAGGTTACTTCCAATTAACCCGCATAATCTTATAAGGGTCTCTGCTAATACCACAGCTATTGGGGAAAGTATGCAAGGCCCAAATTCTCCATAGGTACACAAGAAAATTAGTTCATGGAAGTGATTCTATGTTATTTTTATTGTGTTGTCTTTTTTGGAGGGTGGGGTAGAGGCAGGAGAGCAGAATGACTGGAAAAAAAGAAAATCTCTCCTGGTGTTCTCATGCTTTTTAAAGTTACGTTTTGGCATAATAGAGTGGCCTCCTGGACTGCATGAGTGCATTTACCCCTGCACAAAGGGAGGGTAAATGCAAATGACTGACAACTTGTGTAAGAAGAGAATGATGCTGGTTCAGGGTGGGAAAAGATGGAAAGGCAGTGTGTCAGCAGAAAGATCTCTGGGTGATAACAGAATAAGTAAAACTTGTGGCTTGAAGCCAGTGCCTTTCTCTGATGCTTAAGAGAGCTTTAAGTGTAAATCTCTGTGGAAAAAACTAATGCATGCTTATATCCAGTACTGGAAGAGCCTATAGAAAACAGGTTGCAGAAAAGTTAATTTTGTAGTTTTCAGCATATAAAGGAGTGATGAGATACCTGCTCTGAGCTTGTAAGCCTGGGAGCCAATGCTGAAAAACAAAACATTTGCAGTTAATAACATTGCTATTTTATTTTAGACAAAAGTAACTTGTAGAGTTCAATACCATGCTTGGTGCCAAGACCCAAGTTAATTGATATTGGTGCAGAAGCAAGCATTTCTATGGGGAGTAGTAACAGGGACAGGAATATTTGGGATTTCTTTTCATTAAAGCTTTAGATGTTTCATAAATTCTCAGTCTGAAGTAGAATCTTCTTATAGTGTAAGTCATTTCAAAGGCATCCACTTCATAACTTCTTGCATATCCTTCCTTTAATGTATGTAACGCTGCTTTGATGCATCAGAGCAATCCTGTGCTCCTTCTGTTTGACTAATACTGAGAAAGCATAAATTCAGTTCGATTTAAGTGTTGATTTCACATTTTCAGGGGCAGTTAGGCCAGAGGACCAAACACAGAATAACAATATTTGGAATTTTTATATACAGTTTTCATTAAATGATAAAAAACACTTTGTGCATATTGCACATTGCTACAGTTTCTACCTGCTTGTGACCTCTGCCACAGAGGATTTAAATGTCTTATCCCAAACCATGGAAGTGAAGAGCTGCAAAAGGATCTTACAAAAGGAGAACAAAAGGAGATTTGAACTTCTGTGTCATCAAATGTAAGGTGGCATACATGGGAATAAACAATTCAAGCCTTACATAGGAAATTATGAGCTCTGTGGTGGTACTTCTCAACTAGAATGAAAGTTTGGGATTGTAATGCTAGTTCTAAGAAAGTAGCAGCTGTATTTTGCAACAGCTAAAATAATAGTCAAGTGTTAAGAGGATAGAAAACATGGTGATGCCAGTGTGAAAGTCTAGACTTTATGTGTACTTCTGTGTGCCTTTCTGTTCCTCTTGTCTTTATAGGAATGTTTTAGTACTGGAAAAGGTTCAGAGGGGGACAGGAATAATGATCAAAGATTTGGGAGTGATAGAAATGGCACACAGTTCTGAATAGCATGGAGGTGATGGTCAAGGTTGGGTTCACTTTCTCCTCCACTTGAAGAATGAAGGGTCACCCAGGGAAGTTACTTGGGGCCAGGAAACAAAAAAAAGAGGTGGCTCTTCATGCAGAGTGTCCACTGATCTGTGAAACTCCTTGGCGAAGGATGTTTTGGGTATGAGAAGTTTAATTGACTGAAAGGAGGAGTGGCTCAGCACTTACAAGGGTAGTTACTAAATAAGCAAATTGTAACAGACTCAGGAAATCCCCTGTGCCCAACATGGTCAGAGGTTAGGAAAAATTAGGGAGAGGCATTGTATTTGCTTGCCCTGATCTTACTGTTTCCTAGGCAACTGCCTGTCACCACTGCTGGAGACCAAATCCTGGTTAGATGGACTTTCGGTCTGAGTCAGTACAGCCATGCTTGTGGGTAGCAGCAATCACTCATATGTGCTTGAGACTTCCTGGTTCTTGTTTCAGATATGGCATCAACATAAAGGTGGTGAGTTTTTATAATTCATAAGGATTTCACGTTCTTTTTTAAGGCTCTGACAAATGGACGCATCAAGAAAGGAGACTGTTCAAAGAGGCATTGTCCACCTACAGCAAAGATTTCATATTTGTACAGAAAATGGTAAGGTTATTTTTGTTCTGTCAATTGCTGGTGGGTTTTTTTTCCTTTTGCTCTATTCTGTTCCTCTTCATTTTCCCTCCAGTGCCAGACCAGGTGCCTGATAGCAGGCATACAGGCAGCAGTGGTTACAAGAGCACTGATAGGAGTGGTATATTCATTGGGTGTACCTGTGCATTAGATACCAGTAAAAAACAGTTACAAATAAATAAAAGTTGTTCCTCCTGTTATTACATGAAAGTTTTCACACCTGGAATCCAAGTCATGGCATTTTATATGTGGGACAAGTATGGTTTTCTATTAATAGTCTTGATGTTCTCTGGCAGTTTGTTACAAAGTACCAGAGTCACTGGCATTGAGCCTGGTGCCAGAAAGGGTTGAAACCTATTAATTAAGAGAAAACATGTTTGGGCTTACTTTTCATGTTCTGCCGCAAAGCAGAAAAGACAAGGTTATAAATCTCAGGGCACAATACCCTACTTGTTAGCTCAAATGTTGAAAAATATGTGGGTTTATGGGAGTCAAGCCTTAATTCCTACATTTCTCAGTGGTGCCATGTGTAGTGCCACTGTACAACTGAGCAACAAGAGTGCATTCTGAGTCATTTTCTGTCTGGAGTTTAGAGAATCCCAGAGAAATCTACTGAAGTTGAACAAGTCAGTGCAAATTTGGCTGAAAAAAATTATAAAATAATTACAAGAGTATTCCTGTGTAGTCAAACTGCCTTTTTTTTTTTTCCTCCATTTGAATGTTTGAGGAATAAAGCCTTCCTCTTGTAATATATTAAAATTGTGTTGAATGAAAGCAAGAAATTAAGACTGGACTATTTCTTCAATTCCTTAACTACAGGTTAAGTCTAAGACAGTTGCACAATGTGTGGAATACTACTATACCTGGAAGAAAATCTTGCGTTTGGGACGGAAACACAGAACGCGTTTAGAGAAGAAAAGAGACGAATGCTTGGTAAGTCTAAAAGAAGATGAGAAAGTTCATCACTTGGTAATTTTTTGTTTGTCCTGTTTTGAGGAGGAGGTTGAATTAAGTCACATAGGTATCTTCCAAGAGAAATTATTCCATAATTCTAAATTATGTTCTGTGTGAACATTTTGTGACCTCAGCTACACCAAGATTTGTGTGGCTGGACTGCAACCAGATAAAAGTGCATTACCTAACTGTAGTCCAGGGAAACCTCTGTAAATTATGCCTGTGCCTATGTGTGTTTCTAAAGGCTGCTCTAACATTCCAGTACAAATACGACTTGGGATGTGTTGGTTTGTGGGTTGGGGATTTTTTGGTTGGTTGTTTTGGGGTTTTGTTAAAGTAAGTTGACTACAAGTACAGTGTACATGGCCTCTCTAATGGCAGGAGGGCAGCACTGTGCCTGGCATTTGTAGATCTCCGGAACCACAGCTCTGTAATACATGGAGGCTGTCTTGAGCACTGCAGAGAAGCTTTATGTGCTGTAGCTTATCCATTAGGGGTGGTAGCTCCAGTAAGACCAGAAGTCCATTCAGGATGGGGAGAAATACTGATACTGGGAAGCACACTTGACTAAACTACTTGCTGTTTCAGAACTCTGTATCCAGTGCTGTCTATCTTTGACCATATTTCTAGTGTTCCTTAAATGCACTGTCTGTTTTAGACAAGTGGAGAAGAGGAAGTGTTAGAAGAAGATGAGGAGATCGAAGACGACAGAAAGGAAGAAAGGGAAATGCAGAAGTCACCTGACCCACCAGCAATCTCTCTTGTTGGACCCATAGATCTACCTGCCGTTCAGGGTCTTTCACTGTCTTCATCCTCCTTCATCTGTGAAATGCCAAACTGTGGCGCTGTACGTGTGTTTGGTATATTTAAGGGGGAGAGGGTGGTGATGGTGGTCGTATGTGTAAACTACTGACTTGTGATTTTGACTGCTTTTAATTCCCACCCCACACAATATAAGCAGTTTGAACTGTACAGAAAATTCTGATGTATCAGTTAGAAATACTATATGGTAGCAGCTCCAATTAGGTTACACAACTTTAATAATAGGATAGCTCACTGCTTTGTTTTATTGTGACTATCCTCAACGATAGTGGGATATTGCTGAAAACAAGCACCCTTTGAGCGAGTAGATGGTGCATTTAGAGGTGTATACTTGTTCTGTTGTGATATGCATTCAGCATCCTACCTTCTGCAGTTCCAGTATTGTGATTTCCCGGGGTTTATTTTTTTGTGTGTGTGTTGTTTTTTTTTCCTCCTCCCCACCACCCTGCTCCCTGCCAGGTGTTCAGTTCCCGACAAGCGCTGAATGGCCACGCTCGCATTCACGGAGGTACGAACCAGGTGACGAGGACACGCTGCCCCATTCCCGGCACCAAGCAGAAATCTGGTACGCAGAGCGGATACTGCTCCATCAAGAGCTCACCTGCCCACAGCACAACAAGCGGCGAGACCGACCCAACGACAATTTTTCCTTGCAAGGAGTGTGGCAAGTAAGTGTGACTGTCTGCAGTGCAGCATCGCCTTTGCCTGTTGAGATTCCACATCAGCAGTGCTGTGAAAAAACTCTGTATTTTGCTCTGTCTTGAAAGAAGCTTTCCCCTTAGATGATGCGTGCTCTTACCAAAACTGTCAGAGATAGGTTTGCATGACATTTTGGATGCCCCCTGCAGTATTTACTCCTGACATTCCAGCTTCCTGCTTCATCACAGACTTGGATGTGGCAGTGGGCAACATTTTCTGTGTTTCTGTGCTTGAGTTTGTCCATCCTGATGTGGTAATCCTTCACTTTTTCCCCATTATGCAAGATGGTTGTGAAACTGGTAGAGGGAAAATTAGGATGTGCATAGATACTGAAGCAGGTGTGGGAGCTACAAACTACCTCCGGCAAAATCAGAGTAGGCCATTTTGGTACCATTGGGATGTATAAATCTGGTAATGTGTCCCTGAAATTCGCACCATGGCATTGCAGACTTCACTGACTTCTATTTCAGGACAAGGAAGCAAATGTACTGATAAGTTGTTGAGTCTTTTTTGGCTCATTTCATCAAAAGCAGTGCATTTCAATCTGATTTTTTTTTTCCTTTAAAATTTAGGGTCTTCTTCAAAATCAAAAGCCGCAACGCTCATATGAAGACTCACAGACAACAAGAAGAACAGCAAAGGCAGAAAGCTCAGAAAGCTGCTGTGGCAGCAGAGATGGCAGCCACTATTGCAAGAACTACTGGGCCAGCTGGGCATAGTTTGATCCCTCTGGATCACATGAGTTTGGTTAAACATGTTGAAAATGTTGGTGACATTGATGATGATGTTGTTCCGGATCTCGGTGATGTCATGGAAGAGAATGAAGTGATGGATGCTGACCTTTTACTGGATGATGAAGATCCAGATCTACTGCAGGATGATGCTGAGTTGTAAATAAAGTTGTTTGATAGACAGCTACTGAGCACACCCTGAATGGATCAATCAGGAAACCTGGACTGCTTGTTTATTCCCACTGATTGTAAACTACCTGTTGAAAATTATAATTCTTTTATCCAGGTCTAGAAAAAAAAATCTGCTTTTTTCCCTTTTTTTTTTATTAATTTGTGTTTTGGGGGAAGAAATAAATAATTGGTACAAATATTCTTATAAGGTGTTTTTATCTGAGCTCTTTTTGCTGATAACTTCTAAGGCCACTAATTACAGAAGTTCATGGTTCTGCTATCAGTTCCTACCAGATGGTCCTGGTAGAATCTTTAGTCTTTAACTCTTCCAAGTTTCATTTTACCCCAATTACAAGAATAAATTTCACACACTTCTGATGAAACTTTTTTTTTTTTGCCTACACTGGATCATTTCCAGCATCTTCTAGAGAGTAAATGTCATCTCTCTTAAAGATATGATTACATTATTTGTCTTTGTGCTGCCATTTCAAGCGAGATGGAGGAAAAAAAAAATCTGGTTTAACTGTGAAAGAGTTAGTAATATTGCAGTTCATTTTCAGTTCTGTCTTGGTTACACAGGACACTTTAGACCTTCCATTTTAGCAAGGTTTTGATCTGCTGATTTTAAAATGACCTAATTTCAAGGATTGAAGAAGGAAAATGATTGTTCTGTGGTTCACATCCTCTGATGGGAACACTGAATCAGGAATACTGCCTTGGTAATCAGATTGCACTGGAAATATTGTCCCGTGACAATAAATCACACTGTGGAATAGCCATCTCGGTGGTTTTAGGGGAGCGTGTGCTTGAGCAATGCTGCTCTCTCACCAGGCAAACACAGGGAAGCATTCTTGCCACTGGAAGAGACTGATATGCTTTCAGCACTTAGGTATAATGTGTTATTCTTGTGCCATTTTCAGTCCTCTACATTACATCAAATTCAGCTGTTGTTTATTTATTATAAACATGCTGCAAAGGTGAGTTGGTGTTGCTGTTTAATGACCATTTCTCCTCCCTTAGGTTCGGATCTACAAGCTGGGCACCTGACACAGTTTATATAAATTTAGATTTGGTTCTCTGATTAAACAGGATATTGAAAGAATTGTACGTTGCAGAATAAAACAATGAAGGAAGAAATGGAGTTAGGTTGAGTGGACCTTTAACTGCAGAATACAAATGCTGATTGCAGAGCTTTCACAGGCAGCAACACTGATTTTCTTGTGAATTTTGCACAGTAGACGAGTATTGTTAACTTTATAAAATATTTTATAAGACTTATTTCAGATCTTCCAGGCTTCAGGTTTGTTTGGGATTTTTTTATGGGTTGGGTTTTATTTTACTGGGTTCTTTTGCCATATTCCTAATATCATCACCAGAATCTGAGGGATGGTGGGTCTTATTTTCTACTCGTTATCCTTGTTTAACTATGCAAAATGAGCGTAAATCACGGCACTTTTGTAGGAGTCACCGGACCACGCAAGTTCAGAACCAGTGGGACCTACAGACAGAGAGAGGTGCCTTCTCTGTCAAAGCCAAATATGTGAAGCCAAATGACCTCAAGTTTCTACTTAAGGTCGAATGTTCAGATACTAAAGAACAACCCTTCAGGAGAATGGAAATAACTTCTCTGTTTCCGGTTAGTGAAGTTCCTGTGTACATAGTTGTTTTGATGTTTGGGGGGGGTTTCCAGAGTTTTGGCAGTAGGATTTGACCAGGGGGTGGAATTTCACTCCTGTCACATAAGGGGAGATGTTCTCCCTCATTGTACCCCTGAGCTTCAGGAGATCAGGCAGCAGCAGCTTTTTGTTTCCCAACCCGCCATTCAGCACATTCCCCAGCAGATCCTGTCCATGCTGTGACATTTTATTTTACAAGGGCCATAAGCAACGCAGGTTCAGCAGACTGGGTGCTCACCACCAGTGAGACCCACTGACTAAAAATCTCACAGAAAAGGGCAAGTCTTCGTGGTTTGCTAAGTGGAGGCTTTTGCAAGCATTAAAACGTGTTGGCTTTCAGGAGCCTGTGTTAGAAACAGCCCAGCAGAGTCTACACTTCCTTTTGTATAATTTTGAACTTTTAAGGATCTTTGTGAGAAAGGCTCTACACTGGAAAATGGACAGGTTTTCAGGTTCCTGGTGGTTAAAAACTGTTTAAGCAAAATGATGACTGAAATCAGAGTTCTGCATGAAGAACTGAGTGAAATACAGTACAAACTTAGGGGCTTGATTCTGAAGATCAGCTCTGTATTAAAGAATCTACAGTGGCACTTTTTTAGTAACAATTGGGCAGGACCTGTGCTAAGCTTAGAATCTATAAATACATATACATACATATATGCCTGGTTAAGTAACATTAATTGGGTGCTGTTTTATTGTACAGCCAAGAATATAATAGAACAACAATAACCAAAGAAGTTATTCATAAAGGAAAAAAAAAAAAAAAAAAAAAGAAATGCACATTTCCTTAAGCAGTACATGATTTAGGCCTCAAACATTGACTTCGTCATTATTAAGTGTTGCACTGGCTGATGTTAAATGTGCTGTTCTGCCTATTTGTACGTGAGTTGAACATAGTTTTGTTTCAGAAAACTTTTTTCTTGCCGATGGTTGATGATGGAAAACTATTCAATATTGGATCTAGTCCTCTTTGATAAAACCTGTACATACAGAAAACATATTTTATGAGAAAAATCTTATTTTCAATATTTAACTGTTATTTTATTAGAAGATGGTTGTGTAAATATTTTAGGCGTTCTAGTGTAAAAAGCGGACTGTAATTTTAGGTGGCAGAGGAAGTAACAAAATAAAAAAAATATATACATTTGATAGAGCTTGTGATCTATGCTGGTTTCAGGTTCCCGTTAGCATTTGACTTGCACAGCTTAATTTCAGGTTAATCTCACTCCACACTGCCTACCTTGTTGTGTGTATTTAGTGGCATAAATTAGTACTTATCTCCCCGCCCCCTTGACAGATTCGGTACCGATCAGAAGCTGTGTTGTATTATTAACCGCTATTTGTATGTGTAAAAAGAAAGGGGTTTGTTTATATGCCATTTCCAGTCATTTTTCTATTTCGGTAAAATACACTCGAATGGGTTTTGCTCTAACGGGCTTGTGTCCTTTAAAATATTTTTAAGAGCGGGGAGAAGGTTGAAAACTAGGGTTCGTGTAATTGGTTTGGTTTTGGTTTGGTTTTTTTCCAAGGATTCCTAGAGAACAGGACGGGGAGCGCCTGGCAGGGGACCGGGAAGCGGCTGAGGGGGAGCCGCTGCCCCGCCGGTGCCGCCCTGAGGCAGCGCTCGGGGGAGGCGGGAAGCGGGGTGGGGGAGCCGAGTTGGGGCCTCGTAGGGCTCCTGCGGCGCCATGCGAGTTCCCAGCCGGCCGCGGCACCCCGAGCACTGCCCCTCGGCCCGACCGCCCCAGCGGGGGAAGGAGGAGCGGGGGCGGCCGCGCTTCTCCTTCCGGGCGAGGCAGCGCGGGCCGGGGCGGAGCCAAGATGGCGGCGGGGTGGCTGTGGCGGCGGCTGTGCCAGGTGCGGTGTGTGGCGGGAGAGGGAACGCCGTACCCCCCCGTACTCCCCTCCTTTTCCTCAGCGTCTGCATTCCTGAGGGCAGCGGGAAAAGGGGACAAGGTGGCAAGGGCTGTCCTTCGGGCTGCGGGAGGGTTGGGGCCGTGCAGCGTGGGGCTGTGTCTCCGCACGCCATCATCGCCTGGCGGGTCCTCAGAGCTGTTCCCTGCAGTTCTGCGGTTTTCCCGCAGTTCGTCCTGGTGGAAGGGATAGCGAAGAATAGGGGACTTGGATGTGGAAGCCATGTGCTAGGCGAGTTTCTAGTCTCAAAAGTTTCAAAGCTTGGAAGTTACATGGTAAAATAATAGGAAAGCATTTTGCACTGACGGTATTTGCTAGTTAGGGCTTAAAAACAGTGATTGCTTTCTCTCAAATTGAGAAAATTGGATTTTTTTAAGCCCTAAACTCTCTTCTATGTATGCAGTGCGTTCTGGGCTTGTTTTTCATGTGTCTGTCTCCCCCTGAGAGGCTCTCGGCCAAACAAAATTAAGGCCATTTTGCACTAGGAGAGGGATAATTATGTTTTGTGAAAGTCTTGGTTCTGTTGTGTTGCGGTCCTTGAGTGTCATTTCCATCTCCCATAATGGCCATAAAAGCACATCATTAAATAAGACTATTAACAATTTCCTGCCCACTGAACGCCATATCTACCACCTGAAGTATTTGGTGTATCATTTTGTCAAATTTGCATAGAACACCTTTAATTTAATGTTACAAAAACTTTTTACTTGATGCATATTTGCTCAGTTAGTAACAAAAGGACATGGCATGTAGTAGGAATAATATGCACAACCATAGAATATTGGAAAGGCTGCAGACTTGGGATAGAACTCTGCTGCTTCATCAGGTTTCGTTTTATTCGTTTTTGTTGCATGAAGACTGAAATTTTTGTATCTAAAACCACATAACACATTGCACCATGAGTGCATATATATCTTTGCATGCAAACGATAAATCCTTATAACCAGGTCAAGCAGTTATAAAGTAAAAGATTACATAGCATAGACTGCATAAGCAGATGCATAAAAAAGCCCAAAACAGATTAAAAATTCATTTATGATTACAGTTAATAGCCTTACATTTGTCATCTGGGGTCAGATTCTGTGTCGTGTACTTGCACAAACAGCTTAAGCCCTGCACTGAATAGTCTTTTATGCTCATGGGCCTGTCTGCTTCCTGAAGTGGTGTCGGATGATGGTTACTGTACTCCACATTGGCACTGAATGGCTGGAAGGAAGGCGGCATTCTGACTTCAGGGAGAGAGAACTGAGGTGCAAATGTCAGCATAATTTTGTCATAGAATCATAGGCCTGGGTTGGAAGGGGCCATAATGACCATCTATTTCCAACCCCTGCCATGGGCAGGGGCACCTTCTGCTAGATTAGGTTGCTCAGAGCCCCATCCAACCTGGCCTTGAACACTGCCAGGGATGGGGCATCCACAGCGTCTCTGGGCAGCCTGTTCCAGTGCCTCACTACCCTCACAGTCATGAATTGTTTGCTAATATCTAATCTACCCCTACCCTCTTTCAGTTTGAAGCCATTCCCCCCTGCCTTGTGGTCTTGTCCCTCTATTTTATTGTTTGTCATTAGACAATTACTATCTAATCACTACTTTTAGGTTTAAGGCTCAGGTAGTTCCCAAAATAAATTTTGAAACTTTCTGAGTGCTTATCAACTACAGTGGCAAATATTCAGTGCTCCTGAAATTGCCTATTTTGTTATGCACTTTAAGAATGCAACAGTAGTGCTCTGTGAAGGTCTGGATTTGAAAGGATTGCTTAAGGGGAGACATTTGTACCATAGTCAGCTTTGTAAACAGAAATCTCCCCTGCCTCTTCCTGCAGTGCTCTTTATTGGAAGCAGCATTTGTAGGATGAATTGCAACTGAGGCAGAATTACTTCAGAAAACAGCTTTGCTCACTGCTGATGGATAATGAATGTGTGATGCGTACTGGAAAAGGTTAGGGACCTAGTACCATCATAGTCAGTTATGCAACTGCAGTGAGATTACCTGAAAATGTGTAAAGTCCGGCTGTTTTCTGATGATTTGATTAGACAGTCACCTGCATAACTCCTGGGTGGGGAATCTGTCTTCTCTCTTAAAGCTATGACTCCAGCACATGTCAGAAAAGAGCATCAAGGGGCAAGATAAGTAACTGATTAGGCTTCAGCATTCTGCTGCAGCCCTGAAGTTCTCTTAAGTGAGAGTTCCTTTCCTGCCCCCCTCAAGTAGTCTGTAACTTTATCAAAATAAGAATTAGTGGAAGGAAGCTAGAAGCCACATCATGTTCAGAAGGGAACAATTATTCTAGTGTGAAAGATAGTAGTGTTACATGATTAACAACTGTATTCGTTTTCTAACACAGAAAATTGTGTTATCTTTTAAACATGGTTCATTTACTTGTAAGAAGTATTTTTATTTAAATGGTCTCTTCAAAAGAACAAGTGTTCAAAATCACAAGAAACTTTTTTTCTGAAAAAACAGTAGATTTACAGTTAAATTCACAGACTAAATTTTTGTATTTATAGGATACTGTTTTCAGGTGCTTTTTAAAGTGCTTCTTAGGTTTGTCACTTGACAAAACTTACATGTAGTGTACCATGAAAGTAAAACCAAAGAGAAAATATTATTGTGTACAGAAACGGCATCTGATGCCACAAAAATACATTTTTCTGTTAAAAATATGCTTTGTAATTGCTATTCAGGTGCCTCAGTACCAAGTGCATACTGTTACTGTGCTCTTAACGTGCTTCTCTCTTCAGGTGCTATTGTATATTGAAATACATTTCCATGCTCCTGTTTTCCTGTGTTTTCCAATGCAGCAGACTTCCTAGTTTGTCAAATCAGTGCCTAGGAATGTGCTGTGCTTTGGTGTGCAAAAAAGTAATCTTTAATAAACCTGTATTAACTGGTTGCTTTCTGCTTTGGGGAAAAACCCCACAACATGACCTATCTGTTTTATACAGGGATCAGCTTTTCCTGTCAGTTATGCAAGAAGAATGGTGCAAAAGCAGTATTTTCTTCCGTAAGTGTAACAGCCCCTCCTCCTTCCTCTGCTCCTCCATACTCCCTGAAAAAATAAAATCCAGCTTTAACAACTCATTTTATGCTTTCCCCATGACTGTATTTCTAGGAGCTCCAACTTGATGGGAGCACGGCTGGCTGGATCCCATGGTGATACACAGGAGAAAAAGGCTAATCCTTTGGTGAGTGTTCTGTGACAGAGTATTTTGTGTATTATCTTAGTAATAAAGAGGACATCCAGAAAAACTTGAATTCTTTTCTTGCAGCTTTTTGAAGGTCTGTCTTAGTGATGTCAAATTCATCACAGACAGAGAAATAATTTAGATTATTGGTATTTGAGATCTTCTGGGTTGTTTTTTTTTCCCAACAAGATTTCTGTGGCTCACAGCTGCCTCTCAGTAACTTTCCCTCTTTTCTGTGCAGCTGTAGCTCTATGAAATACCAACTTTTTGGTCATATTCAGTTCAGTGCCTGCGGCAGCCTAGCAGCTTTTTGACAGGGGCTTCAGAAACATCTGACAGGCAGTATTAGCTCTACAGTGCTGATCCAGCCTTCCTGCTGTGCCTGGTACATGCTGGGTTTCGTGTGCTGAACTGCCTAGGAGTGAACCTCGGGGAAAATCAGCACTTCTGCACTCATTAAGGCTCTTCAAGTTGATCAGCATGCCCAGACCATCAGAAATTGAAGCTCAGCTGAAAGTCATAAACTTGCACTTGTACAAACATGAAGGGTAATACACTTGGGGAAGACTACTGTGTTTAAAGTAGTCTTCGAGCTGACTTAGTAAAGTGAGAGTTCTGGTTGCTGTCTATAATGTTCTATTTATTTTCCATACCCAAGCAAGCTCTTGCGTCTTAGCCCACTGCTGTATAAATTACAAATATTGCTCCAGACTTGCTTCAACAATGAGTTTTGTTCTTGCTGTTGTTAGTGTTGTCCTCCTTATATCTAACTGGCATTCCTTTTTTGGATGAAGAAATTTTACCTAAATGTTCAGAAGTTAGCTATCTCTTCACACTTTGCCTTTGCTGGTAGAGTGAGACCTGTCAGTCAAGGTAATACAGTCAAACTCTTAGATAAACTAGAATAAGCAGCTCAACAGGTGGTGGGGTGTTTTTGCTCTTTTACAAATGGGGCGTGCAGGCTAAGGAAATATGCAATGCATGCATTAATGAAGGAGAACATGGTGTGGTAACTCTTGTCCTTTCTTTAAAAATGCAGGTATCTATTTCAGATGAGCCAGAAACACTGTACAAGAGGTTGTCCATTTTAGTTAAAGGCCATGATAAAGCTGTGTTGGACAGCTATGAATATTTTGCAGTGCTTGCAGCTAAAGAACTTGGCATCTGTGTTGAAAAAGTGTAAGTAACTGATCTCTCGAGTGATACAGAGTGAGAAGCTTCTTCTGTCATCTCCTGTAATTCAGGTCCTCTGCTTGGAAGTATTATTTTTTAAAAGAAATGGCTATAATCTGACTTTTTTTTCTCAGATTATAGATCTAACACTTCTTTGATGGCAGGGTGGTGACAAGAAAGCAGCAGCAGTTCTGCACTCAGCACTGCCATAGTGGAAGTGCTTTTTATCTGCATGAAGGATACTGGCAGTACTTTCAGTACAGCTGTCGGTGCTGCAGCTGCCCTGACCTAGTGCTGGTTAAAACCTGAGTGTTAACCATGCCCATGTGAGTTAATAACAAACTGTACCAGTGTTTCATATTTCCTTGTAGATCTTCTAAGTGTCAAAACCAGAGATTTCGGCACAGTTTTTCAGATAAACTTATGTTATCATCCTTTATATAACATGAACATTTCTTTTTCTTCTTTGCTCAGAGATAACCCCCCAAAGACAATAGAACGATTTACACTTCTCAAATCTGTACACATTTACAAGAAGCACAGAGTTCAGTACGAAATGAGAACACATTACTTGTGTTTAGAGGTAAGAAAGGAGGAAACAAAATTGTTCTAAGTGCACAATTCAAAGATTACTACATGCTAATGCACAAATGAAAATGTTTTGGTGAGGAGAATGCAGGATAATACTGGAAAACAACTGACCTAGTTACATAAAATGCAACATGAGTTATTCTGAATCCACAGCCTACATAATTTTTAGACAAAAAAGTTTATTTTTACCATCATCTTAACAGCTGAAAGAATGACTAAGGAAAGTAAGAATTGAGGGTGACCTTTATGTGTGTTACGCTCTTGGTTTCCAAAAATCATTGGGATGAGAGTTTTCTCAGGAAAGGAAGAAGATGCAGCTACATCATTGGCATTGCCAGTCACTAAGGGTTCTGCTTTCTGTGAATTGGTCTTTTGAGCAGACATACTTCTGTCCTATGCAGCATCATGTGGCAAACTAAAACTGCATGTAGGAAATAGAAGAAAGGAAGCATAGACAAACCACCAGCTCTGTGGCCGATGACACAGACATCTGCACGGTTTAGAATGCAGCTGTGGTTGACTTTCTTAGAAGAAAGGTTTAGTGCCAGCGTTTTGTGGCTCCTGGGTGTCTTAGTGTATATTTGCACAGTGCTTAGCAAAATGGGACCTCAAGTCCCCTGACATGAGAGCAGTGTAAGTGGCTGCCCGCAGACCATAAGCACTATTTTTGCCTTCCAGGAAAAACTAAAAGATCAGTAATTGAGTGGAAGCAGGAGAAACTAAAAAATCAGTATTTCAGTGGAACTCTGGAGTTGCAGGATTTATAACAGGCTTCAACTCTGGGAGTGTAGAAAAGCTGGGGGTTCTTGTATAATCTTACATAATTCATGTAATTAATTTTATCTGGTACCTGCAGTGTTAAGATCCACCACTTCCAGCATAATCAATGCATGTGCTCCCAGGCAGCATGTGCAGTTCTGCAGGGTGAAGTAACCCCTTTATACTTGCATGAGGGCTGAGTACAGATGAACTGCTTCTGTTCAGAATATTATTATGGAAACTGGATTCCTGTAAGATGTTTGGTCCCCTAGCAAGGGCTAAAGAAGCTAGGGCAAATTGTTAAATTATTATTCTCTTTGAAGTATTATTAACAGTAGTTCATTAAAAAAGAATTCTTTCTGTTTCAGTTAAAATACCTAACAAGCAGTACTGCTGCAGTTTACTTGGAGTATGTGCAACGAAACTTACCTGAAGGGGTTGCCATGGAAGTGAAAAAGGTGAGTTTCCACCCCACATAATTAACTGTTGTGAGTCCTGATGCAAGTACAAGTAACGACTGAAGTCTTTAGAAACTCAGGTGAGAAAATGAGTGCAGTTTGATAGGAAATTTTTCCGAAATACTACATGGTAAAGAGGCTGTATTGTTTGGAAGTGCCACTAGGTGGCATTTTAAATCTGATTAATGTCTCGAACCGGAATAAATAAAGCAAAGTAGTTGGATGTTAGCTGACTGGTACAGTAAATGGTTGTTTTTCTCTCCTTTTAGACTAAGATAGAGAAAATACCAGAACACATTCAGAAACCTGTTTGGGATACACTACCTCAAGTAGAAGAAACTGAAGTAAAGTCATGAACTGGTACTTGGCTCCATTAGTACTGAAATTCATTGCTCCTATCAACCTCATTTACTGAGACAGTCCATTGTTAAATAAAGGTTCTCTTATAAATAAATTATATAAACTCTTGTTTCATCAAGTTATTCTTGCTCACAACTCCAGTACATGTAGACTGAACTGCTGTAAAGTGAAGAAGTTTGACTTTGTTCTATGATCAGTGACTATGGTAATTTCTAATAAGTTTGTAGAAAGATAAAGTTTATTTTTACTTATATATGTGTATATACCATCTCCTTTTGATACTAGATGGCTTCTGAATGCTGAAATACTTGCAAATCCACTTCATATTTGTGTAATGTGTAATATTATGGATGCCAGATTGTTATCAGTTTTGGATAAACTAGTTTGTTGGATAAACTATTTCCTATCTTCTTTTCTCCTACTTATACCACATGTCTCCAGTTTTGCTTCCAGCCACATTTCTTAGTGAGCGCCAACAGCAACACTCCAACCATTGCTTTAGGTTTTGTCTCAAGTAATCTTCCTTCTGACTGACCAACTCCTCTGATTTTCAGTCAGAAAATTTGTAGTTGCAATAAAAACCCAATGCTTCATACCATTTATAGACATCAGAATTTGAGCATGCTCTGCTGTGTTCTTAGGAGTCAGACATCCAAAGTTGAAATGATCCGTGTCTGAAGGGCCCACTTTTGCATCCATGTAGCAAAATTGTCAGGATCAGCAATTTCATTTCCTTAAACAAAGGCAATGTATGCCACATGGGATGTTCGGTGCATCCCAGCAGAGCTGTGTGCTTCACAGGAGTGTGCATCACACTCCTGCCTTGCTAGAATTCCAGCTGGAATATGAAAGGAGTGATGTATGCCAAGGGAAGACATTGAACTCCTTTCTTACCTTTCTCTTTGCTACAAGCCAGCGTTGCAGCTTACACATCTTTCTTTTCATTATATCCACAGAAGCGCATGCAATATAAATAAATAAGCACTGAACTTTATAAGCTATATATCATAGTCCATTGTGTAATTTACACTGCCTAAATAACTTAGGGCAAAATAATTTGAAGTTCTAGCTGTCCATTCATGAATTTGGATAGAAAGGGTGTGATCAGCACATTTGCTCCAATTAAAAACATACACTAAAATGAAAAAATCTCACAAGGGAAAGGGCAAAACCAGAGGTGGAAAAGCAGGTATGAAAAGCACGAAAGGGAGTTGCTGCGAGACAGAAGAGTGAAGGCAATAAGCCAGCAAGGAGGAATCTCTTCTGTTCAGATTAGTAGAGTTCTCTAAAATAAAGGAAGTGGTTTTTATAAACCATCTGTCTCTGGAATGTCGTGCAGATGAAAGTGCTGGAGATACACAGGTAGCAGCAGCAGACTTCTGCTGACGGGCTTTAGTTGCGGTTGCTGACAGAATGGGGTCAGAGAACAGATTTCAAATAATGCAAGCTTTTCTCCTTCCCTTCCTTTACACTATTATTGCTGGAATCAGAGATGCTGGTGCATAAGAAATCTGTCGAAAGAACATTGCTGGTGATATGTTACCATGTTAGCAACTAGGAGCTCCAGGGTGATTTTAAAAGTTCATTAAAAAATCAGATTTAAAATTTTCAAGTGGAGAGATCTAATTTAAGAAAGAGATTATCATATAACAGTGGTTACATGTTCACTGGTCTATGGGATATCAGCATCAGTGCTGCTTTACTGCCCATGCCACAGAGAAGCTGAGGTGTTCATTTCCTGGGAAACACATCTTCTAGTATGCACTTCAATGGAACCACGTTTCAAGTAGTTTCATTTGAAACCCCAAATACTGCCCAGGTAGAATCCTTCTCACACAAGGAATGGGGAGGAGGGAGGAAGGAGTTGAGCAGAAAGAGGGAAACAATCCCAGGAATATCATTGGTTTCAATGGTTAAATTGAAGTCAGGAGGGAGAAAGGGGGTGAGAGTAGACTTCAAGGTACAGGACCAAATCTTCTAAGCTGCTAGAAGAATTTTCCCATTCTGGTGAAAAGAAGTGTGAAGAAGTGGCCACAAAATCAAGTGCTGGCATTCAGATCATCACATAATAATGAGATCCGTGCATCTTTAATTCATAAAGCAATATTAAAACTCAGCCTGAAACTCCAAAAGTAGTGTGAAATAGTCATCATAGCCAGAATTATGGAAAGAATGTACAAACAACACTGGAGTCCGAGCTACAGGCTTACTGTCACCGAGATCCTATAATTTTTTTAACACACAAGAATACAGACCCCAAAGAGTTCCTGAGCTCTCCTGATTCAGCTCTGAACAGACTCCTGCTCTTCCTGGTGTCTCCCAATGCCAAATACTAAGTCAACAAGAAATAATTTTGAAACATAAAAATGTACTGCCTTTTTCACATTCCTGACAGCAGTGGAATTGATTGGCAATATTTTTCTTCTTACAGAGCATGGCTGCCAACTTCACCAAAAAACCCTGGTAGTTGGAAATGGTTTATTTTAGCGTTGTTACGTAACACATTGGCTTAGACAGAACCTGCCAAGGGAATTTCTGCTGCTGGGCACAGCCAACTGCTGCTGCTGTCTGTGCGCTGCGGGGCACTGGGTAAAGCAGGTCGGAAGAATGGTTTGGATTAAGACAATTTCCCCCAAGCCAGAGGGGTTTAGTGAAGGGACAGACCATGAGATTAACAACGAAGGAGTAACTCCTGGAGGCTTCTGTGTAATTGAAGTGCAGGTAATGTGCTTGCTTGCTTCAGTCAAATCCATGGGTGCCCTCAGGTCAAGATAGTCAAGAAGTTACAATCCAAATACAAAACTCCTTTTCCCTAAAATATTCCATGCCTCCATGCTATCTGGAATTACGTTGCTCTCACTTAGTTCTTGTACTCCCAGAGACAAACTGAAACTAATTGTGTGTGCTTTGCACCACACGCATTTATAGCCCCACGTTGCTAAAGATTAGACGAGTTCCAGCTAGGTCAAACAAAACCACGGGGATATAAGGAACATAAAGAACTTTAATGCAAAGAACTGAAAATTAATTAATTTGAGACAATTTATGGTTTCTGAAAATCTGTTTGTCTCCATACACAGTAAAGAACGCTTAAGCAGCGCTCAGTAAGATTCCGCAGTGGCATACTAGAATTTAGTGGGATTTCATCTGGAGTTTTTGACTGCACCTTTTATAATAAGGCAGTCTGGACATTAGGGACTTGCTTTGCGTCTCTTCCTCTAGCCTGATTGCAGAGGTTTTCCCAGAAAATGTGTAGCTCTTAGCGAAGCACTGCAGATCCTGGGTCAGCTGGGAAGGCGCTGCAGCCCCGGCGGTGTCCGACGCGCTCCGCCCGCCCCAGAGCAGCGCCGGCTGCCGCTGCCCACCGGCCCCGCCACGGCTCCGGCAGCGGAAACGCGTCACGGTCCGCACCAAGCTCGGGGTCGCGGGCGCAGCTTCGGGACGGGGCTGAATTTGGACACAGTCCAGGACAAGCGTTCCGTGCCGCTCTTTGCGTTCCGCAGCGCGGCCCGCAGGCACAAACCCGGGCCCGGCACGGCACGGCCCGGCACGGCACGCTGGCCGCCGGCGGGGCGAGGCCCGGCCCCCGCGCTCACCCCCGTCCGCCTCTCCTTGCAGGCGCCCGCGGCCCCGCCTGCCGGGCTGCGGGCACCGCCCCGCCGTGCGACAGCGCAGCGCGCCGGGCACCCACGTGGAGCGGGCCGGGCCGCGATGGGCAAGCGGCGAGCGGGGCGGGAGCTGCTGCGCAGCCTGAGCAAGAAGCAGAAGAAGCACCTGCGGGAGTTCGGCGAGGAGCACCCGTTCTATGACAAGTGCGTGCCGGGCTGGGCGGGGCCGCCCCTTCCCCGCGGGTCGGTGCCGGGGCTGCAGGGCCCGGGAGCCCCGCTGAGCCCGGGCCCGGCCGCTCCCCGTCACGCTTCTCCGAGGGAAGGAGGGCAGCTGCGGCTGCGTGGTGCACTGCCGCCCCTGGGCCGGGAATCTCGGCTCGGATTTTCTTGCAGCAAGTGTAAACTCTTGTGGTGCGGCCCGGAGGCTGCCACGAGGAGCGGGGAAGCGGAGGAGAGCGCGGTAGGCTCCCACTTTGATACCAGGCCGGTCTCTTGGCTTGTCAGGCTTCCAGCTTTGCCAGTGTTTACTCCGTGCTCTTTTCTGATCTCGGAAAGGGTGAGAAAATAGAGCAGCGAAGATCTGTGTGACAGGAGCCGTTCCCTCCTCGGCGGGATGCCCGTCTGTCAGCATGACCACCCTCCATGTGGACCCACGTGTAAGCTCCTGAGGAAGGAGCTGCTTAGTCCAGATGCTGTGTCATCCGTGGTGCTGCTGTAAAGCCTTTAGAGCAGGCTCACAGTGTTGAGGTGTGCTGTTTGCGTGTCCCCTGGGACCTTCCTGGCCGGTGTGGATTGGGATGGAAGCCTGCTGGAGGGAATGTCGTGTGTCACCCTGTACAGTGATGCTCAGTCCCACACAAGACTGCATCTTTTTGAAGGAATGGAGTTCAGTTTAAACCCAGCTTGCACAGTGGCTTTGAAGAACTGCAGTCCCAACACTGGTTAATTAATGCTGGTTTTCCTTTAGTTTGTGTCTTTTTCCCACTTTACATACCAATATTTAGCGCTAGAGGTAGTCTTTGTCTCTGATTAACTTTTTTGCAAACTACCCTTGTAGCTAGATTCTTTTAATTCCTTTTGAGACCTCATTTTCTGAATAACACTGGATTTTACTTCAAATTTTTTATTGATCAATTGTAATGCCTGAGCACTTAGGCTTCATGTACAGAGGGTCACATCACCTGAGAGGGTGACCCTTAAGGGCAAATGCCCAGTCTGTTTTCTTAGGGAGACGTGTGATGGTTTGGTTTTAAGCTTTCTTTTAACTTCTTTAAACTTGCATAACTGATCAATTCACTCTTCCCCTCATTTCTTTCATCCTGTGTGTAACATCACTGGCAGATTAAAGTATTGTGGTGCTTTCTTTTCAGGGTTCCTGGAAAACCAGAAGCAACTCAAATATGTGAGCTGGTAATGTATTTTTATTGCTTCCTTACTTTTATCTTTATGTAGTTCAGTGAAGTGAAAAACTTTGCATTTCATATTTCCAGCTTATTCAGGCTGATTAAGTTGTTCCACTTAGAAAACCAGTATTTAGTAGAAAAAGATGAATGTGATTTTTATGTGGCTCTGAATTGTTCTCTGTAATGTCTAACTCAAAACTGTAATACCATCAGAGGGCAGAAGCAGCAGGAAATAACAGCAGTTCTTAACTTTTTTGTGTATTACTTAGTCACATTGAAAATTAGATCATGCTGGAAGTTGTTTTAATAATGTTGATAAACTTAGTATTGCATGAATTAAGAGACTTTGTTCTCTGTCGAACAAAGAAATATGTTAATACTCATTTTTCTTCAGATTGCCAGTGCTTTTCTTTCAATCAGGGTTTGGGAACCTCCTTTATCGTCAGATTAAGAAAAGACTTCAAAGTTTTAATTTGGAAAAGTTAATTACTCTGTTTCATTTGTTTTCTTTAGCAGTTTTGTGCAATAATGTGGTATTTACTGACTTTTTCCCTTTTTGGGCTAAAAGAAACTAAGAAAGGAGTAAATGGTGTTGTGTTGATACTCATGGTTTCACTATAGTTTTGGCTGTAATCCGGACATTGGTTTGAGCAAGCCCAGGGCAGAACTGGTTCCAGTCTGGCTTGCTGGAAGTGGAGGTGTACAGCTGAACCAAACCTGACCAGCTCTCTGGGGAACCACTGTCCACTGACATCTATTTCACTTACCTTCTTGAAAGGCAGAAGCATTTCCAGCATGCTCTGTCCCTTGTATGGGTGCCTTTCTACAGTTTTCCATCTGTATGTGGTTTCTTAGAAGAATCTGGTGCTGGTTCAGTAAATGCTGTGGAGTAAATGTCTGTGGAGATCAAATGTCCTCACTCAGCTGAGACTGAAAGCACTGGGTTTTGTGATGCTTCAAGTCAAATTGGTGCAGAAAAAGGCACTTCAGTCTGTCTCCCAAGATGCTTTCAAAATCTAAATGGAGGTGTCGAGCATAGTTATTGGCATAAAATGGTGGGGTTTGAAAAATTCCATTGCACATATCAGAGGAAACATAATGGTGCAAGTAGAGGTAAGGGTATTTCCTGCTGCTTTATAGGCTGTTACTGTTGTTGCTGTTTACACTGGACTTTTTCTTTCCAGTCTGAGGATTCAGATAAGTCGAGTGCAGAAAGCGATTCGGAGACTGAAGTGGAACAGGTCTCTGGGTATCATAAGCTCCTGGCTACCCTGAAGACCTCGCCTGAGTCTGAGAGTGAGGAAGAGGAAGATGAAAGTGAATCAGAAGAAGCTGAGGAAAGTGAGGCTGAAATGGACAGCGAAGGGTCCCAGGAGCCTGGAGAAGGAGAGGGAGGTGAAGAAGATAAGAATGATGTTCCAGAGGAGGAAGAAGGTAGTTTGTCTTTTCCCATGCTTCTTTGGTAAATGTTGTCAGACCAACGTATGTTTTTAGCCAGGATCCTGGTGTAGACTGGCTTGTTGGCTGCGTGCTCTTCTGCCTTGGAGACTCTGTTGCTCCTTTGGCTCTGTGTGGATGGGAGCAGCAGCTGCTGAAGGATTTAGCAGGGGAAAGGGTAGCTGTGCTCATTTTCCGCCAGACAGCCTGCTGCTGCTTCCTCAGATGTTGTTTGTGCGGCAGCACAGGGGAAATCCACATGGAGCAGCAGACCAGGGGTTCTCACCCACTCTTGGGAGATGCAAGCTGTTCTCTCGAGCAGCATCTGGCTTGGCTGTGCCACCGAGAGGAGGGAAAGGTTTGCCTCACAGCACGGGAGGGAATATGGAAATTGGAAGGAAATCTCTGCCTTTATGCTGAGGTATCCCCATTCATGAGGTCTGCAAAGAAATGCTGGGAGAGAAGAGTCAACCTTTAATAATTTCCAGTTATTTGGGGTCTTTGGAAACTAAAAGATAATTCCTCAAATAGGTTGCTTCTTTAATTTTGTCTAGGGGAGCACATTTTGTGTTATGTAACATTTGTCAGGCTAGCCAAAAGTCATCTTATGGTAGAATACAAAGCCTGCTTTTATATCTTTTGATAGAGTTTTGGGAGAAAAAAATCAGTAACTCAAAGGGAACAACATCTACAGACAGTAACTTTTCCAGGAGAAAATAACCTGTTTCTTTCTAACAATTGACAGCCACAGACACAGCAGAGCAGATGCTCAGCCAGGAGCAGGCTGATGGCACAGATACCTCTTGTGCCCCACGTCATGGAGTAATTGAGGAGTTTACTGATGTGAAACATGAATCTGAGTTTAGCTTGGAAACCAATTTCATGGAAGAGGAGAGTGAAGATTGCAATGCAGATAGGAGAGACAGCAGTTCTTCACAAGCTCTTCCAGAAGGTAAAAGATTGTGTGTTTGTGTTTAAGGATGTGCCTTTAGAGGAATATCTGTAAACATGTTTTAATTGTCCAACGCCCTAGTGATAGGCTGTACAGCTTTGAAGTTCCTCCACCACATTATTTGTGGTGCTGCCCACATGTCAGCTGGTTACATAAGGGACCCCTAACACTAGTGCAGCTGTGTAGCTGAACCATTTGTTCTCTGTAGCCCCTGGGGACCAGGATTCATGTGGGGTTTTTACTATGAGTTGGAAAGCTTGAAGTATCAAGAACTGGAAGAGTGTGTGGAGGGTGTTATCTTGTTCTGCTGCTTTAATGGTAGTTTAAAAGCCACTGTAATACAAAGAGCTCTGCAAGCCTGCACTTGACTAGGGAAGATATTCTTGGCACAAACAGACAGGAGATAATCACAAAGCTGACCTGTGAGGGCATCCTTCACATCTCAGCGGAGTTAGAGGTCAGATTCTGAGAAGCTTGGAGCAGTCACAGTAATTTAGACAAATGCTCAGCACTCTCCGAATTTTGAAGGTTATGCAGAGGAGTCTGACTGCACCAGGATCAGGAGAGTTTGAAGCATCAGCTGAGCACATGTAGTGTCTTTTAAGGGTGTATCCCCGAATCTCAGTGCCCTGATGGATGCATCTGAAGCTCCTGTGTTGGCGTTGTCCCACCATGTCCTGCCATATGTAACAAAATAACCGTGTTGCAGGGGTGTGCGATCCTTCAGCGACATGGCGCTTGCACAGCTTCTGCTCATATTAATGCTCTGTGCCTTTAATATCAGATGGCATAGTTTGAGCGGGAGAAATATGTTTGTAGCATCCCTAGTGATGCTGGCTTGTCATCTTGGAGCAGCAGCTGACATTAGATCTGGGAGGCAGCCTGGGTGATACATGAAATGTGTGGAAGCATCAAAGGGCCATGTGATAGAAAAAACAGCTCGTTCTTGTTACCATGAGAATATGACTTAGGCTGTTGGCATTGCATTTTAATGAGAACAGTAGCTCTCCAACTGCATGCTAAGTATCCTGACAGCTTTGTTCCACCTATAAATGATACACTTCTTCTCAGTGAGTTCTTGTAGTTAGGAAGTGTCTTTATATCTGTTGCAGAAAATTAGTCACCTAAGATAGCAAAAAGGGGATGAATTTCTACTCTGGTCCCAGGGTCACTAAAATTCCTGAAAATGCATCCCATTACTCCCTCTACTTTATTGGGAAAATGCTGGAATCAGTAAAACTCAGCTGATGAGAGACCCTGCAGTACAATTAAATGATATCCAGTTAATTTGCATTTGTGGAAAGATTTTCTCAATTTTTTTTTTCAGTGTCAGGATCAGTAAATGTCTTGACTTTTGCCGGGTAACTTGTGTGTGGGCTGGATATTTGTTGGCAAGCACCAGTGTTCACTAATTAGTTTTCTTTATGCAGCGAATGCTGCTGTGCTGCAAGCAGGATACAGGGCTTGGCTTTCAAAATTAACTTTGCATGTGACTTTGTGCGTGCCAGTGTCTTTGAGTATAATATGATTTAACAGTTCTTTGCCTCTCCTCTCCTTTCCAAAAAAGAAATACTGATTAGAGAAATCAGACTTTTTCTCACTCCAGGCAATTTTTGTCCCCCTTCTGAAGAACTCGCTTAATATTTCTCTTCTTTATTACAAAGTGTGTTCATATCACTGGCCAAAGCCCTGGGCAGAACTGTTTGTAAATTAGGAAGGCTAGCAAGTTCACTGGGGACTTTACTATTGACGGCCTTTTTCACCTGCAAGCAATGATCGTGTCAGAGCTTAAGGCAAAAAATTGCTACTGTTTTCCACTGCATACTTTTTTCCTGTCTAACATTTGATTAGTGCTTGAAAGTTCTAGTACTTCCATAAGTGCTTCTTTTTCTTTTTAAAAAGCAATCTGTCAAATCTGTTCTCTCTGTTCTTTGCAGAGAGAATTTGACTTCCTTTCTTTCATCTCCAAGTGCTTTGAAATAACTAGTTTTAATTGTGGTGTTGGCCAGCATGGAAACTGTTCATCTCATTTGCAAATCCTTTCTACAGCTTGATTCTACTATTAGCTGCAATAGTTCTCAGGCTGTTTTTTTGTTGTTACTGTAAATAGATCCATTTAAACAGCACATGGACAAAGAACTTGAAGAAAAGGAAATAGAGAAAATGTCTACACTTCCAAAAACTTCAAGTCAAAGCCAGGTAATAATGTTCTGTAGTCGTCCAGCATTCCTAAAGATGCCTGGATTAAAATAATCCCTTCTTTATACAGGTGAAGTAGATCACAACTGTTATTTTTAGCTGCTGGCACTAGAATTATTGAGATTTTGTCACTGTGTTGTTTTTGAACTGTTTTCTTCTTCACTTACTGCTGAGCAAGAGTTGAAATGTGAAGTCTACAGTTCTGGAGGCATATGGTGACACATCTGAAACACATGTCTGGAGTGAAAAGTTTAGAGTTTGAGCTGTAGTCCCAAAACCTGGACAAGGGGTGGAAACAGGGCTTGTTTCTGAGTGGTGACAGCACAATGCAAGGGATGTGCTCTGCAGCTCTGCGTGAACTTCTGAAGAGACCATGTACACTTTTAAAAGTACTTGTGATGCACTTTCACATCCTTGCTTCAGGATAGCTCTGTCCCTGTACACATTTACAAGCCAGTGGAAGGGGATTTTATTACTTATATTACTTATATTACTTTATTTCTTAATTCTGGCAATAATATGTGAATTACAGTACCAGAAAACCACGTCATTGCTTGACGGAGAATATTGGTTTTCAAAATACTCATTTTTAGACAAACCTTTGCTTCATAACTTTTCCACATCTGATTTTGTTTTGGAGAGTTGCCTCCCATTCTGGTCAGCCATATGCTGGGTGACATTCATTGGAAGATATCCAATGGTTAGTCAGTCAGAGAGAAAGCTGTGATTTTTTTTTTTCTTTTTTGAAATTTAATTTACTTTTTTGGCACATCATGGCCAAAATTACTGGTGCCACCTGAAGCAATACATGATTTATCCTTGCTTAAATTGATATAGCTACTTTATGGGGACAGTTGGGGACAACTTGCATGGCAGAAGCCTTAAATTTTAGAGTTTTCCCCTACTACACTGATAGCTGTTCAAAATAAGACACCAAACAAGGCTGCATTGACCAACTGAATCACAGCTTCTGGGATCAGCCCCTATTGGGTTTATTTCCTTCTTTGGTCAAAGTACATACCTCAGTGGGGCCAGTTGGTAAGTGCAGTTGGACTCCAGGGTTTTCATCTTGTCCCTGGTTTGAGCCACTGATTTGCTGGGCTGGTTAGGCAGAAAATGCCTCAGTTTCCTCTGTCATGGGAACAGTTACAGACACACCATTGCAAAATCCACCCAGATCTACTGAGCTGAAATTCATTATTTATCCTGGGGGACTCTAAAAGGGATTGCATATTGAAAAAAAAAAAGGTTTCCACTTGTGTTACGAAAAGATGATTTCCTTAATTTCATGAACTTGATTAAAGTTGATGTAACCATCTGTGGTGATATGCTTTCAAGTGTGCAAGGTTTGGTACATATCTCCTCAGTGTTGGCTTCTTTTTTTTCAGTGGCCAAGGCTGGGTCAACTAATTTTTTCTTCCACTTTGGAGAAACATAAAACTTTGAAAGTAGACAAAGAAGTTGATGTGAAACAGCTTCATCTCCACAAGCCTTTGGAATCCACGTGGCCGAAAGTGAATAAACAATTTCTGTCTGCAGTGGACAAACCAACTGATTCCTCTTTTACCCCGTTACAAAGAGAGCTCTTCTGTGTCATGAATTCGTACCGGGACTTGTTCTATCCAGAAAGAAATGCTTTAACAAACGGAGAGGAGATCCGGCACGCCTACTGCCTGCATGCCTTGAACCATGTGCTCAAGGCCAATGCCCAGGTGCTCAGCAACAATGCCAAACGAAGGGATCGGAAGCCAGGGACTGACACTGATGACCACAGGGATCAGGGACTCACCAGGCCTAAGGTAAGAGAGCCCTGATTCCCTGATCCCCACCCCGCCCACCTGCTCAGGCTGTACAAATATCCTGGTAGTTTATCCACAAGTATTTCTGTTGCTGCTCTCTCAGGTGATGTGTTCCTGGGCTTTTCTACATTTCTTTATCATGCCTGGAAGTTTTCTGCCATGGCCAGGGAGAATGCTGTATGAGAAGCAGTGAGCTCAGGGTTGTTAGCCAGCCTGGTTCTGTGCCAAGCCATGAGTTTGACTTATCTCTTTTCTTGTCCCCCTGTCACCACAGACTGACAAGTTTTCCTGCTTCCGTATTTAAATCTGCCAGTACAGACAGGTGCCTTCACATCAATCTTCATTATCAGTGCAGGTAGTGTAGGCTGTCACTCAATGTGGGTTGTGCCTGAAATTCTTTTGTCCTTAGGCACTTGTAAGGTCTTACCTGCATGGAAAAATCTTTCTGTACCTGGGAGTACCTCAGGGAATCCCAGCCCCCCTGTCAAGACCACCTGTCATAGTTGAGGGAGTGGGCCCCAAACCAATCCTCCCTGGCTTCACAGCATCCTGTAGTTGATTAGCAGGTGGATTCAGCTATGGCAGCCTGTCACCAGTGTGCCAGCTGCCTGCTGAACAACTCCAGAGATGGGTTTAGGTGTTTGCTGCATGCGTGGCAAATCTTTGGTTTCTGTGCTGACTCCCCCATTAGCCATTTATAGTTTGGAGTTCTGTGCAGAGGCTATTGCCACCCATCCAGGAGCCAGCCCTTGGCCCTGTCTCCGTGTCACAGAGCTCTTGCTTGCCTGAGGGTTAGGGAGGCAGGAGAACGTGCTTAGTTCAGTTCCCCTGAGTGAGCTGGGGAACCAGGCTGAGCCACAGTCAGTTCTAGAGCACTGGATCCCAGTGCAGCTTCCCTCCCTGCTGCTTGTCAGAATGCTTTTGTTTCATTGTTGATCACAGGGGCAGATCCAAGCCAAAAGTTTGATTGATTTAATGGCAAGTGTTTGTATTTTATGGGTTGTTCTCTGTAACTGTTGATGTGCACAGGTACTGATGATCGTGCCCTTCAGGGAGTGTGCCCTGCGGATTGTGCATATTATCATCAGTCTCCTCGAAGTGAATGACAAGAAAAAAATAGATGTAAGCAATAAAAAACGCTTCAAAGGGGAGTTTGGTTCTGACCCAGAGGAGAAGCCCCCCAACCTGAAAAGACCTGAAGATTATGAAGCCGTCTTTGCTGGCAACATTGATGACCACTTCAGAATTGGTAATGACCTACTGAAGAGATGATTTTTAGCTTGTACAGAACTGCTAAGTAACAAACTTTTCCCAAATGCCTAAGAGCTATCAGGGCTGGAAGTTCTGGTGAGACTCTAGGCTGTGTGGTCTTCCTGCTGGTTTTGCCCTGGCAACCTGGATATTTCAGAAAATCTTTCTTGCCTTGCCAGAACTTAAAAAGGAAGAGAAAACAGAGAAGTAATTATTTTCACATCAAGTTCAGAATCATTTAAAATGCAATGACAGCTTTTTTCTAGCAGGACTGCCCACACCTCATTTTGAAGATAGCCTTGATTATGCAGCAAAATCTTTTCATGTTATAAAAAGGAAAATCTTTTGGGTTTAATGAGCCTGTTCACTATGTCTCGTGTTATGGTTGGAACAAAATTAAAGCTCATTACTGAGCAAAGCAGTTTTCTGTGCTTCCCATGGTTTTCATGGAAGCAAATTGGTAGCCAGCAAGTAGGAGTGTTGGACAAGCAGAAAATGTGAGACTGTTTCATAATATTGTAATCTTATTCTGTTTAGTAACTCAGTATGCAGGCAACTAGCTAGTGGCTTGGTTCCTGGAGCTACTAAGATGAGAAGGCAGTTTTTCTAAATTAACTTGACAGATCAGAGGCTTTTGAAATACTCCACCTTGAAAGATAAATTGGCTCCCCAAGAAATGTAATGATACAGCAAAAGATGTGAGCGGGTCACACTCAGTCTTTCTTCCTTCCCCAGTGAATATCTCTCAGGCTGAGAGCATCTTACTTTCAGTAGCATAATAATTTTCCTTCTAGTCCTTTCCCATACCACACTCTGCTTGTTCCACTTACTCAGTGTTAAGAAATGATTGAAGAAACTTTCAGTGCTGTTAACTTGCAGAAGCAAATTATAGAAGCAGAATAATTTCTCTTTCTTACTGTGCTGCACACCCTGTTACTTCTGCACAAAGATCTAATTTAAAGCATATTTGTTATGCCTTACTGAAACCACCACTCTTTCACATTTTAAAACAGAAAAAAGACTTGCTGTTTCTAAATTGCATATATGCTGTGACAAGTGATATCTTCTTCCTGGAAATTCAACCAATTGAACATTTCTTTTTTTCTTTCTTTTTCCATGTTGATCCTTGGGTTGAAATAGACAGCAGGAGGCGTCCCTACTGCTGTCTCTGAAATCCTTGGAAAGGCCTTCAGCTGTACCTGTGCTATCGGCCTTCACATTGTCAGGGAGAGAAGCTGGAGAGACTTTGTTGGGCAGATTGAAGGGGGTGGTTTGAATGTGGTCTGGAGTAGCTGCTTTTTAAGACCAGAAACCTGTGGGTTCTAGAAATATTGCCATGTGGTTATGACAGCAACTCCTTTGGTTCCTTCCCTTTCGTGTCTGTAACATGCGAGGTGATGCGTAAGCTGGTTCAGGATGTACCCTGCAACACGTGGTGTGAGAAGCAGTGTAGGTGCAAGACTTTAGTCACTGTAACATGAGGAATCTTGTCCTTTGTGGCTTAGCAGCAAATCTTTCAGCCCTGTAAATGAAGGCAGTTGATAGTCAAGAGATCCACCCCAAATCTTGCATGACAGATTAAAGTAACAGTTATTATAATACCCAAAGGCAGAGACCAAAGTTCAGGATTCAGGGAGAAAGGAGTAGTTAATAATTTCTGCTTTTTTCTTCATAGGTTGTTCAACCTCCTCATTCCCCTATTCATCAGAAAATCAAAACCAATATGTTTCAGTTAAAAATTTTCATTCAGATTATAAAAAATCCTTAAAAATAATCCAGAAATGCTCTTCCAAACTTCATGAAAATTTTCCAAATGCTTGTCAAGTGGGGTTAGGGTGGGTAAGCACTTTTTGGGGAGGGTTTCTGATAGATTAGTTGTGTCCAGCTATATTCATCAGTGTGGGGAGAGGAAATGGAGGAAATTACTGTTCCAGAGCCTCCAGGAAGAATGTTGATGTTAACTGAGCAGTTGCTGTTGGTGTTGTTGCACAGGGGTTGCCATCCTGCAGAGGAGCATGAGACTCTATGCACCCTTCTACTCCTCAGACATCATCATTGCCTCTCCCCTGGGCATCAGGACTGTCATTGGCGCAGAGGGGGAGAAGAAGAGGGACTTCGATTTTCTGTCGTCAGTAGAAATCCTCATAATTGATCAAGCAGACATTTACCTGATGCAGAACTGGGAACACGTTCTGGTGGGTTTTCCATATATGTCTTCATTTTTGTGCTGTGCCTTGCTGGTCTGACGTTACTCAGTTTTGGCAGTGAGCAGTATTGCTGGTTTTTACTGGCTTGATTTTAGACATGGATGTTCATTTCTTTTCCTTCCTCCACCCTGATATTTTTCTTACACTAAGAATATTCTTTCTACAGATTTTGGGTATTATTCAGGACATGTTCTCTCTAAACTTAGCTTGGTGCTTTAGTAGTATATTTCATCAAAGGTGTGTTTTGGGAGGTTTTAATTATCTTGCAGCATGAGAATGATGATTCCTTTGATCACATCTGGGAGAAATTATGTCAGCTGTCTGAGTGCCCAGTGTCTCAGTCAGACTGCAGCCATTTGAGGAATCTGTCGAACCTAATTCAGGTTCCACCAGAAAGCAAGAGGAGCTGCTGCATGTCTCCACTGACTGCAGACGTACTAAGCATTAGTCGTGTCCAGAGTTAAACAATGTGAAGGGTTTCCTGTACATTTAATGCAAATAGAGCTCTTGGTTTGTGGCTAGTCTGCAGCAGTACCCTTGCTTTTTGGCTTTTGATTAATAGAAGTTTTCAGGATTGAAATGGTAGGGTTTTCTTTTCCATGTAAAAACACCTCTGAGGTACCTGGACCAGAAATTTAGACTGCCTGATGCCACCATACATTTTGGATGAGTTCTTCTCTCCTCAGGAGTTGCAGAAAGGCACATGAACCTACACAATATCCAAGAAAGGAGTCTTGAAGCCTTTCTGATTTTCCCCTTAGTTGCAACTGCCTGCCAAGGGGTGGCAGGCATGCTAGTCCTAGGCATTGTTCCCTGAGGGCAAAATGCAGTGAATTTCTTCAAACTCTCCTGAATGTGATGAGAGCTGAGCTGTGCTTGGGCTTCTTTTAGCTCAGAAGCCTTGGGCCGGTTGACTTCAGTACAAACAAATCCATTATACGTGCCCCAGGAGAAGATCAGAAGGTTACTGTTCCTGGTGACTAAAGAGACGGTAGCTTTCAGTTCTGTGGCAGGAAATCAAGTAAATTGCTCTTGCTGTGGTCAATAAATTCCAGACAGTGGTGTCTTGGGAGATGCTGCTTGTTTATGTTCTGTGCTGCCTTGCTGGTCCCTGCCCTGCTTCCCACTGCAGTTGAGGCTTTTGCAGGCAGTCAGGGATGCCAGCAGTGATGTGTCTCCATGTGTCTGTGCAGCACCTGATGAAGCACATTAACCTGCTGCCTCTGGATTCCCACGGGGTGGACTTCTCCCGAGTGCGGATGCTGAATCTCAACAACTGGTCCAAGTACTACCGGCAGACGCTGCTGTTCAGTGCTCTGCAGGACCCCCAGATTAACTCTGTCTTCAACAAACACTGCTTCAATTACGTTGGGCAGGTGCGTAGCTGGAGTGCTGGTCTGGAAGGGAGGGGGAGAAAAAGAGAAAACCCAGCATGGGGAAGAATTCTGTAACTCAGTTGCTGAAAGACTGTGTGTGCCTGTCATTTCCCTCACCCAAATGTTTCAGTCTGAATCTCCATGACATTACATACTGTGCCAGAGGCATGAAGAACTGCTCCTCATGCAGGGATGCTTATTTGATACTTTTCTTCCATAGTAGCTGCTGTTTCATGTCAGAAATCAGATTTTGGGTTTTAATTTGACAGACTCAAGTTATTTTGTTCTGCTTATTTTGCTGTTAAATGGAGAGTTCATCTGCTTCCTTTTTATATCTCCTACCGTGTAAGATACATGAACTGTTAGTATTTTGAAAGAATCAGGAAAACTAAAAACTTCAGGAGACCATCTCAAGTATACGGGATTCAGGGCGTAAGCAGTCATCGTGTATTTAACAGACCTGGTGTGTCTATCATGGCTGTAGTTTTGTGTTGGAGCTTTCTTAAAAACAGCCTTGTGCACTGTTTCTCCTCAAAGCAGCCTTGTGCTCTCAGATGTGAGCTGTGGGAAGCTGGCTGCAGCGTGCCTGCCTTTGGAATGCTGCTTCCCTAAACATCCTGCTTCCTTCTCACAGGTGGCCGTCCGCAACGTGCCGCTCACTGGCTCCATCAGCCACGTTGTGGTCCAGCTTCCTCACGTTTTTCGGAGATTAGAAGCTGACAGCATAACTTCTGTGATAGATGCAAGGTACTGTGTGTCTCAGGCTGCTTTGCTGCGCCCTAATGACTGCAATTTCAGATTTAGTGGAGCATACTGCAGAGCACACTGGGTTCACCACAGAAGTACATCTTTGTTAGTCCTCAGGTGTAGGCTGAGCTCTGCACAGGTGAAGGGGAATACTGGCCTTCTCCTTGCCAAAGGCACTGGAGAATACAGTCTGGGGAAGGAATACCAATCTCTACTATGATTATGTAGTGCTGGTAAAGCCTTTTATCTTCTTCACATGTAGAAATCCTGTGAAGTTAAAAGAAGGAAAAATGTAGTGAAAATCTTTGGCAGTCTGTTGTTTGATGATATTCCTGTCTGAGCTCATATCAGTATTAGAAAGCTGAAGTTTAACTCTGGTTAAAATGTATTTGTTTTTTTTAAACTGAGGTTTCAGTTTTTCATCGACAAAGTTCTGCCCGAGTACCGCGACGCCATCATGTCCCACACGCTCATTTACGTCCCGTCCTACTTCGACTACGTGCGCCTTCGAAACTACTTCAAGAAGGAGGACCTGAATTTCACTCACATCTGTGAATACACGAAAAAGGCTACTGTCTGCAGAGCAAGGCGCTTCTTTCTCAAGGGAGAGAAGCAGTTTTTGTTGTTCACTGAGCGTTTCCACTTCTACAAAAGGTAAGTTGTGAACCGAGTTTTCCCTCTGAGTTCCTTGTGTGCTGTTCTGAAGGTAGAGTCTGACCTGAATCATAGATGGGCTGTGCTGCTTTTTGAATCTGTTGGATTCCTCTGAGGACTTCTTTGACTGAAGTAAGAGGTGTTAAATGTACTTTCAAGTTTTTGCCTGTTGTCAGCAGTCCCTTTGCAGAGACTTTAATATTGTGTTATGAGCAAAGCTTTATTCAGGAAGGTCAGTGCTGCCAAGTTCCAGTGATGTCAGGACAGGATGATATAGCCTGCAGATGGGATTCATTGGGCCTTTTATTTGTGTTCATCCGTGCCACAGTAATTGTATAAAATTTTGGAAGGAGTATATAATTGGTTCAATAATGCAATACAGCAAACTGAGGCCACTTGGAAAATTTGCTGTGTCCTGACTAGAGCTGTTTACAAGTTCCTAATGGAAGAGGAATCTTTTTTGTTTTGGCAAATACAAAAAGTTTCATGAGGTTTGGTCTGATCAGGCTTCACTGTATTAAATTCCAAGCTGAAGAGGCTGACCACTTCATAAATGGGTGGTGGTTGGTACTTTGGAGGACGTCACTGTGCCTGGCAGTGTGAGATTTTCCTTCTAAATTCCACTTCTCTGTTTAGTCTTCAGTCTGTGACACGGGGTTTGTAAAGTTGAGCTACAGCTGGTGTGCATTGGGGTTGATGGAAATTGGAAGGCACGATAGAGGATTGATGTTTTAACATGCGTATTTTGTAAAATTTACCTCAAATTTCTTTGGTTTTGTTTTTTCTGCTACAGGTATACAATAAAAGGCATTAGGAACCTCATTTTCTATGAGTTACCAACATACTCCCACTTCTACAGTGAGATTTGTAACATGCTGAAGGCCACAGACAGTGGGGTGGATGCTACTTGGACTTGTACTGTGCTCTACTCCAAGTACGATGCTCAGAAATTGGCGGCAGTGGTTGGCATAGACCGCACAGCTCAAATGCTACAGTCCAAGAAGAATGTGCACCTCTTTGTTACAGGAGAGAATGATTAACTAAGTCTACAAACTGGGTGATTAGATGGACCTGCATTTTACTCCTAATGCAGATTTTTATATTGCTTTTTAAAAAAGTATTAAACTTTTTATTCCCTTTTGTTAAATATTCTGATGAAATTGTTTGTATAGCATTAAATTTTGTATTTCAGTACTGCCCAACAAGAAACGAAGGATGTAATTTCAAAAAGCAGGGCTTAGGAGGTGTTTTCTGTGTAGAAACAAAATCAGTCCAGAACTATTTTTCTTGTATATTAAAAGTCTCATTGGTCAGTAAAGATTCATGCAGTGATAAATAGCTTTTGATTGGACTGTTTCAGTTCATTTTCAGGTGTAGCAAGCTCACCTTCTTTTCTCAAAGGTAAGTTTTTCTTCTTGTCTAGGATAAGAAAAATGCCCAAGTATTGCATGAGTCACTATTCTGTAAGCCTGCACAAGGGAGGTGGAAGCAGGCAAGGCCTCTATAGCACAAGCGTGTTGCTGAATGAGAGCTGGACTTGCTTCAAGTTGACACTTGTGAGAATCCTTAAATGTGCTTGGGTAGGAGCTATGGGTTTCTGTTTTTCCTGGAGTGACCTAAATATCTCTGCCTCTTATTTCCCACAGACCCTCTGGCTGGTCACTTTAACCAGGGATAAGTACAAAACCAGGGGATACAGTTGCAAATGTCCATGGAATGGTATCTGGCACCACAGGTGGAGGCAAGGTAGTTGGTTTGTCTGGTTTTTCTCCTGATGGTTGCATATGGACAACATGGCAGCATTATGGTGCTGCCTTTTTCTTTTTCTTCTTTCAGGAAGCTAAGTCTAATTTAAAGGGAACTAAAGGTAGAAGGATTAATTTTTGTAGGCACATGCTAGGACTACAGGAAGATTGTCCTCTGGAGGGGCAGGTGAGTCCTATGCCAGCCCAAATGCAAGAAGGAAACATCCTGTAATAAGCTTTGAGGGGGTTCTTGTCTAGGAGGCTTAAGTAAATAACTGAAGTGAAATACACTCCTTGATAGGAGTACATTTCACTTTGCATGTATATACAGGAGTATATATATAAACGAGGCACATACTTTCTCCCAATTTTTGTCATATTCCTGATTCCTGTATTCCTCAAAGGCTGTGAACTCGAATAGTTATCGTTTAGTAGACGTGAAAATCCATGCAGTTTCTTCTTTTGCATTTTAATTAATGTCTATTAATTTTACACACCTCTGCTATAGCACACAAGACTTAAGAGCCAGCCCTAGCAAACTTTTCCTGGTAGACATCTGTCTCCTGTAGAGCACAGGGCAGTGGTGGCAATCAAGGATTTTTATTGTATGGCCAGGCTGGATGTGGGAGAATTCTGGCTGCACATATGAAAACAAGTGCACAAAATAGGATTAAGGAATTTCCTTTCTACACCGGATGTACTTAGCAGAGATAATAGCTGACCTCTGAGGAAGCTAAAGTGGGATGGCTGCTTAGGGAGATAACATCATGCAGTGCAGCTTCTGTTTAAAGAAGCAGCAAGAGTTTTGTGCCAGAACCTTAACTCTACAAGGATTTTTCTGCCCACACTGAAATTAAAAGCGAAGTGCCTTGATGGGAGTAACACCAGACTGTAGACTGAGGCCTTCATGATATTTTAATCAGCTACCTGGGTTTGTTCCTAAGACAAGCATACTTGGAAATTTGAAATGTATATACTAGTGTCACATTTCTGATGTTGATTACTGATTATAAGTCACTGATTACCAAAGCAGTGTGTAAATGCCTTTTCACTGCTTCAGTAGGTGCTTGGAGCTGCCAGCACAGAGCCTTGGAGAGCTCTTGCATGAGGGTTTTGTGCCCTGACAAATTCTTACTTGCCTTAGTAGGGAGCCTCATCAGCCAGCACTGATCCTAGGCAGGAATTCCACGCAGCAGCCTGTGGTAGTGCATCAAACAGGTTTGCTGGTACGGCAGCTCTTCTCTGCACTGGTGTGAAGGTCCCTTTTTTGCCATCTTAAATAATTCCCTGGTGCAGGGGTTTGTCCAAGACTGGTTCCAGAGACAGTGAGTTACTGGGGGATGGTGAGCACCAAGGTCAGAATTTGGCCCATCCTGGATGGACACAAATACTTCTCTTGCTGGGACAACTGCTAGCTCCCAATGAGTTAATTTAGAGCCCATCCTCCTGGTAGTAATGTGGCTTTCAGAGAGGTGGCTGAACCTAGTGCATTTGTGTGGGGACACTAAGTTTTAGAAATGGAATATAAAGGATTGGGGTTTTTTAAAACTGTTCAAGTTCTGACACAAATGGAATGAGAAAAGCATTAGCAAATATGGTATTTTACCTGTTTTTACTTGACAGCATGCAGTCTCTGCAGGGTATTTTGTCATTTTCTCACAGGAATACACCAATGATGAGTAATTACTCATCTCGACAAAACAAATGTAAAACATTTTCCTGTTCATTTTGATCTCAGTATCATACCTTTGTGAGGGTGATGGTATTCTTAAGAATCCATTTTTAGTCATTGTTTTAGGAGGATCTCAGAGTACTGACAACTAGTCCTGTATTCTTTGGGAAATGTGCTGTACCATAGTGTGAGAGCTGACTGCCTGTTCCAGGCCCTGGCTGCTAACACAGAGCTGCCAAAGCATTAGCACCTAGCTTTGGGAAATTCAAACCCAAGGGTAAAAATAACTGGAGTTAAGATGTTAAATGAGAATTTCTTCTTAGTATCTCTTGCCTCAGGAAATTTCTAACGAAACCCTACTAATGGATGACCAAGAGAAAGACATACCTGTCTCTGTAGGAAAATTGTTCTTGCAGCTAATGAGTTCATTTTCTAATAGATCATTTTTTCACTAGCAAAACCTAATCTGGATAAGAGGTCTATTACATTTTGTTGCTCCTTTCAAAGATGACAAAAAGGCAATTTTTTTTTCTCTGAAAATGTGTTTGCAGGATAGGAGCCAGCCTTCTGCTGCTGCCTGTATTAATGTGGAGGAGGGAGGGAAAGGTGACTTCAGGACAGTCTGTCTCCACACTGGAGAGCTGCCTCCTGTGAAGAGGCAGGTTGTTGGTTTTGCAGCAGTTATTGGGAAACATGGGACGAATCACATGAGAGAGAAACTGGAGCATTCCTGTTAACAACAGCAGAATTAACAATTACTTTACAGCTGTGCTGTCACAGGCTGCCAGGGTTTCTCAGCTCTGCATTAGTCATGCTCCATGGCCTCAGCCCCAGGAGTTACTCTCCAGAGTTTGGGGTTTTTTTGGGCTTGGTAACCAAGCGTGTCTGATGAAACAGTTTGTGGAGGGGGCAGCTGAGAAGCCATCATGGGGGAATGTACGAGCAGCCTGTGCGGAGAGGGAGAGGGGTGAGCAAGGACGGGATGCAGCCAGACCCTGCTCGCCCCCAGCTCCCTGGGCTGTCCCAGCAGACAGCACAGAGGGCTCCTCCCTTCACCACAGGGAGCTGGTCAGAGCTCCCACGGTTCTGCACTGGGAAGGGAGGTGCCCTGGGGAGGTCACTGGGTTCAGCCTGCATCCTCCTCTCCGCAGAGCCCTTAATCCCGTAGCAGGTGACCCTTAATCCCATAGGGAAGGTGAAGGTGCTGCTGGTGTGCTGACTGAGCTGGGCTGTGCTGGAGCCCAGGAAGGCACAAAGCCAGAAGCCTGACTGGAAAACACACAGGATTTAAAATACACGTTGTTTTACTGGAGCCAGAGCTCCTGGCCAGCAGGGTGCTTTTGGACATGCTAGATCCAAGACATAGTTTAGTCCCTGTGGTTTAAAATCTCATCTTCTATGCTAAACTTGACAGGAAAGGGTAATTAAATAGCCCAGGGCTGGTTGTATTTTAATTAACCATTAGCTTCAGTGGTGCTTGAGGCTTGCTTGTTTATCAGGTGGACTGGGAGTTGAGCTGAGACCACCAGCTCTGCGATGGATAAACAGCTAACAGGTGTGAGCTGGTAATGGGAATTGGTTACCTGAAACAGAGATGAGGGAATGGCCATAACATTGAGTGGTACTTAAGGAATGAATGTTTGGTTATATAAGAGAGATGCAGGAATTTCAGTAAAGGACATGAGCGAGATGAAGGTAAGGTACAGAAAAACAACACAGGACAGAACCAGGACTGTAAACATGGAACAGTTGACAATATAATTATGTAACTGCAGCTAAAAACAGGAATTTAGCCTTGTTCTTTCAGACAAAACAGGAAAGTCACACTGAAGTCCTACATGCTGTACATGACATTACATTTCCAGGGTCAAACTCTTATCACTGACAGTAGCATAAATCTGAAGAGATGTTGCCAGAATTGCTAAAACAGAGGTTTATCAGGATGCTGTAAGGTCTCTTACTAGCCCCTCCTTTATGCTCTTACAAAAGGGGGACTTGGTAGCTGGGACGATAACTGAAAAACCATTACCAGTACCTTGTAATTACTATTAGAGAAGCAGAAATTTCCATTTTATTTACTTGTCAGGTGTCAAAAGCAATCACAATTAATGCGTTAGTAAACAATTAACAGTTTTAAAAATGTGCATTTTTTAAATCAAAGTAGGAGGAGCAGAATCAGTTTTGTACAAAGTCATGAGCCTAGATATGACATGGATAAGTGGGAACCAGTTAATATAATTTATCTGTACTTATAGAAGGTTTTTGAGAAGTTCCTTGATAAGAGGAGCTTCTAAATTGTTTGGTGAGGCTGGAAGGATCACTGCTGCTCATTGCAACAAAAATCTCTAAGTTACTCCATGCCAAGTTCTCTGCTGACTGTCTCTGTAGCATGAACTATCACATTTCCCTCTCCAACATTATTCTGTGTGTTGGTCTGGCCCCTCTCATTAGCTTAATCACAGAGTTAATGCTCCTTTAGCCTGGGGAAGATTTTGAAAGGAGGGCTTGGCCTTGCAGCTGTTTGGAGCTGGGCTCAACAGGGAAGACCTGTCCAGAAAAGCCCATTGGAGCATCAAGAAATGGATGATAAGTCAGGAAGTGTCTTTGTGAAAAGAAGCCTAGTGGGTTCCTCTGGTGCAGCCAGTGCTCAGTAACTGGAGAATAAGCCAGATTTTCTGACAGCTCATGTTTTTTAGACATCACATAGTGCTGAATACAACGCTATGACTTAAATATTAAAACTATCTGACCCTAAGCATGGTCTCACCCTTTCCCTGCTAAATTAAAGGACGTGTTTAAAAATTAACTAAAAAAATTACATTGGAGGTTGCAGGTTTGTAGCTTGGCTTGCTTCTACTCTGTTGTCCTCTCCCAGAGCAGGAAAGAGCCTGTGGTAATTTGTATCATCTCTTCTGCCATTCCAGATCCTTCAGGCTGCTTTGTGCTTCATTTCTCCCTCCCCTTCTCCCACATGGGTATTGTCAGAGGAGTTGGGTGGAATGCAGTTAAATGCTGGTAAAATGCAGCTAACCCAGGGAAAGAGCCCCAGAGGAATAAATTAGTGTCTGAATTAATTCCTGCTATAAGCTGGAAGTTCTCCAGTAACTTCAGAAGCTGCTTGCTTGAGTCCAAAGGAAGGAGAGATCATTCAGAGATGGTGATGCAGAAGCTCTTGAAGTGCTTGCAAGCTTTGTGAAACAGCTGACACGAACTGCAGGCTTGGGAATGTTGGGTGGAATCAGCCCGTGGGCACAAGGAAGGCCAACCTGTCCTCAGGGATGAGAAGAACTGAAGCAGAAGTCAGAATCTCAGTAAGGTCCTGTTTCCAAAGAAGGAAGACCAAATGACAGTATTCCAAATCTGAGCCCCTCAGTGCGCCACATTGAGGTACTTTGGGAGGGCAAATAGCAGGGCAAGTCTCTGTGTGGAGGAGTCACAGTGTGGGGAGGCCCCAGGGCAAGCGCAAGGGTCAGGGGGGTTCTGGCAGTGCACAAGAAGCTGTCAGCACCACCAAGACAGCGTGACTGAAGAAGCAAGGTGCAGAGCACCAAGTGCAGAGCTTCCTCCTGGGGGAAGACTGGACTCTAGGAATTTTGCTGCATTTCTTTTAGAGGTACAGACAGAGTGTGAAAGAAACTCAGATCCAGGGGGTTTTCCCCCAAAGCTTTGCAAGAGGTAAGAAAATTAATGGTATAGGGTACATCTTTTTTTTCCATCACTCAGATGCAATTAGGTATCCTTTCCCTTCTGCTGAGTTCTGCTCAAGGGAGGAAAACAGGGAGAGCCTCTCTCCTCTGGAAACCTGTGAGGCCTGAGGTCAGCACAGAAAAGCAGTGAAGGAAGGTGTGGAGTCTCCAGCAAGCAGGAGAAGTAGAGCAAGAGTCACCCTTCAGGTGTCACCCATTTGCAATAAACAGATCTGCTGCCAGTTTAGGGAGGGTCACACCACAATAGGTCACTGTAGGTGTGGGTTTACACATGTGTTGCTTTTTAATTTCCCCCCAGTCTTTCCATGTTTTTTTTTCTTGGAGGAGGGGCTTAAACAGAGTGCAGCAATGCACGTAAGTATGGTAGGGATGTTTTGCCTATGGTGGCGAAATGACAGTGGTTTTGCCCTTCCAAAGCAGAGAAAAGGAAAGAGCAGCAGGATTTGCCTGGATGTTTTGGAGCCGCCTCTTGGAGAGTAAGGTCAGTCTTTCCCTGGTATTGTATTTTACTAAAGTTGTGGAGATAAAGAAAATATATTCAGTGGGTAACAGAAAGGCATCAATGATCATGTTCTGGGAACCTGTGGCCTTAGACTTCTGGTCTCATGTGGCAATTTTTCATTTTTTCCCCCTTGGTCAAAAAACCCCTCAAAAATTAACAAACAAAAAACCCCCCACAAAACAAACAAACAAACCCAATCAAAAAAACCTCAACAAAAACCTAAAAAAACCCAAAACCAAAAAACAAACCACAAAAAAAGTATCTCCAGCAGCCAAAATGCTAACACATTTCATTTGCAAGTGGTGATCAAGGAGCCAGGACTTTTCAGCAGCCATTTTTTGGCAAGGTTTAGAGCAATTGAACCTAAAGGAGAGCTTTTTGCCTGGCCTCACCTTCTGTATGAACTTTTCAGGTGCTTGTGCACCTGTGTACTAGTAAATTAAACATTTACAAGGCTCCCAGCTTATAGAAACAAACAAAAGATATAGTTGGGGTAACTTCTCTCAAACTTTCTGGCTGCATGTGGTTTTTTAGTTCTTGGGTGCAGGGGCCATTCTCATGATAAAAAATGACATAACAGCACGTGGCACTGTGCTGAGGAACTCATTCCAAAGCCAAGTCAAAGGCTGCACTAGCCCTTGGGCAGCTTCTGTTACCTGCAGAGCAACTCAGGCATTTTCTTGTGCTGTGCTCTCTCTATTCCCACCTTTTCCAGTATGCAGGTAAGTTCCTGAGTGAATGGGAACTGTGATGAGGAGTCCCAGTCATTCACATGCGGAGTGCTCCATTCCCTGCTCGTACTGTGAGGCAATTAATGCAATTTGTGCTCTTTGGCTGAATGAACAGCTCGAAATGAACCACTGAGCCATCTGTTCCTCCAGCTGACATCAGGCGTGGCAGTGGTAGCAGTCAGCTTTTGCTGGGAAAGAAACATCTCACTGTCATTAAGGAAAGTTCAAGAAAGGAGGGTGTGGGTTTGCTGCTTTCTTCCCCTTCTACTATATTTAAAACAACCTCTCTCTTCCATATTTTCTTGTGGCTCAGACTATGTACCCCAGAGACTTTTCTGGCCTGGTCAGTGTGTTGGCAGCAGGGGAGTGGCTACACCGAGCACCTTCTTTTCTGACTTCTGGCATGCATTTGCTGAGAGGGAGGTGCTCAGCAGCGTCTGAGTTTTAGAGGATTGTTTTGCTCTTCCCTTGTTCTGGCCATCTCCACATGCTGCTTTCTTGAGCTGAGGTGTTCTAGAAACAGCATCCCTTGAAACCAGCTCTCATGAAGGCTTTCAAAAGGTCTTCTGGAGGTCATATTTCATCCCCTGAAATTATTAAAGGCTACCTGATACAAGAAAGAATCATTATCCCATTAGCTGTAGGAAGACCAGGAAAAAAGTGGCCTGTTCGTCATGGGAAAGAAGTGCCATGTACAGATGACCCTCAGGAATTGGGTGTTAGATGCTTACTCTGTGTTTGTGCTCACTGAAAGAGAGCTACAGGGAACAGATGCTCATGGAGTTAATGCTGGTGGCAAAGGGATAAGATGAGCTTAGGGCAGGGAAAGTGTAAGCAGAGACTTAAGCAGAATATTTTAAGATTAAGTAGGCCTGGTGGACTCCATGTCTGAATAATACCCAGAGATGTGATGCAGGATTTCTCTTAACAGTTGTGGACAGGCAAGATACCAGCAGGTTGGGGAAAAGCCAGGATAGTGCCTGTTTTTAAGAAGAGCATCTGTGGGGAGTAGAGCAAAGCTAGGGAATTTTAAAACCTTTGCACCAGCTCAGAACTTTTAGGATGAATTTCCAAAACAGCCTGAGAGCACTTACCAGAGAACTGACTGATCTAAAAATAACAACAAAGGAAGGAAAAAAAAGAAACTACATCACACCAAGCTCATTTTGTTTTAGAAAAGAGTGTCCAGAGAAGAAGCCATAGCTTTATCTTGATTTTCAAGGCTCTGGCATTGTGGTACAACATTCTGATCAAGAAAGCTAGGAAAACACTGAAAGGTCTGAGGAGGAGCCTGAGCTGGTGCCCAGCTAGATGAGAAGCATCTCTGGAAGGCAGCAGTGGCAGCAGACATTACATCACAAACTTTCCATCACTGTCTGCTCTGGAGCAGGTCTTTTAATGGGTTTGTTAATAGCCACTGCTGGGCAAAGGCCTGTGCTTATTACATCTGCAAATGACAAGAAGCTTCAGGGTCTGTAAAGGGCAGGGTTTGAATGCCAGATGTTATCAACAAATAAGAAAAATAGCCTGGGAAAGAAAAGCAAAAAAACCCGAACAAAAACAAAACAAAAAAAATCCCAAATAAACAAAAACCCCAACAAACTTCAACTAGGAAAAGATCAAGATCATGGTCTTGGGCTGGAATAAAAAAATGCACATCACAAAGTAATAAAATATGATGCTTAACAAAAAGATATGCAAAAACACAAGGTGGTATTGTCACATGCTAAACAGGAGTCTGCACTATAAGGATACCAATAAAAATATTTTAGACTTCTTTACCTTTAAGGAGTATATTCAAAAACATCTATTCAAAAACACTAGATACTGGAGTATCCATTTGATCTGGGACACTGCATTCAGAGCAGGTATGGGCCAATTAGTCCAGGGAAGACTGAAAAACAAAAGACTGAGGAGTGAAATGCTCTGGTCCTCCAATGAACAAAAGCTTGTTCAGAGAGCAAGAACATCTGCCCTTTGTGATGAGTAGGGTAAAAACCAGGGAAGATCAAGGTTCAAAATTAGGAGAAACATTTTAATGGACATAGTATGAAGGTATTGCTCAAGAGGGTTGTTTTTGTGTGACCTTGCAGCCTTCTTGGCATAAATAGAAACAAAAGTGCTGCTGCCATTGCTGCAGGAAGAAAAACTGCACATCGGTGCCAGGGAGTGGGACAAATAGCATGGGGGGTGTTTGTGTCTTCAAACGAGGGTGGTCAGGGCTCTGAGGGCACCAGCAGGCTCTGCCTCCTCTGCCCCAGCCTGGCTCAGCTCCCCACGCTGCTGCTCTGCCCCGTGGGGACGGAGGGACCCTGGTGCAGCCCAGCCTGGCAGAGCTGGGTCTGCTCTGTGCATGGTTAAAGGGCACCTGCAGGGCTTGGGCTGTGGCTTGTCAGGCTTTAAGGCAACCCTGCCACAATTTCCTCAGCTGTGCTTCCCCAATGGATGCCATCTCATGTTGCTGGACTTCTCTGTTTCTAGGAAGGAAAAGACATTTTTAGCACAACAGTGTTTTCTTGAAAAAATGAACCAGGATTCTTCCTTTGCTGCAGAAATCGTTTGTGCTAAATGGACAATGATTTCACCAATTTTATGGTTCATTATCCCTTACAGCAGAAGAAAGTAAAGAACTATCTTAAGCAAATAGATAACAAAATAATTTATTTTTTAATGCAGACTGAATGTTCGCCAAGCCCTGTGCAGTCATTTTTTTTCATACAGCAGGAATTGCAGCCAAACCAAGTTATGTGGCTCATCTCTGTTTTATGATCATTTCATTTGTTCATAATTAATGTCCTACATCCTGCAAAGCCAAGCAATAGCATCTGAGAGCTTCTTTTCTCTCTCAGTAGTCGGTAAACAGGGATCTGGCTGAGACATGCCTGGCATTGTTTAACCAATAGACAGTTGTGTTTTATGGGAGCATGGCACACTGGGCCAAATTCCAGTCCCACTGGAAATCCTTGGGCCTGCTCCAAGGAATTCAGGGTAAGGATAACAGAGACGTCAGGGCCCATTTTTTTATTCTGGTAGGTGGATCCCTCCATGCTTTATCAATGGCTCTTCACTGGTATAGGGAGCAGTGCTCTACAGCTGCCAGCTGCTCTGGCAGGTGAGGTGTGGACTTAGGTGCCCCATGCCAGGCTGTGAGACAGAAGGGCGTGAGGGAGTGACTCAACATCAGCCTGCTAAGTCATCTATTAACTAAAGATGGTGGGACTGTTTCCAAAACTGCATCTAAACAGCACCCAAAGACATTTTGGCTGCCCATGTGCTTGGTATTTGTCATAGCACATGAAATTCTTGTACCTGTTCTATTTGGGATTCCTTAATAGGCAGCACTTGATTGGAAAAGAACAAAGAGGCCAGTTGTGCTGCACTTCCAACTGGAACAGTTTAGGATGAAATGTCATGATTGTGTATCTATTTTAGTAGTTAAAAATTAAAATGTAAGTAAGATTGTCCTCCTTTGGCATAGATTTTATTTTATTCAGTGCACTTGGCAACGTTTCACACTTAATCTTATCTGTTCAAGGTAAACATCCCCTTAGAAGCTACACTTTCTAAACAACCTTTCCAAAATCCTTTCCCTATAGTATTTTACCAGGGTCTTATGGACAAACACCATTGTTTCCCTGTTTGAGACAGGAATTCTCTCTTTACTTTATAAAATGCATACCCTGAGAGGATTTGCTGTCTAGGTAAAGGGTGAGAATTAATAAAGTGAGAGGCTCCCTTTCCCAGAGTTAAGAAGCAGATCCCCAAAGGGCTCCTGACAGGGCTGGGGAGGAGAGCCCTGGGTTCCAGCCTGAGTCCATGCAGGGCCAGCCCAGTGACCAGGCAGGAGACCCCAGAGGGAAACGCTGCTGGAGCAGAGAAGATGAGAGGAGCTGGAGCTGCCTCCCCTCCTTCTCTTTTCTTCTCTCTCTCCTTGCTGTTGCTTCCCACGCTTCTCCAAGTGACAGAAATTTTTCATTAAAAGGAATGCTGAATTCCAACGTTTGGCTTCCTGTCCATTAATGAAACTATTTTATTATTTGAAATTCAAATGGAAATCATCCATTTCTCCAGAAGAAGGCTAAGAGAGAGCAGGAGATTTTTTGAATACCCAAAGTTCCTCAAGCTTTCTCAGGTTCAAGACTTTCTAGTGTGAACATGGTGATAGTTTCTTGCCAGCTAAATATTCTTTATGTTGCAGGAACATTTTTCTGTGAGGGCAGATGGTGTTCGATTGGTAGTCAGAATAATACATGAACAGCAGAGAAGATGTGGGTTGATTAAATAATTAGCATACTGTGACATTCTATTGCTTCACTGTAACTTAAAGCTAGGTCAAAATGCTGGTCTATATTGCACCTCCCTCCCTCTTTCCTTTCTTCTGGTTGTTTTTATGCTTACTCCAAAGCAAAGTTTAACAGAAATCAAATCATTTCCTGGTAGCACAGTGTTTGTATTTGTTACTCAGCCCTGTATGTTACAGAGTAAAAGTAATATAAAGGAAATTAAATTTTGCTAAATGAATTTCAGTTGCCCAGCAACATATCATACCCAGAGTGAGATCCAGTCAAGCATCACTGTGGCTTAATATGTGGCACAGATCAGTGTTCAGGCCAACACGTGTGATCTTGGAAGCCAGGACCAGTGCGAGGGCTGAAGCCTGGTTTTCAGTCACCATGTCTGCCTGGACAGCTCTTTGCCTTCAGAGTTTGTTTGCATGTCCACTAGAAGTCTAATTAGTTAATCTTATCAACTCTGCTGCTTCCTGTCCCCCTGCTCTCCATTGGTACAGCAACAATAATTACAGGCAGTTTGCCATCAGATGAGGAACAAACATAGGAAACATGCTTCTCTAAGCAAGGATATCATTATTCACTTACTAAACACAACCCACTGAATTACTCATCCTCCTCTCTAAGTCCTGATGTCTATTCTGGGTTTTTGGAGACTTTCTTTGAATAAAAATGCAAGAAGTTGGCCCACTAAGAAATCACTGTCCTCTAAGATGTTAGTGCTGACTAAAGAGAGAGAAGTATCTTTGGCTGCTGTGTAACCACTAGCAGGGTGTAGGGGAGAAGTTGCCGTAGTAACCTCACAGGTTTGGGGGTTTGAGGCTTTGGATGGTGGGGTACCTGCAGTAGGAATAACAAGACAAGAAGGGAAAGAAGTTATCTGCTACCTTCTAAGTGTTACTGCTGTCTCTAGGGTAGTCTTCTGGATGTCCCTAGTGCTGCAGGCTCTAGTGTCTTAAAACATCCAGGGAGGATACCACAAAATGGGTACATCCACTTTTCTTGTTTTCTTTGAAATCAATTTTAAGGTGAGGATTGAAATTTCATGTTTGAGAGCCGTCATAGTTAAACTGGCTAGTTCATAACCTCTGCTTGGGTGGGCTGACACTGTGTAGGAAGAACAACAGTGCTCCTGGAGTAGCTGTAGAGGATGTACACTCTCACTCCACCTAAAGAAAAGAGTTTAATATGTCTGTGTCAAAGTACTGCAAACCCAAACTATACAAGAAATGCTAATGTCAATAGGTCCACTCAGAGATTACACTTGGAAATCAAATTTCTTGATGTTCTTTTGCTTCTTTAGAGAACTAATGTTCAAAAGTGATGGTAAAACAACCCAGTCTATTTATATTAAGTTCTCTGGAGGACATTTTAATACAAATGCTACAGTTAACTACTGTTATTTCTATGACCAAACATGAAATATTTGTATAGTGTGGAAGTAGAATGTCAACCAAAAGTAAAAAAAAGAGAAATCATCTGCTTACAAATATGCATTGGGAAGGAGGAAGCCACTGCCCTTAATGCTAAGAGGTTGATGGCACCTTCCACTCTGCAACTCAGCTTGAGGCTCATTTGCCTCTTCCTTAAAGCCTGCAGAACCTCTTGCTGCTCAGGACTATGGTGTAATGACTGAGTGCTGTTCCTGAAGACACCTTCTGCTTCTCACATTTCTTGGTGAACATTTATTTGGAAATTATGTTCTTTGATTCCTGTCCTAAGTGATTAAACTCCACTACTGCGAGAAATTATTCCAGTATACTCCTGTTTATCTTACAAAATACTACATAGCTTAATAAATGCATATTTTTAGGGTCTTTGAGTAATTACTGCTATTATTATTTTTAAGTAGCTTTTTAATACAACCAGGGCAAGAGACTGGAACCATTGATAATTTATGCTCTCCTTGTGCTTGAACCTGAAGGAATGACATGATGAAAACACTGCCTTATTCAAGTATTGAGACCCACAGCTACATTTCAAGATGAGAGATAAATTGATTTAAATCACATACCTCACATTCATTTACTTTTTTAATTTATAAAATGCAACTTAAAAAACATATTTGCCTAATGTAGAAGCTCAAAGTCAAATAAAGAAGACTGGACTGGACAAGAACAAACATTTCAAAGCTGGCATCCCCTTAGCTCAATCATAAACTCACAGTGTTCCTAAAGTTCTTATTCCCCAGATGAATTATGGGGTTAATTTTCTCCCTAGCCTAATGGAAGGAAGAAATCCAATTACATTCAGAGCCCTCAACAGGAACAGGTATAGCTCTTCACCTAGTTATTAATATTTACAACCATCATCAGAGGGATCATTTAGAAACACAGCAAATTTTCTTTTCTTCTTGACCTCTAGAAGGTTTGAAAATTTGCTGTCCATAAAATATGAACAGATCAGGTTTATACCAGGATGTCTAGATGCAGATAGTGAAAAGGACAGGCTGTGAGTATGAAGTTCAACATTTTTCAGTATTTTTGAATAAGAATATTTTTGGAAAAATATGATTATGGTTTTAAAGCTGTGATTCTGAAGGGCTGGGAGGGCAGTAGATATGCAAATCTAGTCAAAAGTTGGAGAGAGGGGTGGCAGGATTAACACACTCAAAGTTGGCTGGTGATGCTCACCTCAATTTTGTAACAAAACCCCAACCAAGCAGACAGATTTACATAGCAAAACATTCTTGTCAAGGTCTAGATGTAAATATCTCTCTGCTCTCTTAATTTTGTTCTATCTATTAACCATGCTCTTATAATAAGAGAGAGGAATCATCATACTAGTGGAATGTGAGGGTGGTTCAGGACTGATTGTCATCACTTGGTTTGGAGGGTCCCAATGACCATCAATAACTGTTATTAAACATTATTGATATGTGTGGATCAAAGCCCACACAGTTAAAATGGAAGCAGCAGGGCTAAAAATCATAAAAATTTGCTGTTTCAGGTTACAGAAGTAAAGAAGCATGATCATGCACCATATGACATTTAGCAAACTGTGTCAGTTATGCTCCTTTAATCTGAAGAATTTATCTAAAGAAAAGTTCAAAGGATGAGGTCGATAAAAAAGCTCACAAAGACACCAGTTACTGTGTACATTAATAATGATTCCTGGCTGTTTTCCTTTAGATAAGTAAACCTGTTTTATGAAAAACTTGCTGCTGAGATTATTTCTCAGTGGCAAAAATCCCCAACCAAACAAAAAATCTACCCAACTCCACCTATTTTCCTAAAAACTAAGGTGTCATTTGGAGGTTCCTGTGAGACTGGGACCCGTGTGATGCATTTATTTATACTGCTCCCATACTTCATACAAATTATAGTGAAAAGGAGTTTTTTCTCCTTTATTTTCTCTGCATATATTTTTTCAACATTGATTTGGAATATTACTGTTAACTGCTGCAAAAAATTCTTTATGTGATAACCTCTTCCTTATTTCCAGTTGCTTGTTTGTCTGAATTATAAGGGAGAAGTTGCCATCTGCCATTACACAACAGCTCAGCCATCAGTATCAATAAAACCTGCTAAAAAAGCAAGGGAGTTTTAAAGGTTGCTTTGTGGATTTCAGCATCCATCTTCTGATTTACTGAGAAGGTAAATGATGTGCATGAAACATATGGATGATGAACTGTTCTGAAAATGCTGTGACTAGAAGTGCTGAAACACGAGATGCTGACTCAAAGGTGAATTTATATATACCATTATATTTCTTTGGATCTGTTCCAAATAACATTGGGATGGATTTTAAAACCTGCTCTTTCTATCTGGAGGAAAGAACAAAAACATTCAAAACCATCTTCAGCTTGTTGCCTTTCTTTGGCATTGGAAAGTATTACTTTTTTACAGTCAGAAATATGAAACTTCACTGTAGTTTGGTTTGTGCTGTACAAAACTAATTTTGAAACTATTTCTATGCAGAAAAGAAGTATTCAGCTTCTTGTCTGAACCTGCCCATGGACTGCACAAGAAGAGAAGCAGGTCTTGGTGATCCAGCTCTGCAGACACCCCACTGGAGAGCCATGGAAAGCCTCCAAAGGTAAACTTAATGCTCCCTGGTTGTTTGTCAGCTGCATGAAGGCCTAGTCTCTCTGAATAATTTAGAGATGTTTTAAGTTACTCTCATTACAAATGGCCTTGAAAAGGAAAACAAGTAGTGATCTAGTGGAGCCCAAAAATATCCTGCCCGTGTCCTTTACATGTCTCCATTCATTCCCTCTCTGCTAGCAGGGAAACAGAAGGCTCCCTTTGCATATTCATGCTCAGCTTGTGTTCAGTAGCAAGCAGAGGTCTATTTTAGGACACCAGAGTAGACACACCGATGTCCAGAGAAGGAGAAACTCTTTTGAGGCCATACTACGTTCATTGTATTAACCCTGTTTCCTTCTGGAAAATCTGTTTGATGAAAGGTGGCAGGTCAGGTCCCACATCACAGCTGTGCTTTGGGTTTGTTTTGCTCAGTACTGCCTTGAGCCCTCTCATTTGCTGTTGTGCTTCAATTATTCCTGTGGTGTTCATCCCATTTTGGACATATAAGTTGAATCAAAATAGTTAAAGAGTAGATGTTAGGGGGTTTTGTGGCTGTGGAAAATGAGGTGAGAAGTGTTTAATAATGATAAATAATAACAAAATTGTTGTTATATAGTTACTTTTTCAAGGGGTAATTATGAGTTTATTGTGAATTTCTTCAGTGCAGTCTCAATCAATTGCATAAGTTGTGCCACAAACATAAAACCGTTTTCTTATGTGAGTTTAGAGGATTTTTTTTAGATCTATGTATGCGACTTGATATAAATGCTGTGCCAGTGCCAAATGGATGGCTGAACGTGTAGAGTGTGATTGAATGAGACAGGCTGAGGTTTTGGGGACTGGTACTATCTAAAATGAAATTTTAATTCAGTCATACATAGCACTTACAACATTTCGTGTCAGTAACTTCAAAATTAAGCATATAACAGTAAAAGCTTTCCATTAATAAAACTCCATCAATCAAAAAAGTTGGTTTTGCTGTATTCCTCATTGCCATAATCAGTTTTTAAAATTATTAAAGACATAACCTGCTGATTTTTAAAAAGCCACCAGGATAGCAAACATATTTATTGCATGAGTGAATTGCCTGCAGCTTTTTGTGTTCTGCATGTTTGAAACAAATCAAGGCAGACTTTCTGTGTCAGGGTAAATTGATTTCCAGAGCGTGTATTTCAGCCATTAGTACCTAAAGATGACTGAAACCAACTCCATGTATGTAGATTAGTGCAATACAAGTCTCCAGGAAAAGGTATCTTTTTCAGGATAAATTGAGATATTGAAAATTAATACAGACTTTTAATACAAAATCAATACTGAAATATTATTTTAAGGCTTGTTTCTTTCTTTCTCTGTGTAAATTGTTTACTAGAGATCTGGTAAGCCTGGGACAGTTCTATCTTTAATGTTACCATCCATGATATGCTGTCACAATGTACTGATGCCAGCAGAGCAAAGACCAAACAGCAGAGAGCCCATGGCCTATGCTGGAAAGCAGCCATCCAATAATGAATACACACACACACAAACATATAGATGTATGTATGTGTACAGACCTTCAATGACACTGAGAGAAGCAGCTGGGTTGGCTGCCCAGGCAATGGGAGCTCAGGCACAAATGCATGTGTGACACAGATAGTGTAGGTGTAAAGAAACAGGAAACAAAATCTCTCCCAGAAATTCTTTTATAGGGTGATCCATCATTTTACTGGAGCCAGCATCTCTGCAGAATCTTATCTCCACTGATTCTTTAGTGACTCTGTTGTTCTTGTGTTTTTAGCACATCATTTGGATTAGAAAATACAGGGTAAGATCAAAAGGGAAAAAGTTGCAAGGAAAGAAAGTAATTGGCCTGAAAATCTTTTATCTTGTGTGTAAATGGTATGATGCAGCTCTGAAGGAACACATTCTCTAATTTTCTGGTTTGTGTTTCAGACTTCATGAGCTGTATTGTGCTTGTAAGCAATGCATAATTGATAGGGTATAATACTGACCTGATAAATTCCTGGCACTGTTTGCATACAGTTGGTAAATGAGATAAGTTGTTTCACCAAGAGCTGGGAGGTGACAAGAGAATTGGTGCCTGCCCCAGTCACCCTGAGTATCACAATAGCTGGGAATTATATTTCCAAGTATTATTTCTGCATGTATGGGGATGTTTCAGTCACTCACTCTGGCCAGCACACTAATGGAAGAGGTTTCTAAAGAGACCTGCACATGAATACATAAAACAATACTATCAGGTCAAGTGGAAGATCGATTTCTAATTCAATACAAAGCTTTTATCTCAAATAAATACTTTAATTGCAATGTTAGGTGGCCTGAGGGGATCACATTGACAAACATATTCCATGTGTTACAAAGTGGCCTAAATCTGGGACAGTGCTTGCAACAAGTTATGCATGCAAAAGAAAGCTTTTTGTAACTAAGTAAGTGAAAGGAGGGTCAGATTGAGTTTTGAATAACTCACATGATACCAGGGGAACTGAAATGATTCTTTTGGTTACTTGGTGTCCCTTAATTATAGGAAGGATTGTGTGGGGTAACACAGCCACACGCATAACTTTCATTTTAATAAAAAAAGATGGAGTTCAGATGTTTTCTGTGGGCACTGTAATGCAAATCCTTTACAAGAGACTTCAGCTTAAGTTAGGAGGGCGATATGTCTCCTGGAAGAAGATAATGCTGTTTCTTCAGAGATTGTCCTTTAATTGCAAGAACAGCTGCCTTGTGATTTAGCGGTGGTATTTTCCCACCTAAGCTGCGTCTCTTGCCTGTGTTTTCCAGGGTGCAGGAGCTCCTTTCTGAGTTATGAAAATGCTGTGCACAAAAATGTTACAGGAAATGTGAAGAGTGAAAAACAGAGAAATGAGCAGGAGCAGGGCTGGAAGTAGATACTCAGGGGTTATAAACAGAAAAAAGATTGCACATGAAGGACAAGAAGTTGAGGGAAGGATTTTTTTCCTGTCCCCAAAACAGTTTTCAGTGGCTGTAGGGATAGGGACACCACTTCTGTCTGGGAGCTAGAGAAAGACATTATTGAAAATGATTTCTGCTGTGTCTGGTGAACTGAATCTTAAAAGCATCAATTTAAGTGTTGCATAGCTTAGTCGTGATGTATGGGTATGTTTCTAACATCATATTACAAACACTATTACCTTGTGTAGCAGAGTTAGCAATCAGAATCTCATTATGGATGGCATTTTACAAATGCTTCATGTTTCTCGGGCTTGTAGCCTTCAAGCACGTTACTGTTTTACTGGAAGTTTTCCATTAGGAAAATATTTACCCTCATAATTCTAATATAATTAAGTGCTTTGCTTTGGAATTTTTGTGGTCACTAATTAGGTTAATACTGTTCATTATAACAAAAACATAATTAATTTTCCATAGTAGTAAAATTAATTACACATTTAAAGCTAAATTGAATCAGTCAACAGTGAGAATGAACAATGGCTGTGCTTCTCATTTCACTGTCCCAAGGTTTCTGAGATAAAACCTTTGCCTGCATAATAGAATGTGTGTGTTTCTTTCCATGGCCATCCAATTGCAATAAACTAATTAGAGGCTAAGGAAGAACAAGGGCTGACATTCCAGAAAATGTGAGGGGATCACTTAATCTTTGGGGATATGAAGGGAGACTTTGGGGTTACTTATATGCCTTTGTTTCCACTTCGCTGAACAAAAGTAAGCAAGGGAGGCTGAAGGGCAAATCCCCCTGATCTGCGCTCAGCAAGACACATCCTCTGGGTTTCTTGGCTCCCTCATACCATTTAGGAGATTATGTTCCTTGAGGTCTTCTGCACATGTGGATGTGGTGTTGCCATCTGGTTTTTTTTTTTCCAGAGAAAAGAGATAGTGATGTGCCCTCTCCTGCAACCTTTCTAATGGCCAGCATCCAGTTTCTATGGCAGAATTTGGGCCCCAGGTTGTTTTTATCAGATGTGTCAGGTGGTTATGTCCAGAGGGTTCTCAAGCCAAAAATGCATCAGCAAAGCTAAATATTATTGCTTCAGAACAGTTCTGTGGGAATTCCAGACCCAGAAAATTCTCAAAATCTTGTACATGCAGGCCCGAATACAAAACAAGAGTACAGAGTTCAACCTGAGACCTTGGAAAAAGCTTCCAAGTTTAGAGACCATAAGTAAAAATGTGAGTTTGTAGTTTAGACAGAAACACATTAAGCTAAGCAGTGGAAAGTTTTAGAGTTTAAAGTTTAAGTATAGAAGTAGTTATAAAGGTAATATGAAGTTTTAAGTTGTAGTACTGTAAATTTGTGTCATTGGATGGTTAGTCAAGAGAGTCTGCACTGCAACAGAGATGTATAAGACAAATTAATTAGAGATTGGTGTAAAAGTAAAAACATTCTTCGTAGCAGTATTTTATTGGCTAATTACCTTTAAAAGACCTTGTATATTGTGGTCTTTTGACCACTGACCACAGACTTTTGGTGTATGGTGAAGATGTTCTCACCTCTTGATGAGACTGCAGCAATAAATAATGTTATGAAACGCCTTGAAGTGGTCTCGTTTCGCTTAAAGCCCCAACACGGTTCCTGTCCTGATGCTTTCTTATTCTTCAGCTTGCTTTCTTTCTTTCAAGGGAAATAGGCAAGAGCTCAGGAGCCAGAGTTTCCTTTCCCAGGTCTTCCTCACCAGGAGCTGGTGTGAGAAAACTTGAGAGACTTTTTCTTACATGTAAACCTCACCACGTAGTTCTTTCCACTGGAGGTGGGGAAATGACTGCCTTGATTTAATAGGAAATGTAATAGGGTTAACCTTAATTTAAATAATTGTTAAGCTATTAAAATAGCTATTAGTATGCCCTATCATTTGCTATCAGAGAAATGCAAATATGTGTCACCGCATCAATTCATGGGAACACAGATTGGAAGCTGATAATTGTTACTGTAGTTCCCACCCCAGAGATCCAAGAGGTTTTGGTTATTATATGACAAACCTCAACATTTGCAGTAGCCTCTCTGTCAGCAGCAGTAAGCTGAGGTGGGTGTAGGCAGAAATATAAAGGCATTTTCATCTTCCTGCATTTGCAAAAGAGATTTACCTTCAGTGACACAAAATGGAATATGTCCAGAATCAAACCTCTGTACATTTTTACATAGTTTTATAGCAATGATCCAATCCTGTTTCTATTAAAGATTCAACATTTTAATGAGCAATGGATGAACAAGATCTTTTGGCCTGGGCCCTAGAAGTGCACTACTGTCTATAAAATACGTGTTGTTAAGAGCCACTGCAGTCAAACGGAGCATTATGTAATTCTTTGGCAAATGGGCTCCTCATGTAAGTACTTGGAAGTTATAAGTTTGTTAACTTTGTCTTCCCAAGCTGTAAAAGGGTCCCACAATAGCAGTTTCTCTTGGCTTGCCAGGCACAGAAATCAACACTAGAAAACTATGTAACACAAGATTTAAAAGAAAGCAGTATCTAAAGAACTGAGTATCAGGTAAATAAAAACCAGAATATTTTTTCCTTTTTAGATGAAAATAATGTAAGCTGTAGTAGTTCTAAAGAATATTGATCTTAAGATAAAATTCAGGCAGTAGGTAGGTCTAATCCATGACTATTTTTACATGAAGCAGCCCGTCTTTTTGAGAACACTGTCACTATGTATTGAGAACAGGGTTTGATCTGTCTTTTTAAAAATCATTTTTTTGAATGTAGATTAAATTTCTTTTCTTGGCATTTATTCTTGTGCCACCAGTGTCAAAACAGAAATGGCAAGCATTGTGATAGAAGAAAAATTATTTCATTTCCCTGCAGCTTCTGTAATTGCCTTTGTGTCCCTTTGTGAACCACTGCTCTGCAACTCCTCAGTCCTTTCCTTGAGCAGCAGCTCATTGTTCACAACTTCTATGCCTCCTATGGCAACAGGACCTTAAAACACAGTGGAAAAACTCAGATATCTCTAAATTGTGTGGTAGAAAAGAAACTGATTATTTCTCCACTCATATTCATAGATTCAGTTCTCAGAAATTAATTCTGATCACTGCCCTGAGCACAAATGAAAGTGTTCAGCAGAATTATTCTGTGCCAGTGATGAAGCCACCCCCGATCTTTTCCCAGGTTGGGCAAAATTAGCATAAGTACTCCGTGCACACAGCTGCAGCCTCCAGCGTGCAGGAGCTTCTGCAACAGCTTCCCTTCCCCAGGAGGGGATTTTGCCAGTGGAATGGCGTTGGCATGGATTCATAAACCATCCGCCTCCTCTTGCCTCCTACGCACTCTTTTGTACTGTCACCATAGATCAGTGTAGAAGCACCGCTCCACAGGTCAAAGCCTGGTTAGACCCTGCTGAACATGCTTCCTGAGTGCTGCTCTCTCCCTGTCCCCAAAGAGCAGAATCTCTTTCTCTGGGCAAAATGTAAGCCAGATGGGATAATGCATCTGAAAGCTTGAAAGTCAGATCCTTTGTATGTTTTCGCTTTAAGATCTTAATTTATGCACATATGAAAGTGAAACATGGTGCTTTTTTCCCTCTTTCCTTGCCTCTTTAGTACCCAAAACATTAAAAAAAAGTCTTTTCCAATAACATTTAAAAAATTGGTTTTAGAACCGAGAAAATTTGGAAAGATAAATCATGAAAAATTGTTCCAGCAAACAATTGTAAAACAAACAATGAACTTTTTTTTTGAAGTTTCCTTTTTCAGCTGCATAAGGAACACCTTAAAAACGTGTCTTGCTGTGACTTTCCAGGGGACCACAAAAGTGGGTTGGATTTAGACTTTGACTTCTTGCAAATCCCAGTACTGACTCAAGGAAGTAATACAGCCAATAGACATCAAAAATGTAAGCATTAATAAGTAAACTTAATTGAAATGATCTTTTACCCTGGGTATGCTCTCACAAACAGCAAAAATTTTGTCTAAACTTTCCAGGCTGAGGCTAAAAATGGAAAATGTTGGGCAAATGTTTTAAATTTGACAACTGTACAGTCAATTGAAAACTAGATGGTAAAATTTGGCAACTGAAATAATGCCATGCTGAAAGGCTCAGCCCATTAGAGTTATTAGTAAAAAGGCTGTATGGTTACTCACAGACAGCAATGGCAAATTTTTATTTCCTTTCCAGAAGCACAAAGTTTTAGAGGGTTAGTAGTTAGCTTTGATGTTACAGCTCAGTATATTTTTTAATACAATGAAACATTTATCACTGGAGTCAGTGCTGAACATCAGCACGTAATTGCATACTCTCTGTTCAGTCACATATTGCTGCTCATTTGGGACCCAGAGCAGTATATTATCTTTAAATATAAATGTCTGATCATTAACTTGGAAGACAAATGATATCCATTTTTCTGATCTGGCTCATCTGATACAGCTGTAATATGCTGGCTTGGAACAAATGTAGACTTTTAGAAGACCAGTGTAGTTTGTGGCAAAGCCTGTGACTGGGACAGTACAGCATGGATCTTAATTCTGCATAAAGCTGGTTTATCTCTACTCCTGTGGCCTTAATTGTATCATGTGGGCATATAATTCTGCTAAAATTCCCCAGTATAGATACCTGCAGACAGGGTATAATGCAGTTAAGGACTTTCAACCGCTAGAAGTGGAAACCTTATCCTCAAAATTCTGGAACATTTTTCTATATGAACAGGATGTTTTACTCACAGATCAAGGCTAAAGCCTTGATTTTTAAGGTGTGCCCACAGATAGCTGATTACCAGCTCAGAGAAACTGAGATAAAGACATGCAATATCTTGCTCATGGTCAGACAGCAGATTAGTGGCAGCAGTGAGAATACCAAGTCTTATGACTCCAACCTTGTTCTCAGTGCACTCGATCACAGTTGTCTTGTTTATATCACTATATTTTCTGAAAGGTTGTTTTTTGGTGGGTTTTTTTTTCCCCTTCTAATCAGATGCTTGTAAATTAAGTTGCTGACTGTAATCAGAAATGTATTTATCACCGACTCTGGCTCACAACCAAGCACACTGTTATTTTTGAAACAGGACAGCATGTTCCTCTCATTCCAAGGAAAAGTTAATTATGAGTTGCAGGAGGCTCTGTCGTGATTTTGTTGTGGCCATTTGTCCTCTATTGTGTGACTATTGCAAAAGACAATTTGTTTCCTAATTCTCATTTGGTGCAACAGCATTGTCTCCAGTGAGCTAAAGTTTTAGTATGCTGACACAATGAAGCAGGAGAATTTTATAAAGGTGGTAGCAATAGGAGGGAATAATCCTAATGGGCATGTTTTGTAAGTGAGGGAGGATGCGAAGACAAAAATCCCTCACTGCTTTTATGGTTCAATAATCAGGTACCCTAGCTATATATTATTCTTTTCATCAGCCAAGAATATTTTGTGGTTTGTAGCTCACCCCGTTGTCAGCTCCAAACTGTTGGCCGTGCTGTCATGGCAGGAAAAACTTCCATGCAAATGCTGGCTGTCTAGCTTTGAGCAGGTTTGCCTCTCCTAAGAGACCTGTGCTCTGTGCCAAGGAAAAGGTCCGGTAGGAGGAGCCATTTGGATGGATTAATTCATGGCACTGGTCTGCTAGATCGAATGTGCTGGATTTCTGTTTGTCAGTGCCTGATAGCGACCTTAGAGTTTAGTGGCACAGTGCTTCCATGCAACATCAGGACCCATATGCCATTGCCTCTTACAGTCTGCATAGGAGTTCATTTAATGTAAGTCTATGGATTTGTGTAAGTTCATTAATTCAGTTTGTTTACTAATCCACAGTTTGTGAATTGTGAATCTTACTGGCTTTAACAGCTAAATGAGTAAGTACTTGCTTCAAACCATAGTTTAGGCTAGAGATATGTAACAGAAATACCAGCACACTTTTCATAAAAAAATTACTAACCCAAGGGAACTCAGCCACCAGAAAAGCATTGCTGAATATGACATCTGTTTGAAAATAAATTCCCTAATGGCTCATGGAAGCAACTTTTCCACAGAGAGAATGAACAAAGGCAAATTGTTTTACAATGGTGTCATCTTCCAAGATCTGAATTGCCAGGTGTAAGTATCATTGTGTTAACTATACCCTGAAATGCAACATGTAATGTGTAACTTTACATAATTTAGTTAGTATAAGAAAAATCTACTCCATTGGATATGGAGGATGGATATGCAAGGCAACCTTAGTACACCTAGCCCACCCAGTAAGCACAGGGCCCTGCTTCAGGGAATACTGATCCTTAGCCTCATAAAATACTTGTAAGACATTTGGTGTGACAAATTTGTCACACCAAATTGCCACTGGGCAGTACAGAAAAACCTGTACTGTGTCCCTGTAACCCTTATAGTTCTCCAACACGTTCCCAGCAGATTTGTCACCCTTAAATGCCTCTTGTGCCACCATAGTCCACCCAATGGCATGCAACACCTACCCATATATCAATAAATGCCAAGAATACACACTCTAGTGGATTGTATGTAGCTCTTACATTATTTGAGACATCTGAGTAGGAAAAAAAATCATGGCTACAGTGATGATGTCATAGGACCACAGAAGCAGTTCATGAGACAAAAGAACCCAGGACCATGCACAGTGTGGAGACATCCAGTGTAGAGACATGGGAAGGTCCCTGGTCCTGTTTTACTGGGCAATGTGATTACAGCTTTTATATCACTGTTATTTATCTTTAAAATAAGGGTAACTTCATTTGCTTGCAATAGTATTGTGTGGATAGATTCAGTGAAGATGTAACCAAAGGAACTTGACTTCTCTTTGACTAAAATGTTCTGTTATGCAACGAGTGATTAATCTCATTAAATAACTTAAAGAAAGCCCAAATCCTGTCCTAAACTATAGTGATATAATTCCAGTGGAGTACTTTTCTCTATTGGACAGTCACATAGGCTGCAGTTGAAAGAATATTGGGAGCAGGTTCAAATGAAACACAGAGCCAAAGAATGACCTAGCAAGGGTGAAAATGTGTGTAGAAGAGGGGCAAAGGAGCACACAGACGATAACCAGCAACAAGGACCAATGACTTTGGGAGAATTGGCAAAGAAAATGGTGGTAGAGAATACAGCTTTCACTTGGACTGAAAACACTTTTGGGAGCCAGCAAGAACTGCCAAGGCAAAGTAATTGTGTAGATTGGGATCAGCAGTGGAGGGGCTCCAGATACGGGTAACATGTAGCTGGAAAGAATGAAAAATAAGTTTAATACTGGAAAGGAACAAAGAAGGCAGAAAGTTAGAAAGCACCATTCTAGACAGCTATTGCCTCACAGTTTTAACAATATTATAATGATAAACCTAGCTCAGTAACTTGGGATTTAGGATAAATATTTTTAAAGTTTCCTGGTGGGTTTGTGAATATTTTTCACATATCCTTTGAATTTTCCATTACATTCTTTTCCTGAAGGTACTTGTGTATCTACCTTTCTTAGAAAAGATGTGAATACTAGATGGTCATTTAACACATCTCAAATTAAACACTTTTATTTTAATATGTCTGCATCGAGCTTTTTGAAAAGCAGAGAAGTTAAGATACATCTTTTTGGGAAAAACATTTAGATAGCTGAAGTAAGTTTATGACTAAGTCAAACTCACACCAAACAGAAATAGAGGTTTTAAAGCCATATGACTAATACCTTACTGCCCCTTCATATGGCTCCCTACTCTACAAACACAACTCATCCTTCCCCTACCAAACCAATCCTGCTCTAATGCCATCATGCCCTGGAGGAATCATGTTTACTTATCCACTCTTCTAGGATAGAAGATATTTCTCCATGGACAACCTCCTCATTTAAATGTAAGTTTTCAGTATTCAAATCCTTTATTACCATGGGGTATCTGTAGGATAATTAAGGGAATTAAGGAGGTCAGACTGGAATATATATCGCTTTATTTCTTCTAATGGAAGAAGCTGGGTCTTAGAGAAGGAGAAAGCAGGTTGATCGGCTTTAAAACAGTTTGTTTTACGTACTTGAGTGGCAAAATAACTTCAGTTTAGTTTGTTACCAAATTTTCTTTTTTCTTAAATCATTTCTGCCTCTGCGAAGTTCCCCATTTATAAGTATTTGTATTTCAGAAATCTCTGGGAAAGTTTCTGCTAAATTACAGCTAAATTCCTGGAAGTTGGGCAATTTTTGAAAGCACATGCTTAAGCTAGCAAATATAGAATGGTTTTAAAGAACTAATTCAGTAGCTTGTTATTAATTACCTTAAAAATATAGATTAAGCCTGAGTATTTAATATACATAATAATTTAACATTGTCATTCTACAGTTCTTTTGCAAAATTCTTAATCTTGATGTAGTTGTATATAAGAGATTTTTAAAAATCAGCACTATACTTCCAGTTTATGTATAATTTGATTTTTTTTCATGGAAGGAAGCCTTTTAATAAGGCAATAGACATGTAAATTAAAAAATGCATTTAAATAGGTTCCTGCATTTAAGAGTGACTTTAACAATTCTGCAGGTCTCATACATTTTGAGTAAAATTTTTTCTTTAGATTCAGAAATGCCATTAATGCATCAATAGAATATTTGTGGTGCTATCAGAATGAATGACATATTCTGGTAGTTATTTTAAAAGTAAGAACAGAACGTATGTTCAGAAACAGCATTTAGAACAGCTCTGCTAAGTCCAAAAGTCAGAGTAGATCATATGTTGCTGGATGACTTTGAAATATTTTAAATAATTAAAAGGCAGACTAAAGCTTTTATCAGTAAAAAGAAACATGCAATTAGATGGATGCAGCCTTTGGAACCCTTATTTCTTTAAAAAATATTCTTACAATACTGCTCCTGTGGACTAAATTCAGTGGGAAAGGAAGTAACTAGTACTCCACAGGCTTGAGCTCTCAGCTGTGCAGGAACATATACAAAACAAGTTGCTGCAATTACAGAGAAATGAAATGCAGATTATATACTTAGCACAAGCCTCCCAGCAGGAATGGTTAAGGATACCATTTCGTTCCAGAGAGACCCTAAGAGGTCTGGCTGCAGCTACAGCCTTATCGTTGCTAAGGGGACAGTGTTTGTCAAGCACTTTCTTTTGTTGCTACACACTGTCGCCCCCCTCTTCAGAGATCAGGTTCGCCTCCTTTGCATGCTGAGCAGCTACACAAAAGTACTCAGCACAAGCCAGGAGTGGCGGCTTGAGCGAACCAGGTTACAGGTGGGAGGGCAGAGAAGCAAAGCAGGGAGGCAGGGAGTGCACTAAAGGCAATTAGAGGGAGATGAAGAGTGAGAGTGAAGGAAGCTGTTTCATGGCAACAGGAGTGACTTTGTCAAGGTTAGCCAAGAACAGCAACTGTGGGTTGATTTGGCCAGGGCCAGTCAATAAACCAGGACTGGTATACATGCTGTGGGTAGCTAGCTCTATAAACCACCTTGTGAATCTCTTATCACTTCCCCTTCCTTGGGAGTGTGATTAACTCCCCGTGCTGACACCACCACCTATGCATGCACCACTTTTCCCAGCTGCCTGGGCCACAGGGAAGAGAATCTCTCCCACTCTTGCATTCGCAGTGCCAGTTGGTGAGCAACCAGCTTTAAGAACACCCTGACAGGAAAACTTCTGTGCTGTTCAAGCAGTCTGAGATTTAAATATTTTAATAACCAACACTGTGACAGCTTTAACTTTGCCTCTATGTATGCTGTGGTTTTACAGCTTGTTGCAGCTCAGTCTCTGTTCACACCATTTGCAGCCTCTCCTCTCTCTCAGATGAGGTTGTGACAGCAAGGTCATTCATTTTATGCTGGCATGAACCAGGCCAATAGGCTGTTAGCATTCAGGACCTTGTTCTTTCTAAAAATAGCACTTCAGGAGAACTGGATCATATCTTTCAATCCCCTTTTAATATTTTAAGTATGAATAACGGAGATTGAATTTGATTTTGTTCCATGGTATTACCTCTGATGGCTTTTTGATGAAGAAGATTTTTTCCATCCAAAAATTAGGTGTGGCTTTCATACTATGTATGTGCCTGTTTTCATATCACTATTTAATACTGTGGCTTCTCTAATTAGATGTTGACATAGCGCTTCTGTAAGAAAGCACAGTAATCCCCATCCATTTGTGTGTTGGGATAATTGTATGCGATACCTGTTTTTGCAAGAACACTGGGGGTTTTGTTGGAAATTTGCATTAAAATGTATGCTTTGTTTTTTAAGTGTAGCTGAATGATTAATTTTTCATATTTTTCTAGAGTTGTGAAGGCCATTTGCTTTGGGACTTCTAATGTTATTTCCCAAGCAGATTATGTTTATGGAGTTGTGAAGGCCATTTGCTTTGGGATTTCTAGTCTTATTTCCCAAGCAGATTAGGTTTATGTGAACATTTTATCTTTGTCAAATGTGCTTCTACCTGGGAAAGCTGAGGGAAGCCTCAGCACAGGAACTCTTGGTTAAGTTCATCAAGATCCCAGAAATATTTAGGCTCATTCCAGTTTCAAGGAAACTACTGTGTAGAGGAAAGAGGATGAAACTAGTCCTCATTGAAGAAAAGGTCAGGAGAACTTAGCAATTATGACAATTCATCATTTGTACCTTTCATTTGACAGCTTCTCAGCCATTCAAACAGCCTGGGCAAAGTTCTGGAATAATTGCAACATATCCTGTTAACATTGGTAATGTAGCAGAGGATAACATGGGGATAAACCTAGAGATGTCCCACTGGGGAGAGATGGAGGTAAGTGGCACAGAACTACATGTGCAGGACACCCACCATTAGTTCAGCTTTTCATGGAAAAGCTGGCATGTCTGAATGGATTGTGAGTGAATTTGGCATACGACTTTTTTTTGCACACTTATGGTTTACCATTTCTGTAGTTTGTGTGAGCACATGTGCTCAGTGATTGGCACATTTCTTTGGAATTGCATTCAATAGTCCTAGCTGGACCTTCATGAGGTTTTTGTTTTGGAGCAGTGCAAGGCAACACAGTGGAATAGTATTAACTTTGGTGGCTTGAGCCAGTTAAGATTTTTATGAGTGCACCAGTAAGAGTCATTATGTTATCCATCCAGCTCTGAAGTCTGTATGTGACTTACAACTAACTGAACATCCACTAGAGTGAATAGACATCAAAATTCACATTTTTGTTCGTTTTCAATTTTATTTCTGTAGCAAATGGAGTATGAATCTGATAAAAAATTTTTCCATGTTGATTTACCTCATAGGACCTTTTCCAACTGTATCCCAGTTGGAAATCTGACCTTGTGGAGTCTCAAATTTGGCAGAAAGAAGGTGCTGCTGGAGACACTATTTTCCAGTTTCTCAATCATTTATTTGTGAATATGAAGTTACACATTATTATTTGGCCAAATGATTTGCTTCAAGAGTCAGGTTTATGTTTCTTTTCCAAGAAGTGGAGACTTGAGTGTATCTGGTGTATCACTCTTACCACATGTAGCTCTGCAATTCCAGAGGGCTCAGGTTGTCTTTCCTAGCTTTCAAAAACTATGAGAAGCTAAATAAGAGTCACAGGTTATTTACTTAGTGCCAAAAAACTTGATAATGCAGACCTTAATATTGAAAGGTCAGGTATTTAATGTCCTAATAAAGAACACTGTGCATGCAAAACTAATCTGATTGCAAATCTGATTGGCAGTGTTCATAAAATTGCTGCCAAAAATCCTTACGGGAAGTTGTAAACTGATATCCCCAATCAATTAGGACACAGCACTGTATTACAATTCTTAGCCATCTTTTCATCTGCTGGAGTAACAATATCTTTGGAGATCTTTCTTGAAGATGTTTCAGAGGTCATGTTTTAACTTCAATATTGCAGGTTAGAGATGTTGTCTATTTGTCTCTTCAACATTACTGCACCAGGTTTTTTTGCATTCTTATAAATAATCTTCAGGGAGACAACACCCTGGAACTGCATATTCATTGTGCCTCTTGCTGGGACTTTTTAAAGGCTCCTGGTCAAAACCCCTGAATTTCAGTTCTGTGGGAGTTTTGATCCCTTCTTTAAAAATCTGTTTTCTTTCTAAATTGAAATACAACCAGAGAGAAATACACAAGGAGCTGTGGCTGCATGCAGACAATTTTGGAATGCCCCATTAAGTGAAATTTCAACAAAAGACTGGGTTTTCTAACTGAAAGATCTTATCTATATAAGATCAAAATGTTTCATTTTAATGTCATTATTATGTTAAAATATAATGTGAAGGAAAAAATCTTGAGATTAAAAGTTTTTATCTGAAATGCAAGATCTTGGATATTTTGCCAAGATATATTGGATATTATGCTTCCACAATAGCATTTCAGTGAAACCACTGTGTTTCTGCAGAGCTGAAAGAAATGACAACATTCCACTGGAAAATTTACATCCAGCTCTTGGAAACTTTCTTCCACTATTTGTTCAATTGTGAACTCATTTTGTTTGCAATGACAATTATAGGCATCTTAATTAGCAGATTACTAATCTAGGGCTTCAACCTTTCTGGTTACTGATAGTCCCTGTTTTCTAACACTTCAGTTAGTCTTTTCACACATGCCATGGTTTACATATATTCTAAGTTTTCATGAAGCACAGTCTCTTAAATTATATCTGGTTTAGTACTAAGATTATGGCTAAAATAGAAAAGAAAATCCAAAAAGGTCTGGCAAGGATCAGGCCTTAAATGGATCTTTAATGTATTTTTCCTCCTAGGGCACTCATGCCAAGGTTTCCAGCAGCTTTTGGTTTTAATTGCTAAAGTGGCTTCACGTCAGTGCAGTGGGAGAAGCTTCTCCTGTGTAGGTAGGTTGTTGAAAAGTTTAGGGCTTATGGGATTAAATTTATCCAGTATCTGTCAAATAGTTGCATTGCTGTCAGCAAATCTGTTGTCAAAATTGGTTCTTCCCTTTGGCAGGGAACTCTTGATAACCTGTAAATTGTTTGTGCATTAAAGATTTATCATCTTTACTTAAGGTCTGCAGTTGAGCTGTAGTCATGTTTGTGTGCAGCTGTGCTATTCTGCAAAGGGCATACTTGTGGGATCACATGTAAATGCTTCCAGCAGAATGAATTGCCCACTGGATTCAGTAGAAAATTTCATATACATCCAAACTGACCAGCTGTGCTCCTTTTGTGCAGGGAGCGGATGAAGCTACGGTTTACACAGTCTCAATTACACCATAGGAACAAAACTAAAATAGTTGAATTTTAGATGTTTGTTGAAGATCTGTCCCTCCTGGTAGCATTGAAAAAAACGAGACTGTTATGGTGGTGGGCAGGAGTATCTGCTGTTTGAATAAATCTTAGAAATTTTAAACATGTACTTGTGAAACTTAAGCACAAATAGAACATATTTGATTTAGCATAGCTCCAAAAAGTTGTGTTTTGGTTCCTTACACATATATTTCACACCATCTCTTTGTTGATGTGGAATCGTGTTTGTCCTGAAACTGTTTTTCCAAACTGAGCTTTCATTACTTTTGTGGAACTTATGTGTTTCTTTTATGCTTTGAAAACCAAACCCCTGGACCAAGAGTTACAATCATTAGTGTCACTAATTCACAAACATAGGTTCCTTTCTCACCTTCAAAAAGAGTTTGTCCAATGACATGAACTTTTACATCCTATTATGGTAATTGCATACATGAATCATGGAATCGTGATGACATGTGAGGCTCTCCAAAAATTTTGGGCGACTTTTTAAACATCTTAAAAACTATATGCTGGATTCTGTATGGGTGGATGTCTGTGTCCTGGAAAGATTTGATGACATCTGACTGGTAGTTCCTTCGTACTGGGGATGCTGCCAAAAGCAGGGAGAAATAAAAAACTGAGCCGAGAAGAATAATAACTCTAACTATGTACTTGATCCCACCGGAATCTTCATCCCTGTACTCAATACAGTAATATCATCAGGAAGATGGCCATCAACTCAAATTTTACAGAAAGCTTCGGGGCTGGAACATTTTCTAGGTGCAGGAGAGATGCAAAGACATGGATGGAAGAGGAAGAACAGCAAATCATTAGGGTATTTGAAGTAAATGTCAGTGCTGGTACAGAGAAATATATTTGCCATTAAGCTCTGCTGACATTTTCTCTTTGAAACCTTTTTTACTGTTGGTTCTGGTCTGGACATATGTTTGTCATTTGGGACTTGTATTTTTCAGGACAGCCATTTTGCTCAGACTGACTGTGCTTTTAAATGTCTCACTTTTAAGTTTGTGGGGTTTTGTTTGTTTGTTTGTTTTTCCTGAAGGGAAGAACAAATTTGAGAAAACACATTGATTTTTCTATATGACAAAAGATTTCTGAAGGCTGTGAGGCTGAAGGGGATTAATGCTTCCAGAGTTTGAACAGTGACTAAATATTTGGCAGAAAGATGATACTGGTACAAAAGGTATTCCTCCTTACCATCTTATGAAAATATTCCTATGTTTGGCCAGTCTACCCATGTATTAAAAACCTGTTTGCATGAAGTAATGGAGCTTTATAGCTCCAAATGGTACCAGAACTTTCTGTCACAGCAACAGAATCTGATGTACATCCTACATCCTGTAAAAGATTACAATGTAAAATCCATAATACAAGCTATCTGCTCAGCTGTTTTCTCTATTAGTTGCAGGACCCATGCATGGTTTGCCTCACACGTCCTTCTGGATCCTTGTGGTAAACGCTGCAGGGCCTTGCCTTTGTCTCTTTGCTCTGTGATGAAGAGCCCTGTCCTCTTTGCTCACTGTGATGATCCTTTTGCCACTTCTGGGAGGCGAGGAGGAGAGTGTAGAATAAGGATGCCCTGACTGGGACAACAACTGCAGAACTCCAGGGAAAGAGGGGCTGGTGCAAGTACAAGAGAGCTGAGGAAAAGGCATGGAAGGGAGAGGAAGAACCTGTGGTGGATGGGACAGAGGAAGGAGTAGCAACAGAAGCTCCAACGCACCTTGACCTGCTCCGACAGGTCCACAGTCTTCTTATGGTGGTGGCCCCAGGGCTGGATGTGGTATTCTAGGTGTGTTCTCATAAGAGTGGAATAGAGGGGGAGAATCCACTCCCTTTAAACTTGCCTCCAAAAGCCAGTTTCAGTATAGCATTTTAAAAGAAAGGGAAAAGAATCCAGGAAAAGACAATCTGTAGAGGCAGTACCAGTGCTGCCACAAGCAGCTCTGTGCAGTTATGAATGTGATTAGTTAATTTAATGAACCAAGCTGGTTTGATCACAACCTGTGAGTGTTTGGTCTGTTCGGCCTGGAGGACACTGAGGGGAGACCTCACTGCAGTTACACCTTCCTCGTGAGGGCAAGGGGAGAGGCAGGCACTGATCTCTCTGTGGTGCCCAGTGACAGGACTGAGGGAATGGCCTGACGCTGTGTCAGGGCAGGTTTAGATCGGATATCGGGAAAAGGTTCTTCACCCAGAGGGTGGTTGGACACTGGCTCAGGTTCCCCGGGGCAGTGGTCACAGCACCAAGCCTGGCAGAACTCAGAAAGCTTTTGGACAATGCTCTCAGGCACACGGCGTGACTCTTGGTGCGTCTTGTGCAGAGCCAGGACTTGGACTGGCGGATCCATTTGGGTCGCTTCCAGCTCAGGATATTCTGTGATTTTGTGAAGCACGGCTTTGCTGACCGACACTTCGTGCCCTCAGAGCTTTGGGGTTTATTTCAGCCTTGGGAAGGAAACCCAGGGAACAGCACCGCGGACAGCTTCCCTCGGCGGGCAGCCTTGGCGCCGGGGCCGTGAGGGCTGAGGGCTGCCCGAGGGCTGCCGGCGGCGGGCGGGCCCGGGCGGTGGCGGGGGGAGTGACGCGCGCGGCCCCGCCCCGCCCCCGCCCCGCCCCTCCCGCCGCTCCCGCCTGGCAGCCGCGGCGCCCGGCAGCGCCTCTGCTGCGTGCGCTCGCTCCGCTTGGTACGGCCCACCCCGCCGGGGATCATGGCGATTGATGGTAAGTAGGCCAATAACCGGCTCCTCTCTCTCGCCCCGAACCGCTCCCCTCCCCCAGCCCCCTCCTCTCCCTCTCCTCCCCCGGGCACGGGGAGAGGGGCGGCTCCGGGGGGAGGCAGGGCTCCCACCGCGGCGGGAGGTGGGGGCGCACCGAAGCCGAGCGGGACCCCAGCCGAGGAGGGCGGCGGGGGGCGCCTGCTCTGCTCCCCGTCCCCCTCGGCCCGGCTGCGAGGGCTGCGGGTCAAGGGCTCTTTGATTCTTTGATGATGGGGGAGAGGTGAGTGGGGTGCTCCCTCCTCCCGTCTCCGTGCCCAGGAGCCGAGCGGGGTAAATAAATCCGTGGCACGGTGGCCGGCATCCTTCCTTCTCCTCCTTCTCCTCCTCCGCCGCCGCCTGCCCCGGGGATGCCGGGCGTGCGCCCGTGGGCGTCGCGGAGGGGACCCGAGGAGGACGGAGCCATCCATCCCCCGTGCCGTGAGCCGCCCTTGCTCCGGCGGGAGGCGGGGGCGGGCGGCGCAGCCCCCGGGCCGGGCTCTGCCGCCCCTGCCCGCCGCCGGGTCCCGGACCGCCCGGGCCGGGAAGGTCGGTGCCGGAGGTGCGCAGCCCTGTCCTCCCTCCCCGCAGGGACTTTGCCAACTGCTCTAAAAGTCGCTGTCACTCTCCTGGCCCCGGAGTCTCTGAAAACTGAGTCCCCAGGCGAGGGATGCTCCCTGCTCTCTGCCGGTTGCTGGGCGCTAACAGGCTGCACAGGAGCTGCTGTCCGCAGATCTTTCTAGTCATCACTTAGAAACAACAACAACAACAAAGGAGCGAGATGTACTAGACACTTGTTGGGTTTGTTTGGAGATGCTCATCTTCAAAGGCAGGGTTTCTGAGGTTTGCTTTGAATCCTCTCCTCTCAACTCTGAGAGTAATTTTACACCTCGTTAAAAAGCCTTAAAAAAATCCCAAACAAACCGAACTTTATTTCTAGCCAGACAAGGACCTAAGGTATACAGCTTCCTCTGCCGAAGTGTTTCTTCCTGAAAGCATCTGTTGTTATAACTTAAAAGATTTAGGAAAACAGTGTGTTTGTGGGGGAAAACAAACTGTTCTGGTTTGTTTCGCATGTGGGATGCTTCTCTGCTGTCAGTTTCCCTGGATTAGTAATTCAGGCCTCTGTAAGGAGAAGTTGCACTGATCAAGCAAAGCTGCGTGTTCACCCTGTTTTGGAAGCTGTGCACACTAGGAGTCTGAGCTGGCCAGCTTTGTGTTGGCTGGGTTCTTTTCTGCTGGAAAGTCTTCTTAATGTTATCAAGAAGATAGCAAAAAAAAAAAAAATCTGCTGGGTCTGGACATTTTACATAACTTGAGCTCAGAAAAAAAAAATTATCCTTCAAAATCTGTCTCTGTTTTCATTTTAGGCAGCATTATCCCAGAAATCTGTGAGGATCTGTTAGATCTGAAAATATTCACAGTATGTGAAATTCATGTGTTATATTTTCAGAGGATTTAGGGTATTATTTCTCTAAAGTTAAAGCAAATAGTCATGGATGAATACAGCAATCTAGCATTTGAAAATAATGCAACACTTCTTATTATGGCAAGACTTAGAAAACAGCTTCAGCTTCAGACTTCAGCTCTTGAGAAAACTGGGTGCATAGTTTACGTTTAGATGTGAGGTAGGATTAAAAAACATTCCAGTCATGGAAGTGGTCTGCTAGGTTTTGATGTAGGGCTCTTCCTGAATACAGCAAATACCATGTATTTTTCTGCTGTAGCCTGTAGCAGGCATGCCTTTTCCTCTTTGTTTTCAACTGACTGGCTGTAGAGTTGTTGGTAGGTGTTACAATTTTTATTCCTTACTTTGATGATCTCTCTCTCCTGTTTGTGCAACAGTATCTTGCCTCGACTGTACTTTTTAGCAACAATGTGTTCTGGCCAGCAGTGTTTAAAAATATGAATTAGATTGGGTTGAATATTAGGTCTTGAAGGCAGCATCAAACCAAGGGATTTCTAGTCTAAATTGTCAAAATATAGAATTTGCACTGTATCAAGGTAAATCTATAAATTTATTTAAGTAAACAGAGAAAATACTTTGCTCAGTTTTAAGGGCACTGCATTTAGCCAGGTTTTTAAATTTTTTTTTCTTTATTTTGGTAGAGGCAGAGAAAATAAGCAAGACTGAAAACTTCTCTTTGAAGAATAAATATTAAATAGTTCAAAACTCCTTCAAAACAGGACACAGATGGGAAGAGTGCACAAAATTAAAAGAGCTCAAATTAATATAGAATTTGTTAGCTGCTTTTACATGTTTTTAAAAATCTTTTAAAGTACCATTTCCAGTGCCACTTTTTCAGCATACCAGCTTCCAGTAGTGCTAACACTAAAGCCCAAAGTTTTTGTAAAAGTGACGCATTTTGTGTGAAGTGTTACAGAGAACCAGGGTGACACTGGCCATGGCCAGTGTCCTTTTGGTCAATGTCAGTGCTTTGTTACGCTCACTGATAGAAGTTTAAAACACAAGTATTTAAACAATACTTGTTTAAAACACAAGTATTCTTCATGTGACCAGGTTCAAAGCCCTAATCTAGTGACTGCAGGAACTGTTAGCATCTTTTTCTCTAGAAAGTTCATGTCACATTAAAACATGTTCCATTTGTATATCTTTGTAGATCAGGTCAAAGACATCCAGTTAGAGTTTACATAGGTCAGGCAATCTCAGATTTGTGAGGAAACAACAGAGAGCAACTCTATTGGAAAAATTTTGGCTCAAGTGAGTTTAAAGAATTGTATTTGCAGTTCTTATTTTCTGTATAGTTATCTTCCAAAACATAATTAGTATTTACTAGAAACTCTGGTTTATTATTTATTGCTTAATATTTCTACTTTTTCATAGGGCAGGATTAATATGGAGAGTATCACAATGGGGAGCTGCTAAATATGATAGAGAGTAAGGCCAAACTGAAAGCACTAGTAAAACCAGACTGGTTGGCAGTCTGAGATTAAAGTCCTCCCATGTACTTCTGCCCAAGCCTGGGGTCTTCTGGCAGTTTGCTGGGAGTGGGGAAGAAAGTGACTTCTGAGAATCCCTCAGCACCACTGTGGTAATGTTCCTCCTGGCAGCATTAACTTGGCTGATCTATGCTGCTTCTCCTCTTTTGGGCAATAGCAAGGCTTTGGTGCCTTCCTTAAGAGAAGTCTGTTGAATTGAGGTCTGGGTGAGGAGGAGAATGGAAACCACATTCCATTGCATGGAGGAGGGGGGTAAAGAAATGTTAAAGGTCACAGGTGGAATGTTTTATAACCTAAGCCAGAATTGTGTGTCTTGTATATCCTCATGAATCTACTTTTACCATATTTTTGGGCTGCACTTAAACATGCTGTAATCTAGGACAGGCTATACAAGTTTACATTTTTCAAGGAGGGAATACACCTGGAGATGAACCTTCTCAGACTGAGCTAAAATCTTCTTGATTTTAAACTCTTTCATATGGTTTCCATTGTGAGGAGTTTAGTGCTAAGAAATGAGAAGCAGTATTAAAGAGAATAGTGAGTGGTACAGATCAAAGGAATCTAGAGGAGAAAGAATTACAGTGTGGTGTTGTCATCTAATAAGTTATTGATAGAGTAATGAGACTAATGGACATGACGTCCCCTATTTTCCCCCTGTGCTCCTATCAGTTTAACACTTCTCCTTCCTGATGTGGAGGTCAAGGTCTTTACCAAGTACATACTTTCTGATCATTTTGTTCCTGAGTGTCTGTGAAGTGTCCTGTTCTCTCTGAGATTTCTGAGAAGATTGTTTCTCCTTCTTTTTCCCCATCTTCCAGCTGCTTGGTTTGAAGCAGGCAGCTCCACCTGTGTGTGCTGCACAGGGGTTTATTAGCTGGTGGGCTGTCCTTGTGTTCAGTGGGGTTTGTGTTTTGTTGTATTTGACTGCTGATTTTTGTGAAACATTAAATTAGGCTCTTGAAACTTTGTGACAATTTTGTCTTAAATTAGCCCGAGAATTTGTAAACAAAGGATGAGGCAGGAAGCGAACTGTTTAATTATATAACCCTCATTTCCTTGGGGAAAAAAAGACAAAAATTATGGAATGAACCTAGTTTTTGTTTATGGATACAAAAAGAAAGAGTATTTGGAACGCTGCTTCATATAGGTCACATGAAAACTATGTCTAGTTGCAAATTTCCAGAATCTAGAAAAGGAAACAACAGAGCAATGAGCTGCTTACAGAGCTTAAGTAGGAGTATCATGTGTAGCTTGTAGGCTGAATCTGGCCTGGGGAACAGTTTTATCCTGACTTCCCGGTTACCTGGGCTATGCAGGTGTCACTACAGGGTGCACTAGAAGGGTGTAAGGTGACCTGGAGATGCTCAAGTTAGCGCTGACCTGGAATGACAGTAGTGCTTCTGAATCCAAGGTGGTGTGGCCAGGGCAGGGGTTGAGCAGCGTCATCAGTATTTAATGAAGCCTAAATACAAGAAGACATATTTTGTACTTAGGCCCACTTTTAAACACTTTTTGTCAACTGTGTGGTGGATCACATGCCAAGGTATCAAATTGGATCGGCCGCACAGGATTGGTTTAATGCTGCCTTATGCTTATTCAGTGACTGTGGTGGAAGCTATTCAGTGAGTGTGGCCTGGTATTGTCATTGTAAGGATAATTTCCTGCATTGTTTGCTGATGACAGTGAAACCTTGTGCCATAGGCAAAACCACCAGTTTTCTGGTTGGATTGTCTTACACGACCAACGTTGTACTATTGAAACTATTGAAATAATGAAAGCTGGCAGGTCTCTTATCTTTTAGATAACAAAGGGGGCAGCCTTTTTTAAAAAACCCCGCCTAATCTCTAATGTTTTACAGACTTCTTTTTTGACAAGTTCCCCGTGGGCTGAGATGAAGCTATCATACTTAATATAAGAACAGTTGATGTGTTCAGAGTGAAATTTTTCTTGAATTCTCCTAATTTTTAATGCTTAGCACTTCTGCAGTTTGGAATTCTTGTCTTTCAAGATGGGCATGCAGGAAAGAAAGCACACAGTCACTACCTGCTTAAAAATGTTTGCCTGTGTTACCATCCAAATACAGGAAACCTCTTAGAAAGGAAAGAGTTTTGTCTTCTAGAGAACTTTCAACTATTTTAACCATTAGGCCTTATTTTCTCTTCAGCCTAATTTAGTTATTCCTCTTCCAGCTTTTGTAGTGAAGGATGGAAGGGATTCACAGCTGATACTTTCAAACTTTTGCCTGAATATTGTCAGGTTTTGAACTGCAAAAGGCCAAGGGTCTATGTTGCATATTACAAGTTGAGGTGGATTTCAAGTCAGCAATTAATCACTGAAACTCCTAATTTGTGTGCATTTCACTCTTGGAGATTGGAGACATTTCATGATTTCTGTGTAAATCTGTAGAATAAGAAAGGGAAATTTTGGGAGGATTTTGAAAGTTCATTCTAAGAGCAAATGAGTGTTGAGTTTGTGAACTAATAGGTCCCATTCTGCAGAGGAGAATAATCTTTGATATGAAAAGGGGTGAATTCAGTATGACTGACACATCTTACAGGTACTTTTGTTCTGTAGGCTAAAATAAGCAGTTTTCCTACCAAGTGGAATCTTTTGCAATACAAATTCTTTGTAGTAATTTCCCTTTATATCACACATTTACTGCATAACCTGAAACATTTGAAACTATTTCTATATTTTTCTCCATAGATCATAAAGTCATTTTAAAAGGAAAAATGTTTCTCAGCTTACTTTCTCTTGAGAAACTTTGCTCTAGAGTAGTGATTAGTGGTGTTAATTAAAAACTGTAAGAATTTGCTAAAAGTCATACTAATTTTTCATCCTTGTTTTTGTTGTCAGCTTTTGTTGTTGACATCTTCTTTTTTAGTTCCTGAACATTTGATAGCATTGTACATTGCTTGGCAATGTATGTTTAATCTTCTTGTCATTTTCAGTGAAGTTGTTTTCTGGTTTTCTTCTATTTTTAGTAAAAAACCAAAAATGTAGTTTTTAGGTCAGATTTGAACCATTTATACTCGATGTTTCTATTGCTAGTTATGTTTACTGTATTTCTTCATTTCTACCAGTAACACTTACATGAAGAAGTACTTGACTGAGAACAAGGTGAAATAAAGAACTTAGTAATTTTTTTAGTGCTAATTACGTTTCAGTAGTCAGAAGAGTAGGGAAAGACAAGTTTGTGGTCATTCTGGACAGAAAGGAAGCAGAGGTAATACTATTTTCATGTTGAGGGGAAAAGGTCCCAAATAACCTCTCTACTTTATGACTTAACTTAGCAAATCTGTCTCTTTTTAGCTGCTTTCAGTCCATATAGATGCTTCCATTTATTTCAGTGTGGGTAGGATTGGATGCAATATTTGTTTGAGAAACAGAAATGGCTGTGCTGTTCTTGATCAGTTGTCACTGACTGCTAATTCATTGATCAGTCATTGTTTCTGTTGATTACAAATATAATTTTAAAAAGTATTTCCTATGAAAAAAAGTTTTGATTTTTGTCATAACTTTTATAGTTGGATAACAAAACCCAAAATGTTCTTAGGACAGGTAGGTAACCTATCTTTAGGCTAAGAAATTACTAGATAGGGATCTTTTTAAATAGTGCAAGCAAAGAAGACAATCTTTACAGTAGGAGTTTGTATCAAAATCAGAACACAGATTTCTGACTTTTACTCTTCTGCACTTGAACATGTCTGCTGCTAATTTAGTCTGATAGTTATTTCCCTTATTAGTGGGTTAGACAGTGAATAATTGTTCTATATTCACCTGTTTATGTCCACCATCTGTTGTGGGGTTTTTTTCAGGTCCAAGAGTCTTAGTCTATGAAGTCACTCCTTGTATGGAAACCATTTGTGTTTTAGCCATTTTTATTGACTTTTGATCTTTGTCTGTGTCTTCTGTGGTTCTACTTTATTCTTTGAGGTTGTGGGACGAAGAGGAGACCAAAATGGCACAAAATGTAAACATATAAACAAGTATATAAAATAGCAATTTTTTACCTTACTGTCTCTTTCCTTATAAATTCAGATGTTGTTTGCTTTTTAGTTTGCTTTTTTACTAGTTCTCAGCATTCAACTTTAAACATTTCAATTTTTACTTATGCAGTATTATTTGTAGACTAAACTTGTCAATAAGTGTGCTGAAGGAATGCAGAGGTGATTTTACACCATGAGTGAGGGTTGTATGTAACCTTTTCAGGAAAAACACTGATGGAGCTGTAGGTTTGCTGTTGTGTGAAAGTCTTCGGCTTTGTTTATTTTCCATTACTCTTTTTCATTTCATTTCCATTGTTTTCCATAGTTGGCTGTGTGTTCATCCAAGCCCGGATTCTTCCTCTAAATTCAGTTTGTGGTGTGAGCCAGTTTTTCAAGTAGATTTGTTGGTATATGGAACCCAGAAGTCTTTCATTATAGCTGTCTTTTTTTAATAAATTTGTAGCATGTTGTATGAAACTCTTAACCTAAGAATGATTTTCCTGGGTCTCTTACATTCCTAGCAGAAGCATTTAGCTTTTCCACGTGCTCAGACATGGCAACATTAACATGGTGTTAGGCTTTACCACTTGTATCCTGTTTTATGTTTCTACACTGTAGCACCCTTTTCCTGCTACTCAACCTGCTCAGTGTTGTGGTTCCGCACTGGAATGTCGTGGGTTTGCCAAGGGAAAAAATAGTTGTCTATTGTTGAATAAAATGTTAAGTAAACGTTTGTTGAATGTGATCCAAACTTATGAAAATGCTAATTAAAAAACAATTCTCAGCAGGAAAGTAATTTATCATGTAAAAAGTGCATCCGAAAAATTACACCTGCTGACAAAAGGCTTTTGTGATACAGTGTAATGTTCTGCTGCAGCTATCAACATGGAATTTTTGCTGAACTGAAGAATAATGAATTTTGTACGCAGCAGCCTAAGTTGCATCACAGTTTTGCTGCTGGAATTGGGACTGTGCACCGTGTTTGTTGGTGGCATGGAATATACCCTGGCTGAGTTTATGGATGATGCCAGGGAAGGAGTGCTTAATAAGCTGAAGGACAGGGCTGGCAAGCACTCAGCAAGGTCAGAGTGGGCTGAAGGGTCCCCAGAAACTTCCACAAGGCCAGGTGAGGTCCCAGCCCTGCATGCCAGCTGCAGGCAGGCTGGCTGGGAGCACTCTGGACAGAAGACCCTGAGGATCCTGGCGAGCTGAACATGGACCAGCCACATGTCTGTGGCCTGTATGCAGCCGTGTTAGTCCAGCATGAGAGGCTGACAAAGTGCAGGGACCTCAGCAAAGCACCACTAAGCTGGGAGGGAACTTGGAGTAGCTGGCACATGAGGAGAGGTTTAGGAAATACATTTGTGTAGTCTGGGGAAATCTGACAGGCACTCCTACAGCCTTTCATTGTGCAAGGGGGTCTGAGATGGAGATGGGTTCTTAAGCTGCCCAGTGAAAGCATGTGGGGCAGTGGGCGAGAGCTACATCGAGGGGAGTCGTGGCTGACAGTAAGGGAGAAGTGCTTGCAGTGACAGGGGTGACACCCTCCCCCTGAGAGGGTGACCCCCCTCCCCTGGTGCCCAGAGAGGTCTTGGAATTGTGGTCATTGCAGAAGGGGGTTGGTTGAGGCTCAGAGGAACTTTCTGTAGCACTGGTCCTGCTCTGAAGTCTTTGAGAACACCAGAGACCATTCATTGCCAACCAAATCACTCTATGGTAATGCCTGTGCTAAATTCCCTTGATAATTATTATCAGCATCTCGTGGTGAAGTTCCAGCTAAACTCTTGAACATAGTAGAACTTGGAATTTTGAATTGTGCTGGTTTAGAAAGACTTAAAATTTTCAGTTAATACAAAATTGAGTATTCATCTTCTTTGATGTACATCTTTTCATCTTATTGCTGGCATAGACATCTTGGCAAAGAGAGACTTGGTATATAAAACCTTTGTCTTAAATTGAGAAAATTAAACTTCATCAGGTGTTTCAGCTACCTCTGGAAGACATCTGGCCATTATTTTTGTGTTAAATGTTTGAATGATTTAGATTTTTAGGATCACTTGTTAGTTCTTGCTCAGGAAAATTAAAATGTTTTGTTGAATGTTCAGTTCTACAATTATTTCATCTTTTATCATTTTTCACTTTACTTTGATTGTCTGACACTGTGAAAAGCTCTGTGTACCCAAGTGGTTTGTTTCTGTTCTCGGATTACATTTTGGAGAGAGTATTATATAGTTTTATATGCAAACTCGGTTAAAACCTTGAAGTCTTAAATAGGAGATCATGTTCATAGTCAATATGAAATGGAACTAATAATAATTTGTGTCTAAATCAAGTTTAAATTTTAATTAACCATAACATTATGGTGAACTAACACTATACTATGATAAATTACCTAAAACTAGTATTTAAAGAATAAAATTTAAGTGTGTCGGGCCACAGAACCTTTGGGATTTGTGGGCCAACACAACAAAAACCCACTATTTTCAGGCTGAAATGCTAAATTAATGGTTGGCATCTTGCTGTTGTGCAAAATGTTTCCATATTTTCAGTTTGGTTTCTTTCAGTAACTAGTTTATTAAAAGCTGAGAGAATTTTTGGGAGCTGTAAAGATGGGAAAACTTGGGTTTATTTCTTAATCCATTAATAAAAGCAAGGTGTGAATAATGTATTAGTTCCACAGTTTTGAAAACCACAGGGGAAAAGAAGAATCTGTCCAGGTCAGTTGAGGATAAAATTTCATGTCTTTAATACATTGGTTAATTTAAAATATAAAAGATGCTTTTTAAAACTTTTATATTGCTTGATGTATTTTATTTAACAGTTGATTTCCATCCAACAGTGGTTTGAAAAAAAAAAAGTAATAAATGAATCACCTATTAAGAAAAGAAATAACATTCTAGCATTTTCAAGGAAAATGAAAAGGAATAAAATCCTGACTGTATGCCTATTAAATGGTATAAATGTATTTTGTAGCCTTGTGCTCAATAAAAAGTAACATATTGGTTCATCTAAAGGCATTATTTGGTGGAACACCATCTTATATTAGAAGTTAAATGTTTGAGTAGAGATCTCTTGCTTTATAAAACAATAGGTAGCAATGTAGAATCCAAATCTAGAATTAGTATTTTGTGATATGATTTCAAACTGGTTGATTTCACCGAAGCAGTGAATATAATTAAAAGTCTATTGCTGCTCTCTTCCCTCACTCAGTTGTAGGTGAATCTTTAACTGTCTGGCATCTGTGTAATGAAAAATCCTTTTATTTTTTGCTGTAGTCTTTATTTTTTCTTCACTGCTGAATTTAAAACTAACAGGGGAAAAATCCTGGGGAGAAGACTTTCAGCTACTCTTCTGATTTATCTTTTGTACCCTGAATATGATTGCAATGACTTTAAAGAAGACTGTAATCTTCTCTCTCTGTCTGGTTTTGGGTTTTGTTTGTTTGTTCTTTAATGCCTTGTTATTGTAAAAGCAGATTATATTTTTAATTTAGTTTTTCTTATGTTTTCCTTCCAAAATCCTTTCTGAATGAAAATATTGCTTAGCTTCTAGAATGCACTGAAAGGAGGGAATTATTTTGCTATCACAAATGGCTTTTTTAAGGGTGATGACTCTACAAAACTCCTGGGATCCTCAGACTCACTGATACTTGATTTCCCATTCAAGAGTATATTTGAAGCTTGTGTTTTGTATTTCTGAGTATGTTGACATAAAATGAGGTTTCTTTTTACTTTCACATACATTTAATTTTATTTTAGAAGTCTTATGTTTTACTCCATTTATTTGATCCCTTTTATCCTTTCTCACTCCAATATATGGGTTTCTTACAGTTATTTCTTTAAAGGGTAAATTTAAGTAGAAATATGAGTATTTTCTTAAAGCTTTACAATACCATCTGCCAGTGTTACCAATTAAGAGTTTGAAGTATTGGTTGATATCATTACATGCTGTGTGTTATGTCATAATTAATTTATTATGGAATGGAGGAGAATAATAAGTGCTATGTAATGTATTTCCATATTTTTGAGATGGGGAGAATTTTGTTACCTAAAGATTGTTTTAGTGTGTTTTGAAGTGTCTGGAGCCAAGGAATGATTAATGCATATGAAACAGGTGTTTTGGGAGGTTTTGGAGCTCTGTTTTGTATTTTCATGAGATTGCAGAGGACTGGGTATGAAAACCCAGGCAGTTCCCCTCAGTTCTGCATTCATATCCATGCACTCTTTTGTTGTCAGTGGGAAAAGGCTGAGTGGGTTAGGGTGTACTTAAGAGAAGCCATAGCTTGATGTAATTTGGAATTTTAAGGTTTGATCATGGGACATATCACTCCAAAATATTTTGAGTTTAGATATTATGGGTTGGTACTTTGTTTATGAGCTGTAATTCAAATGAAAATGGTTTTTATTAAAATGTAAAAAAGCATGGTATTTCTAAGAACTATTTCATTATTCTCAAATGAAAGTCTCAAGTTCTATGGAGCTGTTTTTTTAATTTAAAAAATATCTAAAGGAGAAATTCTAGGCAAACCAAGTCTTTGATAATAGGGTTGGTTTTGAGTTGTTTGTTTGTTTTTTACCATGGCAGGTAATCATAATTTTATTTTGGCCATCTATTATAGTGGAAAATTTTTTGATATTTTCACAATTCTTCTGTAGATGTCATTCTGTAAGGTAGTTCTCTCCAAAGAGGAAATTATGTTTATACTTGGGAAACATTAGTGTGGCTTCAGTTAAGGTGCTTGCTTTTGTAATTTTATCTGTATAAATTCAGTGTGAAGCTCTTCAAACTGTACCACCATTAGCAATATTAAGCCAAAGGTACATTTGTTTTCTGCAAAGGATTTAATATATAATTCAAAAATTTATTAAGTCAATTTTCTGCATTTGTATTAATTGATGGAGTTTTGGAACTTTCTTTTTCACTGTTTATAAGCCTCATTAAGAAATGAAATACATTTTATTTGTTACTGTTTTCTAATGGTGTATTTCCACACAGGTGGAGAACGAACTTGTGGTGTACATGAACTGATCTGCATTAGAAAAGGTAAGCAATGATTTGTGAAAGTGAACTCCTTAGCTTGTGAATATTCCTGGTAAGAATTCTGCTGCCCAGTGTTATAGTCTAACTTTTTGTGGCTCTAGGTGTTGCATGTTTGTGTTGCCAAATCTTTTGATGCTGACAATGTCAACAGGAAAAAAATAGTGAAATTATAAAATTCTGATTTTTCACAAGAGGGAAAAATGTGTTCCTCCAAAATTCACTGAGTTACATGGAATTTGTTAAAGTCATTTAGCTGTGATGGGTAATCATGAAAACTTTGATCTTCTCGTTATCCAGATATTTGTAGGATGATATGATTTTTAGTAGTAATAGAAAGTTGTGAGAATGTGTTGAAAAATTGATGTAATGAACTGGCAATCTCTGCCTCTGATTTCAGGTGAGATTCTAATGATTCAAACTTCTTTGCAAACAGCTGCAACAACAGTGAGACCAGCAAATGACAGAGCAGAGCTGTGCTCCAGGGAGGGCTGTTAGAGCTTAAAGCTGAGCTGCAGTGACTGAAGTTGGAGCTTCCAGATCAGCTCAGCTGATGCAAAGGCTAGATAGTTCTGTTTGCCGTCCCTTTTGGCAGCCCTGTGCTCCTTCCTGCAGCATTGCTGTTGAATTTCTGTCTTCTCATCTGAAAGCTAATCCAAAAAAAAAAAAAAGTAAAATAGTTTCTTCAAGGATTAGTTCCTTGAATTGAGTCTTGGTTAGGTCAGAAGAGTCTCAGTGCTTTCAAAAGGGAGGAGTAAGAAAATGTGGTGGGAGAGGAGTAAAGCTGCAAGACTCCTTTGACAACCACTTTGTGTTAGACTGGTTCAATAGTATTGTCAAATCACATCATAGTCTGGGAAGAAATTTTGTTTGTCCTCTTGGTTTCCATTGCATTCACAGAGACATTTTGGTAAAATTGTTTGGGTTTTAAAACATTTATTTAGCAATGCCTAACCTCAGAATTAAGTCTACCAGTTAAAGTCAAAATAGCTTTATGGTCACAAGTCATCTTTTCCAAATATCTGTTGAAAGAATTTTTGAGTGTGTATGTGTTACAGTACTGTAATTAAGAACATTTCTCTGCTTTTCTAAACTGTGAATCATTTAGATCTTGCGTTTTAAAAATTCTTATTTTGGAGGGGAGGTGAGTTTTTTCTTTTTATTGCTGTCTCTGTTTTTCCACTGACGGATAAGTTGGTACACACAGTGCTCTGTATTCTTTCTGTAATAGATTCTGTTTATCTTTCTGAATTGTGGAACTCATTGGAATTTCAGAAAGGCTTCTGATAAACTTCCAAGATCTGTTAATCTTGCTAATCCTTATTTATTTTAGGATGATATACTGATTTTAAGAAAAATAAATTTTCTGCATTCTTGGAGACAGTGCTGTACGGTTTTAATGTTAATTGCTGGGAAGTTAAATTGCAAGATGTTGTTTTGTTTTGTTTTTAAGATGCTGTGTTATATTTGAGCATTGAATTCCACGCACTGTTAGCAGTTGATACAATAAATTAAATAACAATAGCATGGAACTTGTGTTTTAGCATTGGTGGTTATAAATTAGGCTGGGGTAAGTGTGATTAAATGAGAAATATCCTCTTGATGCCATTTATACTTGCATTATGTTGGGTTCCTTTTTAGTTCATATGAGTTTCCATGTACATTCTAACCTTGTGTGTCCCTATGTTACTGACAAATTTCTCCCTGGGGTGCATGGATTTGGTGCATTCTTGTCTGTGTTTGCTCCCTACTCGACGTGTACCTTTAAAGCAGAAGGTGCTTGCCATTGTACTGCATATCATCCAGTCGCATGGAGTTTTGTTTATTTTATCTAAGATTTTACATTTCCTGATGCTTTGATTGTCTGGCCACGGCCAGGCTCCTCAGGATTCATTTATTTGCCAGTTGTCCAGCACTGCTTGCTTGCCAGGATAAGAGCGCAGACTCAAGATCTCTACTGACATCTTGAGAATAGGAAGGCATTTCCAAGCTGAGGATTCCTGGCTGCCAGCAGTCTCAAGATGGTCGAATGAGACCTTTGAGCTTTGTCCTTTATGTCACTGGGTGCTCATGTCAAGCTTCTACAGGATGGAGTTTCCCATCTCTTGGCTGTGCCCTGAAAGCCAAGGTTTGTTTTTTTTTTTTTTGTCTCTGAGCTCACAGTAGAAGTTGAATGGACAGATTAAGTGTTCACATTGACACATGGGTAATTCTCTGCAGTCTTGTCTGATGCTGGGTAAGGTTGCAGTGTGCCCTTCTCCTTTTTCTCTGGTGTCTGTGTGACTGTGGCACCAGGAGAGTACATTCCAGCACTCCTGGCATTCATCCGCTCCCTCCTTTTCGTCAAATACTGTCTGTGAGGCTTTGAGGGCAGAAGGGTTCTCCTTTTGCTGTTTGCCTGAAAGCCTCTCGTGCTTTCTGCCAGGGGATGGTGGGTAACTGTGACTGCCCTGTGACTGGAGTTGGAGTGTCGTGTGGAACCTCTGAAAGGAACATTAGTAATAAATAGTCTGCATTATGTAACTGGAGTTATCCCAGTCTATACTTGCGCTGTGCTTGTCTGTCCATCTTTCTTACAGTCCTTCCAAGTACATGGTTGTTGAGAAGCAACTAATAGCATAAACAGTGATGTTCCATCTTATTTTTCCTGCACTGAATAGGGAAAAGGGAACAGTAAGCATGCAAGCAAGCATGTGTCTTCTATGAATAATGCATGGGAAAACTTTCCGGTTTCAAGTGGTGGAATGTAATTACAATTTATATGGGGATTATATGACTTGAAGAACACCTATTGCTGGTGGTTAATTTTTCTTTCTAGTCAGCGAAGCAACACTTTCCTAAATTGTATTTTTCTTGCCTGCCCTTTCATTTTTTGCTAGAAAAATAGGAACCTTGAAGTACGAGGTGATGAAATGTGGAAAGGGACCAGAAAGGTTTGCAAAGCTATATGTGACTACACCATTTAGCTCAAATAACATAATGAAAACTTCTTAGCTGTAGTTGAAAGCATAGCTGTAAAAGCAAAACCTAAGCCTTAAAAGGGAATGTCTGCTCCAAGATGATTCAGCTGTAAAAATGAAAATAACTTGAAACCTCACTTCTCCTGTTTTTTAGGTTTTGTATTTCTCAGATTAGTTAAAATTCTAGACTCAAAGGTTTGCAAGTACCAGTTATAATGGTCATTGAATATCTGAGATCATGGCAGTTCTAGTGTAAATACGATCCCAATATGGTATGGATACAGGAGTCAGATTTTCTACTCAAAGATGTAGCAATTGTCTGGCACAGGTCTCCTGCTGTGTCACGTTCCTGTTGTTACAGTTTTATACAGTTCACAGTTTTATAGTTGCCCAAGAGAGACTGTGGTGGGTCTCCCTGTAGGCTGCACAAGAAGGATTCCTGTACTTCTGTAGGGTTTTGTTACTTGGTTTCCTTTTAGCAGATTCATACATTTTTGAGAAGAATCTGCAAAGAGCTGATCAGGAGTAAGGAGACTAATAGGCTTTTCTGGAAAGCCTTAAAAACTAATTCTTATGTATTTTTAAAGAGGCTTTCTCTAAATGCATAAATATAAGGAGTGCGTGTCCTGAAAATGGGGGTATTTTGTGGCTGTTATATAACATCTAATAGCTACAAAATACTGAACAAGTCACTTCCCAGCTTGTAAAAAGAACTTTAAAGATCAGCTATTAGGGAATCACTGAAACAAGTGTCTCCTGTGTTCAGCATAGTTAAGTAGTTGAAGTTTTTGTGTGGTTTTATATTTACACGTTGTTGAAATCTGGAAATTGGAAAAAAAGGATAAATAGATTCTTGCTTTTACTATAAATCAACTTATTGTATGCATTCTATTATTTAATGCGAGGTTATGTTCACACATTTATTCAGTGTCTGACAATGCAAATTGAAGACTTGGCTGGGGAAGGAAGAGTCCTGCTTAGTTTTTGACAACAGAAGGTGCCAGAGTTCCTCTGAGACTACTCAGTTAACAGTTTGTCTTTTTGCTGGATATCTTCCTAGGACCCAGCTGCTTTTGAGAGAGTCAGGATATTTGTGTTATTTCTTTGGTTATTTGCTATTGACATAAAAGAATTCAGGGAACTTGAGATTAGACTTGAGAAAAATATAACTTTTTTAGCTGTATAGTGCAGCTGCAAGTCTTAACTTGGAATTAGCTGTTGTTAGATTTAATAATATTTTAATTAAGGCTGTTTCAGGTTCTGTTTGTACAAACAAGACAGATTTGTGATGAGTGTTTTTGATATTGAGCTATAACTGAAGAGACTCCTCTTTAATATATTCTGCTATGTATTCACTGTGTGACATGGAAGTGACATTAAAGGAGAAACTATATGGCCATATTATTTTTAAGTTTCTTTCACCCAACATTTTTCACTTGTTTATTTTTGAAGTAGTGCAAAGTGATACTTCTAACTCAGAAGTGTGTTTTGCATTTAATTAATGGAAATGTAGATTGAGTACCCAGGTAAGGGCTGAGTTGCACAGAGGTTTAAAATTATTTTTAAGACCTTTTTTTCTTTTGCAAGGTGTTCTTTCCATTGTTGTGGCAGTCTTGCAAACAAAGGAGATTATTCAGCAAACTGACTTTGTGACTAAGAATGGAACAGAAGTGCTTTCTTTAATATGCAAAAGAGAAGTTGCAAAAAGAGAGTGTCTTCATCTGACAATGAAAGATGTCACTTGTAATAATAATTTTGAAAAGATAAGAAGGTGTGAATTTTTGCTTTGTCAGAAGTATGTTTTAAGAAGAACTATTCCTCTTTAATGTTCTGGTCAACTATCCTTATCCATCTGCATATGTCTGAATATTAAGCTGCCAACTGCATTTAATCTAAGTGGAAAAAAGTAACATTTATTCATTAGCTTAATTTTACAGTAGAAACATTATTATGTTGAAAGTCAACTGCATCTGATACTCAAGTTATCTTACAATATTTGTAATAGTCTACACTAAGTAACTGCTTCTGGAAAAGGAATAAAATAATTTTCCCTTTTCTTCCTGCTGTCATCCAGTTGGTAGAATTACTTGTTCTTCATCAAGTAGCAAATGAGATGGTAGCAAATTTCTTTAAATTAGATAACCTCACATTAATGTAAAATGTAAATATATGTTGTTTCTATACTCATTTAGAGATTCAGATGTGGCCAGTACAAAGTAAAGTGCAGTTTCTCTTTTTACAAAGAGGAATAAAAACTCTTCATTTAGGACGTATAAACATCTAAAGCTACTTTTATAATATATAAAGAACGTAGTAATTAATACCTTTTTTCCCAAGGCTTGAAAATATTTTTTATCCCATGGATACTAAACTTCATAGACTTGGGAGATATTTAGACATATTGCTACATGTTAAAAAGAAAAAATAAAAAAAGTAATAATGTTAAAATTGACACTTGCAGAATATATATTCTGAATTTGCACTCTGTTGGAAAAGTAATCTTTATGTACATGTTTTGGATTAGAGAAAATTCAATACAAAGTAAATACTTTTCTTTGAGCTTACTGGTGCCCATATAGGAAGCAGAATATTATTTCTGTGTGTTCTCCTGTGTTTGGAGTCTTCTGGAAAGCAGCAGCTACTTAATTCCAGCTATGGCAGTATCTTTTCTTCTGTGGCAAGTTTTGTGTGTAAGAACATTGCTATATCCAAACCCTGGCGTTTCTTCACTCGGGTTCTCATGTTCGTGTAATCATTTTTACCATGCAGTACTTTGCTGCATATCCTGGTTAATTACTGTTGGATTACATGGATTGTTTCATGCTTTGTTGTTAATTGTAGTGTCTGATAGGCAAAAATGAGGTTGTAATATATTTTTATTACATAGATTATTTTTCTTTCCCTGTAGTGGAGACCTACTTTGTGATGGGTATGAACTTTTAAACCGCAAGTCTCTAGACCCCTGTGGGTCTTTAATACTTCTGCTTTGGGAGGATTATTTGAGAATACCATTAAAAAAATTATAATCACTGCTGTTCTCTTACCCACTGCGTGGATAATAGTCATGTAATATGCTATGTAATTACAACAGATTATTGGGATTTGGAGGTAATCAAGATGATTCCATGATCAGTGTCTATTCCAAGTGGCAAATGTGATGCCTCCTTTGCTGTTTCTTTTCAGAGATTTCTGTTGTGAGATACTATTTAATCAGAAATTAATTCCATGTAAGAGAGAAAAGGCATTGAGGGATTGGTAAATCAACAGGGATGGCAGGCTGACAACTTTTTTGGCACGTAAAGATTTAGGAATTAAAAGATTTCTGTCAAAAGTTTAAATCTCCATCTCAGAGTATGGCTTCAGTTATTCCTAAATTTGTTCTTAGATCAGTGGTGTTTTAGAGCCAAGGGTCCTTTTTCCTGTAATTAAATTTATCTGCAAAAGACAGTTTCAGCACGGTATTTTAGGGAAAAGAATCCTGGAAAAGACAGTCTGTAGAGGCAGTACTAGAGCTGCCACAAGTATTTTTGTGCAGTTATGAATGTGATTAGTTAATGTAGTTAACCGAGCTGATTTTACCATAAACTGTGAGTTAGAAGTGGCTGAGGTCACTTTGTCTGTTCACCCTGGAGGAGACTGAGGGGAGATCTCACTGCAGCTACAACTTCATCGTGAGGGGAAGAGGAGGGCAGGCACTGATCTCTGCTCTCTGGTGCCCACTGACAGCACCCAAGGGAATGGCCTGAAGTTGTGTCAGGAGAGGTTTAGGTTGGATATCAGGAAAAGGTTCTTCACCCAGAGCTGGACACTGGCTCAGGTTCCCCAGGGAAGTGGTCACAGCACCAGCCTGGCAGAACTGAAGGAGCATTTGGACAATGCACTTCTCTGGGATAGTGCTGTGCAGGGCTGTGCAGGGCTGACAATTGGACTTTGATCCTTGTCGGTCCTTCCCAACTCAGGATATTCTATGTTTATAGAATTGTATTTTATGAAGTAAATGAACTCTATTTGATGTAATTATTTAGTCAAGTAATTTAATTGATCATAATAAAATCAAATAAACTGAATTCATTAATGAAAATATATTCTAGAATTTCTTCCTGTGTATAAGAATTCCTGGAATCCAGATGTTAAAATGTATTTTTCCTATTAGTCCTTGTAATTAGATATTAAGGAAACAAAGGGAAAAAGAAGTTCTGCTTTGTCTCGGTAGCAGTGCATAATATCCCTCAGCCAGGGTGAAGTGACATAAACTGAATGTTAAAAAATTATTATTATTTCTGATAAATTTCCACTGCAATAGGAGTGGTAGTGGAGTTAGACCAGTTCATGATATGCAAATTCCAGTAGACTTTTCATGTAAGCAAACACAATTATTTTTTTCTTAATATGACCTTTTTTAGAAATTAACCCAAAAGTGGCATTATGTATCACTTCAAATAATGTAAGTTTTGTGTGTTCCTCAGTATTTCTTGGAAAGGACTAGTTAAAGGGCATTGTTATTCCAACAGAACCACTTTTATCCCAGTTTCATTCTGTCAAGTCTTAAAAAACTTCTGAGAGGTTTGTGTTGCTAATCTTGTTTATAATTTTTCTCATTTAGGAAATGTGGTGCTCTTTTGAGTTTTGTGTTGGAACTGGATTGAGTTGTCATTTCAAGTTCATGCTCAGTTGGAATTGCTGTCTCTCAGGGTTATATCCTGGATGCCGATACTTGAAGAGTTGAAGTACAGGTAGCCCATGTTGTGGGGACTTGTAATTTGTACTGCAGAGTGTGTAAACTCGCTGTACAACAAAGTACAAGGTGCAGGAGCAGCAAACCCAGAGGAAGGGATGTTGTAAGACTGACAGAATAAAATGTATTTAGCACACGGTGCTGGGAGATGTAGCCATCAATAGTGGGCCAAGCTAAGAAGTCTGTGATGCATAAGGAAAGACAAAATGTAAGTTTGAATTGGAGGGAGCAGCATCTTTATGCAGAAAAGCTTTAGCTTTAATGTTACCTAAATGTAACAAAAGATTTAAAAAGATTGATATAGGAAATGTAATTGTGTGTTTTAAGATGAGCTAAAAGACTTCCTGATGTTTGTTTTGGCAAAACATAGAAGAAATTGGTAAATTTTTAGAAGGGTATTACATAGTCCAGTGTTTAATATGGGAGACAGAAGAAAGAATAAAACAGGAATCATAGGATATATGTTTGGAATTTTGTCTTTTGATGTGTTCAATAAAATGTTCAGAGTTCATTGTCTGTCACTGATTCTTAGCAGGAACATCAGCTAATCAATTTTTGTCGTACAGTGGGTTTTGTTTTTTATTTGGGAAAGCATTCTAATAGTGGTGCTGCCATATATAGTTCACGTTTGTGAAACAGTGCAGGTAGTCAGGAATTTAATGTTTTAAGTCAGAATTCTAAGGCAACACTGGATAAAGTATTACCCCCATAGGTGTAGCATTTTGTTTAGGTAAGAAAGATTCTATTCACTTGTTGCTTCTTCAACTACTCCAGCAAACAGAAAGATACTAATTATGTACAAATTCACAAATTGCTGTGAAACGTTGTGTATTGAGTTTCCATTGTCAAGGAAAAGCTGTTTAGAAAGAGCATGAAATCTTAAGTAGCTTTCAAGTTCGGTTACTTACTTTTAAAGAAGAGACAATCCTAAGTAAATAGTAAAAAAAAAATTACATGTAAATTGAATTACTCCTGTTGAGTAATCAGACCTAAGTATTTCACTTATGAGCAGACTCGGGTGTAGAGGGATTTCTTTTGTTTTTTCTGTTATGACATGAGTTGTCTGTGAGAAATAAATACATCCTGTTTGAAGATAAATAATTCAAACATGGAGAAAAGGCAATCAGGGTGCAAGTCTTTTTGTTTTGTTCAGTAACCTGCTCAGCTTTTTGAAAATATGTTAATTTCTTGTGCAAGTGGCGAAGTTGGAAAGAAGTGACAAGCAAGTGAATGGCATTTGGATGAAAATGTTTTGAGCTGGACAGCATAGATTATTTTCATGGAATGTCAAGATGGAATGGTGTAAAAACTGAATACCAGTAAATCATTCTTCTTCAGGACTAAATACAAAACAACAGTCCTGTATATTTAAAAAAATTGAAAGGGCTAAAATATCTTAGATCAAGTTATTAAAAAGCCCCAAACCCAAGTTATAAATAAAAACAAGATTACGTATTAAATTTCAAATTTTTTTTGGTGTTAGGATTCTAAAGGTAATTGGCATTTTTCAGATCATACCCCCTAGTTACTTAATTTGTGTACAGAAGAGATAGTATTGCATTTGTGAATGTATAATTGAAACATCATTAAGATAACTGTGTGGCTTTGTACATTACTAGCTAAGTGAGTGGTATGATGTAGAGTGTGAAAGCTCCAAAAATTATTGACTGGATATTAAATAAAGTTTGTGGCTAGACATGTATTAAAATATTAAATGCTTTTAAATTTCGTATTAAAAATGTTTCATCTTTTTAAAGTGTCTGAGGATTTTTGTTGTTTTGCTGGTATATATTTGAAGATGTCATTATTTTCTGAAGAGTTTGAAACATCTTTTGGAAATGAAAAGTTATGTCATAACAAGGAAGTTATTATTTGAGAAAGAGGTGCTAATTTGATATTTAAGATGAAGAGATGGTAAGTTTCTGTGTTCTAATACTTCTGATTCTAGTGATAACAACAAAATGAAGTTAAAATGATGTTAAAATAATATTTCTCTAATGACTATAACATTCTGTGCCACTTCCATACTCAGCAATTCAATTAGTCTTGGTAACTTTGTAGAAAGACATTTGTTCTTTTAGTATTTCTAAAACTGCCTTCTGTTATAAAGAATTTCATACATAAATTCAGAATTTCATTGTTGTTTTTCTTAAGAACCAAAACTAATTATGAAGTTTATACAAGTAGGACCTTTGAATTTCAAGTATGACTTAGAGAGAATATTGCTTCTCCACTGGTTTCTGGTAGTAGAAGAAACCACTGGGAACCTCTGAGAGTTTTTAAATGTTTTTCATGGTACAATTAATTCCTAGACAACTCAAATTTCATTACAATATATTTTGAATCAAAATAATTCTGGTGCAGCATAGATGTATTTTTTATGTAAAAAGAACTTTTGGATTTTTTCTGTCTATGAAGTATACCTGCTTGACACTTGAGCTGTGAGAAATTAACTGAAGGATTAATGTGATGTATAAAACGTGTATTCATAGATGAGAATCTGTACACATTTCATGTGGAAAATTGAAGTACATTTTCCCCCTGGCTTTATAATGATAATATTTTACAGGATTTCAGCTTGATAATTTACCTAATCTGTGAACAAGTATTCTAAGACTCTTTACATGAGTGGAAATGAATACAGAAATATAATTTTCAAGTCCTATGTTCACACTGAATTACATAAATAATTAATTAGTTTTGCTGCAGCTTAAGTTTCATTCTTTTTGTAAGGTATCAGCCAATGTTTCTTTTTTCACTCCAGAAAAATGTCATCAGATACTGTGTTTCCATAGAGAACTATAAGGCTTTCAGACAGTGCCTTTTTAACTACTTAGTATCCAAGAAATACTGGGGAAAAACACCCGAAAGTATTCAGTTTTCAGTACCTTTTGGGTCCTGATCAACTTCCTTAAGCACATATTTTGATGGATTAAAGCAGTTTGATTGCTGAACAATATAGGCATAAGTAAAATTTTAAAAATTGCCATTTAAACCTACAGTTTTAAAAGATGAAATGTGACATATGTGAGTGTTTTTCCCTGAAGATGTTGTATATTTACATCTCCTATTAAAAGGAGACTCTCACTGCCCTTTGTTGAGAATCATTCCATGACTGGAATTCAGTTAAGTCTCCTCCTCAAGGCAGCGTGGACACTGAATTCAGGCAAAGTTGCTTAGGACAGCCTGCTCCAATAATAAAGCAATCATTCTCATAGCTCATTCAAAGGTCCCATGATCTTTATCTGCCTTCTGATCTGTCTTCTTTTCTTGCCTTCTCATGGCTTTCTGACTTGTTCTGTGTACCCCTAATTGGTGTCACACCTTCTTCATATCTCACACTGATTTCCTCCCTCCACATCATTAATCTGTACCACCTTCTACTGCACTTTCACTTCTGCTGGTCTCTGTGTTCTGGTGAATTGCAGTTCCCTCTTACTGCCTTTTCTGCCAGTGCCTCTGTGTCTGATATGCTTTATGGGTGGAAGTTATTGAAGATGAAGATTTTTCTGTTCTGGGCCCAGTCTCTAGTCTCATTTGGGTCAGGATCAATAATTCAAAGAAAACTGGGTGTTGTTCCAATAGCCTCAGATATTCTCAGTTATCCATATGCAGTCTTGGAAGGGGTGGGAGCATGCCTATTGCCAGCAGAACTTTGGGAGATTTCATCTGTTAAGCTTTGAGGTCAAAAATTAGTACATATGAACTGAGGCTTTTGTAAAATGTCAGAGTATTCCTGTGTGTGGGGAGATTCCATGAAAATTGTAAATAGACACCTGACAAACAATAAATGAATGTCTGACACATGCCAAAGTTAATGATAATTAAAATATTAAATTTTAAAAAATGGCCGCCTTTCCTCTCTGTTCCAGAATAGAAATCCAGTTTTCTCACCTTGTTACGCTTCTTGATGCAGCAGGATGTCTCATTCGAAGTTGTTGGCAAGTTTCTTTTAGTGGGAAAAATTTTCAGGGGTGGTTTAGGCAAAGTGTTACATGATCTCTTTTGCTCAGAGGTAAGAAGTGAAGCAAAAACAATTGTCAGTTTTACATAGGTCTGGATGTCCAGCTCAAAACAGAAGTGCAAATTTGTGCAATTTGTTTTTCATTGTGGAAGGCACATTTCTGTGGATCTTTCTTTCTTTGTCAGATTTAAAAGACACCTGTATAATAATTTAAGAACAACACCACAGACACAAATGTTCCTGTCATCCTGCAAAACGAACTGAGGAGGTAGTGGAACTGCATGTGTTTCTCAGTCAGTACTCTTACATAGATGTATGAGCCCAGATTTACAAAGGGCATATGTCGAATCAGAGAATGATTTCATTTGGAAGGCTCCTGGGAAAGTAATTTGCAGTTCAGTCCTCTGCTCAAAGCAGGGATAACATCAAAGTTGGATTCTGTAACTGATCTAGGCAATCTGTTCCAGTGATAAACTCCTCTCATTCTGGATTTTTCCCACCTCATCTCCAATTCGTGTAGTAACTTCGGACTTTTCGTGTACTAATTTCAGACTCTTGTGTCTTGTCCTTTTGTATTGCATCTCTGAGAATGCTGAGTCTGTTGCCAACTTTTCTTTAATCCCACTTCCTTTTAAATAGCGAAAGATGTTACCATGCAGCATTATAGTCCTAAACTGAAGTGCCAAGATCTTGGCAAATAGAATTTGTAAATCTGATAAAGCTTCGTAAATCTTTATTAAATAGAAAAAAATCAACCCTCAAGAATGGGATTTATGGAGTTGAGTGCAGAGTCTTGCAAAGTCAGGAAGAAGAAGAGGAGTATGTGAAATCCCAGCTTTCATTCAGATTAATGCAGTTGTGCTTAGCTCTGAAAGATGTGTTGTGTGTGTGTTGTGGCCACAAAATCCATTCTGAGGTGTTGCTCTTCTATTTGGAATTCAGGTTTGAGACGTAACTGAATCCATAATGTTTCTTAATTATCAGTACGCTATTAATAAGATAGTTAACAGATTAATTAATCTGTTATATATCACTTGGAATCACAGTTCTGTAATGCTGTACATGGTTGTTAATTGCATGTAGTTATTGAGTTCTATCACACTTTTGCCTATAAATAGCACCCAAATATTATTGAATTGGAGTACTATAACCCTTCACTTTAACCTCCCACCCTACTTCATAATAAATTTGCAATCCTGTCACCATTTTAATTTCTCACTTCAAGTTTTTTGGATATAGACCTTGTAGAGAATCCACTGGGTTTCCTAAGGGCCTTCCCTCTGACATCCTGGCAGCCTTTATTAATGAAGCAGCTCAGCTTCATTACAGTCTGTGAGCAACTGCACTCCTTTCAAAAGATCTGCCCTCTCTTGGTCTTGAACTGCCTTTATATGTGGTTACTTATTTCTCACATTTCTAGACCTTTGGTTTTGCCACTCTTCTATATCCCTTTCTCTTCCCACTCTCCTTTCAAGTAAACAAGCTGCCCTTTAAATAATCTTTCCCCATTGCTTCCATTTGCCATATCCATTTGCAGGTTTCTTATTTCCAAAACTTGCTCCTTGATTATCTTGGTCTTAAATGGTGTAACTGATGTTAGGTACTGAGGGACTTCAAAGATTCTACGTCTGCCTAAGATCCCCAACACTGCCTTTGGGTTATCTGCTTAATAGCAATTACATATTTTGTGTTTTACGTACTGTTACTCTGTAAGACATGTCATTCTACTTTGGCCTTTTTCCCCCTCACCCTGGTTTTGGTTTTTGGCTTTGTCTCTATTCCACCTAACTCTTTCTTTGTTCGCATGCAAGTGAATGTACACGGTTTTCCTCATTCTGTTTTTTGCTCATTAAGGATCCTGCTTACCCAGGGAGCAGGGTGTGCCAGCTGGTCCCTGAGATTGTTGGACACAGCAAGGCGGGCAGGGCAAGGGCTCACTTCCTTCTCAGCAGCACTGTCTCAGAGCTGGGCCTGAGCAGAGGTAGCCAAACCTCCAAAGGATGGGGCCCTCTGAGCTCCTTTCCTGTGCTGTCTCTCTGGTGTTCCATCAGAAATCATTGGGTTTGGCAACTTCTGATAATCTCCCTGTTCTTCTGCGGAGACTGCCCAGCCCTCCATCAGAACCTCTTGCTCACAGTGTCAGTCCCTCTCAATGAGGATCAGATGCTTTTCTGTTCTTTGAAAAGATGATTAAACATTAAATCAGATTTAAATAGTGGGGTTTTAATTATATCTGGCATGTGTATTTGCAGCTTTCAAGGTATTTATTAATGATCAATTCTGATAATATCACAACTTTGCAAACTTCTACAAGATTTTTAAAAGTGTGTTTCTTTCTGTTTCTTTCAGTATCTCCTGAAGCAATTGGATTCCTGTCTGCAGTTGGCGTATTCATTATTCTCATGTTGCTACTTTTCCTATATATTAATAAGAAGATGTGTATTGAAAATGTTAGTGGTTTCCCAGATCTCGATTCAGGATACACTACAAGAAAGAATTCACAAGATAAACTTTGTAAGTATCTGACATATAGTGTACTAAACTTAATTATAAGAATGCACATTTTTACAAGGATGTAGCAACACAACGATGTTGGCTTTTCCTGTGACTGCAGTACTTGAAAGGAGCAAATCTTTGTATCCACAAGCCACAGAAATTCAACAGCCACATAACCAAAGAGTTTGCATTTACTTATGGGAAAATACTTCTCTTGCTTGAGAATACTCTTGAACTTATTTTAAACATTCCATAATTTTGTATAATTAAATCTTGTCAGGTAAATTTGTGAATGGGATTATTAGATTTTCACTCAGCCTGTTAAAATCCTTCACCATACTTTTGCAGAAAGTCTTGCCTTTATTCACCTGGAAAATAATTTTAAAGAATAATTTTAGTGACATCATATCTGACTAACACATTATTGAATATTTTTAACTCAACAAGGTCTTTAAGGATCATGTGTAATGAAAGAAATTAGACCTTGAAAAAGATATTATGGACTGGTAAAACAACCTCTTTCTACTTTTGTACTCTGAAAATTGAACAAACTTTGTTAGCTGACTTGGGGGAAAGAGTCAGGCACCAGAGAACAGAATGTGAAATCAAAGAGGCCTTCTTCCCCTCTACCTCTCTAAAAGATGGAGCTAAATTTTTATTTTCAATTTCCCAGGAAGCAAAAAAAAATTCTCCTTGAAACTGTCTGTCATATTAACTTTCTTTTTTGCTACAAAACAAGTCTCGATTTTCCAAAATATCTTACCTTTTGTAAAAGACAAGAAATATTTTGGGGTGAAGAAGTCTCCACAATGTGTGTTGTGTTATGTTAAAAGCTTGTTTCAGTGTGACATTGATGAAAATTTAAGTCTCACAACTTCTTCTTCGCAGGTTAGAATAAAAAAAAAAAAAAAATCCACCTCACACAGTTGTCTTGTTTTTGAAAATAATGAATTTTGTTATGGCTAGTTGATGCTGCAGTTGATGAAAGACTATGGTTTTGCTGGTTGATTGTGGCTTCATTTCAAGATATTTATTTAGCTGTTTTCAGTGATTATTGAATGAAAAGAGAAAAGCTGCAACTTCCCCTGGTAAATGTATTGATTTTTTAAATAGCAAAGGCAAATAGCTCTGAAATTGAAGCTGGAGAAACAGAGATGATCAGTTTGTGAAACAGAGAACCTCTCAGTATTAAGAGCTGTTGCTGAACAGGCTGGACAAATGGCGTTTTTTAGAAACCTTCAGCAAAATCTGAGCCTTCCCTCTGTGTCTTCCCTGGTGGACACGCTCAGCAGTGCTGTGGATGACCTGGCCAGTGTGGTTGGTGAGGTTGGCTACTCTGTGGCTGACTCAGTGACAGAGCAGGTGACGAGCATGATCAATGGCCTGCGGACAGAAGATGAGAGCCCCAAAACGCAGAGTGACAAACCTGTTGAAGGCAGAGAGGAGCACACACTGTCATTAACCCAGGAAATTAATGTGAAGATAAAGAGAGGTGCTGCAGAACATAAAGAGACTCATAATTTTAATTCGTTAGATTTTGTAAAAAAAGGTACAAGTCAAGTTGGAGTATCTGACCATGTCATGAACAAAAACCAGTGCCAGTTAAGAGGCACAGATCATAATAATCCTCTCAGTGATACCGCAGTACCTCAGGATTTGAAGACTGTAGGAGGACCTTTTAAAAGGGAAGTAGTAGGGGAAAATGAATGTTCTGTAAATGATAAGTTCTTGAAGGATAGTAACCCAAAAAGTAGAAAACTTACAGTGGAGCAGCCTATTGAGGAGCAAGATAAATGTCTGTATGCAGTATCAGATAATTCTAAGAATCATGAGGATAAAAAAATCAAACCCCACTCACCTGGAGCTGATTTTAAAGATTCTGATAAAGTGCACAATATGAATGTTCCCCAAGATTTAGAAACAAAACTTGTTGAAGTACAGAAGGAGCAATTATCAGACTCCAGCTTGAAGAAGATGCACAATGACCGTCCCAATTGCCTTAATAAAAGAAAAGAAAAGAAATCTGAAGCCTTCTTTGACAGAAAAAGAAAACCCATCTCAAAGGATGAAGGCAGTGAGTCAACTACAGTTGTGAACGAGGGTAAAAGGAAAAACTCAAAGAAGTTAGAAAGAGAGCTATGTAATAAGAAGACAGCAGGAAAAGGTGAGGAGTGTGTGTCAGCAAACTGCGTTCTTCAGCCTTTCATGAAACTTACAATACTTCCTACTTTTTCTCACCATTTACACATTTAATAATAGTGTTTCCTGTGAGTGAAAGTAGGTTTGTCTCAGTGCTTCATTTTCTAATTATGTTGATATTTCTTCAAGTTAATTGCTTTCCAAAGTGTTACTTAAAGAAACTGATTAATAAATGCCTTTTCTATGTTCTAACTTTACTCTTTCTCTATACAATTTTTCTTGCCTTCTCTGCCTTGTGTGGTTTCTGCTGAAAACTATGAAATAATTAATATTGGAAATTAATAATTGTTCTATGAAAGTGTTTTTTTAAAATTTTGTTTCTTTTAAAAGCATTGCATAAGATGTGCTATGATGATAAAAATTAATAACTCCTTTTGCATTTACATTACAGTAGATCTTCAGAATATTTCTGGGATACATAAGATGATTTTGAGACACAATGAGAAATGAGAAACTCAATAAGAAATGGCAATTAAGTTATTTTAAGTATAGAAAGGAGTGAATGAGGCTTGTCTTAAAGTTGTAGCCTTAAAAGAAAACCTGGGTGTTATTGTTATGGATACTTTGCGTGCTGTCTGCAGCATCCAATCTTAGTGTGATAAGGGAATTGCAATACCAGTTTGAGAGTAAGAAGGAAAACCTTGCAAATTTACATGCTTTTGCAGGCTGCATAGTAAATTTTTAGAAAGCAACATACACTTTTCTAGAGGTGCTGATTCTGTAAAGAAATGAATGATTTCCTAATAGAAATCCATTTTTTCCTCAGTTGTGTGTGTTTTCTTTATGTGAAAATTTCAGTTAACTGCTTTGTTGAGTTTTGATTTGGTTTGGTTTTGTTTGGTTGTTTTTTTTTAGTTTGAATTAGGAGTGTTTTCCATGTTTGTATGATAAACTATGATCTTATCTATTTCTTTACATAATAATATATTTGTAAGGTATATTCTCTCAAAAATGGCATTTAGGTCCCATAATAAGCCAATTAATAGCTTTCAGTAGGTTAATAATTGCTCATGATCCATGTCAGCCAAATAAAGGTTTTGCTAAGAAAATAAATTCTCTTAGGCAAGTTTCCAAATAAGGTATAAAAATAAAATGAGAAGTGGCAAGCAAAGGCATAAAACTGAGATTTATTTTTTTAATGTACAGGAAGCTTTTTTTCCCAGGAAACTGAAACTGATCTGCTTTGTACTTAAAAAAAATAAATTTGCATGGATAGCTTATGTTTAAACTTTGAAGTGGTTTTTAAGTCCTCTGAAAAGGTCTTGCTTCATAACTTATAATAATGGTATACATTCTCATTCTTTTGTGATAGGAACTGGAGAAAAAATAAAAAACTGCTATCACTGAGAACTTCTGGATGCTTACAAAAGTCAGTGTATTATTAGAGACATACCTTTCTTCTTTCAAACATGTTGCTTCCATGTTTTATGCTATTCCATTCTTTATGCAGGCTGATTAATGAACCTGATTTCCTATTTGTGAATACATTTCTTGCAATGTTAAAGGATGCACCTAATACTGATGTCTGGCTCTGTACTTTAGGCCTGGTATGATCTGCTTTAATTATAGTTGTGGAAATCTGTAGAAGTTTCAGTGTGGCAGGTTTCAACCCCTGGAGGGCCATATGAGATAAATATGAAATTTTACTCCGTGTTACAGCAAAGGAGATTCCTTTTCCTGTGCAGCCTCTCGCAGTGACTGTGTTAGCCAGAATATATCCTGCTTGGTGTGATATTTTCAGTAGGTGATTACTGAAATTGAACTTGCTTTATAGCCATCCATAGATGGGAAGAACCATATCTGCTGGATTTGCATTAATGATCTACAGCTGAAAGATCTAGTTGCTCCTTAGATGTCTTTTAGGGCACCATATTCCTATAAATAGTAAATTAAGTTGATGTACACATTGTGTACAATGTGTGTAGAGCTGGTGGCCCTATGTCCAGTTAGGATGACAATTTCCATTTCAAGACCTTATTATGAGTTGCCTAAATTATGTGCCAGATTTGAAAGAATTGTGAGGAAATTGGGTATTCTTTCTGTCTGAGATCCTATTGTTTGGTTTTTTTCCTAAGTTATAGTTTAAAATCTTTAACTGTTTCCAAAAATAGGTTATGGGAAAAACGTGCTGGGTATTTGTGCAAAAAACCCCCCAAACTCAGCTTTACAAAGATGCTGTGGCACTTTTGTGTATTGGAATATGTGCTTGAAATGTGGGAGAGCAATTCTTCCATGTCAGAGTTGCCCATGTTCTTTTATGAAAAAGCACCTAAGTTTGAAAAAGTTGTCAATTTTTGGAAAGTTTGCTTTTTGAAAAGACATGGTAAACACTTCTTATACTTTGCCTGTTAAATTCACTGACCATCCCATTTGCACTCATATGCTTCATTGTAGGGATTGAAGAATGGAGCAGGTCTTGCCCTGCCTTTGATACTTATGGTTACCAATGGGCACTGGGAGTTTGAACAGAAGAATTGAGAATAAACATATTCTGTGTGAGGACAGAAACTTCCTGAGCAAATAGGACCTGATGCACATGGTAGATTGGGATTTGAACTAGGAAGGGTGACAGCTGTGGAGGGAACTGATAACTTCATATGAAGGTGGAGAGATTAAAGGTGAAAGACCAAGGTTACATGAGTAGTTGGTTAGGTGCAAATAAAGAGAATTTGGGACTGAATAGCCAAAGAGAATAGAGGAAATCACCATATGAAACCAAAAGTGAGTGCTTGGAGCAAGAACTTGGAGTATGGGGCTGAGAGGCAGGAACTTGGCATAGGATTCTGCTTGTATAAATGTAACTTTCCAAAAGATTTCTTGCCTAAACTTGTGCCAGAGGTTTTTCTGTTTGGGTACCAGGGAGAAAAATACTTCTTTGGGAAGTGATTCCTAGAAGTAGGAAAGATGGACCTCTGTAGTACTAAGAGGCAAACACTTGACTTTAAAAGAGGCCTAGATGGCTGGCACACATTGAATTAATTTAATTTTAACTGGCAGGATTTTGGATAAGCTGAATCTCTCTTTTAGCAGGAATGCCCAGCCAGAGGAGTGAGACTGACTGGGCATGAAGACACACTAATGGCAGTGGAAATGCAGATCTGGAGCTTAGGGTACAAAAGCAGGGAGGGGAGAAGCAGTTGAGCGTGGCTGGATAGCATGTCAGACAACATTCCCTCAGAGTCAGGAGCTGAGAAATGGCATTATGGGCATCTCAAGTCTCTGCTGGTAGTGGAAAAATGCACTGGCAAATCATACACCATAGGTTTGCTCTCAGAGTAGAGGTAATGCTGACTTCTGAGTTTACATGAACTCTTAATGCCCATTAGAGTCTGAGATCTACAGAACCTCTGCAAGACATGTTAAATTTGGGCCAAATCCATTTGAACTTTGGGAAAAGGCAGGAGGAAATTTTCCCATTACAGAAATAAAAATACAGCTAATCTTTGATTTGTGGGAGGAAGTCATGCTTGAGATGTAGTTGGAAAATGTTGGCCACAGGAGTGGGCACTACAGAACTGCTATAAAAGAATTAACTTGATAGATTTTTTTTCCCATGTAATTTTTGCTGTTGCCAACTGTCTGCAGTAAAAAAATCTGCATTAATTTCAGTTATTGAACAAAGAACTGTTTATTGTAAGTGAAATAAAATTGTGCATGCAAACATCTTTCACTAGCATTTTCCCATTTGTTATCGTGAGTTTAAGCACTACTGGCATAACTATCCTAAAGATGATTTTGTTGTAGGCTTCTTTTTGTAAATCAGTTTCATTTCTATGCTATGCTACATGCTCAGAGCAAAAATCAGCTGGGAATGTAGGATCAGGAGCTGCTTGCTTGATATGTTAGGTATCCAAATGTAATATTGCAGCAGTGTTGGATTTACTTTACATAAATTATTTTAAGCATTTTCCTACTTAATGAAGGGTTTCAAGAATGTCTATGTGCCGCCTTACATGAATTGATCTGTTTTCTGTTGAATAAGTGTTAGTATGGTTTCTTGGGGGCTTAATGATCTTTCAGGTTTTCTAGAAATGAGAACAGCTCTCAGCAATTACAAAATCACAATGCTTGTTATTACAGAAGATATTTTTAAAATATTACAGACATTTTAATTGAAATGGCTTAAATATCTTCAATGATAACCTCTTATGGTTATTTTCTTGTATTCTATTTTGAGCTGTAGTCGATTTGCTTTATTTTATTCAAACAGACAATTCTTATATGAGTAAAGACCAGCATGGTTCATCATCTGAGAGTGAAGATGAAGCACTGGGTAAATATCATGAGGCCTTGTCTAGAACCCAGAGTTCCAGGTTGCCAGTGGTGGATGGCAGACAGCAAAAAAACTATATATGGGAAACCAGACAAAAATATAGTCCCCTGTCTGCAGAATATGATGGATACAGTAGTGAAGCCTCAATAGATGAAGGTAAGAGTGATTTAAAAGCCTTCCTTTTATTCCAAATTTCAGAATTGTGTTCTGGATAAGTAAGTCCTAAACAAGAGCAGCTTGGCTAGCAAATAGTCAATGTCTGCAAGAAATATCCAGACACTTCTTATATTAGTGCATGCTCAAAACAAAAGAAAAGCACACACCTGTATACTTTCTTCCCTATTTCTTCCAGAAATACTAGAAATGATACAATATCTTGTTATATTAAGTTTCATTTAATTTTATCATTATTCATTTCATTTTTGGGGCAATTTAAGCTGTTATGATTTAGGAAGGAAACATGGCAACTCTTGTTGAATTAGTGGTATTATAAATACAAAGAAGACATGTGATTCCTGTATTGATAAGCTGTTCTAACAGCAAAGCCAATGGAATCGGTTGTGGGCTATGGTGCCTGTGGTCACTGCAGTGTGCATCACTGGAATGTTCTGTATCTTTTCTTCTCTTGAAATGACAGAAGGAAATTACTACAAAGATTAGATTGATGTATTTTTACGTGGTGCTAAAAGTTGGATTTAAACAGTGGATGTTTTCTTACATGCTATATATTTCATGATTTTAAGTTGGGGACAGCTTGATGTAGAGGTTGAGAATTCTGCTGTCAATATTTGTCAATATGCTTTTTGTATTTGAAAGTAGTTGTGTGAGAACTGTGTCTATAGCCAGTTTCAAGCAGGAAGAGTGAACTTTTCTGGGAGTTAGGTAAAAGTCAGATTCTGGTACAGGTGCTGTATTGTAGTAAGGTTTTTTTGTCTTCCTTTTGTATGTTAAAATGCAAAAGCTTTTTAATGTTTGATGTTCTCTAATAAAAAGTGAATACATGTAATTAAAAGATATTTCACCTTAAATGTTCTATACAGTCCAGAAGGGCTTGAAAAAGTTTACAGTTTCTACAATTTGATATAATTAAATTATATAAAAGTTTGTTTGCTGTTGGAATTTGAAATTAGTACATGGTCATTCATGATTCCAAGCTAAGACTTGAAGGACGTGAATGCTGTAGTTGAAGTAAGTTGCAGGCTAAAAAGAATTGTCTTTTGATCATCGGAAAATTAATTTCTTTTCTTTGTTGTTAAATTGTAGGAAGCCAGGTAGTTCTGGGTTCCAGCAAATAATGAAGGAGATACAGAGGTGAGGTCAGGTGGTAAAAACTGATCCTTGAACACTGTGATGGAGAAGGAATAGGGATAGTAAAAGTATGTTTGGTTTTGATATCTATGAAATCTCTCAACACTGTTGGTAGGGGGAATATGAAAGATAAGATACTCAGGGTTTTTTTGTGGCTTCTGTCACTGTTGGGAAAGAATGATGATGTATATTAACAGGAATTGGAAAAATTATTAGCAAATAATACCAGATATTAATTATACAGGATTTAAACATATACATATATATATATATATATAGGAAGACTGCTTTCAGATAAATAAGATATTTCTCTCTCTGCAGACTACTGAGGCTAGTTACTGAAATGGCCATAGTTATATGACATTCCTCTTTTTATTTTGTAACTGCTCAGATTTTTTATCCAATCTAGTTCATCTTCTCAGTGAAAAGTCGTGAGTTCATCTGAGCTTTTTACTTTGGCCCTAAAGGATTTAAGCTTCAAAGGCATTGTGCTAGCCTGTGTTCAATTTTTTAAAAAATTTTTATGATTGTGTTCCTTATCATCCTTCTAATTCATCAGAATATATAGTTACGGATTTTTATCCTGGGGAGTGATAGTCTCCAGTCTGGAAATCTCCATCAGGATTACAGTCTAAGAGAAAAGAACCTTTTTGACAAGTCCAAATATTGCATCCAGAAAGTTACACTTGTTACCCCCTCCTCAGTTTTTGTTCTTCTGTTGCTAAATATATCTGTCACCACGTGCTATTCCTTTTCAATGCTCTCTCCATTCTGGAAGCAGGCTGGATATAAATGCCATTTTAAAATTTATTGTAATGAAAGAACATTCAGGGTTTGGAAGCAAAAGAACTTCTAACACAAAAGCTATCAAAACATTCTAAATTAAAAACTTAAAGTTTTTAACTGCATACTTCTACTTGCACAAAAACTTCAATAATGTCAGTATTTTGCTTTTGCTGCTGCTTATGAGAGCATTCTCTTCCCACATTTTACAAGGAATGCAGAATAAAAAGTGTTATTTTTTTGACAGCCTGCAATCATTCTACACCGTATGTTCGGCAAAATGCTTGCAAATTAGAGTGAGGAGTTTGTCTGATTTTATTAATCCATTATTCTCAACAGAATTATGTTCAATACTATTAAAAAAAAGTTTTGGACATGGTAGCAGATTAACAACCTTACATTTTTCACTTCTCAGTGACCTGAAGGTGGCATACTGGAATAATTATTGTTACTACTTTTTGTGTTCTTTCTAAATTATTTCAAGGAATCTTTGCACAATGATAAAAATTTTTTAGAATAGAGGAAGTGACAGTTAATGCCTTATGTGATGATCATTACAGAGGGAAAGCTGCCCAGCATAGAACTTTGATGAAAAGAGGTGAAAACCTCAAGAAGGTGGCCTACAATCAGAAATGAAGGCGAGATTGTTACTACCAAGCTCTTCATATGTGTTCAGAGTTCACTTAACAGATGACATTAAAAAATCTCTGATTCCAAGGAGGAAGCATCAGCATTCCAGAGGTTTCAGTGTGATTTTTTGAAATGCAAAGCCTTACTGTTCCTTAAACTTGGAAAAAAATCTGTAGAAGACTTGATGCCATAGGAATGCTGTTTTTTTTTTTTTTAATAATTAGCTTTTAGGGGTATTGAATTATTTTTATAAAAAGTGTAAAGTGAGATGATAGAACCATTTCTTGACTCTTTTGTCGAACAAGCGATGTGTTCCTATGTACTTTGTTTAAATGAGAAAAAGTTGTCAATGTATTTGACTTTGTGTGCTTCTGTTTTATCATTTCTACTTCTAAGTCTTTAACATTTCGGCTGTGCTTCCATTGTAAGGCACTGATCAGTCCATATGTTGAGCATATAACACTTGATAGTGTTAAAGTGAAGTGATGAGAGGACAGAATTAATTTTTTGTCTCACCACTGTTTTCCTCCTGCTCATTGCCAGTAAAGCAGCCCCTGATCATTAAGAATAAAGACAAGGGGGAGTGGTTTTAAGGAGATCTGGAAAATCTACTGGAAGAGAGTAGGTTTAGATTAGATATTAGGGAAAAATTTCTTTTCTGTGAGGGTAGCAAGGCGCTGGAACAGATTGCCCAGAGAAACTGTGGATGCCGCATCTCCAGCAGTGTTCCAGGCCAGGCTGGATGGATTTCTGAGCAACCTGGTCTAATGGAAGGTGTCCGTGTCCAGGGCAGGCAGGTTGGACTGAGGTAGTCTGTAAGGCCCCTTCCAACACAGAGCATTCCACGATTCCATGACTCTATGAATTCCATAAAAAATAGAGTAGTACGAGTAATGAAAATATTTAATTTTCAGAAAATTTTCCATTTCTCTGCTGAATTTTGTCTTCACTAGTCTAATCTCTCAGCTAATCTCTCTCACATGTTCTATTTTGCAATAGTGTGCTGTGTGTTTTCAAAGGAGTCAATAAACAGTTTTACCGATACCTGTTTACTCTGAACTTCTGTCTTTCAAAATTCATTTGGTTAGATGTGCATGTACTTAACTCTGCATACACGAAATTTAACAAAGAGACAAAAATATAATCTTTTCTTTATTAATACATTCTGTATGGTTTGCTTGCTTTGCTAAAAATGTGTGTACTATTAATATGTTTGTATCATTCAGACCACCAAAATGTCTGAACATATTATTTTAAGGTTTGCTTATTATCAGTTCTGTAATTAGTTTATTACATCCATTTTCTGGCTGCATGCCTCTAAAAGCATCATATTCTGAAGCCTGAAAAATTGTGTTGTCTGTTTTTGTAGCATTCTTTTCTCCTCTAGATGGCCATATTAATCTTTCTTTTCAGCATATTTGTATAGAACTCACATGACATTTTGTATAATGTTTTTAATACTGAAATGAAGAAAGCTATCTGCTCTACAGGCTTTGTTGGTATATTTTCTTGGTGGAATGTTCTAGTAGCACTTTTGGTAATTCTGTGCAATTCAGGGGTTTAAATTTTCATTCACAAATACCTGCTTTTGGCCAATATCTGACCTACTTTATATATTTGTATTGCACATTTGATGCATTTAGATTTTTACATGTTTTACATATAGATACACAAAATGAAAAATAAATTACTACTGTGCTTGAATGCAAGTATTTCTACAGACTATAAGCCATTGTAAATACAAAACTTGCAGTGAACTCCTCATGGACAGGCTTAATTACACAGTATCAATGAAGGAAAACCTAATTCAATAAAAAATTAAGTTGATGACAAATGTCAACATTAAAAGTAAAATGGCACAGAGGTTTACAGAAATTTTCAGCTCTTGCACAAAAGACCAAAAGTTTTTAATCTAAGAAAAGAGAAACCTGTGTAACTACAGGATGTGCAGCTCAGTCTCTGTGCTTAGGTCCAGAATTCCAGGGTCACCCTGAAATTTGAAGTCTTAATTTTACCAATAATATTATTTTTGTACTTTCTAATATTGTCCAGGAAAGTATAGATACTTACTGAAGTGACCTCTATTTCCTGTTTTCCTGACAAAACTTCCTTTAAGGTTTTTATAATGAGCATCCTACTGCTTACATTATTTCCTACCATTTCAGTGTTGAATATGTAGTATTGTCTTTATGTGCTCCAACTATTTGTAATGTTTTGGAAGAGAGGATTAATATAGACTGTAATATTACACACTTATTACACAAAATAAAGAATAAAAAATAAGGATGGGGAAGAAAGCAAGCAAAATCAGCGCCACAAGAAATTTCTGCTAACAAAGGGTTTATGAATTGAAATAGGGATCTAAATAAGGAAGTGTAAGAATTTTATATTTAAAATTGGCATTAAAATTAAAATTTGCATTCTTTGTATTTCATAATAGAAATATTTTTTAGTATCTGTTATTTGGATCTTAAATGGACGATGTCTTTTTAATAACTTGAATTTCAAAAAAACATAGAGTATTATATGGAATTGGCCTGTCTCCCATAATGGCTAGCTCCTAAACTTAGAAAAGTCAAGCATTATACTGACAAGATGTTGTGTTTTTAATATCTCTCTAAGCTTCATAGGCAATGTATTTTCTCTAAGGGAATGATCCCCTAAATTCCTAAAAATGGAAGTTTTTAAACTTAGAAATGTTTGGATAAATATATTGAAATTACAGTTTTGCAGGCAGACGTCAAAAACTATAGATGTTTCTTTTCTTCTGAAATCAAGATTCCCTGAATCCCCTGAGATGAGAAAGGTAGAAGAGGAGAAGAAAACAGTCTGGGTTTTTTCATAGTTAATTTGTGACATGCCTAAAGCATTACCTCTTTAACAGCTGTGTAAAATTCCTGATTGGGAGCAAGCAAGGAGAATTGATCCCATTTTGAGGCAAAGTAAGTCACATGATGAAGGAAAAAGGAGTAAGCTGACTTGCTTATTTAGCATACTTAGCTATAGTTTACCAGTTCAGTACAGCCACAGGTTCCATCTCGAGCCTGTTTTATAATCCTTTTCTAACTTCTCAATTGGTAAAGCCCCTTGGCTGAAGACATGTTATTTCTGAGATTGGCCCAAGTGCCTTACATTTCACAAGGTTTTTTTGAAACATATGGAAGCACTAAAAGACTGCAGCGAGAAAACATAAGTTCTCTTAAATGAGAATCTGCTGCTCTAGCAGGCATATGCTACTGGATTTTATCCATCTTTTCCATATTGTGAAGGTAGAATATGGTTATTTTTGTAGTTTATCTTCTCCCCTTCTATTCTTCTCTAGGCTTTCGGCACTTTATGTTGATGTGTCTGTGGACATATGTTTGCCTTGTTCCTCAGTGTCAGTCTTTGCACGTGAAGGCAACTGTTCTCCTGGAATCTCTTGGATCTAATTCTTTATGCAGCTTTTTGCCTTTTCTTTCTCTCTTGTTAGTTTTCATGTCTCAGGAAAAGTCTCCTCACTGAATTACTTAAAGTATATATAGAGATTTCTTCTCAGTATCTTTCCAACGTAAACAAAAAAAGCTCTTTCTCAAGCATCTCAGGACTGGTATAGAGGTGAATTTCCCCAGTCTGTTTAAGCAACCTGGTGAGTTTTCATTAGTAAATATATTCTGTGGAGCAGGATCCTACTTCTTCAGACTTACCAAAATGAGGTGAAAACCTGTGGACAGGCTGAGAGAGGAACAATGGATCACTCAGTGAATTCCATAATAACCATGTTTTGCAGTTTAGTTTCTGTCATTATTCCTTGTGTGTAAGTAGATCTATTTTCAAGCCAAGTGTGAATGGAAACTTACTGTTTTGAAATTATAGAGTGAGGGCTTCTGTATGGCTGTATTGTGTTCAGCAAAATAAGGCCACAAAGTTCTCTCAATAAAATTTCAGAGAATTACAGATGAAAAAGATGTCTGACATGTAAAAGAACTGTGTACTAGTATTCACACTGGAGGACTGAAAGCTCAGTTGAATACTCAATCATAAATAGTTATTTCTCTTCCTTTTCCTCTAAAGGGCCTTAAATAAATAAATAAATTCAATGAAAAGAGTATTTAGGAAGAAGGTGGCCATCCACTTTTTTCAGATGTGTCTTTATCAGATTACCTGTGAGATTTCTCTGGTGTAACACCTATTGGAAGTAAATACTCCTTTTGTCCTGCAACTTTGGCTTAGGGCTTCAAATAGTACATGCAAGGTACTTTGAAAGGATCTTTAGTGAAGAGATTTAAGACAAGTCTTAAGACTCCTTCAGAGCAGTATTTCCAAATGCTTCAGAGTGTATTTTGAAGACTGACTTATGTTGCAGCTGTGAATACTCCAGATGTTCATATTTGTGTACCTTATCTGATAGTACTTGTGTACCATCAATAGATGATGTTATTGATGTACTTTCTGGATATTTTGGGGGATTTTTTAGTTACAGTATTTCTTTAATTCCAGCTTCCTTGTTCTTGTTTTTCTATTATGTGGGCATCTACCCCTGACATTTTTTATTCTAGGAGTAATTAAAAATCTTCCTGTAGTACAGGAGAGTGCAATGATGCAATACTAATGATACAAAGTTCTGATTCCTGATCATGTGTGTCTGCCTCCTCTAGTTAATTGAAATGAGTCTTCATTGGCTTCAAGCCCTTAAAAATTGGAGAATGATGGTACCTTGTGATTTTGAAGCTTCTGGGGAGTGTGGCTGTTGAATCCACTGCTATATCAAGGGAATATTTAAGGATATATATATAATAATATTTAAATATTATTAATATGTAATATTAAGTTTTGTAAAAATACTTTTGTAATCCAAGGACCTGCAGAATAGTGCCTAGAACTAACCTGATTTGCAGTGCTTTCTACTTAGTGTCTCTGGTGCTGTGGGTTTGGGTTTTCTTATGGTTTTTCTTTAGTCAGGTTTTTGCTTGGGGTTTAGTGGGATTTTTTTGAGTTCCAAAGTATCTTCCTAGTGCATTATGACAAACCTTTATTGTTCTTCTGTAATAGTGGAAGACAGTTCTCTTAAGTGCTTGAAATTATGATGCATGTTTCCACAAAATATACTCAACTGAGCGTTGCAGAGACTAAGGTGATTTAAAGATTAACTCTTGCTCTGTCTTTTATTCAGTTTTACAGAATTCATATCTTTTTTTCCTTCCCTAGAAAGTATATTTCTCCCCTTGTCTTGTGAGAAGTCCCTGATAGAAAGGAATTTTTCTTGTAAGTAATTGGGCTATGATCAAGTGGAGGTTGGCTTCTTTACGTGTATGAAAGCAGACATGCATAATGTTTACAAATTCTTGAGTCCTGGAATAGGCTGAATTCACAGATGGGGGTAGGAAATACATGTGCAATTCAGTATTACTCATGTAATTTTCCTGAGGAATATTATGGAGGAGAGAAGACATAAACAGGGGATTTAAATGCAAAGGAGATCCACGTCTGAGTTGAAACACAGTTTGGAAGAGAATGGATTTATATTGAGGACTTGTGAGTTTAAAAGCCAGATAGATGGTATCAATGTTGTGCGTGGTCTTTTCAACCAAAGGAAGCACAAGAGAGTGCTTGACAGAATGAATTTCGGTAATTCTGAAATCATGGGTTTACCCTGTGATGAGCAGCAGAGGTGCTGGGGAAAAAATGATGCTGTTTAAGTGTGCATATCATCTACTGCTGAGAGAAGAAACGTAGTAACAAAACTCAGAGTTAGGGATGATGACAAGATTTTCCACAGAAAAATTCCTTTTCCAGCCAGACCAACTCCAAGAAGGAGGAAAAACTGTCTTCCAATGGGAAAGGGCTTTTTTTCATGATGTGCACAAGCGAGCAAAGCAACCCCTCAAATTAGGTTCCTCCTGCCAGCATTTTGAAGTCTTTGAAGAAATACTCTTTGCATTGATGTGAAGGCTTTGAAGAAAGTCACCCTTAGCAATGTGATATCTCTGAAGTGATGTACATTAATCATACATTAATGATAACAGGAAAGTTTCCATTTTATTGTAAACTTAGTCTTTTAATAGCTCTCTTATCTATTTAAATCTGGAATTTATGTGAAGATCATTAACTTGGAATAGTTCACAGACTGAACTAGTGACTGAAATAGTTCTTATTTAAAATAGATGCTCTACATTCATAAAATGTAGAACTGTTCTGTGATATAAACACTAGAGATAGTACCATATCAGCAGTAAAGATCATTTCCTGGATGAACCAAGTGCTTTTGCTGATTCTGAGGGTTCATGGCTCTATCATAGATGGACTGACTAAGAAACAAGATTGAACAGTAGACTGGAAATGTCTGTGTAGGCATTATTAGGTACATTGGAAAAGGGAATTTTACCAGTACTCCGTTTAACTCCTGAGAATAGTCAAGCTGCCTGATTAGCACAATGGAGCAGTTTAGGTAAATATGAGAACTAAAAACTTGAACAGCTTTCATAGAATGGAATCCTAGAATGTTTTGGGTTGGAAGGGACCTAAAAGATCATCTAGTTCCAAACTCCTGCCTTGGACAGGGATTCCACTCACTGGATCAGGTTGCCTAAGGCCCCATCCAGCCTGATCTTAACGTAAGAATACTATAAAAGAATGACCTAACAGTTCTTTCTCCATAACAACTGAGGGTAAATGGAGCATTTTTCTTACCTTAAAAGGTTAAAACCAAAAGATTTTTAACTGTAGTCTAAAACTAAAATTTGTCTCCCGGTTGTGCCTTATCCCTGTAGGTTAAGGACAAGTTACCATTAGGACTCAATGTGAGTACATTACATTTTAACCTTCTCTTTGGTAAAAGAAGAACATTAGGGTTTTTTTGTAACCGGACTCTTTTTCAGTTTTGTTACCTAATGTAGATTATTTTCCATATGCATATGTTTCAGTTTCATAGACATGGTTAACTATCTTGTAAGTATTCTCTTGGAATGGTTTAAGGAATATCTTGTCCCTTCACAAGCTGAACAATGTTACCATTATAATCTGATAACATGTAATTTATTGTTAGGATAACTATTTTCATAGCTACTTTGCGTATATTTTTGGGACTATATTTTATCTGTGTAAAATTGTGTCTGTACCTTCTGTGGAGGCAAAGATCTGTAATTCGTTTTCCTGCAAAATGAGCTCTTATTTGCTATTTGGAACACTTTTATAAAGTATTATAAATTTTAGGAATTATTGGAATATCTTCCTTGGGGAAAGGGAATGTTATACAACTTGAAGTGATATTTTTGGTTTATGTCCTTTTCGTTTGGGGCGAGCTTTTGGTTTTGGTTTTTTTGGGGGTTGGGGATGGTTTTTTGCAGTTGCCTTTCCTCCACTGTATTGACAAGCTGGAAGTAAATCCTTAGCTAATGTCATTGCCATGCTTCTGGTCATTTCGGTGCAGCTGAAGATTATCTGCTGTGATGGAATCATGGTCTCATGAAAGCACATAGAGAAACTTACAGGGAGAACTATTTTATTATGGAAATTCTGATTCTGGTCCTTTGTGAGAAGTTATCAGACGTGCTTAACTGGGTATAAGATTTTCTGTGTGGTCACCTATTGCCCAATTCAATTAAAGCTTGATCTTTAAGTTTGTAAATAGGAAATCTTGCTATTGCATTCACCTTCTCACCACTTAGTAGTTCAGCAGCATGTGTTTTTATGTATATATCTGTAAAATTCGCTTTAAAAAAAACCCAAACCAACTAATGACCCAGCTGTCCATTTTTACCTTTTGAACCATTCTAAATTTTGTCCTTAAAAATATTTTGTAAAAGATTTTCAATTGTTGTGATTTCCTAATTGTTTTAATTTTTAAAGAAGTTTTATTACATTCCTTTGCAAATATACTAATTTGTCAGATAAAGCTTAAAAATTAGATACATTTTATTCATGTTGAAGTCACACCCAGCTTATTTAAAGGCAGCTTTGACTTAGAGTTGCAAGCCTGAGGATATTGATTTGAATTATGCATGACTGTCTGGTATGCAGTTCCATTAGCCTGCTGGATGGATAATGTAAACATGTTCAGAATTTTAAGTATCCTATATGAGCGGCAGGTTAAAAATAGAGCTGATAAGAGCATGTGTATCTGAAAAATCCAAATCTTGGAGAATGAAACTACAAAAGGTTCATGTCTTCAAGAGGCTGACTTCAGGTGTGAATTTCTTTCCTTTGAAACTGCTCAGCCCGAACAAATACAGCTGATGTGTGTGATTTGAACAGGTGACGTGATTGCTGTTGGCTGCTGCAAAGCATTGGCATCTGTACCAGAAAACACACTCACAACCAAAAGGCCAGGACCAACTCTGCGACTTCTGGCAAAAAAAGAGGGGTTGTGTCTGTTGTGGTTTAAACTGGTCAAGATTTACTCTTGGGATCAGGCTAATTTCTTCATATCTTCAAGGAAGATGTGTTTTTTAACGATATTTGATTTTGCTCAAACTTTATATGGCTTTCTGTTCACAGCTATATCTGATCAGTTGTTTGGTTATCCCTGTGTTTTGCTCAGTCAGTAGTTTGGTAGTAGAAATAATGACTTCTGAAGCATTGTTTTTAAATCCTCAGCACTGTGCTAGCAAGATTTAAAAATAGTATCTTTTTAGAATTTTGCCCAAGTTCCTGTGAATTTTAATAGAAATTCTATTCTCCCACTACTCTGGAATGAAAAGTACAATGTCATCTGTGTTATATTTTATAAAGATTTATTATATTTCTAAGTGTTTTGTTGCATCTGTAGCATTGGTGGCAATTTGATGAATTAAATGGGAAAAAATCCCAAACTATTGCACTTATTTTCAACATCTGATGGATACAAAACAGAAAACTAGTCTAATTTTGCATTCATTTTTACCCACCTTCTCAAAACTATTTTGCTTGGAATCCTTTGTATTTGTCTTTGTTAAATGCTATACATAATGCCAGAATGAAATTATTTTTCGATTATAAGAATGAGAGAGAATAATGATGTCTTTTTCTTGGATTTTACAATTTTCATTAACTTACATCTTACTATAGCAATAATCCCATGAAAATTTGCAAATATATGTATGATTTTGATGAAGTTGTTTATACTCTGATTATATTTTTTTTCTTTTCCTCTCAGCTCTTGGTTCATGAATTGTATATCCCCACAAAAATTTGGCCAGCAGATAATTCTTGGGTAGTACTGGTAAAATTTGAAAAGGTGCTTTGTGTTGATGGTCATTTTTCCTCTTAACTGAGGAATAGTTAATCTGTTAAGGGACAGGCATCTAAAGCTTTTCTTCAGAGAAACTCATCATCTTGTTGTTTGATAATGGCTGTTATCTTGACTGTTTTCAGAGTGAAATTCCTTTCATTGGCAATAAGAAGCACTGCTCTCAGTCATCTGCTTGTCCTAGTGCCATTTCTTTCCTGTTCAAGAGAAGGCACTTTAGAGGAAGAAAATCTTTTGAAATAGCAACAGTAGTTGTCGTAAGTGTTAAAGGCAATCTGTTGGCCACAGAAGTCTGGGGAACTGCAGTGGCAATTTCCAGAGAACTTCAGTATTTTGAAAAGGAAGAACTTTAGAGGTTTGGTAACAATGGTAGTTATTTCTTTAAAAAAGACTACTTTGTGCTTTAACTCTTCTCCGAGAGGACTGGGGGAAGCTCTTGTGTGTTTTTGTGCCCAGTGAAGATAATCCAGGAGAATATTATACAGAGGACAAATAATAGCGTGTGTAACAGTGAATGTAATGCCTTGAGTACTGAGCCATTCTGTAAATATCTCCACTGCTCCAGATGCTCCTTTTCTTTTTTTGTATGTGGTTCTGACATAAAACTGCAGAACTGCAATATTTTGGTAGCACAGACAACTTAGCATAAATGCCACAATGTAGCAGTCAATTTTGAGTTACTTTTCCTTGTTCTGTAGCTTTCAATTACTTTTAAAAGAAATTTTTAAGGGACAAAAATGAAGTGAGATTTAATTCTAGTTGAAAGTTCATAGTAAAAACATTATGCGGATTTTTTTTGACCCCAAAAAGAAGTTTGAGACAGAAGTTAAATGTAAAGATTAAAAGAAATCCAGGTAAATATAAGTCTACCCCACACTGACAGTGTTAGAAAACTGAAAATAATTAATATTTCTTTATATCATAAAGTAAAGAACTTTATGCAAAACTTGTGGAGAACTTTCAGAATGATACAGTTATTTCATAATACAAGCAAGGGTATGGGTCTGGTGTTTATGCACCAGCGTCTCTGGCTCAGATATTATACTTCAGATTCTCTGTATTTTAAAGCAGGATTGTGGATATGAAGAAGTCAAGTATATTTTTTTGTTGAGTGTTTTGTTGTAATACTTGAAGAAGTTTAGATAACTGAGGAAAAGAGGCAAGAACAGCATTTGTCTACTCAATCTTTACTGTCTTTCTTGCTCTTAGTTGCCATCATGGCACTCATTTATGCAGTTGACGTCTTTCCAATGATTTAATTGAAAGTTGGGAGGCAGTTCTGAGTCTCTATCAAGTTCGTATTACAATGACTTGTTTTTCCTTCTGGTTATTTCCCTTTACTTTTCACACATAAATTCAGATTATGCTATCAGCACTTGGTTTTTGAATACTGTGTAAATTTTGCTCTCTCAGTGAGAGTCTTTTATTTTTAAGAAGAGGTCAGAATACAAAAACCGTAATGGGAAAAATCTGTTTAACTGCCCTCTTCTACACTGAATAAGTACAAATTATTCCCAGCTTGCTGGAAAGCAATCTGCATTTGAAAATGTCCATAAGAAATTGGTATAAAGAGGGAGTTTAGGGGAGTTCTATTTACTCTAGTTTATGCATAATCTCAGAGTTGCATGCAATGTTTCTGTGACTCCTTTCAGAAATACTCATCGAGATTTGCTGTGTTTTACATCTTCTGTGGATATATTGATGTAGAAACACTTAAACTCTGTCAAGTCAAAATAAGCAGCAAATTCAGAATGATTGTGTACTCCCATTTTCATTTCAACACTGTTTCGGTGTTGGTCAGATTAAATTAATTTATGTCTGTACCTTTTCTTCCTTTTGTTTTCCTTGAGCAAAAGTCTTGGATTTCAAACAGAAAAGAACCTGCTTGTTTATTTCATTACAAATGGTAGTATATGGCATACTTATTTTTGTTTTGTTTTGTTTTGTTTTTTTTGGAGGGGGGAAGAGGAAGACAAACACTTGAAGGGGTTAGATATTCATCCTGTATAGATGGCTTAGATTCCTACTGTGCCAGTTTTCTGGTGTTCGATAAGGCACACAAAGCAGTTGTGGGAGAAAGCATATCACTTGTATCCATGGTAACTCGAAAGATACTTTGGAACTCAAAAGGATGGAATAAGCCAGAGTAATAGGTCTCATTATAAGGGCAAAATACATAAAAGGTTCAGGCATATGCTTTTAATTAGTTGCCAAAAATAGCTGGGATCAGGGATGATGCAATGAAACAATAATTCTTGGTGCTAGGAATGAGCAACACTTGAAATCTAAAAGATGTACTCAGATGAAAGGCTTTATCTTACCATCTTATGGGTATTCAGTCCATGAATACTAATAGGTTTGCAATGGTTTCTTAATCATGCTTAGGACATGAGAGTGCACACTGATAAAAGCTCCTGCAAGTCTCATATGACTGTAAGTTTCTGAAGTTCCATAGTGATGTTAATTCTCATAGCTGTGATGCATCTTCTTATGAATATTATGTGCAAAGCATTCTCTCCCATCTCAAAAGGGCACTGCTGGAAAAAGAAATGTAATGTGTGCTTCTATGTAGGGATAACAAACAAGTCGTTGAAAATGAAGATTAATTTGAGGTTAGAAATCCAGTATTTTTCAGACTAAGTAGTTTTAATTAATTTTAAAATAGGAAGGTAAGCGATGGGGAAAGGTGTGAAAACTTGAATGGAAGGACTAGAATTGAATACCAGAGAACAAAAATAGTGCAATATATGAAGTACAAGATATAGGATACTTGAATAGCCATTTCAATAAAAATATTTTAGTACAGTGAATAATTTTGAAGTTTTGTATTTGAACATCAGTGTTTGTAAGGAATCCATCTTGTATTGCAGTGCAATTCTCCACATTATTTCCTCTGTTGCTATAGAAACTAATTCTAGTGCAGCTGTGATCGCTTATCAAAATTCTAATGTTTCAATAACCATTTCTTATTTTGAGTTATTTAAATAGCCTTGTCTTACTTTGAATCAAACTGCACATTTCATCACTGCTGAATTGTTGACTGGTCAAAATGTTAATGCAAAGTGATGGCAAATGCTATGGGGTTGTGGTTTGGGTTTTTTTTCTTTTTGCTATCTAAGCGATCATACTTATTGTTAAAGTTTGAATAACAAGCAAATTATGACTCTTTTCACTTGTTAAATTTTAAAGGTCAATATTTGCTGTCTAACATCAGCATTTTTAATGCATATTGCTTCCTCTCTGTAATCTTAATTATATTTAATATTTCATAAAATTTAAATGGTTTCTGTTACTGGTACATGGCCATGGGGGCGTGTGTGTGTATGTATATATGTGTGTTTACATATATGTGTGTGTAAACTATTTTTAGGATGCTTTTAACCTAAGAGTATATGTCTTGACGTTTTTATTTTGTTGAAATAAAAATTTTAATGACAGTACAGTAGAATGCCACCAGTTAGAAAAGTATTCTGGGTCTCTTTTGCTCCTGGCATTACTTGTTTATTTGGGGTTGGGCTTGGGTTTGTTTTTTTAGTGTTGGTAGTGGTGGGCTTTGGGGTTTTTTTGTGTTTTGTTTCTTTTTTTTTTTTTTTTTGCCTGGTTGGTGGTTTTGTTTGTCTGTTTCTAACAATGGGAGTGCTATGCTGGTAGGTCATATGTATTTAATGCAGGATGCAGCAGCATTCTAGTTGTGAACCATGTTAAACATCATTCTGTTGAATATGTTTTCAACTGTAAGGCTAAGATCTAACAACTTCACTGACACCAAATTATGAAGGGTGTGATAGTAATTGGCCTGGAGACATGTGTTGTATACTTTCTGCTGCTGTAGCACAGCTACTGAAATATTCCTGTAGTCCTTTTCGGGATAATCACTGACTTTCTAATGAGCATACTCTAATTTCATGTACAGTGAAATAAATAATTTTCAATTTTGAAATTATCATACAAATATTTTGCAGCTGTATCTGTCAGACTTTGATTACTAATTAACTGCTGTGCACCACCTTTAAGGCTCTTATTCAGCAAGCAGCATCAAACAGTAATTTCAATTTAGGTATATAAATTTTTTCTAGTATAAGAAAGGTCTATGAGAAAAAAATTTTGTTGGATAGGCATATTTTCACTCTCTGCCAATGGCTAGTAGGTTTATTTTTGTGAGTATAAGACCATGACAATGCAATTTTCGAGATAGTGTTTTGGGAAGTTCAGTGTGTTGAGAATGACTGTTCCTTGATTGTTCAGGGCTGTTGTTTGTTTGGGTGGATGAGATGGAGGAGCAGTTCCTGTCCTGCTGTTTGCTGTGGGCTGAAGCATCCTGCTCTAGGTCTCACGAGCCCTTATGCAGCTTGGCCACGGTTTTCTCATCCTCATAAGCTCTCGCTGAGCTCTTACAGCTGGTGCTGTGGCTGACTGAAAAGATCTTTACCAGCCAGACTCATATTCATTTAGTCTTGTCAAAATGCAGGAAATTACCTATTTTGTGAATTGTATGACAACTGTGGAAACATAGCAACACCTACATCATACATTACATGTAAGCCTAGTAAAGCAGCTCATCTGTGACAGTGGGAGGTCTCAGAAGCGCCGCAAAGAAGTGCAAGAAATTTAGTTTTGAATAATTGTGTTTCTTTCTGCCTGGGGAAACTTGTTTGAGGCCTTGCTGGAGTGAGCAGAACAGACTGACATGCTCCCTGCTGCTTAATCTGTGCCTTTTCTGTGAATTCTTAGCCCTCTTACTGGGTGTGTGAAGGAGAGAGACCTTGGTTTTGTAGCATATCCATTTCCTGTGATTTCACAGTGTCTATTTTGCCTTTGTTTTTCTGGAGAGTTGCCTCTGTAAATGATACCAGAACCATTCCTAAGCATACTTTCTACAGGCATTAATATCTAAAAGGTTTTAGAGGAGTTCTTGACCCTACATGAACAATTTTCTTCTATTGTTGACCTTTTAGCTGCTCTTGCAAACTGGGATCAGAGAAGTTTTTTGTTTCTGGATTCTAGCTGCTTTTTATTTGGTAAAGTTATGAGAGCTGTTTCAAACCAAAGAAAAAAATCTGATTTTTCTAGAATGCTTTTTTCCAGAAATACTTTAATATACTGCAGGGAAGGCAGTCCATTTTACTAGAGCAAGTCACTGAGACAGTGTGTCAAGGAGAGAAGGAGAGAAAGTGCCTGGATAGATCAGAGAAATCAAGGTCCTTTGGAACTGTAGGATCTGAATAAATAGTTACCAGTGTCTTCTCACCTAAAGGAAGAACAATAATAAATCTAAAATATAAATGCAAAAATAAATGTTTATCGTGGGAAGTGTCTTGCCTCTCCGGGAATGTAACTAGCTGTGTTCTCTAGGTTGTGCAAATTTTTACCTACAAATATGGATATTCCCACCCATCAGACATCACTGATTTCTCTTTTATCTCTTTGCTCTGTTGACATTGCTTTTTTCTCAGAACTGATCTACTTTTTTTGCATGTCATATGTTGTTTTATTTTCCCATTCCTCCACCTTTCTTTCTCTGTCATTTTTGCTTTGTTATTTTACCTGTTTGTAATTTTTCATTCCTGCTTGCATCTTGTCTGTTCTTTATTTCTCTCTTTGCACTTTATCTCATTTTCCTTACAGATCTACTAAACTTCTCTCTCTTTATTTCTTTTCTTTGTTCTTTCTTTGTATTTGACAACAAACCACTTTTTTCTTTTTCCTGAATCATTGCACTACTTTCTCCTTTTGCCGTTTTTTTCCTTATTCCCTGTACTTTTTTTCTCACCCATGATTTATTTTTTTTATTTTCTGTTCCTTCTCTTCCACTGCAAAGCTGATAATATTATAAAATTCTGTGGGGGTAGATATATATGAGAGTTTTTCATGTTGATGGTGTTATATTTATGGGGGATTTTCATGTTGGTGATGATATTAATTTCAAGTGAATTTTAGATTAATAATAATTTAAGAGCCTGAAGTATAAATAAAAAAAAATTAAAAACAAGCAAACAAAACCAAACCCTCAAAAACCAATAGAAGAAATGGCTAGAGTACTAGTTGTAAAATACTTGGTTTCTGTGTTTCTATTCCACAGTTCTCTGAAAGCGTTCTGTGATGAGGAGCCCTTCTGAGCTAGATTCACAGCAATTTTTATTATCTCATTTTCACCCCATACTTCAGTTCTCCACCCACAAAAGTTCTCCACCCACAAAAAAAATCCTAATTTCTAATATTATAATACTACCATTATCCACCATAATATATATTTCACTTGTATGTATATTAACAGCTGCAAGATAGCCAAACTGTGGTAATACAGCTAGCTGAAGTAGATGGCCAGAAAATTTAACTCATGCCCTGCTGAAATGGCTCGTGCATAATCCTTGTAGTGCTGCTTTGTTAGTGACTCATTCCAGCAGAGCATCCTTTGCAGTCAAAATTGCTGTGAAAACGAGGCAAAGGAATCAGGCTTTGTGTTCCTATTCCGTGAGCAGTTTTTGATGGGAAGTGTCTTTTATGGTTCATTTTCACCTGTTAGGCTTAAGTAAAAAAGAGAAAGCTTAAATGGTAGGGAACTTTACGTTTTTGTTTGCTTTTTTTTTTTTTTTTAATTGCAAAATGCAACTACCAGGGTAAAGGTATTTTTAAGAAACCATGAAGTTACTGCATTTTAAGTTGCAGAAGGAAGTCTCAATAAGAGAGTAGTTTTATTTTACTTAAAATAAAAGTATGGAAAAAAGAATGATGTAATTCTGATAGTTAAGTACTAAGTATTGTATATACAGCTGAATGGATTTTGTTTATATCAGTAAATGAATTAAGATCTTGAAAGAGGAGTTTTGTATTGCTTAGAAAACTTCATAATTTTTTATTTTTGTCCAATATAAAGCCAAATGTGCCTGAAATGAGCTGCAAAAACATAAAAATACTCAAGAAAATTATCCACACAACACATCAATCTTGCTTTCTAATCATGCTTTGTTTCCTCATTTGAGACTGAACAGAGTGAGAGCAGGAACATTACAGGAATATTAGCTGTGTGTTACAATGTTTCACTGGGAATTGATTTTAGACCTGTGTGGGGTCTTTTTTACCTTTTCAGCATTTCATTGCTGCTCAAGTCCCATGCTTAATATCACAGTAGTAGAATTAAACTGGACTGGAATTTGAGCTTTAATTTAAGGGGATAACTGTACTCAAAAGAAGTATAGCAATGTCAGGAAAATTTCCTAAGCCCACATCCTGCTGCTACTGTTTAGAGGTATGAGGGATACGCTGCTGTGCACACACTGCTGAGAAATTTGGATTCTCAGAGGCCTGGGATGCTTTACATTGGGGGGAGTTTTCAAGGCTTTTAGCTCTTAAGCACTGAATTTCCCTTAAGCATCCATAAATGCTGGTGAGAGAGCTGAATTTGGGAGAATTTTTGCAGAGATGATAAAAAGCCTTTCCTTATCACCAAGATACTCCTAAGATTTCAAAGCTGGTTGTCAATCACCCTCAGCAAGCAGGACTTCTAGCATATTTTAAAAGTGAAGGATAAACAAAAGGAAGATTCTATGAATTCATTTAACTTACTACCTTTTTGGAAGTGATATTTTTCTAACAATTTTGATAACTTGGAAAAAACTAATAGTGAGCAGAGGTGCTTAGGAATACCTGTTCATTTACTAAATTAGCCAACATAGTGATCTGAAAAGTAGAGTAAAGGAAAGTTGACTGCTTATAAAAATAGTAAAAGTGTAACCAGCATCTAAATTAAACAGAAAATACATTTTCCTACCTGAATAGGCATACTTGGTACGTATGCTTTACCTAAGGAAATACAATTACAGAAGGAAAAACAAACCATTTCACTTCTTAAAGATCACAGTTTTCAAAAAGCTTTAGAGCTGGATGGGGTCTCAGAAAGCAAGATGTTTTAAAAGTAAAAAAAGGAAAAAGTGTCCTGGAGCTTGATATATTGATATTCACATCAATAAATGATTAAAAATACTGAACTATTAGATTTAAGCATTATTTAGATGTACTCTGGACAACTGAAAAGTAGAAATACAGAACCAGGTAGCAGAACTCCTTCCTATTCCAGTTAATATCAATGCTGTATAAGGAACCAGAGAATGATACTTAAATTGCAAACAAATTAATTCAATAGATGGTAATGTATAATTTTCATTGAAAGACAACCAAAATATTTGGGAAGGAAACAAAGGAATGTCTTTCACAGCTAGTTCATGATAATGCTTTTAATAATGTATTTGTAGTTAAAATGTTATAAGTGGGGCTAATTTTGGGAAGAGATTTTTTTTCACTAGTGCTGGGCTTTTCAGTATTGCTCTGTAAAACAGACCATAAATTCTTACAAATAAGAGATTCTCTACTAAGTACAGAGAGTAAAGAGCAAAAGAGCAAATTTCTTTTTTAGGGAAACAAAACTGATATGTAATTCTGCAGGCTTGAGATGTAAACACAATAAAAAAAATAAGTGTGTTTCAGCTATTTCAGTTGGTCTTAGACATTTCCTGTGGAAGAAAATTGAAGTTTTAAGGACTGGACATAAAGATAAATCTATCATTTTGAATTACTTTTATATAAAAAGCAAAATAGGACCTTTTTACTATGTGAATGACCACTAGCATTAGCTTGAGAGAGTAAGGAAAATGCATTGCTAAAAGCATCATGTGACATCAGATGTAAATGACAGCAACACTGGTTTGATTTCCATAGGTCTGGGATTAAGCTCATAGTGTTTGGAATTTTCTAAATATTAGGAAGCACAGTTATCTATTATTGGGGAAAAAAAAAAACCAAAACCAAAACCAAACAGTCAAACAGATATGATATTTTTCTTGTTTACAGTGAATTGCCTAATGTAGAAGATAGTTCAACTGTGAATAGAAGTCTAAAATATGTCAAATGCAAGAAGAAAGCAAATGCAAAAAGAAAGATTATTTTTTCTGTTGTCCATAATGACCCCATACCATTCCTATATTCCCCTTTTTTCTTTAAGCATGACTCATGTCATAATTCTTTTGGAAAAGGAATAGAATTATGCCAAGATAATTTGTTGTTCTGTGAAATAATTTGGGTTTTGTCCTCACAAAAATGCATGTAAGCTTTTAATTTTAAAGGAAGGAGAGGCCTGAGGTTTCATTCAATATTTAATGTTTATATTTTATACTCCCTGTAATGTGGGGTAATTCAGTCAACATAATATTTTTGGATGGTAGAAAAGTTCAAACATGAAAATTCCATTTGGACTGTCTGTGCTGCCTATCAGAAATCTCTAAGGGTATTTAATCATTCAGAATAAGAAAGGTTTCTTTAATTTTTAAACATGTATTTCATTTTATGTTTTATTTAAATTGTCTTAACATTTACATAGATCCCCTTGAAGGCTTGAAAACTTGAAATTTACGTTTGATTAAAAAATATATAATTATGTAGCAGAATGTGAACAGAGATGTATTAGAGAAAGGAAAGGTACCCTTTGAGTATGAAGATATTCTGACAATTACAAAATATGACTTGCAAAAATTACTGATTTATGAGGTGATTATTTATTTTAAAGGAACTGGAAGCCAGATTCCAATAGGGTTGTTGTGGTACTGTTGCCTCCCACAACAGTGTGAATTTTTAAAGAAGTACTGTACATGAGAAACTCGGAGCTGCAGAAGTGTAGTTAATGATGGCTTATGAGACAGGGGAATTAAAGGCACAAGGGTAGTTTCTTTTTCAGTGTTAAGAGATGGGTGTTCTTGGAATTACTCAGGAAATATGGGCTAAGGGAGGCTGGGTTGGTGTTGCTGCTGTGGAAAATAATTGGGAAAAATAATTACTGTAGGAAAGTCTAAATGCTGTAAACATGGGAAAAGGACATCACCGGCTGCGTGGTGAAATGTGCAGCCTGGCACGGCCAATGAGAGACCAGAACAGAGAGGAGAAATGAGCAGCTTTGGAAGAAGTGATTTCAAGCAGTAACTGAAAACCTAAAGCATTTCTTATGATGAACTTCTGCATCTTTAAACTTTGAATCCCCCCAGCAAAATGACTGAACCTTCTCTGGATTTTCTCTTAGTTATCAAATGTACATTCCAGGAATGCTCAGTTTGGCCTAGGTCGCTGTGTCAGATTTAACTTGTGAGTCTCTTGAGGCTGATGGCAAGGTATGTGTCATTCCCCTTTGACTTGCAATCTGTCCTACAGGGGCCTATGAACACAGATGAACCTTCACTGTTTAACAAATAGTCCTAGAAAGAAGATATTTATTTACTTCTGACTTAAATGTGCTAGTGACAGTTTACATGCCGTAACTTCTGAGTGTACCAGCAAAATGCTAATCTGCTCAGGTTTGTCAGGTATTTCATTTATGGTTCTGGTTTCTTCAGCTATTAAGCAAGGTCCTTACTGTCACCACTAAGTGAATGTTTTCCCAGACTACTAAGGGAGGAAGAAAACTTTTTTAAAGCAGTTTCCTCTTTAAAAAGTGTTTATTCAAACCTTCCTATTGACACCAATACTCTGTATTCTTGATTTAGAATCTACCAAATACTCATTACTAAACAAATTTAGTTTCACTCACTCATATCATGAGAATGCCAAGTATTTGCACATACTTTGGGTGGAGAACTGAATGTGAGGTCTTTCTCTCTATTGGTTTTTTCTCTGTTGTGCCATTTACTGGCTGGTAGGAACCTCAGACTAAACCTGATTTAAATTCTCTGTGATTGTATCTTACTTCCACTTTTGGGACATGTTGGGCTTGTTTTATACTCTGTGGTCATTTAATATATTTAATATGATTAATTGCATTTACAAATGAATTTACAAAAAGTATTTTCTATGTGATTTGCAACTTGCATAGAAGCAATGCAATGATTAATTTCAGTGTAGCTATTTGCTTGTAAATCTTTAGCAGATGTTATTAGCTATGTTCAGTGGTCTTTGGGAGGTATTCTTTGGCTTTGTCACAGTACAGAATTATACGTATCTGTGTCTGAAGTTTACACCTTAAATAAAAGGTACAAGGTATGTAATACACAGGGATTTCCTGTGTAAATACGCACACACTTCAGATCATCTTGCCTTTCAGCTCCAAATATTTTTCTCCAATACAATTCGTGATAAGCCAGCAAGCAGTAGCAGTGTTTTTTTAAATTTTAAATACATATGCAAAATTTTGTTAGACAGATTGTCAAAGGTAGTCATTACTTCTGAGTAATTCTGAAGGAAAATACGCAGGATCAGATATTTAGTATTGCTGTATTCACTACTGTCTGTGATACCATTTGGCTTTGATATCATCAGTTATTAGAATGTCTCAATGGAATTCAAATCTTCATGGTTTTCAAAGAACTGTAACAAAAAAAAAATCATTTTATTGCATCATTTGCTGTGGAGAGGCGAAAATTAAAATGAGACATTTTCACCTTGAGAATTAATTTGAAAACTTAGATATCTTTTTATGTAGAGAAAACTGTTGCTCAAAACCAGTTTATACCTCTCTAGACAGAGGTATCCCTAGATTTTTAATCCCAGATATTTGTTTTAAGAATTTACATGCTATTTCAGTTTGTTAAACTGCAATTTGAAAAATACGTAGTTGAAACCTGCCCTGGTGCTTTAGCTTTTTCTGAGATTTTTGAGTCACAGCTGGTTAATAGGAATTTTGTCTTCACTTCTTCCACGCTTACATTAAAAGCGCCTTTTCTGTCACACAGCCTGTACAGTGTTCCCATAGGGACATATAATGGAGTTCATCAAAGTGAAAAAAGTGACGCACACAGTCATTTATTTACTCATGTAAGACAATAAGGGTGTTGATAGTTACCTGGACACACTTTCATTTCATTAGACTATGGAAAAGCTGGGCATGAAAAATTCTTAGCAGACTTGATGACAAGTGAAGAGAAAGAAATTCAGGGCTGCCAGGTGGTTACTGTCTCATTTAATGCTGTTTGTTGCCTTTTGGCAACAATGAGCAGAAATGCTGTTTTTCTTAATTTTCTAGGATATTTAATTATATAGATTATGACAAGGAAGTCCATGTTTGATGGTATAGAAAGTCAAATGATACATACTATTATTTTAATATTATCAAAATATCAGTTTAGATTCTAAAATCATGTCTATCTAGTTTCATGGGTGCAAGCTGTCTAATATTCATAGGTAAGGTTTTATGTTTATCTGCTAGACAGATGACTACAATTCAAATATATGATTCCCTGCTGTCTGTTTTGTTTTCCAGCCCTGTGGGACTGGATTTCTCAGAGTTAGTAGCACTGGCTCTCTAACAGCAGAAGACCTTTTGCAGGAGTGCTGGAACAGTAATTTGGAATCACTTTGAATGGCAGGCTGGCTCTGATGGGTTTATCAGAGATGAGAGGGTTCCTGACAGTGGTTTCATCTTGTAGGAGAGTTTTAATTACTTGTTGGCCATAGTTCTTTAAGGAGCCGTGGAAATAGAGAAGAGCCCTGCATTCCCCAGTTAATACATTCTTTAACTTGCTTGTTTGGTAGGATTTTCTGTGAGTGAAATGGTACATTTGAAACCAGCAAACATTTTTGCTTTGAAATTTTTATGTATAAGGTAATTATTTATGTCAGGGGCATTGAAATCTTCATTAAAACCTCTACAGAAAATGTAAAGGAAATACGAGACAGTTCTTTACCTGTCCTTGTTATTCCTTTCATTTCAGCTGCTGCACACCTTGCTGTCTTTTCCCAATTCTATTCAACTGTGTAATGCTGCATAGTAAAATATGCAATAAAAAATTGAAATGTAATTATTTTGAATTAACTTTCTGTGTCTGTAGCCATGTATCAGGTTTAATTTCTGAGGAGATATGTAACCACATTTGTATCTATCTATTTATCTATCTAGTGTGAAAAGCAAAGATGGTCAGCAACAAGTGTTCATCCCAAGTACAAGATTGCTCATGATCCCTTTTCCACTGTCTTTAGTGACGAGAGGTAGTGCGTAGCTCCCAGATGCTGGATACGTACCCTTTAGCTGCCCTTAACAAGTAATAAAGAATCTGAGACACTGCTTCACTTTTTAAATTCACTGGTGAGCAGAGTTCACTTGTGTGGAAAGTTGCCTTTATTAGTACCTTACTTGTCTTCAGAGTTTAATTTAGTATCTCCCTGGTGGGCAACTGCATGGGAGGTAATCAGCCTGGTATCATGGCTTTAGGGAGTGCATTTTGTTTCCATAATTGGCCTACATTCCATCTGCACAGAATCTGACTTAAGATATCCAAAGGTTTTTGCAAGGTAAGCATCTCTGTAATTCAAGCCTAGAATTTTTGTCATGTCATATCTGTGCTATATTTATTTTTTTCGTGTGGTTTGCACAATCCATTCTGACTATACACTTAAAACTTTGCTTTTATCTAAATTTCTTTCATCTGAGAAATCACTCATTTCCATTTTTAACAATTTTTTTTTCAGTAGTATTTTTCATCTGATTTGAAATGTAAAGTTAAAAAAAAAAGTGACATACATAGATTTTTAAATTCTCTGTCCAGGCATTTAGATTGACATTTTCCACAGAACTGTTTGAACAGTGAATAATCAGAAAGTAAGTAAAGCATTTTGACTTATTCTCAGCAAACTGCATTCAGAGGATGAGAAGAACACCTCCGCTGGATGAACTGCAGCCGCCTCCATACCAGGATGACAGTGGTTCTCCTCATCTTTCCTGTACGCCTTCCGAAGTCGGAGACAGCAAATGTGAATATTCCCAGTGTAGCAACAGCCCAAGATGTTCATACAAGTGCCCAAGTGAGGGAAGCACGGGACACGAAATAGAAAGCTTTCATAACAAGGGATACGAAGAGGATGTTCCTAGTGATAGCACGGCAGTTCTTAGTCCAGAGGTAAATGAGAATAGTTGAGTGTGGTGAAACACTATTTTCATCTAAAGATCAATGCACAGTTATACAGGCACTAATACTGCAGCTCATTTCAATTAAAAAAAAAAAAAATTTGTCAGAAAATATGACAATATGATTTCGGATTGTTCAGATTGCTGTAGTTATCTTTATGGCACCTTAACTTTCCAACCAGCTCCCAGTAAGAGTGAATTATTTTTAAGCCATTTTAAAGCAGTCAGAAAATTTCATCGTACTTGAGGACTGTTGTCAAAATTCTTCCACACGATTTTTCAGAAAACCCAAATAAATGTTCTATTAATGCTTTTCCAAAATGAACACCCCATAATGTAAAACACATTCCATTAAAAAAAAAATAGAAGACGATTAAAAAGTGGGTTTTTTAAAATTGTTGATGTGATATAGTGATTTGGGCCCCTTAATATTTCTATTTTTCTGCTAGAAATTGTCATGATATATATGTATTTTTTTCTATGAAGAAATCATCTTTTCTGGCACGTATTTCACTGAAATGCCTTTAACAACCAGTTACTGCACTGACATCTATGGGTAAGCCTAATTAGTGATGCCATGTGCAGAAGAAGCTCCTTTGACACAAATTTGTCTTTTGTTGCTGTCGGAAGTTTTGAAGTGCGTGTTAGAGCTCAGTCCTGATGTTTCTGTCTAAGTAGACCTGTTGGTAAGTTGATGTTGTGTACCCGGGGTGTTGGTGCAAGGTCTGGAAGGCCCAGCTGCAAGGCCTTCCCATTTTGTGTCTCTCCAGTCATTAATGTAAGCATATTCAGTAAGAACTGAGAATGCTGCCAACCTTTCTAGAGCCGCTCAAATCTTCAGGAGTGAAGCCTTTAGAGGAATGCATTCCCACAGCTATGTGGTAGCCAGGTTAAAATAAGAACATTTCTTAGCCCAGAAGTCTTTGTTTTGGCATCTCTTTGCTCATGTGAACACACTTATCTTTGATAATATGAAGACACACTTGAAATAACTTTTTCTAACATATTTGGAATAATTTATTGTATGACCAGTAGGTTGACCTTTACTTGTAAATATTTTCTGTTTCAGTATCCCTATCAAACTGTCTATTGTAACTTTATAGAGGATCAGTATGTTATTCAAAATTTGAAGTGACAATAAACTATCTGAATTTTAAGATGCAGTTTTAGGACTGATGTGGTTTACAGAGAGTTCAGAAGATGAGTTCAAAACAGATGCATCTTCCACAGTTCCAGTGAAATTAAATTAATAAAGCTACGATAGTGACATCCTTGGCCATAGCAGAGGGGTTGGAACTAAAAGGTCCCTTTCAACCCAAAATCTTCTGTGATTCTATGTTTCTATGATAAATTTTGGCATATTCATATAACTCTTGTGGACTGCAACAGGAGCTGTGTGTGCAAGTAGGTTTGTAATTCCTGCACTCTTTGCTGGCACCTCACTGTGCTCTCAATCATTAACTGTCTCTTCAAGCAATGTAATAGGTAAACTTCAAAATACGTGTGTAAAATAAGTGAAATAAGGTAGTTTTATCTTGTAAAAAATGTGTATACTTTTTTTTAAAATGTGTGGCACACAAGAAAAGATCATTACAGCATAATTCAGTCTGAGTTCAGACTGATTGGCTCCTGGCTTTCCTGGTATTGGCCAGGTAAAGTCTTGTTTTCATCTTGACTGCCAGTCAGCCATCTCTTTGGGCTTTCAGTGCTTAATAGCCTTGTTTATGAAATGAACAAAAAGATCATAATGCCTTCATATTGTCCAGAGTAAACCATACATTTCCATTCTAGATTTAATAATAGAAGACAATAAATAAATAAATAAATGGCTTTTTTTCTCTTCTTCAGGATATGTCAGCTCGGGGATCATCTTCACAGCTTCCTAAACCTTTTGATCCTGAGCCAGTAGCTAAATATGGCACACTGGATGTGACTTTTGACTATGACTCACAGGAACAGAAGCTTTTGGTGACAGTGACAGCTGTCACAGACATTCCAACATACAGCAGGACAGGTGGAAGCTCGTGGCAAGTACACCTAGTTCTTCTCCCTATAAAGAAGCAGAGAGCAAAAACCAGCATCCAGCGGGGACCGTGCCCTGTCTTCACGGAGACATTCAAATTTAATCACGTCGAGTCTGAGATGATTGGGAATTATGCAGTTCGCTTTCGACTCTACAGCGTACGGCGCATGAAAAAGGAGAGGATTGTGGGAGAAAAGATTTTTTACTTGACAAAATTGAATCTTCAAGGGAAGATGTCAGTGCCAGTGATACTGGAACCTTCTTACAGTCTGCCTGTGAGTATTAAATGAGGCAGGATAAGAATGCAGTGAGATACAGTGTCCTGAATTCTGAATAAGAATAGTGTGTATATTTATAGAGTCATCACATCCACTCAGTTTTTTGAACAGTCATAGCATTGCATTAGCACAATGAAAATTTCCTTAGAGCTTCTGTAAGTATGTTCCCTTTCCACCTGCAAAAGCTGTCCATATTTTTCCTTTTAATTAGAAATTTCCAGTCCATAAATAGGGATATAGTGGTGAATGCATGGTGAATATCCATACATATAGATATGTCTATGTATGCAGTAGTATTATCTTTACCACCTGCAGCACTTCAATTTAAAGAGAAAAACATACCAGAGTGGAAGAAAAAAGAAGCTATACTAGCAAATGTCCTCCATCTGTTGCAATTAAGTCTTAGTTGCAAATAGGTATTTTCCTTGAAAGAAAGAAAGATAGGAAAGAGGGATTTTGTGAAGTATAAAGCCATTTTTAAAAACTTCACTTTAGAACCTTGGAAATAATTGATTTCTGGTTCAGCCTGAAGTGAAAAGTAGATGAAACTGAAAACGATTTTTTCTGAAAAAATCTGATCACATCTATCCGATGAGCAAAATTATTTGTCTCCCAAATAATATTTCTAATAAAGCAAAGCAAAAGTAATTAAGGATAAACATAGTCATCATTATCAATAAACACAGAAGATCACTAAACTGGCAGTGATCACCATCCTCTTTTTTGTTTTTGTAAGAGTTTAATTATGCTTTTATCCAGAAAGAGAATGTTTGTCATGTTGTGGTCTGGACATCCTAGGCTAGGAGTGCTTGAGTGTTCCTTGCTGAAGAGTTGCATGTGTACTATATTACAGACATATTTTTGGACAAAAAGGTGATGATTATCAAGGACATCCATATTTGGTCACAGTATGTATTTTGTGGGGTTTTTTTAAAACAATCAATAAAAGACAAAGAGAGAGAGAAGGGAAAGAAAGGAAAATATTTTTTTAGGTGAAGCAAAGCAATTAATTTGTTCTGCACTTTGAAAAAAAGTTTGGATCTATCAAAATGGCATTTCTGGTGAACATGGGTATTGCCAAAGATTCAAAATAAAAGGCTGTTGTATTTAATGACTGAATATATATTTATTAGTAAAAGCTGAGGTTAAATCATGGATTTGGTGGAGGATCAACTGACAGTGAGGCAGATTTCTCATGGTTCCTTAAGAAGCACAAATCAGTCTAATCTAAGGATGAAATGGTTCACCTCTCTAGAGCAAACTTTCTTAGTGGAGTTTGCTAGTTTCACAGCTTGGAAAAAAAGCACCCCATGACCCAAAACATTGAATATTCTAAAGGTACTTGCTTAATTTGTGCATTTTCAATAGGTTTGTGTATAAAATTTACTGAAGTCAGTGAAGAAGGGCAGTGAATGGGCCAGGTTTGTGACTGATTGGTGTGTCACATATATACACTGGTTATTCTTCAGTTCTATTTCTTTGAGGTTTTGTGATAGGCAGAATAAAAACAAGTTCCACGAGGCATGGAAGATGATAAGGTTGTTCCTTATTTTCTGTTATTGTATGGCATGGTGTGTCAGCATTTTTCACTCCTCAGTTTTAGGGGGTTGGAACAAGAATAAGGAATATTGGTAGAAAGTGGAGGGATCTTGCAGAATGTGTTGTTGTAACAGGATTTAAGCAGCTCTACCCATTGCTGGAAAGGATCCTTCAGAGTCATGATAGCTTGAATGAGATTCCATGGTCTTTTGGAGCTACGCAAATCAGTTTTGAAACCTTTGAGAATTCGTTCACTTCTGAGTTTATAGGTGTTTTTATCTTATCATTTATAGCCAATATAATATTTTTCCAGTGAGCAGATTTATTGTAGATTTATTCCAGTGAGCAGATTTATTTTTTTGCAAGAGTGCTAAAATTCATTGTGTTTTTAGTATGTATGACTGGAAGCGAGGGGTGTCCTTGGGCTCTTGAGCTCAAGCCCTGGTTACTCAAAACAGCCAGGTCATCTTGATCACAAAATTGTGAATTTTCATCTGAAAACATCCGATTGTTTTGTTTGCAGCCTGAATTTCTTCATGGCCAAGTTATTACCATTTGCTCTTCTGCCAACATTGGCCTCGAGCTTAATTAGTTCCTACCCTTCTCAGGTGTTTGCCTCTGGGTGTGTTTATCCACATTGATTGTATTCCTTTTTCACTGTCCTTTTGCTAGAATAAACCAACAGTCTTTATGTACAACTAATCATAAACATCAGCCAGGAGTTATTTAACAGGAGAAGGTAAGTGCTGTTTGAATTTGGAGATATCCAGTTGCTCAAGGATATTAGTAATTTTAAGATCCATGATGAGGCACATTGTACATTCAGAATTAAATTTGCCTTGTTCAGTTGCAGGGGGTTTTGTTGCTGAGAAGTATTTATATGTGACAGCTTTTTTAATGAAGATATTTCTTGGACACATGACAGTTGTCCTATTTTTTCAACTGCTTCTCATTATATGGATTTTATATATTAAATATACCTTCTGTCACTGAAACGTATTAATCCATTGAAATATCTATGCTAATCTCTTCTGCAGAAATGTATTTTATATCCTTCTGTCTGTGCCTGATATTATATTAATGTATTTTATTAGCTAATCGTATGCTTTCTGATTGTGTAAGAACAGTCTGTATCCTGTGAAGTTCAGTATTCTTTCAGTGATACCTTAAACCTGTACACAAGGGAGTCTGGCTAAAGGTAGATCTGCAAGCTCACTGCCTTTCAAACATAGTGACATGTTGATGTGAGTGGGGCCTGCAAGTCTCAGGTTATTGTTATAAAGTGATTAAGTGCATGTTGTGGTGAGTTCATGATACTAGCATGTTCCTTAAATAGGTTTCAAAGCTACATGTGGCTTCAAATTTACAAATGTATTCACAAAATGTCATTTTCACCCAAGTTTTCACCCCGTTTCTCTCCTTCCCACATTGTGTATAATGTCTTGCATTAGCAGCTATTATCCCCAGTCCCATTGCCATTTGTCTTTAACAGCCCTGTGTTGCTGCAGATCTCCCACGTAACAGGGAATTCCTCCTCAGCCCCCTTATTTATCACACATTTTCTCCCAAGTTCAGCGCATGTTGGAATGAGGAGGAAGCAGTGAAAGCAATATAAGTTGGGCAGAATGCAGTTATCACTGTTATCTGAGACTGTGTCCCTTTCAGATTTAACAGAAATTGTCCATTGCATCAAATGTTTAATAGCAGGGGTGTACATTGTGGGTTTGAGTATTGTTTGTGTAGGAAGGTATTTGTTGATGCTTTCAGAGAAATTTTCCCTTTAGTACAGCAGAAGACAAATTTTTCTTCACCCATCTTGGAGTTTAGAAAAGCTGTTTATTCCTCCTCAGGAAATCCCTGTGGACCTGTTTTTAGTTACTCTTCGTTCTCACCCAGAGAAATTTTCCTGACAGTGAAAAACAGCCTCTAGTATGATGTGATTATAAAAACATATAAGCAGTTTATTGAGTGAAATCTGTTTGGAAAAGATCAAAGAAACATGCATAATCCGCTTCACCAACCCATAGGTTGCTTTTTGGTGTATAATAACAACAATCAATCATGTTTTTTATTTTGTGATTGATTTGGGAAATACTGTTTGGGTGACCAAAACATACCTCCTGCTGCTAAGCAAATCTAGTAATCATTCATTATGTATCATCAAATTACCAGGTATTCACTGGGAAGAATTCAATTTATTTTTCTTTCTTTCTGTAGCCTTCTCCATTTCTAACATCTTGACCTCCCAGTGTGATCCCCATAACAAAGAACCAATGGTGTAGGCAATCACAGGTGTTTAAAAGATTATTTTGTACATCTTTACTATAAAGATCCACAGTATGTGGAGAATTATTTTAATTAGTTTTTTTAAGTGAAGGCATTTATGCATGCAGTGTATAAAGATGCACATACACGCACTCTCTCCACTATGAGGACAATGGTAATCATTTAGTGTACACTGGTTTATGCACTGTACTTAAGCCTTTATTTCATGTTGGCCTTTATGTGTGGCGTGTCTTCAGTATTCATTGTAATGATTATCAGCTCATAAACTTTGCAGGAATAAAGGCTTTCAGCGTGGCATTTCTTTTTTGGGAATTCTTGTCCATTATAGAGTCAAGCTGTCAGGTTTTGTGGAAACAAAGTAGAAGAGTCACTACTAATGACTTTACTACTGTGGTCTTATGGCATGATCTATTCTGGATTGTATTTGAAAGGCTAAATACTGAAATTCATATGTATAAACAGAACTTTATTAAATACCAGTATGATATTTTAAGCTGCTAGTAAGAAAAATGACTAAGACTTGTCTAGGGAAGAAACAAAAAGGAAATGTTTTGCTCTTAGGATTTTAACTGGAATTCTTTCTAAAACTAAGACTTCCTATGTGATATATAAATGCTCTCGGTTAGCTTGTATAAATTGTGTCCATCAAAGTAAGGGGCAATTATGCTGAAACCCTGAGCACATTTTATCTCAGGAATAACTTACTCAATTCATCTGAGTTGGTGGTAGTAATACACGGGAAATCAGAATTGATCTGGTCACAATAAGAGAGGTGACTCCTGCCGATTTCTTTGAAGAAAGTTATGAGGTGATTGGAAGTTAGTGAGGCTGCTGGAGAACTTGACAAACAAAGCATTCTCCCTGTGTTTGACTGCTCATGTAACATTTCATGGCGGTGTCGGCAACCAGCAGCCACTGTCTTCTTGGGTTTGTGGTAAAAGAATGGACTTTCAACTCCCTTGCCAATACACAGATGGGAAGCAAGTTCCTACATGGGTAGCCAGATCTATAACCCTGAATGCAGGATACTGAGAGAATTTTTTGAAGTCAGCAATGTAAAGAATTTCATCTAGTGGTCAAAATCATCACACAGAATAAAATAATTTAACAACAGGCATGCTTTGCCTTCAATTAATGAGTTGCTTCAAAGAAGTAACTTACTCAACTTGGTCCCTACAGTCTTTGATATTTGCAAATAATGGAAGCTGTGTTTCAGACATGGTATTACTATTTTGAGTGTACGATGATGCTTTTCAGTCTCTAAAGTGCCTGCAGTCAAATGACAGGCTGTGAATGACTATTCTAGATTAACTCAAAATAATCCTCTGGAGCAATAGTCTTAGTGAGAAAAGCCAGTGCATCAGTGTCTAGGATTGTATGTCTTGTTTTGATCATCTTTAAAACAATAAAATAGAGAAACCTTATCAATACATAAAGCTAAAAAAGTGAGGTAACTGTGAGATTCTATCATTCTCTGTAGTGGAAGTATGGTGTCCCAACCTGGATTGTGATTTCTAAGAGCAGTAAGGGAAAAAATCATACTGTAAATTTCCCAGTAGTGACTTTTAACTTCTAATAAGTTAAGATTATCAAGGTTGTCTCTCATATGAAATTTCCACTTTTGAAGATTATAAGCTGCTGCTTAAACCTTCCTCAAGTAACTCTTTCAGTGGAGGTACATTCTTTATCTTACCAATCCAAGGGAAATTTCTGGTTCCCTGGAGGTGTTGAATATTTTTTTTTCTTATAATTTGACTCTTCTTGTTTGCAAGTATATGTACACACAACTATCTTCTCACACTTGTTACTGCCTTTCAAGAAAACTAGGAAAGGTTAAATCACAGAATTAGTTCTGTTTGCAGTTTTGAGCACCCTTCAGCAAAAGCATGCGCACCATTTTCCTTCGATTTATTTCCTCCGAGGGAAGTCCTAATCGGAGATTTTGCACAAACAGATGAAGTCACCTGCTCTGGAAATTCATAACGTGTGTGGTTGTAGAACTTTTGAGTTAGTTTTTGATTTATTTACTGGATGATGCTTCGTATTACTCTGGTGGGCTTTGTAGTATAACATAAATCTTCATTTCAGACTTGAGTATCTTCAGGTAATCACTTCTTTTGTATATTCAGGCAGCCTGTATTTGGTATCAGATAGGCATTTCTGTTCATAGGGTGCCTTTAGCAAGGGATCCTTTTAGCTGTAGTGTGTCAGCCTCTTGTCAGGTTTGCCCTTTATACCATTTGACCTTGAGCTGAATCTTTCACAGCTCCTGCCTTTCTGTTGGGCTTAATCACATGTCAGCTAGCCCCAGGAGAATCCAGTTTATCTTTTCCCTTTCTTTTTTGTGTGTAGGATAGCTCTAAGAACTGAAGCAGATCCCTTCCGACGGGAAACACCTGGTGGTTCTCTGATCATGAGATTAAACATGACCTGAGCAAATCAAAAGAGCACCACTAACAATTTTCAATCACAAAGAGTTTACCTGACAAATACGTTCTAAATGTAGAGTTAATGATACGGGTTTGTTCATTGTGAAAAATAATTGCATGTATGTTTAAGCAATGAAATACTAATCTATAGATTGACTACTCATAAATTGTGCTTACTGTTTGATTACTGAATCGTTCTCTTTTCCTAGACTGAAAGGGTATAATCAAGTGAAAAATGAAATTATTTGCCATTGATCTCCCCAATGAGCATAGACTCAATCCAGCTGGACAAAACATTGTCATTTAAATATTTAAGACCATTCTGTGGTCTTGGAAGCTGTCCCACAGTAACATCTCCATGATCTTACATATTTGACAGGGAGTAAAGAGAGGGGGAGGTGTGAGTGGATCTGGGTGGGAGCTGTTAGTGTAGCTTCATCAGGAATGCAGGTAAAATGTCTGCATTTTGTGTCAGATGTTCTTACCTAAATTGCTAACACAAATATCTAACAGCTTTTAGTGCTTGACTGTTTCTTTATGTGCCTGTCTTGTCACAGAAAACAGAATTCAATAATAAAAGCCCTCTTGCCTCTTTTCCTCCCCTGGCCCATGGCTGTATAAAAAGCTGCTAGACTTCTGCAGTGTAAAAACAGTACTTTTGCAAATGCTGTAAATTCTATTGTAGGTTCATTTCCAATTGCCTTCTCCAACTGCTGCTTGGGTTTGCTCTGAAAATTTCAAACTCTTTATGTTGTGGAACAACCAGGTGACCTTTTGTCATCTGTCAAGGGTGTAATTTTAATACAGACTAACAGAAGTTACAGAAAACTTAAAATGTTTCCCCTTTCAGTAGAAAATTAATGTTTTGTTCTGCAGAACTGATAATTAAAAAAAATTTTAGGCACAAAGTACTAATGGCAAATTCTCATGAAACAGGAAAAACAACACAAATCTCTCTGTGAACTTGTTCAAAGTCTTTCAAAGTTTTTCAAAGAAAAGTTGAGTGCTGATTTGCCATTATTGAGAATATGTAAATTTTGTTTTGTTATTTTAATATTTCTGCTAAATTATAGTGTCTTAAATTTGAAACCAAGCATTTCTTTATCAAGACAATATTCTTATTAGAAATCTCACAACCATTTAAATTTTTTTAAACTAATTATTTTAAATTATTTTGAAATGGAAATTTGTGTATTATCATAATGTATCTTAGGAAATTTATTGTAGTGTCTATGGTAAATTAAAGCTCCATGTAGTGTTTTAAAGGTTTTAATCCTTTGAATCTATAGAATCAAAGAATTTTAATGTGATCTCAAATTTTCAGTGTTCCATCTGTGTGAAAACTATGTGTTTTTAGGATCCTGCATCCAGAAATTTTTCTCTTGAGAGTAAAAAGCAGAGTACAGCAGAAGCTTTTGATGAGAGATGGGAATATTATCATTTCAGATAACCTGATTTTCAACTACATTAATATTATTTAATAATCAAAACAATCCATATTTTATGTGAATACCATTGATGTTGAATGGATTTATTTGCTAAAGTTGGAATTTTTGACTAGGAAGTCCTGGTAAAATTTAAAGCATGCCATTTTACCCAAAATAAATGGTTTTCTTCCCTAAGATCAAGTTGCATAATGGAAAGATTATTAGACTATTTAGCTTCATGTTTGTGATTTAAGTTGACTTAGTAATGCTGTAAAGTGTTAAGTACATGAATAAAAATGCACTTTATACTTAATTGGAACATGCTTCAAGGAAGCTATTAAGCAAAAAACCCAAATAATTACCTGTCATAGATAATGATACTTTCCTGAACTTGAATCTTTGTGAGATGCTTAAAGCTATATGTTTCAATGTTTGCAAGTTCAAGTTATAAATTTAAAGCAAAATACTGAAAACTATGTGTTCTCCTGATTTTACAGGACAGCTGGCTTTAAACTTTGACATTCCTGATTATTTTACACCCCTCTATTTTCAGGGCTGAGTTCATCAGGTGGTTTAAGTTCTCTTTCCCAGGAAAGGCATCGGTATTTTTTCAACAGCGTTTTAGCTTTGAAATGTGTTTTTACAAAGTATCTGGTGCTGAAGGCACGAAGGAAGGGTGTGGAGCCCCTAGGTTTGGGTTTCTCCTCCTGAGAGCTGCTCTGAAGCACCTGTGGGGCTTGGGTGCCCTCCTCAGCTCAGCAAGCTCAGAAGGGAACAGTAGCTTCAGGGTTCAACCCTGGGGTGGTGACTGAGAGAGATGAATGCTTCCTTCTAAAAACTGAATTGAGATCTAGATTGAGGGCCCTCCTTTTCCTGCTAGGATTCACATTTCCTTCTCTAACCTCTCAGTTGTATTGATCTAGAAGTAGAAAAAGCAATGTGCAAAAAAGTTCTTTAAGAGATTAGTGGTATAACATTAACATTTAAAATTGGAGAGAGACATTTTGACAAGTAACATGCTGTGAATCAGATTTTTGTTGCTGAAGGACTGTCAGCAAGGTTTCATCTTTTCTCTGTATATTTTGAAAAGCCAAAAGAATCAGATGCTCTTGTTCCATAAGCCTACAGAGATGTGATTTTAACCTGTGCATTGAGGAAAATGAACTTTTAACTGCCTTTAGAGCATGGCCACATTATTCCCTGTCATTAACTCCAGTTGGCTTAAGAGCAGAATTTGTAAGCAGAACTTCAGGATATAGAAAAATAACAGTAGGAGATGAATATGTAAGTAACAAATACTGTGTTTCCATGGAATTGTGGGGAAGGAAGACAAATAAACACATTTTACATATATTACCATGGATGCAAATAGATGATTCTCCATGTTGTAAGAGGGGAGAGTAAAACACTATTGAAGGTGCTTCTCAGGGGCTGAAGTCTGACATCATGCATTCTATGTGTTCATGTCCATTGGTATGAGGGGGAAAAAAGAGTGTTCCTTTTTTGGTTGCCAGCTTTGGTACAAAGGGAACATATGAAATACAAAGCCTGCTTAATGAGAATGTTTTTGTTATATCTTTATTAAGAAGTAATGTCTCTTCCCCAGATAATATATGCAAAGAAGTCATCAAGGACAATAGTTTGAAGAATTAGTAATTAAGTTTTTGTAGAATATGACACGTACTACTTTTACAATCCAGTGGAAGGCAGCAATTCTTGTAAGTGTTGATCAAATAAAATCAGACTAACTTTATTACAAAGTACTATCCTGTGGTGTATATGGGAAGGTTTAGGTCCTTTGCACAAGCTTTATGTTAGACAATTCAAAAGCTGAACATTTTTATTTACTGCAGTAAATCAGATATAAGAACCAAATATTTGGAATAGACTTCACCATTTTTATTGCAGTGCTTACTCTTAATAATGTATTTATGGCTTAAATGACAAAAAAGCGTTCAGGATTTAGTATTAACATCCTAGACAACCTCAGGAGACAGTTTCTTGCACTGTGGGCAGGTCAGTAACACTTTGACAGTTCATCTAAGTTCTTAAAAATCCACGTACAAGGTTTTGTGGCAGTTCTCACTAGGCTTCTAGCTTCTCCTCTGGTGTTTCACTGACCATGAAAAGCCTTTGCTCTTACGGAACCTTTTCCTTGCTTGTTAAATTACACACAGTGTTTACAGAAGATGAGAGGGAAGGGTTATGAAAATAAACTTACATAGACATTATTTCAAACAAATAGTAACTTTTGGTCTGAACCTTAAGTTTCCCATAGGGAACTAACAGCATCAAAGTGGGCTGTGGATAGCTTTACAGACAGATTGAATGCAGACCTGCATGGAGATGAAAAGCATCTGGTTGCACCATAATGTTGTCACTGGAGCTCCATCTATATTCATGTTGTACCAGTGAGCAATTTCAGTGTTAATATTTTACAGTTTGGCACTTGATTTTGAAGGTTATATTTTGAGCAGGTAAAAGTGTAACTTCTTGTCTGGCTTTTTTCTTGATAAGTTTGTTGGTGCTCTTCGAGAATTCTGTTGTGTAAACAGAAAAAAACTCCTCTAAATAGAAACTTTAATAAAGCTGTTATTTCCAGTTCTAGTGCAGCATATGACTTAGCACAAAGTCAGGTTATTTACCCACAGATATCATTATCATGGAATATCTTCCAAATATCTTCCCTAAAACAATTAATGGATTTCCACAATGTGAACAATAATCTCTGTGCTGGAGAAAATACTTTTGAGAAGACATCTAATAATACTCATGGTCTCTGCTTTTAACTTTGCCCTGCAATGGAAAGTCTTTCTTTAGTTGTTTATCATGTGAGCCCAGATGATAAGATGTCTCTTATGATCCCAAATTCTGGTTTCTTCTCTTCCTCATAAAATTTTTGTTTTCTTCTAAAACTGACAAGCCTTTCTCTCCCCTTTTTCGTGTAAAAGTATGTAAAAGACTCCCCAGGTCTCTGTTTTCTTCCTTGTTATAGCCACAGAAAGTATACTTCAGTTTATGTTGTTTAATCTTTTATTACCCAGTAACATCATTGTCTTCTAATCTGCCTAATTTTCCTTCTTAACATTTCACATTCTCTTATATTAGGATTTTCCAGTTCATAACTAAAAAGCAGAGTATTTTTAAATACATTTGAGTCAGCATGAAGCAAAATGAATTGAGGTTCTTTTAGAGTGAAAGGGAAAACAAAGTACATTTAGATTTTTCCTTCAGTGAATTTGATTGCTTTATTTTCATGTCTTGTCTATAGATGTCCCCACAGTTTTGTAGGAAGGAGATCCATAAGTTTATTATATAATAAGGATCAAACAACATTCATTTGTTCTTCTCAAACCTGCAAAAATATTTTGGTTTAGAAAATATTGTAGCAGAATATTTCAGTTGGACACTCTCTCCAGATTTTCACCTAGCTTACATCTACCAGTTCTTTCTGTGCAACACTTCTAAGCTACAGTCATTTAGTTGCATTTGCTATCCACATAGAGTTCTGGAGCATCACCTTGGTCTTCACAACCCACCATTCAACTGGTGAGATCCTTTTGCTGGCCTTGAGAAAGGCAGTCTTGTCCTTCTCCTATCCACCTGGGATTCTGCTGTAAAGGAATGGTATTTCTAGCCCATGGTTATGTAAATTTAGAGTACCACACATTGAATTTTTTGGTTGTTTTCCTCCTTCTCTATTATACAGAAGCTACTTGTCTTCTCTTTTCTGGTACTTCAGGGGTCATTTACTATTGACTAGTCACTAATTTACTATTCACTATTTCTAACAGGCTAAACCTCACTCTGATACCCATTGTAGTGAGTTTGACTCTGTCATAAACTGGTTTCTCAGTTCCTCTTAGGAGATCAGTGAATTGTACAAATAAATCCCTATTAGGAAAATGTACCATCATCACCTTCTCTCAGCATGTCAAAGCCATTTGAGGCTTTGGGGACAATGTTACTCAGCTGCCTCCTTTGTGGGTTTTGGTGGGCTTGCAGCATGATCTCAATCAAATTTGAGACCTAAGCTTTGAACACTGTCAGGTGGACTGTGCTAAAGATTCCCGGCTCAAGAAAATAATAAGGTGAATAAGTGCCATGGGGATAATGTGTTACAATTTTAAAAGACCTGAAAGCTTAAGTAATAGCTGCAGTTGTGACAGGCTGAGATTTTCAAGTGTGCAGTGTATACTGTTACTGCTGAATCAAGTAATCTTTCTTTTAAACTTTCCATTTTGTTCCTTCTGTTGAAGTTAGGAATCAAAAGTTTCCTGTCTATGAATGACAAGAATCAGAGAATGAATGCATACTTGTAATTAATTTTCAGCAATTAACAATTTGCAAGCAGTTTGAAATTTATGCTTGGCATTGAATAAAGAGCTTTTGGAAAAATAACTGAAGATTTAAAATTCTGAATTTGCAGCTTGGGAGAAGGAAGTCAGAGAAATTTGTTGAGGTCCTTCTTCAGTAGTAAGAATACATTTGCTAACAACAGTGAATGTTTATTAATGAGGAACTGGATTGCTACTTGAAACTTCTGCTAGACTTTTGGGAAATGTTCTGTTGAAAAGAATTAATTAAAATGTCAATAAGAGGGATATTACTGTAGGTATCATGTCTTCTGTAATTTGAGATTCTGCAATGCATGTGGGCTTTATGTGTCAAATGAAGTTACTTGCTTATAAAGTTAACATTTATCTTGATAAGGATTTGTGCCATTTAGGTTTTAGGTCTGATCTTATGCCCATGTCAGCTGTTGCTGGAAATGATAGAGACATTTGGAATCTGGAAGAATCAGCTTCACAGTATCATCATGACTCCTTGAAATAGTGATGCCAGGTTCCCAAGTGAATCAAGCCATATTTGAAAAATCTGTAGACCCAATTTACATTTTTTTCTGAGAGAATCATAAAGGGATGTGCTGATAATTCAAAAGTCTCTCCTGGGTTACCAAGTACATTGCCATTCCATTGACTACTTGCCATCCAGTTTTTTTGTTTTTGTGGTGCCAGTGCAAATGAAAATAGGAACAACCATGGTGTGATTAGCATGGCAGCATGAAGAAAGGGTGGTTTGTTCCTTTTTTAAGGCAAATAACGAGGAGTTAAAATTATAAAAATTAGTATTAGAAACTCCCATTAAAGATGTGATGTAGTGAGAATATATGAAAGATCTAAATTTTTTGGAAGCTTTCAGGGTGGAAATTAAGCATTGCTTCCTGAGCTTTGGATGGCATTCTTCCTTTCTCACCCAAGACAAAGGGACTATTGCAGTTCTGTATCCCTGGGTCAGTTAAATTCCTTGTAAGCTAACTTATACTAGACAGAGAGCATTTTTCTAATTGCATGTGTTCTGTTATTTTGCTACTCACAAATTTTTAGTCCAGAGAATACCCTTTACAAAGGATGAATAAGAATTTTCTGTGTTTTATTATCTTCAGGGTTCTGCACGTGTTTTCCATTTTTTTTGTAAAGTAAAAGATCCAAGGTTTAACGTTTTCCAGGATGCTGACAAATTATGTCACAGGTCTTACCTTAGAAATGGAAGTAAATAGGAACCATAAAGGCTATTCTTCATCTACTGCTATGTCTCCTTAATCATGAAGCAGTGGAAGCACCTAAGAATTGATTTAATCTCAGACCACTTTATTGTTACCTCTAATGTGTGCAAATTATCTATATATTAAGAATGTACATTTCTGATTGGGTGATTGAATGGAACTTGTTATTATCACTAAGTTGCTTTCAGAATTTTCTATGCTTTATTCTAAAAATAGAGTTCCCAGTAACATCGTTCCATAAGACACACAGAACTTTTTATCTGTTTTATAGGGTTGTGACTCTCAAATGAGCATGTCAGAAGTGTCCTGCAGTGAAAGTACCTCCTCTTGTCAGTCTCTGGTACATGGCTCAGCTCCAGAAATCCTCGTTGGCCTCCTTTATAATGCTACAACTGGAAGATTATCAGCAGAAGTGATAAAAGGCAGCCACTTCAAAAACTTGGCAGCGAACAGACCACCCAGTGAGTGAAAATCTTTTTTCATCCTAATGCTTCTGTACTGGTGGGGCTCTCAGTAGCAAGGACTTCAATCCTATCACTTAGTCTTACCCAATCAAAATGAAATAGAGCAATCATCAACTAATCTGTTTCATGTTTTATATTTCTAGTCAGTTGGGAAATAGCAAAAATCTAAAATTCAAAATATTAATTGTAAGTTGACAAGCCTGTTTTAATTTTTCATGATGACTGACTAATAAATTACCTTTATCATAATGATTAATTGCTAAATTACTAATGCCTCACATCACAGGCCAAAAATAAAAAAGGCAGTGTTTAAAGAGAAAGTACATGCCAGTTAATATTAATATAAACATTCTGAATAGTTATTACTGTTCCTAGAGGGGTTGATACTGCAGTCTTTAATTGCTTATCTGCCTGTATATATGTGGTAATATATGTAATTTGGGAATGTCAGTAAAGACAAGGAGCAACCCCTTGAGACCTTTGGCATATTTACTGTGCAGGAGGAATGTTCACCCTCAGAAAGGACTTGAATTGTGTCTTCAAGCATTTGTTCAAAAATACACGTCTGAAATATCTGTGAACTTTATATACTTCTTAAGTGCAGTCAGATGGAATGTCACAGGGAGAGAATGTTATTACTGTCTCTAGCTCTTCGTCATAGCTTGAGAAAGTTCAGTTCTTAACACAAACTTCTTAAAAAGATATTTTTTATTGTTTTTTAAGATGGTGTGTCTGATTTACATAAGTGTTAATAAGAAATACCTACCTGTTCCTCTTGATTTTTGTCTAGAGGCTCTGTTTTTAGCTACTCTTTCTGTTTTTAAGTCCCAGATTAGTATGGCACTAGCAGATTATCTGCTACTGGATTATGTATTAGGCTGCCAACATTTTGTAAGTAGTTTGCACATCTCACTTTGTCTCCAGAGTTTAGGAAGTAACCCAGAATTGATACTGATGCTGTCTCCTCTTTCTCATTTTCTTGACCCATGTTTGTTCTCTTCATAATTGGCTCACCTTACTCTGCTTTTCTTCTCTATACTTTTCACACTGACAGAGACCACCTGTGTTAACACAGTGAGAGAAGGAAGGAGATAGATGAATCTCTAATACTTTTATATGATTTGGTAGCTGCCCCAGAGTCACCTATTTGGAGACAAAGTATAGAAAGAGATGGGGAAAGCCAAAGAGGTCCCAACACACTGAGTGTGGGAAGAAATGAAAGGGAAAGAAGAGACCGTGTGTTCTCTTAAAGCAAAACCAGGTGCTTATCTTTCTGGAATCTCAGAGATGGCCAGTTTTTATTTAATATTTAGAACAGGCAAGTTAGGAGGATTTCAGTACTTCTTTTGAAAACAGAGACGTTCATTCCCTAGTATGTTAATTCCCAAAATGTGACCAGTGTCCCATGCTGTATAGCTAACAGTTGTGAGTGTCAGTGGGGTCGAAAATCTGTTTTAGATTACAAGAAAAGAGCATAGAACATGGCACATAGCCCTGTAAAGCCATGTTCTGTCTAACCTTTTTGGAGGGAAGAGTTTCCATGCTACCTTTGGTCCCTGTGAAGGATAGGGGGAAGATTTGATATTCATAATAACACTAGTCCGGTTCTGTTTAGACAGATGTGGGTTTGGAGTTCTGTGGTTTCTAGAAAGATGGAAACTAATGAACTTTCTGGGTCTGGTAAAACCATGCCCAGAATATTGTGGAATCCAGATTTCCCCTTTGGGCTGTTCTTTGCCATCCCCCTACTCTTCCCCAGCAGTAGTGGCACCCAGGTGGACCCAGGTCCAAGCCACTGCCGTCCCCTAACTCCCTGTTGAATACATCGTGGACATCTGCCAGCCTCAATCTGTGCCATCATTTCCACAAAATGAAAACTGAGGCCCAAAGGGATGATGCTGATGATGAAGAGGAAGAAGTAGAAGAAGATGATGATGAAATGCCCTGGTCACGGTTGTTGTTTGGGTTATCAGTGGTCCAAAATCCTGAGAAATGCTGCAAAGTGTATGAGCAGTTCACTTTTCATTTGTGTATTGAGGAACTGTGATAGAAATGGAAGCAATTACTGTACCCCACATTTCTGTAGTCATGGGCTTGTGAACTTATGAATTTTTTGTGAACACTAGTTTCTACTTCTTGCTAGTACATGCTCCTCTGCTGCATATTTATGTGTTACATAGTAACTCATTTAGCAATTGAGTGCAGGCAAATCGGCCAAATCCTACAGGCAGTAACAGAGGATGTCTTCTTTGTTTCTCTGTGTGACAGATAATATTTTGTCTGAGAGAAAGATGCTTATCAGCTTTCCTTAAAGTTTAGTTGAAACAGGGGATGAGCTTTTGCATATTAAATGCATGCATGCACACATTAAATCCACAAATATGTGGATTTTAATAAGCAAGATCTTTACATCCTAAATAGAAACCCATTGCTGAATTTAAGATATAAGTGTCCCTCAGCTCTTTTTAGAGATTACATCAGGGTCGTTCTTTTGCCCAAGTTCATCACTACTCAAGAACTGAAGTATTACAATCGAATATCAGTAACTAGAAAAGCTAAAGGCAAAAACCAGCTTGGTTTTCAGTTCAATGATTTTTCATTTTGTTGCTTTTAATATATGAAATTTAATTACTTTAATGTGCAGTTTTTCTAAATATGCTGGAATTTGCATGAAAAAGCATGAGGTTTTATAGGGAAATAGTGTTTTTTACCCAATCTGCTCTAACTTAATCATTTGCATGATTCTTGCTATGGTAAGTGTGACTTAGAACCCAATGTCTGTTAGTTCTAAGAGAACCCATTATGTAAGCAATGTAATTCTTGGTTGAAGATTACACAAAAGCTGCACAAAATCTTCATTTCATTAAATTTTACCTAACAACCCTTTTGTTCAGTCCTTTTTCTGATCTGTGCTGCTAAGGTTTCATGTTCTTCCACTCCAGTGAATAGTGTTTCCTCTTAAACTTTAACCTTTGATCCTCTCTCACCCAACTATTGACATCTGGTCATTATTTCTTTTACTGCTTTCCACCCCCTGTTGTCAGACGGACTGTTCTGTTGTCTAAAACACTTGATAGGTGGACAGGTTTATATAATCCGAGGTGAGTTCCTGTAGAAACTAATTGGATGTTGTCTTTTTCATGCAAAAGAAACCTGCCAGCAGTAAAATATCCACGGCTGCCTGCCATACAAGTTTATGAAAGTATATGTTTATTTTTGTGGCACTCTCTAATGCAAAAGTTGCATTTATCTCTGATTATGGATGTTGGGGTTTCAGTGTACCTGCAAAGTGAAAATATTCAATGGGCTTTTTTTAACATAAACTTCAAACTTTAATTAATATTATCCATTAATATGAAAAGATAGGAATAAAAATTAAATACAGGATTGTTTTATACAATTTTGTATTTCCTATAATCAGTTAACTTCATGAAATGTGCATCCTTCTGCAGGAGCATGGTTTGGTGCTTTTGGTCCAATGAAAATAGACATTTAAAAATAGCAGTTTATACTCTAATGCCAACACATAATGTGTGCTAACTACATTACTTGCATCAGCTTCTTAAGTGTATGCTTAAAAGCACCGTGCAAGCTACTTTTTGAACAATCATCTTGAATTATGCAAAAACTTGCTTTTCCTTAAACACTCAGTAAATGTATTCCTTCATGAATCTAGGAAATTACAGGGGTTTTGTATTGTGTAAACTGCCATCTTTGAATGCACTTTGCTACGTTTTGGTTTTCAAAATAAATAAAACTGAAAAGCCCAAAACGAGAACCACATCCATGCAGAGATTATTCTTAAGCATTTTATCCTGGCTGTTTTGATATCATTGCTGCATATTGACATTTTTTAATGTTTTTTACCTATTCATTAATTGCCTTTATTCCACTTCATTTATCCACATTCTTTGAAATTTCAGTGGTATGCTTTACAGTGTTGTGGCTAGTTGGAGCTTGCTAAGTGTTCATGCAATTTAAGTTTTTCTAGACTAAACAAGGGGGTCAATGGGAAGAGGATTATGAGGTATACCTTTAACTTAACCCATGTACGTAGTACTGGAGCTAGTTCATTTGTTAGTGTGTCTGCAGTATTTTGTTTACTTGTCGTCTCTCCATGTGTCTAAACTAAGCTGTGTTCGGCTATCCTGGTATACACCATATCCTTGCTCTTTCTAGACACCTCATTCTCCAAATTTTTCACTCCAAGATATCTGACATTCCACCGTGTGACTTCTTTTGTAGATACGTATGTTAAGCTAACACTGCTGAACTCGATGGGGCAGGAGATGTCCAAATGCAAGACTTCGATCCGCCGAGGGCAGCCGAACCCCGTGTACAAGGAGACCTTCGTTTTCCAGGTGGCTCTGTTCCAGCTCTCGGACGTGACGCTCATACTGTCCGTGTACAACAAGCGCAGCATGAAGCGGAAGGAGATGATAGGCTGGATTTCCTTAGGTCTCAACAGCTCAGGAGAAGACGAGCTCAATCACTGGACTGAAATGAAGGAATCTAAAGGACAGCAAGTCTGTAGATGGCACACTCTACTGGAATCGTAATGGATGCTAGGAAGTGCAGCCGTGGTTCTGTGGGAGCTTGTTCTCCCGGGAAGATGATCATCCCTGCTCGCAGCCAGCAGATTTGTTGTGGGAGTAAAAAATGGAAATTGCGGTCAACATTCCATCATAAAGGATGCACAACCTGCAAAGTGGTGGGATTCAATATAGAATCTTCACTTGGTGTCATGAACTTCTGTGGTGTCAGTGAAGCATTGCTGTGCACAGATAGGATAGCAGTCCCTTCCCCATCCACCTGATGCTGTATTTGTTTGGGTTTGTTTCGTGGTTTTCAATTCAGAAACATTTTGTGTGAGGTTCTCCAAATTAATGTAAGCTCCTCCTTGTGTACCTTTTTTATTGCTTTAATACTGTAGCTTCTGACCTGCCTGCATTCAGATTAAAGGTCAATAGTTTGCACTTTGAGAAAAAGTTAATGGTCTGTAAAGCAAAAGCAAAAACAAAAAAGAAAAACCACTGGTGAAAGAACATGTAATGATATAGCAAATAGAAATATACTGTTGCTTTGCACTGAGTTTCTTTCCAGGAGCTTAGTAAAGTAAGTTTTCATTTTTTGATATGCAGTTGGTTTGAAAAATACTAGCATTTGGGCATCAGGTGAACTTTGACATCAAACTAATGTTTCTTCAATCTGTGACAGGAACGAGCTCTATATATGGCAAAAATTGGGTTTTTCCCTCTTGCCTGTACTTCTGCCTAATCCAAAGAGACCAGATCATTAGTTTGGTCCCTTCCAAAACTCCTTAGACAGGTTGTACTGTAAAACTATGTAACTTTCTGTTGAAAGCACTTCCTGTATTCATGTATTCCAATGTAGGAAGCTCATAGAGCACGACTTTACTAAAATATATTTTCATTAAGCAAATTGATACAGGTTTCTTTAAAATGTCAGCAGTTGGAAGTTAGTTTGAAAGACTGTTTGAAGGAAGTGACAGCAGTTGGACTACTCTGAATGAATGCAAAATACTATGGCTTTGCTCGGAACAGATATCCATTCAGGTCTTTTGTGAGCTGTTTTAGAAATTACCATGTGCTGTTTGTTGGAAGTAGAGAACAGACCAGGAGGTTTTACTTTTCTTCTTGAAGAAGAGAACATCAGTAAGTTATTTTTCTAGTGATTTGCCAGCAATTGAGTGAATGTTCACACACAAAATAGAAGTTTGCTTTGCTTTTGTTCAGGTTGGGAAACACAACTTTCTAATGATGCAGTTGAGAAGCTGCAGTATCCACCAAAATTGGGGAAACATCAGTGCTTCTGAGGTTCCTATCTGTCCCAAAGCCTTTAACTGGACTCACACTAATTTAGTGACTACTGAATCTAATTCATATTACTAAAATCATGCATTACTGAGTAAATGTATTTTTAAAAAGCTTCTCAATTTAAATATTCTTTTTGCCTGTAATTACAAGTTTTGTTTATTTTTAATTGTTCCTGTACAGAAAGCAAGCACTTTCTTTTTTCTTATAAATGATGGTGATGTCTTACTAATATGAGACCTCACTGACTGTTACAGCACTTGGTGGGTAGAAGAGTAAAGTGTTGGATTTTGTTGAGACAATTTGTGTTAGTCTAAAATGTTCTCATTAGAATAGATGTGTTCTTCTTGAATTCCTTTATAATACCTTTGAAGAATCCTGGCTTTGAGGTATACAGACAGTCAAGTACAGTGAGACTGGTGATGGTGCATTTGCTATAATAAAGGTATTTCACATGGTTCTCATATTCTCACACTATTTAACAATTTCATTAAGTCCTTTTTAAAGGATTTTTTAATTCCATGTCTTGGTTTATTTGGTGTCTTTTGAGGGATTTATTTGCAGAGCCAGGATTTCAGTTATTGTTGATTTAAAGATTTAAACATTATTACAGGCTTTTGGGTTTTTTTTTTTCCTCCTGATATTGTGCTGCTGCTTCATTTACAGGTTTATTTACTAAATACAAATAATGCAAAAACTTTCTTTAAACAGGAATGGTCTTGCAGTAATACAATGCAGGTTGTCTCTCTCAGTCATTTTTGTTAGTCCAGTTTGAGAAAAGTAATGTTGAGTGCAGAATTTGATACAAAATCAGCATTCATTTTATATGCATAAGGAAAATGCTCAGATTTTCACAATCTTTTCAGCTTTCCGTATAACAGAAGCAATGATGTCAAAGCTGTTCTAAAGCAGTTTTTCGTTGGATGTGGAAGTGATTTTATTTATTCTGTTTGTGGATATTTAGATGCTCTTTCCTAAAAATGAATATTGTCTTATGATGGTTGTCTCTTTGTACAGGTTTTGCTATTTAAAATAATGTACAATATTGAACAGCAAGAACTGGGTCGGGTAATTCCAGTGGAGAACATACTTAACATCACCACTGAACAGATGAAGAAGTCAGTTTGGAAGGTGCAGCGAATAACCTCTTACAGAACCAAACTAAACTAAACCAAACTGTGTCATGATTTGGGTTTCTGTTTGTAGGTTGTATATCTTCAGCTTTGCATTTCAGCATTTAGATTTCTAAGGCACTGAAATCTTAATTTAGACACAAGAGAGATTTATGGTACTCTGTGTTAGGCTTATTTGGGAAGAGGAATCTCTCTCTAGGACTTTTCCTAAAGTATCTGGGACCAGTCTGTGCTTCACATAAGGAGGGTTGGTTTACTTGGATTTATACTCTACAAAGGCGAGGAACTGAATGTCTAAAGAATGGAAATGAATATTTAATTTTGACGCAGTAGAATATAGATTTGCCGTGCAAAACCAGTCACACCAATAATTGGATTTACCTTGGGATTTTTGTGAGTTAATTGTAGTACCAATAGCTGTCATGTTGGTTTTTCTTCCTAGAACCTATTCTTATTATTTGATTTGTTTGTAATTTTGTTTTTCATTGCTTATGCAAACCTACACCTTGGTATTTGAAATCTGCCTTCAGCTATTGTGGGTTTTTTGAACCCTACATAAGGGCTTGCACACACAGGGTGGTTTTGTGCATTCAGTTAGGTCTTAGGCATGGAACAGAATTGCTGAAGAACAAAGTATCAGTAACAAATTAGAGGCACTTGTATTTTCCCCAGAGTTGGCTGTGGTTTTTTATAGGTTCTTGCTGTTTGCCTTTGTTCAAAAGTACAGTAAGTACTTGAAAAAATGTATCAAATTAATTACTTTTCTGTGTGCCAGAAAACCATGAAGAAATTGCAGATCTTGAATCAAATCTGTTTCCTGTCAGTGTAGCCTTAAATAATTGTAGAACAGTGACGTTTCTACAGATTCTATTCTTGGAAGTATTGCATCCTTTCTGTGTATGATCTGTTTGGTTTAGTGCTTAGAACCTTTCGCATAGGTCGTCCTAAAGCATTATAAATGTGAAAAAGTTGGTCAGTTCCTTTCTGTTAAGGGCAAGGTTATGAAGGGCAGGACAGCCAAGCATGAAATCACTGCACTGCAATCTCAGAAGGAGGAGAGGTTGTGCAGTGCCTGCAGGACGTGGCTGTCTCCCACATCCGTGGAGGCAGGGAGGCAGCAGAGCCATCCTGCTGCTCCCGTTCAGCCAGGGGGCACAGGGAACGAGGGGAGCACTGGAAAAATGCAAACCTTGGTCCCCGGGCTGCTGCCTCATGCTCAGGATGTGAGACATCCACGTTGTAGCTACCCTGTGAGGTCTGGCTGCAAAGGCAGGAGCAAGGCAAGGCGTAAGCTCTGCTGTGGGAGGAATATGACACAGTTTCTAAATGAAATGAAAGTCCACTAAACTCATTCATAATTAGATTTGGAAATTTGGGGAGCCCTTTGAATGAACGTATGTGCTTTTGTGGGAGCTAAACATTGTTATTAGTTTACTTGAGATGAGAACAAGATTTTATGGTGTTTACTGTTGGAAATATTTTTACCTGTAAATTTTTGCAATGACTTTTAATGGCAGATGCAGTGTCAGCATCAGTACCTTCCCATTTTCACACCTCTGGAGCAATTCTTTTGTTGTCTAAAATTTGTATTTGTGTTCTTGATTTATTCTCTTTTCTCCCAATGGCTCACTCCTGCAAACTCCCCATGGCCCTGAAAAGCTGCCTGTGGCAGTCACTGGACCTTAGAGGTCAGGGACACTTTGTACTTAAAGGTACTGGTGCAAAATTTCTGTCACCTCTCCAACTCCCAAACATTTCTGAAATGCAAACTGTCAGTTTTGATATAGCGAACCAGAAGGAGAAAACTTCTTTGAGGGAGACATTTTCATGTAGGAATTGAGTACAGATCACTCTTACACATCCCAATTCTAACAAAAAGTCTAGGGTAAGATCAGGAATGAAGTTTGAGGAGAGGCCTTTTGGCCTGAGCTGTTCCAGCCTGAACTAACAACAGAATGGCCTTTCACTGAACTCAGAGTTGCATTGAGCCCTCTAGTTATGACAATTTTCTGGAGGAAAAAAAGTTGTCCTCTTTATAGCAATCTTTAAATCCTGGCTTGTAACTTGTTTGTAAGGCAGACCGACTTCCTTCTGAAGCTGAGTTCTCAACAACAGTAAAACACCCTTTTAATTTTCCCACTGATGCGTGTGCCTGCCTGCCATTAATGTTAGTGAGAGGAGCCCATGGTCTTCAGGAGGAGAGACCCCACCCTGAAGGTGTGAAGAGCAATGGGATTGGTAGGTCAGAGGGATGGTACAGCCTGGCACCTGCAACACAGTCAAATATGATTTCAGTTATGAATGAAGGCAAAAACCCAAACATCAGATACTGTCACAAACATGTTATTTAATCATTATCTCTTTTTGTTGTTTCTTCTTTTCCTCAGCTTTTGAAATATTTTTAAAAGTTATTATTAGAAAGGTTAAAGCAGTCTCTAAACATCTTGATCGTTTTAACTGGAACATTCAGGAATATTTACTGTTAGAAGGAACCATCAAGAATGTTCTGGTTCTTTGGTCTCTTAACTCAACTGCTAGATTTTGTAGTACATCACAGCTGGATTTCAGATTATTTTGTTTTGATGGTTGTTCTTGACAGAAAAGTCACAGGAGCATTTCCTTGTCAGTGAATCACCAACACCCATTGAAGAGATGTCATCTGAGAGCAAGAGCATTAAGATAAGAGATGGCTTCTTACAGCAGCAGCAGCAGTGACTCATATTCCTCTCTTGGAACCTTGTGGCCCTTGAAGGGCCCTGCTCAGACAAACTGTGACATGTGGGTTGTGGAGTTCATGCATTCAGAGCACTGCTGGTCCCTGTGGACATTGTGTGGCTTCTAAACCACTGTATTTCACAGCAGGTGGATTTTTTTTATTTGCCTTGGGTGAGTAGGGCAAGTGCCAGCTGGCCTACGGTGACATGGATTAGTTTAGCCTTAAGAACTTATCACTGCCCCTCCTTAAATTCAAGCAGGGTTTCTTCCTTTCTGCAGACTATGCAGAAATCTTATGCACCAGTATCTGCTTATATTATGTCTACCTGAATATGGCACAATTGTTAGTGCTGGCGAGCTTAGTTCTGATGTGGTGTGACTGAAGTAATGGGCCTGGTACATGTTGGATCAGGTTTTGCTGGATCAAGTTTTGCTGTTCAGGCTTATGCTGGATCGATATAGAAACATGGTCCTTATGCAGAGGAATGTGCCAGGAGTCAGGAAAGTGGGTGGTACTGCTCCTGCAGGAATGAAGATCAGGAGACAGCTCTGCCCAGAAAAACGGGCAAAGCTGCCTTATAGCAAGAAGGATTCATTCATTTCCTTGGAAACATCTACTTGTTGAGCTGGCATAAAGGCCCTACTCAGGAGAGCAGAAGCAGTAATACCATACCACTGAAGGAATACCTCATGGACATTCAGGGATGTAATTAATGTCATCCTTCTCTCTCTTGTATCTGAGGACAAGAGTCTTGCCCATTGTATCAATATAATTTTTTTTCTGTGTTTTGCAAACCCCATGGACACTGACTGCATGGCTGAGGGTCTAAAGTGGATTGCTTTTTAACTTTTGGTTCATTTCCAGAGTATGAATTTGGATGAATTTGAAGAATTAACTAGAAGCTTTATCATAGCTTTGAAATGTAATCTCTAGGCCATAGTACAAGCAAGGAGCAGGGCTGTGAACCAGTTTTGATTGTCAGTTTTGCAAATGGCTTATTATGACATTTTAAGAAAATTTCTTAGCAGTTGAATGTATTAGGGAATATTTACAAAAAGGAGATAGAGCAATGATCTTTTTTTACTATACAGCTAGTTTGCTGTCCTTTCCAGTAAACCACAAGGTTCATTAGTGCTCAGTACTGTTTCGTTTACGATAAATGTTTTTAATGTGATTTTCATGACAAAGTGTAATTAGTGAAACCTTTTATTCGATTTTCCCTTTATTTGCTTTTTTTAAGGAGAGGTTTCTCCTTATATAGTATATATACTTTCTTACAGAGCTTTCTTACCTATTTTTATATAAGATGATTTAACAATGTAAAATTAAATGCTCTATGAGCAAGCTATATCACTGTTAACGCAATCAAAAGTGCTAATATAATGACTAAGGGCCTGAACCTTCTGCCTTTTACTCAGGTCCTGGTTTAACCAGATGTCTTTCATGCTGTGTAGGACCTTTCCCTGTAAGTACTTCCATCTATTCCTGGGGATGTCTCAGAGAAAGGCACTATTAACATGAATAACAGTGGTAAAACTGAGCCTCCTCTCCATTCTTAGTGGGACATCTGTCATGAGTAAAGGTTGCTGGCTCTGTCCCAAAGTATAGTTTTAGATTATAGTTCCCTTGATCTTCAGTGATTTTGAACTTGTTTTTCTGGTGACTATAAGCTAATAACTGATCCTAGTGAATACAAATATTGAATTGTGCTGTTACCAGCAAGATTATTAAAATGTGTTTCACATTTTAATTCGTTCTTTCATTGGGATATAAGGAGTTGGATCTGTGGAGCATTATACTGCATAGAGATAGCACACATTCACTGCATTCCTAAAAGGTATGAAATATACAGTATGTAGCATTTTCTTGCATACTTTTATACTGCCTGTATGTCACCGATGCACTCGGTGCCTTCCTTCTTTTGTATAAAACTTAATATGTAGAGAAACTGAAGTTATGGTGTGTAAACAACGTCACTGCAACCGAAGAGATGTCTTAAACTGATTATTCCTAGTCCGGGAGGTTTGAAAGGGCAGCTCAGTTTAACACAATGCATTTCTTTGAATTTGAAGTTTTCCCCTTTCCTTCCTCGCCCCCACCCCATCCCCCATCCAAGAAACTTCCTCATATGGCTTTTTGTTCTTAATTGATTCCTGTGTCTGATGTAAGTCACGTGGTGTTAACCAAAGAACCAAGCCTGTTTCTAATTATTTGCAAAAATAATGTTTGGACTTGCAATTACCTAAAGACAAAAATGATATGATGGATCTCTGTTACACAAACATAAAATATGCTTCTGTAAATATGACTCCCAGCTGAGAATTCCAAATACCTCTTTTCTGAATGGACTTGCATTGTTGTATCAGTAGCAAAGTGTTTGGGCTGTGTTTCTTGGTGCATTTTAATCAAAATCCTATCACAAACAAAAATATCAGTCAGTAAGTGCTGTCGGATTAGCTTGGTTCACCATGTTATGCCTATATCTGAAGTGTGCTACTTTGAGAACAGATTTGGCTTTCCTGTGTCTGGAGTCCTGATGTTGTACAAAAATTATCTGGTGTATGCTGGTCTCACAGGAACAGACTGATGCTGCATCATATGTATGTTTCCTACCAGTGTCCCTTCATTGTACAACTTCTGTAATATAACACAGTTTTCAACTACTGTTTCAACCTGAAATTCCTTAAATTTCAATGCATGTATAGCCTTAAACATCTAAGACACCAAGCACAGTTTTAATGGGAATAGGTTATATTTGCAAGTCTTGTTTGTCTCAGAAGTCATAGAATTATTTTTATATATCAGTCAAAGATTGTAGAAAATGAGTATGTTGTAGTTGTGTTATCGACCACGGTCCTAATTATATGCACTAAAAAAAAAAAAAAAAAAAGGCATTCTTGCTAAATGTTTTAGAGGTGAAGTATCAGTGCTCATTTCCTCTCTTGAATTTGTTTTTGTTGTCATACTTTCATTTCGGTACAGAACCTTGGTGCCCTTAACTTATACCTGTGACTGAATTCACAGATTTGCAGTATTTCTTGAGCTGCTTTTCTTTTTTGTTCCTTTTTTCAAATGGAATAAGCAGTAATTGAAATTCCCCTTAAAAAAATTCCTTTTTTTTTTTTTTTTTTTTACATTTTGACAGTAACATAATTAGAGCAAATGACTGTTTGCAGCTGTTTATACAGCTTATTAAAGCCTGAGAACTTTGTTTGAAGCTGTCATTATAACCCAGATGAAGACATACGTTTCATGGCATTCCAGTCCACATCAGGTGCAAGCAGGAGCTCTGGCGATGAATGTGCAGATCTGCACATGGTGTGTCAGACTCTGAATCCCCAGAGGGACTTATAATTAAGTGTCACATTGTATCTACAGTATCTCCAGTTGTGCGTTTGTCAGATACTTGTTTTGTTTTCTTCCTTATTACCTAGCAAAAAACTACTTTTATCATTTTTGTGCTGCTGTATATTAATCTTGAGGGTTTCCAGTGTGCAAGATCAGTTTAATGTTGTCAGTTCTCTTTCTGTAAAACCCCCTGGACTTTCAGCATACACATCCCATTCCTGTTCTGGGGAGAGCCAGAATGCCACCAGCTGGTTTTAGTTATATTTACCTGTACAGCACAGGTAACCCCCATACCATGTCAGTTTGATTGAAACATGCTATAGTATATTTTCAAACCTTGGATCTGTCACAACATTAAAATAGTCATTTTTCATATCTGAAACTTTGCAGCTGTGGATTTGTGTTTTGTTTACTCTCTCTCTGTGAAATGTATTTTTGTCAGTTTGAGGACTTTGGATATTTCAAAGTATTTTCTGTATGTGAAATCAGCTTTTTGCATGTGAATTTAATTGCTGGAAAGTATTTGGGAAAAAAAAAAAGGAAAAATCACTTTTAAAGCCTCTTGTTTTCACTTTCCTTTGGAATTCATTACCTTGTGAACAAAAACAGACTTCACTGTTCAGAAGATAGTAACACGTGGTCAACCATTGGAACTGCTGTCTGCATTAAAGAAAAAATCTTTTTTCATTTTGGCAAGGTAATCCTAGCCCTTACACACATTTTGTCTCTGTTTACAAATTTCCCAAGTTTCCCCGATTCGGGTTCTGTTCCCCATAGTCTTTGTTGATGTCATGAACCTTCTGCTTAGAGAACTTTAAATTAACTAGTGTGACAATGTTTTAACAAATATGATGTGTATACTGGCAAATAAAGACACACTCAGGTGATCATTCTGTTTGACTCCATACAGTTTCCTTCTGGGATCATCTGTGGTTCTTTGCTTCTTTGTCCCGTAGGCATTTCTCAGAAAAGATCTCATCTAATATATTTATGCTTAACTTCTGCTTTCTAAAGAATAAGTAGATGAAATAATTGAGGTTTGATTTAAACATGAAAGAACACTTGCCATGACAATGTAACAATGTAAGTAACTTGTAAGCAACCGTGATAAGTAGCAATGATAATTTTACTGTGACCCAACTTAGATCTTCTGTATTATCCTCTGATGATTTTTGTGATACCTATTAGAAAAAAAGCTTCCTGGGCTTTCATGGCAGTTCAGCTTTAGGAGGTGTCTGAATATATGTATATTTTAATACCTACTGGCCTGCATGAAAAAAGAATGGTTAGAACAATTAAAGCATTTTTTCCTGTCCTCAATATGAACACTTAGTATACAAAGCTTTTATTGTTTCTTCCCATTTCTGCAGATGAAAGGAGCATAGCCCAGTGACTTTTACCAGATGAAAATGGAGAGAGGGGTGCATTTCTTTGCTATATGATCCTGATTCTCTGGACCATCACCATCTGTGCTAATCCTAGAACTCCTGCAAATAAGATAAAATGGTACTTGCTGCTGTTAAGGCTAACATTTTCCAAAGGCTGTACAGCTAAAAATGATGTGGCATTCCATGTGCAGGCAGCTACATATTTGGTGTTTGAGAAACTTTGAATGGAGCCCTTGTGACCATATTCTCTAGAAGATATCTCAGGAGCTTTGGTATCCTTGTCTGTCAGAAAAAAATAGCAACCCAGGAGTGTCCTTCTAGATTATATAAGATCTGTTAACAGGTGATAATATGAAAAATAATCATTTTAAAATGAGGATTTGTGAGGCTATGAAAACATGGCAGAATAAATGAAATAGAATCTGTTGATTGATAGTCACCAATTATGAACAGCCATTTTCTACTGATAGATGACAGAAAAAAGAGTTACTACACAGCTTCAGCTGCATCCTTGCAGTCACCCATGTTTTATACAAGCAACTGAGCAGAATTATGTGTAACCCTTGTAGTTGGTAATTAGTTTGTTATGAAACAGAAATTGCTTCAGACAGGTAGAGCCAAGTTACAGCACTTTTAGGAATATACTACTTTACCTGTCAAAGGCTTTCTCTGAGTAATTGTCTTCATGAGGCAAATTCCACAGTAGACAGTATTTAAAATGCTTTGGAAGTCACTACTTACTTGGTTCTGAAGGTTCCTGTGGGCAAGGGCTATTTAGCATTTTTCTGGATGAAATTTGTGATTTTTTTTTTCTCTAGTATTTTTGTTTTTACAGTCCAACAGCACAGTTCTACTTTAGTGTTTATTCATATTAGACATTTCATTTTACTTGTAAATTAGCCCTCCCAAATGAATGAGACTCTTGCTAAGGCATTTTGTTACCTGATAATCGTATTGAATTCAGCATAGGGATTAAAAAAGGAAACTTACTGTTGTTTTGGCATAAGAATAGTAAGGATAGAAGGAAGAAAAATTGCAGAAATGAAATAAACCCTCATCAAGTAACATCATGCAGCAAATCAGCTGGGCTTTAGATAAATGATTTATTATTAAATTTAAAACCTAATAGATTTGTGTGTTCTGAGTGTAGTTTACGCTGGTTTGTTTTCCGCTTAATTAGAAGCCTTACATTTCATCTTATTAATAATGAAAATCCTCTTGTCAAATTGTATAAGATCATGTTAAACTAATATGTATATTTTAGCGGCAGAATAAAATTTCCCATCGTAGCTTTTCATATTATTTCATTGCATTATGCAAAAAATTATATTCTGCTTTTAATTTTGCTAGTGTGAAGTAAGAAAATTTCATCTTCCATTCCTGTCTGAGAAAGGCCTGGTTTCCAGAACTGTGATGAAGAGAGTCCAATCACTGTGGCCCACTGTTTGCAATTAAAGATTAACTGCAAACAGAAATTCAGAATACCAGGCCAAGCGAGCTTTACAAATGTGATGAATGTGGGTATAAGAGATAACAGTAATCAAATCTGGAGTTATATCCTGTGATATCAGTTCTTGTTGCAGTAGTTCAGCAGTTCAGAAAAGGAACAGGCTTAAACATGCCAAAGGAGACCGGAGTTATACTCCATTTGCTGTTAGAGTGAAGTACACATTTCCCGTGATACCACAGCATTTTCATCTGCACAGACCCAAAGTACCAATGGACTAAAACGTCAGTCACACAAGCCTTTGCTAATTAATGCCTTCACTGGAAAACGCCTGGCATTCTTAGGAAATCAGGGAGATACAGATTACAGAATTCATTTATATTTATATTAAAAAAAAATAGGCAGGAAAAGGAAAAGCCACATAATCAGCTGTTTGATAAAGCTCCAAATCAGTCAGCTAGGCTAAAGGTCATGAATATGTAGCTAGATCTTAGTAAGCCTCAGTGGCAAATCATCGCACACGCTTGCTACAGTTTCCCGAGACTGTCTGAGACACTTGGGAGCACAAGCCAGGCCAGTAGGCTGAGAAATGACATTAACCATTCAGCCTTCACCATCTGTCACCGTGCAGCCAAGCAGACACCCCTGAAGGAGTCGTTCTGTGTCTCCTCATCTGAGTTTTTAACTGAACCTCCTCACATGGGTCTTGCCAGCGAATACAAAGTACCGTCACCCACAACACTCTTATTCTCATTGCTAAAATTCCCGTTTTCTTCCATGTAATTGATATATCCAGGCAGTAAATGACCTGTCACACTATTAAATTAATCAGTGAAACTGATGCACGTCTTTGAAGTATAGTAAGAAATACTTTGTGTAGCATTACCCTATAGAAATTGCAGCCCATGGTATTGTATCCAGAAGAATGCTTTTCTGCTTATGCTTAAACATGCCAAATACCTTTGCTGAACACCTTAGTTCTGCAGTCTTTCAATTATACTTACTATCAGCAAGAGTCACTGAAGGATCAGGATAAAACCTAAAAAGTCGTTTTTAGTTTCCAGTGAGATCAGTTTCCCAAAGTGGCTGAATTGGAAGCTAAATGAGTGCCAGCACAGGGAGGGGGTGGAAGTGCACAGCTGGAGCTGAGCTGTCCTTCCCTGGCAATCCGTGCTTGTCTCAGCTAAATACGACAAGGAAATCGCTACCTGAGGAAGCTGTTCTGAGCACAGAGGCATTTTACACTGCTGACTATTGCCTGTTGGAATATAAACAAACACTTCTCATCTTATTTTGAAAAAAAAAAAATAGTAAAAAGTTGTTAAAAGTTAAATCCATAGGTGCAGGCAGAAAAGGATCTAAATACTTTTGGAACACCAGAGAGTCATTTTCATGGGACAGAAATCGCTACTTGTTTTTAGTATAATAATTCATCTTTTTAAAAAATCAATTGGCAAATGTATAGCAATGTCATATTTTAAAATTCTGTCCTTTTAATACAGTTGATGTTATTTTGAGGTTCTCCTGAACCTCCAACAACGTTCCCTCTTTGTTTTCCTTGTCTTCCACCCCCAGAATACTTGTCCCACAGCAGGACCCCCTTCAAGGTCGTAGGTTTCCCTTGCTATTTGACACAAGAACAGTAGAAGGATTGCTGCTGGTGCTTGGACCCTGGTGATGCCTTAAGTTTTAGCATTCATGTTTTCTAGATTCTGTAGTGCCTTAGTGTGTGACTCTGAACTTCATATAAAGTGTTAGCAAGCTCTCTTCGCAGTTTAGTTAAGACAAAACAATCCTTTTCCAGCCTGAGAACCAAGGACACTGTTGCAATTTCAGGCCCAAAAAAGTAAAAACAGCAGGGAATTGAGGAGAGCAATCTGGGAGGATGGGACTTCATAACCTGAAGCTGCAACTGCACAATTGACCCCAATATGTAAATGGCCCAAAATTTACAAAAGTGGGAAAACGTGTGACCCGTTGTCCGTCTTGCATCCACCTTGGTTCCATCTAGGGTGGGGCCCTGGCCAGGCTCTTGCACTGCCCAAGGTGTCTCCTTTGAAGGCCTTTTAATGAATACCTACTTTATGCCTTTAACTCTGGGCAGCCTCTGTTCCAGGTAGCCTCTCCAGGCATCACCGGGAGCCTTTTAGGAGGAAGGGTGATTGTGTGTGACCACTAGGAAGCTGAGAGGGGGCAATTACTGAAGGTAAATCTGAAGCAGGTGTTTCCAGACAACCTGTTAAGGTCCAAGGATGCTGGTACCCAAACCACTGCACATCTCACAGACCTGCTGCTCTGCTCCCTTCTTGGCTTTTCTGTGGAATGGGGTGATCCACCCTTAGGCAAACCTTTCATTGCCAGAAATGCTTCAAGGAATTGTGTGCATATCCCACTCCCTCTAATTATGCAGCACATTTCACTGAAAGCTTCTCAGTAGGCAGACATGCAGTCTAGGATCGACTGCATTAAGAGCCAGAAATACAGAATGCACTTCAGCTGTTCATTGTCATTCTGGACAAACCAAATTAAGCATCCCCAGCAAATGCTGCCATCAAAGAACAAAAGCTGTAAAGTGATTCAATGAATTTATAGTCCATATAACTACTGGATGACAAATATTTCTGCCTTGTACCAAAACTAGGAATGTTGTTGTTTATGCCAGAGGGGGGATCTGAAATGATGTTAACACGTCCTGGTGGTCCTGCAGTTAGATTTTCACTCTTCACTTGTATCCACTAACTCCATTTGCCAGTGGATTTCTCAGCAAGTTTATTGCATGGGATCTTTTCTGGTTTGTTTTCATGATACAGTGTGGAGCTGTGCTTTTCACATTAATTATTTAATTATGTCCTTTTGAAACATTAACAAGTACCAATTATGGTATATAGTCCTGCGTCAGGTGAGTGTATTTATGCTCCTAACCTAACCCTGAAATCAGCCAGTTTGAAGATGGAGCCTAGAAAGCTCTTTGCAGTTCAAGCCACGGCTGCTTAACAGTTTAAGGGAGGAGACAAACCCATCAATCCTAATTTAATGGGCGGATTTTCAGGTAGACAGTAATTGAGTTGGAATTTGGCCAAAGCCTTGGGGTTAAAGAACCTACTGCTATGAAATGTGTTAGAGGATCTTTAATGAATGCAAACAATTGAGATCATGGTTTCTTCTCTTCTGCAAGGGGCAGCAGAAAATGCTGGTTTGCCTCCAGAAATAATTTGGTGCCTGTAATCAGGCTGGGGCATTGAAAAAAAATATGCCACCTTCTGAAACACCAGAACCATTTTCTTACCAATGAAGAAGTCAGTGTGGTGACCTGTAGGAGGAGTAGCTGACCCATGTATTTTAGTAGTAACCCTCACATCAGTACTGGGAAATAATCACTGAGCAAGTAAAGAAATCCTTAATTAACTTGAATTGACTTACATTAGATTCAACTAAGTGGGGGGTTTCTTCCCTGTTTTTTAGTCTCAAAAAATCTGCTGGTTTGCAGAATAATTTCAAACAAATTTATTAAGCCCTTCAGTTAGGCTGGATGAGAAGAAGGTCTCCAGACTTGCTGTTTTCTATCTATAGATAGGCATATCCATATCCATATCCATGTCCATATCCATATCCATATCCATGTTCTCATGGATTTCTTACACATATTTATTTCTAAATATAGCTAATGGTTGGGAAAAGGGGCACGACTTTAAAGGAAAAGTCCTTGACAGCCTAAGCATGAGGGAAAATTGATGCCTTACAGATACTAGAATTGTTTGCCTTTGAAGACCTCTGGGAGAAAAGAATTGTGTCAGCCAGCTGAAGCCCAAATGTAAGTTACTGTGTGCACTTTATTATTTTAAGCCCCGTTTAGGGCGGGATACTTTATCAGCTGAATCAGAGAAGTCCCTTTAAAAACAACAGCCTTTAAAATACCTATGAAGATATTTACTTCAGAGATTAAAAAAAGATGTGAGTCAAACTTTATATAGGTGCTAACATTTTTCAATGTGGGACTTGAAATGCCTGATGCATTATGCTGCCTTGCATCAGGACAGCCCCCCAGTGCAGCAGTGATTTTTCTAATGCTACCTCTCAAAGCTAAATTCTTGCTAAACTAGCAGATATAATGGTTTATTTGTACCTTCTTTAAGTATGCATTTACTTTTCATTTAAAGCTCATAGTGGGTGTGTAGTTCCCAGCACACTGACAGAGAAGGACCTGATGTACCAAGTGTCTCCAGGAGCTCTGGAATTATTACAGGTGGTAACGTTTACACCTCTGTGCTGTAATGGCTCAAGTGGTACTGGGTGAATCACACTTGGGTCAACCAGTGCCCTGCTACAGGGTATAATGGGCCTGAGAGTGGACCTCAATTCCAAAACCTGCATTAAAAGATAAATATTTAACTTTGGGCTTCTATTAAAGAGAGTACTTCCTTTGTACAAGCATACTTTGAAACACAGTATGCGTTCTGTGTCACCAGGATTAGATTTTGGAAAGTAAAATCAACTTTATTTAAAAACATGCACAGTATGTAAACTGAGTAAATAACTCAATTTTAGTGCCCTGAGATTCCCTGCATTCTCCTAATGCTTTGCTCTCCAGTCTCAGTCTTTAGAAACAAATAGCAAAACCTGGGCGAGTGGTTAATTCCTTCAAGATGACATGGACTCGGAATCCAATGAAACATTATTCTTCCTTTTATATTTGATTTTTGGTTTGGATTATTCCAGGATATTTATCCTTGTCTCTTAGAATAGTTTTGCTTTTGGAATAATTTCAGAAAACAAACATAGTACACAGTTTAACTTACTGCGACCCACTGGCTCCCAGAATAACTTCTACCGACTTATTTCTCAACTGTTGGCTACGCTCTGCTGGCTTTTAACTCCTTTTGTGCCCCTCGGATCTGGAATTGCTGCTGAGATATTTTTCTTGAGGACCTTTTATTTCTGATTTACTGTGTGCTTCTCTAAGTAAGGGAATTACTCTCATGACTGTAAAGTAGTAGGAAGCTGCTGATGCTTTTGAGAGCAGAACCACACACAGGAGACCCATATAATTTGCTTTGTAATTGAATGGTACATTTCTCAGCATCCAGATTTTTAGCTGTTGGGATTTCTCTTTTAAGATGATGAATTCTTCAGAGGTTGTGATGCATTCCTATTAAAGACAACTAGGATGTATTTCCCAAGCTCATAATAATAAGTCACCCGAGCACAGAATTGCCAGAGAATCTCCCTTAGAGTTTTGTGCAATCCTCCCTTAGAGTAATCCTCCAGTAACCTTGTGCAAACTTCTTCTGGGATGTAACAGAAACTTGGCACCTTCTTCTGGCTGTCCCCAAGTTGGGCTGGTGCCTCTCGGAGCTGTGCCCTGCACCATTGCTGTGAGCTTGTTTTTGTCTTTGGGCTGATTGGATCTCTCTTCTGGAGGCCAGGTTGTGCCAGCTTTATTCGGGCTGAGCGGTCCCACTGTGCTCAGTGAAACTATTCATGGAGCGAGGTGAGCTTGAGGAACTGCTCAATGGGAGCTGGGCTGGCACCGTCTGGTCCTTGGAAGCAGAGAGAGGGAAGCCTTTTCCTCCTTTTGTGAAAAGCAGAGAGCATGTGTAACTGAGAGGGATGGTGAGCAGGGATGTGTCAAGAAGAAGTAGACATGGGAAGGAAATGAATCTTTGATTCATTACCATGGAAGAGCAGCTAAGCTGGAGCCAAAAAATACTTGAGAGATTTAACATGAAATCTAAATTTTATTTTAGAGTTCATGCTGCAATTTCATTGCAACGACAAAAATGATTCAACTGAATAATTGAACTGAAGCTGATCATTATTCAGTTTTTCTTGGTGGTTTGATGGATGAACTGATACTGAAGTTTAAAATTCTCTCTCCTTTTAGGAAAAAAAAAAAAGAAGAAAAAAAAAAAGAAAAAAAAAGAAAAAAAAAGAAAAAAAAAGAAGAAGAAAAAAAAAAAGCCTCTGTTCTGCTCCAGAGTGCATGTTTGAGAAGGACTGGATGGATATACAGCATCTGTGCTGTTGCTGCTGCAGATATACGTGAACATGGACACTGGAGTAAGTATCAATATACTGTACAAACCTTGAAAATATAAAGGAATACACAACTGCTTCTCCATTTTTGTGTGTGTATGTGTGTGTGTGTGTGTTAAATCTGCATTTCATTGTAACCATGAGTATTGCCTCACAGGTTTGCTTTAACCAAAGCAATTGCCTGTCCCTAGCCACTACTCACAGCAGTGAGAAAACTTCACAGGATTTAGCTTAGGCATCTCCCAGTCACTGGAGCTTAGATATAGTCCAGGACACACCATGTGGATATTCAAGAGGGTTGACACAGCTGTGCAGGAGCTGTGAGGAGGTTTTGGAGCAGACAAGCAGGAATAGCTTTGGGTACTTGCCATTGCACCAGATCCTGCTCTGAAAATGCTGTCCCTCCCACACATAACACTGTCTTCCTTTCTGGACACTGGAGACTACCCAGGGCTGGGACAGAGGAAAGTAAATTCTCATCATGAGTGCTTGGTTTCCTGTGCTCCTTTCACCCGTGTAGAGCAGGGGGAATATCCTGCAGGGAGCTGGGTTGCTCCAGCTGGAGCACACCCATGTGTTCCCCTTCTCCACACACACCTGGATCTGCACTTCCTGCCCCGAGCATGCACTGGAGACTCTGCCAGGACACCTGGTCCTTCCTGGTCCCTGGGAGCATCATCAGCGTTGGACTGCACTGTCCTTGTAAACAGACCCTGCTCAGGGCAGTAAAAGTACTCCTAAAAAATGAAGTGGCAACAAAAACCAACTGCGAGTGCTGGAGGAAGAACCACTGGGGTGGATCAGAGAGCTGTGATTCCCAGCCTCCATGAGGACACACGCCTCAAAACAGTTTTCTGATTGAAAACTAATTCTCAGAACAACTTCAAGTTTTTTTAAGCTACTGCTCAAGTAAGAGGAATAATCACTTTCTGTAGCACCAGCTAAATAATTGAATGCAGATCTTAGCAGAATATTATCCGTCCAAGGACAGTGGTTGCATAATTATTTCATATGATAGAAATATTTAGAGATTAGTTTTCCCTTAGCAATTAAATCAATAGATTGGATTTAAAATCAAAACTGAATTTAAAATGCTTAGTTTTTAAAATAACTTAGTATTTCTGGGTCTGCGGTGTAAATTGAAACATTAAAAAAAGCTGTTATATTTTGATTAAACTGATCTTTTTTTGCTTGCTCTTATAGGACATAAAGTTGAAGTCTGAAAACAGGGACACTGGCAAGGAAATTGAGAAATGAATAGGCAAAGTCATGTAAGTAAGAATCAATCCAAATGCTGAAATTCTAAAAAAAAAAAAATTCAGTCAAATATGAAGTTCTGCATCAAAATGTTGTATGTTCTCTTAGCACTGTAGCTTGTGAGGCCACCCCAGAAAACCTTTCTCTGAGGAGATGTCACCAGAGCACAGGGCTGAATGACTAATCCATCCCTGCCAAAAGTGTCTCCTGCTGATTACAGGTCATGTGTGCTGCCTGGTTGCCTCATGAGCCACACTGTGCATAAAAAATGGATACTCAGCATCACTGGTATCATAATTTTATAATCTTTTCACTACTTAGACATTTTTCTTTTTCTAAGGTGTTTTACGGGCATTGCAAGTATTTATTCTGGAATGAAAACATTTTAAAATATGCTTTTAAATCAACCCCCCATGTCCCATAGCAAGGTGGGCTCTCTCCATTCTCTTTCCTTTCCAGCTCCTCACTGCAGTTGTGCCACATTGTTGTGGGTGGGAGATTTTTATCCTGTAACTAAAATTACTGTGCCTAATCTTTACAAATTGTGAGAGAGTCATTCCTGGAAGGTGCTCCCTGCAGATGCCTCAACCCAGGCAGAGGATCAGGGCTATTTTCCCTAGTCCAGAGAAAAACAGAACATAGAGGAGTAGAAGCAGTGGTGCCTGAGCAGGATTGGATCCTGGCCGGCCTCTTGTGGCTGTGACGGCTTTGCCTGCTTCAGGGGGATTCCAGAAAGTGGAAAAAGCTGAGCAAAACAAAAGGCTGAGAAAGGGGGTAGCCAAAGTGATTACAGGGATTTTTGACTTGTGGATCTCTAAATGTTTTCTATCATGTGCTTGGCTTTATCCCTCTGCATTGCCTTCCCTGCAGCAGCCGCCACTTCCCAGCTGATCCCTCCTTTCTGTCACTAAAATGAGCAGTCTTGCAATGATGAATATTAAAATTCACCCACTAACACTGCAGTGAGGTGGGGTCCAAGCAGCTCCTACCTCCCAGCCTGCTGTGCCACCCTGCCAGCAGATTTGGGAAGGCGACACCGCACTGGTTTATCCTGGTTTCCTTCCCAACCCTGACAGCTGGTTATAACTGGTTTGAGCGATGGCTGGAGTTCAGCACAATTCAAATGTCTCAGACAGTCTATGTAAACATCGTTCCTTACTTAGAGGTCCTGTTGGAAGCTGTTTCTGTTGGACACTTAGTGAATTACAGGCTTTAGAAACTACCCAGCAATGCCTTGAACCAGACGCAAAACTTCCACTAATGCAACCTTTAGAGTCTTAAGTAGGTACTTGGCTGCCAGTTGCTTTCAGGCAAGCTGTAAAGGGACTTTCTGAAAAAAAAAAAAAAAAAAAAAAAATCTGACTTTGAACCAGCATCACAGTTTTGTTTCATCTCGATTTGGAGTAGCTAAATGGGAATTTGCAAAAGAAATGAATGAGGAGACCAGCTTCTTTCATTTAATAGGCTTGTCTAAGTAGAACCAAGCAACAAAGGAATTCTGTGTAAGGTTTGCAATTTCTGTTGCTCTTGTCTAACCAGATTTAAATCGTCAAAAACAAAACAAACAAACAAAGCCCCCAAACCAACACGAGTGAGTGCAAGCGATTCAGACTGTATGCATTACAAGTGATACAGAATATGCATTTATGATTCAAAATTTTAAACAGCTGAGAAATAAATATGCAAAGTAGATTGTTCTGTTTGCAGATGGTAATCCTGCCGCACTGATTTTGCTCAGCTGTCTGATTTTTCAGTGTCTGCATCCCTAGTTCCTGGGATTCCTGATTAAGAAATAAAATATGAGTCACGGTGCATGGTTACCTTCTGCACATCAGAAAGGCTAACTCAGTGACTGAAAACAAATTATTAGAGGCTGATCTTGCCCTGCTGAATTTGATTCAACGTCAGGGGATTGGGGAAAAAAATCCCTTCTCTGCTCTGCCCTTCATTTTTACAGCTGTAGGATAAATGTTCCTGCCAGTTCTTGGAGATGGGCTTGTAGGAGATCGTGTGCCCGGCCCTCTCTGCCGGGGGTCTCCGGGTGGGGACGGCCAGCGGGCAGCCTGTGCTCGGCAAGGTGAGGCACATCCCTCTCCCTGCCTCTCCCGAGGATGACTCAGTCGGTTATTAAAGATTTCCAGCTTCCAGCTAAAAACGGCATCAGCAGCCGTGCCCCAGAGGGAAGAGGTGGAGATGCGAGAAATGGGTTCTGCTCCTGTCTCCGAGTGCTGACACACACACACTCATTCACACACACTCACACACACACACACTCACACACACACACACACACACTCACTCTCACACACACTCACACACTAGCAGAGCTGATGTGGAGCTCATCTGGGAAAAGTTTATTTTGCAATAAGAGGGTTTAGTACTCTGCTAAAGGCTTTTGCAAAGGCTGGATCCAATTTTCAGAGCCTGTTGCCAATATTTGTGAGTCATTTCCTTGGAATCCTACCTTTGGTGTTTATTTCCCTTAGAAGGAAACTTGTAAAAGAATAACAATAGCTCTCATTCTTCGTGGAAAGTAGCACACAGCAAAGTGGGAGACAACTCGCTCTTTGTTCCAAAACACTTTCGTGTTTGTTTTGTTTACTTTCTTCAGCACACAGAAAGTGAAGAATGCAACATAATTAGCTCCATAAACCATCTCATTTACGGTGCCAGTGACATGCATGTGCTGCGCACCGGAGTGAAAGTTAAGTGGGGAAGCGGTTTTAATTGGTACCTCTCTTCCAGAACAAGTGATGAGAACTGCCTGGTGATTTGGGAAATCTCCTTATGTAACAGCAGGGCTTTGCTTTTTCTCAGCCCCGCCTGACTACCGGGACTCCTTTTTCTCTCTGACTTCAGTCCCAATAATAACACTGGGAGCACCTATTCCGTGTTAGAACCCCTCACAAAGGTTAACTAACCAGAAATGCTCTCGGTTACAGTTTGCAGCAAGAGGAGCACCTCTCGCCCTCAGGATACTGAAGCGTTTTGAAAACTAAACCCCCGCTGAGCTAAGTGGATCCTGGGCTGTTTTTTATGTCGAGCGAGGCCACGCAGCCACCAGCGGGGTGGAGGCAGAGAGCATATGAGACATATTGGCTAAGAACACTGGAAAAAATATTTATGCTTGCTGAAATGAATACCATGGGGCTTTATTGTTCTCCCAGGCCAGGCAGGCAAAGCAGCCTTAGGGAGATGGCTGCAGTAAATGTGATGGCACCTCTTCTCATATCTGCCAGAGCCCTGTGGCAAAATAAATTGCAATTTTGCTTTTATTTTCATATATTTGCATAAATTCTGGGGAAAACTTTAACTGTTAGAACCAGCATTTAAGATTCATCGCATATTTGCTGCCAAGAGTTCTGATAGGTGACATATACCTACAGAGAAATATGAGAGGAAACATCTTTTCTGTCAGAACAGAAACTTTCTCTTGTTCTGCCTCATAGAAAACAAAAGCAGGAGAAAGCACAAGTGTTAAGAATCCAAAAGGATATTTTCTTTTAAATCATCTTTTTTTTTCACTGAAACCCAGGGGACTCTGACATAGCTGTCCAGAGCAACTCCATAAAGTCTTTCTGGGAACAATTCAACTGAAAAGTATGTGAAGAAAAAAAGAATTAGCAGTGGGAATTCAAAAATTAGAGAAATATTTGATTTGAATGCTGTCTGGAGAAAGAGAAACTTAAGCATCTGGAGTCATTTAATCTAAATTAAGGTAGAAGTTAAATGAAGATACCTATGAAAAACTTCTATGAAGGGGCTGTATCTTGTCACCAAAGTCAAGTTCTGGTTTTCAGTTAATTCGTTTTCCACCAGACAGTAAGTCCAGCTGTAGAAAAAGAAGAACAGGAAAAAAAAAACCAAAAAAAACCAGTGGATTCCTTGAAATTCCCTGAAGTAAGGGCCAAGAAATACAGGGAAAAACACTAGACTTGGCAGGTCTATAGTTTATCTATACCTCCGAAGGCTGAAAAGCTGAATTGACCCTGTTGGCACACAGACCTGTTGTTCTACCAATCTAGTTATTTCAGCCAGCCTTAACCCTTTCATTTCACCCTTGGATCCTGCTTCTGTTAGATGGTGTTTCACACATTTCTGGTAGAGGTACAGCTGAAGAAACAGAAAACCACCATTGCCTCGGGCCCAGACCATCTCACTGCACCTGTCCACATTCCCCTCTTCCCCCTGCTGCCTCTCTGATGGCTCTCCCTCACCACAGACCAGGGACTGCTCTGCACTGGCATGATGCAGTTCTCCTCAGCTATCTTATATCAGTAAGAGAAGGAGGAAGTGTCCCTGTCTGCTCCCAACCATGGGCTGTCTCTTGGAAGTCCAGTTTTCAATTTAAATCCATCATGGCCAATTCTAAAGGCTTTCCTACTTCTTGCAGCCTCACTGCCCAGCTTGCCTCCCAAGCCCTGAGTGCAGAGATTGTCTTTGATCCTTTGCTTTCATTTCCTGTGCCTGGCTGCCCAGGCAGCTACAATTAGGTGTCCCCTGCATTTCCACTCCTTCATTCATAACATTACTACAACTCCATACACATCTATCAAAACAATAAACATTTTAATCAGGGCCCTCATTATCTCCCTTCTCTGTTTGTGACTTCCTCCTCCTTGAACCTGTGACATATCAGCCAGTTTGATCTATTTAAACACAAGCTCCCAACATCCTCTTTCCTGTCCGCTGCTGTGGTCAGAGCCAAGCCACCTCCTGCCTGTCCTCTCTATTTGCCTCCATCTAGTCTTTTATTTTCCCATGTGAGGTTGTCACAGCTCTGCCATAGCTGTCATCACTCCACCATTGTCTCCACAGCATGGCTCTGCTCTCTTTGCTGGTGATGCTGGCGTCCTCATGCCTTTATTTGCTGCTCCCGGGGGAGCCTTTGTGCCCTTTTCCATGACGCTCTTGTCCACAGGATGCCCTGCCTCCTTCAGCTAAGTTGGCGACACCAAACTTTGTTGCATCAACCATAAGGAGCAGATAGTTTTCAATGAGGTTAGCTTGGACTACTTTACAGGTGATACAGTCGGGGTTTTTTTAAGGGAGGTACATTAGTCTGGGTATGCGTTTGTGCCTTTCCCCTTCCTCTCCCCAGCTGTTTTGATTCCCATGACAGTGGCTCTGCACTGCCTGTGTGCAGTGGGATTTCTGATTGCTTCTGCGTTGTACATTTTCTGAAACGCCAGAAACGTAACAGCTACCAAAACGATGGCAATTTTGATTTCTAAGCACTGCAATCCAGATGTTAACAGTGGTATAGCACAGCTAAGAAATGCTGTTCTCTCCTCAAGCCATGCTGTTATGCAATGGAAACGCTCTGCACTATGTGATAAAGACTGAACCTGCTGCAGGACTTGGGTACAAACCCAGGGCTAAACAAGGAATAGCCATCTTAAGTCTATTCCCCTGTTTTTATTGGTCTCAGTGAGACTTGCAGCTTTATAGTCATGGGCATTTTATAGCTAAGTTTGGGTTTTTAGAGGCATTCTGGAACTGTATAAAAAGCCCCTTTCTCTGACATCGCATCAAGCTTTTTGTAATGTGAATGGCATCATTACAGTTCCCTCATTAACATCATAATGGCTCTGGAGGAATAGGGAGTGAAAACCCCAGCAAATGGAGTAGCGTGGCAATGTATAGTAGTCTTACTGTGTGAAACTGAACACGGAAAAAGTTTGACATTTTAACCTTCAGGCTGCTGTAGATGCCTCGGGGTGTCCTCACACTGAATGCATTTGGCTGACAAAATGGAAAAATTGTGGTAGCCTAAGGATGGAGGGCTGGGTTCAATAAAAACCTCAGCCTGGCTTCCATGCCACTGAAGCCCACACAAGGTTCCCAAATGGATTTTTCAAAATTGAATCCAGCCCTAAGTGTCAACCTTTTGCTGTAATTTTGTATAGTAAATGTATTGTATGCTCAAATGTACATTTTTCATCCTTTATTTCCAGAGGCACTAATGGGAATGTAACAATGTGTGTGCTGTTCTGCAAGTCTCATTGAAACCAACGGGATTTTGGATGAAATCCCTCCATTGCATAAGATAATGTAACATAAATGGGTTGGGCTTACGGCTGGAGGACGATGAGATCTGGTTCTATTTCTGGAGCTGACACTGATTTGCTGTGTGACTTCTGGCAAGATACTCAGGAATGGATTTTGCCACCCTTCATGGGGAAGAGCGGCAGGCTGGCACTTCGGGGCTGTGCCAGAGGTCCTGTTTGCAGAGCTGGGTCCGGCAGCGCTTCCTCGGTAAACTCTGGCTTACAGGTCTGCTGTGTCCCACCCTACCTTCCAGGAGGCCGACCTTTGCCACGTGCTGGCTGCTTGCAGCTCTCTTCCCACTCATTTGCAGCAGCTGGAAATCAGTGCTTCTGAACATCCAAGGGGAACAAATAGCGCACCCAGAGTCACGAGCCCTTCTAAAAGCCTGGTTCTCGGCTTCTGTATGCTGAAGCAATTCCTCTGCCACAAAACAGGACTTACTTTGTAGCTGAGAGCCACCTCTAAATCTTTGTAATGCATGCTGAGACATATAAGCTTTGTTTGGGGCTTTGGTTTTCTGGTGATTGGGGTTTTTTCTCCCAGGGAAGCTATACTATTTATGCCTTGTTTTTATACAGTTTGGAAACTTGGAGAATGTGCACGGGCAGTAGCTGTTTATGGAAGAGAACTGGCCTGTCTCTATTAATTTTGCATGTTGTAAATAGCAGAAGCAGTTCATTTATGTTCGTGGCTGTCCAGAGAACTCAGTTTTTCAAGATAAATTAGCAGCCCTGTGCAGAAGGCATCCCAGTGCTTCCTTCCTTCCTTCCTGCATGTTTCTGCTTGAGCTTAGAAAGACCTATTTGTGATGAAATATGGTAAGAAAAAGATGCAGACTTGAAATCTCTGATTCTCATAAAAAAATAAATTCACAAAGAGATGCTGAATTCATTATAGCCAAGGAATCCCGACTTCCAGAAGCAGCAGAGTTTCTTCCAACCTTTATTCTCTCAGGACAAACACTGAGTGTTGACATCTTGCCAATGTGAGAAGATTGATGTGCCCCTGTGAATGATTCCTCCATCTGGATTAATGAGAAGAGTCCATTGCTGCTTTCTAATGATGGAGTAATCTTTTCAGATATAAAATATATGACTTTTTAGCTGGTTCTTGGGTCACTTCTTGGCCCTGCTGTTAGGTCAGCAGACTGACTTGTTTTGACCACTCATTCCATGTGCCGCTACACAGCTAGTAAGAAAAGGTGTGGGGAATAAATAATATATATTGTCCATGTCAGGGAAAACTTTCAACGGACCACTCCAGTGCCTTGCCATTCCCTGTGCTGTTTCTTGGTCCAAGGAAAGCAAGATGGCAAGAAAAATGACTGAGGGCTATATGCAGTGCGTTAGCAGTGAGTTGGCTCTGAGGAAGGGGTTTAGGCACCTGTCAGTCCGACTGCAGTGGGGCTGGTGGCCTTTCCTGAGGCAAACTGCTTGGGGACCTCAGCTGCCTGTGCCTCCAGCTCCCGTTTTTGCCCCTGTGAGGAGGCAAGGCGGATCCATGCACGCAGGCATCCAAGACACAAACAGCACGCGCTGGAAGCCGTTTCTTAATAAAGTAGCAGCCTTGTGCTAGGATTTAAGAAAACAACCGGCAGATGTGAACGATTTATTTTTCCTCCCTCTTCTGCTGCGGTTTATTTTTTCCTCTTGTTCGAGAGCGCTCAGCTGCTAACACAAACAATTGCTGAAATTCCACCTGCCCACCTGCAGCCCCTCCTTCCCGCCGCCTGCTCGGGCCGTCGTCTTCCTCCGGGAGGGCTGCGCCGAGGGGAAACTACATCCCGCTTTCTTAGAGAGAGGAGGAGGAAGGAGAGGGAGGGGCCGGGCCGTGTCTGGGCGCATTGTTCCGCGCTCCTCTGCCAAGAAGTAGGTGACTATGAACTCATCCCTCGCCCCTCGCAGAAAGTTTGCCGCCTTCCCCCCCTGCTCCCCTCCCCTCCCGCCCGCTGGCGCGGCAGGAGGCAGCTCGCAGCCCGGCGCTGGCCCCGGAGTCCCCGCTCCTGCTTAATATTCCGCCCGCTCCGCCGATGTTGTGCTTGGCTCCGGTGGGACCGCAACTCACGGCGTGAAACCGGAGCCAATTTTCTGTCTTAGTCTCGCAGTGTTTTGACTGGAGGCAGATCCAGTTCAGTCCGATCGGGGCTAGTGGAAACAACTACCTAAGTCTTCGCTGTCTGTGTCGTTTGGGAGGGAAGAAAGAAGAAAGGAACGAGATCCCGGACTGCTGGGCGCGCTCTCTCTCTCACACACACACGCACCGCAGACACACGCACCCAGACAGGCAGACTCGCACCCCGCCGGTGCCGAGCGCGCCGTGCCACCGCCGCCGGGAGGAAATGGGAAGGCAGTGAGCGGATCCGTGCCGGTGTGTGAGCGCCGCCGGGGCCGGGAAGGGGCTGCGGGGGCAACGGGAGCGCGGCCGGGGGGCGGCGGGAGCGGGGCCGAGGGCGGCCTGGGGGGAGCGCGCACCAACTCCCGGTGCCGGGGACCCCGCGCCCTTTGTGGGAGAGGGCTCCGCTCCTTCTCCTGCCATAGGAAGGAGTGTGGGGGGGCACCCCAAACGCGTGTCTGTGTGAGATCGGTATGCGTATGTTTCCAATATACGTGTGCGCAGAGGTCTGGCTGCTGGGGGCCGCGGGGGGCGGAAGGCGGCGGGGCGGGGGGCAGGTGAGGGCGGCGGGCGCTCACCGCGCTGCTTCGCTTCCAGGTGCCGGCGCCCGCGATGACCCTGGTGCTGCCCATGCAGCGGCTGGGCCGCCCCATCGCCGCCGAGGGAGCCGCCGACCTCGCCGCCTACCGCGCCCTCTGGGAGCCGCCCTGCTGCGGCCGCCCCGGCCCCGCCGCCCCGCCGGCCCCGGCCCCCAGCCCGCCGGCCCCCGGGCCCCCCGCCGCAGGTAGGCACCGCTCCGCTCCGCTCCGCTCCGCCGCGGGGGCACGGGCGGCCTCCGGGGGCAGCGGCTGCCCCGAGGCCAGGCGGGCGGAGGGCGGGCGTCTCCCGCGGGCAGCGGGGCCGCAGGTGCGCGGGGCCCGCGGCGCTCGGCGGCGGCGCTCGGGGCGAAGCTGCCCGGCAGCCCAGCGCCCTGCGGCCGGCCCGGCTCACTCCGGCCCCCGGGCGTGCGCTAGGCAGGAGAGGGTTTATTTCTGATCGCCGCCAATAGATGAGAAAATATGCGGCGGCGTCCTCCTGTAGCGCGAAGGGAAATGAAAAGTATTTTGTTTGGAGAACCTCCGGCAAACCGCATGTCATTTGTCATATCTGATTTATTACCCACAGGATCACATTACAGGGGAATTTCAAATCCTGTAACAACATCCAAGATCACATACTTTAAAAGGAAATATGTGGAAGAAGAGGATTTTCATCCGCCACTCAGCAACTGTGCACACAAAGTATGTTTTCTAATAGTCATTATTTTTACTCTGAGTTTCAGATGCTTAGTAACACTCGATTGACCCATTTCCAGAAGGCTGAAATACTCTGCTGAAATTAGGAGAATGATCCAGCTGTTTGCTCAAAAACAAACAGTTGTCACTTCTTCACATTTATTGTTGTGTTGTCATCAATTGCAAAAGCAGCAAAGGCATTTCTGCATTTATAACAACTGCAAATGGAAATGCTGAGAATAACTTTTTTTCCAGATTATTTTGTTCTTAGCTGGTTCATGTTATGCTTACAGAAACAGCTCCGTAACAACATTTGAACAACAGAAAGGAAGAACATAAGCAAAAGATGTGCCACCTATATAAAATTTTTTTGCCGGGGGGTGGTGGGGGGGGAAATAGTAAGAGGTTCCATGTACCCCACACTGGTTACAGATCCTCTAAAATACCAGAATGACTTGGAAAGCGAGTACAAGTTCCTTCAGTATTTAATTGCGTTTATTAAGAAGCTAATAACTCCCAAAGAACAGATTAGTAAATGAAAGAATATTTTTTTAATGAAAGTTGTCAGGGGAGAGATTAGAGCAAACATTTCTCGGGCCAGTGAATACATAAATTGAAATCTGACCTTTTTTGCAAGATTTTATCCTCCTCTTCATTATAGGCTAAGTTCTGTATGGAACTGAATGCCTGGGGTGAAGTGCATAAGGATAGCTCATGCCTTGAGACATCGTCCTCACCTTGTTGAATCCTACCTGACCCATGGAGGTCCAGGGCTACCCATGCTCTCTCAGCAATGGGGAGGGATTTCTGTTTCCAAGGACCTTAGAGTAGCTGAAGGAATTTTCAGCTACAAATGGAGTTGTCTGGAAATAAGTACCTGGACCAGGAAGGGGAAAAATTGTCCTGCAGTTAATTTCAGATGTTCAGTCTGCTGCCAGAGCAGTGAATAAACAGCATCAAGGGTGTTGAAAAATGTGCTCTGGTTAGTGAGTGTCTCACACATGTCACATCACTCTCCCAGTTTTCAGCCAGTTTATTTTTTTTTTACTAGATTGTTGGATTTTTGTATTGGTGATTAATTTCCTTACAAAGAGAGGAAGGAGGAAGAGTTATTTAGTCTTTTCTAACAGCAATAAAAAGCAGTTGTAGACATATTGGTAAGCTAGACCCAGCCACTGTTCTGTGCTGTTGATTGTAGGGGTGTAACATGTCAGAAACCCTGGGTCACCAGTTTCTTCTGCTGAGCCCAAATACATTTTCTACTTTGCAGCACTGAGCTCTGGCAGAGGGAGGATGCCCACCAGGTTTCCTTGAATTTCTTACATGTTTATACCTCTGCTACTCAGTAAAGAGTTATGTTCTGAGATTACTTGTCCCATAGAGGGAATGATGGTAGCACCTGGAGCCTCTCTCCAGAGAGCTGCTGGCAAACATATAGAAGAAAGCCTTTGACAACTTGTTCCTACTGGTGTCCCTCCGGTACATATCTCCAGGAGAATCCCAGTTCAAGGCTTACTGGTTTGCTCCAGGCTTTTATGGCTTCACTAACTGTTGCTGCAGCAGGTATAAAGGGCGCAAATGAACCTATAGGCTTAATATAATTTCAAATGAGTCATTTATTACAGAAAATTACTCTCTCTAACAAAGAGCTTCAGCTGTGAACTCCTATGAAATTATGGCCAATTTTTGTTTTTATGAGGCACTGTGCTGCTTCTAAGCCTTGCAGATATGACCAGGCTGTGGAAAGAGCTAGAGGGCTGAGGAGAGCTGAATGGATGTGAAAAGCAGCTGTGCTTTAAGCTCTTTCTGTCCTCATAGCTACGACTTCCACTCTGCAAAAATGCTGTAACCATGTGGGAAAGGGAAGAATGATCAAGACACAGATGGGGGGATTTAGAGCAGTCTCTCTTTGTGCTGTGCTGCTCTCCTCCTACGTAAAGCAAATTCTTACTAAAAGTGAAAATTAGTTAATAGTGCTTACAGTAGTAGCATGCATTGCCCCCTCTCCTATTTTGATTCCCAGGGTAGTGATTACAGTGCAGAATCCTCCCCTGGGCCTCCCAGGGGCAGTAACCTGCTCATGCTGCCAGTCCTGAGAAAGGGAGTCCTGGAAGGACCATGGAAGGGAGAACAAATCTGTGGGCGTAGAGCCAGGATTTCTGCAAATCCCTATCCTCTCTTCGTTTCCTGACCTTATCCCTGCCTATCTGTGTTCCCACCGGTCCTGTAGAGCACAGGGCGTAGTACGCAGGCCAACAGCTGCTCTCCAGATGCTGAGATGCTTTGAGATGGGTTCCTCCCTGCCTCCCTCCCTGCGTGCATTTCTGTGCACAAGAGCAGTGTAAGAGCCTGGCACACGGAGACCTCCTCGCTGGAGGGCCTCTTCCACTGGCAGCAGATGAAATGCTCCAACACTTGCTGTGTGAGGCGATGGCTGCTGGCTGCCTCTTGCAAACCTTGGCGCTGCAGGAGGGACCCTTGCTTGGCTTCAGAGCTTTGCAGAAGCCCCACAGGGGATGATGGAATTGGGTCCACTTGCAACAAAAGGCCCCCCCAGCGATCACTGGAGCAAAACTGCACAACAATTTTATGTTCTAATCCCAAATGTAATTAAAGAGCCAGATGTGTGCATCTGGTTTTCACTCTCCCATCTTGGATTTACGCCCTGCAATTGCCTCTGTGGTGTAATGCTCAGCTACTTACCTCCTAAGCTCAGCTGCTTACCTCCTAAATATGGGGGAATGGTGTGGCCAAGAAAAAGCAGGTCCCCAACTACATGGATGTGCAAAATGAAAAAAAGTCAGTTTTAGATGCCTCCAAAAATAACAGAAAAGTAGTGACACAGAGGGAATACTTTCCTTTATTTCTTTTCTCCTTCTCTGGAACAAAACTGGTTGCCTTCAGTTCCGTATCTTGTGTTCCATATCTTGTGTTTTTTGCATTTTCAGACAATCTCCGTGTTTGAGGAGCGGGCCCATATCCTTTACATGTCTTTGGAAAAGCTGAAATTCATTGATGATCCTGAAGTCTACCTGCGGAGATCCGTCCTCATCAACAATCTCATGAAGAGAATCCACGGAGAGATCATCATGCAGAACAACTGGTGCTTCTCCACCTGCTCCTTCAGTGGCACCTCCCCACAAGAGTGGTTTGTGTCTCAGGACTGTCCATACAGAAAACGCCTTCGGATGGCAAAGGAGGAGTACGAGAAGCTCCACATGTGCTGCTTCTATCAAGAATGTGGCAGTCACTATTTAAACCTACCCTACTCTGTTAATGCTAGCACAGAAAGTAATTCCTCTTTTTCCTCCTCTTCCTCCTCCTCCCCTCCCACTTCTTTGCCAAGCTGTTCCCAGCAGGTGGATTACGAAGTTGGCAGTGCACCTTCTTACAGAAGCGATGACCAGATACCTGCTAATGAAATATTCATCACTAATGGCAGGTCTAACAGTAATCAGGAAAAGGCAAAATTTAATGAGGAAAAAGGAGGTAACGAACCTGAGAGAGAGAGCATCGCCTTAAACTGTGAACCTGTAAGAGGCTCCCATGCTCTTGAATGTAAAGGCAAATTTTATGACTATTTTGAGACTGGATGTAATGACAAGAGCAACGTAAGTGAATCTTGGAAAAAATCCTTAAGGAAAAAGGAATCTTTACCAAGTAATAAAATCTGCTGCAACAAAGGAAGTAAAATATGAGGCATCTTTCTTGCTCTATTGAAGCATGCACAGCATGTTCCTTCTCTATCAAAATTTTTATTTTGAACGGATTTTTTATAGTTTTCTACGAATGGTACAATCATGCCACAAACATGACGTGTAGAGTGGAGAGCAGATTGCGTAAAGTGTCTCTGCCATCCGCACCAGGGGCTATTTATAAATGAGGAGACTTCAGAGAGAACACAGTTGCATTGCTGCTGAGCACTGTAGCCTGTGCAGCTATGGTGGAGCTTTCGTTGCTGAAAATGCCAATCAGCCAGATGGGGAAAACATATCGTTTTACATATCCCCGCCCCCAAGAAGTCTGCCATTAATTAAGAAGAACCTCCATTATGTTTACCAAGGAATTAGAAGTCTGGTAAACAAATTGATGCTACCAGCAAGGATGATATGCTCCTTGTAACTCAGTATTCGTTCTGACAAAGGACTGTCTTCATGGATTGGGAATAAACCATCCTTACGTTTTGTAGTGATACTCTTGAATTCCTGTATTCAGCATCTTGTTCAACTGACAAAATAGGACATAGCATAAAGAAATAACCTGTTTATGGAATCTTAATCAGAATCAAACATGCAGCTCAAGTACTTGCATGTTTTCACCTCGGCTGTAATAACTAATGAGGTTTGTTGTTACACAGGGCAGGTTTTTTTTTGGTGCCTTACTTTTTGTCTTAATTTTTGCCAGTGTGAAAATTAAGTATGAATCTGATACAGCAGGGATTTAACCTAAACTGAGATTAAAAAAGAAACCCACGGGGTGGATCAATATTGTTAGAAACCTTTAACCTTTGAAGTACTGAGTTCAACTTCCTATTCAAACATCTCTGTTCTTCCTTTTTGATGCTCAATTGCTTTTTGATTTGCCATCCTTAGGAAGGGATTTAAGAAACAATAGAGAGATGTCTCTTGTAAACAAGCATTCGATGCTTGAGTGTTTCTATGGCAACTGTCTGTTGCTGGGGCTCTTTTTTTTTCTTCTTCGTATAATGAAGTTCATGACCTAGTGGCATGTTTTATACTTTATTCTGTTTCACATAATTTCTCTCTTTTAGATTGCAAAAGCATGCGGGAGTTTTCTATGACTTTTGCCGTTGATTTAAAAAAAAAAAAGACAAGAAGGCAAAAAGCACAATGTTAATTAATAATGTGGTGATAAACACAGTTTTATCTGAATGAATGTAAGGGGTTTAATGTTAAAAAAGAACATTTTGGAGATTTCAGTGGCTGAGGACAACATTTAGTCATCCCTTGGTAGATTGATTGCAAAAGTGTGCAGTGTAAAATGCCCAGAAGACATTAGTTGGGGTTGGACCAAGAGGGAGTCTTAGATCCACCAAATTAATTAGTTCCCACAGTCCCCATAACAACTGGCAGGATGTGCTCAGCGCTGTAGCCACATCCAGGCCACAGCTGACTCATAAGGAGCTGCCTGTTCCCACAGCATCTTGCACTCAAGTGACATCTCCACTTGCTTCTTGCCCAAAGGGTGAAAATCACCTCTGTGCTGGGGGAGCAGCCAGCTCGGTGCAGGGCATAAGTGTCCCCAAGGGGACACAGCCCCAGGCTTGGCACTGGAGTCAGACAGGTCTCTGGGCCTGAGACCTCCTGCTTTGGGTTTCATGGGTTCAGCTGGAGGAGTCCTGGGCCGTAGTTATTTTGGGTAGCAAAATACATTTGCAAACTGTATGGTCTTTCTCAGAAAGCCCAGTAGTCACAGAAAAAAGCTCCCCCCCAGCCAAGGTGACCACCAACACAACGGGATATAAATCAATGATAACCTTTATGAAGTCAGGTGACTTTAAACCGGTAAGTTTGTAAGGGTTATCATTGTGAAACATGACAAATAATGAAACTACAAGTCCCACCTGATTTCTCCAAGACAGAAGTTTTTTTATTAATAATAATAATAATAATAATATTAAATATAGATCTCATTCATACAGTGTATGAGTAGGATCATCATTTAGACATTTGTCCACAAGGACCAATTTTTTTAAAAACCTGATTTTTCTTGTGTTATATCCAGATAGCCTAGTAATGTCTGCTCTTTTCCAATATTTGATAAACGCTTGATGTTTTAAGCTTAAATATTAGATGCTTGTATACTAATGTGTTGTTGTAGTAAAGTGAAATTTCCTTGATATATATTTATTAAAATGACCAAAATTCATTTTAATTTTACCTCTCCAATGGCTACTGGGTCCTTTCCCCCATGTTCCTCTCCCTCACCAAAGAAAAGGACGTTTAATCAAACTGCTCCCTGCTTAAGAGACTACACAGCAGTTGGCTGTGCACTTCAGGCTGGGTCTGGGATTGAGCTCAGCCTTGCCAAGGTTTCAGGAGCACTTAGGACACTCTGAAAGTGCACTGAGAAGCAATAGATTCTCTGTAGACACGCACATACAGCCAAGGAAAACACCTGGCCAAATGCTGCCCAAACCACAAATCAGCTAACACTTTTGGGGGGGCTGAAAGCTTTTTGACCCTAAAGGGCTCCTTGGTCTTCCAACAAGCCTGCACACATAACCTATTGCAGAGGCTTCTCAGTTGAATTTGCACAAGCTGAAGTGATAGATCAGCAGATCTTTGTCTACTCTGGCCTCCCTAATGGTTTCTTTAGTTCCAGAGACATCTGGAAATTAACCCATTAGAACTCTGGACAGTCTTACTGTCATCAGGGTCTGTAAGGGAGGAAACGCCATAGAATGAAAGTTGGCCTACGGGTAAGTGAGTTTATGCCTTTCTCTGGACCTTGCCTCACAAAATGATAGCAAATACTGCAAGTAGATGTATTGGACTCAGGAGACCACTGAGTTATCCTGCTGGCCTCACAAGAGACAGAGATATTCTGCATTAGAGAATGAAGGGGGAAACACCCTTGTCCCATTCCCAGAAATGCAATAGACCTTGATAGGATTTCCAGGCTGGGCTAGACTGAATGGACTTCCTAGTTCAAATTCAATTTGATTTACGGTGTGTGAAGACTGTAAGCCTGATAGGCCTTTTCCCCGCTGCACACTCCAGTGCTAAGGACATTTTGCTAGTATCAAAACTTCAAAAAATAGTTCTTTTACAAGATTATATGAATGCCTTTCATCCATATGTTGCCCACATAACTGCTAAATGAATGCTCCTGAACTTGGTCCTGGCCTATCTGCCAGAAGGACTGGACAGAAGCCCTTCTCTCTAGGAAGATGGTTTTTCTTTGTTGTAAGACCCTTCACTCCTAAAGTGTAAGACCTTAAAGTACTGTGCCTTTCAGCACATGCCAAACAGCAACAGAAAAAGATGTTTCTGTTGTCACATCAATTTTGCTGTCACTAGGAACAGAAGTGTCATTTTATCTTCAGGATCCAGGTAATACATTTCCCTTGGAGAAATGCGGAGTTCATTTGAGTTTTAAAAATCATATTTCTCTTTCAAAGCACATGGCATAATATCATTTTGCTTCATTTATACTCACTACTTTTGGTAAAATTTTACTATTTTTACTGTGTTAGCTAATCTGTTGAAACAGCTTAACATGGGTACTTAAGCATCCTCAGCACTCAGACAGCCTCAGCTGGCAGTGATGTGCAGTGCCAGCAGAGCAGCTGGTTCTGCAGGGAAAACAGACACAGCCTGAGCCACAGAAATGAAGTGCTTCTTTCAGTCTCGAAGGTGTTATGCCCCTAAGCAAAGCTGTGGCAGAGACTTCTTTCACATTTCATCTTCCTGCATGCCCTCCATCCTCCATTTACACCCCTCATCTACCATCTGTCCTTTTGCATCCGACCATCATGATGACCATGACATGCTGCCAGGGTGCATGGTGTGTGCCACCACCCTTCAGATTTGTGCAGGGGAAGCAGGGAGCTGGTTCAGAGCCACAGCATGAGCTAAAGCGGTATTTAAACGAAGTAACCTGGTGGCTGCTCTATGGAGCCTTGTGCCACTTGTGACCCCTCACACCTAAATGACTTTCCCAGCTGCCTGTAGCTCAGATCACCACTCCAGAGTGATCTGGTGATTAGAGAGTTATGGCTGAAGCAAAGAGGTGAAGGTGATTTCTAGCCTGCATTTGACTTGTGTCCTTTCATTGCCTTCTTGAGCTAAAGGCATAGCGAGAGGTGTGGGAAGTGCAAATGGCTGCTTACTCATGCCAGGGACCTTGACAAAAGAAGTTTCTTAAGTCTTATCACAAAAAAACCCCACAACCAAACCAGTCAGTCACATCAGGGAAAGGTTTAAACTGCTGTTAGGTAAAGGATTTCATCTGGTGTTGTATTCAGTGAATGTAACTCTCAGGTGGAGGCCTCCCAAAGGGACCTGACCTTTTACATTGTCCATCCCTTGCTTTGCGATCTCTAAGACAGGGGCTGCCCTTGCTTTCTGGAGGTCACCATTTGGGCTCCTCAGTACTGGTATGAGCTTTTCCACACCTGCACAAAGAACCCCAGAGGCTTTTCCTGGCAAGGTGTGCAGAGCTTGCTAAAATATCATAGCCAGGGAAGTGTTTCAAAGGATCCTGCTGGAAATGTTAGGAGATGCGAATCTTCCACAAGGCATCCCATGTAACAGCCAAGCCGCTCAGTCACGACTACTTGGAATACACAGTAATTTCCTGTGTTTTTTCAATCTCACTTAAACTTCTCTGACAGATGGGGAAAGATGACTAAACCAAGGGAGTTTACAAAAGTTCGTCTTGTGGTGTTTGCAAACTGTCTCTGTGAGGTCCATTTTCTCTAATGTAAACACAGCCGTGGCTGGGTGCCGAGTGCCTTTGCAGCAGCTAAGCCTACTCAGCTTAAGGCTGCTAAAACGAGCCAGCCGGTCCACTCCGGGGGCTGAACATGAACCAGCCCTGGGGCTGAGGGGTGCTGGGGGAGACCTTCACTCTCTGGGCTTCAAACAGCATGAAACAAAGCAGCTGTGGCTCTAAGACCAGACCAAATTTACTATGCCGGGTCAGAGGCTTTCCAAGGGGCCTTGGATCAGGTGTGGAAGGTTAGATAAAACTGCAGGGCAATAATCATGTGAAAGCAACTGCCTTTGGAGCTGCAGTTGGCCTATTGTTGCTCTCCCTAGTCTTTAAATCACTGCCAGGAAGTGAATGCACCTTGGGGAAAGTGAAGTTTCAGTTCCTTGGCTTTGTAAAAGTGCAGAGTACGCAAAGCTTTTTCACCAGCTCCAGCTGAAAGGCCAGGTAGGCAAATATTTTAACTTCTCTTATTGCTCAAGTTTCCTTTGCTGAGGAATGCAGGGAGTGTGAGGAGGAGCCACACATGGGTGGTCTGTGTACACTCAGAAGTATGCATGAGCAGAGAACCCCAAACACCAACAAAACCCCCAAAGCAAAAAGATATTGAATTTGAAAAGAAATTCTTCTCAATTAATCCAGCATCATTCTCCACTTTACTGTGGAGAGCATTTGTTCTGCCATAATGGGATTGCAGCAGGATAATAATTGGTCTGTCTGCTCAAGGTCATTCCATTTATAGCTACCTCCTGCAGTGGTGCTTTCCTTGTGGAATATCCCACTAGGCTCATCCTTCTGTGGTCTATGTCTGTCTCCTGAAACAACTAGAGGCTCAGGTCTTGCAGAGGAGGATGATGGACTGTCTGTAGCTTGTGGTCTTCTCTCCTCCATGATACTGGCCTGTAGCTGCCACAGTTGCCCTCAGCAAGCTCAGATGGACCCCACAACATCCTTCTACCATCCTCTCACTGCTTTATATTTCTAATGGTGTTAATGGTCTCTAGCAGTTTGCTGGCTGGAATTTCAGAGATTTTTGCAGTTGGGTGATAGGTAATGAGACCTTTAGCTGGCATGAGATGATGCTGTGCTATTGATTTTTGGAGAAATTATGCCTGGTCCTATAGGGTGACCACCCACACCTTTGATTATTGTTGGATTTGTCTTCTTTCCTCATTTTCTTACTCAGAATAGGTTTTGAAAGACAGTCCCTCTCTTCCACCCCACATTTTGTGGGACCGACTAGTCTGTATTTACCTCTGTCAGGAAAAACTTCTGCCAATGGGAGTTGAAGTTGTGCAGCAGATTGTTTTCAAACCCTGTTTTATTCTCAAACTCCAAAATGGTTTGTGTCTGTTGGTGTATGTGTAAACTCTGTGCTTTATTCCTTCATAAATGCTAAAAGCCCTTGTAATTATTTTTTCCCACTCCATCCATTGCTTTTTCAGGGCAAAATCCTCTGCACTTTGGGCTATGAGTGGGTCCCACTAAGCAGACTCATCATCCTCATAGTGATATGACTGCCATGGGGCCATTTATTTCATTGAGTACGGTAGTGTGGGTTTGGCTCAAAATGAAGTTGCCCTTTATCTTTCTTGCAAACCATCAGACAGTGAATATAAATCTAAGTGTAGCTCCTTTCTAAGTATAATGTACTTTCAGCATTGTTTTCTTCAAACTTATCTTCTGTGTCTCAACAAGAATGGCTAAAGTCACCTGTATTTCCCAGTTTCTGTTAATATTGTAATTAGCATTATCCTGAAAATAAAATTCGACTAATTGTTAAATCTTGAGCAGCCTACATTTTACCTGTGGAGGCTGAATATGTATTATTCCTTCTTTGACCCCTTCCTCTGTGTAACAGATTGGTTTCTGGTTTACCAGCAGACTAACTGGCATGATGACAAATCTCATTTTGTCTTTGCTGTAAGAAGTAAGGCACACAGTGTTAATGCAATCCTATATCTCCATTGAAAGATTGCTCCAATACTGAAACTTTAAAATAACCTGTATAGGCATCACAGGCATGAAGAATATCTTAAAATACAAGTAGGGCATAAGCTACTGTCAGATCAGTTTCCTCACTCTGCATGCAGGCTGAGACAAGGATTTTCATTGTATGAATTTATCCACCCATTGGAAGCGCCTGTTCCTAATACTGAGGCTTAGAGATGACAGTGTAATGTCAGCTTTTGAGGTATTTCACCGGTGACCATTATAAATAAGGCATTCAGCTAACAAGCTTGCCCTCCATTCCCAGTGATCCTCTGAGCCTCTCAAGCTGCTGGTGGACCCCCATAGTACCCTTCCAGCTGCCTAAGCTCCTTTTTCCCCTTTGAATATTTCCATATGCTATCAGCAAGATATATTCTAGGCCCTAGAAACACAGACATGACAAACTGTCTTTTAACTGAATATCATCATAAATAATGGAAAGGCAACACGGCTGATAATTTTATTCTTTTAATTGTGAATATAGGAAACCTTTTTTTAAAAAAATACTATTATTTGGGAACTTAATTTTAGTATTTATAATACAACCCCAGAATTTTCTGGCTGTCATGAATCTGACATGTGTGCACTAAAAATCCCTCATGATCACGCAGTCCTACCCTGGTAGGTGCCAAAATAAGGACCTTGGCAGAGCCTCTGAGCTCTGGATGTTTTCCCACACTGCCTCATTTTTCCCCTCTGCACAGAAGTGCTGAGAAGATGCATGTGGAGGGGGATGGTACCTGAGAGAAAAATGTAAATCATAGCAACCTGACTGTCAAGAGGGTATCACTTTTTATTTCCTAGCTCCTGTTCCCAGCAACAGCGGAGCTGCAGTATTAAATTGTTTTGTTTCACCTCTCGGCTTGGTTTACTGGTGCCAGAATAGCTGCAGCCCCCCGAGCACGGAGGTAAGGGGACCTTGCAACTGAAAGCTTGCCTGGAGGTTTTGTTCCCCTTTGATAGGTCGGGCTGGCTCTCGTTGCGGGAGCAGCTGGGAAGAAAAAATTAGCATAACAAAGAGCTATATTATAGTATTGCATTGTGCATTTGGAGCCTTCACATACCTTCACACGTTCGGTTACGTGCTACATAAATCTGAATCCCGGGTAGAAATGGCAAAACACGAACTGAAAAGGAAGTCAACCTTTAAAGTGAAAATACTTTGAATACTCTTACTGCAAACGTAGAACCCCTCAGTGTTTTGGGCATAGCCATACTGCGAGTGCCAGTGGCTGTCCAAACAGTGTGGCTGTTTGGAATGCATGGCCAAGGAGAGCCGTTCTCCCCGGCTGCTGGGGGAGGAAGGTTCTGAGGGGGATGCAGGGCGAGCTCCTCCTGGCACCCAGGAGCTGACGGACTGAGGTGGGATGACCCAGGCAGCCCAGCAGCTGCTTTCTGCCCCTCCCAGCCCGGAGGTGGTGGGTTACCGAGGAGAAGGCCGGGGGTGCAAGTACTTCATGTATTGCTCTGTTTTCATTGTTGGCAAACAGCAGCGCTGTGCTGTGTGGGAGCGCTGGCGATCTGTACGGATTTAGTTGCACAAGAGGCTACAAACCTGCAGAAAGCTCCTTTACCAGTCCAGGTGCCTCCCTTGGGAGCTCCCAGGTGTTGTGCCCTCTCCTCCTGTCTTGCTCACAGCATATCTGTCCCAGGTGACTACTACTGCCCATGGCAGAGGCTGGATGGAGCCTACTATGGGCTGTGGCATTTGCAACACCCGTGGTTCCTTCCCTGGCTCATTGTGAAATAAACTTACACACACCATGCCTGCCCAGCTGCCCACTCACTGCAGCATATCTTTCTCTTTCCTTTTTTCCCCCCATTTTGACTGTTTTTTTTGCTGAGGAAAATTACCCATCCTGGGAGTTAGAAGAAATGCAGAGAATGGAGTAAAAGGAACAAAAATTTCCTAGGGAAGGTTTTTCAGAGCTGAGCCTCCCCTGGGTCCAATATCTGTCAGACGTGCTTGCAGCACGCAGCTGCATCATGCTGTCAGAAAGAGGAATTTAAAATCTAACCCACATATGCAATTCTTTCTCTCACTTCCTTGGATTGAGAATCCCTGGCAGGGCAGGAGAGTAAATCCCAGTTTAGGAGGGTGGCTCTGTCAGCCCTGTAGGCAGTCTGTATTTCAGCAGGGAGCTGAAAGCTGCATCCATAGTGGTAGTGGTTTCTGTAAAACTGGAATGTACTTTACCCAGATATATGTATTTAGAATGACTCATCAAACAAGGAGATGCAAATTGGGTAAAGACCCTGGAAGATCCTAGTGTTCTGTCCTGGTTGTGCATGAGATAGAGAGGCTGCTGTGCCTCTAATGAAGGTAACTTGAGGGAAGAGCCAGAGGCAGGCTTTAAGGAAGGATAAGACCAGAGCATTGCAATAGCACTTGATGGTTCTTAAATGGTTATAGTAGTCTAGGAAGCAAAAACTTTCAAACAGTTACTAAGGACACAGTGTTGTTCAGGCTTTATGCTTCTGATAGTGATAATAAAATTTATCAGAGAAACAAATTTGTCAAAACTAATGAGACTTTTTACATTTAAAACACACTGACATTGTGTTGTGCTTTCCTTCACAAGTAATGTTTAAAATAAGAGTTGTAGTTGAAAGAGATTAGTGAGAAAAAAATTACACAGATCTATTCTTTTGTTTACTTTGTGCACTTGACAGCCCTGAACACAGTCAGGTTCTCCTCTTTGCCTCTACAGTCTGTCAGTCAGTTTTCTGACATTTGTTTGAGCCTTTACATAGCAGCAGAGAAGACAAAACTGGTTCTTATAAGGAAAATATGTCCATAGAAACACAAAGGGTGCTGATGGATTCAGTGGTAGGGAGTGTCATTGGGTGATATTTTGCATTCATCCATTTCAGGGGAAAAACATTCAGCAGACTGTTGGGTTTGGGTTTTTGGGGCGGGGTTGTGGGTTTTTTGGTATTATTTTCCTGTTGTTGGTTTTTTGTGTGTTTGTTGTTTTTTTTAAAAACAGAGACTGGTTCTTTGCAGCTTGAGAGCATAAAACACCACATATAAGCACTGATGAAATTTTAAAAAGCAAGAATCTCAACTAAGTTCCTGGCTGGTGTGGGAGCTCGCAGGGCTTTAGTCCTGTTCTTACAGTGTATAGCCACAGACCCTGGGACAGTCTTCTTTGTCCATGATAAATACAATGTGTCCCACATGTGAAAATTCTCTTTCCTAAGCTTTGCAATGGTAGTTACTCTGAGTCTTGTACAGGCACCACCAGGTCTCTTCTCTCTCAGCCTGTTTCGAATACTTCAGAAACCCTGTTGTTCCTTTCTATAACAACCATGCAGCTTCATCAGCCACGTCCATCTACAGTGCCCATTTCCTACAGCTCACACTACTTAGATGGAAAAACAGGCTCTGTGACTTCTCTTACCCTAACTTCACTCTTTCATAAGAAGTGTGGTCAATTTAAGCAAAGCATGTCAGACTGAGCAGAAGAAGGCATGTATTCCTCCAGTGATATCATTAACCTGGCACAGGGGCAGACCCTTTGGGCAAGGCTTGTCAGAGGATATCTGCTGGGCCACATACCATTCCAGGACACCCATGTAGTTATTTCCTCCTCCTCACAGAGATTGACTGAAGAAACAGAAATTGAGCAGGATTGAAGTTTTTGAGGTCAGTGAGAGCAGTTGGCTGCAGTGGTATAAACCCTTGATGCTTGCCAGGCCCACTGTACTTCCTTCAGGCCAGTACTGCAGAGGTCTATAAGGCATGAAAAGCCTTCCTTGAGAAATGTGAGATTAGAAAAAAACAGAGAGCTTTGTATGTTTACTTTTTGGTAGGTGTATCTGTATGCATCTTCTTGCACCTCCCAAAGCTTGGCAAATATTTGGAACTGTTTGGTTATTGCCAAGCCTGTACATTATGAAGGGCCTCTGTGTCCAGCCCTATGTGTGGCTAAGTGGTCTTCTCTGACTGTCCATTTGTCTTGGGATCTGACTTGCCTGAGACATGAAGATTCTGCTTGAAAGATCTGCTCATGCTTGAATGAAACTTATTGGGAAAGAAAAAGCTGCCTTATAACTCTCATATGGCTGTCTGCAGAAGAGCTGCAGGCTTGCTAAGGCTCCCAGAAGTGCAGCTACACAGCATCCACAGCTGACTGCTCTGACAGGAAGATGCATCTTCAGCACAGTCCTTTGCTGCAGATGACCCCATGCATCAGCTCTCCTGCCCCTGGTTCTGCCCATCCTAAATTCTCTCTGAATTTAGGTGCTTAGAGGCTGTTAAGGGGTATCTCCTGTACCTTGGAACCTAGGGAACTGAGGTGATTTGTGGTGTCTGAACATTTTTTTTTTTCTTTTTTTTTTTTCTTTGCATCAACACTGCTTTGACTCAAATTCTTTCAGACTCCACATCGTTGGACAAGAACTGCTGCCAGACTTTCTGCTTTGAAGCAGAAGAGAAACACCTCCATAATTTGCTTAGCCAGTGCCAGAATATGGAGGAAATCTGCCACGGTGCATGCCCTGATCCTGCTTTGGGGGAATCACTTAGAGCTGTTCCTGTTTTGACAGAGCTCATTTACCTCTCCCTAACTGCTGTAATCTCTTAAGAGTGCAATTGAGGTTGTTAATGAGAGTACCTTCATAAAGAATTTCCATATGCAAATTCCCAGTCTGAACTTTACTACAACAAAGTCTGTGTAGCTGGAATATATTTCTCTGCACCCACAACCATTGTCTTTTATTCTCTGTGCACCATACCCTCCGCTACCTGCTCCGAGCTGCTTTCCTCAAGCTGTAAGTTGTGAGCGTGAGTCTAATTTCACCCTTCAGTAAGCAGGGAATTCAGAAAATTTAGAAGTGCTGGGATCAACACCAGGCACTCACATCTGTGATGGTTTTTGGAGTTAAAGCTGTATGTGTAGCTGCCACACTGTCATTTGCTCTGAGTGGGAACCTGAAACCTCTGCAAAGCCGCCTGCCCGCAGGCAGCGGGAGGCTCTGTTTGATGTGCCGGAGGGAGGCTGGGTGTAGCTTGTTGGAGGACATGCACATGTGTGTACACATTCTGTGCTAGACTGCTTCCTGGAGCCCTGGCCTTGTTCTGTCTTGTCTCTGGGCTCCTTAACGCAAGGGTCATTAGGACTGTTCACTCTGGCATTTGTTCAGCCACATCCTTCTCGGTATTAGACAATGTCTACCTTGTAGTGTTTGATCCTGATCCAGCAGAAAATCTTCCATTAACGTGACTTCAAGAGAGGAACGCATTTTTCCCGGCCTCGGTCTCTTGGAGTTAATGGTGGTTCAACATTACGACTGAATCAAATTTCCTTTCTTCAGCACCAGCTGTGGTGCCTCACGCCTAAGCCCAGGATGCAGAGTAAAATACTCAGGGATCCAAGTCAGAGCAGGAACTGACCTGAAGTCATCATGCAGCCCCAGGTCGAGTCTGCATCTATCTCTTGCTGTACTTAGCTGTCAAAGATGATTATCTCAAGAAAGTCTTTCTTGTATCTTTATATCTCATTAATTGGTGGGTTCTGCTCTCTGTCATGCTGGCACCTCTGGAGCAGGAAATGACATGATGAGTCAAACAGCAGAAATTCAAAGTCATCTCTCAAAGAAGACTCGATTCGTTTAACAAAGGTTAGAGAGGGCATAGCGTACATGGAAGTGTGTTATTTAGTCTCTGCTGATCTTGATCTTGGGAAATGAAAACAGAAAAACAGATGTGAATTTATGAAGTGACATAAGGGTGGAAAACAGTAACACAAAGACACAGGAGGAAAGAGGACTATTTAAGATGGCTCTTGGCTATAGAATGGAGCAAGATGAAATTGGATAAATATCAGCAAGATCTGCTAATGTGTGGAACAGCCTCCAGAAAAAAAAAAACAACTGGGAGAGCCTCTACTTGAGCCACTCAACTAGCCTGAACAAGGTGCTGGAAGAGAGGCATTACAGCAAACAATTCTGTAACTGCCATAGGGCTGCAATGATCTAATAGTTCTTTTCCATCTTTAATCTCTGTGATCCTACAGTTAATCATCACACATTCATTGTGAAATCTCTGCTCAGACCATTTGTTAAGCCTCTATGTAACTAGTGAAAATTTTATACTCTCTAGAAGAGGACAAATAGAGGAATTTTCATCCAAAACTACACCAGCCAGTGGGCTTGGAGCCATAATTTTGCAGGCAGAAATTTGGATCTAGGTACAAATTTTGTGTCTCTACAATGGGCAGATCTGAAGCACAGCTTCCTTGTTTGTCTTGTGCCACTGAAGTAGCTGCTGCCAAGATATCTAGATAGTGAATCAGAGACGGATGCTTTTCCCAGAGCAGTGACAGTGACTAGCAGTTGCAAAGAGCTTTGGACTTTTGAATGTAAGGGTGTGAACTGAGGCTGTTTTTCCTTATGCTGTTTTCCCCTTACATCTTTTCCCCACCATTTCAAATGTAGAGGTTGGGCCTTGGATGCAATGAAGACAGAGGTGGCCAGAAGAGGGTTCAGACCATTTGGACCTACAGGAAATGCTACCTCTGATTTGTGACCTGCAAAGCATTGAGAAGGCAGGGGCAGCTGTGATCCAGGAATTTGGTTTTGTAACTCTGAAAGACCATTATGGATTTCTAAGCAACCCCATGGTACTATGTAGGCTTGCACCGCAATTACTTCTGGAATTACTTCTACATCACTCTGCTAGTTGTAAACTTTTAGAATATCCCAGAAATAAAAGTGAATTTAGGGCTGATGGGTTCCCAAGCAATGAACTGTCAGATGAGCTGTGCCCCATTGCTCTTCCTCAGCTGTGGAGCGGGTGCAAAGGAAAGCAAGTAGCACTGGTGTTCCTCTGTCTAGGCTTGGAAAGACAGCTATCTGTCAGGGAAAACTGACAGAACTGAGTTTCCCTTGGAATGGGGAATGTTAAAAACCCCCTCCTTCCAAATTATTACAATTTTCCAATTAGGAGCTTTCAGGCAAAAATATGGGAATAGGAATAACAGTTGTTTACTAGGAATATAAAAATACCCAAATGCAGTAGTACAAAAAACAAACAAGCAAACAAACAAAGGTCCTAGAAAACCCTGACAGAGTCAGAGATACGAGCTTGACACCCTTTTGTCAGGGTGTTGGAAGCAGTCCAAATAAGTCCTCCCAGAGTAACAGATGTTGTTCTGTGGAGATGATCCTGTAAGAAAAAAAAAAGGGGGTCCAGTGCTGGCGAGATGGGTCTGGTCTTCCTCCAAGGATTTAGTGGAAAACCAGCTGCATTAGTGTTTGGGATTGAAGGGTTTATGCTGGTGGAAAGGCTTTGGGTCTTCCCACTGAGTGAAGCATCTCACAATAGAATGAAATAATGTTATCAGTCATGTGAGAGGCCTTAAATGGCCCATTCACAGCTGATGTCCCTCGGAGGAAGATGGGTGGAAGAGGAGAGAAGAACAATATCTCCCAACCAGTTTCAATAGATGAAAATAGAATACACATTTTTGGTTACATTTTTTAACCCAAGACATCCTCCTAATCAAAGGCATGTCGCTGGATGTTGCCTGTAAATTGGAGAAAGTGGTGATGGTAAAAGGGTTCCCAACAGTGGTCTGAAAGGACATAGAGGGGGAAGAGAAGTGTACTGAGTCATGGAATTGGGTCATGAATTGAAACATATTTCTCTGAAATTTGCTGCCTTCCTTCTCTGACTTCAGTCATGGACAAGTAACTTCTCATTGGTGTTTCCATTTCCCTCCTTTATTTCACCATCAGCTTCGCATCACACTTCCTTTGGTTTTCTTTAACCTGATCTTCTCCCTGATAGTGCTTTTCCATATGCATGGACTAGTCCTTATGCAGCCACAGTAACAAAGACGTCTGCCCTGCTCTTAACCAAAACTTTCTGAACATTTTTATTAATAATTCCCTTTTCCTTGAAACATTACTAGAGGGTCCTGACAAACAAATTGGGTAATTCCCCTTGCAAACTTAGCATTCCATGCTCGCTCCATGCAGGACGAGAAAAGAAGCCAGGTTTTTCCATAAAAGTTGATACTTTGTGCTCCCCACAGTGGATATGACAGGATATGGTTTAACAATGTACTAATGTCTTGATGATTTTTTTCATTCACATTATGCACATTAGTAACACGAGCAGTTCCTGGGTATGAACAGATGAGCTTCTCATGGGGTTTTTCCCTGTGTCAAGCATGGGAAGCAGGAGAAGCTGGAAAAGGAAGGAAGCAGTTTTGCTGGTAAAGACTGTAATTTTGAGTTCAGATGGTTTTGTTTTCACCCAGAAACTTAATGTACTGAAGTTTTCAAGTGGCTTTTGCATGTGGGTTCATTTTCTTGCCAATGTTGCTTTTTGGGTGCAAAGGGGAGGCCAGCGGGAGCTGAGGCAGCTGTGTTTTGAGACAGTGCAATGCTGGTAATACTGTCGATGTTCCCCAGCCCCTGACTCATTGTTGGTGGCTCCAGGAGGAAGAATAAGCAGTTATCCACAGACTGCTTCAGGAGATGTATTGCATATCATTCTGCAGCTTCTGCAGATCATTTGATAAAAGGCTAGAAAGCAACTCTGCAAAAATAGAAGAAAGCAAAAAAAAAAAAGGAAGAACTTTGCCTTACTGAGCCTTAATCATAGCCCAGAACACCTCATGGAGAGGTCAGATGGCCCATAAAAAACCCCACAATTCAGTTATGCCTGGAAATAGAGTAAACTGAGATCAGCAATAAAACAGCTTTTATACAAGTTGGGAGACTGCTGTAACATGCCAGGGTATTTTGCCAGTAGTGCCTTTTGGGGCTGTGTTATGTCAAGTTACATTTTGCATGGGCTGTGTCCAGAGATGATCTTCCTTTGGTGTTTTTCTTCTTTTTCCATTAATACATTTTCTGCTGCATTCAGCCACGGAGCAGAGGCAGTTTGTGTGCTTGCTTGGCATCCTTAAGCAGCGGAATTGAAAGTCAGGCTAAGGAAGTCCTAGGTGGAAAGAGCAGAGGAGTGCAGTAGTGCTGCATCTGCCAACAGATACAATGGTTAGAAAAACTTGTGAGCTAAATGCTATCACAATATTTTGTACTATTTTGGGCCCAAGAAGGGATGCCTTTATACAGTTTTTCCAATTATACTATCTTACAGGTCTGTGCCATTCCTGACTTCTTTCATGATCCTTCTCTTCAGTGGGTGCTTCCTGGAATGCTTCAGGAAATATCCTCTCTTATTTAAGAAGATTTTCTCTGGGTAGGAGGCAGGGAAATCCTTCCCCTTGCCAACTAACTTCCAAACCCACCAATTCAACCTCATGATGAGTGCATGTTGAAGTGGGGCTCTGTGTCCCAGAGCAATCTGCTGATAATGGCCCCATTCATCAGGAAGTAACATGAGCACCAGGTACAGGCCACAGTGTCAGGGTAACTCTGTTCTCTTCTTGTCCATACCCTCTCGTCTCTCCTGCTGTTGGTCCAGTGTATGATTGCAGTGGGTTGACCATGGCCAGCTGCCCATCCAGCCATCCCCTTGCTCAGAAGGTCAGTGGAAAGAAATAAGATTAGGAAAAGCTCATGGGTCAAGATAAAAACAGGAGTATCACTTACTAGTTACTGTTATAGGCATAGCATTCTCAACATGAGGAAATTAATTGATAATCTATTAAAATAGATTGGATATTGAGGGGAAAAAATTAAGACAAATCAGCACCTTTTCACAGGCACAACTTCACTCCCAACTTCTCTGCCTGTTTCCTCATAAGATGGTGCAGGGATTGGGAAATGAGAGTTCTGGCCAGTCTGGAACAGTTCCTCTCAGACACACATTCTTCCTTCCTCATGCTGTTCCCTTGCTCTGGTGTGGGTCCTCTCCATGACCTGCAGTGCTGTGTGGGTGTCTCCACAAAGGAATCTCTGCCTCTCCACCTCCTTCTCACACCTGCGTGTCTGCAGAGCACCTCATAATTTTCCTCACACACTCTCCCTGAGGTGCCCCCATCTTGCCTTGGAGTTCAGCTGTACCCTGGGATAGGTGCACTGGGGGGACAGGGATGTTTGAGGGGGACCTTTGTCAACTGTGTGCATGGCCAGGGTCAGAAATCTTTGTCCTTCAGAGGTCAAAACTTGCCACCAAGTCAGTCCCTCTCTGGCTTCTCCTGGTCAGTTGTTGCCCGTGCTGTTGTACCCCAACAATCAGTGGGGATTTCTCAGAGCTGGGAGCAAGGAAAGGAGGGTGCTTTTTGCTCAGAGTGAAAAAAAATGGCAGCAAAAGAGAAGCCCTTGAACAGGAGAAGTATTTCAAGGGAAGGCAGGGAGGAGGCATGTGTGGCTGGAGGAAGGCTGGGACCGAGGCATTTTGGATTTCCTGAAGCTGTGGGATGTGGGAAGCGCTGTGGGTGACAGACTTGGACGGCGATGAGGAAAGGGCCCGGCACAGGGTAGGCACCGGCCCAGGAGGAGTGCCGGCCCTGCCGCGGGAAGGGGCCCGCCCGGCCCGGGCAGCCACGGGCAAGGCGTGTCGCAGCTCCCGGAGGCGGCGAGTCCGGCAGGGAGCCGGGCCGGCCTGGCAGGGCCGGGCCCGCCATTCCCGCACGGCAGGGCCGGGGGCGCTGGCAGGCTCCTGCCAGAGGCAGGGCCCACACCTGGGCAGTGCTGTGTCCCACCTGCAGCGACTGAAAGCGCCAATACCTGTTCACCAGCCTGTCTTCTGACTGGGTTCTGTGTAAGAAACGCAGAGCTGGAGGGGTTTTCCTTTCTAATTAACGATTCATCAAGACAGCTGCAGTTGAGCACGGTTTAAAGCAACACGTTCACTTGGGCTGCTGCTGAAGTTTTGCAGATGGTTGCGTTTTGTAACAGATACCAACACGAACCAAACTTGGATCCAAATACCTCCCAGCTTTTAGATCTTCATCCTTTATGTTCAGAACACTTCTATTTAATCATTAGTAAACTAGAATATTAAAACCGGCATCAAAGCGTGGCCATGAGCTAGAGGTTTTGTTGGAGTGATTTAACCTTGGCAGTTGCAGAGCCAAAGCTTTGCATAAAGGAGAAATTCTAGGATAAATGTAAATAACACACGTCTGGAGGATTAGCTGTCTCTTGTCCAGAAATGCCACACCTTGTAATTAAAGAAGAGGCTGTTAGTATGCGACATAGGAATGCAGAGGGTGTGGACCATCTCAGATTTACAGGCTATCAAGTTTATGAAAGAGACTAAATACTGTTTAGTGTTACAAAGGTGGTAAGACCTTTGTTCAGCGTTGCCCCAAAAACCTGGCAAGCCTCTGATGGGAAAACACTTTGCAAGTAAGATCTTGCTAGAAAAAACATCTGTAGGAAAAATTCAGTAGGGAAACTCCAGCAGCTTCTGAAATGACTGCTTTTCTTCCTGCATTGCAACGGGATAATGATGTATAGGCTGAATGTCAATGTGTGTGTGCAAGTTGCCTACTGTGAACTGGAAAGTTTGACTGAGTATTTTAATTTAACTTTACAAGTATCCATTAAAATAAAAGTACGTGAGTGAATTTTAGTGCCAAAATAAGTGCAAGAGAAGCACTTCAGTATGTAAAAAACAGTATCTGTGATGCAGATCTGCATGTAGGCACAGGGCTGAGGAAATAATTTTGGTCTTGTCCTTTGCAGTGAGTTGCTATACCTCAGGATATTTATAGCTTTGTAGAATAATGAATATTAACACTTGTCATGTCACATCCAAAGTGTCATGTTAAAAAAGGGATTTGAACTCTAGAGATTAAATGCAGTGAAAATTATGACAACACTTGGTTCAGTGAAAGAAAGACTTTGAGTTAACCATAAAAGGCTCAAAATGGAAAAGGTTTTTTTCATCACTAAGACCACTGTGGTGACTCTCTGCTTCCCACCTGCATCTCAGGTCTGGGTAAGGCTCCAACCCTCTTCTACAGGTCAGTTGTAACATCTGTCATTAAATCTGATGAGTGTTACCGTGGGTTTGGTACTCATAAATGGGCCAGAGAAGAGAATCAAATGCATTAACAGGGTACCAGGAAATAATCAGAGATGTTCACTTGCACGGCTGTGTTCACAAGAAGTTTTCACCAGGTCTGCTGTAATGAAGGCAAACTGAAGAGATGTGATTGCCTGACGGATATGCTTTTTCATTCTTGCACAGGCAAAAGTTTAACTTTTCTGAAAGAATCGCAAAAATTCCCTTTTCTAAAGGCAATTAGACTTTAAATGGGATAAAGAAACATTAGCTACAGTGCTGTGAGTGAAGGGGGAAGCAGCTGATTCAGATATCTAGAGACTGGAGGGCACCATTATAATTCAAAGCTTGACCTTCAGTTGGATGGTGTTTCCCTAGTCCTGCTAGGACTGGATTTGGTGGTGTCAATACAGACTCACCATTGTGAGACCAGATTTTGCCCAGCTGCTACACGGGCACAAAGAGCTGAGAAAGCTGCAGGGAGCCTCTTCGTTGTGTGTTCCTGGACAGCGGCCAACCAAGCATCAAAGGTTGCTCATTCCTTGAAAAAGCACAGGGCTTGCTCCATCCCCCAGCAATGGCATGACTGAAAGGTGTTCCAAGAGAGATGGAAAGGGTATTTCCAGTGCCCCAGTTTGTGGCTGGAAAGTGTTTTCAAGGTGGGCTGGAAAGAGAAGTCTGCAGTGACACAGAAGACAAGCAATGCCTGAATGGGAGGGTGTGGAAAACCATCTCTCAGGGACAAGCTGTGAGGCATGACAGAGCTTTTAATGAGTGAGCTGTCATCAAATGTGTAGTAATCTTTAGTAGTGTGTTTCCGTATGCCTTTGATTTTTACATGCATTTGCAAAAACTCCCAAAACTCATCTATAAGCTGGTCTGCCTCTGACCAGCACAATTCTTTGCCTGTGTAAGTTTGCAGTGAATACACTCTAATTCTTATGTAAAAATTCCATGGGAAAATCCAGGAATGACTGCATAACTGATTTGGTATGGCACTGGGCTTTAATTGTTTTCAGATTTCAGTTTTCAAGGCCAAGAAACCAGAACCCTAAATAATGTTTCATTTCTATCCCTCTGCAAACTGAGTCTCTGTGGAATGCACAACTGTAGCACTCTGCACTGTATACAGAAAAGCACTTCCAGTGTCCTGCAGATGTCTGCTCAGTAGCTTCCATATGGCAAATTACTTGTTATTGGACCAGACTCTGCTCATGCTTGTGCAATTCTGTTGCAGTTGGCGAGGAGGTAATGCAATCACAGCTCAATCTGGCCCGTTGGGTCAAATAAACTCTCTGCATACTTGAGAGAGGGTTTCAAGTTGAATAATGTTGCTGGAATAATTTCCATCCCTCTCTCATGCCGGTGCAGTCCTGCCTTCCAGAGCAATTGAAAGGCTTATGGGTTTGGGAATAGGTTAAGGGTTTTCTGCCACCTGAGTGCTAGGCGAGGGTGGAAACTCTTGGATGTTCCTGGCACGGGAGAAGCCTTTATTGGCCCAGTGCAATAAACTGATGGTCTTAGTGAGGCAAAGAACCAGATAATTATAGAAACAAAGTCTTCCTCCAGAAACTCTTCTCCCTGTCAAAGCTGAAATATTTTGGCAGGGGCAGCTTCCTCAGTGTCTCTCAAACTCTGTATTTTTTGTGGCTTAAGAGAACACTGTATTCACTCAGGCTTTTGAGCCACCTAATTCCATTCTGTTTTCTATTTATAATATTTTCCATTTTTTTGGTGAGACTTCTGTGTGTATGCCTGAAATGAAGATCAAAATTTGATTTTAGACTCTGCAACCCAGTCTTGCTAGTACTGGCAGTACTGGTGTCTGCACAGTCTGGCTCCCTGCCCACTTGGTTTCAGGCTGGTGGCACTAAGATTTGGGGAAAGATATGTTTTGTGATGATGCTGAGTGTTGGCTGGAAATTGTTTCTTTCATTCAAACCCCCATTTTGAGGTACTTTTGATGTAAATTTCCTTGCTTCAGGTGTGTTGCACTTGCCTGGTTCAGGTCAGACCCAACCTAAGAAATTCACCTGAATATCCTGAGGATACCCTGAGCTTTCGAGAACCTCCATATTTAATCAAAAACTTTTCAGTAAATCAAAGTTTTGTCCATTTAGAAAAGATGAATTTTTTAGATAGGTACTACAGTTAAAGAAGAGTTCAAACAAGGCATTAGGGTACTGGATAGATAAGGCAGAAACACAATGATACTAACTTTTGTTATGTCCATTTTTGCAATACAGGCAGTGGGCACACATAATTAGGAAGATTTGTTCTTTTGGCTACTTTGTTTTGGTTTGCAATTTGCAAATTGTATTTGTAGCTCAGCTAATTTGGAAATGGCAGGAAACTCCAGTCTAGTTACGAAGAGACACTTGCCATCTGCAGTCTAGCAGTACTTGCCAACTATATGTTTGGGACACAGCAGTCTAGGCAACAGTGGTATCATCTGACCCTAATACATCTGTTTCTCAGTTTATGGTGTTGTAAGCATGTCAACAGAGTAACTCTCAAGCGTGGCACATTTTGAAACAAGTAAATTATAGCACTAATCTAATGCTTGATTTTGTTTTTCTGACCTACTTAATTAAAAATCATCTAAAAATGGAAATGCTGTTTAGCTTAATCTGAAGACAGAGCTAGCTTTTTTTCTTCCCAACATCTGTGTCCAGAAAGGAAGAAAAATCCTGTTTTGACTGGCCTTTCCTCCACCAGTCTTTTTTTTTTTCTTTAATTTTTTTATTTCTTGTCTAAAGCAAAGTAAGTTACATAAACATTCCACCTCTTTCCATAAATTGGCTGCAGTTTCTGAACAATAGAGTCACTGTGAAGAGAAGAAAACCACAGACACACCCCTCAACTGTTGGCCACACAGCCAAAGAGAACTAAAGACACATTCTTTGAAAGTACCAAAAAGGAAATCCATGGTCTTAAGGCAAGACCTTTTATGTTATGTTTGGAAATGTTTCTCATTTCTCTCTTTCTTCCCCCACTCCTGCTTCTGCTTTAGCTTTCTTAGCTCAACATGTTGGAGGGAGTGAAATGGCTCTAGACAGAGCCTTACTCCTTGTCAAGAAGTGTTGATAGTATTTGTCAGTAGTCACTAACCTGACATGGGATAGTGAAAGAAAACTGAAAAGTGGGATTTTAGAAAGAGAAAAGAAAATATGTTACTAATAATGCCTTTGAGGCTTCGTCAGTATAAAAAAAATTAGTTCACTTGCAAGAAGAGAGAGGCTAAGACAGAAATCTCTGTTTAAAGCTGATAGTTCTCAGTTGTAAAACTAATAATTCTCTTCAGAGAACAATTACTCTGTAGAAACATTTGTTTGCCTCTCTGAAGTATCTCAACACGCTTTCCAAACGGGAATTCACCCCCATCATAGCCTGTGTTCCCCAGCTGGGCAAGCCAACCCACTAGGAGGTCAGATGGCCCTGTGAGAGTCACGCTACAGCAATAAATACACCCTGAATTACTCCCCTCTGCTGTATACACCAGCCTGTGCAGCCTTCTAAACACAGAATACCAAGTGGTTTGGCACTGGCTGTTGATATTCCCTCTTGGAGGCTCTGGGATTATGATCTCAATGAAGGCAAAGTTGCTGCTGATTTTAGAGGGAGTTAAGCAAGCGTGAAGTGAGCAGAATCCCGCAGGCACCAGGAATGCACAACAAAGCGGTGCCCATAAATCAGCGACAAGGTGTCTGCTGGCCTCCTGCTCGCTGGTGTGTGCGCTGGGGATGCAGCGGCAGCTCCGCTCGCAGCTGTGACGCGCAGATGCTCTCCAGCCAGCGAGAGGGCACGGCGGAGCTGGCCGGCTCGCCTTGGCGGCAGCCCCCGCCCCAGCCGGGCTCCAGCAGCTGCCTCGCTCTCCCGAGGGCTGCCAGGGCTCCCGGCTGCACGCCAGCCCTGCCATCACAGCCCTGCCATCGCAGCCCTCCCCGGCGGCGGCACTTCCCCTTGTGCCCTCATCTCTCGCTCCAGAGCAGCCAGCAGCAACAGTCAAATGGTCTGCAAGCAGCGTGTCTGCTTTTCTGAGTGCATCTCTGTGATATCCAGCGCGTTTTGTGCAGGAAACAGCAGAAGTGAGCAAATCCTGGACCGTGTCAGGAAGAAAAGAAAATAGCAGTTCTTCTACTAATATACTGAGACATTTCAACAGGATTGGGCCCCCTAAAATACACACTGTATATAAGCTGCTTCTAGACATCCAGTTTAAGACAGAACTCAAACAAAGGAGGAGAAAAAATTGCAGAATTATAATACATTGCATGCTATTAAATCCAGATTTATACAGAAGCTAACTGGTTTTAGACCCTGCAGTGACTGGTAGTTGCAGTACACAGCATGTGGACCAAAAAAGTAATTTTTTCCTTTTGCCTGCCAAATAATTTCTCTGCTCCACCCTTGGTGTCCAACTTTCCAATCCCTGAGTCAGTGTCTGAAGTCAAAACAACCAGCTGGGCCTCACTGAACCTTTCACTGTGGGAAAGCTCAGCTCAAAATGGCTGCATTGTTTCTCTGTAATCTTATCTTGACTGTTTAATATCCTCAGCAATTCACAGAATTTTCAGGACAGTATTTTGGCCCTATGGGAAATGCTGACTTAGATGATGTAAAGTTTTTGCCCTTGTAAGAGAAAATATTATGAAAAAGTAAACTATCCATTTATTATCTCTATTGATATAATTTACTTACCATTTTTAGCAGAAAGCTGCAGGACTGTGCTCCATACACCTTTTTTTCACAATAATTCTTTAAACAGAGTCTGACAACCTCCTAAGACATGGTGTTGGAAATCTACCTGTTATAAAGAATATGCTATCGTAACATCTGCTAACTAAAAATAGTTTATCCCAAGATTTTCAAACCCCCTGTCAAAATTACTCATGTGTAAAACACGCAGTATCTATTACTGTCCAAATTTGTTATATAGGCCAAAAAAAAGGAAGAAAGAATATGATTAAGCTTACAGGACACAGGAAAAATGTGAGGACAAGAAGAAATATACTAATTTGGGGGATACTGTTCTGTTTTAGCAATACTTCCAAAATTTTTGGTATTGAAATACAGCATACAAAGGCCATGTTTGAAAAAAGATATATGAGGATCACCAAATGCAAGGAAAATGTGTTTTCACAGGATATATCCACTTCAGTATGAGTGGTGTGTTACATTTTGAAGGCTTGGAGAAAAGCTCTGGGAGTATTTGCCATGTGTTGGGCAAACAGGCGTTCCTCCCACTGAAGAGCCAATTTTTGTGGTGCTAGCTAGTCTCACGGGTGCACTTGTTGGAACAGGTGTCAAGGCAGGTCTTGTGGGCTGACCTCAGCTTTGGCAAGGAAAACTTGAGGAGAATCCTGTTAGTACAGTTTTATTCTCAGATGTGAGCTGAAGGCCAGAAATCCTACCTTTGGTGGTGAGGTTTTTTGCAGTCTGTTGCATGGTGAGGATCTGTTCATGTACCTGTTGTACAAACTGCTTGTGTCTACTTGGGATGGCAGTGGACAATAGGCTGGAAAGTGAAACCAAGACTTCACAGCTCAGGTGGAGGGTTGGGGGCGTGCAAAGCCCTTAGGGTTTGGTTGCTCTAAGCTATCTGATTTCCTCATCAAGAACTTAATGTTCATGCAGTATCTGTGATGATTGACTTATAATGTAGGAAAATCACATTCTGGAGCAAGTCTGAAGAGCTCTGGTGCTTCTCAGTCATTGCAGATGAGTGAGTACTGCTGGAGAGTAAGTCTTAGAGAAGCCAGCTGTAGCCTTCTGCTGCTGGACCTGGATCCCCAGCCTATGCCAGTTCCCATCCCGTTTCATAGTCTTACTCCTATATGTGGTCATTTTTCATTGATAAGAACTTTTTGTCTATGGGACATATACAGCTCCTGTGTTTAACTTGTATTTAGCAGTGCACACATGTAATCTAGCCTTAGGGATAGGAGCTCAGGTCTTGAGATATCTGATGACTGGGTATTGTTTTGTGTGCTCAACTTGCAGAATTAGGCTATAAGCATCATTGCTGCATAATGCATGTATTTATGTATGTAAATTAGGTTCCTGCTGTTAAACATGTGTCTGTGAAAGAGCTGATCCTCCCATTTAGGTTTTTTTCCCCCCCTTAGGAAAAGGAACTCATTTTAGAAAACATAAATATCAGCATATGTCCAGTTGAAGTTTTCACCATTACTTAGTGTACATGAAAAATTCACTGACATTCACTGACTCATTCCTTTGCAATTCAGTGTTTGCACAGCTCTCTTCCCCAAAACTTCTGAGGGGATCCCTCCTCACCAGCCAGAAATTCAAAAGATCAACTGTGTTACAATTGCGTAAAAAAAGAATGTTGCAATTGCAACCACAGCAAATTATACCTAAAGATGGGTTGCTGATCTATACAAAGACTGTTAAAGCCCTTCCACAGCTATTTGCTTTGGTGTTTTCCATGGCACTGCCCTTGGGCACCGTGTGAGGAACATGCAGGCGCCATACAGGCGATACTTGAGTTTTTGGCTTTCTTAGAAGCAGTCTGCCAGACGTATCCCCGTGATTGTGTAACTGAGAATTCAAACAGATTAGACATGTGTTTTTAAGTGAAATTGGAAATGAGGAGATCAGTGAAGACAGATGCTGCATTATGCATAAAAATCTGCAACTTAAGTTTCACATGACAGTAGGTCCATGTAGTGATCTTAATAGAAGAGAACTTTCCCTTCTACTGCCTTTTCCTGCTTCTCCTGGTCTTTGTGCTGCAATAGCCCTGAGTCTTCTTACTATCCAAATCCAAGGAGATCTCAGACCTCAATTCATACAAGGCCCTGTATTCATAACAAGGCTAGTGTTATCCTTAAAGTAGCCCACCATAAAAATTACAGCAACCGGTAAACCCTTGGAACTTGTCTGCTGGCACAGCTGACACCAAGTCACAGCTCAAGGGCACGTTCCACCCTGCAGATACAAGAGGTCACTGGGCACTCTGATAACGTTAGGGAGGAAGTTGTGTGAAGACCTTCAGGCTATCATACTACTGAAAGGTATACATTAAACCATTGCTTCCAGTGAAGGCAAATTTGTATTTTTATTGCTTTGCAGCTTCTCATTTTTTTTTAAAAATACCCCCATCTTTCCTAGTGCAAAGCTGCAGCCTGGTATAGAAATATTCACACAGGCATAGGCAAACATCCTTATCTTTTTGAAAAGTGCTGTATTTGTGATGGGCTGTGGCCCAGTCTTGAATAGCTACCTGAACTCCTGATATCAAAGCTGCAAGAGATGCACTCCCAAGTGAATCAGAAACATTATTTTTAAGCTAAATTATGCACAAATGTCCTTATATAGTTTATGATGCCATTAAAACTTCACCCCATTTCCTTGTTAGTTGAACCAGGCAAATTTGTGATGCCCTCAGCTGTAGTATAATCTGCTTGTATTCCTCACTGTGTTCATTTTTCTCACAAGTATGTTATTTTCATTCAAGAGAGTTTATACTTTTACTTATTTAGCTTTAGCCAGAAGTGTCAACTCTTTCTGCTTGAAGTCCCCAGTCGTGCACTTCCAGTGTTTTCCCTCAGACCAAAACATAAGCTTTGTAAACCTTACCACCTTCTACAGCAACAAAAACATGTTGTATTTTCCAGTAAAATAACTCAGGTGCCAAGCACAACCCAACTGGCAGTCTGAAGAAACTGTCTCCCAAAAAGGTTGGTGAATATGTGCAAACATGAGCTGTTTTTCTAAAGGCACTTGCCAGAGCCCTTCTGACACACCAAGCTTAGAAAAATATTTGGCATCAAGCCCTTCTTCCAGAATTTCTCCTTTTGCAGGCACTGGAAAATGCCTTCTTTTCATGTATTCAGATCTTCTGGGTCAAGGCGTAAGCAAAGCTTTCTATCTTTAGTTCAGCAAAGCCTGGCAAACACACCCACTCTTTCAGCTTTTACTCATGATACCATTTCTTGTGTAGTTAGACCATTTCAGCTCCACAACTCTCCCTTAAAAGGATATTTCCTAGGGCAGGAGCTGCAGGGTGCATGAGTTATTTTGGCTTTTTTCTTCACCCTGGTGAAGTGAGGTCCCCTGCACCACTAGCTTGCTACTCCTCCTGGACAAGGAACTTACAGCATTACATAACAGAGATTATTTACTTCTGCATTAAAAAAACATATACCACGTATTTTGAACAGGTTTAAAGACTGGGAATGAGGATTTCTGAAAGCCAAGCAGATGTGAAGACTCAGGGAGATGAGAGAAGAAATGAATTAAGGTTACTTCTTGTGCCTCTAAGCTACCACAACAATCTGACTGTATTCATGGATGTCTGTTTCTTCCCATGTGGCTTGCAGGTCTTTCTGTAGACTTGCTGTATTTCATCAGTTGCCCTTTACACACTATATGCCACCATGTGAGCTTGCCCTATACTGCAAAATGTACATTTATGAAGTAAGCATTGTACAAATTCTGAAGATGTCCACAGTAAGCTGGTAAATAGGGCCATAGAGCAAGCCAAGCTCATATGAAGGCTTCTCCAACTATGCTTTCCAGGCATATCTGCCACCCAATTCTGAATTATAGCAGAATATCACTTGAGTTTATGACTCTTTCATGACAGTGTTAGTCTCTGTCAGAAGCCACTGACCAGCATGAAGACTTTCAGATTAGGCCGACCAGATCAAGCCCAAATAATACTTGTGATTCTTTGCTAGTTTCATCTCTTGCTACTCACAGTTAAGTCATTACAGAAGTCATGATGAAAAACCCCACAGGTTAATTTCTGCAGAAGTCAGGGTGCAATATCAATAGTCTTTTATTGCTAAAATCTTTATGCAAAGCAACACCTTTCTAGCAGCTAGTCACTGTTTTTTTCTCCATAATATCCTTATGCTGGCAGAATCAGGTGACCAAGAAATGCAAAAAAGAAAAAAAAAAAAAAAAGTTCCAAAGAATAATTCCTTAAACAAGCTGCTTATAACTCAAGCTACTCTGTAGTTATTGTATATCATATATGGCCATGTATTCTGCATGCACTGGGGGCAGTGTGATTCCATTTCAGTTAGCAGATCCTGAATATTGCCAGCATCTATAGGGTCAAGTGATCCTGCAAATATTTAATCAAAATCCTTGATGTTGTTTTGTCCAGCTACTATGTAAACACATCAAGGTCCAATGGCTTTGCTGCATCATTAGCCAATTAACAAAATCAATGGCATTTTTCTGTACAGAAGGTAAATCTTCATACATAGTCATAGCTGCTAATAAATCTTCCTTGTCATCTAGGCTCCAAAGGATAATTTTTTTTTTTTTTTTTATTTGAATTGCTGAATCTTCTCAGTCCTCAAATGCTCAGCTCAAGACTGGATTGAGGCCAGGTCTGCTAACATATGTTATGTTCCTCCACCATTGTGAGCTACTACACTGGCAGGTAGCAACATAGTCTAATGTAGGCAAATCCTGGATGAGCACTTGTTCCATGAACCTAATTTCTGGGTAGCAGCAAAAATAATTACTCAAAGTCAGAGTTATTTCTGTGTGCTCTGGGTGATAGTAAACTAATTTAAAAAGTGGGGGGTTGGCTTTTTTCCCTTTCACTTGTGGCCGATAATGAAGTGTAAAATGTCTTCCTGAAAGGTCTCTTCATAGTTGTAGAGAACCATAAGAGATGGTGAGATAGGGGCCTTCCCGATTTACACCTGCTTACACTTTCTAGCAGCTGATTGTATGTCTAAAAACCTATAAGGATGGGAATTGCACAGACTCCTTTGGTAACCTGTGCCGGTGCTAAACTATCCCTTTAGCAACTGCCTGCTCTCTGATGCCCTGAAACAGATTTGGCTCTTCAATTTGTTTGCTCTGCAAACATAGCAGGACACTGGTGACTCATCTTAAACATACAGATAATACGTGTTTTTCAGGGAAGAACATACTTGGATGAACAATCTGTGAAACTGATGTTTCTTCCTTTTTCGATTAAACTGTTTGGCAAAAAATAGGTATTAGTTTTGCTTTCCTGTAAAAAAAAATCTGGTTAGGAACTCTGTGGGAACTGGTCCCACCCAGCTTGCAGCCCAGCTGGTTGTCAATGACTGTAAATTATCCACGGGCCAGCTTTATTTTCACATCCCTGCAACTGTCCTCCCTTGTGTGCTTGTGCTGTCTTGCAGACAGGCTGCAGCCAAGCTGCGTTGTCACTCTCTTGTGCCTGGACTCAGTGCCCATGAACTCTGCCCAGCTGTGGGGCCAGCTGTGCTCTCCTAAGGGTCTGCAAACCTTGGATACGTATGGACAGGATAATCCTCCTAGGCAAAAAAAGAAAAAAAAATCCTTACAATTCTTAACAGAAACATAAAATAGAGCATAACAGGAAAAAAGAGAAGCCCTTCTATGTGCCTGCCATTTTGTCTGGCAGCAAACAGAGACTGGCTGTTTCACACAGCTTGGCTGGAGCCTGCATTTCTCATCTGTTTCCCATAGTAGTTCCCTGTCAACTACCAGCTCTTTAAAAAGAAAGTCACTTTTGTCCCTCTGTTTCAGTTTCAGAGGCCTTTGTTGTGCCCTGAGTGTGGAAATGTGGATTTTTGGCTTGAAACTGGAAACGGAAAAAAAAAAAAAAAATCAAAAGTAAAAACCCCGAAAGAACAACCAAAAAACTTTTCCAGAAATTAAATTGCCACAACTAAAGAGTGTCTGGGATTTTTTATATAGTCTTTATACATGGATTGTTATGTGACCATGCTTTACAATGATTTTATTTGAGTAAGCTTACTTTTTTTTTATATGGTAGGGAGACCCAAAACTCTCAATAGGCTAAAATTCACTTAAGATATTGTCACAACTGGCTTAAGTAAAATTCAAGTTCCTGCAAGATACCATTTTCCCTGGAGAGTTCTCTCTGTCAATGGCAGTTAAATATGTAATAGACAAAACAAGTGCTTCCAATAAGGTTGCTTGGGGATTCTCTCCACAGGCAATGTGACATACTATGGGCTTGGGAATTTGGTGTTAATTCCTCTTAGAATAAGCACGATAAAACCGTGGGCCATTTATCAAAGCAGGAATTTCCCTCAGTGCAAATACACTTCCAGTCAAACTGGAAGCCATAGGAGAGAGATCAGTATACTTGGTGGGCAGTACATGGCCTCCCTTGAGCCCCCCAGCCACTGAGAAGGGATGGCCCAGGGTGAGGGTGCCCCGTGGCACACAGCAGAGTCACCCCCTGTGCCACAAAGGTGGAGCTTTGAGGTGGCCTTTTGGTCACAGTTGTTGCAGCTTGATGCAAGGGGTGGCTCACAGAGATGTGTATCTGCATTTCCCACACTTGCAGCACTTCCAGGCTGTGGCAGAGTGTGAGGGGGCACACTGGACTGCTTGGGAAAAAGAGACATTTGGTACAAAACAAAGAGAATCTACTCTAAGTGACTGTCTCCTGTGAAAATAGGTAGTGTAATGAGAGAGGAGGGAGTCACTTTTACTGAACAGGCAGCTGGGACAAGGGTGTGATGAAAGATACTAAATCCAAACCAGAGGCTTGTCTGGCAATCTTTGATCCTCCTCAGAGATCTCGTCTGTTTTCTCTGCAGATCCAAGCACCAAAGAGCTTTGAGTAAATAAAAAACCATTTCCATTTTTCTGGGGATCAGGAGACTGTACAGTATTTGCATGGAGAGAAACCACTAAAAGCATTGATGGTAGTGTGTGTTTGTTTAATTTGTTTTTTTCCCAGTGGGGTTACAGTTTCTATTGTTTTGTGCACCATTTAGGGTTTGTGATCTATGGCAGTTGTACAGTTTCACTCCAGCAGAGTTTTATTCAAATATCAGATGGTACTTAATGGACGTTTGAAATCCTAGATGTATTTTTTCCCTAAATCAAGTTGACATTGCCATGCACATGCTTTTCCTCTCTCTTCATGAACATCCTGATGATGTGGTATGATAGCATGTTCTGGTAATAGACTGGAATAGTAAAACCACTTTTTTTTTCTCTTTCTTTCTTAGATTAGCACTCCCTTAGTAAAGATGGTGATTTTATTCTTTACCTCAGTTGGTCTTTTCGGGGACTTATCTAATAATATAATCAGTTATTGGATGACACTCCCTTCAGTCAAGTTATATGCTTGCCTTTCTAAATTTAAAGCTTGGTCAGTGAGCACAGATTCTGGTAGGAATCCACCAGTCAGCAAGTTTGTTAAAGGTGTGATGTTATCAGCAATTCAGTTTCACAATTTTCCCTGTGCTGCAGTATTGTACAAGGAAAGCAAAGTAGCAGGGGAAGTGTATATGTTGGGAAGGATAAGAGTAGAGCAGAAAGCTTCCTCATTCTCAAACAAGTGGGAATTGCTTCTGGTAACATGGGATTACAGTGGATTTACAACCAGGACATTGAGTTTTACTAAGTTGGTGGATCAAAGCTTTTTCTCCCCATCGTCTACTGGTTGAGTGATGTTTGCATGTTCTGTTTCAAATGAGAGGCTGGAAATTGGTGTAGGACTTTGCTTGCCAAATCTTGTGAAGTGACAGTGACCCCAAGGCTGAGGGCTAAAAGAAAGGGACCATATGCACTCTCTTTTTTTATTGTGGGGTAAGGAGGGGCTCTGTTGGGAGAGGCACAGCACATGTAGGCAGGATCCTGCTCCTAGCTTCATACTGTTGTGTTTGGGGATGTACCTATAGCATGAGGCCTCATATTAAAGCTCTGGCTGTTTATATTGGTGTGGCACAGTGCTGAGGTACTCATCCACCATTATCCATAAGGTAAATGGGGCTTGAGAGCACCCATTCTGACTAGAATTTATGGTGAGATCCTCATCATCAAGTCTGGATAAGGAGCTCCCTACTCTCTTTTCTGTTATTTGGTTCCCAGGAGAGAATAGTCTTTTATATCCCACTGCTTAACTCTGGAAAGTTAAATTAAATGGACAATACAAAATCAAAAGACAAAATGACATTATTGCTAAGCTCTGCCTTTAATTTCAGAGTTGCATGCTGAGGCAGATTGTGACTGCACTTTTGTCCAACAACTTAGATTTAGGAAGCCAAATAGTGAGTATGTGTCCAGGGGAGCAAGGAGTTAGAGGTCAATGGCATTGATGTCAAATTCACTTTGCCTCTATAAGAGAATTAATTAGGCTTCACACAGGCAGAAAAGTGAAGGGTGAATGAATTGGTGAATGAAATCAGAATGAAAAGCAACACATTTTGCATATTTACTCATGCTGCAAATCTGATTGACTAAAAGACAGGCCATATTCTCTCCCCTTTGAACCTAAGAATGGCTTAGGGACTCAAAGCAGAGATTTATCTGTCCCAGTGTCTCATTTGTGATATGGGCTAATAGCAGAGCCCTGGGTAAAATGTTTAAATACTAGAGAAGCATGCAATCTTATTTCTCTCATTATACTCTTCCAATTTCTTGACAGTATGCAGCTGGGGTTTTTTTCAGCCAGAGATTGTGTCCTCATCTCCATGCTGAATATTTTTTTATGGAGTTTTTCAGGGCTTAAAGCCACTTAATTTAAAAAGCTGTCTTTGCTCTTGAGGATGGGACATAGGCTGTAGGAATACAAAATGATCAGTTCACCATGAGCTGGAACTTGCCAATTCTGTGTTGTGGAAATAAGTTTAACTTTTTTGGTGTTACTCAGGACTCTCACTTCTTCTGTGTTACTCATTTTTCCTACCGATGTAAGAACTGGGCCATTTTAGTATATTGTTTAACAAGCAATGCCTGCACATACAGCAAAACCTTTAGATTTAGCCTATGTGATTTTATAGTCATAAGCTATTAACTTCCACCTGTTAGCAATAAATTTTTCTCAGAAACTAGTTTAAAATTAAAAGCTCCTGAAGATTTCCAATGAAGTCTGTAATTGGTATGAAATGAGACTGAAGTGCACTTTGCATCGCTACCTAAATGGCAGCTTCTGGTACTTCAGGTTCTTCTCCTGACCAAGGATTTAATGGAAGCAAAAATCTGCAAAGGAAACAACTCTTTATGTGAGTAACCAGAGTACTGATATGCAAGACTTCTTACCAGAAGCAGATTTTCTTAGTTCATTTACCCTTCCTAAAGGCAGGGACACTAACCAGTTTTGGTGAAATATTCAATTCCAACAAGCCAAGTACAAGGAGAAGCAACATTTTATATTCCTTAATTATGCAAACTTTCATTTTGGCTACATGTTATACATAATTATGTGTGTACCTGGCAAGAAAAACAATCAGATAATCCTACACATGCCCCCAAGACCTTTCCTCTCTCCTACCCCACCCCACATCCTCACCCCCATACTGGTCTTTTCCAGTTGACCCTTCAGGTGATTCCAAGAGAACTACTTATACACTGTCATTGTTATGGCACATGACCACATTATGCTTGTACCCTTGTCCAGTTCCCAAAGATTTCCTTTAAAATCAGATTGCATGATTAGATTCCAGTAAAAATCCTCAGCCTCTGTATTACCATAAGTTCTGTTCAGGTTTGAAATATAATGTGGTCTTTTGCAGAAACGCAGAATTTTCGGACAAAGTGTAATGCTATGATCTGATCTAATGATTCAGGCTCATATTTTAGTAAACCAAAAAAAAAAAAAAAAAAAAAAAAAAAAAAAAAAAAAAAAAAAAGGCAGTATTCTCTCTTTGGTAATCCTTTCTTGGAAAAAAATAAGCTTCTTAATAAATCTCAGTAGTCATGGATGGAAATTCACCAACAGCAACAATGTTTATTGACCTTTCCAAAGTGCTGGATTTAATTAGACATTCATTAATACAACTGTGTATAGATTAGCCAAGTCAGCTCTTTTCCATGTTTGTGTGGAGGAAATTCCCAGCTCCTTTTAGGCTTGACTGGTTGTTCACTGTAAAGGACCTGTTTGCACTTCTGCCTGCAGTGTGCAGTGGAAATGCACGGAGCCCACTCGGGTACTGGGATCAGTTTAAGTGTAGCAGTCTGGAGATGAGCAGAGGGCTTACCCAGCCTTCTTGGCAGGCTGGTCTGCAGCTTGGCCCTGCCCAGCATTTGAGCAAGCTTGAGTACAGCCAGCTCAGCCCTCTAAGCCATGTCTACACTGCCCTGCAGTTGCACTGCTACACTGCTACTGCATGCTGCAGTAGTGCAGACATGCAATGCAGCGGTTTGGTGATGCTTGGTCCTTTGCCTATGTGCTCGTTCAATCAACTTGCTGAGGGTGCACCTTGCACCAAAGAACACATGAGTTTTCCCTGTATCTTCTTCTGCTTTCTTCCATGCTTTGTGTCATGCCACAAGCAGCTGTAGTTTTCTCCAGCTGTATTATTAGAGTAGTGCAGCTGTGGAAACATGACTACAACATTTAGGAAATCTTGCTAGCTTCAATCTTATGGTGGACTTTTATCTTTCCATGTAAAGGGGAGTGTGGAGTTGCAATCATGGAAAAATATCTGATGTTACACCAAACTGAGGTATTCAAACCCTTAGTTGCATTGACCTATTATTATGAGCACTTACCTATGAAATTGCTTATGGTACCTTTTCAGGATGTTTTTTCCCCCTTAGTAACACTGCCTGAAGCTGAAAAAATATCTTCCCATACTTAAAAATACTGGCTAGAGCAATACACCCATACACCCTAATACCTACAAGTTAATATTTCCACAGAGGTTTATTTAATTCTTGAGATAAAAACACATAATATGCTAAGGGCTACCTAAATTGATAAATACTTTAAATAAAATGCTTTTGTTTAACTATTTCTTTAGTCTGTTCAAAGCACACAACTCCAGTACTTTGACAGACATTTTCTTGCTACTGAAAACCTTCAAGTGTCCATGTTAGAGAGGTGTATAAATAAATACAAAGACACTTACTGATGTATATAGTGCTGAGAATGGTAGGGAAGAAGACAATTTGACATCTTGTTCCCCAGAAGACCATACTCTTAAAAGTTCTAGGATGTAAGTTCAAAAATCCTCAGAAGTTTCTCACCACAATTTGTGGCAAGTCAACTGTGTGAATGTTGTATATACAGTGTAGATCCCTGTGAGCCGTTCAGCCTCCCTGGATTCTCTTCAAACACTAGGAAACACTAATTCAGATTTTCCTAGCTTCTTTCTTGGAGGCTTTGATTAGTGAATTAATTAAATCTGTTGGTATTTGGAGTATCATTTTTCAAAAGGGATATTAGACAAAACTCTATTAGGAGAGTATTGTATTTCTGAAATAGGTTACCCAGAGAGGTGCTGAAATCTGCTCACTTGAAATTTTCAAGGCTTGGCCAAGTCCTGGCTCCACTGAAATACTGCCTTTCTTTCCATTGGTATTTTCTATTTTTCTGTGCAAAATACTCTGCTTTTCCCTTGATGTATATATACAATAATTTTTGGTGTTTCATGTAGTTTAAGACCAGACTTGACCAGAATAAAAATTTAGTCTAATCATCTGCGTTACACAGACTGCAGAATTTTACCAGGATTTCCTGCTGGAAGCTGTCTTGTAGTCAACTGGCTGTGTGCACTGTAATGAAGAAATTCAGCCTTTCTGTAAGAATTGTGGGTGGCAATGCATATCCTAGTAATGTGGAGGGTTGACCCAGCAGGGAATTATCCTGACAGCTGCTAATCTGAAGTTTGTCACCAGAGTTTTTCAACTTTTATGCATTGGTTTCTCTAGTGGCTGATAAAATCTTCCTTTGCAATGTTTACCATCCAAGTTAAGACATTGTTTAGTACATTTAATTTCATTAATTCCCATTTCTAGGAATCTCCTTTATTTTCTGTATGATTAGGGGTGGGTACAAGATCCAGAACTCTGTTATAATTTGTGTTGATACAAGTCTGTAGGTTAGTTAAGGAACATTGTTTCTGTCTACTGCTGTGTTATGAAGCAATAAAGCAGAGTTCTTGAAAAAGTATTTAAATACATATGTATTTTAAATAGCTGTGGCCTCAGAGGGGACTTTAGAGTACTTTCTTTGTATCATGATGGAAAAAGTTTATCAGTTTAGTTTATTTTCTACTCCTCACATTGAGCAAGGTAAAATTGTACTCCTCATCTATTGAACCCCCCTTTTTAGACTAAAAATGTCTTCATAGCAGAGAGAATGATTCTTGTTTCCTTATGAAATCACTTACTGCCCCTTCAGGTGCTATCAGATAGATAAGAGGTGCAGTTGGCAGAGAAAAATCTTTTGAAAACAATTACAGGATCCCAGAATAGTCTGAGTTGGAAGGAACCCAGAAGGATTGAGTTCAACGCTTAAGTGAATGGTCCATACATAGATCAAACCCATGACTTTCGGCATTGTTAGCACCATGCTCCAACCAGCTGAGCTAATCTCAGACCAATTGTTGATTGTTATAGATTAGTAAAAGTAAGAGGAGAGAAAGCATTCCAGAGCTAAAACCAGATTTTTTCATTCCATGTTTTCTCAACCCACTCAAAATGGGAATCTATTTGTGGCCTTTCCTAGTCTGCCTGGATCAAAATGTGTGTAAACATAATTCCTGGTGTGATTCCAATGATACTGCCAAACATTGCCATTTTGAGGACTACTGTGGCCATATTGTTGAGGGTATCATCTCATACTTTGGTTCACCTAACATTTAATCTCCAGTGTGGGTCAAACCCAAGGCTGCATTACTGGAGCCTTTCAAGATCCCACAAACCAAAACAAATACTTAGACTGACAGGAATCAGCTGTGCTGTGAAAAATGCTGTAATGCTGGGGAGGGGTAAGGACAAACCCAGGCATGGATGTGATACTTCTGGTGGGGGGGGGTGGGAGTTACACACCCGTGTTCAGTGTTGTGTTGCTGTATCATGATGGAAAAAATGAAAGCTCAACAATTCGTTTTTTCATTGGTTAAATGTACAGTCATTTGATACCCTGATGAAGAGCTCTCTGCAGTGGAGGGGTTGAGCCCTGTGAAACCTCAAAGCACTTTCTTTCCATTGTGGGCAGCTCAGTTAAGCTCTTATTAAACTCAGCTTTTTCTAATTTTGTAATTCACCTCCAGACATTTGCTTTTGCTCCAAACACAATATTAGCTGTAGATGTTTGTCTGTGTTTGTGGTGTGGGTTTTTTCATTGTTTGTTGTTTGGTTATCCTTTTCTACTATCAGGTATCAATTAAATACTTTATCCTTCTTTGGCTATAAACAGCTTGCTAATCATCACACTAATGTTCTTGAATTCAGGATTTAATTTATGTTTACTAGTGAAAAATACATGTATTTAGGTACATTGGAAGTAATGTGTTCTTACTGTAACTTTTGTTTACATACAATGATCCATAAGCTGTATAAATCTTCTGGCACTGAAGACAAACTTAGTTGAAGCAAATTCATTTCAATATTATTTCTTAACCCACAAGAACATGCTTCTGTTTTCCTAGAGTAAAACCCTTTTCAAGTCAATTGCTTGAAATGTTTGAGGTGACCAACTGCAGATAGTAAACCGAGCAATTGTTTGAGTTCATGCTTATTAGAGCAGTGCTCTGGAAAGTGTTTGTGCTTAGGCTTTTAATAAACTCCCTCTAGAGATCAATTACCACGATTTGTCTAGTTACTATGAATAAGAGATTTTGGGGGGTTGTAGTTGAAATGTTTTGTTTAAGTGAAAGTGTCTTGAATGCTTTCATTCAGGCAGAATAAAAAGAGAATGGGAAGCAGAACACAGAACCTCCAAGGAAAAAATATAATTGAAATGGTAAAAGGACTCTGCGACAATGCCAGGTCTTGTAGGACAGTTTTGTCTGTGTGTTTTAGGCTTGTTCACAGGTAGCCCAGAATGTAGGTCAGCAGGAGAAGATGTGTAAGAAAGAGGATAAGCAGCGATAATACTTTTGCTGAAGTTTTCTCGCTATAAGGTTTCAGGATAATCAAAACCAGTTTAGCATTTGAGTAACAGCACCATGAAATGGAGTAATGGAATTAGCTTTTATGTTTTTCCAGGAACCTAAACCACATTTCCTGTCACAACTGTATATTATTAATAAAAGGCATCTGCTAAGTTGGAGTTGCCCTAAAATGTGCACATATGTAATACGTCTGGTTCAAATAATTTTTTTTTTACATTTGCAATAAAAAACTAAAGCAAGATGCTGCTTCAGCCCATCATAAAATAGAATATGATTTGGAATACTGCAAGTTTTCAGCATGGTCTCACAGACAGATTATATAATTGTGTTAATTTTGCTGTTACAAGACTGTTACTGCCTGCATTTTTATGTCCTGCTTCCCTTTCATTTTGTATTCTGTGGTTCCAGCAATTAGTTTCCAGTCACAGAGGGAAATGAGCAGCTCTCTTGAAACTCCCTCTGATCCCCAGTCCCCTGCCATTTAGAAATGGGTGTAGACAGTTGTTTTGATTTTTGATTTGATTTTTGGGGTGGTGGTTGTGACGCATGTCATATTTTCTTGTGTTGTAACCAGCCTCCACAGGCTTAAGGCAAAGGGCACAAAGTCTGCTAATGAAATGGGATCATCTCAGGAATATAATGTCCAGAATATAATTTCCCAGGGAATAAAGGTATTATATAATGATAATGGCCTATACAGAGATTTTTCCCCCTTAATATCCATTCTGAAAAAAATTGATTACTGCATTTTACTGCATTTCCTTATAGATTGCTTCAATATATATCAAGAACGGCTGAGACTTCTCTGAAAGCCAGTCATGCCTGGAAGTCTGGCACCACGTCCTGGATTGTGAATCAGGACAAGATGACTCAAATTCTTGTGTCGTTTCCCTAGCCCTCTCCCAAAGGCCTGTGTGGAAGGGTTCAGGATGGTGTATCTGTCACTGTGTGCTGATCCTGTCATGTTAGTCTTTTTAATATGTGCCAGTGGGAGAGCATACCTGAAATCCACTTGGTTATGTTAGATGGCTTCCCAGAGGCCTCACAGACTGGCGTAAACTCCAGCCAAATGTAGCTGTAAGCTGAGATAACCCGAGAGCTCTGACATGGACATTCCTTGTACAACTGGTCAGCTGGTTTTCCAGCCTTCATGTCCCTCTTCTGCTAAAGGCGAGCCAGGAAGGATTCTTTTTGATAGATTTCTCTGACAAAAATGAAGCTCAAATGCACCAATATGATATCTGAGAACTGTTTATTGATAGAGGGTAAGATGACCCTCCGAGTGAGCCCCTGATCCCTCCAAGAAAGCAAAAGTAAAAATGGTTCCCACTGTGTCACAGCTAGCTGCTTTTTTTTTTTTTTTTTTTTTTTTTTTTTTTTTTTTTTTTCCTCCTTTGTTGTTGTTGGGGTTTTTTTGCTAAGGCTCCTCCCACACCCCAACTTCAACCAAGTGCATTCTTCCCAGGCATCCTGGCATTTGCCCCACTAGCAAGTGGTGTTGAGGGGATGTCGCTCATAGCCCAATCATGGAAGTTTTCTCTGCCTTGACTGGCTGCCAAGTGAGGTTTCCCTGGGGGCAGGGCTGCCAGCACATGTATAGCTCTTATAGGAATCCTTCACCTATGTGTAACATATGTTGAGGCAGAAATAAAAATCAGATTAGTCCCTCTCACCTAACCAATTACTTTTTTACTAACACCAACCCAGTCTTCTTTTCCTCATGCTTGTGGTGCCAGTGGTGCTTGACCACCTTAGCCTTGGTTTTTTCTCTATCCCTTCTAAACAGCTCCAACCATTTCCATGGACTGTGCCAATAAAAATACCCCCCAGCTCTTTAAAGGAATTGTTCTTAGTGAAAAATGAAAATGTACTAAAACAATGTACAAGTTTGAAAGCAAACCAATGGGAGATCCCAAGTCAGAACTACAATTTAATAGGAAGATTAAGATAAAAGCAATAATACAGAAACACTATCTTAAACTGACAGAGTCAGGATACAACCTGACACCCTGTTGGTCAGGGTGGTAGTAGCAGTCTGATTAAATGGTGGCTGCAGTCCTGTTGAAATTATAGATGTGGTTCTGTTGAAGTAGTGATCCTGTGAAGGATCTGTCTTCCTCTGAAGGTCCAGTGATGGTTATATAGCTCTTGTCCTCTGGGAACCCAGTGGGAAAGGCTGCTTGCGGTGTTCCAAGCCTCAGATTATATACAGGTAGGAATGCTTGGTTCCTCCCTCTGGGCAGAGCATTTCACAATGGAATGATGTAGTTTTATGAATCATGCAGTGAGACTCGATGGCCCATTACCAGAAGATAGCCCCCAGCGGGAGTTATTAGGGGTGAGTCATGGAAGAGATACAGAACACTGCCCCACCTGTTTTTAACAGCTTATGAAGATGGTGATAGAACACATACTTTTGGTTACATTACATTGTAACCTAAGACAGACAAGCAGTTTGCAAAGCCTCTCTTCTGCCCTTTTAATTATTGAGTTTCATCTTTATTCTTTCATCCTTGGTTTGGTGTGTTCCCTTGGATGTGTTATACCTAATTTAGGGACTCGGAGATTAAAAGGACAAAAATCTTAGCTAGTTCATGTCTGCAGTGCTTTGCAGGTTTACACAGAGAGCATCTGAATTTGATTGTGCTAAAAACCCTTTTACAGTGTAATCAAATGACAGTTCACATTGGAGGGAGTAACCTGTCATTCCAGCTGTACAGCTGGTTTGAGCCCTGAATATTTTGGCTATAAAATAACAATGATATTTAATAGCCTATTTTTAGAAGCAGATTGGAGGATCTGAAAGCCGGGCTGGGTGTTTTAAGGTTGGAACATCTACTGGGATAAAGATTTTGCCAGTAGAGTTAATTAATAATTTCCTTGGTTGATGAACTAAAACCAAATTCTGGTCATCCAGTTCAGATTGTGTAAAAAGAAAATATATTTTGGAATTTGCTCTCCAATGGGGCTGATTATTTGTTATATTTCACCCATCACATTATAATCCTCTTAAAAGAAAAGAAAGAAGTGTTCTCATTAAATTCTGAAACAGGCGTTTTTTTCTGACAAGCTCCTCTTCCTTTGAAGATGCTAATATCCAATGATGGAAATTGTAAAGAATAAATAAAAAAGATTTGTACAGAACGATTTTCTTAAAATTACACTGTCAAAGAGCTTTTCATAATAACTAAAAAAAATTCACAGTGTTTGTGATGAAAACACTATTGAAACTACAACCTGCTTGCTCACCTGGTGGTATTTTCATGTTCTTACTTAAAGAACACACTCTGTGTTTTGTTATTGTAAGGCTGCCTGGGAGAGCTGGGCTGGTAGCATTGACTCTTTCCTCAAAGACAGAAGTCTCAATTGAGCAAATCAGTTCTATAAAGCAATGGAATAAGAAAAAACTTGAGCATGCTCTCAAGTTCTATTAATTCAAATTATTTTCTAGCCTGGAGACTAAAGGGTCCCTAGTAGCTGCACATACTTTTGCTCTAATTTTTTTGCAGTAGGACCAGATTTTGGGCACAGTGCCCCTGTGTTGGGGTGAAACTGGATGGGAATCCTCTCCTTAGTAGCTCTGTACACACAGTTCTGGTTTCCCTGTGAGAGCAGTGTGTGTTGATATCCATGGGAGAATGGACTACTTGGATATATGAGAGTCCAGCCCTGGTGATGTGGATCTTGACAGCAGAGACAAGCTGCCGTTAGGATTAGGGATCAGAGAGCTGCAGAGCCTACAGCTCCAGGGACATTGTCCCTTGCAAAATGCATTGCAAGGGCATTGTGGCAGGGTGCCAACATTGCTGACTTCTCACTTTTTAATCTGGGCTGCTTATGGCAATGAAGACCTCTGGCAAACTGCCAATAGGGTAAGAGTTGAAGGTAGGATTTAGAGAGGAAAAGAAGCTACGTCTCTTGGACACTGAGGCGAGAAACAGCTTTGCAAGGACATCACGGCAGGGTGCCAACATTGCTGTTTAATCTGGGCCATCTATGGAGATGAGGACCTCTGCTGCACTGCCAAACTGTCGCATTGAGAGGACTGAGGACTGAGAGTAAAGAGCCTACAGCTCCAGGCACACTGCGGCTGGAAATGGCAGGCCAAAGCGATCCAGGCAGGGCCCCACCTTTGCTGTTCTTACATCAACTTAATCTGAACCACCCATGGGGATATGGACCACAGTCCCAGCGAGAAGATGCCACTAGGCTTAGAGATAGGGATGAGAAAGGAAAAGAGCCTAGAGCTCCAGGGAAACTGGGTCTGGAAAATGCATGCCAACAGAATCACAACACTGCTGCCTATTGCAGACCTTTAAGATAAACCCCATGCAAATGGATGGGCACAGAAGCCACAGGCCCAAGTTGTTTGCCAAAAATTCTGAAATGAAAACAAATGGAACAGAATGAAGTAAAGAGCAGTAAAATAAACTAAAATTTAATGAAATTATACTTATTGTAATCTGCAGATTTCATTTTGTTTCATGAAATGTTGAGATCTCAGTTCATGAAAGGAAATTAAATGAGAAATCATGGAACAAAAAGGAAAAGAATGGAACGGAAATATAAAGAAATGAATTTGAAAAATATAAAATTATGTATGAAAAAGAAAATAATTGAAATGCAATAAAATGAAGTGCAGTGAAAGGAGCTGAAACTTAATGAAATTATACTCATTAAAATCTTGAGATTTCATTCCCTTCCATAAAATGAAGTATTTGCATTGCATGAAAGGAAATGATACGAGATTTCGATTTTCTAATAATTTCATAAGGTATATAATTTTACAAAATTTCATTTCATTTTTCTGCACTTCATTTCATTCCAATCCATTCTTAATTTCATTAAAGGCAATAAAATCTTGTGAAATCAATGAGGATAAATTGGGCAAGGTTTGATTCATTTTCCTGCATTTCATGTCATCCCATTACCTTTCTGTTTTCAAACTGGTGCAGAATTTTTTTAAGCATTTCAACTCATCAATTTCTTCTGTTGTTTTGTTTGACTTACTGCCCTGCTTTCGAAATTTCTTTGAGTAACATTTTGACAACTTTCAGTCCTTTTAACTGCATCTCAGTCTATGCATATCCTTTTGGTTGTAGTCCCACCATTTACAAATTTGCTTTTCTTTTTCAATTGTACCTTATTTGATCATATCTCCCTCCAAGCATGTTTGTTTCAGTTTCTTTTCCGATTTCAAGATTTCAGTTCCTTTCATGAAAGGAAATGAAATCTTGTGAATTCAATGAAGATCAGTAGTCAAGGTTTGGTCCATTTCCCTGTGCTTCATATCATTCATCCCATTGCCTTTTCATTGTTTTCACTTTGGTGCAGATTTATTTTTTAAGCATCTTACTTCAGCTGTTTCTTTTCCTGCCTATTTGATGGACTTTATTTCCTGGGTTCAAGGTTTCATTGAGTATAACTTTGGAACATTTTGACCTTTTTCACTGTACCTCATGTCTTCCCTATCCCTGTGGTCCCTCCATTTGCAAATTTTCTTTTTTTATTTTCCAATTACAAATTATTTGATTGTATGGCCTACCCAGGGGGTTATTTCGACTTTCTTTTCTGATTTCAAAATTTCTTTCATGAAAGGAAAGTCTTTATTTCATGAAAGGAAATAAAATCTTGCAAATTCAATGTGGCTCAATTGGACAAGGTTTGGTCCATTTCCCTGCACTTCTTGTCCTCCCATTGCCTTTTTGTTGTTTTCACTTCAGTGCAGAATTTTTTTTAAAGCTTTTCCATGCATCTATATCTTCTATTTGTTTCAATGGACGTTGTTCCCTGGGTTCAAGGTTTCATTGAGTACAATTTTGGCAAGCTTCATAGTCTTTAACTTAACTTCCTTCCACCCATATCCCTGTGGTTGTAGTCCCTCCATTTGCAATATTTTTTTTCTTCAATTGCAATTCATTTGATCATATCTCCTTCCAAGCATCTTTGTTACAGTTTCTTTTCTGAATTCAAGATTTCATTTCCTTTCATGAAAGGAAGGTCTTCATTTCATGAAAGGTAATGAAATCTTGTGAATTCAATGAAGATCAGTTGGTGAGGTTTGGTCCATTTCCCTGCACTAATGTCATCCCATTGCTTTTTTATTGTTTTCACGTCAGTGCAGAATTTTTATTATTTTTTAAGCATTTCCATGCATCTATATATTCTCTCTTTACTTCAATGGACTTTGTTTCATGGTTTCAAGATTTCAATGAGTATAATTGTAACAAGCTTTAGTTAACCTCATTCCATCCAAATCCCTTTTGTTACAGTCCCTCCATTTGCACATTTTCTTTTCTTTGTCAGTTGCATTTTATTTGATCATATCTCCTTCCCAGGGAGTTGTTCCGTGATCTTTTCTGATTTCAAGACTTCATTTCCTTTCATGATAGGAAGGTCTTCATTTCATGAAAGGAAATGAAATTTTGCGAATTCAATAAGGATCAATTGGGCAAGGTTTGGTCAGTTTCCCTGCACTTCATGTCATCCCATTGCCTTGTTATTGTTTTCACTTTGGTGCAGATTTTTATTTTAAGCATTTCACTTCAGTGGTTTCTTTTCCTGTCTTTTTGATGGACTTTGTTCCTTGATTTCAAGATTCCAATGAGTATAATTTTGGCAAGTTTTGGTCCTTTTCTCATATCGTTAGCTCTCTTGAATTCACGCATTATGTTTGATAAGCTCTAAGGGATATTGTTAGAAAAACAATTAACCCACCTTTGTTTTTAATAGCTGAGTACTTAGAAACTTAGACTCAAAGGTGATGATCTATCATTCAGACACGCTTAAGGTAGCACTGTTAAACTTCACAACTGGTATGGCCCCCATACACAAGTGGTCTCTGTATTGATGGTGAGAGCAAGGACGTAAAACTTCTCTTACAACAGTCATTTTGTGGGAGGGAAGAATGTGTTATCAATGAAGAAATCCCTTAAAAGGCTCTGAGCAGGAGCTGTGGTTTTTAGGGCTTTAGTTAAGCTGGTAGTGGATTGATGAGGATGCCTCTGAGATGTTCAGCATGAATCCAACATTGAGCTGCTTAGTTACAACAGTGTAATAATTTACTGTATTTTTTCCAAAAGCAGTTTTATGAATTTCTGATCAAAAGAGTTAACGTCATTTTCCAGCCGCAGAGCTTGAAGAAAGTTCTCCAAGTTATAAGGGATTCATTAAGCATGCACAGAAACAGTAACTTTGTGAATTGCAAGGCTCTCTATATAAACAATATCTACACAAACGTGGCTAAAGGTGATGATGAAAAAATACTTGGCACTTTGCAACAAGCCCATATCAGGGCTGGGAGTCAGAGGAGCAAGGAGTCTGTAAAGATGGGACTCTGTAATGCTGCCAACTTAGTAGTAATGTCCACTTTTCATTAAGCCCAGCCAAACAAGACCAAAAGGCATGTTGTCTCCCTAGAGCCCATAACTCCATGCTTGAGATCTCTACACAGAGGATTCATGTTAACCTCAGTTGTGTCATATTTAATTTGGCTATTGGAAGACACACTTGGCTCTCTTTGTACATACCATACCTTTCATATATTTAAATCTTCCTGTTTTAATACTGCTGGCTTGCTGCATGGCGATTTCTTGTCATATTGGTGATTTCTCTGAAATATACATAGCTTAGCCTCCCATCTGCTACTGAACTTCTCATCTGCAAACTCTCAGTGGGTGCTGATTGTGTCCCATCATTCAGATGTTGCATGCAGGGGGCATTACTATGTGATTTCCAGAGGGTGAATGAAAACAAGAGTCTTGAGTCAATGCTGTGAGATCTCAGCCTGGGAGGGAAAGCTCTAGGGCGTGTAATCCCCATGGGGACTTTATATTAAAAAATAAAAGCGGTGAGAAGTCTTATGCTTTAGCCTACTTTAGAAATCCAGTGCTAGGTTAATATATACTCATTTTGATTTCTTAACCTGATGTGAAACCAGCGACAATTGCAAAAAGTGGTTTCCTTAAAAACACGACCTTTGCTTTATTTTCCCAGCTGCAAAATGCCTCATTTTCCCACTTCATTGCCTTTTACAACCCTGCACCTTGCCTTTCCCCTGAGGCCATGATGAGGCCCTAGAAATAACAAGGCTCTACTCAGCCCTAGTGAAGCCTCTTCTGGAATGCCGTGTCTAGTTCTTGGTGGGGACATGAACTAGGGACAGACTCTTTGCTAGTGATACCTGACCCAATCTACAAGGTGTCTGACCCTCTGTTAATAGAGGCAGGGAGAGAGGACACTCTGCGGCCATTCTGGAAATGAGTAAGCACAGTGCAAACCTTCAAACAGAAGTGACGCTCCTAATTTGTACCAAGAAAATATCTCTACCATCACAAATCATCATTCTGCCCAAGACTGATTGTTTAATTTGTCCTCAGAGAAACCTGCCACGTGTGCACAGAATAACACTACTTTCTTCTCAAAGGGCATATGCTTTGAAGAGGCTGCCAGGCCCGTGTAGCTGCTGAGACACAGGGCAAAAGACACATAATACCTAATACCTCCTTGCTGATCAAATGAAAAGTAGGACTTGCTGCTGCCACTTTTCTAGAGTTTTTGCTCCCAGATTCCACTGCTGCCTGTCAGTGACTACAGGAGTAGTAGAACTTGCTTTTCATTCATGTCATCTGAAATAATGAGGGCTGTGTCAATGCATAGGTATTTGTGCTAGTGATGTTCAGCAGCTTAGTACCTCAGTCAGCTAGTCATGTTGTATTATATAAAATGGCTTGAATAAGGGTGGGAAAAAAATAATCATCCAATGTAGAATTCCAGACAGTGAGATCTTCCAGCTGAGGCTGTTGTCAAGTTTGTCAGTGTTCCTGTTCACTGGGCTTGGCAGTGACCTTTGTGGAAGGGTAACTGATCACCAGGTCCATACAGAGCTTTTGAATGTCACCATGTAACTAGTTTTAAAGATGTCCTTTTCAGAGTAACCTGATGTAAAATCTGTACCTTGTTGTACCTATTCCCTTTTTGGAGCTGGCATATTGCTGGTCTTATGCAGCCATCTAGAGGGCCTCGTGTCTGTGACGGCTCCAGACGGGTGACCAGAAACCACAAAACTGCAGGCAAACAAACTCTGCTGACCCTTAGTGGCTGTAAATCAGCTGCAGTGTTTTGTTTTCACAAGTTCAGGACTGCAGTTTTGGTGCTGTTATGCAGTCTGATGTCAATTGTTTTTGGCAGGGGTGGGAGGGGAGGTACCAACTAACCTGATGAGGGTGAAAAACTGAGGGAACACTGTCAGCAGAGAATAGCATCTGGGCATCATATATAAGAACGTCCCTAACCCTGAGATTTTACAGCAGTTCCACAGAGTAGATCCAATTCATACACCTAGGGGTTATCACAATTGACACCATAAACTGAAGGTGAATCATTCTCTGGCAAAGAGAGACAGAAATTAAAAATGGAGGAAAAGGCAAAAGTGATTCAAGACTATCATAGGCTCTGATGGACAAATACAATTATTGGAGATATTAGGAGGTGCATGTCTGGTTCAGATATGGGAAGGGAAGACAACCCCTTGTACTTATGAGACTGATAACTGACTGGAGCAGAGTGGCTGGAAAATGGACCAGTGGAAAAGGAACAAGGGGTGCTGGTTGACAGCCAGCTGAACACGAGCCAGCGTGTGGCCAGGTGGTCAAGTGGGCCAATGGCATCCTGGCTTGTACCAGCAATAGTGTGGCCAGCAGGACCAGGGCAGTGACTGTCCTCCACCGGGCAATGGTGAGGCCATACCTTGAGTGCTGTGTCCAGCTCTTAGCCCCTCACTACAAGTAAGATGTTGAGGCATGGAGCATATTCAGAGAAGGGCAATGAAGCTTGTGATAAGTCTAGAGAATGAGTCCTGTGAGGAGCAGCAGAGGGAGCTGGGGGTGTCTACCCTGGGAAGATGATGCTCAAGGGTGACCCTATCACCCTCTTCAGCTGCCTGAAAGGAGGGTAGCCAGGTAGAGATCAGTCTCTTCTCCCAGGCAACTCTTGACAGAACAAGAGGACATGGCCTCAAGCTCCACCAGGGGAGGTTCAGGTTGGACATTGGGAAGGATTTCTTCATGAAAAGGGTAGGTAAGTGTTAGAACTGGCTGCCCAGGGAGGTGGTGGAGCCACCCTTCCTAGAAGTGTTGAAGAAATGACTGGATGTAGCACTTAGCACTATGGTTTAGTTGACATGGTGGTATTCAGTCAAAGGTTGGACTCGATGATCTTGGAGGTTTTTTCTAACTGTAATGATTCTGTGATCCTTTGATTCTGTGCCTTCACCTGGAGTATCAGATAGAAGCCCGGCTTTCAAAGATCCAGAAACAGGCATTTGAGGATGCAGCGAGGTGATATGGCAAAAATATTATTTATAAGAGGAACTTAAAGATCTAGCAAGAAAATGTCGAATAGGATATGAAATATTTCCCCCCATTAAAATAGGAATCACTGATCTCAGCAACAGATAGGATTAAAAGTCACATGGTGACTTATCAGATGAGCACAGATTGCTCAAACCTTTGGGACTGGAAAGTCCATGTGCTTTTAACTCTAGGAACAGTGAGGCTCATTAGTCATGTTTGCAGTGCCAGGAGGAGGAAGATTTTCCTAAAATGCAGGTTGATCCAGGAGGGAGTTGCTACTACCAGCACTTGCAGCCTCATGCTCCTGCTTTGGTGGTGCTGTTCAGACCTGCTAATTTACCAGATTGTGTTGTGATAATAATAAAAACAGTGTCCCAGCATAAGTGTGCCTTGTACTCTGGTGACAGTGGGTTGGAAGGCTATGAAAGGCTGTTACGGACACCCTGTAGTGGCGTGTGCAGGCTGTTGGTGTGTATACAGCCTGTAGGTATGTATGCATACCCTGTAGCTGTGGATGCACATCCTGCAGGTGTTGGCACACCCTGTAGCAGCGTATACACACTCTGTAGATGTATGCACACACTGTAGGTGTATGCACGCCCTGTAGCAGTGTACTCACACCCTGAAGATGTATGCCCACCCTGTAGCAGTGTATGCACGCCCTGTAGCAGTGTATGCACGCCCTGTAGATGTATGCATGCCCTGTAGTGGTGTATGCATGCCTTGTAGCTGTGTACACACACCCTGTAGGTGTATGCACACCCTGTAGCAGTGTACGCACGCCCTCTAGGTGTGCACACACCCTGTGGCAGTGTACGCCCACCCTGTAGATGTATGCACACACTGTAGATGTACGCACACTCTGTAGCAGTGTACGCACGCCCTGTGGCACTGTACGCCCACCCTGTAGATGTATGCCCTCCCTGTAGGTGTATGCACGCCCTGTGGCAGTATACGCACACTCTGTAGCAGTGTACACACACCCTGTAGCAGTGTACGCCCACACTGTAGATGTACGCCCTCCCTGTAGGTGTACGCACACTCTGTAGCACTGTAGCACGCCCTGTAGCAGTGTACACACACCCTGTGGCAGTGTACGCACACCCTGCAGGTGTATGCAGACCCTGTAGGTGTATGCACGCCCTGTAGCAGTGTACACACACCCTGCAGATGTATGCCCTCCCTGTAGGTGAACGCACACGCTGTAGCAGTGTAGCACGCCCTGTGGCGGTGCTCACCCCGTTGGCCGGCGGGCTGCAGCGCCGCCCAGCGTTCGGCCCCGGCCGCTCAGGGCCGGCAGCTCCGCCCCGCTCCCGCCCCCTCCCTCCCCCCGCGGGGCGGGCACCGCCCGTGAGGGGCCGCGGGCTCGTCCGAGTGGCGGAGTGGTGGGAGCGGCCGGGAGCGGGGCCGCCCATTTACTTGCGGGTGTGGAGCCTCCGGTTGGCCGCGGCTGCCGCTCCTTCCTCTACCGGCGGCACAGCCCTCCTCAGGTAAGGGGGCAGCGGCGTCTCCCCTCCCCTCTCGTCTGTCTCGGGTCAGCGAGAGCAGTCGGTATCCGACGCTGATTCTATCCTGAGGGTCCCGCCCGCCGTGGGCCGTGCTGAGCTCCTGGACCCGGGGCCTCTGCGGCCGGGCACGGCTCGCCTGCCCTCCCGGTAGCTGCGGGCAGAGCGGGGCCGCCTCTGAGCCCGAGCGCGGCAGCGCGGGGTGCGGGAGCCGCGGTGCCCGTGCCGGGTGTCCCGCGGCTCTGTGCCTGTCCGCCCTCCGCCAGGAAACAGCTCCCGTGCTCTCTTTCCCCGCAGGGAGGCGGCGGCGGGAGCAGCTCCCGTGCCGATGCTGCTGCCGGCCTGGGAACTGTGCTTCTACGGGCTCCTGACCGTGGGCTCCCACCTCTACGCGTTCTACGAAGCGCACCAAGTGTCTCGAAGTAAGTGTGCGCCGTGGGCGGGCTCGCTCTGCACAGCTTCCCTCCCGTGGCTGCCGAGGCTGTCTGGTGTGAGTTCTCCGCTCTGGTTGGTTTCTACTTTGTTCCTGTGCGAGGAGCCCCTGTGTTCTTCCCAGCTGCCAACCTGCTCTGTGCGCGAAAGCAGTAGGCAGATGCCACCTGGGCACAGGGCTTTGTCCCAGGGCTTTTTTGCTTTTGAGTGCTAGGAAGGCCCATGGCAACCCTGTCCTCGGACGTGGCTGTCAGGGAAAGGATGAGGGGGACCTGTGACGCTCAGCTGCTCAGATAGGGAAAATTCAGGAGAGTTGGGTTTGAGTTGTCTTATTTTTCCTGGCTAGTCACCAACAGCTCCCTGCAGGTGGGTGGTTCAGAAGCAGCTGTGCCTTCTGATGGTAATAGCCGGGGTCTGAACCTGGAGAGGCCCTAGGACAAGTTGGTGCTCCCTGCCTGGGGCTCCAGTGCTGATTCCAAAATGCAGATCAATGATTCGGTTGTCTGTAGAGCTTTGTGGTCAGTTTGTTTCCAAACACCTACCTCTGCCTCGTGTAACCTGTTGGTAGCTGCTGTGGTATGGAGCTTGGTTTGGAGCTGTGGAGGTATGTATTGCAGAGCAAGGGTGGGATTTTAAATAAAATAAGTACAATTTATAGATGAAAAGAAGCTATGTTATACCACATTGGTATTTAAGTGGAAATAAAGGTTGTATTATCAAAGTATAACAAGCTAGAGAGGCTTCACAGGGAATATATATTGCATCTTATTAGGCTTTAGTCAGCAAGGTTGTACATTAATGACTCTGGCTCTGAAAGAGCTCAAGGGAAGAACAGAAGTGCCAGAAAGGCATTTGCAGAGCAGTGGAAGGAGTGCTGTGTAACTGGGTACAGAGCTGTGCTCCCATGCATGCAGCAAGTCTTTTGCAGAAGCAGCAAAGTGTGGTGGCAGCGGGCTCTAGAGGCAGCTTTTCCCTGGTTCGGCTGTACTGGCTCCTCTCATGTCTGTGTCCCGCTTCTGCTCTGGTGGGAGAAACCAGGCAGTTCTGAAAATGGCCAGTGAGGATTAGTGCAGGTCTTGCATGGTGAAAGGTGGGTTGCTGCTGCTGTCCCTGTTGTCAGCAGGAATCCAAACACCGGTTCTGGGAAATTGCTTTGCCATTACTGTGGGGCACAGCTGTGGCACAGTTGGGTCCCCCACCTAGTGAGCAGTGAAGTGGTGACTTGCCCTTCCCTGGATATGCGTATCCTCACTGGTGGAGACCATGTGGGAATGTGTTGCTCTTGAGCAGCAGAGAGCCCACCCCTGACTCTTCCTGCTCTGGCTGCTGTGTCCTTATCAAAGGTTTGCTCTTCCCTGCAGAGTATGAAGCTGCAATGGACAGAAGGTTTGGGCTGGACCCAGGGACTCTCTTTCGGGGGCTAAAAAAGGTAGGAAGGGTGACAGTGTCTCGTTTTGTGGCAATAATTGTGCCTCCATGCCCTTTGCGCATCCAAGCTTCTGACTGAGAAGTTTATAGCAATGTGCAGATTGGGATATTTATAGTTAATTTCAGTCTGACATTTCCGATGAGGAGGAGAGACTGGCTGGGTGTGTCTGGATCTAAGAATCGTAACCAAAGTTTTGTTCTTTTTCTTGATCACTGGCTTAAGTGTTTATCCTTTGCTACATCTCTTGATAACCCTCTATTTTACTGTTTGGCCTCAAAACTCTGATCAACCTTGACACTTCCTGCAGCCTTTTCCCCCTTTTTCTTGTTACTGGGTGGTTTGGATAATGCTTGATGTCAATGAACATGTTTTTATCTTGGTTAGCCTGGTAGTACAGCATAGAGGAGAACAGAGGTGTAAGGTCTTAAAGAAACATAGATGGTATTAAAAAAAAAAAAAAAGTAAGAAAATTGTCAGTCCTCTACTCCAAACCAAAAATCACATCCCTACTGCACTTTGCTTGCATTTCTTCAAAAGGTTGTGAGGTCAAAAGCAAATAATGCAACTAATCTTGAGGATTGCTTACCCAAAAGCACGAATGCATGTCTGTGTAAGTGTTTTGGTGTTTAGGCCTGCCATCACTGCTGGTAGTGGACCTTTGATATGTGCTTTCTAGAAAGCTTTAAGGCAGTTGAGAGGAACTTTTAGTGAGGCTCTGTATTGGACACCGGGCTACTGGCTGATCCCTCTTACCTAATCTAGATAAAAATTTCATGCCACAGATAACTCCAGCTGACCAAATTCCATCTGATTGCAACTCGGCTTTGCTGAAATGGGGAGTTTGACTTTTCTTCCAGCAAAGCACCTTTCCACTGAAGTTCTTGGTTTTCCAAGGCAGAGCAGAGTTGCTCTCTGAATCCCGAGGGAGACCTGAAGTTGCTCAGCTTCAGCACCAGTGTGAGGCTTAGGAGGCACACCATCTAAAGCTCTGCTTTCCTGAACTTTGCTCCATTGGAAGTGAAAATGGTCTGAGCTCACTGCTGTAAGTGATCCAACTGGATTGCTGAAATGGTGTTCTTGAGATGTGAGAGTTCTTTGGGTACAACACAGCTGGCGTATCACAGAGGTATTCTTTTGCCTCTTATGGCCAGATACATATAGTGACCAGTTCCCTTCATGCCACAGGACCCAATGGACTTTGAGTGGAGCTACTGGATTGAATGGGGAAGGGAACGTATACTGTGTCTTCTGGCTGGTCACCTGTTGGTATCACAAATGTCCAGGCTCTTGGTGGAGAAGGTATGTAGGAATTTTCTTCACAACAGGGAGTTTCTGATGGGTTTGGTTACTGTGGATGTGGGAGGCATTGCAGTGAGGCCACTGAGAGTAGTAAATCTCATTTTTTAGTGTGAATTGTATGTGGGGGTTGGTTGCCTTAGTGTTTGGAGACTTCAGCCTCCAACCTCTAAAGGCCTCTGTCTTGTTGGAAGCCATTAAACAGCGTTGTTTGACTTGTACACGTAAGAAGGGCGCAGTTGTTCCTTTATGAGGAAAGGATGTAAAGTGATGGCTGCTTGGGTTTTGGGATAATTGCTAAATGATTGCATGATTGTGGGAAATGATCTGTGTGTGGTGTTACACTTGCTAGTTTGGGGAAGGATAGGAGGAAGTTATGCTCTCCCTCAAATTAGGGAGGCTCTGGTTTTCATGTGATGCTGCTACAGAAGCACCTTCCTTTTCACTTTTAGGGATACAGATGGGTTTCTGTGTTTTTTCATGTGTGTTCCTCACCTTGTTGGCTATATTTGTCTCTACTGCAGAACCTGTGTAGGCAGCACAGGTAGTGAGTGCCTTTTTTCTTTAGAAATAATGAAACTAAAGATTGTCAACTTTTCTTTTTCTGACAGTATAAACCATGGTGCTTGATGGTTTATGGAATGGCTGCCTGCTGGTTGTTACTGGGCATCAAGGGCTTTGCTGTCATTTTGTTACATGCAGCTATTTCCTTTGCTGTGGCTCAGTTTCAGCTGTCACTCCTGACATGGTTGTGCTCCCTTATCCTTCTGTCCACTTTGCGCATACCAGCCGTGGAAGAGGCCAAGGTAATGTGAGAAGAACTAATTACGCATCAAATTAATGATGGTGGTGTTTGTCTGTAATGGCATCTATCTCTATGGCAGCATACTGTCCCTTCAGTTGATATAAGCAGGGGTTGGTTTGAGAAATCTTAAGCAGTAGCACTGCAGTGACTCATGCTGGAGCTTCTCCAGTTACAGAAGTCACATTTCTCTATCATGGTGGCCAGTACATTGGGATAAAAGTATGTCCTTAATGTGTAAGTGCTATTCAGCAGAGTATGGTAATACTTCACTAGTGCTCTTTAGAACACATTTCATTGGAGCTCTAATCATGCCAATTTAAGATGCTGGGCTTTGGAGTTGCTCAGTTAAGCCTGCCTGTAGTTACTGGTGACTGTGACTTCTGCAGGGAGACTTTCTCCAACACTTGATTTGTACCAAATTAATTACTTGCATCGGTTAGCCGTAAGCAGGCTCAGTTTTGCTTTTCATCTAGTGGCTTTTTCTGAGCAGTACAGATAGGGAAAAACTGTTGACCAGTTGTGAGGAAATGTCCTGTTGTGTTTTATTGGACTAATGGGAAAGACTGGACATTTGTTAAAAGGGTTGTTGCCCTGATGTTCAGGGGGAGGGGGAATGAGTGTGTAGAATCTCTTCATGTGGTGTGGTCAGTTTTGTGATTTGGTCTGATGAGGAGCGGGCCCACTGCAATACAAGTTGTCAGTCAGCCAAGCTGCATTTGCTGATGTTTCCAAGTTTTTGGTGATGATAGGTTTTTGTTGTTGGCAACAAGTGTGATACCAACTGTCAAAGAATCACTAAATGCTCATAACATTTTTTCCAGCCTTAAGTTTTCTCAGGAGTGACTGATTCTCTTTACATTTAGCTTCAGCCCTAGTAGTCCCTTGGCTATCAACTGTGTTGCCAACTGGTTTGAATTTTGTAGTATTGGACTAAATCTGAAGTAGATGATATTTCGTTTCTGTGAAAAGAGCTCCCCTGCTGTCCTAGTTCTTCACAGCCTAACATGTTTCTGAAATCAAGCTGTTGTCTCTTTATGCTGGCTGTAGTAGCTCTGGAGGACCTTTCTCCATTAAAAAAGCTAGTGCTTGTTGTTCATGTGTTCAGTGCTGTTCACTTTAGAGTCTCATTCCTGCTGCTATTCTTTATTCTTTAGTTTCTTCCTGTTGCCGCTGACCCCAAAAGTTGAGATCTGAGTAGACATTGCTGTCTTGCCATAGAGAAAACACAGCATTGCACCATCATGATCTGGCTTTGCTTTGTTTTTCAGAGGAAGTGGTATGACACTGAAAATGAGTATTATCTGCTGCTCTTCACCGTGTCTGTGCGCTGCCTCTTCTGCACTAGCTTCAGCCTGGAGTACTGCTGGCATGCACCGGCCCAGAGGTCATCCCACTCATTCCTCTGGATGCTGGCATATGTGTTTTACTATCCTACATTCCACAATGGACCCCTGGTGAATTTTAATGAATTCAGTGAGCAGGTAACAGTGGTCGTTGTTTTGGTGCCCAAAGCTGTCTTCCACATAATTATAAAGTCGACAAATAATACTACGGGAATGTGACAATTTTGAAGAATCGTGAAGAATTTTGTAATGTCCTAGATATCAACTTTTAAGACAAACCTGTCTCCCCAAGTTCTTCTGCTTCACGGGATATTCTTCTCTGACATAGGATTCATTCCTTCAACCAGGGAGCCAGTGACATGCTTTGTTACATTTGGAGAGCGTTCATAGTTTTAGCATGCAGCTGCTGGACTGTTTGATTGTTTTCTTCTTCATCAGGTGAAATAAAGCTAATGTTTTCAGCATAAGATGGCTGTTAACTCTGAAACAGATTTCAGAGTCACAGACAGCTGATAGATTGCATTGGGAATTCCTGAAAACTCCAGTTTCTCCTCACGTTAATGTTAAAACAGCTGATGATTTACTAGGATCACTTTGCTTCAGCTGAGCAGCTTTTTTAAAATATAAGACCTACTAACTCTATTGAATACTTTTCTTATCCCTTGCAGGCTTCTTTTCAAGCCTGCTTTTTACATGATGGGAAAAGTCCATGTTTTCATCCTTTATTGGTTTCCATATTTTCTTACATAATTGAGTAAGAAGTGGTGTCACAACCTGTTATGTCTATAGTTAAAATTATTGTGTCAAAGTGGGTTAGTGAACGTTTCAAACCATAAAACTGCTTTTTCACTTATGCATAGAAACCTGGGGATTGCTTGTTTCTGTTTATATTTGGGAATTTTCTGTTGAAGCCAAAGCACATACTGGGCTTTATGAAAGTGAAATGAGATTCTGATGGATCCTTGAGTGGAAAGTCCTATGCTCATTTGTTTTCATTTGCTTTGGAAGATGCAAGGTTGAATGTTGTTATCTTGGGTTGGGTATTGTGGGAAAAGTCCACATACACTTGCCTAGAAACGGAGGTAATATTTTTTACTAATTATTGTTTTGTAGCTTCTGAAGTGTGTTAAATTCCACCTAAATCCTTGTACCTGAGGAGAGGGACAGTTGTGCTTTCTTTCCAAGGACTGTTTCAGAAGACCTATGAGACTCCCAAGCTGAAAACAGTCTGGGGATAACTGATAGGAAGAACTGGGGGGGCCTTGCTTTGAAGCTTGATAGCTCACCTGATGTGGTTCAGCAAAGAACTATGCAAAGAGCATGTGTTCTTGGTGTAACAAGAAAAAGGAAGATTGAGAGTGAGATGCCTGTATTTGCAGAAGGTTCTCCTTAAATGTTTACAGACATGTGTGGTTAAAGCCACGAAGAAGATGGAACAAACTAAACCACCTTAAAGTGTTTCTTGTTGGTGCTTGCTGAAGGGTATCATCAGAGCTCTTACCTGAGCAGAGAGAATTACCTTGGCAGATGAGGTCAGAAAAGGGTTTCAAAGGGTGCAGTGCCCAGCAGTTGATTCAAAATGCACAATACAAAGAGAATCCTTATTGATGGTGTTGGAAGAGACTCGAACCACTCTCAGAACCCCTTAACTGAAGCTGAGACTGGGATGAGAGTTCCTGCTGAGCACACTGGGAAGCAGAAATTCTGGAGCTGGAGACACTGAGCTGCTGTATGGCCCAAGGAGTGTAACACCAGTTCTGGCAATTGGCATCCACTGCCAGGCAAAAATGAGACACTGACACTTTGTCACTGGCCTTGTTGAATTTCTGGGTTGAAACAAGGCATAGCAGTTCTAGACATGGATTTGAAGGCCTGTTGTGCAAATCACTGTGATAAAGTGGTAGTCTTCATACAGCTGAGACAAAGGAATCCTCCAAATGAGCATGCATGTTAACTGTACTGTGCTTGAGACTGAGGGCCTGTACAGATGAGTTGGTTACTTCTCTTGTATGGGCATTTTTGGTGGCCAGTTAGAGACTGGAGAAGGAAATGTTGCACACAATAATAGGTGTATAATGCATGACTGAATTTTTAGGCAATCCTGTGTTTCATGTTTTTTGATTATATTCTCTTTTAGTGTGGAAAGGTGGTGCAATAATAATATGACAGTGTGTTTACTGTAGTTAGCAGTGTTGGAGCTTGGAGCCTCTTGAGAAGCCTGCCAACTGGAAACTTTGCCTTATCTGATTTAACTTGTTTTCTCAGCACATTCTGTAGGTCTTGCTGATTTTGGCAATGCTGTGGGGAGAAAAATTAAGAACTGTCCTCAAGTAATCGATTCTCTGCAGTTGGTAGAAATTGGAGGTATTTTAAGAATAAGCAGTCATTGTTCCTGTGTTTGGAAGGGCTGCTGCTTGGAAAACCTTCATTGCTGAAGTTTCTTTAATCTTTTTGTATTATCTCCAGAGGTCAAGTTGCAGGAATTAAAGTCTCAAGTTTGGATTCTGTTCAGGTTAATAACAGTTGGCCTTTTTTACAACAGTTTGTTGCAGTGTGCATTCACTTTCGGCTTCTTGTTGGTTTTTATGGTTTACTGAGATTGAGGATGGAGAGACCATTGAGAATGGAGTCTCCCTCCAGAGTGTCAGGAATTTCCAAACGGTGTAGTCAAAAGTTCCCAGGATGAGTATTTTGAGTAAAACGGTCAGTTTTGTGCCAGGTAACCTCTTTGGATTTCTTCTTTAGATGAGGAGACAAGAAGCTTTCAGTGTGAAGACCAATCTCAGCATCTTAATTGTGGGCATAATTCGTATTTTCTTTTGGTGGTGCCTGGCTGAGCTGATGATTCACCTCATGTATATCCATGCTCTCTACAGTAGTGCTCTGCCTTTGGAATCTGCATCTTACTGGGCCTTGGGTGAGTATAGAAACAATAGCAGAAATATTTCTTCTTCCCCCACTTCAAGAACCCCAGTCTACATTTCTTTTATGCCCATTTGTAGGTACTTAAATGTAGCACATTACAGCCAGTCACTGCCAGAAAGGTGGTCTGCAGACTCTTAATGTAATGTGTAGATTCTCCATAAGCTTAGTTGAACTTACTGAGCTGCTTCCTAAATTAAAAAATATTCTGTACTTTTTCCAGTCTAGAGTATGTCTCTAAATTTTGGTCTAAAGTGATTCTTCTCCTCAAATCATAAAAGTAGACACTTAGAAGGAGTTTGTTTAGTGTGGAGATGGAGGAGGGGAGATTTTAAGAATTATTTTTATCTCCTTCTGATTGATGTTTCTAGTTTGCATTCACATTGAAAAAGACAGAACTTGTGAAAATAGTAGAGGGAAGGACTTGCAAATAAGGTAACTTGAAAGTAGTAGTCAGTACCTCTCAGGTCTTTTTTCCTGCTTGACTTCCCCCACTTCTACCCTGTCTGCAGCTCCCTGATATTTCATTAAAATGCCCAGCTGTGAGGAAAAAGAGTGCTGACAAATGGAACATAAATCAGCAAAAGCTTTAGGTGATATGTAAACAATTGGCATATGTGGTTGATTTGATTCCTGCCCCCACTTCCCAGCTGTATCATCAGGTAGAGAAGAAGAAAAGCAAAGAGACCTCAGACCTTAAAACTGGGTTCTGAAAAAGCCTTGGTGATTCCCGACTTGCAGGAGGTGTCTCTTACACCAGAGATCGATTCACACACAGGCACGGTCCTGTCCAGCACTCACCTGTGTCCCCACAGGTGTCTTGTGTGTGATGGAGAACACTGCTGGTCTGCACTGGACTCTGGTCAGCAGAGGGCAATGTGTGCACTCTGTGTACCCCTGTGTGCACACATATACACTTGATGCATGTTTGAGTATATAATTTTTTATCTATAAAGGGCAAGGGCAGGTGGAGAGCAAGAAAGACAGAGGTTTGCCTCAGTGGTGTGTTGTTTGTTCTACTCCTCACTCAGTCACTGTTTAGAAAGGGGATTCTGAGTTTTCATTTTCTATTCTAAATGTCAATTCATTGGTGAGTTAAATCTGTTAGCTGCTAGTGCTTGTGTGTGTTACAAAAGGCTGGCCACTTGATAATGCAGGGAAGGTTCCAGAATTAGTGATGAACTATTCTAGCTGTGGTGCTACTGGTGGATTCCTCCCTCCCTTCAAGACTGCCAGTGTTGATTTTATAGGGTGGGGAGAGAGTTACTTTATAGACAACAGCTAAGTTGTCTGTGTGTTTATTTGATGAAATAAAGTGTGTTATTCCAAGAATTAAAATGCATTTTGAACAGAGGGTTAGAAAAGGTGAAAGTGTCTCAAAGCAACAGGAGATGGAAGCCATTGTTCGAGCAAGTTTGGACAGTAAAGATGCCTGATTTCAAATCAAATTATTCTATTTTAACAAGCTGCCTGTGGGGACTCTGCCTTTAGGAAATGTGTTCTAAAAATGTAACCCTACTCTCGCTGGGCATCGTTTTTGTAGTAATGTAAGCAGGTGTTTAAAATATACTATAAGAGAGATTTTGAGCTAGGAGTTGGTCATTTAATGTTTTCTCTGCAGGTTTTGTCACAACGATTATATAGGTTTCCTTAGACTCAAATCAGTGATAGGCCACTGTTGTGATTTGCTTTAAGGAGCTACCAATATATTACTATTGGTACTGGCAATAATTTACTATTAAGTCTTACCAGACCCTTATCGATCTTACCATGCTTCTACACCAGTATGGAGCCAAACATTGCCCTTGGTTACTTTGCATGCTGTATTATTGGAACTAATTTCATCAGATAACTGAGCCTTAAGACCAAGGAAGCAGCTTGCTGTTGACTCAGGAGGATTATCCATGGTACGTAAGCCTTTCTGCACTGATGGGCTTTTTCATTTTGGGTTTGGTGTTTGACTAGAGGAACTTCAAACCAGCATGGAACAGCTATTTACACTATGATGCCTGCCTGCCCTGATAGCCTGGTAAACTGGAGGGAAAGGCTGTGAGGCTGTTCTGCAGTCACTTCTAATTAGGGAGCTTGTATCTGCTACTGCATTTTTTTTCTGGGATAACTTTGAACAATGGGCAGTAAATGCCAGCAGTGCAGCAAGGCAATGCTGCTGTGAGATTTTCCTCTCAGCATCTAAGGGTGATGTCAGTCTGCTCCTCACGACTGTGAAGCTACAGTGTGTTCTGCACACAGGGCACACAGGTATAAAATTGAAAAAATAGTATCTGGAAGAATGGTACCCAGCAGTAAGAGAAGTATTTTCTCTTGTGTGGATAGAATCAGAGGCAAATAAGTTTCTAGAGGCAGCAACATACCAAATGGTGCAATATAGCTTTTCAGTAGCCAAATATTAGGTCCCACGTCCAGAGCAGAATGAGAAATATGATGGGGCTGTACCCAATTCTGTGCCTGTTTGCTATATATATATGGCCCTTCAGTTTGTGGAAGGGATGTTAATGTCTGAACACAGAATGAATTTAAAGATGTCAGCTGTGTAATCACAGAACTGTTATTTATTTGTCCCAGGAAATCATTGTTTGGAGAATGTGAGCATTTTCCATAATTCACAAATCAATGTCTCTGTTCACAAATGTTTGTCTGTGGGTAGTTAGCTATTGACATACTGAGCAATATCAGGGCATTTGTGCTTTTTTAATGATGACTATCAAATGCAGTGTTTATAGTAATTCTATGGTTTTGTGTTAGTGCTGCATCTCATTCTGGTAGCATCAGTCAGATTGGGTGAAAGAATTGGCTGCTTGCAGAATTAATGACACAGCAGGAAGACCCGTATTCCATGTTAATGGAAGCCATGATAGTTCATTCTTCTCAGTTTTAACATTAATTCGGAATAAATTTCTGCCTTTATATTTTGCACTATAAAATGTAGATTTGCAGGCACCAAGAACAAAAACCACTATGAATTCCAGTAATCCAGTATCCTGATGCATTGCAGCATACCAGAAAAATAGCTACACTCTGCCAGATCAGAGGTTCATCTGTTCTACAGGGTAATTTCTGGATATGATATGTAGTAAAGTAAGAGAAAAGAAATGAGTAAAAGGTAGATTGGTGATCCTTTTCAATGTCTGTTTGTCAAGCTTCTGAAGCTGAATGACAAATTCACTGGCGTGTGGTAATGGGGGGCTTAACTGCATTGTTTGAAAGAGCTTAAAGTGAAACAAGTGATTTTTTCTTTGCTATGACAGTGTAGACTATCAGTGGTAAAATTCACTCTGCTGAGGTACGTTCCATTGTACAGAAACTGAAATGTGTGTTGCTAGGTCATTTGTATGTTAAGTCTGATTCTGAAAATGCAGATGCTGAAAGAAGCACTGCCTGAATTTCCCTGATGAGGCTTCACATTTATCCTGGTGATTCAGCACCATCTACTTATCTCTGCTCATCTGAGCAGAGCTTCACGTCCATCTGGTAAGGTACAGGGAATGAAGAAACACAGAGGTGTGTATGAAAATATGTTGTTGAATATAATTGTTGCATTGGTTTAATATAGAGCTTAATAGATCCTGTAGTTGTGAAAATATATTTTGCTAGGAATCTGTTGTGCTTTGTCAGGGGTGTGTCAGGGGTGTGTATAGATACACATCTGAGATGTACACACATGATAGATTGTGAATTCTCTGCGCGTTTAATGTATTGATCCTAACCATGTGTGGTCCTTTTGTTCTAGTGAAGTGTGCACAAGGTAGTGTCAATTAGCTATCACTGTTTTAATTATTAACTAGGCTCTCTACTACTTCAGAAGGGTATTTTCATGTGACTGGTATGTAAGTCAGTCTAGAATATGATCTGTTCAAAGGTGGAGCCACGTGGTTTAATCTCTAGCTGGTGATCACGTTTTAATTTGTTAAAAGAAGAAATGTTATGTATGTTCTTCTTGGACAGTGAGACCTACAGAGTAGTCTGTGTAAATTGGATGTAGGGTGCTGGTTTTGATGTGTTTGCAGTTTTTTCTGATAAACCCACAGAAAGGAAATAGATTTCTGAGTTCATTTTCAGAAGCATGCAGCATTTTGCTATTGAAATCAGGATATTTGTTCATCTAAGTAGTAATGAAATACTAATAAGAGGAGTCTGAGATTTTTTTTCCATCCTGGAAGATAATGATAAGGAGAAATTGATGAAATATTTGTCATCTTGAGGTCTGGCTTGAAAACTGGAAATACAAACACAAATGAGAGCTTAGATTTTTTGTTTGTTTGTTTGTTTTTTCTAAAATATTAGTTCCCTGTTTTGTAGACATTAGTGTTCATGTGTGTAATTTTTCTTTTTCTAATGTTTCTTTAATAGGCTAAACTTCAAGATTGTATTGGCAATTAACCTACTTCTGTGACTGGTTTTCTTTTTACTCATGCATGATTTGGCTTAGTCCCAGCTAGAAACAACACCACACAGCTGCCCACTCATATTCTTTTCTTGGAGACATTGGAAGAGAATTGGAAGAATACTGAGAATTTATGGATTGAGATTAAGACAGTTTAATAGGTAAAGAAAATGCCACATGTGCAAGCAAAGCAAAACAAGGAATTAATGCCCCACTTCTCTGAGCAGGCAGGTGTTGGGCCTGCCCCAGGAAAGCTGGGCTCCTTCATATTCAGTGGTTACTTAGGAAGACAAATGCCATCACTCTGAACATCCCCTCTTTCTTATTCCCGCAGCTTTATATGCTAAGCATGAGCATATGGTATGGGATACCCCTTGGACCAGTTGTCATGGCTGTCTCCTCCTGGCTCCTTGTGCACCCTCAGCCTTCTCACTGGTGGGGGGTGAGAAGCAGAAAAGACCTTAACTCTCTAAACCCTGGAGTAATGAAAACATCTCTGTGCTTTCATCAATGCCCTTTTCAGCACAAATCCAAAGCACAGCCCTACACTGGCCGCTGTGAAGAAAATGAGCTCTATCCCAGTAAAAAACAGTGCAATGTGGTAATTTCTGGTTTATTTAGAGAGCCTTTTCCTGCAAGCATTTACTGTTGAACATAATGCTTACAGTAGATGTTTTCATATAATGGTTTGGGCTGGAAGGGACCTTAAAGATCATCTAATTCCAACCCCTTTGCCATGGATGTTCCTTCCACTAGACCAAGATTCTCAAAGTCCTTGGGAGTATTCATGGTAGGTGTCTTTAAAGAAAATGTGTGCTTGAAAAACCCTCTGGTTTACTTTAACTTGGAAGACCTGTCTGTGCCTTGGCTGAGAGTTCCTTGACAGTTTAGTCTTGTTTAAATAATTTTACTTTGGGAATCTTTATGTCCATTCAGCTTTCTCCAAAAAGAAGGACTTAGCCTCCAGGACAAACACCGTGGTACTTTCCTGCCAGTACTCCATCCACAGAAGGATGTTTCTTGCTTCTGGTGTGCTGTTGGAGGGCTGGGATATTTTGAACTTGATGATATGGCCCCGAATTCTGAGCTGTTACTAATGTCTGCTTCCTATTAGACTTCTGCTCTGTGTCAGTAACCCTTTTATTTCTGTTTTCTAATGGAACCTGTCCTGGTAGTTGACAGAAACAAGCATTTGCAATCACTAATGCCATAGTCATATCAATGTAGCTGCAAAAAGGGCAAACTTGTGATGTTGTGCTTGTAATAAAATTGCCTTCTAAGTTACAGTTAACCATGACTTTTGATGATGGCTTAAGGACAGAAAAATGTCACGTGTGATTTGTAACACCTGGATGCAAATTGTTTTGTTGCTTGGTTATGAAAAGATTCTATTTGTTAACTTTTGTCAAAAAATACCAGTCAGAATTTTGAGAATATGTAGACTAAAATTAAGTCTTGTGAATATTCTAATTTGTCATCATCTTTGTTTCAAAGCTCTACGAAACTTAGGAAATGCAGTTTTGCAGTAAACTTAAGGTTAAGAAAAAATACTCGAAGGTCTATAAATACATTTTTAAAGCATAGAAAAGCTTAGGATTTTTTAAGGATCAGAAGATGATAAATTGAAAATACCAGATTGTATAAGAGTAAATTGCTGTAGTCTGGGACTTGAAACATCTTGACTGTTGAAATGCATGGAATTAAGATTGGATACTTTAACTTGATATTTTATCTCTTAACACATTCTGTTTAAAAAGTTACCTCTACTTTGAATCCTTTGTATTAATTTATTCTGGAGAAAAGATAGAATCTTTGCAGTACTTTTTCCTCTTAGGTGTGTTATGATACAGATTTGATATGGCTTGTTTCCAATTAAAAATAATGTTCATGCGTGTGGAGGAATTATTATATCAAACATTAGAGAAGAAATCATGTGATATTGTTAATGAATTTGATTGTTAATTTCATGCTTCTAAATCAGGTGAAGCAGTGTGCTTCTGGCTGCTTTGTGCTAGAATGGAGCAAATGCAAAGCAGCTGCAGTGTCTCAGGTATGCAAGCAGGTTTAAAGCCTGTGCCTGTTGCCAGTGCAGCCCAGCTACTGTGGGGCTGTGAATCTTGCCCTTAGTTTATCCTGTGTGGCCAGAACTCTCCTACTGCTGTCATGAGTTCAAGACCAATGAGAACTTGAGCTGTGTATTTTGATCGGGGCCATTGTGTTGCTGTTCTTGTGAGTCCTAGAATTGCCACGCACAGAGTAGCTCCTGTGTGCCAGGTGTGCCTGTGGTGTGATGTCTGTGTTTAAGATGCCAGTGCTGCTGAGCTGCCTGTTAGTTACAGTAATGGTAACCTACATGTGTGTCATTGGAGATGGTGAAAATGCCTTTTTTCCACAACTTGCATATTATAACTTTGTATCTGTGAACTCAATCTTTCATCGTTTAAAATTTCATTCATTCATTTCAAATCGAATGTATTGATTTTTTGGGTCTCAGAGTGGAAGCCTGTTTCTAAATACCTTTCCATCAAGCACAGCCAAAGGGTTTTGAATTTTACTACTGCACAGAGAGCTGTGATCTTCGTAATTGGTTTGTGTGGGTGTCAGTGTTCAGCTCTCCAATGAAATTTGTCAGAAAAGGAATGAGACGCTGAATGAGAAGGGAATTAAAGCAGAAATTTGGCTGTACAGATGATTTAGCAGTAATCCAATGTGGAGCTAATTGGCTAGTATCCAAATTGTGCTTCGGATTGTTTGTTTTCCTCTGGGGAAAAATGTTATTGAATACTCGATGCCTGCTTCCCTGAAGTAAAACAACATAAGCTTCATGTCGCAGTATTTTGTTCTAACATCAGTTTTTATTTTGGATGGGACAACTGTTTCTTATCGTATGCATGGATTATGATATCAAAACTAAAAATGTTGGATTGTTGTAGCAAAATACTGGCCATGTGTACGTCAGCAGGAATTTTACATTATTAGTGCCAGAATTTCACTCTAGGTTGTTACACAGTAATCAGGGGTCTGTGCTGGAGCCTGTTCTGTTCAATATCTTTATTGATGACATGGATGAGGGTATTGAGTCCTTCATTAGTAAATTTGCAGACGACACTAAACTGGGATTGTGTGCCCATCTATTGGAAGGGAGAAGGGCTCTGCAGAGAGACTTGGAGTGGTTGGATGGATGGGCAGAGTCCAGTAGGATGAAGTTTAATAACTCCAAGTGCAGAGTCCTGCATTTTGGCCACAATAACCCCCTACAACTTTATAGGCTGGGGACAGTGTGGCTGGAGAGTGCCCAGGCAGAGAGGGACCTGGGGGTTCTGGTTGATAACCAACTGAACATGAGCCAGCAGAGCCCTGGTGACCAAGAAGGCCAAGGGCATCCTGGCCTGGATCAGGGATGGTGTGGCCAGCAGGAGCAGGGAGGTCATTCTTCCCCTGTACTCAGCACTGGTGAGGCCACACCTCGAGTGCTGTGTCCAGCTCTGGGCCCCTCAATTTAGGAAGGACACTGAGGCATTTGAGTGTGTCCAGAGGAGGCAACGAGGCTGGTGGGGGGCTGGGAACACAAACCCTGTGAGGAATGGCTGAGGGAGCTGGGGGTGTTTAGCCTGGAGAAAAGGAGACTCAGGGTTGACCTTATCACTCTCTGTAACTCCCTGAAAGCTGGCTGTAGTCAGGTGGGGGTCAGTCTCTTTCTCCAGGCAGCAATTGAGAGAACGAGAGGACACAGTCTCAAGCTGCACCAAGGGAAATATAGGTTGGATATTAGAAAAAGTTTTTTATGGAAAGAGTGATAATGTACTGGAATGTTCTGCCCAGGGAGGAGATAGTCACCATCCCTGGATGTGTTTAAAAAAAGACTGAATGTGCCACTTGGTGCCATGGTTTAGTTGAGATGTTAGGGCATGGGTTGGACTTGATGATCTTGAAGGCCTCTTCCAACATAGTCATTCTGTGAATTCAGCAGAGGATTTTTTAATGCTTAGCTTTTGGTTGTCATCCATAGTATACTCATTAGTCAGCAGAATGCGGTAGGGATGTTCCCCCACTCCTAAAAAAAGACAGATTACTTAAATGTTCATGGAGTTGTACTGCTGCAGTCAGATTAAAATCTGTCTCCAAGGAAAGTCTGCTGGAAGGTTTTAAAATTGTGTTGAACGTTTAAAGTCCTTCAGTCAAGTTAGGTAATATAACTGAGCAAAAGCAGAGCACTGGAATAGGAAGAGATGTAGCAATTGCATTTTATAATTTTTTTCTCTATCATAGTATAATTTCAGTTTCTCTTCTTTGTGGTGAGATTTTTCCATAGGTCAACTCTGCAATGGAGACGTTCACCAAAGTCATTGGGTCCTTCAGGAGGGACCTCACCAGTTTCTGTAAAGGTGTTGGCCTCTGCTTGTTACTGTATTTTTATTTATTGGTCAATACAGCTTTGTTCAACAGAAAACATGTAGGAGGAATGTGTATTAGTAAGAATCATCTTCCTTTATAATGCATTCCAAGGTTGTTATATGCATGAATAATAATAATAATGAGAATATGTATGATTTTCATCTCGGATCTGTGTAAGATGCTGGAGTGTGTGTCATAATCTGAGGTTGTGAGCAAGCACACTCACAAAATTTCTCCTTTGGAACTAAGGCAGCTACAGGACCTTAAGGAGACCTCTCTGGGTTTAAAAACTTAAATATGCTTTAAGCATTATGCCAAGTGGAGTTCCAGTTTTCTATGCCTTGGATGCAGCGGAAGGGGATCTTGTAGGGGGTATTTTCTGAGGACTCAGATAATCTGAAAGGGCCTGGAATGTTTGTGGGGATGTCAGGATAACGTGCAGCTATAGCCACTGTTTATGGCTGTTCTGGAGCAACAGGTGAAGAGTGGTCGGTTGGGGTTTTTTTTGCAAAGATAAATTTACTGTCCTGTGGCAAATGTTCATTACTTATATTGGTATATTCTGATTTTTAATTCAACATAAGTCAGCTGTTTTTTTTCATAGCAGTCACAGTCCAGAGATTTTTGAAAGTGGAACTACAGATGCATATTTGTGCCTTCATGCTGGAGTGATGGTACCATTTTGTATGTGTGTCTAATGTCATAAATGCATGGGCTTGTGTGCTGTGTCTCTTGCAAAGAAACAAATGTTGTACATCCCATCAAGCAATGGGGCTTGCCTTAGTTCTTGAAATAATTGCTGTTTGGAGGTGATCAGTATTAACAGGTTTTTAAAGTGTTTCAGGACTTGTTTAAGGTATGTTTTGTTGTTTTTTTCTTTTAGGTGGCCTGGCTTTAGCTCAAGTACTTTTCTTTTATGTGAAATATCTGGTTCTATATGGTGTTCCTGGCCTCCTCCTTCAAATGGATGGACTCAAACCTCCAGCTCTGCCTTGCTGTGTGAGCCTGATGCACAGTTTCACTAAAATGTGGAGGTGAGTCACTGTTGCTTTTCAGGCAGTCTGTTACAGATACATGGCAGTCAGTAAGAGCATCCATGTGTGTTTGTGGTCACATACGTGTTTGCTTTCCTGTCCTTGTGCTTTTTCTCTCACCCCCATTATTCATCTTTAGTGCTTTCAAAAGGGACTTCAACTTGATGGTTACTTTTTTCACACTGTGGAAGGATAAGGGCCAGTACCCATTTTTATCCTTTTAATTACTAGAGTTAGACTCAGCCTGCCTAGTTAATATAGCAATTATATTTTTCCAGTTCTCTATTAAATGATTTTTTTTTCAGTCTGGATCTAAACTCCACATTTCAGCTTGAAATTCTTCCAGAGACTGAAAATAAATGCTTGATTAATCACATGAGGAAAGCAGTAATTATAATATTTTAACATGTAGGGTCATATGGTAGAGGAAGCCTTGAACGTGTTAAAAGTACTATGAAAATGGTACTTGTTTAAAAAGTAGGATGAATTTTTGGATCTGCTTTTCTTTTAAGGGAGTTTCAGCGCAATATTTCTTCAGAAACCTATTAATTTTGTATCCTATGTTTACTTTAAATCAGTATTCACCGAAATATTTTTACTGAAAACTGTCTCCCAGGTGGATTCTGCTTAATATTTACTTTCTGTGTAAGTGTATTCACTTGACTTCTCTCCTTCCGTGTTTTCCTCTGCACTATCCAATATTCCTTCAGGCTTGTGGGATCCTGTGCCCCAGACTTCTAAAAACATTCCCCTGGTGATTTAGACTTGTCAGTCTTTTAGTGCAGAGGCTTCTCTCCTGGTGTGCTAATGCAGAGCCTGTCAGAACGGTGCTTACTCCATCTTGTCTCTGACTGCTTTGCAATATGAACAAGGCTTTTAATTTTAGTCATAAAAACATTGGGCCTGCTGTTATCAGAGTTTTATTGGATGTGATTTTAATTTTATTTTCAGCTTGAAGCTAGTTGTAACTAGAAGGCTTTATAGCTTATAGTAGTTGGCAAGCGTAGATCTGCAGTATTCAAAGAAATGCAGCGGGAAGGGAGTGCAGAGAACAGATCAATTATTAAAAATTACTTGAACTACTAACAACTGCTTTGGTTTAAATGCTCTTTCAGAGTTTGCACTGAACTTATGACCTACAGAATTAATATAGAAATCTGTCATTTTTACCAGGCACTCTCATGAGAACAGCACCTCTTGGCCTGTTGGCCCTTGTAGGCAGAGTTGCAAATAGCAGCAGTTTTTCCCCTTTGTCAGTTCTTATTCCAGGGAATCTGTGTATTGCACTGGAGGTGCCAAGTGAAAGTGAGCTTCAGCACAAACCCTAATGACACTGCTGTGCCAGGTAGTTGTAACAGGCCATGAAAAGTGCTCTGTACCTGCAAATGTGTGTGGTAAAGATTTGGGCATTCCTTAAAATGTTCATAACTCTTGTACAAAAATTGAAACTAATCTCTAAATAGAAAACTTTTCTTTATAGAAGGAAAAAGTGTCAGGTGCTGACATTTGTCTTTTGCCCAATTATTTAGTTTAAATCACAGGAGTCACAGAATCACTATGTTGGAAGAGACCCCCAGGATCAACAAGTCCAACCCAATCCTAACCTCAACTAAACCATGGCACCAAGTGCCACATCCAGTCTTTCCTTAAACACATCCAGAGATGGTGAATCCACCACCTCCCTGGGTAGACCATTCCAATACTTTATTACCCATTCTATAAAAAACTTTTTCCTAATATCCAACCTGTATTTCCCTTGGTGCAGCTTAAGACCATGTTCTCTTATTCAAGCATTCATTGCCAGAAGTAATAAAATTGTTTCACAGATTGAATTTGTTTGCTTTGAATGTTGAAAAAAGCCAGCTAATATATACCTGACTTAATTTCTTGCTCTCAACAAAGCTCTTTAGTAGTAGATTTTTCTGTAGCTGCTGTGTTATGGGTCATTCTCAGTTATCTAAGGAGCTTTGTGAATACCCTGAATTATGATGTCCTTAAACAGTTGAACTCTTCAAACACTACCCAGAGGCTTTGCAGTCTAATGGGGTGCATTGGTATGTTGCATAGGAATGTTGTGTTAGAAGTAGGAATAGTCTTTGTTTCTGAACTGTATGACTGAATAGAACAGGAAGTTTTCATATTATGGGTTTAACATAAAACAAGTGGAAAAAAAGGGAAAGTAAATGGCTCATGTTGTAAAGCCTTATTAACCATGAATCACTCCATGTTTCCCTAAAGTTCTAAATGCATTTTGATAGTTTGTGAATAAAAGACTTTAACAGTAACGTTCCTGACAACTTTATCATCAACTTTATCATTATCAAAAAGCTTAAATATTAATAATGCCATGTTTAGTTTTAAGCTGGTAGAGTGAGATTTGTACTAGACTGTTTTCATTAAATAGTAGTCTGGTCAAGCTTATTAAAGACTTCTTAGGGCCAGGTTGGGAGATGGAGTGGATTGGAATGATGCAGATGACTTGGAGTTACACCACTCTTACCTTCTGTCTGGCATCAGGGGCACTGCTCAGAAAAAAGTGCTTGTGTGTGCTTGGCTTACTCTTCCCCTTTTTGCTGGTATCCACTTGAGAATATTGTCAGAAACATGTTGGCTGGATTTTCCACGGCCTACTATTACTATTTTTTTCTCAAAGCTTTTAGCAGTTCACGTTTTGAATGAGAGAAGGTAGCCTAGAGAGAAAGACAACGTGAATGTCACAATGTAAGAAATGCAGATATGCTACTAAGGAGCCCTACGCCACCGCCTGGTGTCCTGTGAGCATAACAACAAAGCTTTTGGTCCGATCTGTCCAGACCAGTGTCACTTCTGGTCAGTACATGCTGACATAATTCACTGTGATTCAGCACGTGGAAGAGCTTTCAGACAGGAAGGTGAGAAAGATACCACAGCGTGTCTTAAGTTGTCTGAAGTTTCTCTAGAGCTGAAAAGCAAAGCAGGTGTTAAAAAGCAAACCAAGTACTCTGCCTCTCTATTTATGGTACTAAACAATAAACCAAATCATATCTATTCAAACCTAAAATAAAAGACTTTAATTAAAAAAGTTATCGAGCCTATGATAAGTTCTCCCTAATTCACATTTAATCAATCTCTAGAGTCAAAAAACTATCAATCTTGTTTGCTGTCTCAAGACAAATACAGGTGTTGAATGTGTTACTCTGGTTTCATTTTGCCAGGATATCATTAGCTTGCTAAATATGCAGCTGCATAGCTAATAAATACATGATAAATACACTGCTATTCAAAAACTTTATTATAGTTGTGAAAAGGAATCTCTGAGCTCCTGATTTCCTGAGAGGATAGCAGTTCAGTGTCACACAATCTTAGTTTTTAATGTCTGCTTTACCTTAAGCCATGACAAAATAAGACTTAGTTTTTGTTACCAAGGTGAAAATCAAGGTAATGAATTGTGGGAGAGAACCAATGCTGTTGAACATTTGTGCTTTTAAAGAATTAGTGAAGGCTGATGCTTGCCACACAACTTCTCAGGTGGGGGATGAGTTGTGTAGTGCAACTAGAAGAAGTTGTGCTACTGCTGAAACTTGCAAATTGAAACTTGAATATGGAAAAATATCCTAGTGGAGGAGTAATGGTTTGGAAACTACAGAAACAAATTATAGTACATAACTAAATCCTGTATCAATTTTGACATATTGGTAAATTATCTTGGCAATGTCTTCCACAGAGGAACTTGTGAATTTGTAAATTGGGACAACAGTTAGGTCAGCTGCTGTTCATGGGAAAATAATCATGCTTTTTTTTTTTTTTTTTTTTTTTAGTACTGTTACAGAGTGTGACTCTGCAACAAAAGTGTTGGACACATTAGTTAGATATATTTTACCACGCCATGGGAACAGCATGACATAACCCCCCCAGTTATTTCTTGTCATAGACTGATTTGAAATGTGCAGAAGCACAATACCTTGATGATGTTCAGAGGGCTGGAGCACTTTGCTTATGCAGATGGTTTGAGAGAGTTGTGTTCAGCCTGGGGAGGTGAAGGTTCCAGGGAAACCTCATTGTGGCATTCTAGTACCTAAAGGGGGCATATAAAAAATAGGGAGAGAGACCTTTTTATGCAGGCAGATAGTGAAAGACAAGGGGAAATGGTTTTAAAGTGAAAGAGAAGAGGTTTAGATTAAATTCTAAAAATCAATTCTTTAGTCAGATGGTGGTGAGGCATTGGAATATGTTTCCCAGAAAAGTTGTGGATGCCCTGTCCCTGGAAGTGTTCAAGGCCAGGTTGGATGGAGTCCTGATCAACCTGGTCTAGTGAGAGTTGTCTCTACACAGGTCAGGGGCATTGAAACTAGATTATCTTTAAAGGTCCCTTACAACCCAAACAATTCTGTGATTCCATGACTACTTCTGTGTCTTTCCACCTTGAAATCTTGTCCTTCTCAAGTATCCCAAGATAGTTTGGAGACAAGTGTGTTGGGGATGAGTTGTGCTAAACCTTGATGCATGTTTAATGCAGGTTAGTCTCAGCAAGCGAAGAGGCTTTTCAAGAAGGCAGGCAGAAGTAGCATATGAAAAGTAGATTTCAGTGTAAACAGTATTTCAACTATAATAAAGAAAATGAAGTTGAAGAATGCTGCCAGAGGAAAATAAAAAAATGCAATGATAAAAATCAGATTGTTTTCAACTACCATGCTTTAAGTTCTAAATTCTACTCTGTATTTAACACCCTGATTCTTGACAGACAAGAGTCTGTTATAAGGCAACCCCCAGTTTTCTTGCATGCTTAAGGAGTGGACTAGGAGGGCTGTATTTTGCATGTACAGACACACACACCTCTATACGAACAAGTTAAATTTATGCTAGTGATGTTTTAGTGACATCAAAAATGGCATCTGGGTTATGATTTGCAAGAAATGGTCTGCTATTTAGTTTAATTTATTGGCCTCATTACTGCTAAAGATTATTTGCCTGACATGAAAAAAAGTGGTCTTTGTGCAAGGTCTCAGTGAATTGCTTCAAATTATGGATTACAGTCTGCTGTGGGCTTATCACATTCTTGGCTATAATGATGCCATAGAGAACAGATCTACAGATAAAAATGTAAATTTATTTACATTTGTTTTTTCCTCATCCTGGTACTTTTTGCCTACTTTTACTGTTGATCGTGAAGCTTTCCTCCTTCTGGAAACAATTCCTTACATGTCTGTCAAAAAGGACATTGCCAGAGGTTTTTTCCCTTTGTTTTGGACTTTTCTGGGAAAAGACAAGTCTCACACTTATGTTATGTGTGAGTGTGAGCACAAGAGATCACTGTGACCACATGCAATAATTCTGGAATGATGAATAGTCTGGAAAAGCTTACCATCTTTTATTTCTGGCTTAAACTCTTGATAAAATTGTTCAATTGTTCAATTGCCTATTAATTTGTGGTGAGGACTGAAATAGATATTTAAGAAAGGAAAATGGACTACCTGACCTGTAGAGGTAATTACTTGAGCGCATTTTCATCTGTGCTTCTTATGGTCTCAACCAGTTTGACACATACTTTCTGTTCTTTGGGCTTCTGATTTTTAGTAGTGGAATAAATAATCTTGGAAATCAGCTTGTTAAGCATATCAAGACAAGAAAGATGCTGAAAGGCTTTGTAAAACACGATTAGGGAAATTTAAATAAGATCAGAAGTGGGAGTTTCTGTCAGTGCTTGACTTGGAAAGCTTGCTTCCTTAAATTCTCAAATAACCAATGCTTGGCGCAAATTAACACAAACATAATTGTGTGTAACAACAGCAACTATAGCTGTGCTGCAGATCTGTGTAGTCAGGATGACATTCCTGCCTCTGGGGTCAGAGTAATGTACCTTTGTGTGTTTAGGGGCTTGTACTCTAACAAATGGTGAAAGGTTCACTCTTTCTATTTGGGTCTTGTTGTGGTGTTTCTGGATAGGCTGATGGATGGTCTGAAATAGGAGATAGCAGATTTTCTCCCTGAATTTCTTCTTCCTATGAGTTTAGTTCTCTGATTACATGTTTGTAATAATAGCAAAGTGCTGTTGTGCAACCTGTCATTTAGCAGTAATTGCAGGGAAGAAAGGAAAGATGATAGGTTAAACTTCTTTACATGGCAGGTATCCTCAGGAGTAGTTAAGTTACCAAGCCTTGAAAATTTTGCATGAGGGAAGGAGAGGCAGGCAGTGGAAAGAAACTGCACGTCTCCATGGCAAATGGAAGGAGGGATTCAGCAGGAATCATCCAAAGCCTGGTAGAAATTTGAATGGCACATCCAGGCCTGTGGCTCACCCCTGCTGCCTACCCTGCTGTAGAAAGGATTGTAGCAGCTGCTTTCCAAACCTGTGGGACCTCCTTTGAGGTTCTGTGCCTGGGGAGAGGGGCTGTCTGGGGATTAGAGCCAGGGGTGCTGGACAAGCCTACTTGACCAGAGAATCTCATTTTCAGTGCTATGAAGGACCTACCAGTCAGCTTCAAGAGAATCAGGTATTGTCCGGGTGATTTGTTTTGTACTTGTCCTACAGTTCTCGACAGCTATGTTTTTGAAAGTACTCTACTCCATGTTTGTCATGAGAAGTACTGAGCAGCTGGAACTGAGAAACAAGAAAAGGAAGGACATGCTTATGCATATTTTCCTTTCCTGTAGAGTTTACGATTGTCTCTTCTGGTATATTTTTACCCTTTGATATTTTCAAAAAAGGAAATCGTCCAGTATGTTACAGACAGCGTATCAGGTAGAATAAATGTCTTTTAATTACCTAGCTTCTCACTGGCTTTAGACTTAAAAAATGTTAATGCTGCAACATTTCTATTCCAAAATCAAAAGGCATCTTGTCCCTGCTGTGCTTTGGAGGTGATATTTTAAATATGAAAAAGGATTATTTAAAAGCATGTTTGGACTAAATACAGTTATGCCCACAGTGCTCATGAATAAAGAAGAATTTATTGCAAGTTAAGATTTTTCCCGAAGTGTGCAGAAGCCCTTGTCTGCAGACTTTACACTGTGAAGTCATAGGATTAGGTTTCTTGTCATACTGTACAAGAGCAGTGGATCAGATCTCAAATTGGTAAAAATAACATGCCTAAAACCAGTTGTGTCATGGAAAGCTTGTGTGCCTAGAGAGCTAGGTGTGGTGTGCTTTAAAACACTTAAAGAATATTAAGTTTTCATTCTTGAGGAGATTTTAATATGGTCTTTGAGGATGCTGAGTCTGAATCATGGAAAGTGCTCTTCTTCCTTCTGTTGGATACATAAAGTTGAAGGTAAGGCAGGTGTTCCTGTATGTCCTTGCCCTCTACAACTCCTGTGGTATTCCAAAGCAGAATGATTTGGTGTTAAATGCAGTCACAGTGTGGACTGACAGACAGCTGGAGTCCAAGAAAGCTCTCCCTGGGTGGTGGAGTTATAAGTAATTTTTAAATATTCTACCTGTTTGCCAATATCTGAATGCTTCAACTTCTTGCCAGAAACTTGGCTATTGAATTGCAGAATTAGTGCATACCTTTAATTGTGGAATAACTTGTTTTAAAGTTTAAAAATAAGTCTCCCTGATTTACCATATTTTTTGTTAACTGTGGTGATGCTTAAAGCTGAGTGTTGATCTGTGATGTTTTGAGCTGTCACCTGAATATATGAAAGTTCTGGCCTGGTTATCCATTCTCTCTCTCACTGATGGAGACAAAAGATTTAACTGCTTTCCATGTCAGCTAAATTGGTGCATGTTGCAGTTACCTACTGTACTGTACAGTTCAATTTGCTGGTTATATCAAAGCTTTGAAAGGCTCCTTAAATCTCTTTAATAGAGGAAAAAACAATCTGTTACTCTGGAGTGCACAAAGAAGTGCAGTAATAAGGCACCCTAATCCTTCTTGGGTCTAAATTACATAATTATTGGGAATTTGTTTGTGTAATGACTGCATTGTCCCTGTAATTTGAAATTGCTGGGATTTTTAGCAATCAGGCTAAGCCCACCTACTGCTCTTCACCTATGAAGCCCATTGTTCACTGTATTTGATATGAGCTCTGTGTAGATACAAGCTAATATTGCTGCTCACATTTGGCAAGCAGCGCTCTGCCTGCTCACAACTACTGTAGGAAATGAGTAATGGCTGTTAATAAACTTGTTTGCTCTGTTTGCAGTCAGGATAGAGATCTCACAGTAATTGGACAATCACGCTGCAGTGCAGGAGCCTTGTGACAAAGACTGAGGGAGAACTTTCCCTATGGGAGTTTGCCACTAATGGGCATTAGGTTTCAACCACTCTCCATTAGCTACCATAAGCTTTTAAAGAATTGGGGAAGGTATAAAATTAAAGTAATACTTCTTCTGAAGGGTTGTAGGAGAGATTAATGGAATACAAATGAGACTTCTCTTTTTAAAATAGTGTTTGCTGAGCTGAATCACCCAGATTCAATGATGGGATATCTGAGAAACAGATCCAATTTATTATTTTAAAGCCTCCCAAGTAAGCAGACTTGTGTGTAATTCACATAAACACTGGCAATGGCTGATGCCCACTGAATGTTCTGCTTCTCCTTCTGTCCAGGAAATTACAAGGGTAAGTAGGAATCACTGCCTAGAATCATTAAAACTTTCCTCAGGCTTTCTGATACAATACAAGTTCTGCATTTAAACTGAAATAGAACAACAAAATATATTAGGTCATGAGTTCAATTTGTAGGCTGAAGGCCACTGGCATTGTGAAGTGTTTTTCTGTGGTCCTCAAAAGAGCTTTCTGCTTGTGGGTGTCTTATTGTAGATTATTTTTAGTATGCAGATCTCCAGCCTGAGTTCCCAGCTACTAACTGAAACTGTGCAGATGAAGCTTTGAGACTAACTAATAGCTTCTACTTGGAGGTAAGAGTGTGTCTAACAAAATGCACACCATAGCTGGACCAAAATATCCTGCATTCTATAGGCTGTCCAGAGTTAGTCCAGGTATATTTCTGCTTCCCTTGAAATCAGTGAGGATTTTGTGCTGATTTTCTTGGTGTCAGGATTTCACTGTGGATTTCCACCATTCTCATGCATATAGAAAGCCCTAGCTTCTCCCTGTGGTGCTATGCAGCAAATACTTCCCAAATAAAATGTTTAGGGCTTTACTTTAAAGTCATCACACATTTACAAAGGACTGTTTCTGTGAAGTAACGTGAATGTCGGTGCATTTGCCATATTTGTGCTACAGAGCACTCACAGCACTGAGCAGGAACCTCTGTGTAGAAGCATTCAGCACAGGCACAATGCAGGGGCAGCTTTGGTTATTCTAATAATGGAGGAAACCAAAAGGCAAGTTGGTATACTGCTGAGTCATTCCAGGAGGAAACACCACAGAGATTCAAAGTGTTTTATCTAAGCATGAAGCGTTAAAATTCCAGTGTCCTTAAGCAAGTGTCAGAGAATGATAACTTCATGTATACACAAATTCTGCTTATTATTGCAAGAAATTGCTTGTCAGAGATATGATATGAAAACAATTGACAGTCTTCATATTTTCTTTTTCAAATAGCATAGATTTTTTATTTTTACTCTTAGTGCATTTTTACCTTGAAATAAAAGCAAACTGCTAGTAGTTTACTGCATTGCAGGTGGTTAAAGTCAAAGCTTGCAAACAGAGTCCGCTGAAGCTTGAGATCTAGGCTTAGCAAGTTCTTAAGATCTTGATGTTTACAATAACATTGAATTCACTTAAACAGGAATTTTATCATGGGATTGAGCTATGATTTGGGTTTTTTCTATGTTGCATGGTAAGAATGGAGATGTATAGGAAATTATAGGATTTGCTGAATGGTAGGAATGCCAAAAGAACTCCATATACGCATTTGTTCCCAATTTCACTATCATATCAGTGGGCAAACTAAGATATGTATGTGGGTGGAATTCACCAAGTGCCTTGCAAAAATTGAAAGGGTAACCTCAAAAATAAGAGCTCCAAAAACATCCTTGTGTATGGCAAAAGAGTCCCCAGAAAAATATTAAAATGTGACTTTTAAGGCTCAGTCCAAAAGTCTATTCTATAGTTAAGGTAATAGATAAACCCAAACAGATTGTTGGATTGGACTGGCTTGCATTTTTCATCAGGCACCTCTGTCTTCAATTTAAAAACTAATACTGCTACACAATATTCACAATTTAAGTGAATATTTTTGATTTGCTTATTGTGTTTTCTCTCCTGCAAAATCTTCTGTGACAATTTAATTGTTGTTTTTCTATTTGAAGTTGTGCATCAGCTTTCTAAATATGGTATTCAATATGCAACAGTATATTCAAGGCAGCTATGTTATTTAAAAGAAGAATTGTGCAGTATTCACACACTAAAGAAACAAGCTTTACCTGAAACCTACACCTTCATAGCAAACTTGCAGAAAACTGAGTGAATGCAAGCCACAGACAGGCAAAAGTGTCTTTTAAAAATATAGATGGGTTTCCCAGATGTTTATTTAATAATGAAGATGATGGTGAATCAATTGGTAGCAGTCAGTGCTTGAAAAATACGTTCTCTGTTTGGTAGGCTGTACCCCCTCCAGGGGATTTGCTTTAGCGGAGTTTTACAGCTCCTCGAGGCATTAAATAATAGTACTTACAAAACCCGTGTATAGACTTTAGTATCTGCTTTCCTGGTAGTAATCTCTTCAGACAAGACAAAAAAATGTTTCAGATTCACATTGCACACTTGTAATTATTTGAAATTTGGAAGCACTCATCTTTAAGGCATTGCCTGCTGGGGAGGTTGCCACAGGCCACATTGGAAGAAACATGAGCAGATATAGGGGAACCCAGAAAAGCAGTTCTGGGAAAAAAGGGGATTTCCTTTTAAAGTCTTTTGGGCATCCTGCTGTAAGGGATTGCACAAGAAAGAGGGACAATGAAGCAGCTTGAGTGCTGTGTCAGTGAAGGCAGTTGTCATTCAGACTCCTCAGTCTCCAGTGTAAAATACTCTGGTGTGGGAGAGACTCTTGGTCAGCAGCTCATTGGCTGAGTGCCACATTTATTTGCCAAGACAGCTGATGGAAGTGCTAGTCTTGCAAACACTTCTGCAGTTAAATATGCTGCTCTGAGGGTAAGGGAATGAGTTTGACTTTCCAGTGTCAAGTTGAGCCACATTTTAAAAGAAAGGGCCAAGAACAGTTGTTGAAACATTGCAGCACCTAAAATGCTTTTTTAAAGAGATGTTGAATACCCAGAGTACTGAAGCTATAATATATAACCCACTTGTTGGTTTGCATCACTGCCATAAATGGCAACCAGGCTGATTTGGAGAGATTTAAGTGCAGTTATGTTGTTTGCTCCAGCAAAGTCCTGTCCTGCTTATAGAAATGACACCGTTCCTTTCTGCATTCAGAACTGTTTATGTTCAGTGGCAACATGACTGTTTTTAAGGTGTCTGGGATATTTCTGTCTACAGTGCAATGCAGTCATGCAGTCTCTGGGTACACAGTGTCACATTTGCCTGTCTCCGTGTACATCTTTTTGAAGTCTATGGTTAGCGAAATACTTCCCAGATCATGCTGCACACTGCCTGATTTGCTGTACTTTGTTTTAAGGAATAGTGTGTAGCCCAGCAGTCCTGGGGGGAACTGACAGAAAATAAAGCTGTGCTGGTTTCTCTTCAGCACATGGCTTAAAAATATGGATGCACAAAATCAGAGTTGGGCAACTGAAATTATTGCAATTGGTTTAATAAAATATGGCTCTAGTCGCTGGCTTAACTTTGTTGGTTCTTGTAATCTTGGCATGTGCTCAGTATTTAATTTTTTTTATATCATTGTAAATCCTTGGGAACAATCAGACCTTATGAGATCAGGGTTCTTTAGTCATCATACTGGAATTGTGAACTGTAGTCCCTAAAACAGCTAATAAGTAGCAATTTTCATCTAGGCAATCTGTGGGGTCAAGTTCTTAAATACCATACGCTGGCATAACTTGATTGAATATAAAAGCTGTGTACTAGAGGCTCACACAATTCCTCTTTTGAGGAACCAGCATTTAGACTTCAGTTAAAGGAATGCACAGCTTTGTGGGAAGTGGGATTATAAACAATCCTCTGGATGCTATGTGCTTACAAGTTTTAATTTTTTCCTCCATCATCCTTGTTCTGAATGAAAATTTGAAGACAGGTTGTTGCATAATGCATTTAGCTTTCAGAGCAGAAACTGCATGTCTGAAATAATTTTGAAACCTCTGCCTTCAATCATTCCTCTTTCTCCTGCAGGTATATTTTCAAAGATTGTATTTTGGAAAAGGTCTTTGTTGGTTTAGTGCATGTATATTACTGGTAACTAATCTGTAGTTGATGTACTGGGAAAAGACAAGTTTGATTATGAAGGATTTGTATGTAATGCTTTGTTGAATTGTATCAAACTAGAGCTTCCATGCTTAAGAAAAGCATGAAAGTTCTATAAAACTAGATTCAAAACTGCACTTCGGAGGAGCAGAATTAGGGATGCTTTTATAAAGAAAATAGCTGTCAAGTTGTCTGTATTGTCTATAATGATTATGAAATTGAGGTTAAATTTATCTCCTCTTTATTGTTCCTTTGGCTAGTTAAGATTTTGCTTTGTTTTAAGACCATTGCTATTTTGATAAACCAGATTTTACTTATTTCTCCAAAGTTTGAAATACTATATAGCTACTGACATTTGAGCAGTGTAGAGAATTTAACTGGTAAATAATTTTTACTCATATTGCTGAGGATATCCTTTCTCTTGTTATTTTAGATTTTAAGGAAAATGTTTATTTTGAAAAATTACACTCATTATAGGATTTCTGAAACCTACATAACTGAGGCATGTCTGAAACTGAAGTAGCTGAGGCACGTTAAATTGCAAGAACTACCAGCTAAATCCTGTATTTTGCTAGATCTGTTTCTATTGCAGCTTCACTGTACTTTCACTTTACTTGTCAACTTGACTGCAGTACGTATTTAAATACAAACAAGAACAGTCAAAAGTGTCTGTGGTAGTGTTTTGTCAAAACCAGCCTTCTGTAATGCTTTTTGTCAGTGTTTGTGCTTTGCACAATATTTCTGTTCATTATGCCAGGTGTATGTAGACAATATCCATAGCCTTAAGTAATGCAACCATTTCTCTCATTTACAATTTGAACTTGTTCAGCCTTGATATTCTTGCTTTTGGAACTAATCAATGATACTGTCTTGAAGTGTCCTTAAGATCTAGCTGCACACTCAGATGGTGCTTTATAATGTTAAAATTCTGTTGGTCATAATGTAGTTATAGCTTAAAGGACTACTTACACTGTTTAGAATTCAGGATCTTGGGTAGACTGTTGAAATGTACAGATGTACAAACTCAAACTTAGGAGTAATGGGCTCTGTCTAGATATGCTGAATTCTATCTAGTGAGGCTCTGATAATTTTCCCTTCTTGTTATTTATTCTAATAAATTGGTTCTATGCATGCTTATTTTTAATACTTATTAAAAATATTTCCACAAAATATCCAATATCTAAAGCCCTTATGAAATAAACTTACAAAACTTTTCTAGTAGCAACTGTTTTAGATAAATGTTTTATATAAATATATATGCTTTTTAAATAATGTTTTGTAAAGAGTGAAAAATGAGGCAAAGATGGCATGTTATGGCATCTACAGCAAACTATCTTGTTTTCCCTCCCTTTTTGAACCCACTCTGCCTCAGCTTTGTCCACCCCAATCTCCCTCGGCTCTGATATCTCAAGTTAGCAGGACCATTCAGTTTCCATGCTTTTGGTAAGCCAAGTCCATTGGCTTTTGGTTCAGGGTCAAAAGCAGTGATATTTTTATGTTCCACATCCCTGTCCACAAGAGGCTGGGTCTGTGTGTCCCATCAGAGACTGCAGCAGATTTGCTGAGTGCCATGGAGAACAGCTGGGAGAACTTGACTGACAGTGTGCAAGGTGGCTGTTTCACATACAGCTCTCTCCTGAAACTCTGCAAGTTTCTTTTTCTCTCTCCCTGCCCCAGTACAAACATTCTGAGTGCATGGTCCTAGGAAGAAAAGGTTTGCAGAGCTAAAAATACAGATTGTGTCCAGCTCCAATACAGAAAACTGTACAACACAGAACATTTTAGTGAAGAGAGGGAGCCAAAATACAGGATGAATGCAGAAAGGTAACTGGATGGACTTCATGCACAGTCATATAACAATAATATAAAAGGTGGAATGATTGCAGGAAAGGGTGGTGAAAAATACAGATTTAATGATGACCAGGTACATGTTTCTGGCAGGAAGTTTTTCTCTTACAAGGCAGCTTTTCAGTGCGAAATTTGTTACTCCCCTCTCTACCCCACTGAACAAGTGGGCTTTCCTTCCCTGTTAACTCCTGGAATTTCTGCAGCTCATTATCTGTTTGCTGCTAAGAGGATGCCATTAACTATCTAATGATTTCTCATGCTCTTTCAGTTAGAAAGCAGCACACAGCAAGCAGTACTGTTCAAATAAAACTGTGTTGTACTCAAAAAGACCAATTAGGTTTTTTGGAACAGAATGCTCAAGAGCTTAGTATATGCCAAAATGTTTTTTGTGTATGGGAAATATAATCCCATTCCAGACCAAGTCCAGTACTGGGAATGACACTTGCATTTTCCACCTGTGCCACTAGGCATGCAATTAATGTGGGGTTGTATGGGTAGTCCCATAAAGCTGGCACATACTTCAGAAAAAGGTAAATGTCTCAAATCAGCAGATACCTTCCTGTATCCTGTCAAGGGTTTGCTAGTACATTGTTCATGAGCTTGGTTCTCCCGAGTTATCTTAGGAATGGAGGAACTAGAAAAGGGGAAGAAACGCTGACAGCTACTGTCACTGTATGTTGTTAGGGCTGAAGATTTCAGATATGGTTCGTGTAATTTAATGTGATCGAACTTGTACTTACTGTCAGAAGTCCTCAAAGGTAATTTCCTTACTGAGTGAGTGGAACACAATTGTAAGGTCAGCTTCTTGGAAATTCTATATTTGAAGGAGACATAAGAGATTTTTTTGATAATTCTTTATCGTGAAGAGAATTCAGTCCCTTGCATTTTAGTGCAGTACTGAGCAGAAAAGAGGAAAGAGATTCCACAGCAGTTTTGCTCAGGAGATCTACTTGCATATGACAGAAAATGTGCTGGTGACCAGGATGCTTACATTATTTCCAGTAACAGTATATAAACATTTTGTGTTTCATGTGTGTTACAATACTATGAATGTTAATACTTTATTGAATAAGTACTCTAACAAGAGATTTGTGATCTTTATAACATGCACCTAAATATTGTAATATGATGATCATCTTAAATTCCATGTGTCATCACAGAAAGGAAATTGTGTGTTTTACTTTTGCTCTTTCCTTTATCAGTTCTTTAACTTTCTATTTGGTATTATTGTTTTGAAACACGGTGTTTGTTCAGACGCCACAGAGTAGTAATTTTTAATAATCAAAATTTGGCGGATTTTTTTTCTTGCAGAAGCTTTGACGTTGGGCTGCATCGCTTTCTGGTCAGGTAAGCTAGTACTTACTTTGAATTGCACTCCCATATTGCTGTTTAGCCTCAGCTGGTAGCCAGGCCCATGCACACTCACTCCCTGCAGTGGGATGGGGGAGAATTGGAAGGGTAAAACTGAGAAGAGTTGTGAGGTGTCATAACAGTTTAATAGGGAAAGTATGAGCCGAGCCACACACAAGCAAAGCAAAACAAGGAGTTCGTTCCCTCCATCATGTGCAATGGTGTCTTAGGAAGACAAACATCCTGCCTCTGAACATCCCCCCACTGCTTCCTTCTTTCCCCGGCTTGGTATGCCAAGTGTGACACCATATGGCCTGGGATATCCCTTGTCCTGGCTATGTCCCCTTGCTCTGCTCCCCTTGTGCATGCCCCCAGTCTACTTCTGCTGGTGTGAGGAGCAAAACAGGCCTTGACTGTGTGCGAGTGCTGCTCTGCAGTAACAAAAGCATCCCTGTGTTTTCAGCAACCCTATTTTCAGCACAAATCCAAAACACAGCCCCTTACTAGCTGCTGGGAAGGGAACAGACCCTATCCCTACAGAAACCAGGAAACGTGTTAAAAAGCATTTCTGTTATTAAAAGTAGAAATTACTATGTGAATTCAGTATTACTTTATGCTATGGTAAGTTCTTTTGTCTTCTGTTGATTTGTCTTGGCTACTCAATGTCACTCTCTAATGAACTTCAGGAAAACAAGATTCAGGAAATTTCAGTGGCTGTGAAAATCTTAATTTTTCTTGTATTGAAGAAAAGCTTTTAAAAACTCTTTTCCACTGATAACTCTAGTACCTTCATACCTTGTAAAAAGGACTTGAATTTTATAGAAAATTTGGAACGTGGAAGGGAGTCTTATATTCTCAGCAGAACAACCAATTTATTCAATGCATGCAACAGTCTGTGTTCTGAAGGTGAATAAGGAAAGTGGAGTCATTGTTTGGGTGCTTTGGTTGATGGCATTTAGCAGGATGAAGCAATTAAAGCAGGGCACTTCAGCAAGAAAAGGGAGGTTAATGCATTTGAATTCTACACTGAGAAACTGTTTTTGCTGTTTAGAGTTTTTTGTGTGGGCAAAGTCACGGATGTTCACCAAGAATGTGTTTGCCTTCATTTTTAATAAAATACGTATTACCATCTACTGATCTTTACAAAGAAGTGTAGTGTGTACTATGAAAGATCAATTTTTCTGTGGTCTTTGGGCACTTAGAGAATGAATTCTATCAGTTATTTCATCCACTGAAATGTCTGTCAGTGAAGAACTCTACATTGGAAGAATGAATCCAGTATGTATGAGCCAGAGGATACTGTTTGGGTCGCACCATGGGGATTGGGTGGTGTCAGCCTTTCCTTGAGTTGCAGTTGCTGCTGAACTCTTTATTACAGAGTACTGGATAAAGACTGTCTTAAGCCTTCACACAGGAGTCCATGTGGTTTTTGGCACCAGATATGAGATCATACGAGCCTAGGTCACAAGTAAAATTTTTTAAGGTTTCACAGGCCAATCCACTTCTCATAACCTTTGAGCTGTAGACTTGGCAAAGTTAGGGCTTTTTTCGTATTTCTTTCTGTGTAACACTACAGTGTTTAACAGATAGCTCCCTTCATTAAAGGCATAGTGTCAGTATTATTGAATGTACTTGTGTTTTAGATTTCATAGACAACTGGATATATAAGTTCTGGTATCAGTTCTACAAAATTAGTTACATCTATATTTTGACAAGCAGATTTTGTTTGTAAATAATTGTATAAGAAATTGAAATCATCATATTGAGACATGGTTTTAAAGATGCTACTTTATAAAAGAAATACTGTGTCCAAAAAGGTCTTCTGGGAATGAGGACAACTACTTAACAAAGAGTAGAATCATGGCAAGCATTGATGTACTAAGTTTGAGCCCCATGTAATGCTTCTGCCATAAAATATTTTCATTTTATTCATACAAGGAATGGAGTAAGATATTATTCTCTCATACAGCATTGCTTTACATCCCAAGGAGATGCAGTATTTGAGTTGTATGTTTGTGTGATCCTGGACTGCAAATAGCCATGGAATTGGCATGAGGTGAATGTCATCTTTGAATAATGTATGATTTTTTCAAAGCCAGCTGTGACCTGTGCAGTTTCTCTTCTAACTTCAGCTTAGACATTTTCAGCCTATTACCTACCTCTGTTAACTACATCATCTGCTTTCTTTGTAACTGTGCTGCTAGGGAGGAAATAATTTTCCCTCATATTGTACCAGAATGAGTTTTGTTTTGGGTTTCCTTGACAAAAAACAAAAAAAAAAACAACAAAACAACAACAACAACAACAACCCCCCCCCCCCAAAAAAAAAAAACAAACCAAAAAAACCCATTCCTTCTAATAGGTGACTTTGGAGTAGGAAACAGACTTGGTGTTAATATCTTCTATTGGTGTGCCTTGTGAATTTTGGGAAGTTACTGCCTTTTTTTGCCTAGACAGTCTCTGTTCTCTAGAACTTGCAGGTCATGTCCTGTGTTCATACAACCCTGTCAATACATGTTCTACTCTCCTCTTCACAGTTTTCATTTTCATTTGAAATAAAACAGTAGGAAAGAAAAAACATCAACCCAATCAAACCTGAGTTGCAGGAAGCGTTGAAAGTCTATGAGGTGGGATTTGAAATGCAAAAGAGATTATATTGTTTTAAGTATGATGACTTGGCCCTGCTGTGGAACAGGGACCCCAGTTGCAAATACAAAGTGCGAGGCCAACAAAACTAAAAATAGTCTCTGCTAAAAGGACAATCTGCCTAATTAAATGCTGATTAAGGAACTAGGACTGTATGTACCAGGCTGGTGTACACAGTCAGTGGCTTCCCCAAGTGAAGCATGACACAAAGTATTACAGGGAATCACAACTACACAGGGTTTTTTCTGTGTTCTTAGTAAAAGATAATTAGAAAATAATTTCTGTCCACCTATCTATGTCTTAAAAATGGTATCAGAGGCACAGTTCAAGATAGCTTGGAAAAGTTTACAAATATCATATTTTCAAATGTATCTACCTATGGATAGGTATGTATTATACTGTAATGACCAATAATGTGCTGTTTGCAGATTTGGACTGAACTGGATTCTGTGACTAGATTTTTAATTACTGCTTGCAAGCTGGAATCAAGTGGTGTCATGGAACTTATATTTGTGCAATTGAGTATGTGGGATCTGGGTTTTGAATATTTGTTAGCTATACCATTATATTTGAAGCAGGGATCCTGGAAGCTCACCAGGGAAGAATTAGTACTTTTGTGATGAAAACTTGTTTGGTAGTAGTAATGGAAAATATACCACTATATTTGGAAGGTTGTTTGCACACAATGATGTGAAAGAATCTATTTGTTACTACTTTAAGATTACTAAAATTATTAGTCATGTATTTAAATCACATAAGTACTATACAAAGGTAGTGATATTTTCCCAATGTGACTGCAGGAAAACCCCTTTTTCTTCTAAATCAGAGCATTCTCAGGATGGAGCAATAGGTGTATTTTCAGAGTTAAAAATGTATAGAAATAGCCTTTAGCATAGCAGTTGAGAGGAGAAAGAGTAAGAGAGGCTGTCTGTTGCCCTTTGCTCACTGAAGCTATTTTATCTAGGCATTTCATCCAGTGCTGAGAACAGGGCATTGGATGAAATAAAATTGTGAATTTGTGGGCATATTTACAGTCCTGATGCCAAACAGTGCTTCCTTTAGGACAGCACTGATGAGGACAGTGGGGAAGAATGACAGTTCCTGCAGGCATGATTCTTTTGAAAAATCTCTATGCTTTCAGCTCCGCTGTGCCTTTGAAAAAGTGTGAATCATACTCATTTCAGTAGAGATCTGTCTTTGAAGAGAGCTGCAGGACCACACACCCCCAGTGTCTCTGAAAGGCATCCATCTGTTAGCAGTGCTCTCAGCTCACCCCATGGTTTGCAATTACTTTAGTTTGTTTAGAGTTGCAGGTTATTTAGGTTAGCTTAGTCCTGGGTGCAAAGGTACTCGGAATACAAAACTTGGAAATCATCCACTTTTTAAATTTTCTCATGTAAAGCATGACAAATTTTACCTCTAGGATAAAAATCTACTGTGTGGTGACCTCTACTGATTTTTAGTTAGGAAAAGGACATCTCTGTGTAAAGGCAGAATGATCTTATGGTTAAAGAGGGGATTATCATTCTAAGGTATGATTATGAAAGAAGAAATGGAAAAATCTCTTCATCATCTGGCTCAACTCCTGTATTAGTTTGCAGTGGAATCCCATGGGATCCCACATCTTCAAGCTGTCCGAAGCCAAAGAAATCTATGCCCCTGCTTAAAAAGAAACCCAAGCAGATCTTTTTATCACTGTATTGAAAAAAACCCCACAAAAATAACTGACCCAAAAACCCCAATGCACCCCAAAATTTCCACAATAACAAGCCCCAAACTTCTGAGCTTCCCCTTTCTCTTTAATGCATACAGGTGTTGGAAAGTCAACATATGCTGCAGCAGTTCTCTAACTCCATTGCTAGGTAAGCTCCGTGGAGATTCTTGGCTCTAACAGCTGGACAGAGATTCTATGTGAGGTTCAGTGTGTTCAGTGTTCAGTGTGTTCATGGCCCTCTCTTGGCAACCAAATACCACTGCTAGTGCTGTTCCATCTCTGCTGCTCTTTTGAATGTAGCTGCCCATAAAATACCGTTGATGATCCAATATGTTGAAGCTGGGATAGACAGCACAGTATTAATGAGATTCCACTTTTCTCCAGTAGCATTGTTAAAGGTATGTGGATAGACACCTCTGCCTTTGAAAGTGCTAGCTATCCCAAAGATGCATTCTTTTTTTTTCTTTGTTTTGGCAAGAAATTTGACTTTTTGGTTCACTCTGTGTCCTGGATACCTAGTGAGCCTTAAAGCATAAACAGCAGTCATAGAATCATACAATAGTTTTTGTTGTGAGGGGCCATTAAGGATTGCCTAGCCCATCCTACCCTGGAATGAGCAGGTACAGCTTCAACTAGGTCAGGTTGCTCAGGCCCTGTCCAACTTGACCTCAAATATTTCCAGGCATGAGGCATCTACTGCCTCTCTGGGCAACTTGTTCCAGTGTTTTGTTACCTTCATTGTAATAAAAAATTTCTTCCTTCTGTCTGTTTGAATCTACCCTCAATGGCTTGAAGCCATTGTCCAGTTGCAGTAGGCTCTATTCAGTAATCTGTCCCCATCTTCCTTATAAGCACCCTTTAAATCTTGCAGGGTTGCAGTAAGATCTTTCTAGAGCCTTTTCTAAGCTGAACAGTCCAAATTCTCACAACAGTGTGTGCCCAAGCTGTCTTCTGAAGCAAACCACGTTTTCCCAAGAACAAAAACCAGTGTGTGGTCCTGGGGGTCCTTCACACCAATGGGCCACTTGTTTCTGGTAGGTGGTGTGGATACAAGTACACCAACTTTGTCATCCTATGCCACCACCTCATAGTTCCTCAGTATGTACCCTTGGAACTTCTTTTTTAAGTATGACATTTTAGTCAGCCTTTTGCCATAAAATATGGCCACAGTGCTGCACTCGCCTTCCTTCAGACACCTTGAAGAAAATGTGGTGCCCCACAGAACAATTTCTGCATTGTATGGTTTTGGCTGGTCTATTCCAAATAAGGTTAATCGTAACCAGTATTGCTAAAACTTTGTACTGGTTTCCCTGGAAGTCCCAGATGACTGGTTTCCCTGAAAGTCCCAGATGAATGGAGCAGATCCATTTGACTTTTATGTCTGCCTGTGTCAATGGGAGACCTACTGGATTAAAAAATACTATTTTTTTAGTAAAACTTGTGGTATGTCTGTGACAATTTTATGTATCTGTCTCGTTTTTCTCTTATGGATCAGTGTTTGCACAATAGTATTGAGTAAGCAGAAATATGCCTGGGTGAAGGAAAACAATTGGTATCTATCTGTATATATCAAACTATGTAGACATCAACTATCAAACCATGTAAACAGTAAAAACTGCCAATGATGCAAGGGATGCACTGCATCATTCCACTTAAATCTACTGATAGGCTACCTGGGGAAGGATCCAGGAATGCTGGTTATTTGTTTGTCATGTGCAGGTAGGACCATTTGGTGTAGAACATATGTAACTGCTGTACTTGAATTCTCTTTTGGTCATTTCTGACTTCCAATCCCTAGCCTTTACGCAAAGCAAGGAGACTTGCAGGGTATGAGATGCTAGTAAGTATTGATTAGTCTTGAATTTGTGGGATCTTTGTATTCCTCTGGAACAGTGCAGATAAAGCCAGTGGAGATCGCAGAAGCAGTATTTTCAGTGAAGAGTGTCCAGCTGTGGTACAAGGTTCTGGAGCAGACTAAGACAGAAATGGGCTGTTTCCAGGTTGTGTTACAAAAAAATCCCTTTGGAAAAGAAAGCCCACTGCAATAATGCCTCCTTAGCCAAGGAGCTAAGAGGAACAAAAGGTGATTCTTCCCATCTTCGGGAATATTGTGATATAGATGTGGTGTGATGTGCTGGAGACAGCTTTTGTAGGGACTTACTTGAAATTTTGTGACTGTAAGCATGTATTAAACCTAAATACGTAGTCTTGTTGGTAATAAAAACAATTGTAATAATCAGTAGATGTGGCTGAATTGGGTTTGTGTCTAATTTATATGTCATTTTAAGGTTAAAGCATTTATTTTATTGCTGTGAAGAGGTAGTGGTATTAGCTTAGAGAATTCTTTCTTGCTTTCAATATGGGGCCTTAGGGTTTCTGCAAAAATCATTTTAAAGTTTTAAAGCAGAAGAGAATAGCAGCTAATCCATCCATAGAGACCTCTGCATGGAGAAGTTGAAAAATATAGCTCTTTTTATAAAATACTGCAGTTACATCCAGCTGCATTGCAGACTCCTGTGAGCTCTGCTTTCAGATGCACTGTAAGTTTTGCAATGTTTGCTATTGTTTGTAATTTTTGAATGGGTCAGCAGTGGTCTAAATGTTTTCTGTTGAAAGCAATGATAAGAGCGAAGTGGTATTAACAAAAAGAAAACAAAAAACCTCAGTAAAAACCAATAAGCTGGATAGTGCTCAGAATCTTCTAAAATGTTCCAATTTTTAGCACAAGATGACCGCTGCTAAAAGTCTATGATTAAACTCCTGTGGATTGCATTGGGAGACTTTGTGACCGTTCTCCTGTGTGTGTATTGAGCACAAGTGTGAACTGTGCAGGTGACCGTGATGTGTCAAATCAGTTGGGGTCTCTGAGAGTGGTACAAAATACCTTGTTTGTTTTAGAACAAGCCAACCTTAAAAACTTGATGAAGCGGTTACAAAGACTGGACGCTAAATTGCTTCAGAGGAATTGCAGTCTCTCAAACACCTTCTCAGAGTGAAACCTTTTATTTGTTTAAAACAGCAAACAATCTGTTGTTACATAATGAATTAGCATCGAGCATGTTGCAAAAATAAGGCTGGGGTTTGTATAAACAAAACTGAATCTTTATGTAAATGTTATGTAAATGTGACATTTAACTTAAACTGTTGAAGTGGGGAAGTTGGGATTAACAATGTACAGATCTCGTCATGTTTATGTGTTGCAACTGTGAATTAAAACAGTTTGTTATTTTTGTTGCAGGGTTTTTGAGTTACTATCTATGAGTAAGAAATACACTCTGAAACATGAAGTATTTAAAGATTCAGTTCATGCTACTTTTAAATAATTTTACGGAGTATTTTAACAGAGCTGCATCAAAGGTTACATTTTAGTGTATTGGAAGAAAGTGTGTGCCCAGCAGTCTTGAACAACCTGTGATTTTAAGGGCTCTGAACTTATTCTTTGTGTAGTCCGGGAAGTTATGTCATAGAACCTTTTGTCCCTAACTCTTCAGTGCCAGAATTTGGCTAGAGTTTACCTGTGATTTCAGTCTGAGGGACTCTGCATCTTTTATAGATTAAGCAATCAGTATTTCAGAGTCACAAAAGTGAATATATAAAAAAATATTCACTACATAAACAATATTTTTATGTACTGCATCAACTTCCACCAAGCATGTGTAAATTTTCATATGACCTAGAGTGTAAGTTTACAGAAATCTGTTTAATTTTGTTTGCTTTTGTTTGTTTGCTTTTTGGTTAATTCTTTTGTCTTTTACCCTTTTAACATTGTCTTTTTTCTTCTTCTGACCCATATTTATACTTTAGCATGGTAAAAGACATGATTACAGCTTCTAAATAAGAGGATGGGCCTGGTATAAACTTCGGTCTCAAAGTTGTTCTGTATTTTAGATGTGTTGCAGAAACCTGCATGCTCTTCGAAGTGGAATTGTTAAGATGTAGACCAGAGCCAGAAAAAAATTTAGGATGAGAAGAGTACTCTTTTCTACTCCAGCTTCTGGTAAATTAGTTGTATGCAGCTCAGTAAATGACACTGCAGCCAGCACACGCCTCACACTGAATCATTGTCGCCGGCCCTGCTGCAGCTGAGCCTGCTGTCCATTCCCCCGCCGAGAAGGGACCGTGTGACGAACCTCCCGCCCTGTGTTCCCTGCGGCGTGCGGGAGAAAATAAATCCCTGTATGCCCGTGGCTTTTCCCTTTCTGCCTGGCGCCTGATCCGGTCCCGGGGGAGGGCTCGGGAGCGGCGGTCCCGGGCAGGAGCGGGCCCTGGCTGCGCCGTGCCGCCGCCGCCGGGGGGCGCTGCTGCCCCGCCCGCGGCCCGGGAGCGGCGGCGCCGGCGGAGCGGAGGCCCCGGGAGCTGCGGCTGCTGCCGACAGCCCCGGGCCGCGCTGCGTGTCCGGCTGCGCCCGCTCCGTGCTGCCCTGCCTGCGAGGGCATCGGACTTTGCTCTCTCTAGAATGCCTTGGCGAATGATATGGGAGTCCATCAGGCTGCCCGTCTGTTTTTTGGAAGATGGTCCCGTTTTAGGAAACGTGCATTCCAGAAGATGTAGTCTATTATACAGTCTCCTCTACTTTTGTGCCTTTTCTTCCTGAATGCACCAGATCAGACAGCAGGTAGTTCATATAACATACAATATTCTAGGAAGAGCTGCTCAGAATAGTCTCTCTGGCTTAGCACCAGAGAATACAGGATGACTCCCTTTATCCCCGTGGGTGGGGAAGCTTGCATGCCTTTCTCTTCCTTGGCTACTTTATTGTGTGGAGTGTTATGGAGACTGAAGTGTTCTGAATCCTTTCATGAAGACCATGGCTCTTTGGCTCATGTTTGTGCACAGGGTCAGCTTGCTTCACCTTACCTGAGTCTAGAAGTAGACGTGACGTGGTTGTGATACCACATGTCAAAGCAATAACCCCTTAAATTTAATCTCAAGTTGTAAACTACAAAGGTTTCTCGTGTCATGATATCTGGATAGAATATATCAGATGCATTACTGAAGTAGAGAGAGAGAATGGCTATGCAGCAGTGTCTGGCAGGTTCAATCAGATTGATACCCTGGTAAACCGTGTGGTTGTTAGTATACAGTCTGCTTTCAGTCCTTATCTCCTGTATTTGGTTCTAGGTCCTCTGAATAGTACAGGAGAGTTTATAGAGTTAAGGCAGTCTATGAGTTTAAACATCTAACTTAGACCAAGGTGCAAAGAGTGAACATGGGAAACAAATCTAAAAGAGAAGAGCAAAGGATGAAGCAGGAGGTTTGATAACACATACCTGGTTACCTATAGATCAGATAGTTGTAGAGTTTGTGTGGAGGTGAAAATACTTTGAGACACGTGAATGGAACCTTCAGACCTTGGTACCAATGTATCTGTCTGAAGCAGTATTGATTTCGGTAGAAAAGCCCAAACACAGCTCTTGACTCGGTTGTTTCCACCACTGATGGTAATGGTGGTGTGTTTAGAGCTGGAGGCAGGAGAAGGATAAAGTACACTGTTTAAAAGTGCTGCCTATGTGGGATGGGAGGTGTTTTAGCAATTGCCAAGCTGAATAAGATACCATATTGAAAGCTGTATTCTCTCTGGATTGATGCCTAAGTGGTGTGTGGAATTGCTGAGTGCAACGTACAGGCCACCAGTGTTATGGAAGGCTTTGCAGGGATGAGTGCTGTGCTGGCTGACCAGTGGTACTGTGATGGGAGATGCAATTCCAGCTTCACTGTGGACTGTGGGAATTTATTGAGATCTGAATTTCACCCTGAAGATGTCCATGTTTTTTCTTTTCATAGATGAAGCAGGATAATGGTCATCTTTTGTAAAGTACTTTCAGATTTATGGATTAAGAATGCTATGTAAGAGCTCAGTGATGTTTAGTGTAAGCACTTTACGTAACATCAAGAACAGATGATAAAACAGGTCAGGAAGTAACTATTGGATTTGGACTTGTCCTATCACAGATATGAATTTAGAGCTAAAAGAGGAAATAAAGTGATTTTGGTCTGTGTGTGTTCTTAATTGCATATATTTAGCTGGGTTATATATGTAGATAGGAACCTGTAGTAAAAAGCGATCTTTTAAGCAGCTCAGGTAAAATCAAGAAAGCATGTATAAAATACGCAAGTTAACATCTTTACAAATATGTGTTGTTTATGGTGTGCTTTTTAAAGGGAAACACTCCTTTCCTAGTTCCTAAAGAAATTAGGCTATGTGAATCCAAATTTCACGCGGACTTCAATCTTAGAGGTGACAAATAAATAATTGCATAGGTTTCATGCTTTTGAAGGAAGCTTGAGGCTTGTATTTATCTTACTCTCTGAAATAAGTGAGTAAAATAACATGCTGTAGGCTTCCTATTCTTTCCCCAAAACATAATTGCAGTACTTCCATGCAGTACTGAAGAATGAGCTAAGGTCATGGCAACCAAAGGATAATTATTACTGTCAACTGTCATACGGTTCTTGCTTCCTTGGTCCTGGAGAAGATTTATCACTTTCTTGCAAGCAACATAGCTGGATACTTGGAAAGTTGACTCCACTTTCCAACCAGCCTCTGCTGCTCTGTTCTGTGTGAAAAGCAAAATGCCATTTGCTCGCCCGAGTTATGTGATGTAACACCAAGCTTGAAAAAAACCCATTAAATAAAGAAGAATTCTGCCTTGACTGATGTAAAGAGAATCAGGATGTATAAGTAATATGTATTGCTCTACAATTTTTTGTGAATACTAATGCTGTGTAATGAACATTATCTCCTGTAGCTATAGGGATAACAGTATTCCTTGTGCTAGGGCTTTCAGAGACAGTTGTGGTAGATTTAGAGATTATTTTAAATGTATCTAGCATTTTGGTACAGTGAATTGCTTTACAAATCTGGATTAGACTATTGCTCTGAAAGTATTAAATATTGGACGTTTACTAGTGAAGCTAGTGAAGCACAGTAGTTTTAAATACTGTCTTCAATTTTTTGGCCAGTGAATGTAAAGAACTCTAGTGTTTTTCTTCAAGTTACTCATACATATGTGTGTGTATATGTGTGCATATATATGTGTATTAGAATTATATATATGTATAATATAAATTATATATATATATATATATACACACACACATATATAGTATATATAAAAAATATATTTCCTAAATGGATGGAAATGGAGATTCAAAACAGGCCATGTCTTGCTCAGGTAAATTTCCCCATTTAATTGTCCTCAGAGTGTGGGAAGAACTCAGGGGCAAATATTGTTCAAGAGTAACCTAAGCAGAGTTGATTCTGCTATGGAGAAGAGATTAGCTGATCTCCGTAAAATTCACAGATTGTCTAACAGAGTGTGTACACAGACAGAAATTTTTGCAAACACAAAACAACAGTGAAATATAGAAACTTGCCCATAAAATGGTAGACAGGCTGGTAGTGTTTAATCTACACAACTTTCTAGGACACTCTTTGGCTACAACACAGCAGGAAAAAATGTTGCTTCTTAGAAAAAAATACCTGTCTGTGAACGTTATGTAAGTAGCCTGTACTGTACTGCTTGAGTCACCATCCCTGGAGGTGTTTAAAGACATGTAGTCATGGTTCTTAGGGACAAGGTTTGATGGTGGACCCAGCAGTGTTGAGTCAGTGGTTAGGCTTGATTATCCTAAGATTGTTTTACAAACTGAACAATTCAATGATTCTAATTAGCGCATTTTGTTGAGATCACTACTGCAGGACTGCTGTCACCTGTCATTCTCAAAGTGAGCTGTGCTGCTGGGTGATGGCTGTGCTTATGGGACTTAAGGCCAAGTGCTGCCTCTTGACTGAATGAGGTTGGTATCCAAATACCAAGAACTCCAGAATAGCTCCAGAATTTTCTGTGCTGGGTTCTCCACATAGAACTTCTGAGCTTTTGATGGCATGTCTGGAATCTTCCCAACGCTAGTAGTACTACGAAGTTACTTGTCATTCCTCCCCCAGGCAATAAGAAGCTTAGTTAAAATAAAAGTTTATAGGTGATAAAAATGACCTGATTTAGATGACATTTTTGCTTCAAAGGGCTGTTATACAGAATTAACCTTTCATTTACAGTGATGACTTGAGATAAGAACTTCTTTTGCATTTTAAGTAAATGATTAAAACTGCAACTGTTGAAATAGATAGAGCTGAAGAGCAGCCTTTGACGATCAGTAAGTTTTAGCTGATAGCCAAGCAAGAGCTTTTACTTACATGCAAGAAACCGGCAGTTTTATCGTTGGTTTCGAGGCAAGGCATCATCTTCTACTGAAAACAAATTACTGATGAAATGTTAGTAAATGAACTTGGGTCAAGGGCTTCCCCTGTGCACATTCGGCAGGGGTTTGTCCTATATAATGCACCCGGTAGCACCAGCAGTGAGTAGATGTCAGTGTGTCTTAGGGCTCCACTGGACAGTCAGCTGTTGAAACAGACATGACATATGGTGGGAGCTTTCTGTAATGATACTAATAAATATTTCATTTCTTCTTGTTTATAGTGTCTTGTTTATAAACTATGTAAACAGCAAAATGGGGATGGTTAACAAAGTAACCATGGAAACCTGCTTTGTCTTCTTTCTCACTCTCTCTGTGGAAACATGTTTCAACGATAATTATGATTTCTTCCCCTCAGTGTGATTTGAACTGGACTTACAAAATAACTGATAAAAGTTGTATTTTAAGTTATTGGTTTTCTAGTGCCAACTAATAGGCCAATATTTGTATGATCTTTATCATTTGTATGATAAAGAGGGATTTTGCATTCATTCTCACTGCAAGAATAAAGTACGTGCCTCCAAATAACTGTCTGTAACACTAGTAGCAAGCCATGGCTGGACAAAATACACTCCTGTGTTTCTGAAAAATGGGATCTTCCAATTTGTGGTTTAAACACTTAGTAGTGTTTAAATTGGGAATGAAGTGTTTCATACTTTTTGGATGATACAGCCCATTGTCAAAATACAGGCGGTCTTCGCAGAACGACCGTCTCTGAATCTACAGAACTGACAAAAAGGAATGTGAAAGGAAATAGGATTTTATATTTGGAAATCATTGGGCTTCAACATTAGAAGTACTGGAAAAAAGAAGAACAGTGTAAGGGTTAATTTACCTTTCTAATTAATTCTTCACAAAATAACAATTGCAAATAGAAAATACATATTTTATATAATCTGAGACAATTTTAAGAAACATTTAAGTATGATAAAACTTGGTGATAATGATTCACATTTATATTTTAATTCTGGACTATTATTTCAAGATGATTCTCTGTTAGCATAACAGTACTTAAGCTTAAACTTAATAGGAAGGGTTAGTGCTCTGTAGTTCTTACTAAATGAACAAACTGTTTCAGTAATTTAAAAACAAATTACTTTCTTGGATTAACTTTGTTTCAGTGATCAGATACAACATGACATCTATTATCTGAATGCTTTTATTGCAGCTCGACTTAATTGGAGTTGGAGAATAACTTCTAGTAGTCCTCCAGTGGTCTATTGTTTATTACAGCTTGTCCTGGATTCAGTCCGGTTTTAAGAATAGCTATTGCCAGGTTTTCCATCACTTTATGTCTCTGGTTTTATGGGCAGCAATCCTGATTCATTAGAGGTGGAAACCCACCTCTGGAAGATTTTCGCTGCCTTCTCTTGTTCCAGATTCCAAAACTGAAGATTTGTTGATGTTTTGAACTGTCTGATCAGAGCTTTGCATGACTCAAGAGAAATTGTTATAATGAATAATTTTGCAATTTCTTATGAATATTTTTGCCTTTTTATTTTATGGTAGTACAGGGCATTGTTTTATGCAGGTTTTCCACTGCCTACAGGACTTGTTATAACAGGTAGTATTTAAGCCCTGACTCCAAGTCAAGAAATTTTATAGAAACCATCTGTATTTCACTTCTGTGTGAAAGATCAAACTTGATAGCGACAAAGTGTTTTGTACAGCAGGCAGAAATTGCTCCTGCAGAACAAATCTTCTTTTATTTGTACTTTCCTGTAGATGTGATATGCAAAGCTCTTTCTTTTGGTTTTTGATTCTCAAAAATTAATAGTGACAAGTTAGCACGGCTATAACTAAGTGAAAAGTTGTGATTGAATTTTCTCTGGTTGAAGGGTCTGAAACGTGTTGTGAGGAGCAACTGGGAGCACAGGGGTTGTTCCATCTGAAGAGAAGAGGGCTCAGGAGAGACTTTATTGCCTTTCACAACTACCTGAAAGGAGGTTGTGGCAAGGTGAGGGTTGGTCTCTTTCATGCAACAAGTGACAGGAGAAGGGGAAATGGCCTCAGGTTGTACTGGGGAGGCTCAAGTTGGATATTAGGAAAAATGTTCTTAATTTTTCCTAATATCCAACCACCATGAAAGTGTGGTTGAGCGTTGGAACAGGCTCCCCAGTGAACTGGTTGAGTTTGCATTCCTGGAAGTGTTCATGAAACAAGTAGACATGGCACTTCACAAAGTGGTTTAGTTGACAAGGTGCTGTTCAGCCAAAAGTTGGACTTGATGATCTTGTCAGTCTTTTCCAACCTAATGGTTCTGTGATTCTCTGAATTTCTGATTGCAATCTGTGTAGAAGATTTATGTTGTATGCCTCAAAACTACAGATGTAACACAGTTATACAGTGGTAGCTCAAAGAAGATGTGATTTTACTTATGTCACCAAGTTAAAAGATATTTTGGTGCTAGAAGGGAAGATACCTGTATTACAGAATATTAACCTTTGCTGCTCTTTGGACAGTGCTTAGAGAAGGGTGTGAAGATCAGAGGCATGGAGCTTAAAAGGGAGCATCAAAAAGTGAGTGTCTAATACCATACATGCCTTTTGTGCCTCTCAAAATTATTTTTGTGCCTAACATTACTGTTCTTAGTGTAGGGTTTTTTCCTCCTCCTGTATTGAAGTGGGGAAAGACAAAAACTTGGTCCCCCTCAAACTAGCAGCAGTGACACAAGGTTTTATTAAGCGTTGTTATGTGCATAGAACAAACCAATGGGAAAGGCCTGATATTATTCTCAAATTTCTTCCACCTTAACAAAAGGCTCAAAAAACAATATTCAGGCAGAAGTGTCTTACTTAAGCTGGTGGTGTCTCTGAAGAGTTTAAAAGTAAATTACAAAAATAATGACAGCTTTCATGAAGATGTTTCAGCTGTGGAAGTGCTTGTGTAGGAGTAACAGGCTTTTGCTAAAGCTGTAGGAGCACAGATCATTCTGGGGATCAAACTGACAAATTATTTAATCATAGAAAGCTGACATATCTTTGTGCTTGTTATGCTCAGTGTCCTGCATGCAGCTCCATCCTGATGGGGTCATTATCATTTCACTGAAGTAGCACAGACCTTCCCAAACCTGTGCAGGGTGGTCACAGTATCCCGATTCTTCTCTTGTGTCCTGTGGAACTTGAGGGCAGAGTAGGAAACACTGTTATGACTTACTTTGTAGTTATTAAATATTTATTCATCAGTTCACAGGACTGATCACTTGACATTTTGATTCCAGTTAATAGTGATAAAATAACTTTCTTTAAAGCATAGTAACATGAATAACTGTGCATATGTGTGAGTAAATTTTAGTTCACTTTCTTATGAATCACAGAATCATTTGGGCAAAGACTGACACCCAAGATTATTGAGTCTGAACCTTGACTACTTACCACGTTGTCAACTAGACCACAACACTAAGTGCCGTGTTGTCATTTCTTAAAGACTTCTAGGCATGGTGACTTCACCATTGTCCTGGGCAGCCCATTCCAATGCTTCCCAACCCTTTCTGTGAAGAAATTCTCCATGATTCCCACCTGAACATGCCCTGAAATCACTTTATTGGAGTAAAGTGATTTTTCCTCCTCATAACAAAGTTATTTTCTCCTAATAGAAAAGTTATTAATGCCATTATGTTGGGTCAGCATTTTCTGCTTTGTTGTTTGTTTTTTTTTGGTCCTCATAACCTATAGATTGAGACCCTGAAATTGTATCTCTTCCAAGATCATGTTTGTGTTGAGATCAACAGATTTTGTTCTGTTTCTTGTTCTGTTTTATAAAGATTTTGCTTCTCTATGAAAAACTATGTGATTTTAGCTCCTAATGCTGTCCTCAAGAACTGCTGATGCAAAAGTCTACCCAGAAGCGCATGCAGTAGGCCCTAGCGTTATTAGAATGATTATTTAAAAATAAACCAGCAATCAAAATATCCCATTGTTCAGGCTCATAAGTCCTCTGAAGACTAACAATGAAATTAGTGCTTGCACCTCTTTTAAGTCTCCTTTTTAAGTCTGAGTTCAGTAAGCTCCTTGCTCTCAGATGCTGCTTTTGCCTAATTTCTTATTTGTCAGGATGGACCTTTCCAGAGCTTGGAGGAGGTGATCCCTGAATATCAATCAGCTTTCCTAGACTTCTGTTCTCTCCAGGGCTGTATTCCATGAGGTTCTTATGAGATCTCTGAAAAGGATGGTGTCTGCTCTCCTGAAATCCAAGGCTGTGGTTCTGCTTACTGCCTTGGTCCTTCCTCTTGAGATCCTGAAGATCATCATCACATGTCTACTGCAGCTCAGGCTGCCTCTGACTTCCCCATCTCTGACCAGTTCTTTGTGTTTGTAAGGACAAGGTCCAGCAGAACATCCTTCCTTGTTGGTTGCCCATGTTGGGAAGTTGTCATTAATGCACTCCGATGCTGCTTTGCGTGAGTGCTGCTGTGGGATCGGGGGGTCTGTAACAGGGACACCCATCCCCAGGGACAGCTCCATGGACTCCAGGTGCTCTTTCACAGGGAACAAGTCCCTGTCCAGGCCTTCCCATGCTGTCCTTGTGATGAAAGCACCCAAATGAGTCTGTTTAGAGGCACATTGGATGCTAAACATGGCCTCCTTTTTTGTTGTTGGTTTAGTGTGGTTGGGATTTTTGGAAACCAGTGTAATGTTTGTGGAAAGATACTTAATGAATGTTTTTTTAATACAAAGAAATGAAAGTGATTTCTAAAGAGATGATTTATTCTTTTATATGCAATAAACTAATCATTATCTGTCTTATTTATTTATTCTGGGTTTGATATCATTCCATCTGTGCTTTTTTGAGTTGTTGCTACTAAACAAAAAGGTATCAATTAAATATTTATATACAAGCACCTGGCAACCAGTGCAGTGTACAGTTCTGCCGACTTTGTGAGAAATGTCAGCTCAGAAAAGTTGTTGGGGACAGCCTCTAGGGAGGGTGACGCAGCAGTGATCTTGCAGACCTGATAGAAATGGACAATACATGTTGTCAATCACTAGACCTAGGAAAGGAATCAGGGAATACAAAATGGGGGAACAATACGACATAACAGAGGGCAGGAGGGAAATAAAATCTGTGCGTACTATACAAGTTGTCTGAGACAATTCTTTGTGGTGTATGTGCTTCTTCCTCTTTGCTGTTTCTGTAAGCAAGGCATTAGAAAGGGAAGATAAGAGCATCAACTAGTCCTGTCTGACTGAAGGCACTTTATTATTTTGTCATACTGCTGGTTTGCTGATTGGAGGTAAACAAGACTAGAGGAGATTTTTTCCTCCATTGCCATGGGGTGAAGAAGAGGAGAAAAACAGGACTGTGCATTATTTCTGTTGCACACTCAAATGACTCAGAAAACATGATCTAAAGGGTTTTGGTGCATCCAAGAGCAATGGGCTTTGATTCCTCTTCACTTTACAGAAACCATAGTCACAACATGTACAAGTAGGCTGAGAATTGCTGTGATTTGCTTATAGAATCACCTCCTAACTCATGCTGCCAAATGGTAAATCATAACACTGGGCATTGGAGAAGCAATTCCTCTGTATTTAGGGGAAGAGTGAAATGATGGGGAGTAGGAAGATGGTGCGTGGATTGAGTTCTGACAGTGTGTCAGGCTGGCCTTCTTGGAGGCAGATGGCATTAAAATGTCAGAGCATTAAAATAAGCATGTCAGGAATAGGATTGGGCATGTAAGAGGTAATTATTCCACAGAAAAGTGATATTTCTATGAAACAGATTCTGAGAGGATTTAGGATGGTTGCTGCTGTAATTAGCTATGTGAAGCTCATCACCCTGTCTTTCATCCCTGGCAGGAGACTGCCACAACCACTTTAGTTGACAGACTCAATTATTTAAATAAAGGCAAAACTGAATGGGTCTTCCAATCCTACCTTTATGATCTGGGAAAGGAAAACTTTTGCTTGGGAAAGGTCTTCAGAAAATCTCTTTTTGTGTTATTCAAGACCTACTCTGAAATAGGTTGCTATTGATGATTTAGATAAGAGTATTGTTCCTCAGCTCATGTTTATCATTTTTGCACCATTTTATGTTCAAGCAGGACCATTTATATTTTCATCTTGCCTAAACTGATGGCCCTACTCAACATTGCAGTAATTGGTGTCTGTGTGAAGGTAAAAATACTCTGTAATATGCTGTATATTATGTATAGATAATATTATATACTTTACATATAAAATATGCATAATTTAAAATGTTAATGAAATTTAATTAATTATTGATAATGAATTAATAATAAATAAATAGCTTAATTAAATTTAAATTTTATATTTTAATATTTCTATGTATGTATTTATATGTTTATATATATAGTTTTTTTCTAAGACAACACATTGAAGGCTATGGCTTTGCATCTGAACTTAAACCAAGTTTTTGGCTGTAAGTTGTCCTCTCAAATAGGTGCAATGGGATAGTTTTGTTTCAGGAGCACTGAGCTCTGGTGTCCACTTTTCAGTATTCTGGCTGTCAAAAAAAATGCTATACATCTAAATTGCTGGGGCTCAATTCATCCTGCATATTATGATGGCTCGTTAGGCCATCCTGTGTATCTGCTTGCTAAATCCTTGTTTTGAGACAGAATTCCTGTATGGTGAGGCCAGTGTACTGGCCTGTGTGACTGTCTTCTGGACAAAGAGAGGAATCTCCCTGTCCCTGCATCCCCAGCTACTGTGGATGCTTCAAAAGAGTTGTATAGGATTCATAAGTAAATGTAGGATATTTTCTGCAGATGGGTCTTGTGTTACTTCATTATTTTTAGTATGCAGATCTCAATCTATTAGTTACAGTAACATTGGTCATTTAAAACCTCCCAATGTATGCTAAAGAAGGGAGCTTTTAGGCAATTAGTGCATTAGCCCTAGTTAGTTTAACTCAGTGTTCACACCCACTGCTTTTACTATGGAATCTATACATAACTGAGGTAGAAACTTGTATAATCTTTCAATTCCTTTAGAGCTCTCTGTATTAAACTGTCCGGGAAGTCCTCCAGTACTCCTTTGGTACCTTTTGTGATACGATACTGAACTTTTCTAGTGTGATTTGCAGTGTACATCTAGTGAATAGACTTGTAAAAAATAAAATGTAATAAGTTTTGATTGTGGGAAAAAAAAAAATCATTGCATCATGTTTCTCTAATATGATTTGACAATTTCAGGCAGCCAACATTACCATCTTATGGCTCTTTGCTGTCAATATCAAATTTTGACTTAGATTTTTCACACATTTTGAGGCTCTTTGTCTAAAATATTAAAACTTCTTAGGAAGTTACTGAAACTTCTGAAAAGCAATTAGTTAGATCTGCCTTTCTCTTTTCCTCGTTCTAAGCCAAATATCTTTTTTCCTAACTTTTATAATTCCTGCCACTCCTAACTTTTGGGTTTGCCCATTCAGTTCACCTGCTTAGAGCTGTGGTGGCCTTCTCTAGCCACTGTCTTGGACTAGTTCTTGGTGGTGATGATAAAATACAGCAGTAGGAAGGATGACCATTAATTCCAACTAATTACAGTGTCTGCTCCATATCCATCATCCCTACCTGGCATTTTCCCCAGTCTGCTTTCTCACATCCCAGAAGTCCACCTCATTAACCTCCATGTGGGTGGCTGGAACAGACATGGCACTGATGGACAGCATGCATGACATTGTGGGTGACCTGAAAGCACTTGTTGCGTCCCTGTGTTTCCATGGCACCCTATGGGAAGTGTTCCTGTACTTGATGAGCAGTTCAAGGTTTCTCTGAAAGTATCTGTGTTGAACTATGGGTACACATCAAACACACATGGAAATACTGAAAATGTAAACTCCTATGGTTCATGCAGTTTGTCCACTGTTAGTGCTGTCGCTTGTTTGACTGGGATGATGGGGGCAAGTTCTGCTCATTTTGGCAGCCAAAGGTGATGCCCATTTCCCTGCCTCCCAGGGTAAACGTTTAGATGCAGTAACAAATTACGACAATTGGCTTTACCCCTGGAAGGGTGACTTTGAGGATGGCTCTTATTATCCTTGCAATGGATTGATTTAGGTTGTTTACAACCTCCTTGTCATCTTTGTTTTCTCCTCTGGTGACATATTATGTTTGTAGGCTGTCATTATGCAATGTTTCATATCTATAGATGGCATCCCTATTTTCATACATAGTTACAAAAGTGTAATGGGAGGTATAATAAGCAATTTCCTCCTGTGGTGCAAGCAAGTACTAGCTTATATGACTCAAATGTCAGGGGAGGACAGGACAGGATTTGGAACAAGATTCTGGGGCAACACTGCTTATTTTTGTTTAGTGTTTTGTACATTTTCACTGATTGCTTTTTATACCATGCAGACAGTCTTGATAGTCTCTAGCTTAGCTATCTTCAGCAGCACAGTGTAATGTGTCCTTGAAACCTTGTTACACTCACAGAACGCTTTGACCTTTTTTAACTTTTGTTGCTAAGAACCTTTGTTCCTGGATAGAGTGCCACAGTGTGATGATGTACGTGGAACGGTCCAGTTGGTATTGAATACTGAATTCTTTTCACTACCACGGGCCACTAACATTCTGTATGCTTCTACCCTACTCAGTACTAATCAAGTTCAAATTTTGGGCCCTGTGGGGCTGAGAGACACAAAAGGTTTCATTGTGAAGATGTGGGAGGCCAACCAGAGTCAGCAGCCCTAACCCTCAAAGATAACAAATCTTTCTACATACACGTTGAAGACTGATCTTTCCAGGAGTTTAATTCATTTGGTAATAAAGTCACATCTGGATAGTGAACACTTACCCAAACGAAGGGCCATGGTGTCTCCTTTTTGTCCATGCATTTTGGAAAATGCATGCAGTCTCCCTTTGTGCCATACTGCTGTGCTGTATTGCACATACATTTTTCCCTTTCTCATGCGTGAGCAAGCCACAGAGTATGGTGGGTTCAGTTTTGGTTTTTTGTGGCTTTGTTTGTTTGCTCATAGATACTTTGGTTTTTAAAGACACAACCAGAGTGCATTGAGATACTGTAGCAATGGGTCTAGGATAAGAGCTTTTGTAGAACAAGCAGCAATGTTTGAAGAAGCACAGACTGTTTCAAATAAAATACAGAACACATAACAGTGCCTGAAATTGACTGTGGAACAAACAGGTCTTTTGAGTATTTTTTTAAATAGATATAGTATCCTATAATCACACATGACTTGCAGAAAAGAAACTATGTTAAGATGATATTCAGTGTAACTTTCTTGTGTGACAGAACAGAATCTGCATTTTAACCATGACAGTTACAACAAATCTTGTTTAATTTGGCATCTGACTTAATATGGCTTTCCATGTATCTATTTAATGCATCAGTATACGTGAAGCTTTAGTGAACCCTGTTATATCAGATTGCATATTTGAAAGGTATTTTCCTATACATTTTAAGACTGATTGCAACATGGTAATTTATCTGCCTTGAAAGTAACTTTCCCAAATATGCAGAAGAAAATATCTCTATAGAGATATTAGACTCTTTAGAAAAGTCTAGATATTTATTAGAAAGAATCTTTAGCATGAAACACATCAGTGGAGAATTCATAGATAAGCTGAAGGGTCTAGAGAATAAAGAACTACTAGCTGTGTTCTTCTTATAGGTTATTTCACCCCCAAAGAGATATGTGTTCATATATTGATAATAATGACACTTTGGACTTAAATCACTTTCTAATTTCCAGGTGCTGCACAGATTTTAATTAGTGTCTCACCTTGTTTCCAGTCAGTTCATTCTCACTGAATCAGAACACATTATTCTTCAGTATGCAATGTTTCAGCATAATGGACTTTCAGCTTGCAAACAGTCTAAAATCTGTTCTTTTTACTGTACATGCAGTTCTTTAGAGTTATACATGGCAAGGTCAGTTGCATTTGAATAATTATGATATAATTTAAAAACATAATTACCATATGGGTAGTAAATCCATTTCCATCATTATCGGTCAAATGTCAAATTTCTAGGATACACTTAATTTCTGTCTCTTATTCCTTCTTCACTCTGCTTTAATTTTCATAAATTGAGTCTTGTATTTTAGTTGTATAGAAAGAAAATGATGCTGAAAAGAAACAAAAGAACATGCTTGGGTTTTGTCCTTCTGCAGTTCATCTCCACATTGAATTCTTTTCACAATATTTTCTCCACTTCTGCAAACCTGCCGATGAGCAGACGTAGGGTGCTTGCAAATGGTGCCAGCACAATTAGACAGATCCTTATCTGTGTTTGCTTTGAAGTGTGAGTTCAATCATTTAGCTATTAGATGAAGCTGATGTTAAAACTTTGGGTCTATATGAAGTGGGTTGGGGAGTTTGTTTAGTCTTGTTATTTCTGTTAATTTCAAAATTATTCTGTTAATTTCAAAATCATGATAACTTCAGAAAGCCTAGGAGTTGAAGGTGGACATGTCAAGCAATTATTTTCATATTATAATAAAGGTCAATAGAGAATGTTTGACAACTTGAATTTTTTGCATATTTGATCATCCCTTGCCAGCAGCAAACCCAAATGAGAGGCAGTGCTTCATGCCTACCTCTGAATTAGTCAAGTGCTGTCATTAAAACATTCTCTTCTGTCCTGGTTTGGGCCAAATTTGGAAGGGAACTTCCCAAAGGATGTTTCCTTAAAAGGCAAAATTCAGCAGCCCCTCCCCCAACCAGTTCAGGAGATGATCTCCATAGAGAAAAGTGGAGAAACCTGTTTATTTAACAAGCAAAGTATTCACAAGCATGAAAAAAATGAATACTATTAAACAATGAAACCTCTTGTTGTTCTGAAGAGATGACAAATTCAGAAAGTCCTTCTGTGGTTCAGTGAAGGTGAGTCCTTTTGTGGGGTGTGGCTCAGCTCGCTCAGTCTCTTTCAGTCCCTCTGGGGCTCAGACCCAGTGTCCAGGCCACAGAGCAGCTGTGGGGGGAGCCCCATGGCAACTGTCCTGATGTTCTGGGCCAGAGAGAAGCCGAAAAATTCCAGAGAAAAACAGCCCTGGAAAAACCTTTCTTGCCGTAGCTAATGAGGAAAACCAGCAAAAAACCAAGAAAAACTCCCTGCTTCTCTCTCTCTGCAGTGGAGAACTCAGAGAGCACTGCCACGAGTTTGGAGAAAGCTGAACTCTTATCGGTATGTTTTGAATACAGCGTGAAAAAATTCCAGTGCTCCTCTCCTTCTCTCTCTCTCTGGGCCTAGCTTAAAGCTACAAGACCTACTTCTGAGCTAAAAGACAGATAATGGAGATACCAGCATCATAAAGTCACCCCAGGACAATTTCTTTCCTTTTCTCTCACACATGTACTTGGGGAAATTCACATGGAGTTAGTGGAATGATAGCTGGCGGGATAGAGGTCTTGCTGTGCTCCTTAGAGCTCTGATAAGCCCAGTACAGCATGACCTGGCAGAGAGACACCAAGACTTCCTCAGAAATGAAACCAAGGTAGCCTCATAAAACCCTGCCCCAGGCTTACTGGTTTCCTGCCAAAGCGTGAGATATGCTGAATGTTGAGTCAGGGACATTGGATATTGTCTTGAGGATGGTAGAATTGCACTGTGCAAGTCACGATGCTGTCCTAGTTTGTGACCTTTTCCAGAGGCAGGGATGGGATAGTTGAATTCTTCGCACTAAGTGCTGGATCAGTCAGTGTGCTTTAGATTTGGTGAGTGGTATTCCTAAAGGGGTTTGGTTTCTGAGAGAGTCCTCAAATAAGAGACAAACTTGCAGCAGTTGGAAAAGAGTACTGTCTGTGCAGTCCAGGAGCCTGTGAGAAAGAGAAAAAAATGCTGTCAGTTATTACTTGTTTAAAAAGAGAATGAATATATGAATGGAAAGTGCCTTGGGCTCTATATGTTATGAAAGTGCATGTGTCTGTTGCTAAGCATGTACATGCTATCCAATTAAGCAAGACAGGTCTGTGCCTAACATGGGATCAGTAGAGTTTAAATATGCCATTGGTTTGTACCCACATCACTTGTCTTGTTCCTACACATAATGGCTTTCAGAGCCAGTAATAGCAGAACAAGGTTTGTACTGTAAAGATTTTGTCTGAACTGACAAAATGTTAAACCTAAATAGCGTTGTCAGCTAGAAAACTTTGAAACATGGACAGGACAGGCTTGCCTCACATGTCAAGCACTCTGTACAGGTGGCTACCTGATTTTGGATACTATCTACAGTCTGACATGGCTGTGTGGTATTGTTGATCCTTGCAGGATTATGTACAGAGAAGATTAAATGCTTGGATTCAACAAAAGGTTCTTTGCTGCTTTATTTCTTGCTATAAGGAATGTGGAAAGAGAATGCTTTCTTAATTACTGAAATCTCAATGACTAGACTAGAAGTGATCCTGAAATAATGCTGGGATGTTAATTTTCCACATGTTTGGTTCACAAAACCAAAGATTGATCATAAATATGTTTACTTGATCACTTTACCTTTCAAGAATTCTGAGTTAAAATGTGTGGTGGTTTTTCATATTGCTATTTTCCTTTAGAAAGTGAAAAAGCATAAAAAAGGCTGCTGAAGGTAGAAGATGGAGAAGAGCGCCCTTGCTATTGATTTAAACTCTACCTACTCAGCAAAACAAGAGTCACAGGAAGCACAGCTAGGCTACCATCACAGAACTTACTCAGATTTAATATTGAACTCTATTAGCAAGGGTAAAAAGTACTCTATGATAATTATGAACAGGTTTTCTCTCCCAGATACAGCTAGCAAAGCTGTATATCTGTCCTGTGCAAAGATCCCGTTGAACACAGGTGTTATCATTGTGAAGAAATGTGTATTACACAACTAGAATTACGTATAAAACTCAATTTATAATTTAAATGTTGCCTACATTCACTTTTCTTCATTCTTTATGGTTATTACACTAGGAGCTAAAAATCACCTCCAGTTCTGAATGGCAGCAGTCCTGCTGGAAATCCTCAACCTTCTGCCAGCAGTGGATTCTTTAGAGGTTGTAACACTCACTGTTACTGGCTTTATGCTGTTCCCTATAGCCTTAAAGGGATTTTGGAGCTTGCTTAAATGAGATTGTGTTCAGATCCTTTGATTTCCAACCCTTCTCATCATGCCAGGCAGGAGCAGAAAAGCCATTGCCTGTTGAGATCTCAGGAGTAGCCCCGGCAGCTTGTGCGTTCCAGCTTGGAGGAGAGGTGATGAGTAGTGAGGGAACAATGGCTGTCCAAGAGGGTTTAGCTCAGGAGTCTGTGTCATGTGCTCAGCTTGTCTCATAAAGGCACAGAAGAGAGTCTGAGATGTAGAGAACAGTATTTGTATGTGTTTTCTTTAAGGAAAATTGGAGCTTAGCACTGATACCTCACAGCTTAGCTGCAAAGTTAGTACCATGCATGTGCTCAGAAAAGGATTCAACTGACAGCCTTAATGTTAAGGACTGTACTTTAGTTTGCACTGTATTTTCTTGATGGTTTCTCTACCCTATGGAGATAATTACTTCTCAATAAATACGCAAATAAAAATACCAATAGATGTGGAAGCATCAATAGATTGTGTAAGAATAAACATGCAGGCTTAGAAGATGAAAACTCTTCAGCCAGGTCATAATTACATACAGTTATTCTGCCCGGTGTATGAGATGAGAAAATCATTGTATCTTGCATGTGGTATTAGGTTTTTATAGTGAAGGGTTTTTAATGTAGGAAGCATTGGTTTTAACTATAAAATGGAAATTCTTTAATGCATGTGCTCTGGAAATTGAACTAACATTCAAATAGAAAGAAATATCTGTCAAGTTCACTCTGCTAAATCCAATCTCCAGACTAAGTTAGTGGTAAATTAATATATTTTGATCCCGCTGCTTTGCTAAATGCGTGCTCTTCTTGATGAACCCTACCCCTGCATCCACAAACCTCACAAAACATTCAAGCGTCCAGGCAAAGCATTTGTTTGAATACATATAGAAAAAGAAATATAAACATACAATTATTTAATGCTTTTTTTCTCTTCAAATAGCAGGTAATTGTAGCACAATCTCTGTAAATCAAGAAATCTTTCTGATTCTTCAATCCTCACATTTTGAAAATAGTTGTTTTTTGGCTAATTTTAGGGGCAGAGCAAAAGGTACTTGGAAATCAAAACAAGTACCTAATCCAGATCTTTGTCCATCTGAAACTGATGGAAGAAGTCCTGCTGGCAATAAAAGAAAATATGGTCTGGCTTTTTCTTTTGGGAGCAAATAAACTCATCTTAGTTCACATTATACAGGATAGAATGGAGACTGATACAATCATAGAACTGCCAGATGGTCACAAGAAGAGGATGGAGAGGACTGCTGTTGTGGGACTAGAGGAGATAAGAAACAAGTGAAGGCAGCTTAGCATTTCTAATAGTCAAATGTACAAACAAGTAAAAATGAGAAAGTATCATTTTATGCCCACTCAACTTCACATTAATTCTCACTGAACATTAATAAACAGTACTGTAGTGATGGATCATCATTATCAATCTCTGCAGTGGTGCTGTCAAACAAAACATTTGCATTGTAAACAGAAAGTGTTCCAGGATTTTGTCAACATGCTTGACCCCACATAATTACATTTGGCTTTTTTGTATTCATGAATTCTATGCATATGGCTCTGCTCTGCCACTGTCTGAGCTCATAACTGAGAATTGTGAAGTTTAAGTAAGAGGTAGGGGAGAATGGGAAACTACTCCTGAAACTGGCTGAGCATGTCTAGGCTGCTTCAGGGCAAAAAGTCAAATCACTGGTGCAAGTATACCTGAAATTCAGGTACCTTTCCCTTGCTTCCTAGCTTTTGGTCTCAGCTGGGAGCTGATCGATGCCATACCCCCCCAAATCCTAACTTCTGAAGTAACCTGTCTGTGGAAAGGGAAGGTGCTCTTAGAGGCAGAGATCTGCTGCAGTGTGAATGCAGAAAGTGTAGGATAATGCTCTGCTTGCAGCTCTCCAAGTTGAGTGATACCCTTGTGGGTTTTGACTTGTGAGTGGGAACAGCCAATTTCCAGTGAAGGACCACACTCTGCAAGATGGTGGAAAATCAACAGCTGAGAGCAGTGGTTGTCTACTGCCTTCCAATTGAGGCTGGAGTCAAGGACAAATGTTCCACCACCAAGCAGTATCACCTATGGTTTGGGGTGCAGAGCCTCACGTTTGCTTTTAGTATGGTGAAATGTTGTCTCTTTGTTTGTGCATGCACTTTTTTTTGGTCATCTTCACTGCCTCTGAGCTGCAGTGGCAAAACTGCAGTAGGGTGGACGGATTTCGTACTGTCTGATTCTCTCCCAGGTATGGAGCTTTCAGCCCAGGGAGGTACTTGCATCCTGTTGCTGAGAGGTAGCAGTTATTGAATACTGAAGCAGTTTAAATGCTTTGTTCAGTATTTGGTGAATAATTCAAACAGTTTAACAGCTAATCCATACCTGTCTTACCACGATATTCTTTAAATTGCTGGTGAGACTTTAACTGACAGATTTATTTTTTTCTTGAGGTTTTTCAGGGAAAATAAGCCAGTTTGTTGTTGATGGTTCTATTTAACTCTTTGAAACTACCTTACCTCTTTGAATGCCATTTCTTAGCTGGTTAGCCCTCAGTCGTAAGGATGAGGTAAGCACAAGCTACTATTTCATAGTGTGTTCCCAAATACCACTAGGAATTTCCTAAGTAGTTCCCTAACTGGATGAAATTGTCTTACTCTTGTTGGTTGCTCCCACTTTTGAAGAAAAGAGTTTGTTTGCTTTTTACAGCCTGTTGAAGTGGAAAACATGAAAAACAAGCACTGGTGACCCAATGTGTAAACCAGATGCTTCCTTGAATACCTTTCAGAGAATTTCATCAAGGTACACTGACTAGAATGCTGCTGACATCCTTAGTGGTCTTAACTTATTTTCTGTCTTTTCTGGCCTATGTTTATACTTCACAGTTAAAACTAGTTTTGTTGATTCACCCTCTTGGGGCTTTTCATGAGGATCAATGTAAAATCATTATTTTATTAATCATTATTTGTTCTGTCTTTATAACAAGACTACCTTTAGACAACTGGAGAGATAAACAGCTCAGTGTTGTAGCAGGATAAGATGATTTATGGTACATTTTCTACTCAACTTTCCATGACACCTTAACTGATGATTTTTCCCTGGCACTTTAATGATTCCTTTTCCTTGAGTATGCACCTGGTTTTTGTCCCTTTTTTAAACTGTTTTTTCCCCATCCTTAAATATATATTTAAATTTCTCCTGTAACTGTATAACTTTATTCTCAAGTTCTACCTTTGCATTGGAATAATTTCTTGCTGTATGTTTAAAACTTATTGGTTTGTCTGGCTCTAGCCCTTCTTGCTACTGACTTCCAGAAACTGCCATTTTCCACTTAAGTTTTAATTTGGAGTGAACCCCGTTCCTGGTGTTTGTTAGCAGAGTGTGTCTATTCTTTCTTTACAAATGAGAAAAAAAGGAGATCATCATTATTTAAGGGTACTACTTCAACAGAAGTAAATATTTTGCTTCAATTTGTTTAATTAAGTTTATGTTCATTCTCGTTTGTGTAACAATTAGGCAACATTGATTTGGGCTGATAAATGTGTTGTACTCTGCATCAGAGATGATTTAACTCTGCTGGTGTTTGAAGGGTTTTTGACACAGACTGGAGAGTGTAGAGAAGTTCTTCATTGTGGAAGGTGCTGTATAATCTTAAGTGATCCCAGCTTTGCCTAGACATCTCAATGCCTTGGCTGTGCTTTATAAATAATCATTTCCCAGAACTGCAAAGTGCATTTTCTAAGAAATGTGAGCTCAGGAGAGGTGAGTGAATTACTCAGTTTGGAATAATGTCAAAAATCTAACTCTTCAAACTTTGTGCACATACATTTTGGAGCAATATGTACTGCTATGCTTTCCTTAAGCAGATACTTTGATACTCATCAAGTTTCCTGCTGTATTTATACATCTCTGTATTTCTGTTTTTCATTAATTACATGCCTTTATTTCAGAGATCCATTGAAATGCATTTTGTTGATGTCGATTTATAATTTGAAGATTGTAATACTTACCAAGTCTTCACTGACTTTGGAACTTTGAACATTATTCTGATCATACACAAATTTGTATTTCTGATGCACCCAAGTGAAAGTCTTCTGACATTTTGATTTCTGTTTTTCTATAGAACTATACAGCCCAGTGAAGCAAAGGTATTTCATGGTTTGGTGAAACTGCTGTGTGGTCTGTAGATATAACAATGCCCTTTGACATGCATGTGTACAAAGGGATGTAAAAATGCAAAAGAATCATCAAACTCTTCACAAAGGAGTCTGCAAAGATTAAACAGTCTTTCTGTTACCTAGCAAAATTTAGAGGGCTATTCGACTTTATCACCTTGTCTCCAAGCAAAAATGGTTTAATGAGGAAAATAAATAGGTTTTGTTGTAGTGACTGCATTTCGTGCACTCCTTTGACAGAGGCCTGCTGGAAAAGGTAGCTGTTAAGTGCATGGTGATGAGTGTATTTTAAACATCTGAATTCACACATGCGGATGAATCCACATTTTTTCTGATGTACCTGGCATACTAAGATTAGCAGAATGGCTAAATAGCTTGTGCTTACACCTATGGAATTTAAATCAGCTTTCTAAGAGATGGGAGAAAACACAGTGCTTTATTCTTGGCATGGTCAAGACACATACTTAACAGTTTTTCACTAACTGTACCATCAGTTTGATCTGTGCAGTCACATGCAGAGGAAGAACTGGCCTCTGTTGCTGTAGCTGGAAACTACTGTAAAATGTGCTGTTGTGAATGTGCTCTTACGAAGAGAGGGGAGATGGCAAGGGAGGAGATTTGTTGCAAAGGGTTTATTGGTGAGGGGAAAATTATGCCTATGCAGCCTCCAGTTCAGGTATGCAGGGTTCTGAATTTTGAGCTGGGCTCTCTGATATAAAAATAGTCCAGATTCTAAACTTTACAACATGATAGATATATATTACACAATATATAACACAACTTTATGACATAATTTGAAGTATTAGAAAGCAGGCATTCTTTATTACAGCACTGGACACATTTGGAGGATTTTTTCCTCTGATCAAATGTGTGTTGTGAAACTTCACAACAGTATTTAATCCATTGTGATCATACACATTCATTACAATGTACTTCCTAGCTAATACATAAACATCCCTTTTCCTAGAACTAATTTACATACCTCTGCCTCTTGCTGGAAGTCCTTTTATGGTCCTGGAGGGTCATCCAAAGAGATCTACAGTGGTCATATTTACTGAGAACCCCCAATTTTGGGGCTTGCCTTGGCCTTGCCTTGAACTTCTCTTAGGGCATGCACTGTTGTTTCTTGTTATATAACTTTGCCACAAAACCCACTTAGGTTCCTCGTTATCTGTTTATCCACTGCTTCCAACTACATTTAACATCCTGTGTGTCTTCTTTTACATTCTTCAATCTAATTTTCTAGCTAGTCTTTAAGCTCCATTTTGCAGCTTCAAGGGAACTGAAAGTTTCTATTCTCTATGTTATCTGTCAAGTCCCCCCTTTTCTTGAGACTCTCTTTCACACAAGCCTCAATACTTCATTTTCCAGCACAAAGTGTTACATCTATGGCATTGAATCATAATACAAGCAAGTACACATACTACAATGATTACAAGTGCATTCCATAGCAGTCTCCAATTTGGTAGCCATGAAGTAAGCCAATCCTACCAAGAAGAGTGTTCCTCTTTCTGCTAGTCTTCTACTGCTCTTTCTGTCGGGATGATTCCTGTATGTTGGGCTTCAAACCCATCACTGATGTAAGTGCAGCACTCCTGTCCTAAAATAGCATGATTTCCTCCCTGGCTAGCAAGCAGATAATCTAAGGCTGTGCAGTTCTGTACAGCCTTGAGTCTTTGAATATACAATTTCAGTCACCTTGGAGCTAATCACTAGGTTTCTTAAGCGTTTTAAAGACTTTTCTGCACTCCAGTGTGTAAACTGGTGCTCTCTGTTTACTATTTCTCTCATAATTGTCTTGGGAACAATTACTTGTCCAGGAGACGTGACTGCCCATTGCCACTGGGGCAAAATCAAGCTTCCAGTGCTTCCATTAACTGACAGTCTTTTGCACTATATTCTGTCTTAGTATCTGGTAGACTAATGTCTTGTTGTGGAACCAAAATGTGGATTCCTTTTTCTGCAGCCTCTTTAGCTGCCCTGTCAGCCAAGTCGTTTCCACACTTTCGCCCATTTCCACATTCTATTTGTCTGGTGTGTTCTACAATTCCTAGTTGCAACTTCAGCTTGGTTTTGTACTGCTTCCAATAAGTGTAATGTTTGTGTCCCATGTTTGATTGATGTGTACCTTGCGCTGATAACAAACACCTCTCCTTCCAAAGTGTCCTGCGAGCATGCACTACACTGAAAGCATACTCAGAATCCATCCAGATGTTTTCTTGGAATGCCTGTGTTAAAGTAACAAGCCTTCTGTGCCAAAACATCTTACTTTAGAGCCTTAGATTCAGTTAGCTCACTCAGGGTAGTTACCATGTATTCTGACCTGTGTTTTCTTTTGCAAACTAAGTTACTTCCATCCCAGTATAGTTCTCAGCCTGGATCCTACACTGGGATATCCTTTAAATCTGGTCATCTGGAATAAACGTCAATCTTTTGTAGGCAATCATCTTCTGGAGTACTCTCTACTTCAGTGGCTGACAGAAACATAGCAGGATTAACAATAGAGGTGGGTTTGAACGTAATGGTACTTTCTTTTATTCTAATTTGCTTGTTAGTCTTTAAGCTCTATTTTGCAGCTTCAAGCCAACTGAAATTTTCTCTATGTTGTCTGTCACATTCAGTGTAAGAGGTGGGAGAAGTAAAGAAAATAAGTGGGGAAAACATAATGCTTTTGTTCATGGTGTTGCTTATGCATTATGTCTAATGATTGTTTAGGGCGCAATGAGCAGTCCCTGGTGCAGAAAGCTGGACTGGAATATCTGCATGTCTCTGAGTAGTGCCCTAGCCACAGACTTGTTTTTTCTTGCATATTCACTCTTTGAATTTCATTTTCTTTTCTGCCTGGTGGCAGCCTGGTAACAGACAGCTGGAGCACTCCTCTGAGAGGCAAGATATGTTGGTCTCCCTGGCAAAGAGCCTGACCTCTACCATTTTGTAAGCAGAGAGTGACAGTGCTATTAATATATCCCTCTTCTAGCCGTTTTTTCAAAGGAGTATATAGCCTGCTTGTTGTGCTGCTGAACCTAGATATCATCAGCACATGGTAGGTGTATTGTGAATATCAGAATTGAATTGGGCCCCTGAGGGGAGTTAAGTTCAGAACAGCTTCAGGGAGATCTGCAGGCTCCTTACGGGGGGAGGCAGGAGTGCCTCCTTCCCAGCTCCATCTGTCGGCTGGGGACACAGCCCTCTCCCACCCAGTCGCTGAGCTGTAGGCACTTAACTCTAGGGTGTTTTGGCACCTAGGCTTCTACTGTCAGCAAAATGTTTAGGGTGCTGATTTGAACTTAATATTGTAACCAGTCTTTTGGCTCTTTGGTCATCTGGAAGCTCTGCCATTTCCATTCTGACCAAAGGAATGGAAAAAACTGGTAGTTTTGCATTTGACTGCAAACAGGTCATGGTAGGCAGGGTTTCTTTCTTTCCCAGATACAGCTGGAAGAAAACTAAGCACAGCAGTCCATCAATATTGAAACTTTTTCCATTAGAAGAAAATATTATGATTTAGATTAAAATTTCATTTGAAATAAATGAAACTCTTTGAAAACATGAGCTTCCTTAGAAGGGTGAATTCAAAATGATTTATTGAGTATTCTGCAGTTATCTGCCCTTTGACATATGGACTCAGCTCATCATTTTTTGAGTTGAATGCAAGGGAAGAAAAGTACTTTAAACACTTCTCAGTTTTGTAGCAGGAAACTTCACACTCAGTCTTCGCTGGGAAACATGCTAAGAATTGTGAAGTGAATGAAAATTCAGGTCATATTTGGAAAGACGAGTGTTCTTGCATATGAATATTCTCATTAATGCTTTGTAAACCAAATGGACTTAATTTCTCATTAAACATTTTTGTGGTAATGCAACAAGACTTGCCGGCAGCCAACATCGGCTTAAATATTTTAAAGAGTCTGCATTTGTCAGGGTCTCTAAACATCAGGTTAAGCTGGTGAGGTGAGGGAGTCTTACAGAGCTCAAAAAGCTTTGCCAACAGCCAGCAAAATTGTTAGACTGTGAGAAATGGAGTTTCACAGAACAAGGCTTAGTCTCCTAATGGAAACTTTGCAAAGTGGTATTCCAAATATCTCTGGTTATTTCCTTATTTCAGGTGCAAATATGAATGGCTCAGCCTTCAAAGTCATGTTTATGGGAGATGTTTCTGTGATTTAAAACAGATTTATTCCTGTAGGACCCAGTCTTGCAAAGACTTACAGGTGTGCTTGATTTATGCATTCTGCGTAGCTCCATTCAAGTCAGTGACAGCCCGAAGTGACAAAACCAGAATTGTGAGAACTCACCCAGAAGCAAGAATTTGCAGAACTGCGCCTGACATCTTTTTATTATGCAGCAGAAAAAAAGTCAATGGTTTAGGGCCATGAAGGGAGTATTAAAAATAAATGAATTAAGCATAGTGCTGCCTGGACAAGATTTTTCACACATGTCCACAAATGAACACCCTCTCTGTACAGAACCTCAGGCAATTTCTGTTGTCAGGATGCGAGATGGAGGACTGCATTATCGCTTTTTATACTTTTGCTGTGTTGTCTCTGTAATTGCCCAATTCAAAAAAGTATGATAGTCATACAGTTAACCCTTGAATGCTTTGAAACTTACAGAGACTTTAGAATTTTGAGCATCAAATGTTCCCTGAAATAAAACACAAAATCCTCATATACTGTATTTACTTTGCCATTACAAGCAAAATATCTTTTACTTTTTTTTGACATTTCACCTTGTTCTGGATTAGACATTCCAAGACTGATGCCTGGGAGAGGGGAAAAAATCATGGGTATCATGCATCTTGCTGTATGACCTTACATCAGGAAGAAACTGAGGCACATGTTGAAGAAGGGTCTTGGACAGAGCAGCCTTTAAACAGGTTCTGTACTTGCACTTACTTCAAGATTTAAATATGTTTAAAATTACATGCATGTGCAAGTAAGAAGAGTATGTTGACGTCACAAGGAATAATAGCCCTCTGGAATGATTCTTAACTGATTACAAATGCTCCTCACAGAAGTATTCTGGACTTATCAGAATAAAAACTTCGTAATGTCAAGTCATTAAAAGAAAAGAAATTGTGTGTTTTTCAAGGGAGTGATTGTCAGATCTCTTATGATTATTCTAAAGATTACCACTTCAAGAAAACTAACAAAATGGTTATTGGATTTAAAAGGTATTCTCTGTAAGTAAATGTCACTTTTAAATACTTCAGCTATTATGTTTGTGTTTGCATTACTGTAGGGATTTAAATGGTACTATTTGCATATTTTATCCAATTCTCTAATGTTCACTTAATAAATTAAAATTAAGATAAGTTGTGTAAATGAAACAGCTTGCTGGCTGTGGATAAGGTCATTTAAACTGCTGTACCTGGGCTAAAAGTAGTGCACCCGGGGAAGACACATACACAGAATGCTTTGTTTGTGAAGGTAGCGTGTTTAATCTCATGTTAGTTTTAGTTTGAAATCAAAACAGAAATAGAAAACACAGAAATACGGTTAAGACTGACCTCTGTGCCTTGGGAGGGAAAGGCAAGGAATGTATGTTGAGTCATGCCAGGTGTAGGGGTGTGCATGCAAATAATTTTTACTAAATAACACTCTCTCAATATTTGTGTTTATGTGCTTCAAACACACCCCAGATGTTTTGAGATTTTCATGACATGGAGTTGTCTTCCCCCTTCTCTCCATGTTCTATGCATAACTTTTTCTTCTGACAGCATGAAGTACCTTTCCTTGTTGTCCTTAAGGGAGGTCTAGCCAGCCCCAACCCAGGAATGGTTGGCAAAGCCTGGCCCGTGGCATTCACATGTTCCTCTCTGATAGTCTGCCTAGAAATCTCTCTTCTTTCACCTTCAAATTTCTCCTTTGAAGTTTTGGCAGTGATTGACTTTTGGCCCTCTAAGTTAATGTTTTACTTTTAAATACTCACATAGCCTGCATTTTTTGACACTAAACATTTTCCACAGGTCTAATTGTCCTGTCTGTAATTTTCATGGATCTTAAGGAGGATCATTGCTGGCCATCCCTCTAACACAACTTGGAGGGACATGACCAGTTACTACCCTCCAATCTGCTTAACTTGGCATCCTTTTCTCTTTGAAAAATACTTAGTTGCTTTCCTTTATTAGGCTTTGGCTCATTGACCACCAAGTAACTGCTGAGTTTTCTTTTTTTGTATATGAGTTAAGATAAATTTGTTGTATATTGAAACCACATTTTTCAGCTTTTCTGTCTTATTTACAAATGTAGAATAAATGTGACGTGTTTAAGAACTATTAAGAAACTCTACTGCAAGGGTGTTCCTTGGAGTTGTGTTAGGCTGCCATGAGTACCCATGGTTACTTTAATGTGCTAATAGTCCCTGAACCGGGGATTTTGAACTTGTGTGTGGATTTTCTGTGATTAGAAATGGGAATAATCTTAAAAGCTGCATGGAAGCTTAAAATGGGATATTTATGTAATACTATTGTACTTATGGTGCAGCAGGTCAGCATGTTCTACAGCAACCTCTCCATTTGTGTAAACCCTGAGTACAGTACAGGGTTTACAGTACAAAGGATACTGCAGGGACAGATTGCAGGTAGATACTGCAGGGATAGATTGCAGATAGATGGAAGTATTGGTAAGAAGAAGAAAAGTTAGGAAGCATGCAGATATAAAAGACCAATTTGCAGGAGCCATTACCCCTTAAACTCTTTCCCTTCCTCCTTCCCTCCTTGCAGATTTCCTTAGCAAGCTGTAGGACAGCGGAACTTTCTGAATGCACTGTAAGAGGTTCCTTTTTCTCCCCGTCCCAGGAGGGATGAGGGGCTGTGTGGGATGTAGCTGCTGGACAAGGTTAAACCACAACAAATTGTTAGTTACAAAGTGTGTGTTGTGTTGTAGATGATGATACAGAACTAATACATTTCTTCTTTCATCTGGCTTAATAATGCTTTTCATGAGGTTATTCTCCCTCACACTTACTGGGTTTGTGTAGCTTGTTGTAATCAAATGAGTACTCTTCTGTGTAAACACATGGGGGAAGTATAGAGAAATTAGATTTTAAGGTTCTAAACAGCCAGGTTGCTCTAAAATCAGCAAAATGCATCTTTACAGCAATAAGAGTTCTGGCATGGTTCTTTTGCAAGACAGTTTTGGTTATCAGAGTATTCTGGTAATCAGAGAGCACAAAGTGCCTGGTCTAGAGCCAGGCTCTGCCCTGGCTGCACACTGAGTTGCCTATTGCTTGTGTGCAGGCCTGCCAGTGCAGCAGGGTATGCACACGTGCATCACATGGATGTGATGTGCATGGATGATAAGGTAGCAAATACTCTTTTTCCCTGATGTGTTCTGTAATGAAGTAATGACTTTTTAATGAGACTTTTCTGTGTGAAAAATACAGGAATTTACAGAATTGCTCTTCACACTGTTTAAGAGAAATGACTCAACATTTATCAGTCCTTTATAGCCATTTTAAGACTGCCTCTGGGAATACCCTGATAGGGGAAAGCAAGACCCCATGATCTGAGAGTGGTGACTGCCCTTGTGACAAGGAATGGCAGCCGGCTGCCTGTCCATTTTCTTATGGCACTAATAGGGAAGGAGAGAGGCATTGCTTTCTGCTTTCCATTTCTCTTCTGGGCAGGGAGGCAGACTCTCCACAGTACTGGAGGGGAAAGTCAAAGTGATAGTAAAGATTTTGTTATTCCTTTTGGCTTCTGTCCTTCTTCAAACAGGTCTTCACATAGTGGATTTTCAGTTGCACATTTGCCATCAGCCTCACTAGGAGCTAAAAGTTCACTAACCTTTAACATTAATCAGAATTATGAGTTGTTGCTGCTCAATTATCTAGCTGCTGTTGTTAAACACTAAAAATCAGAAAATAGCCTGTTTTTCTCTGCACAGTAAGCTGAAATCCCTTCAGGCCAACCTAAACTGAGCTGCAATTGGAAACAAATGTGTTGATGCTGCTGAGCCCTTCCTGGCAATGCCATTGCCAGTGGAGGCTGCCTGTGCTGACAGGATGGCTGGAGCCTACACAACAGTGTCAGTGCAGGGAAAGGGACTGTACAGAAACCTGAAAATACCTCTGCACTGAAAGCTACCTTTTGTGCCATGGGTACGAAGCCCTGTGGGGTCAGCAGAAAGGTATAGGTGGGGATTGAAGTCAGATCTCTGTCACAGAGATGTGTCTTTTTGATAGTCTCTGGGTTACTTTGAAAGGCTGCATTTCAGAGATGAGCTCAGCTGGGTGGAGCATGGTGCTAGCAGGGCCAAGGTTGTGGGTTTGATCCTGTATGGGCCATTCATTAAAGAATTGCACTTGATGGTTGTTGTGGGTCCCAGACGATTCTGTGAATTGAGAGACATGAATCAGGTGGTGATCGAATCTCTTACTGTACAGAAGAGAGCTTTGCTGAGTGTGGCAGTGCCCGTGCTGTGGGCTCCTCCAGGTGCAGCACTGTGAAACAAGGCACTGCCATGCTTGCAGGGGGGGCTGGTAATGGAATGGGCCCTGCTTTAAAAAAAAACAAACAACAAAACAACGCGATCAGCCTTTAGGAAGGGAGAGGAAAGGTGTTGTGAAAGTGTGTCATAAGGCTGCTGAGCTGCTTAGTCTTTCTAAGTCTGTAATCCTTTGTATAGAAGGAATTTACTGAAGCAGCAGAGTCTGTGGCTCTGCTCTCTTTACCCTCTGTGCCACAGCCCCACAGGAAATTCACTGCTTGCAGACTGCTAAGATAAACCTCTCTGCCATTAGATTAATTGATTGCAATTGCAAGTGTCTGTTATTGCCACACTGTTCAAACATAGGAGGGAGAGGGAGAAGAAAAGCACAACATAAATGGAAACTATTGATCTTAATTTCTATTTATTTTCACATGCTTAGTTAAAAAGCACACCTATACTGAAAAACATGTAATCAGATGTTCCTTGTAGCAGATTGAAGTAAAAAGGTGTATTGATGTTATGCTAAGAAAGAATTTGGAGCATTTGACACTTGTTTTTTTAAATGACTTTTTTGTTTACCCTTTAATTATGTTCATGACTGTATTTTACTCCACTGTTTATTTTCTTACTTCCTAACAGTAGGAATAAAGCAGTGTGTTAATTTCCCTTTGAAATTTTTAAGGTACTATTTATGTCTGAATAGGAAAACTGATAACCAGAGATAAAAATTTCACTGGAAAAAAATCCTTGAATTATCTTAGCAAGTAGGAATAGTCTCAAATATGAGTACAGAGTGTCATGCCAAAGGAATGACAGCAGAGGAGAGCTGTCACTGGTGGTTCTCAGATCCACATCTCCTTGCTGGTACCCATGAGCTGGGTGGTTGCTGACTCTCCTGCCTAATGGGCTTCTTCAGAGTGTTGACAGAAATAGGCAACTCTCTCAGACAGTATCTGGCCAGTGGTCATGCCTTAATCAAAAAATGATGGGAGTGGATGTAGCTCTTCAGGCTGGAAACGAAGTGACCCACAAAATAGTGTCAGCTTTCAGAATCCCATTGCTTCTGGTATTTTTTCTGAAGGAGCACTGCTTTCTGGACACTGATAAACATCAATTAATGACTAAGGTGATGACTCCTGGGTTCAGTTTAAATGCAGACTATAATTACATGCAGAGTGCTTCATATGGGTTTCCAGGCTTTTTTTTTGGTATGAGTGCTCCAAATGGCATCAGACTGACATGATCCTGAGAGTATAATAGAAGAACCAGATAGGACATATTAACAGTTCACATAATTTTTAATAAAATATTTTAAATGAAAGAAATTACAACCTTTTAGTAATAAAATATGTTTGCATGCATCTACATTTCTTATATGTGGGAAACAGTCTATGGGTTGTGACTGTATAGGACTTTATATAATATTTTAAATTTTTATGTTAATCTTATAATTTAAATTCACATGAAGATTACAGGTAATTTCTGTAGTTGACTTAGAACTATTCCAGTTTAAAAAAATCTGAATATTTGCTATTTGGTGTTTTGGGAGTGTAATTTGTGCTTTATATTTGCCTAATGCAGAGTTCCCAGGACCACAAAATTTTCCTTTTGCCAAATAGTACATACACATGTTTCATGAAGTGGTCTACAGCTTTGCAGAAAATAGGGCAAGCTCTGTAAATAGAGCACGTCAGGTAGTTTTTCACTTTTTTTTTATGCTACAAATTGACACATTTGTTCTGTGGTGGATGTTTTTCTGAGATTTCTGTGGAATCTCTAACAGCATTGCTTATTTGTCATTTCACCTACAGGTACATTTATGTTCCAATGGGAGGATCTCAGTCCAGTTTGCTTGGAACACTATTCTCTACAGCCCTCACTTTTGCCTTCGTAAGCTACTGGCATGGAGGACAGAGTTATTTGTGGTACTGGGGTGCACTTAATTGGCTTGGAGTAATTGTGGAAAATGGCACCAAGAGGATACTTTCAATTTCACTTATTCAAGATTTAATTGTAAGTTGAATCTCTCTCCATTTCATATTCTTACTTCCTGGCTCCATGCTCATCTGAAGTTTCTGGTTACTCGTTTGGTTAAAGCAAGACTAAAATTCGGGGATCACAGACAGAGTTAGCATTCCCTTGCCCACCCTCCAGTATCTGAGGTAATAACTAGTTCATAACACTAGAATTTTGCAAAGTAGCAGCAAAGCAGATGGTGAAATATGCATGGTCTTAAAAGCTTCCTCTTCAGTCCTAGAGTAAGCAAATGCTTGTCACGTTGTATATGGATGAACAGAAGCCAGTTTTAACATTTGTATTCTGATTTCACTCAGGATGGCCTTAAAATATTCATCTTCACTAAAATTAGGAGTGTATATTTCTAACCATGTGTTTCCTGGACAAATGTATGTATAGCAGCTGCTTGCACCTGGGAACAAGCTTACACTGGGAAATCTTATGCCACTAAAGAGCCAAGTAAAGAAAACATTATTTTGCCTTGAAATCCTCTGATATTTTCATTTTACTCGTACTTTTGACCTTCATACTGCAATTTCCAAAGGACAAAATTGACTTTGATGTGCAATTAGATGCAAAACCCACTATTTTAATTTTGATGGTTATTTTATTCTGCAGGTTTGCTCACTACTAAGTCCCAAATCTTCTAATAACTGTTTGTAGGAGTAAATAATTCATATGTCTTGCTTCCTTAGTAGTGATAATTGCACAGACGTCATACTCCTAGATATTGTTGTTTTTGTGGAGACTCACTCTGCAGCCTGATGAAGTCCTGATGCTCAAGGAATAATGCTGGTCTTCCATCCTACCCATTTCAGTTTTCACTGTGGCATCCTGTGTGTGGCAGCTGATACAGCTCAATAATTTAGTAGCCAGTGCTACCTTATATCACCCAATTGTCCATCACTGCAATTTCAGTGATAGTCTGGAAGCAGATTTTTACCTTCCTAGAGAATGAATTTATCAGATCCATTAATCCTCCCTCTAGGGTGAAACTGAGCTTCACCATCTGACCAGCTGCATATGTTTGTCTCTGGACTGGAAAACAATGTACTGTTTTAGGCATCTAGCTGTAGTAGGAAATAAAAGAGTAGGGGCTTGCTTTTGGTATCTGATGTCACTGTGTTAGAAATGTTGATAAAACTCCCAGGGAATTAATTTCTTACGTACCATAGAAATAATAATGATAATGACATTATAAAGGTGGAGTATATATTAGTTGTGGATTAGTTTCTAACATGTAGTTCTAGTTCTAGTTATCTGCTCCCAGCTGTAGAGTTGTTTTTTGTATGAACTCCCTAACCAAGTACATTTTACCCCTTTCCTCCACCTTGTTCTCATCCAGTGTTTTTAAAGGCCTATCCAGTGTCTTCCATGTCTCCTTTGTTTCTTATTTCTATTTGGAAATGTAGCTGTAGACCTTTAGAAGACGCTTTCATATTGTTTTGTGAAATAATTCTGAAACCAGAATTTTTAATGTGCATAGTTTTGGCATCTACATTAGTGCACGAGACAGAACTCACTGCAGTTACGGCTGAGTCATGATTTGCCTTGTGCCTTGAAGGTTTCTCTACAAGAACATGAGCGACAAACCACTCATTATTGCTCTCTCCTCACTCTTCCAACTAACTCCCGTTTTCTTCTTGAACACTGATACTGGGAGACAGATAAGTAGTTGGACTTTGCTTTTTCCTTATCAAGGGGCAGAGTGATATAACATTTTCTGAGATGTACCACATTTAAAAGAAACCGAAAATTTCCCAGTGCCCTGTATAAATTTCCTCTTCCCCCTTTTAATCTGTTTTTTGGAAACATGCCTATAATCCTGTCTCAGTGAGGGATGTGCTGCAAGTCTAATGACGGTGGTGTTGGAGACCCTCTTCTGGGGGATGGGTTTTACACTTAAATTTCATCTGTTGACGAGCTGAAATCCTTTGCATTCTTGTGCTTCACTCAGTTGCTGTGTTGGCTCTTGAGGGCTATTTTTGAAAAGGAAAGTCTATTTTTGTCTTCAGAATAGCAGATGAGTTTTTGAAAAAATACAGAGCACAGGTTTATGCTTTTTTTAACCTGTTCTGTTCACCAAACCTCCTCATATAGTATGCCTGCAGTTGAGCAGGAGGTGTTTCATTAGCAAAATAGAATAAATCTAGAGGTATAAGTTGAATTTTAATTCTACTTTGTTTTTAAGAGTGAATTAATCACTAAGAGTAACAAGAATGGTATCAAAACTGCCCCCTTTTTTTTTCCTGTCATGCTATATTGTCTCGATTCTCTTGCAAAGGGAAGATGAAAAATCAAAACAGAGCACATTCAGGTCTCATCCTTTCCCTGAATCCTTGTGTTGACTAAATATATATATGTATATATCTCTTATATTTATGCAGATTTTATGGTAGTTTCAGTCCAAATGCTTGAAACAGGCACAATACGGGGAATTAACACTTTTGTAGCAGTCTGACAGGTTTTAAATATTATCTCAGGCATATTGAGCTAGAATGAACAAAGCAGCACAGTTATTATTTGTGGGAAGTAAAATCAACATATAAACAAATGTGTACTGAAAACAGTAAATTCCCCGACCCAAAAAATCGGTTCTGGAACCTTTAATTTGAACTGGTTTCAAGCCATTGGCTGGCTTCCTGTGTTCAGCTCTAGAAGAGCTGATGCTCTTGCTTACATCTTTTTCAGCTTACACTCTTGTCTACTTCAGTGTTTCACTAAGTTGTGTGAGAAGTTATCTCCATCTCTTTTCTGACTATTTATTACATGTAAGTTCTCAGTAAATTAGATCCTAAGATAGGGCAGATCTGGGAACTTCATGTTAAATGGGAGAAGTTTCATTGTGTTTTTGTCAGTTCTTTTGTTTTTTTACTTTTCCAGGTGGTATTTAGAACTGTACTGAGCAAAGTAGAGCTTTGCTTCACTGTTTCTATTTTAATTTCTTACAGATGAACAGACTCAAGTAGTAACTCATTTGAAATCAATGACAGAATTTGTATGGACTTTTAATAAATAATGCGTCTGATTTATGAAAGGAAGTGCTAATGACTAACATTCTCCCAGTGATTTAAAGTTTTTCCTTCTCTTTACTTAAGGAAAATGATCTATAGAAAAACAGATCTATAAAAAAATTAGATCTTGGTACAAAAATAGATTTAGAATGAGTTAAACCTTATAGTAGCTGGCAACACCTTTAAATCAATGGATTTTTGAAAAAGAAATATTTGGAAACCATTCAAAAGGAAGATGTAGCAAAGGGAGGGAAGCTGGCAGATTGATAAAATTAATGTTTTAATCCAAATTGAAATAGCAACATTTATCTTTTTAGTTCTTTAATTAAGTGAAAACATGTCATTCAGTCTAGCAAGAATTTTTTTAATTGAGACATAAAGATCTCTTCTCAAAATCATACTATGATGAATTTCTAGTTCAAGATCTTATTTTTAGATTTATTTGGTAAGAAACTAAATACGCCATAAACATTTCATTTTGGCAAACCAACTAATTTTATGCATGGCGTATTTTGAATTTTTACTATCTTTGAGATTATTTTGGCTTTTCAAGTGGAGGATATTTTGATTTCTACATTTTCATTTATGGCTGCAATGAGGTGCACTAATTAAGTCCATTTCAATATGGTGTCGTTTCCTACCCAGCCTCTCTTTGCAAAAGAGGCAGTATTTTGTAGGATATCCATGTTTTACTTAGTGGTTTAGATTAGACTTCGTTAGTGTGTTACATTCTTCTTTTCCCCAGAGGAATGAATTCTCTACATGTGTCCCTGTAGTTAAAAGATCACATCACATTTTGTACACCAAAGATGATGTCAATGACAACTCTCTGGAATCCTCAGCTTTCCACAGAGCGCAATTTTAGATGATTTTCATAGTTTGGGTGGGGTGAGGTGTTTTTTGTCTGTTTTTATTTTTTTCCTCTGCTTAATTTTGTTTGCCCTATTTGTTCTGTTGGACACCTTATAATAAGTTATGCATTGTACAGTGATCCTGCAGACAGCTGGTGTGGAGCATGGAAAGGTTCTGACTGGTTAGCCTGACCTCTGGGCTCTGGTTCCATAGGGAATTCAACTGAATTAAAAGCTCATTGCTGTTGAAGGAGGAAAAGTTAAATTTCTCTTTCCTCCCTTCCTTGCAGTCTCACCACTTCCTCCTCCTCACACCTTCCTGCTGGAATCTTTGCTCAGCTGATCTAGCTCTTTATCCCAGCAGAAAGCTCTACTTTCTTGCATTATTTTATTCCTAGATGCTTTGAGTCACGGAGAGGAATCTGAAAAGCACCCAAAGCAATAGTGTAAGAGACAAAAGCCAATGAAAGGAAGTGGAAGAGGAGGAACTCAACTACTTGAAACCTCCCACTTGTAAATGTGCATAAACAGTGTGGGGTAGCAGACTGAACCTTTGTGTTTAAGAGCAGTGAGACAAAGAAGCCAATTGGGTTCTGCTGCCTTAATTATTGAGGCTATGCTAGGGCACACATTCAACCTAACCAAGATGGCAGTGCCTGTGTGTTTCACAACCATATATATGTACAATGTATATTCAATGTATATGTCCCATATACATTGAAAAACGAGTAATTATTTCCTGTAAGTGTCAGAATTTGTTTTTGCAAGTAGAACTCACTTTAAACTACCATGAGACAAGTAAATTTTCCTTCTTCAATAGAGACAGGATCTGACTAAACACTACGAAGTCATTCAAGGGAGGTATGTTTGTTGACCACCTTGCAAGATTAAATCTTTAATAAGATCTCTGCAATAAATAAAGACCCTAACAGCTGTTCTTCAGCACGCACTGGGCTTTGATCTTCCTCTTACTTCATTTGGTTGAAAAAGTATTTAAATCACTTGTTTACTATTGTCAAGCCACTCTGGCCTTTTCTTTTTTCCAATAGTTTTGTATAATTCGTAAATATATTACACATATATAAGTATATATATGTGTGTGTGTATATGTATATACACACACACATATATACATGTGTATACATATATATGTATATATACACATGTAAACATATATATACGCATATATATTATATTATAATAATAATATATATAAAATATATATTATACATATGCATATGTATATATGTGATACATATATCACATAGCATGGTGACAAGCATTGTCAATGGTACTTTCTCCATAACATTTTTGTATTTGCTGTAGAATTGTGTTGAGTTTATTGCTTCACTTTCTAAGAATGAACAAATTCCCTTAATCAGACTCTTATTCTCTAATGCAGAATTGGGTTTTGAGACTAGGTACCAACCATAATGTCAAAACCCAAACTAGGGGAAGGGGCTTGCCACCCACTCCCTACTCCCCACCCTGACTTTAAGTTCAGCCATATCATTGCTCTAACCAGAAATCTTTACTATTCAAAGTAGACATACTCTGACTCAAAATCAGTGGAAAATTGTTCTTCTAGATGTGAACATTATTCAGGGCAGATTTGTGACTACTGGTCTTTGGTACTTAGAAGCAGTAAGTTGAGTCAAAGTGCTGTTTTGTACTGAGATGCTGAAAGACCATCAAAGGTAAATAAGGGTTGCCTGATGCATCCTAGTCAGTCCAGTGACTTCCAGATTTGCTAGCAATAGTTCTGAGTCAAGCAATCCTTGCCATATTTCTGCTTTTGCTTGATTTTATCTTCTCTCTTCTCCATCCTCCTGTGGTCATTTCTCTTAATGAGAAGTAAATCTCATAACGTTTTGAGTGCCCTGCTAAAAAGTGCTCACGTGGTCACACACTTGAATTGTGGCATTGGTTTTCTTTGCTGAGGGAACTTGTCAAACTCAGTAACAAAGACTAAAAATGTTGTAGAGGGACAAGTATATGCAATGTGATACAGACTTTTGTCTGATGAATGACAAAAAGTACTGCAGAAATATTTCAGAGATAACATTCTATTGTTTTCTACCTTTTGAGGCTTTTTTTTATTGTCTAATCTTTGCAAGAAATATTATTTTTGATGCCAGAAGTGGAGAAACCATTGTGATTTTTCTGGTATGATTACTGCTCTGCTCCAGACAGCAATGTCAGCTGGAAAGCCCCTGGCATAGCTGCTTGGTTGTCATAAAAGAACCCCAACATTTCTCCCACCTACCAGCGTTATTTATTTCCTCTTCCATTTTGGAGACATTGGGCAGTTTTCTGGTGCTCGGTCAGTAATGCTGTTTGAAAAGCAAGTAAATCATGCTATAGTGTGAGAACAAGGCAGGATGATGCTGCTTATCTGCTTCTTTGTTACTTTTACGTGAATACAGCCTCCCTCTGTGGTTTGCCTCAAAAGTTAGTCCAGGCAATAGATGTCAGCAATATGAGAATATGTCAGAAATATGAGTTAAAAGTCCTGAGGAGTGGTTGCTCTCTGGTCTTCCTGCTCTGTCTTGAGCTACAGAACCTTGCTGCAGGGAAAGCATGGTCTTTATTTGCTGAGAGTGTTTATCAGATGTCTCCATAGGGATTATTACTGTGTATTATTTATTTGGTAACAGTCATAAGGGGCAAGATCATAGTTCATTACTGATTGGTGAAATGAGATTCCTTGCCAACTAGATTACAATTTAAAAGGTAAAAATGTTAAATGTGGATGCGAGAACCAAGAGAATCAGCATGGACAGAATGACATCCCAAAAACCAAAAGCAGGGATGTCAAGGACCTGGTCACAGAAGAATGCACAAATCTCTCAATCAATGAGAGCTGAGACACATTTACAGGAGTGTGTACACTGCCATTACTCAGCTGAATTCCCTGCTTTAAACATAAAAGAGGATGGTGCATTTCAGTGCAGTTCATTTTGCACTTTTCACAAGCTACCACTTAAAAAAGAATAAATGGGCAGGTTCTTTGAGAGTGAAGAGTTAAATGTAAAAGTACAGAAATTTACTTGTGTGTATGTCGAACTTTCACACACGCATCTGTAAGTGTAGTGGATACATACAAGCTGGTAGGAGGCTTTCTTCAAACAGAAGGGGGAGTTGGCTCTTTGCTGAGAGATGCTATAAATGTAGATCTTTTGGAAAATCTAAAAATGAAATGGTGCTAGTGCAAGACAGCGTTTTGTTGAGTGAATGTTTAGTAAGACATCAATAGAGAAGATGAGTATCTTCTCAAATACTATATATAGCATTTATTCCTAAATTCAGAATCAAGTTCTATTTGCGAAAATAGATCTTAACTGACAGCTGCTTGATTTTAATTGTGTGGTCCTCTTTTTATAGGAGTTATGTAGGGAATTACAGGTTGTTTGTATCATCCTGCCTCTTGGAAAAATGCTTTCAGTTCCTGCTTTTGTGTGGGAACCTTCCAGGAGCTAATTTTTACCTTTGCTTTGGAAGGAAAGTATATACCTTGGAAAGAAATGGAATATGACCTCAAGCCACATTTCAGGTTGGGTAGAAGGAAGGGAAAAACTGCAAGCAAAATGAAATGTCAGAAAAATGAAGCAAACTGGAAAAAAGGGGATGTTTCTAGGTTAGAATTAGGTGAAGAATAGAACAAACAGGAATGATTACCATGATTACTGAAGGGTACAGTGTATGTTGATGAGAAAGTAAAATTTTTATGTGGAAGTTATTGATGGATAAGATTTGCTAACACATCTTGTTCCCTTTCCTCTTGCAGGCCTGCTCTTGTCTTGGTATGTTGCAGCCCTGGAAAAAAAGAAAACCACAGTTTCTTTTAGATTATTTCATAAATTATTATTTTGTGCACGTGTTCAACCAAATTTCTCTATTTTTCTTGCTCATCTGTTCTGTGCTACAATCTCTACTCTTACTCTGTTGAACATCTGTCCCTCAGCTTCAGAGTGCAGGAATGTGTACCATATTGAGATGTCAGCCTCTCAGGAGCTGCCTTTCCCTGGCCCCTGTTGATCTCCAAGCCTGATCTACTATCATTAATGAGCACGTGTAGTCCCTCCCTTTGTTTCTGCAGGCTCCCAAACACACTTTTGTCACTATGACCCATTGCCCACTGACAGTGTGTATTAACAAACATAAGATGCTCCATTGCTTGGACCCAACCCATCTTTATTTCTACTGCTCACTTTAAAAATTAAATAAATTGACGTTCTGTTTGGCAGAGCTTTGTCACAATTTTCAGCCTTTCCTCCATCCCATCTGCTCCCCCAGCTGCTCAGTCACACCCTGCCCTCCATTTCAGTGTGCCGAACTGCAGATAGATAAAATAGCCGGTGACTGTTAGTCAGGATGTGTTGCCTCCCTTCCCACTGTCCCATCTGCTCCTCACTCTCTTTCAGCTTTTCAGCCATGCTCCTGTTTTTTTGCTGTCCCGTTATTTTTGGCAAATGGCTGCATTGCGGATGACCCAGATTCAGGATATGTATTGGGGTGTTGGCTCTTGCGGTGATGTGGAGATTCCTGGGGTTCAGGGGCACTGAAGACTTGGCTTGTAATTTACCAGAGCACATTTTCTAAAAGAGAGTACTTGATGAGGGCTGGCACCTTAAAGATTGACTGGTTGGTATCCCTTATGTAGAAAAGTATGGAAGTTGTGAGAGGGGCTTATCCTTTAGTTGGGGTACAATGGAGGGTGAAAACTGAAGCTCAGAAAATTGCACTAGTAAAAGAAACGTTGAGGCTTTTTCTAAGCTCTTTGTTGATATGCATAAGAACACCACCTGTACCTCTCCTGTACTGGACAGCTTTACTCACAAACGTTTTACCCATCCATCCCCTACTCCCAAAAGTCCTTGTAAACCCTAAATAAAAGATGTTTAATTTAGTTTTTGTGATGTAAAGATGAGTCAATGTTGCGTCAGATTTTAAGCATTATTTGTCTAATAAAAACCTTGAGGAAATTGAAAGAATGGAATTGTAGGAAGCACACTTAGTCTCCTCTCATAGTCTAGGAGAGGCAATGAAAGATAATGCAGGACTAGGTGTTGTTTTCATGGTAGTTAATTTCCTCTGTTTCTTCAGTACAACAAATACTGCAGTTTCTATATCTTATTTGGCTGATAGGTTTGAGTCGGAGAAAATGAAGTCTCTAGAACAGATAGTAATAAAATCTTGTATGCTTTTAAAAAAAGAAATCCCTTCTAAAATTTGTTCTAGGTTATCTTGATCCTTAAAAAACAAAGGCAGATGAAAATAGAATAATGTAATCTCTAGTTGTGCAGTTTGTAGTATCAAGTATGTTTCATATCACTCTGATCATAGTATCTGACAGTCTTCTTCCACAGTACATATGTTCACATAAGAAATAATTCAGCTGCTTCTCCAATTTTGTCATACACTTTTGTTTTGCCATGTGCTTGGATGATCAATTCTCTCTATGGGTAGTTCATAAAGATGTAAATGTTATGAATCTCTGCTTTACTCCATGAAGATAGACTCTCTCTTAAATTGCAGGAAATTGAATTCCTTTACATGGGACTTGTTAAAGTATTTTTAGTATAAGCAAGCTCGATAACGTCACTGATTTTATGGAGAAGTTTTCTTTAATCTGTCTCAGAACAGCTCTATAAATGAGATGTTTTGCAAATGCAACACATGAAGATATTTTCCATCTTATGAGTGTTTGCCAAGAAGTTACCAGCTAATGTCTGTCAGGGGAGACTTCCTGCTACTTGTCACTCTGTCATCAAGCTGGGTTTGCAGGATGGTAGAAAACATGTGCACCTCTTCCTGAGTCCTCCCTAACCCAGTGTGATGCTTGGGACCTGCTCCCAGAACAAGTCACTGCAGTTGGATTCAGCGGCCCTCCCAGTAACGAGCCTTTGTGATATGACAAATCACCATGATGCCAATTTTGCTAGAAAAAGTTCAAGAGTTTGTTGATGTAGGAAAATGTAGGATTGCTTCCCTGATAAAATACTGAGGGATCCATTTCTGTAAAAAACTTCTATGTGATATTGTGTATAGGACTGCCTAGTTTTGACTGCTGTACAGAATTCAGTCTGAAGTATCTCCTCAACTTCATAGAATCGTAGAATAGTTTGAGTTGGAAGGGACCTTAAATATCATCTAGTTCCAACCCCCTTCCATGGACAGGGACGCTTTCTACTAGATCAGATTGCTCAGAGATCCATCCAGCCTGGCCTTGACCATTTCCAGGGATGGGGCATCCACAACTTCTGTGGGCAACCAGTGCCTCACCATCGTTATAGTAAAGAATGTTTTTCTAATTTCTAATCTAAAGCTAAGCTCTTCCATTTGAAGTCATTCTCTGTTGTCCTGTCACTACATGTGACTTGTCCCGTCACTGCCAGCTTCCATCTGGAAGGCTGGATTACTTATTCTGGTCAGTCTTCCTCACAGCTTTCTCTCTGTTGTTGGCTAGCTCAGAGAAATAAATGCATTTACCTGGACCTTCAATTTAATCTTCCCATGCCATTCAGTGATATCATCATGAACAGTCCTGTAAAAATGCGAATTTAGTGTTGGTAGTTCTAACTGACACTCGAGAGAAGTTCCTTTAAATTCTGCTCTGCTGCCTGAAGCCACTTCTCCTGCCATTTTTGTGTATTTTGTGCTCATAGCGGTGTAATGAGGTTGCAGAGCAAATTAAATATTTTCTCTCTAACTCAAAATTCCACCATGTCCTGTACCTTAACTCTTAATTCTCATCTAAATGATCTATTCTGGTGTGTGTTGTTCTTCATCAGCTTTCTCAAGAGACAACCATTATAAAAGCTTCCCATTTGGGCCTTGGTTTTCTCTGTGATGCTAAATGTGAAATGCATGTGTAAGTGGAAATGGATTTAGGAATGGAAATGTTTGGACTGTGCAATTTCTTTTCACACCTGTCTTCCTCCTCCACTCACAAACATACAAGATTTGCTTGCCAAGGTACCCTAGTACATGATAGTATTATTTATTTTTGTAAGATGGCTGCAAAGGCTGCAAAGTTAGGAGAGCTCTGATGGCAGCCAATTTTGCTAGACCAAACAATGTGCAGAGGGAAGTTTTTCCCAACATCTGGCAAAAATGTGTGAGGCTAATCTTCATGTAGAGCAGGAATAGGTTTGCAATAATAACCCAAACTCCATTCGGTTTCCACTCAGGAAAGGTTGCCTGAAGCAATGTTTTACAAGTCACCTTCTATGTCATGCTGCATGCATTTGGGCTGAGGATCATGACAGTATATCTATTTTTTTTTGTGTGGTTTAAATGTTAGAGTCCATTTATTTCACTATGTATGAGGGAGGTGGGAATGCTGGTGATTACTAAAAGTAAAATATGGTAAAGTATTGATGTGAGATTATAAGACGGAGTGGTGAGGAGGGATGCAAATCAGGGTTTCAGCCAGGCAGCCATGGTTTTATTGTCATTTTAACACAAGATTGCCACTCTTATCTTCTGGCTGTATTTCCAGCAAGAAAGAGGAGAGAGAAAGAGACAGCAGTAAAATCCAGAGGAACACCACAAATCCATAGCAGTTGTTTATATTGCTGTAATGGAGCATATTGTTAAAAGTATTAAATGGCTTAATGAAGAGTTGTGGATGTGGAGGGTTTTTAAAATTTTGCTTTGATGTAGACAGCTTGCTGTACGTTCACAAAACTTGCAAGCTTGTAGATACTTAAATAAAATTGTTGTTATGAGTTATCTAGACCAACCTAATTTCTTTTTCATTGCTAAATACTGCTTCCAATATGTTAATCTGAGCACGCTACCTGCTGGGGTTCTTTCCCAGTTAGCTTATTCTAGATGGTTGGAGATGTTTAAATAAAGTTTTCTTTTTTACTTTCATAGCAGCTGAGTAAAATCTGCATTGACATCAAAGACTGTCAGGAAAATGTGTACTGCTTTTTGGATCAATGCCTAGGAAAGCTAATGGAAATTAGCTACAGCAAAACCCAGTGAAGATTCAGTGATTGTCTAAACTGTGTCTGTCATAAACTGCTCTTTTATACCTTATAAATGGCTAAGGGCTTTTATGGTCTATACTACATTTAACTTGCCTTGTTTAATGTGCAGCACTTCTGTAAAAGGTGATGTACTATATATGACAGTTTAATTTATTTTTTAGTAACTGTATTCATTTAAAAAAAGGTAGCAGGGCTTTTTTAGCTATTTATGTTATTTTAGCTGTACTCCTTTGGGTTGTAAAACAGGCAAACTTTAGAAGCTTACCAAGTCTAATCAGTACCTTAATAGAAAATGCAGTTAAACACCAGCTGTCTGATGGGTTGTCCATCTCCAACTCTTTCTACTGCTTTAGCAGAGGATTTTTTTCCCTTTCTTAATTAAAACTGTTTTTCCTTGGAGTTGACAAGTTATTTTGATAGACAAAGGAAGAGTGAACCTGATTATAGAGAATGCACTATTTGAGCTGCAGGTTAATTCAAGCAAGCATGATCGTAACTTGTCCTTATTTAGACTTTGCTGTTGACATGGATTTCATAGCATGATTTCAAATGTTTTCTCTGTGTGCCTACACTTACACATTCTAAAAAGGCATACATTTTTCGTGTGTGCGACCATACATTCAAAGTATGCCTTTCAGGAAGAGACAAACTTAAGCTGTCCTCTATGTGTGTGTGAACAGAAGGAGAATGTATCCAATGTCCTTAGATAGCTTTGGAGATGTGAAGTACTAGAAAGGGAAAAAGTTCTTTCACTAACTCAACTGTCTGTGTCTGCGAATATTTATATAATTGTTGAATATTCTCTACCTCTCTCCTATCATGCCCTAGTTCTCATCCAGAATTTTCAGAGAAAAATCTCAGTCTCTTCATACATGACTATTTTTCGTAGCATGCTGAAGATTGTCTATTGCTCTATTGTACATACTGACTGATACAGAGCACTTGTCCTTAAACCTTGTCTGTCCTCATTTTTGTGCTGACTCAGACTGACTCATATACTAGATATAGTTCTGACCAAGGCTAACGTTCAATTTCCCAGAGATTACTTTGCACTAATATGTTGAAATTGTATTTCTATGCCTGTAACTGTCATTTATTTGAAGATTTGTCTCTTTATAACCTAGCAGTTGAAACATTTGTTTTGATGCTTACAGAAGGACCAATTTAATTGTCTGGGAATTTATTTTTAGGTGTGTTTTGAGCATGTGTTTATGTTGTTTCAGGTATCTGAGCATGAATTCTGGTCTGCCTGTAGCTATTAAAGATTAAATATTGCCCTTTCTGTTTTTTGATGCTGCAGTCACAAGACTTTGTTTTCTGCAGTGTCACCATTTATGACATGAAGGCTGAGCACCCCTGATACTTCCCTTATTTTGCATGCCCTGGAAAATGCTCATCACTTCACACAAAGCATTCAATCTTTTGTAAATTCAAGCACTGTGTACAGCGGCTTTCAGCCTGGGGCCACAATGTACATGATATTTTTCCTTATGTAGTGATGAGACAGTATTTCTTGGTGAAGTGCTGTAATGTTCTTTAAATTTTCCTCTAGCAGCTGAATAATGGAGGAAGCTAAAACTTCCTCATCCTTCTTTTACTGTCTTCTTGCTGTCTCCATGCTGCACTCACGCCTCAGGTGATAATGCAAAATACAGATTCAGAAAAATGTCAACTAGTATATGGTGGAGAGAGACCTACTTTATTTGTATCATTAGAACAACAGTACCAAAATCTGGATAATTACACTTCTTGAATATGAGCAGTAACATTTGCACTGAAAAGGAAATTTGAGATTGCATGTATATGTGAACCTTTTTTTAGAGGTATCTGTTTGTTAAGAGTCACTGTTATAACCAGATCTAATCTGATTCTAGAATCTTTCTGTGATGTCTTATTAATCAACCTGAGAATTAATGACTTCTGAAGTTGTTTGATGCTGTTTGCTGTGTACTGATGTGCTTTGCTCTATATTGGATCCTAGTAGAACTATCACCCACCCCAGAAGAATGTTGCTACTGGTCACATCTGTCAGCAAAAATTAATCAAGGAGCATATTTTGTAAAATAAGAATTAATCCACTGAATATATAGAACTGTGTCCTGTTCTGGGCTCCCTGCAACAGGGACTGAACCTGCTGGATTGAGTCCAGCCAAGGGACTAATAGTAAAGGGACTGAAACCTCTGCTGTAGGAGGAGAAGCTGAGAGAGCTGGGACTGTTCAGCCTGGAGGAGAGAAGGCTCAGGGGAATCTTATCCATGTGTATAAATACCCCACTGCAGACTTTTCTATGTGGTATTCAGTGACAGGACAAAAGGCAGGGGACACAGACTGAAATCCAACTTAAACATAAAAGTACATTTAAACACAAAAAAATCTCTTTTATTGTGAGGGTTTGCCCAGCGAGGTTGGGCAGCCTTCATCACTGGGGATATTCAAAATCCTCAAAAAGAGATACAGCCCTGAGCAGCCTTCTCTAGCTGACCCTACTTTGATCGTTCCAGAGGTCACTTCCAGCCATAACTATGATTCCAGACTGCTTTTAATCAGGAAGCCTTACTCCAACTTGAATGGCATTGGTGAGCAGTTCTGTTAGATATTTAAAAATCTTTGGGATCTGTTCCGTAATGATTTGAACTTCTGTATGAAAGTTGTTTGTTGTAATGGCAATGCTTTTTTCTAATGCTACTTAAAAATTTGCAGGGATTGTTAACTTCATCTGCACCTTTTGTTTTGCCCCTCAGGAACGTTTCTTCTCGCCAAGATTTCGTCGTCGGCTTCATGCTGTCCTCGCATCTGTTAGCACTTCAATGCTGATTTTATCAAATCTGATATTTCTTGGAGGAAATCAAGTTGGAAAAATCTACTGGAACAGGATCTTTATGGAAGGCAAGTTTATTTTTATGTGCTTTTTAGATAAGAGAATGTTCCAAATGTTACCCTGGGTGGGCTGAGCCAGGTTTTTCTCTCAATGCACTATTTGGGAGTTAATTTTTTTCTGGTCAGAACTATCAAAAATCTGAGGAAATTTAAATAACTCTGCAGGCTGCATGACTACAAAGAAACATTGCCTTTCTCACATTCAAATCTAGAAGGAGGACTGTCCCGCTTCTCTGTCAAGTGAAATCACTGAAGATTAAGTATTGCTGTGTGACAAGTTACTAAGTTGAATTTTTTCCCCTCTCTGCATTTTGCACCCACATCACTAAAAATAGACATACTAAAGCCAACCCCATAGATTCTGTGGATGGTTAGTGGGTAAGATCTGCATCACACAGCGTACTTGAGCAATTAATTGTTTGTTGTTTTTTTTTTTTAGTGAATGTGATTTCAGATTGGGGACCCTCTTACTATTGAGGACAAGTGAGGGGACAGGGCAACTTGGGTGACAGTATCAGCCTGTGGTGCTGCTGAATAAGCAGTGTGGGACGTTGTGCTCTGAGCTGACTCAGGAGACAAGTCGAGCTTTAATTTTTTTGCCAGTGTAAGTAGGACCAGTTTTCTTTTTTGGTTCTTACTGCTGCCAGTCAAATGAAGATCTTGTAGAGGAATATTTCTTCCTCTTGAGGGAAGTACTTATAGACTTCTGCACCCAGAAGTGCTCTCTTAAAAAGACCACCACTGTCTATTGCAGTGTTTTTGCCTCTTATTCCTTTCAACGGCTTAGAAATCAGCTCTGGAGTTCCAAGATCCTACTTAAGCATCCCAAAATGGTGAAAACCTTAAAGATAAAGTTATGTGCATGAATGGAACAGTATATTCTGAACTAAAAGAAAAAAACCCAAACATTCAAAGAGCTTGAAGAAGGGAACATTTTTATCATGAAATATATGAAAGTGAAGCTTTTTGTTAGTACTGGGCAGGAAAGAGGGAGTACTAGTTTTTGCTCTTTAAAGAATAAAATGCTTGTTTTCTGGTTTTTTTTGAAAGGCTTTGTTTTCTCTTAAATTGTTTCCTTCCAGTTAGTTGGCTAATAGTAGAAAATAAGCTGAGGGAAAAGGTTGAAAGTAAATTTAGACATCTCTTCTTATTTATTAAAAGAAAAAAAAGGACTAGTGAAATTTTTTATCTTAGGCTTATAGCTCCACAAATTATTTCCATAATGCAATCTATATATTATATGAGAATATATATCAAGAAAGTATGCCTTCCTTGTTAAAAGGGTTAGCAGTTATGCTGGGGTTTGCAACTGATGAAGGACAATGGTTTATCAAGTATAACAATATTCAATTAAACCAGAATCAATTATTGATTGTTTTTCTAGATCTGTTTTTTTTTCTTTGATGGGATGGGGGAGTAGTTCTTTGATCTGTTCCTCCTGCACTTGAATACATAGAGTTACTTAAGAATTAGGTAGCAGTCATCTAAGACAGGAATAGGAAATTAGTTTAGTCATTTGCATCTTTGTTTCCATGATGTTTTAATCACATTAACTTTATTTTTAGAACTTTGATGAAAGCTTTTGCTTAGTGCAGCTCATACTCCACTAGTAGAAATCTCAGTGTTTAGCTTTGCAAGCTTTATAATGCCTCTATTACTTGATCACTCAGATGACTGTGAGTGTATTGTTTACCTGCATTGTTGTGCTGACAACTCCCATGTAATAACTGAAACATCCACTAAAATATGATTGCATCTACACACCTGATCCATCATGGTTTTCTTACTGTGGAATAAATGGGGTGAACTCTGGTAAAGGTCCAGGCTAGGGGATGAACAGATCAAGAGCAGCTCTGCAGTGAGAGACTTGAGGGTGCTGTTGGACATGACCCAGCCACGTGCACTGGCAGCCCAGAAAGCCAAACATGTCCTGGGCTACACCAAAAGGAGCCTGGGCAGCAGGCCAAGGAGGGGGATTCTGCCTCTCTGCTCTCCTCTGGTGAGACCCCTCCTGCAGTGCTGTGTCCAGCACCGGGGTCCCCAGCACAGGAAGGACATGGACCTGTTGAAGCAGGTCCACAAAAATGAGCAGAAGGATGGAGGATTTCTCCTGTGAAGAAATGCTGAGAGAGTTGGGATTGTTCAGCCTGCAGAAGAGAAGGCTCTGGGGTGACCTAATTGTGGCCTTCCAGTAGCTGAAGGGAGCCTACAAGAAAGATGGAAAGAGACTTTTTACAAAAGCGTGTAGTGACAGGATGAGGGGGAATGGCTTCAAACTGAAAGAGGGTAAGTTTAGATTAGATACTAAGAAGAAATTCTTCCCTGTAAAGGTGGTGAGGCACTGGAACAGATTATCCAGAGAAGTTGTGGATGGCCTATCCCTGGAAGTGTCCAATGTCAAGCTGGATGGATCTCTGACCTGCCTGGTCTAGAGGGGGGAATAACTGCCCATGGCAGGGGGCTGGAACTAGATGTTCTTTCAGGTCCCTTCCAACCCAAGCCATTCAATGATTCTATGACTGCAGGCCAGTCAAATCCAGAAAGACTATTCAAAGCTTGGTCTTCAGTTTCAACTAAATTTAAGTGCTGGTCTGTAAGAGAGACAAAAATCTACATTTGGAGTGTGCAATGCTAAAAGCTAAAGTTAAATAAATTTCTTTGTAGTCTGCACTCTTCTGGTGAATGCAATTCATCAATATTTACGGACCAAACTAAACACTACAAATGCATACTCTTTGATTATTCATTTGTCAGCCCAAGAACAGATGAGATGATCTGGCTACTTGGCTTGATCTCAAGCTTTTGTCTTCACCTTTATGAAAAATTCACTGGGGATATGCTTGACTTGTTAGAACTAAGGGTGGTGGTGGTGGCTGCATGTTCTGTTAGGCAGGAGGGCATTTTTTTGGGTTTTTATCTCTGTACTTCATTTCTGGTGTGATGAAAGCAATATGAAGTTCCCAATAATGAAAATTTTCTTTTGTGCATTATGATTCTGGAGAGCTTTGATTAGAACAGATGTTGACATTTTGTCATAGTCTTGTGGAGTATAGCCTAGAAATCTGGCAAAGGACCCCCCAGAGCTCTTTTGTACATAATACCCATATATGTGTCTTTTCACTTGGTAGATAAAGCAATGTTACAATGTCCAGTACATTACTGAGATCTGCTAAATATGTATCTAGATGCTTTGAGTCAATAATTGTTAGCTTTGGGTCAAGAAGAAAGAAGATACTCTGTGAATTTCAGGTTAAAATATTAGAAACAATATCCTCTATTTAAAATCTTTTTCATCTCTTTGAAATTTGCCTTGATTTAGGAAACCTAAGCAGGGTTTTGCACAACTCTAAAACCAGAGAGTGGACACTTGCATTGGGAGGACATCTCTACATTCTCAGGAACCTGCCAGCAGGATTTGAGCTTGGTTGACTGAGGTGGCAGAAGGCTTACAGCACCTCATAGTGTGACATAAAATCCCTCTGAGGTCAAGAATAGAGATATGTGGAAACAAAACTGACCAACTGTGCACTATCAGCTGCAAAGAGTAGTCAATTCCTTTCCTTTGTTCAAATCCCACAGAATTATGTCTACAGGGATCTGTACATGTACAGGAGAACAGATATGTGCTTCACAGCTTGTAAATGTAATTGGCATTTGTAGATCACTAAAAAAATTAGTTAAGAACATATATGCTGAGCTCCAATAATAAAATACATCTCAGAGCAGAAATCAGATCTGCAGGTTTAGGTGCACCCTAAGATGTTGTGTGTGGCATTTTCAGATCTTCCAAGTATCGTAAGGCCCTAAATGCCCAGCCGACAGCACTTCATAGTCAGAAATTCACAGTTCTATTTTATAATACTGAAAAACAGTGTTTGAAGAGCAGCTTCCTGCTAGTGTGTGTGTGACAGTGATGCAAATTGAAACCAACAAGCTCGTAAAAGAAAGTTTTACTGAAGCTTAAGATGTATGAAATGCACTTCTAGTTTACTCTTTAGTTACTGAAGAGGATCTATTCTATTCTTTTGCAAAGAGTGAATGTTGTCATAAATCTCTACCGTTTTCAGATGGTGGGGAAGAAAAGATATGGATATGAAAGCACTTAAACATCAGGGCCAGCACAGTCAGTTCAAGGAGAACTAGACAAGTTATCAAAGCTTTGTGAATTCCATTTAGGAACAGGATTTGGATGAAGTTTCCTGGGATTCTTATTTGACTGATACTTGAACTGTTTTGAAGCTTTGGCAGTGCTTTCCACAGTTCCCATACCACAAACAAGGAGAGTTGATATCTGAGTATGTATTTTTTAGTATTTCTTTCATTTACTCTTGTAAAATTTTATCTGGCTTTAAAAATAATTTTGTGCATCATTAAAATCACTGGTGTCAAAATTATCAGAGCACAGGTCTGTGTGTCTTATGTGTATGAGTATTTGTTCTTAATTTTGTTCTCAAAATTCTCTCTGTTCTTTCTGTTCAGGCCAGCCTTAGTGCTTGTTTCTAAAATGTAGTTTGGCCCTGTTATTTGCATAGAAAAAAGTTCCTTTGGCAAGCATTTACTTTGATCTTTCTTTAGTAAGAATCTTCTCATGAGGGAAAATGTCACAAATGTCTAATAAGAAAAGTAGGAGAAATATCTTCTATGTAACAAACCATTTTTAATCCTGTATTCTCTATAGTTAATCAATTCTTCCTTCAAAATGAGATGTTCCAGCAAGAAAGGTTCTCATTGGAAGGGCTCACTCCTGCAACCAGCACTATGCAGTGCTTTTGGTTAAGAGACTGAAATTTTTTACCAAACATGGATGAAGGCATTAGGCTGGGAGGGGATGTAAATATATTGGGTGGTAAAAGTCTAAAATTCTTCCTGATCTTTTTCTGGTTTACAAGGAACAGAGTCCAGATCAATGAGGAAAGCACACGGTGCATTTCAGGTGTATTTTACTTTGAACGGCTGTCTGAAAATTGGACAGCTTTAACTTAACTGTAAACCAGTACTTTAGCTATCCAATTTACCTTGCCAGATTGTGAGGAGTGCCTCTCTGGAGGGCAGTTCAGCTCATGTGTGTCTTAGCATGCCTTAGCATGGGGTAAGATGCACTGTCACTCTTCACTGCGTTCAAGGGCATTTTGTATGGCCTAGTTTAGATTAGATTGGACACCCAACCTTTGAGAAGGTGTCCTTTAGTAGACATCCAGCAAAGAGTGAATTTCACCCTCAGTTAGGAATGATTTACTGCAGGGGTACAGGATGGTTGGCTGGGCAGAAGTCCTGCAATGAAGGATGTTTGACTGCTCTACCAGATTGTGAACTTTGTGCCTCAACAGCATTGTACCACCTACAGCAAAAATAGACCTTGTACAAAGATGCATTGACAGCTAAGTTAACCTCTTCTCCTACATGATGTTCTGAAGCCTAAAGTTAAAATATGTGTGCTTTTGTTACTGCAGTTTAAAAAAGCAGTAGGCTGACATTTAAGGAGAAGGAAATACAACACAATTGGAAGTTTAGGGCCATGATCCTGAATAAATGATATTGTTATGTTTTGAGCGAAAAGTATTGAGGGGAGATATGGATACATAAAAGTTTCTGCGAATTAAATTTTACCAAGATATTCTGGTCATCAGTGGGGTCAGGAGAAGGAGAAAAAACCCTGTAAAATGTAGCAAGGAGTTGCACTTCAGTGATCCTTGTGGGTCCCTTCCAGTTCCAGCTCTGGATATTCTGTGATTCTATGGCATTACCTAGGTAAACTCTTGGATTGCCAGCTTCAGAGGACAGTCTTCAGGTAGACTGTCAAGCAGTGTAGAAAATACTGACCTCATCATGATGTAGGAGTAATCTCTAAATGGCCTCAAGACCCATTCCAAGCCCTGTTTTCATTAGACAGTTCATCAACAATTAGAGATTTTTAAAGCAAAACCAAAATTTATTTCTCCATGTCTAATATTTGTTCACTAATTGAAGATGGTGATGCCTTTGTTTTGCCTCCAGTTTTCCCTTTCAGCTTGCCTTGAAGCAAAATCATGTTCTATGCTAATCGGAATTCAGATAATTAGTTAATTTATAGGAAAAATAAAAGATGTGCTCATTAGCACCTTACCTACCTTATAGAGGCAGAAAGACTTTGGACTTCTTCCCAGCTGTGCTGGACAGCAATCTCAGATCGTGTTTCGAGGGCGTCTTAGGCACTGATATGCAACTGGGAATTTCCACAATCATGACATTCCAGATTCAGAGGTATGAGTGAAACAAAGAGTCTGATGTAACACATTTGATGTAATATGCCTAAGTGTGGATTTTTTGCCTTACTCTGGCAGAAACAATAGACCATTATCTTATAATATTAAAATAAAATTATGCCAATTGTATAATTACACTATATTACAGGACTGAAGATTATTCCAACAATCTATACGTGTTTCATTTTATGTAAATCACTTGGTGCATGAGTTGAGAATTGCAGTGGCATCAACATCTTTCAAGGCATTGTCCTGAGCTATTGTTGCCTTTAGAAGTGTTGCCCTTGGTTGTGAAGACAGTGAAATTAGGTTGTTGCTCTACAAAAACTCATTTGTGTATTAATAGTAGAGATGCCTAAGTTCAACAACTAAATAATTTAAAAACTATGAGTTACTTATTGTGCAGCTCCACTGCTGTGAGAGATTCCTGTATTGGTAGTTGTATGTTCTGGTCTGGCTCAAACAAGATCATGTCTTCCCATCAATAAGTATTTGATTGTATGCCTCATTTGCTGCAGTAAGGAGTGTAGCTAGAAAGTGTCAGGATAATCAGTTCCTAGGACCTCATCCTGCAGAAACGGAGTACTGCCATTTAGATTAGATCATAGCTTTAGCACATTTTAAGGGCTGAGGGAAGAGGTGGAGCAAAGTAGTTAGAACTCATTATTCAGCAGAGGTTGGTTGGATGCTTGTGCTCTGAGGTCTTGTTAGATAATATACAACAATGTCTTAGGAGCCATATTGCACATAACAACTTCTGAAATGAGTTGCAATGATACATGTAATTATCTAGCTATAAAGGGGTTTAAAGGTGCAGGAGGAGCGAAATCATGCAGCAAAGGAACTCAGAGGAATCCATGAAACCTGTCAGCTGGGGTATCTGTGTGATACTTCACTGTCTATTCTATGCATCTCTTGCAAGGAGTTTGCTCAAATTTCCTAGCAGCTGAAAGCAAAAGGAGGGCTGCTTCCATGATTGGCAGTTCGGAGTCTCAGATGGCCCTTGTTTTGGTTTGGAAAATTCTGTTGTAGAGTATCTTTCATATGGTCTTCCAGCATTCTTGTTCCTCCAGATTTTCACTTTCACTGAGAAATCCCAATTGCTGCTGTTGCGCAGAAACTTACTTAGGGTCATTTTTTTCTAAAAATACATTTATGAACATTGTATTGATGAATTGCATAATTCGAAGAAATATTGCATAGTGGCAGAAATATTACTGAAGATGTCACATTTTTTGAAGTGATTCATTCTTCTTCAAGTACAGAGGAAACTTGTTTTCACAATCATTTCTGTGACCTTGTTTAGTGGGTGCAGTTCATTGGGATGTGAACTGGCAAAATACCAAGAAAAATTAATTTTGGTCTGCAGCAATAAGGAGGCGATATTTGGTTTTTTTTCCCTGCACCTCCCAAAGGATGACAGGTGTGTAAAAGCAAATATTCAAATATTTGGGGGGGCATTTTGTTCAGAATTGAAACAGTAAAGTGTATTCTGCCGTGTTTGGTTGAATTATGTTGGTTTGAGCCTCTCTTCTATGTGAAAATTGTTGGAGCAATGCTATGTTTAAATTCAATTCTTGCTGTTGAATCTCAGTAGTTTGCCATTTGTCTTTGTCTTTAGATTCTTATGACGTGATCCTGCAACCAAATTAATGCAGAAAGATCTTTTTATCTAGAAAGTTCCAGAACATGTGCAGACATATCTTATTTATTTTATTAAATATATCTGTATTTTATTTAATATTAAATATATTATTATTAAATAATATTTTATTAAATATATCTGTATTTCATATATTTTATTAAAGCCTTTGTTTTACATAGTGCATGCACAAGTGAAAAAAAAATGCAGGGCAGTCCACACTGTGACTGCACATAGAGTTCACTGTTGTCCATTGTGCTGCATCTGACTTAGACGACTAAATAAACTACCTGCACACAGAAAATGAGGAGTTGTTCCTACATCATGCTGCCTTCTTGTCAATTTGCAGCTCTTTCATAAAAATATAAGTTTACCACTCTGTGAGCTTTCCTGATCATAGGCAAAATGCCCCCATATTTTCAATTACTCTGGCAAGGTTCATAGAACCTTTTTTTAAATTGCTGTGATGTTGCTAGTGAAGTACAGTATGGTATGATGAGCAATTGTTGTAGTAGGTTGGCCAAGTCCATCTTAGAGATGTAACCTTGCTGGTAGCAACATGCTTAGTGTGGAAGCTGGAATGAATGATGCCACCAAACGCACTTGTTCTGCTGGCGTGGCAGGTCAGCATGTGCTGTTTTAGCATAGTCTTTCAGGGGCTGAAGCAGTTTCAATGTGTGGACTCTTTATGCCTTAAACGTAGCTTGGACATAAAAAGAACAAAACTAATTTTTGCGTCAAAAAACTTGAAATTGCCATGACCTCATGACCACTTATCAGTGGGAAATTCAGCTTTGCCTTCTCATTCCCACGTATTTTTGCCATACACAGCAAAAGCCTCACAGTGGCCCAAAGTAACATATCTGGGTATTGAATACTTGAAGTGCTGTTTTATTGGTCACGGTGCTTATTGGGAAATTTATAAGTAAGTGAACTCACGGTTTTGGTGGCATGTATGTATCTGAGTAGTAAGAGACATTATTTCAGCTGACATGCACAACAATCAGGAAAAGTTTTAAGAGGAATGATGTAATTTCTTTCTTTTCTGTATTCAGGAATTTCCAGGAGTCTTGTAGGTGCTACTTCTTTCTTGTCATTGAATCCTGTTTCTTTTGTCTGTCAGCCTCTTTCATTTGTCTTCAGATTTGAACTAGTCCTGACTTGCACTTTTTCTTTCAAATGCTTTTTTGAGAGAACAGTTCCCGTGCACAGAAGGCAACCTTCTCACAGCAGGAACTGGAACACCAGCTGTATTTAGCTTTGCAATCATTGAGATTTTCATGACAACTTTCTAAGTTGTTTATTTCCTGAAAAGTAATGTTAAAACAGCATTGTGGTATTTCACAATTACTGCCACTTGGAGCCTGCTAGATCAAATTTTCTTGATTTATTGCAAAAAAATACACTTTTTTGTTGCTCCAAATGTCAGCCCTGCATATCAGCTTGAGACTGAGAATTCTAGCAGTGTTCATTGATTCTTGCACCTCTACCAGCAAAGTCAGAGGTGATGACAATCTTGTAAAGATGCATGGGCTGCAGAGGAGGCTGATCTTCTAAAACTAGTGTTGCCTGTGCACAGGCATGAAAAGCAGTTAAGAGCTTATTTTTCTCACTGAAGAAGCCAAAGAGGATTTTTACTATGCTATAGCAATAGTAAAAACAATTCTGCTGCATTTTTATAGTAATGCTGTTTTGCCTATAGTTTTGTTCTAGGTTCACAAGCAAAAATTGTTGTCTCAGACTACTTTAGCATTTTTTCTTTTTAATTTCTGAATGAATTTATTTCAACCATCTTTAAGTAGCTGCTGCTTTAAAGAAAAGAGAAGCTAAAAGTACAAGAACCCAGAAAAAGTGGGTTGTTTCAGCCTTGTTTTTACTGTTGGGTGTTGGGAGAGGGTTTGTTTAGTGTTTGTTTGGGTTTTTTTAAGAGGGAGAGAGCAACGTCTTGTACACGTGTTTAATAAAATCTATAGACTTATACCCTTGTAAGTGCTGACAGTTCTGTAAAATGGCTTCTACCTCCTGTCATCCCATTAACTACTACATCACATGCTAGGACATGTTTTCTTAAGGCACTTTGCACCAGCCAACAAAGACCTGAAACTCTGCAGAGCTGGGATGTAAGTTCATGCTGAACTTGGAATGTAACAAACTTTATGTGGACATTATCAAACCCTGTGAGCAACAGCACCATATGGTGGAACAAACAGCTCTGCTGTCCCTATGGAAGCACTACGAGGCAGAAGTGTGTCTCTTCCCTAAACAGCTGCATTTTTTTCCTCAGTGCTACACCAGCCACTGATAATCTTGCTGTTTAATGTGGTACCTGTAAAGGATGGATAAGCAGGGAGGCATGTGGCTCTACTATGTTTTTAAACCATCTTCCCCTGGGAAAATGGAGAAATATCTGTTGTCTCCTAAAACCTTGGTTCTGTCTCCTGCAGAAGCTGCACCCCTGGGACACCATGCTCTCCAGTGCGATCATGGGGGTGACTTGTGATGACCATTTGAATACATGAAGTGCATGGTTTGGGTCTACCTAAGGTCTGTTGGATCAGATAGAAATAGAGTACTAAATAGGACAGTTCCCAGAATTGACTTAATAATCCTAGAAATATTCCAATTTTCTGTTAGTGCATGTACACCCATCTTTGAGTAACAGAAAGTACCTGAGATATTAGGCTAAATAAATGCAAGAAATATTAATGCCTTAAAGCCAGTTGTAAAGTCAGAGATCATCATAAGCATTCCTAGTTATTTTACAAATTACTTCTGATACTTGCAGCTCATTCTGTAGTGAAATAATTATAATTTTCAGAGCAGAGAAATTCCTCAAGTATGTTCTTCCAAGAAAGTAATGGATTTCAAATAATAGGGTAGTTTTTATTTAATACACTGTCTTCCATTTTATCTTTCTCATTTCTCACTTGTTACTTCTAAATTTCCTCATCTAAGGCGAGCGTGTACTGAAGCCCAGTAGTGACCTGCTGGCTTGTGGCTGTCTTCGTAGGTATTGAATTTTCACTGTTGGTAGGTTAGCTTAAAAGCCTGTTACAAATGTCGTGGCTGTCCATGCTTTAACAAGATCCGTTTTGCTTCTGACAGTTGTTGAGATACCCGACAGAGATTTTCCACAAATCTCTGTCAAGCTGCCAGACCTGTGTATTCCTGTCCATTCTGTGGGTGAGCAATAAGCGCTGTGAGTCACTTGAACTACAGAGCAGCGCGCCCGTGTTTAGGCATCTTAAGCAGAAAATATGCTCTGTTGTTAATAACTGATTCATAATTCATTTTTCTTTTAAAGCTACTTCCTTATTTTTGCAGCTTGCATCAAAAACTGGTAAATAACAAGGTAAGTTTTTTAGGTTGTTAGTATCCATCCTCCTAGCCATGTAAGAACATTGGACTATTGATTTTTATCCCTTCTGCCCTCTTTCATGTGGTTTTTATTAGACCCACAGCTAAGCCCTCTATCAAATATAATAATCCATCTGCAAATTCTAACTTAGGCTTTAAACCAATCCTTGGAGAAGAGTGACTTCTGTATTATACTAAAGTATCCATAAAAATTCTCCCAGTGGTGGGTCTTTTATGTCTGAATAAAAATTCATCTTGCATCTAGATTGAACAAAATCACAAATCCTTGTACTTGTGTGGAGTGTTATTGCTGAAGAGGTTTTTTTTCCTCTTCAAAAATAGCAAAGTGTTATTGAAGTAGTTGCATTGTTCAGAAGGAAAAACATCTTCTTTAGTAGTCCTTAACACTGAAAGAAAACAGTAGGTACACTGTTCCATTCCTGCAGGTTAATATGTATCCTGCAGTGAGGAATAGTTTGCAAATAATTGAAAATGTTTTAAACTTGAATCTTCTGACTGTAATGCTCTGCCAGTCCCTTTGTCTGTTATTTATAGTGAAGGTATCTTCTATTTAACAAGTAGTTTGCATGTAAATAGTCGAAAACCAGCTTATCAGAGAATCTTAATGTTGTCCCAGTTGCTATTACCTTTGTTTTAAAATGGTTAAAACAGTGATCCTTTTTATAGCATGTCTGTTGCACACAACTTAGAATGTTACATAGATACATACATACATACATCTATATTTATATATGTATATCCTGTCACTTCTGTGTATAAAAACTGCTTCAATTACATTTTTACTGCAGCAAAAGGGGAATTAAATCATTTATCTGCAACAACATAATCTTTAAGACAGGGACACTATTCATCACAGCTGAAGTCCAACTTGTGGGTATCTTAATTTTCACACAGCATTGAGACAGGTGACAGTTTGCACATTTCTGGCCAAATGGCATGTTTAAATGTTTTAAGCACTGCCCACCTGTACCAATGTGGAAAATGAAATGCTGAAAACTATAGAGAATTGCTAATAGTAGGTACAGACTTTCACCTTAGCTCCAGTTCATATTTTTCCAGGTCAGGAGCACCTGATGGTTTGTACACCTGACAGTTTTTTCTGTGCCTCTGATATGCAGTTGGGAAGAAGGGATTAGAGAGAGTTGCTGTTGTAAACACAAATCAGCAATGTGGTGGTGGGTCTGCAGACTTTGGTAGGAGTGGAATAAGCTTGGAGACTGAACTCCTGCCTCTTGTCAATAGTTTGATCACTTGAGACCACAGCAGCTTTCATAAAAGCTATGAAAAATGTCCAGAAAAATGTCCATCACAGCCATCTGGATGTGCCAGGAGGAGAATTTGCATGGGGATTTGTGTATTAGTTTGAGTAGCAAAAGCAGTGTCACTGTGTCTTATTGTATTCCAACCCTTACCAAACATATCCTAGCAGAATGAGATTCCCTTTTCCATCATTTTCTTACCCAGAGTGTTATCATTTCATCAGAAGTAACAGGAGATCTGCATGACTACTACAGGAAAGTGCCCTGTAAGTCAGCACATAGAGCCAAAACAAGGATCATTAAGACCCTCAGGATAAAACCATCACTAGAGCCTTGAGGGAAAACCATCAGTATCTGCCAGAAATTTGACTCAAAATTCTGTGAGAGATGATGTATTTAGTACCTTTTTGGTGTCCACATGCCTAAAGCCCTCACAGTGTTCACTGAGGTGTGTAAATAATAGTGACCAGTTTAACAAAATCTTCAAATGTGATTTGGCCAGTGTTGCATATTAAATTTGTGACACAAGTAGATGGAGAAATCAGGAGTCCTGGGTCGTATTTGCTAAATCCTCCTTCCATTAAGACTTAATGAGTATAATTTGAGCTGTGTAGTTAATATTTTGCAGCAGACCAGCCATGTGATACACTGATAGTGGCTAACCTTTCAAGTCAAGAGGAGGAGTTTCATGCTAAACACGGAAGATCTGTGTTCATTTTTCTTGGATGAGCATTCAGAGAAACAGAGAAAGCAGTGCTTATTAGTTAGATGGGACTCATTCAAGTTTTACAAGCAAGCTGTCGCTAAAGACGCTCAATGGTCTTTTTAAAAATGCAAATATTCTTTCACCATCATGTCAAACCAAGTTTTAGTACATTGTCACACTTGAAGGTCAGTATTCTTGTGGTACCAGGTGTCATGGTAGCTTCCAGAACCAGATGCTCCAGGCAGAAATGCATAGGGAATGGTCCAGGTGGGGAGACTTCAGGACAGCAAAAGCTTTCATTACAGTGAGGGCCATTGAAAATGAGATCAGTGAATGTGTTGCTGACAGGGACTGCAGTGAATGTCCTCATGCACAGAGCAGGACATTCATGTTGGGAAGTACTTGGTGGTGCATGATGTTACACCTCCCTGAAACAGCAGGATTTAATTTCCCTTGTGGAACTGAGAAAGAAGTCATTATTTCTTTATCTTAGAAATATGTGTTGGGTCTCTGCAGTGCTCTGCTGTTGACAAAGGTATCAGATATTTTGGCTTAAGTACAACTAAGGTGTGAGAACAACAAAAGACAAACACTAATTACTATTCTTTTGACTGCTTTTTGTTCTGAAGGAGTGGAGCTGTGTTCTCAGCTCCTTCTTAAGCTCCAATGGAGATTAAAAGAAGGCAATGAGTATGAGGGAGGACAGGAAAAAGAGAAAGGGAAACAAGGCAGATCCAGCCAATTTCTTCGTAATACAAATTTATGCAAAATCAAACTCGAAGACAGACCTGCATGGAACCTACTCATCTTTGCAGATTTGCTCCATGGCTTTTGCATAGACTCTCGCTCTTTGTTTGGAGAAAAGCTGTTGTCCAGTTCCTCTTACTGGGCTGGTTTGTGGAGCAGAAAGTTCCATTGCAAAGTAGCACAAGGAACATGGATGGCATATCGTGCAGGGCAAGATACTAGTTGGACTAGCAACTGGCTGCAAGAGCACATTGTGTTGAGTGAATAAGTTATACCTACTTAAAAATGTAATGCAGACCAACATTTTTAATTTGTAAAAGTGAAGTTCAGGTTCACATCTGCCTGTAGCTGCATTAGCTGGTGTGGCTGGCACTGACACAGCTGCTGAGGATAACCCCAGCAAGGTGCCTGATCTTGGCACTGGAGGGCAGCTCACACAAATTGGAATTACCAGCTTTTTTCTTGGGTTTTTTTGTTAAAGGGGCTTAGCAATCAAAGCTCACATGCCCATTACAGCTGGAAGCAGACAGGGTTATTTTTGTTCAGGTTGTTTCTCTTAAAAGAAGTTGGATGGACAGGAGAGAAACAGCTCTTTGGACTCTCCAGTAATGAAGACAACTTTTTCCTTGGTGATAGAGGTTGGAACAGCTGTAAAGCTTTTTCAGTTTCTGCTGAAATTTGAAACAAATTACAAGAGCAGCCAGCAGGCTGAAGACTGCAGAATGCAATAGATTTAATGAAGTTCAGCTAAGGCCTAGAAAAGATGTAAAGTCCACTTACTCTGGCTGTGCTACTTCTGACCATTTGTTCTTTTACTTTATTTCTAAACAAAAAAAATACTCATTTATCATGTGCAGGATGACTTTTCCTCTGCTAGTTCGCCATTTCGAAGAGGAACGTCAGAAAGTATAGCATCTTTTGGATGCATTTCTCTTTCATTTACCTTTAAAAAAATACAAATACTTAGAAGAAATCAAAAAATCCTTGCCTTCAAATAATGTCATCTGGAATAAAATCTAAACCATATTCAGTCATCTCAAATTTTTACAAACATATATTGTCCTTGACAATGTTCCTTCCCGCGTGTTCCTTCCCTAATTCCCTGAGCAAATAAACCAACCAACCAACTAGTGGGTTGAGACTTCATTATCATTGTTATTATTAGCAGAGCTGACTCAAGAAAAACATACATGAATTTGACTTGTCAACACCTACATTTTACTGAAATACCGCAAGGCATTAGGGAAGCTTTGTGTTTAGCAGGCAGTCTACTTGCAAGGCATGAAAGAGGCACATTGCCCTTATTTTGTTCTTTTGGTCATATTTTAATCCTTTGAAATCCTTTTTCTAAGTCATTCCCAGGGAAGAATTAAAGGCTTGGCTACTTTGTGACCACTTTTATTTTTGCAAATTCTTTGGTGGATTGCCGCTTTTAACAGTTTTGGATTTTACTTGTGGTTGTTGACAGGCATCAGGATTCACTCTGGGCTAGAGGATGTGTGATCCATCACTCTTGGCTGACTGGCAGACTGACAGTAATACTGCTCTGCAGTATATCCTAAACAGATCTGTTTAGGATATCATGACTTCCATGGGTCAGACCCTCCCAGTCCCAGTATCACCCTAAATATGTCCTTAATACAGAAGAATCAGAATAGTTTGGGGACATTAAAGAGCAAACTGCCTGAAGAGACTGAGTAGCATACAAATGATTAACAAAATTACTTATTTGGCACTGCTGGCATTATTTTTTAGATAATGCATTCAGGAGGAAGTAAATCAGTAATGGGATTTAAGAAGCACAAAAGGAGATTTCAGCATAATGAATTACATTCACAGAGGTAATACCAAATACCTATAGATATTACAGGGAGGATTTTTGTGTGAAGCACAAATAGCATACTCAGATTTTTAACTCTGTTGAGGACTGGATTGGTGCAGTACCTGTTGAAGACAGCATTAGTGCTTTGCATTACTTTCATAATTCACTCTGCTTCTGTTTGGAAGTGAGTAAGTTTCCCTACTGTGTAAGAAGTAACCAGACTTCATATGTCCTTTGATGGCTGCTTGAAGAAGCTGATAATGTTATAGCATCTGAAATGATAAATCTCATTCCTCACTGAATTTCCAAATTGTTTTGTTGAAGCGAACAGCATCAATGTGAAATTTTCAAACTAATATGCCCACATGTTCAGTGGTGCTGCAGAATGTACGATTTATATTTCATTAAAAACCCTGTGAGGTGATATGGCCCCAGTTGCAATGGGGTGATTTCAAAGTTTCCATTTTTTAAGCTGAAATATCTTCCCATGCAGAATTGGTTTAAATACAAGTGTCTTCCCATTGACTAATGGAAGAGGGAGAAATGCTTGTCTGATACCATTTTACTGTAGGCTAATTTCAGGTGAAGAAGATAAAGCAGATTTGCTTTATGAGAATAGTCCAGTGCTTGGTTTTGAAGAAGTTCTTGTGACAGTCCCAGAGCTTTTGTAAGGAGAGGCTGATTGAACATTATGGCTTACACTGAACAGTTTAGGAGCAGGTTTCGTTATGCCATTGTTGGCATCAGTTTTGCTGAGCTAGAGTAGGAGTGCTCCCATGGTCATTAGTGCTTTTGCTTAATTGAGAGGAACTGCAAACATACCTTTTCATTAGACCAATATTAATCTACGGTTTTGTTTAGTAAAGGGAACACTAATAGGCATTGAATATTAGCACTGATGTAACCATGATCCAAATAGATGCATATGTTTATAAACACACAAAACCTTTAACTGAAACAGCTCTGCCATTTTTCTGTTGTCCTCCCAAAATGAGGGACAACTCATGAGGTAGCTACTACACACTGATTTTTACACAGCAGCTTTTCAGGGTTGATCAAGTGTCTGAAATTAATTATGTACTTGAGTCAGGTAGAAGTTTCTCTTGAATATTACCTGACAAATTTCTTAGTGCTCAAGTTTTCAAACAGAGAAAAGGTGTGTTAAAAAGCTAAAAGTGTTTTATGAGATGCCCTGGGGTAATCTTTTTACACATAACTTTGCTTGAATTTGGTATGCTGGAGTTCCTTTCTAAATTTTGTTGGTTTTGTGTTTGGTTCAATTCTGGTAGCTGTAACCTCCTGCTTTAGCTGTGCCCTCTATGTCTCACGGGTAGTAGTGGCCAAAGGTGAGTACACTGGGCATCTTGCTCTTTCCTGATAACTTATCTGAAATGTTATGGACATATTCCAAGATTTCATCTTTTTTCTTTATGACAGTCATTAGTTTTCTGGATTTATCTCCTAATTTGTCATGCTACCAATTTCTGTTTCTTAAAATAATCATTCTGTTGCAATGCTTCTAATTTCAGTGATTATTACAGCTCATCTGTGTAGAAAAGTAGTGGCAAAATTCCAAACTAAGGAGTCTTCAATTTAAAGTGCCAGAGTTAGTACAGAATAGCATATTCCTGGTCAGTGTTACTGAGCAGGAAGCATCTCCATTTTGGCCTCCAGATCATAAATGTGCACTGCTTGTCTGGCAACTGAGCTGTCGTTTCTTTTAATCTAGTTCTAATAGCATGGCATTTTTCCCTTGAAAAGGGAGGAGAAAGGAACTTGCTGGAGACATGGCATGGGGCTTTTTAGCCAAACAGAGAGCTTTTTCCCTGCAACACCAAAGGAGACACATAACTGTTATGTCATAGATAATCCAGATGCTTCAGCAAGTGAAAAAATAGCTTGACAATATTAAATGTGAGTGAGAGGTAGGCGAGTTACAATTTCTGGAGGCTCTTGAGTGAGTTCTACTTAACCCCTTGTAATTAAAAATATATTTCATTAGAAATAGTCATCTTTCCCACTTACAGGGCAAGTACATTCTCTTGTGAAACAACATTCTGCCTTTGGGTGAAATACCAAGAAGCCCTGTAGCTGTGCAAGTCAATACCCATGGTAACTGAGTAGGTTGGTTTGGATTTAGTTTTTTTCCCCCCCTAGATTAAAATCAGTGTTAAAAACCTGTAAAAATCTGGGTTTTTTTCCCTGGCAACTCAAATTAAAATGCATAGATGAAACTGAATTGAAACTGAAGTAGAAGTTGCGTTGAAGGACAAGGTTTCATTCCACAACTTAAAAGAAGCAGCACAGAAGAATCAACCATACAGTTTTGCGTAACAATGTGATTATTACCGTGTTAGATTGCTCCATAACACTGTATTAGCGTCTGAATTTTGGAGTGCCTGTCATTTATTTCTTTCAGTTAATGGCAAAGTTTAAGAGGCAAAATTAGCTTTCCTGTTGCTCTTTCCACCATCCTGCTGTTTGGTATAGTTTTGACCTGCAACAACTTATTATAGTTCTTTAAGGACATTTAAGAATTCTTCTTCCAAGTTTTGTTGTTTGCATTTCCCCCAGAATGTCAAGTATAACCTTGTGAGGATAGTTTGACATTTCTGCAGCTGCACTCCATCTCAGTATGTTTTACTCATGACCAGATTTAGTAAATTTCCTATGTTCTTTATCCAGAGAGAGAATAGATTTATTGGACTTAATTAGTTTGTTTTAAATCATGGCTGCTTATCACTCTTACCTTTGTCATCACAGAGGTTGTTTGTAGTTTTTGTTATCTAAATATTTGTGGCATTCCTTTAGTTATTATGCATGCCAGCATTTACAGCTGCTCTCCATTAAAATGAGCCTAACTGCTCTGCAGCTAGTTTTTCATCATTTAAGAAAAAATGGCTTGTGATTTGGAAGGGGGCTCAACTCATTTGGCATCCTAGCAAGTGTGTCGTGTAGCTCTTTGGATACTCCAGAGTGTCAATGGAAAAGCATTCAGTGTGTTAGCAGGGACGTGCCTGTTGGATGACAGGCTGCATCAAGCAGACAAAGGAGGGCTGTGTCCACTGCTCCCTGTCCTGCTAATTATAAGTGCACCTAAGAAATGTGAGATCTCATGAATGATGGGATGTATGCTGTCTGCATACCTAAAACATAAAGTTGAGCTGATTCAGACTTTCTGGCTGACAGGGGTTTTCTCCCCTGTATAGCTGTCTGCTCATTATCAGTACAGAGTAAAGAAAGCCCAGCAAATGTAGCCAGTTCTGTGAATCTCAGCTTTATTGCAAAGGCAAATAAATCTGGGAGAGGTATTGTAAAAGATTAGCAGTGGAGTGTATTGCAGTTATAAATAGTCACCAGGGTTCATGATTGTGAGCTGCATTTACACACCTTTCCTCCCAGTGACAGAAATAAATTGAGAGGTGACAGGAAGGTGATGGGTGAAGAATTGATGGATGCAACTGTGCTCTCTCGGCTTTTTTTAGAAAAAGGGAAAGCACTGTTTTGTATTACTGTTGTGCACAAAGCCAGTACCTTTCCTGAGGACCATGGAAAGGATAGCACAGAATTCAGATTTGTATTTGCAGTTCTGGAGCTTGGGGGTCAGTCACTGCTTCATTAGTTCATGTGTAGGAGTGATAATTCAGGGCAGAAAGAAGATTAGCTTCTATTAATTACTGTAAATCCCTTACAGCATCTTCTGTGGTGGAATTAATAAGCAATTAGTTGGTGCTGGAAGCTACTGAGATTTCAAATATATAAAAAAGTAATGATGAGTCAGAACTGTATCACATTAGTTTTGTATGAATGTTGATATTGAGGATGACCATGAAATTGTGACAGTGACAAAATCCCACCAGCCATCTAGACAACTGCCATTTCAGACTGGTGTTTGTAAGATCTAAAGTATTTTTAATTCTCCTTAATTCCTATTCAGGACCAGTACTGAAGGGATGAGTTAGTATTCAAGGGGTGTTTCTTGGCTGTCTGCTGGAACGGTTTTGCTGAATGACTTATTTGGGCTAATGTAATTAAGCTTCTATCCCAGCCAAGCCCATACCTGTGTAAGCGTGCTGCAGTGCTCCTGGGCATGCTGTCCTTGCTCTCCTGCACACAGATGGCAGGGCAGGGCTGGGGCTGCATCCCCAAGCAGCTTTGTGCAGCACGAGCAGGGCTCTACAAGCAGCAGTTGATGCTGAGGGTCTGCTGGTTACAAAATGCTTTTGACAAGAAAATTGAAAACATTAACGTGGTGTAACACTCTGAAAGCAAGTATTCTATCTTAGGTGCACATTCAAAATTTCAGGCTTGAGGAGGGAAGGCTGAAGGGGATCTTTCTGCTCTCTCAGATATCTAATGGGAGGGTCTGGATAAGGCACAGTCATCTTAGGCTGGCATAATAACAGGATAAAAGGCAGAAGTCACAAGTTGCAAAAAGAGAATATGCAATTAAATTTCATGGAAGAGAATTTCAGAACAGATTGGCCAGAGAGGTTGTGGAGCTCTTCTGACAAAGCCCTAAACAACCTAAACTGGTGGTGATGGCACCGGGAGAATATGAGAGACCTTTCTGACCTAAATTGTAGTCCATAGTCACAGACTACCTTCAGAAGTTCTTGCATGGTGTGCTTCATGAAGAGATTACTTCAGACTGGATTTGTTGGTTAGCATTGTAAGGTTTTAGTTTCAACAGAGAGAAATCCACTGCAGGCAGATTGTGTTGCTCTGTGATGCTGTAAGCAGAGGCAGGCAGAGGATTCACTTCCAAAGCATATCTTTTCATTTTTAAAAGGGACTTTTTTTTAAAACTCTCCCTTATGCATTTTGTCAGGAACATCCAGCATGAACTAGATAAGTAACACTTACACAGGCTCAGATCTATTGTTTAAAATGAATCACTGGTAAAAAACTGTTGTTGCAGAACTACTCTGTGTAATAGTCTGGAGCACACTGGAAAAGCTCCAACTTGCTTCTCATACTCATATTTTCATGGTCTCTGATGCTGTGATAGACTTTTGGTTTCTGAGATTTGAGTTTAGCTTTTAGATTTACTTGAACTACTGGAACAATGAAATGTGGTTGTGTGGTGAGGCTTGCAGCTGAATGTGGCAGATAAAAGGCTCTCTTCTTGTGTGTTGTTCAACATTTTTAGAAGTTGCTTCTAATTTCAAATGGAAACAATACAGAGAGGATTAGCTTTGTCTTAAATGCTACAAAACAGTACAAATTATATGCAAAGGCATCTAGGCTGAGACTCTTCCTTGTACCTCTAAGGTGCGTGCAGTGTATGGATGTTGACACACAGTTCAGTTTTCTACTTTATTCTGGCCTAAATATCTGCTTTTTAGACTTCTAATTTCATCTTTGTCTCCTTTGCTGTTTTCATTCTCATTTTCTATTTTTCCTTTGTGCATACCATTTTCTTATACCTTGTTGCCAACTAAGTCTTTACCTGCCTATCCTGCAGGTCTTTCCTCCCTTCCATTCCTTATCTCTTTTTTGTTACCTTTTATCTGATATCTTCTCTGCCATCCTCAGCATTAGTCATGCACAATCCCACTTTCATTTCTACCGTTAGTTATTGTTGTACAATTGTGTGTATTCTCTTCTTTATTCCATTTTCAAGCATGGAAGGATGTGATTTTGCCACTGCAGAAAAATCCCCAGCAGTTCATTGAAGCAGCTCTTTGCCGAGAGTAAAAATCACTCAGACCGCGGGCCTCCTACCTCCAGGGTAGCACTGGAACAGGAACATAATTGGGTGCAGGTCCTGGGGGTCTGTTGAGATTTAGGGGTCTTTGGGGCAAACTGTGAAGTTTGTATTGTTGGGCTTTCCTGAGCATGCCCTTGCCACTCAGCAAAGTGCTCTGCTGATGCTTCTGTGGGCTTTCCCTTGTGCCTGTCAAGAGTGACCTGTTCCAGGGGTCCTTTCTAAAGCAGATTTATCTTCCTTGTCACCTCCAATTAGTGTGATATGAAAAGATATTTCTTCAGTCTTCTGTCTGCCAATGATTGATTCTTGTCAATGGCATCCTCTTGAAAGTTTCATTGCCCAGCTTCATTTTTGCACGTTAACTTAGTTCTGTAAACCACTGCTTCCCCTGCCCCTCCAGTTTTTCATTATCTGATACTTTTTGGCTTGGGGCAGTTATCTACAAGGCCGATCAGCAATAGATCTTAAGTGAGTTATGGCTTTGACTCCTGAACCTGCTGCTTAGAAATATGGAAGCAGAGAGGCACAATGTGTTCAGATCCTGGTTTTCTGGCTGGTGTTACAGCTGTGGTGTGAGCTGAGTCAGTGTCAGGTCCAGAGCCAACACCACGATATTGAAAGGTGCTGGAATGCTGTTGTCAACAGTGCTTGTCATCCTCTTTGTCAGTTATATGGCTTTGCATGCTAGAAAACCTTCTAGCTTTTGACTTGAATTTCACATATTAAAAGGAGAAATTGAAGAAATGTTTTATTTCCCAAGTTGCCTTTCTTTTTTACAGTAAAATCAATGATAGAGTGAACACAATCTACCTGTATTTTTCCTCTGCTGGCTGCCAATGATGCATCAAGTTACAGGGGACGAATTTAAGAGCAGCTCATGGTGGCATCCAGCCAACTCAGTGAGAGGTTGCCTGCAGAATTCTGTTGCTAATGAAATGGGCCATTTCACTGATAGGTGTTGATCAGCATTGGTGTGGGTTTCTGGGGCTTATCGCACAGGAAGGGTCATAGGGAAGGAAACAAGCTGTACACTATGGTGGATCGACCTTGGTGTCCACCAAAGCTACTCTGTTGCTTCTCCTCCTTGGCTCACAGGGAAGAAAGTGTAACAAAAGGCGCGTGGGTCGAGATGAGGAGTGGCAGAAGTCACTCAGCAATTACTATCACGGCAAAAACCGACTCAGTTAGGGGAAAAATTAATTCAACTTATTACCAAACAAATCAGAGTACAGTAATGAGAGATAAATCTTAAAAATATCTTTTCCCCTGTTCTGTTCTTCACTCTTGATTTTTCTACCTCCTTCCACCCAGCAGCGCAGGGTGACAGGGAATGGGGGTTGTGGTCAGTTCCTCACATTGTCTCTGTACTCCTTCCTCCTCAATGGGAGGACTCCTCACATCCTTCCTCTGCTCCAGCATGGGGTCCCTCCCATGGGAGACAGTCTCCCATGAGATTCTCCAATGTCAGTCCTTCCCATTGGCTACAGATCTTTGTGAACTGCTCCAACTTGGGTCTCTCACAAGGGGTGAATTCTTTCATGAACAGGCTGCTCCAGCCTGTGGATCTTGTGGGTTCCCTATGGTGTCCTCTTGGTGTCACAATTCACCTGCAAACCTGCTCCAGCATGGTCTCCTCTCTCCATCATGCCATGGATTTTTTCAGGAGCCTGTTCCAGCATGGTCTTCCCATGGGGTCACTGCTTCTTTAGGGCACCCACTTGCTTTGGCATGGGATCCACCACAGGCTGGAGGTGGATCTCTGTTCCCCCATGGACTTCCATGGGCTGCAAGGGCCTTCACCATGGCCTGGAGAGGAAACTGCTTCAGTGTTTGGAGCACCTCCTGCTCCTCCTTCTGTACTGACCTTGGGGTCTGCAGGGTTGTTGTCCTACCTTATTTTCCCTTCTCTTTGTCAGCTGCAATTGTGCAGATTTTTTCCCCGTTCTTAACTGTGTGATCCCAGAGGTGCAGCCACTCTCTTGGAGCTGGCTGGCATTGACTCCACTAGACACAGGGGAAGCTTCTTACAGAAGACACCCCTGTGGCCCACTGCTACCAAAACATGGCCATGCAAGCCCAATGCACACAGGTACACCCAGTACACCTTGGGTTTGTGTCTTGGGCTTGTGCAGACTTTGCTGTAAGGGCTGAAGCAGCGTGAGAAGTTGTGAGAAGGGAGGAGCTAAATGCAGGTCTGTTATGATGGGCAGTGACAATGTTCATGTCAAGTCAGGTGCTGAGGACAAGGAGAGAAGTGGTGGCAGAGAGGCAGGGCAAGGGCAGGGCAAGCAAGTGACCCTGGTGTCCTTGCTGAGGGAGCTGAGGGAAAGCAGTGGCACTGAGTGTCTCAATACTGTTATGTCTGTATTGTTGTAAATGGCGAGAATGCTGTGTTTCTGTGCTTAGAATCAGTACAATGGAAGCTCACTGTACTGCAGGACTGCAGTACATGCCATCACCCTGGAAACATTTCTTTGAGAAGCCCTTTGTCCCTGTCTCGATTGTCTTGCCCATGAGATACAAGTTCGAGGTCATAATGGTTGTTCCATGGTCCTGCACCTGATTGAGGAGATGAGCCTTGTAGAAATTGTTCCTTCTTTGTAGAAAAGCAACTAAAAAATGTATTGGCAGTGTGTATATGTAGCACAGACACACACACACCGTGTGTCTTCCTAGACAAGGAATCTTCATCCTTAAATGAGTCTCTAACTGCAGAAGCTACAGATAAGGAGAGTTCAAAGAGTTACTCATTTATTGCAGAATTCAGCAAGTTATTGGGTAAAATAGAACAAGGCCACACTGTATTCAGGATATTGAATCCAAATTATACAGCTGATAAAAAGCAAGGAAAATAGGACCTCACTGTAGCACTAATAACTAATAAATCTCTTTATAACTAATAAATCTCTTCTGAGAGAAAGAGCAGGAGCCACAGGAGTTTTGTTGCAGAGAGTCACTGGATTTTGTACATGGAAATTAGTGGGATTCTGCTCATGCCACTATCGAGTGACAAAAATCTGTCTTTCATGTAGGTAAAATAAGGCTGTGCTTTGTAGTATTTCTGTGTAATGATGGCTCCCTGCTTCTCTTTACTCTGCTGTGTTTGAACTAGTTATAATTAGCAGTGACACACATTTGGCAGGCAGTGGTGGGCAGGTGGCCATGCCACTTAGCAGAACTGGAGCTTAGGACGCAGTGAGTGCTGGCTGAGCCCTTCTCTGCCAGCTCAGGAGTAGCAGCTGACCCTGCTGCAACCCTCGCTCCCATAGCACCTGATTTTTGTGTGTGAATTGTACTAGTGAGCCAGACTTCGTATCTTTTTTTATAATATTTGACAATGGCTTTCCAATAATATTCAGCACATCTCTCTATTTGAGCAAAATCAGGCTTTGGGAAGAACATAGCTGTGTCATGATGTACAGAGGAGTTTATCAGCTGGTCTAGTACTATTTTCATGATGCCCATCATTAGCTCCATTACTTCTTGTTGCCATGCAGTTTTATTAAAGGGCAATTGGGAACACTGTAGTTTATTAAATCCAGTACTAGTCAAATTTGAATAAACTCCAGTTAGTTAAAAATTCACTTGGAAACCTGATGTGATGTAAAGCAGAACTACACAATTCCCCTTCCTCTGTTGTTGTTGTTAAGTGTTTTTCCTACTGGTCTGGTTTTCCTAAAGAACAGCATCTAGTTTTTCTGTTGTTTTAACTTTCCAAAGTAGGTCTCTTGTATTTTCAGAGTGGCAATTCAAAATAAACACCAAAATTTCAGGAATTATTTCAAATAGAAAAGCCCCTGAGACAGCCCCTGTCTATCTTCCCTCCTTACTTGAGCAAGCACTAAATATTAAATTATAAAAATAAATATTAAGAGGAAAAATGTCACAAAATAACTAATTTAGTCACAAATGGAGACATCTCATGTTACAGTGAACTGCAGACTGGTTTCACTTGAATCTCCTCCTCAGCACTGCGAAATGTATATATCGAAATACCAAAAGTTTGGTTGCACAGGGTGTGTTAATGTCTTGAAAATAATTTTAGAGCTTTGTTTCATTTGCATTTTCTATCATAATTTTGATTTCTTGGCCATTGGTTTTAGTCCAGTTGTGTTTCAGTTAGCTTTCAACAAGTATGATGGCTGAATGCAAACTCTAGTTTCAGTGAAAAGCTGAGGTTTTTATGCAACTCTAGTACTTGAGGCTTTTTAAAAATCTAGTTTGTCCAAGATAGGAATTTTGATTTCTGTAACTTCAGCTAGAAGTTGAGCATTATAGTTTCTTTCTGTCTCTGTGTTTGAGCTGATTTTCATCTCAAGAAGGAAAACAGAAAGTTGAAGGTGGAAATAAGCATATCAGAAGCCCTTAAATGGACTTACAGAGGCCACAGGGGAAATGTATTCCTTTCTATGTGCCAATATTAAGTTGACATTCTATAAGTACATGTTTGGTTTTTTTAGTTCTTAGTGCTCTTTTGAGAGAAGTGGGATTTCTTTGTTTTGGATTTGGTTCTGGACCGTTTTTATAGGACAGTTATGATAAATGTAATTTATAACTCTTCCCTTGACCACTGCCATAGTCATTCTACCACAGAAGGCCACTAGGCTGGTCAGGCAGGAGTTGTCCTTAGTAAAGCTGTGCTGGCTGTCTCAAATCACTCCCTGTCTGTGGAGTCCCTTGTGCCCTTAAAAGAATTCCCAACTGCCTTGCCTTGGAAAAGTGAGGATTAAAGATACCCCTTCCATGTGTAACAAGGCTTTCCCCCATGGTTCTTTGCAAACATTGCTCAATCTGCTCCCTGGGTTTCCCAATGTCCATCACCTTCCCATGGTGTCCCTTTCTCCTGGTTCCCCGTTGGCTGTGGGGCCTGGGGTCCAGTTTCTGTCTTCCCTATGGTCACTTGCCCCCTGCCCTGCCCCTTGTACCACCCATGAACCTGAGACACTGTATAATCCAGAAAACCACATGGTCCTCCCTCTTTACAGCTCCAAATGTCCCTTCTGCACATGAATAAACCTGGCTGGAACTAATCTGTGGCTGAGAGCCTTCTGCCTCTCTTGCATGAGCTAGCCTGTAACGTGTGTGGATGTGTGGCTTGATTGCTTTGCCTGAATTCTTCTCAAGCAGTTTCTCCACTGGAGAGGTTGACTGGATTTTATTAGGCTGTAGCTACACTCTGAAAAGACACACTGTTACACCTGTCCTCCTTGTGCCTTATCAGAGCTTCTCAGAGGATCTGTTCCAGGATCTTCCCAGGCACAGGGATCAGGCTAAAGTGTTGCTAGTTCCCACACTCCTCCTTTCTACCCATTTTAAATCTAGACATGGTGTTTCCCTTTTTCCAGTCACCAGGGACTTTACCTGATTGACATGACTTCTCAGATACCATAGAGAGTGGTTTGGCAACTACAGCCAGTTCCCAGGGACTCTGGGATACATCTCGTCAGGTTCCATAGAATTACGTATATTCAGGTTCTTCTAGTGAGAACAAACTTAATCTCCTCGTACAGTGACTTTATTCCCCCAGTCCCTGTCTTGTGGTCCCTTAACTGTAGAGAACTGTATAGAAAACTGGTAGAAAATGTTCTCATACAGAACATCAGGAGCTCTTATTGCCACATGTAAAATGGAAACTAACCTGTATTCACCCCTTGGCTTTGATTGCATCTAAGAAAATGCCTTTTACAGTTATGGCACAAGCCACACTCATTCTGAAGAAAATACTCTGGAAAGGCTGTATAGAAAAATCCCCACACAGATTCTCAAATGTGCTTAACCAAACTCACCTTCTGAACCTGTGCATTTTATATCTTGTGATGGCTTTGCTCTTTTGTCAAAGTAGCCTGTGTACAGTGCAGCAAATGTGACCATATGTTATATTGTTGGGTTCTAATAAGGTTCTTCTTGAGATGAAGTACTTTAAGCAGTAATAAAGAATGATGGAAGGAAATGCACTAAATAAATAAATGGGGTTGTAACAAAATTGTCGTGCCACATCCATATGTGTGTATCTATGTGAATTCAAAGGAAAGAAACAAGTAAACATGACATCCTAGCATCCAAAGCTTGTACCAGATGTCTGTTCTTGGAATGAAGTCCTACATGAATCAAGAAAAGCTGTTGAGTTTAATTAAAAGTCGATTCTGATCTACTTAGCTTGATCTCATGCTCAGTAGAGAGCTCATCAAGCAAAGACTACGTCTGTGAAAGTAGGAAAACCTCTGTTGTGTTGTCTTCAGTGTGTGGTTCCCAGTATTTAATTCCCACTGCACTTAATGAAGTAGAGGAAAAGAATAGGCCCAATTTTTTTTCTCCAATTCCTACTGGTATACAAGGAATCCTCTGTGCTGCAGAATATAAATTCTCTAATCCCTAGAAATGAGAAGTTAGGAAGCTCTTGCTGGAGCAGCAAAGGAGCTGTTGCACGCCTGATAGCACACATTCAGCCTTTTTGGATAGAAAAGGAAATTTCAGGGCTACAAAATCAAAATTCCAATGTGCTACTGTACAAATGAGAATGGTGGTGAGGTCTGCTCTTCAGATCTGCTCATGGTTCACATTGTCAGTGTTTTGTGATCATTGCCATTCTTTCCTTTAGAGAGAGACTCCAAAAATCAGATTAGAACTGTCAAAAGTGAATGGGAGTGATGATAAATTTGGAAGTCTTCCAGGAAGAGCAATCTGTATGGACCACGCCATATCTGGGATTTGCTGTATTGTGATGTTTATATCTTACATTTCACAGAATCATAAAATGGTTTGGGTTGGAAGGGACACAATGAGCATCTAGTTCCAACTCCTCTGCCATGGGCAAGGACACTTTTCACTAGACCAGGTTGCTAAAGGTCCATCAGTTCTACATCAAGGACACAAAACTTCTAGCTGGTGCAGAAATAATTACAATATATAGTGAAATGGAAAATATTTCTCTTTAATTTCACAGAGGAGGAAACAATGAGTTATTGGAGGGTTTCTGCTCCTTGGTCTGACTGCTGCAGAGCTAGAAAGAAGACACAGATTGCATGTTCTGGTCTTCCTCTTTGAAGTGCTCAAATTCAACTTTGAATCAAAACCAAGAGGGCAGTAGGTAATTGATAGCAATTTAAAGTTGAGCAGGTGTAGTCTAGGTCAAGATACAAAAGTATGTGAGTCTGTTCACAGGTCAGATGTGTGGATACATAGTTTTAATACTCTGCTTAAAATTACAAGGTTGGGTAATGGGAATGAGAGAAATTTTCAGGGTTTTCAGTGATGTCACCTAAAACAATGATCTCCAAGTAGATAGGTGAATACGAAATTGGTTTAAAAAATTGCAAGATCAATATTTTTACTATTAAATACAGCAACATCCACTGGAGTCAGTTCCCATTAAAAGGCAAAGTTACTTTTCTTTGCTATTGGGGGCTCAGCCCAATTACTTTGGGGAAGGCTGTACAGGTGTGGGAGGGTTTCTTTCAATCACTTAAAATGACCTCTTTAGACAGTCCTGCTTCCTGTGGTGAAAGTGCCAGAATAAATATGCCTAAATTAGATGCAGGGGTGTATTTCAAACAATGCTCATTCAGAAATCCTGCCTGGTTTGTTCAATGTGCCATTTGTTACAGCAAATATGCAAGATGACAGGAAACAGCTTGTTGTGCGTTTCTTCTCTGTTTAAATGGCTTGTTGAGCTGATAATTAATAAGCAACAGGACATTAGGTTTATTGTAACTTTACTGGATGGATGGTTATCTCTGGGGGTAGAAAGTACAGGAAATGTCTTATCTATTAAGGTTTTTCACATCTGTAGGAATTGCAGCCACTGAGGTATGGAGTAGTACACTCTCTAAGAACTGTGATATGCATGTGAATTATTACTATGTGAAAATCCTGCCTGGGGTTCTTAAGGTATTCTCATTTTCTTCATCTGAACACCAGGTACAATAGTTTAGTGTGGTCTTAAAATCATAAAGTAGGAGAAATTTGGGCTAACAAGCAGTCATATATGGCTTCTGTGGATGCATCTCCATTGACATTAACTTAAAGGTAAACAGTGATTCAGGGCTACACAGAGATTGAAGTATTGCCTGCTAAATCCTTAAAAACTAAAAGCTTCTAAAATATCCTCGAAGTTTCCTTTACTAATTCTGCTCAAATCTGTTTCTGTTTGGACGTGACGCTCCAGGGCGGCTGCGTATGCCGAATGCACAGTGTAGGCAGTAGTACAAGGCAGGCTTGTGTTCAGCAGGACAGGAGGCTGACATGCAATGCATATCCTGTGGGCGAGGTCCTGCCACAGACAGCTGGGTGCTGGAGAGGGCTGCTGAGCACGGTGCTGCTGTGTACGTGTCCTCCAGGAAGATGATGGGGAGCAGGTGCTGCTGACTTACAGCTGATGAGAGTGCGGATGCTCATCATAAGCAGCTGGCTATGAGTAACAGTGCTGCACAGGAAGCTTTTCTGTGCCTGTGGCTGTCTTAGCAGTTACTGTTCTTGTTTTCTCTTAAGGTCAGCTCTTCTGTTAAGGTGATCAAAGTGCGTCGTCAAGACAGGAACCAAAAAAGCTCGGGGCGATGAGCATGGATTGCGCACACGCCTCCCGCTTGTGGATGGCAGCACCAGGCCTGTACTTTAACAGTGGAGTGCATCAGTGATTCCCCAATGTGCTGCTGAACCCACCTGCTCATCAGAGCTCACTTCAGGGTGCACATGGGAGATTGCTCAGACACACAGTCTGTGCAGTGGGGCTGCCTCGCGTTCTGAACTGAAGTAGAGCTGGGAGTCAGGCATTGCCTTGTTCCTCTGTTTTTGTCAGTGCACTGCAGCTTGTGGGAGCAAGTTCTAAGTGTTGTCCTCACAGTCCTAGAGCCTAAAGATGTGTAAATACAAAAGACTTGATAAAGCTACAACATCCTACACCCATTGTAATTTTTTTTTCTGCTAGAGACATGTAGAAGAACTTCAAAGATTTTCAGTCCTTTATGAGCAATACTCTTAAGCTTCTGCTGGGGCATGGAGTAGAAAGGGCACAGCTGCATATTGAAGGCCTTCCTCAGTTCATGCTTACTTAATGTGCAGCATTGTGAGCATCACTAAGCAGTAATGAAATTTTTGCATTTGAACTGTTTAGTTCTTTGAAGAGGCACTTTTTAGTTCATCTTTAAAAGCTTGAGGACATTTCTTCATGGCAGTCTGCTAATGCAAGGACAGTGCTAACAGGTTGCTTCTAAAAGCTTGTCACATTTATTTATCTACTTGATGGAAGTAAGCTCTGCAAAAGCTTCTCTACTGGGGCTGCAGTGTAGGAGGAGTCAGTAGGAACAGGAGTGAAAGAGCTGCATGATCAATCAGATAAGACAGTGGCAACACTTCATTCTCTCTGCTTTGGTGAGCACCAACTGCTTGGCTTCTTGGAGGCACCTTCAGAGCAATGGCAGATGCTTTGGCCTGAATGCAAACAGCGAAGTTTGTAGCAGTTAGGAGGTAACAGCCTGGAATTCCCTTCCTCCTGAGAGGCAGCAGGCACTCACTCACTTAAAATGGAAATTATTGGCCAGTGTCCTGTGCTGGACTTGTTCTAATCCAGCAAATTCTTTCTTGGAAACCAGAGCAGGACAGGAAGTGCTTTTCTTGTCTCAGGGAGGTATAGAGTCTCAAGAAAATTTTCTGGCGTAATATGGGTTAAAACCAGTCAAAAAGCAGTTAGTTTTCTGGACCTGTCAGATGGGGTCCAAGGAGGTGTGTTTGGCTTATATTTAAATTTAATTTAGATTTGAATTTTTTTAATTGAAAAATAAAATCTTAGTTTTCATTTCAAAACAAACATTTGGGGGCAGGGATTACTCTTTTACCCTGATGTCGGAAATGGTAAAAAGTTTTATTTTGTTGGTTTTATTTTTTTTTAATGAGAGACCACACACAGAAGGTTTGTATAAATTTGGCTCTCCCTGTCTGGAGTTGCAGCATCAGTATGAGAGTATATTTTGGATGAGGAAAGTTCTCAGTTCATTACTAGTAACTAAGTACCTTGTGTAGAATACCAGGATGTTTCAGTGATCTCGTACTGCAATATATTTGCATATGTTAAGTTTGAAAGTTTCATCCTGTGGGTTCATTCAGCATCAGATGCTTCAAAGGGAGAGAAGTTCACTCAGGGTTGCAAAGAATTACAAGTCCTGGATGGAGACAGTAGACTGGAAAACCAGCAGGTGACCTGCAGTTCTCCCCAGTTGCAGTTCTTCAGCAATCTTTGCCTTTCTAACCATTGGCAACCAATTCAGTGGTTTACTCCTGGTTATATTCAGTCTGTACCAAAGTGTACCAATTTTGAGTAGCTCTGTAGAAGACATAATGTTAGACATTGGTCCAGTTATAGGTCTATAGTGTAATATAAATATATCTTTATAATTGGTTTCTTACTATCTCATGTTTGGAAATTATGCGTGTGACTGATGAGTGTTTCCACTCTGTGCCTCCAGCTCTGACTAAAATAGCTGGATGAATTCTTACCTGCTTAAGGCATTAAACAATTATCTGAGGAGGAAGGATTTCAGCAGGGCTGAAGCTCACTGCACTCTCTCCAATTCTTACATCTTGTTATCCTCACTTTGCTAATTTTCTGGCAGACAGATGTGTTCTTCTGTTGCTGTCTGCATACAAATATTTAATTAAAACAGGAAGTGGTAATGCTTGTCAGAGGCAGCTGTTGTCTCCATCTCCAAATGCCGTGTCAGTTTAATAATAGCTTCAAAATGCCGAAAACCAAGCGTGACCTGGTCAGTAAGTCCATTCTGGCATCTGGTGCCTGTGCAAGGAAAGACCAGGAGCGGTGTCTGTCCATCAGTGCATTTGGCAGCGGGGCTGGCTGCAGCCTGCCTCAGGTCACACAGCAGCAGCCAGAGCTGTGCCTGCTGGAGAGCAGGGTGTTCATGGAGGAGTCAGGCTGTCAGAAAAAACTTGGGGATGCTGCGAAGCTGGCCAGGCTTTTAAAAGCAGAGGAGCTGTGATCACTCAGCAGTGAATATAGGGGACAAAAGCAGTCTGATGGTTCTGCTGCAGCCCTCAGCTGCCCTCCAGGCCCCGTTGATGAATCATCACACTCAACAGCATCACGGTGCTAACTGGCATCAAAGTGCAGTTTTCCTTTACCAGAAAGCAGCAAACTGAAAACTGTCACTATTTTTTTTTTTAATGCAGCAGAAGTACTTTTGGTGTGTGAGGGCAACAGCACTATTCTGACTGCTGCCTTTCTTGTTAGAATGTCTTGGCAAAGGTTGTTGAGCAGCTTCCTTGGCTTGTTCATCCCACAGGCATGCAGGCAGGATATTCAGAAGTAGGATATTTTTTTAAAAAACCCACATGATGTATTTTTTTAATAATGAGAACCATTTCCCTGATTTAAAATCAAAACTTGGTATATTTACATATGAAAAAGTTTTATATAATTATTGTAGAAAAGACTGAAAATATAAAAATGCAGATAGGAAAAGCCATGAGGGGAAAAATTCCTTCAGTACTGTCTTCCTGCTTTGATCTTGAATTTTTTGATGTCAAGAAAAGTCTTAGCTAAAAGCAGGAATTCTCTAGAAAATGTATGTATACACCAATCCATTAACTAGCCAGCAGGTGAACAAGAGCCATAGCTGGAGAATGAGTTGCCAGTTTACTGTATAATCTATTGGTTTTACCAGAATATAGTATTCCTGACAGTGACATAGAAGAATGATAGTCCTTTTCAGGACAAGATGTTCCATGCTGCAGATTTAATTAAAAAAAAAAAAAAACCAAACCTGAAAGGAAAATAAAATGGAGAGAGAGAGAGAAAAATCCATACTCATTGAGGACTAAGAGACAAGTATGTGGAAATCAGTTTCATAATTCCTGTTTGTCACTTCCATACATAGTTTTGAAGGAAAACTAATTAAAGTAATTGAAGTTATTTCTCTTGGATTGGCATCTATTAAAATCCCCTCGAATATGAAATGTGGTTAATAAAATAAAAAGATCTCTTTTATTCTGTCTCTCACCTTACCACTTCACCCTGCTGTTGAATGCTTGAAAACATTTTTTTTTCTTAATCTAGTAATGAATACAAAAAGCGTGTGTTACAGCTCTTCCTTTAAAATAGAAGAGTAAGAGAGCAAGACTATTTCACTTTTCATGTTTGCTGGACATGTTTTAAAATCAGCAAACATGGTCAAATGTTCTTTTATAACAGAGAGTGTTTAGCTGTTCAGGTGTAGAAGAAAATCTCCCCTTGCAGGTGTGTGAGTACGCAGGCATACACTTGAGTGAATCTGGTATTATGACAGATGAGATGCAGCATCTGATTTGGAGTCCACTAATGAGAAAGCAGCTCCGTCTTATTCTCTCAGCTGCTGTTTGTGATGAGATCTCGTTCCTGTAATACTGATTAGTATTAGGTAGACTTTTCCTTTAAGAACTGAAGAGCATCCCTGGCTTATTCCCTACAAAAATAGCTGGTAGTTGGTAATGAGCTTTCGCACAAGCTCATGAGAAAAACAGAAAGAAAAGTTCTTGATCCAGCTGCTTCTTTTTCTTTCTGCTCCTTTATCTGATTGAAATTCACAATATAGTTTTGCTTAGAGAATGCACCTCTCTCACTTTTGCTCCCTCTGTTTTTTCAGTAGTTCATTTCTAATGGTGTTAATGAAAGTCACAGTTTAAATAGATGAACTAAATTAATAAAAATCTTAACATTGCAAGTACATAATAGCTAGTGATCAGTACAGTACCTTGCTCCTCAAACAAGACAGAAAATCTATTATTCTATTTACACAATAGATTTTTAAGAAATCAGCTTCAAGACAAGTAACCCTTTGATTTGATGCCTGAAAAAGAAAAAAGATATAATACCGATTTTCTGTATTTGCTGCCATACTTAACAATTTCCATTCTATAAAAACTCTACTCTTATACAAGTCTCTAAAGTGTCTGTGAAAATTAAGCATCAGGACAACCCTGCCTCCAGCAAATATTTTAATAAAAGTGCCTTAAGAGAATGAGAACAGTTGAGATATTTCATCCTTTTATAATCCTTTCAAATCCATGTAATTTCTCTTCAGTGAGGCAATTTAACTACCAGTGTTCTATGAAGTTTCACATTCCAGTCACAGAATTGACTGGTTGCAGTAATATTTAGTGGTTGGTTCCATTTATTATAAACAGACTTCTCCAGATTTGCTTCAGACTTTCTGTCTGACGTGGTTAATCACGATTTTTGAAATTAAATGCTAAGATTCAGATTTTTAGCTGAACTTTTCTTAAAAGGGAGTTTTCATGCAGAGACTGCATTAAATTATATGAGTTTGGTCAAAGAAACATATGCAGGAAACATTGATTGCAGAAATCCACTCTTTATTGAAGCAAACAGTCTTAACTATGTTTGATTAAAAATATGTTGAAGCTGTGTTCTTATAAGCTGTGGATGTCTGAGCACTATGTTTCAATTCTTGGGCTGTTTAATTAAAATATAATCTTGGGGTTTAAACAAGCTAAACAGGATGTTTCTCTGCATAAGTGCATATCATATATCATCTAGAAGATGGATAGGATAAACAGATTGTATTTTGTCATATTTACACATCATCACTGAAAAAGAACTTCTCTGAAAAGATTTTGTGAAAAAGTTTCAGCTGTTTCTGTAGGAAAAATAAGGCAATCACACACAAAAAGCAGAAGAAGATGATGATGATGATGATTGATGTTGTTGTAAAGTGTGACAGTAGATGACTTAAGGGGATTTCCAATAGCACAGAAGAGCTTTGGATATCTAAGACCTTCAGAAAGTCTGGCCTATACTGAATCCTTTAGCGCTGAGCTCTTAGAACTCTGCCAGTTTTCCTTTCAAATAATCATTGAGTGGTTTGGGTTGGAAGGGACCTTTAAAAACCATGTAGTTTCAACCCCTATACCATGGGCAGGGAGTCCTCCCACTAGGCCACGCTGCTCAGAGCTCTCTCCACCCTGGCCTTGAACAGCTCCAGGGATGGAGGCATCCCCTTCTTCTGTGCAATCTGTTCCAGAGCCTCACCACCCTTAGAGGGAAGGATTTCTCTTACTATCTAATTTCTCTTACTATCTAATCTACACCTGCACTCTTTCAGTTTAAAGCCATTCCCCCTTATCCTGTCACTCTCTGTCTGCCCTTGTAAATAGTCTCCTTTCTTGTAGGCTCCCTTCAGCTAATGGAAGGCCACAATTAGGTCATCCCAAAGCCTTCTCTTCTCCAGGCTGAACAACCCCAATTCTCCCAGCCTTTCCGTGTATGAGATGTGCTCTACTACATTGTAGTACCTACATTGCAGGTACTTTGTAAGTGGTAAGAGGAAGATGAAGAACACAAATTTTAGATTCACATTGTCTTTCTAACTTCTAGCTACTTTTAAAAAATATCTTCCTGCATATTTTCTGAGAAAATAGAAACTGAAAATTATTTAGGACAAAATTTCTTCATTTTCATTATTAAAATAAAAATACTTGCATTTCTTGATAGAAAAATACTTTGCACAGGGCATTAATTCACTTAGATACTTCTATCACATTATTTACTGAATTATTATAGAACTTGAATTGACATCCACAGCTACAGCTCTTATTCCATTCCTGCATTCGTTTAAAATCATCACCTTTTAACTTATTAAACTTCACTGCATGTTTCACTAATGCAGTATTTCTTATATAAATTACTTCAACGGGTTACCAAAAAAAACAGGTATTCAGTAAATTCACCAGTGGTTCTTATTAAATTTCAACAAATTTGTTTAAAAGGCTAAAATGCATCAGAACATAATTTATGTGGTAAAAATTAATTCAAAATTATTTCCTTCATCTCCATGCAGTCATGGATGCAACTGTAAAAGGAATAGTTCTTTGAATGTTGGACTGTATCTTTCCTCTGGCTAGCTGTGCCTGAGGTCTCGAGTCCAACCCTTCCTTGTGCTGCAGCTAATTCACATCAGCAAATGCTGGTTTTGCTCCATCGGCATCTCCGGTCCTAACTCTGAACTCTTCTTCCTCTGAGTCTTCTTCCACTGCTCTGTATAAGTCTTCCTCTCTATTACACCTTGTGCCTGCACCTCCTCTTTCTTCTTTCTAAGATCCTTCACATCTACCATGGAAGCAAATTCCAATAAGATTTTCTGGCTGCTTTCTCCCAATGGATGTACATGTTATACATGTTCATTGTCCATCTGGATGCCCTTTCTACATCCATGTAATGCTTAGTTTCACACTCAACAATTGCTCGATTAGATACAGAGTCTGAAAGATTTTTGCAGGGATATTGGTGAGATAAGGAGCAGGCCCTCGGAGAAGCTGGTGCAAGTCTCCTGACAGGGAGTACTTACACCGGAATTACTGACAGGTCATCCTGACAGAGGAGCATTTTATATTCCCCAAGTCTTTTATTGCAGCGTATGTGGGGTCTGTAAAGTGCTTTGATGTTGGAGCTGTATTTAAATGCTGGGCATTTATTGTCTCGAATCTTTTGGGTTAAGAGTTGTGGACATGGGGAGGCTGGTTTTTGTTAAGCTTTCCGTTTTATCTTCTTCACACATGGTCTCCTGCTGCACGGACTTGGCTTAAAATTATAAAATGCAGAATTAAGTATTAAAGAGGATTTTGGAAAGGTCAGTGGGTGACTGATGAACAATCTGGACTTACCATGTAAAATCACATGGAGGAAAATATCTTCGTAATGTGAACCTGGAAGGGCTCCTCTTCCTTGCCCTGCTCTGGCGTGCCATGTGCCAGCCTGAGGACTCTGCCTCCCAAGGTGGGGGCTGAACTAATGCATACCTGAATTCACAAAACTAACAGAAAGTACCTCTTTTTCTCAGAAACAGAAAATACAGTTTCCATTTTGACTGTTACAGTATTACTGTCATGTAAATTCGTGGGAAACAGTGGTGAGTAGAAGTTGCTTTGTATACAATTTTGATATTTCCTGAAAAGACCCTTTTCCTTTGCTGTGAGCCATCTTTTAGTTCTGTGTTTCCAGGGCTGTTTGTGTCAATGTATGTCTGTGTTCAGCAAAACCTCAAAAGCCTGGAGCTGCTCATTTAACAGAGTCTGATGGTGATTGCTCCTGCCACCTCCAGAGATCTTTTAAAGTGGAAAGAAGATTGGAAAGATCAGAGGGTAAAAATTAGGTTTTAATGGCAATTCCAAGAGCATGTTGGAGAAGTAGATCTGAGGTGCTGTGTTGTTTTTAGCTGGACTGTGTGTTTTGCATACAGAATGAAGGGAAAGCTGGTCTCACAGTACTGTGTGTGGTTGGTTTTTTAAGGCTATCCAGTCTTCTCCACTGCTATTTCCAAATCAGTGACTGATTCATGCGATAAAGAAAATTCCAAAGAAGCTGCAGATTTTGGTTACTGGAGAATTACTTTTGGTACTTTTTTTTCCAAATCAGAAGTACCTCAAGCACCTGAAACATACTAAGGCAAAACGCCATGTACAGGTGAGTTGGTGCCTAAATGGCAGAAGAGTCAAGGAGTGATCCTTTGAACACATCTCACTGACTCAGTGAGTCCTGCTTAGGCATCCTGGAACAGCCTTCCCTTTTTCCATATGAAGAAAAGTTACCAGAGCTTTTAGAAATCTGGTGTCTTTCAAATCCACTTCAGTGGGATGAGCTCAAGGAGAACTATGAGCAGTTTTTCCACCTACTAGTTAAAGACAGGTAATGAATAAGAACTGAGAGGCAGAATAACTTTGAAAGAATATGTTTAACAAAATATTTCTATACATTTGAACTCTAAGCACTTAGTCATGCTGAAATAAAACTGCATACTCTTAGTTTTTTCCAACAGTGATATTAGAAAACTGAAGAACAACATTAACATTTCAGTATTATAATAATCGTTTAAAAAAGTTGAATTGATGTATTAGTATGGTTAGGAGCACCTCACATTTCTTGCTACAAGACCATTAATTGTCTGTTTGCTTTTTGGGATTTTTTAAGTTTTTATTTCTCCTTTCCCTCAGGCCAATTCCTAGAAGAAACCACTCAGGCAAAACACTTCAGGCATCTCCAAATGTGGGGCTGAAGTACATACAGCCAGGTTGGCAGGTTTCTTTGAAAGGCTAGAGGCAAGATTTGACATTTAGTTGGAGATGAGGAAAAAGAGAAGGAAAGTATGGGAGAGCTCTTCAGATTTGTGTGCCAGAGGTGAAGAAAAATTGCCTCTGTCAGCATTTGGCTTTTTGTCATGTGGGAATTGACCACTCTTCTCATACTCAGAAATTCCTGCTGAAGTTAACAAGGACAGTTGTGTTCTTTTGATATGGAAATGTTATTTAACTTATTTATGGAGTCTGATGTGAAACTGTGTCAGGATGCAGGACAAAGCCTTAATGCTGGTGTATGCTGTGACTTCTTTGCATCTTTCTGTCTTGCTTGTTAGTGCTTGCAGGTCATGCACTGTGGTCTAGGCAGAGATGCAGCCTGGAGCAGACATCACTGTACTTCCCTGAGAGCTGAACTGGACTGCAGAGGTGACTCTGACTTTGTCCTGTTCTCTCTCTGGTTTTGGAGAAGAAGAAATCTTTGCCCGGGAGGCACATATTACTGGTCTGCTCACATCCTGTGCTTGGTGGTCTACTTTGTTCATGGGAGTGAGATTTTTATGGTAAAAGAGCATGCAGCAGAGCTTGGCAGGTTTTGGAGAAGAGCAGGGGGTGGTGAAAGGGTGAGATGATTTCCATTCACAGAAAGATTCTGAAGATAGGGGAGTTTGTAGCTGAAAGGTAAGCAAATGGTGCAGTGAGAAAGTCGAGTAGATGGAGAAATTACAGCAAAATTGGTTCAAGTGAAATTTGCAGATTCAGAGCAGACACTAATGTCACCTTTTGTTTTCTGAATGCTCTTCATGAAAGTTAGGAGATCTAACACTTTCCAGAAGTCTGGTAGTTATTTGTTAAACAAATTAATTTGACAGAAGTATTTTGATTTATGTAAAATTGTGTCCTCTTTTTTCACTGAAGTAGACAAAAAGTTGTTTATTTTCCTGTTCTCTACTCCAACTGTTTTACTAGAGAGATCCATAATTTTAATACTCAAGTGTTGCTATTTACTAAAATATTGAATGTACTCCTTTTCTCAGATGGAATGGTGGGGAGGATAGCTTGCAGGGGTAGGGCTGAAGAGGATTCTGAGAGAAGGTCCTGTCATGTATTCATAAATGTGAAGTCCCAAAACAACTGTTGCAAGCAAATAGTGTATTTTCAAGATGAGGTGGGCATCAATATTTCCCCTACTTTCAAGCCAAGTCCCTCCAATTATTGAGTGCTCAGCTCCCATACCCTGGCAACCCAGACATATTTCCTTTAAAATTGGTAGCAAAATCCCCACTATTTTGTCAGTACTAGATTTAAATGTCTGAATCTTCTTTTGTCAGGTAAACTCATTTTCTACAAAGACCAAAGGATTTAAATCTGAGCCTTATTATGTCATATGAAAATTTTAGTAGGAGCTTATCCTAGATACATTAAACCTTCCATTTACTGCAGTCGGCCTTGTTTCTTTCACAGACACTTCCATAGCCTTAAAAAGCACCATCAAGGTGTTGTTTTTAAGAAACCTTCTCCTAGCTGTGAGGCTGTCTCACAAAAAGCTAATTTGAAAAAGCATGCTGAATTTTACACAGCCTGCTTTCAGTGCACTTGTTGCTCTGTGCTGGCCTGAAGATCTGTCGCCTGAGTCCAAAAATGAGTCCAAGTTTTGTCACATCAATTCTCTGCAGGAAGTTGCTGTTTTCAGCTATTGAGCTGCTTCAACTTGTGTGGTGTTGTGTCTTTTGTCCCATAAACAGTTCAATGCCAACCTTTTATTCTGGTTCATGCTGCAAAACAAAACAAACAAAGAAAAAAATCTAAAGGAGCCCAAAGTTATTCTTTATTTGATAGCAGCATGACAGTGCCTCCTGGGGGACATTACTAATGGCTCCCCTTGGTGTAAGGGACAGAGGCCTGGTTAGAGGGAGAGCTGTTGTATTTAAGCTCCGGTCCATGCATTTAGGAGAGATTATCCTTGAGTGATGCAAAGTAACCTGAAGATGCCAAATTTCTCAAGGACTGATAGCTGCCTAAAGAATGTCTGGAGTTGGTCTGGGATTCCTCTGAAGGAGCACTTTTCAAGGAGGGTAAAACCATGAAGGGATTTCTGCCAGAACCTAGCTGATGCTTGGTTCTGTGTTCTCCCTTCACATGGTTGGGGCCATACCTAAGCAGAGGGCACCTTTGCAAGTAGAGGAGTGCCCACAGGCTGTACCACCAGGACACTTCACATAAACCTGTGCCATCTACTGTCTCAGTAAAACACTTCCTTGGGTTGAAGCAGCATATAGTGCCACGAATACACTTGTAACTTTTACCAGCACAACTATGTCAAACAGGAATCAAACCTTTTTATGCTGTTACCTGTGTGCAGCTTAGTCATAAGGGACACAGAGCTTTGCTAGGGCAGTTGATGCCATCTTTCTGCTTTATGCCAAACATAAATGCTGTCCTAATCACAACAACCACAGTTAGAGCCCTTTCCTGGTAACAGCAAGATGAGTCTGTTGTTTTTCAGACATCTTTTCCAATGACCCTGATGGTGGCACTATCATGAAACTCTGTGCACATCACTGTGTGAGCTAACCCGTTTAATGATGCAGCAAACATTATATTTGCATTAACCTGATAATGCAAATTTTACGTCATGATGCTATTTCTGGAAAAAAAAAAAATTAAATAGCTCCTATCTTTATTGCAGTAAAACCTCTTTTGCACTTAGCAGCATGTTAGACGAAATTCCTCAAAAGTGTCCCAAAACACCTGTCCTTATAAACCTGTTTTGTCAAAAATGGTTACTCCTGAGGAGAGAGCAAGCAAGCATGGTTTCTTTTCCTATCTTCATTTGAATCTGCTTGGGTCACTTTAGGGTTACAGTAGATTGCCAGGTTTCTAAGCAGCAAAATATGGCAATAGATGTGTGTATCCTCTTGTCCAGTATTTTTGACCTAAACAGTTGAAGAATTTTGTGATTCCAGTTGCTTTACAAATAGCAAAGGGAAACAAAGGGATAGAGAGAAGTAGCAAATCAGTTGGGGAACTGGGAGTAGATTTTGGCTCTTGTGCCTGATGTCAGTCAGTAGTAAGTCACATTCATTCCTCTCTGTGAGGTGCTTTTCCACAGACCTGCTGTGACACCAAAATCTTTGGGATTTGTGAATGGAGCTCAACAAGCACAGAACAACATGCAAGAAATGGTCATGAAGCAGAAACACAGTAGTGTTGGACAATCCTTTCAGTGCATTGGTTTTTGTGCTTCTTGAGCTGCCAGTAGTCTTCTGTGGCAACAGTATATGAAAAATCCACTGTATTCCATATAAAAGGGATTGCCATGAACTAGTCATGTCTCAATTTGTTTGACCTATGCCAAGTTTAGAAAGGTCAAGTCCTTGGTAAAAAAGCCCTGATTGCTCACTATGTGAAGATGTCTCCTTTTCATTGGGATAAGCATTTCTGCTCTGTCTCTCACTGAAGCTGGCTCCTGCAGTGCAGTCAAACACACAAGATTTGTCTCATACTTCTTTTTTAAGTAACAGTATTGCTGATGAAAGGTTGTGAGATGAGGACAGGAGAAGCTAGGAGACAGAGTCAGCATTTACTTACTTTGGCAGTCTAGAAGAATTGTCAAAATGTATCTTGTGACATGAAATAGCTCTTTTGGTTCCATCCCCCTTTTTTTCCCTCCAGGATTGTTTGTCTTAGGGGTCCTTTATGATGCTCTTGTTTTTATTTGTGTGGTTTTGTTCTTCCTCTGAAAATCTGCCCTCACCTTTCCTGCCCACTGTTCAGGTAATGTGAAACAGTGAGATGTTATTCCCATGGTCTGGGCTCTTGATGCCTCCTGTGGAATGCTAAAGACAATCTGGAAAGCATCTGTAAGGATGTAGTTTCTGCCAGTTGTGGGCCATACTGGAAAGTCTGATTTACTTCAAGTGTTTACTGGATAGAAACCAAATGTAGTCTGTGGAGCAGGGTGACAACCTCTCTCTTCCATTTTGCCTCGGGAGAGTGTGCAAGCTTGTGAGGTTACAGAAAATGCTGGGGTGTTTATGTAGTGACTCTTAACTGAGACATGGAGCAGCTTCCAAAGGAGGCAAAGAGCTGAGCCCAGCATTGCGGGCAGCTCCAGAGGAAGCCTCCAGCTGAAGCTTCCTGGCATGTTTCCCTTTGGGAATCCAATATAACTGCTACCCCATCAAAAGCAATATGCATTGTTGCTACAACATGATGTGCAGGTGCTACAATGAGCATGGCTACTAACAAAGTAAAAAAGTAAGGAAGACCTTCCATAGACCCAGATGTCACATCTTAGAATGCTAAGTCTTCAGCATGATTCTGAAAAATTGAGTGGTTTAGGATTTTTTGTCTTGCTTGCACTTTGCACTCTCTGTATCTTCCGAATTTCTGTGGTGTTACATAAAGTGTGTCTGATTTTATCTCAGTGCAGCACAGTGGTGTAACCAACTGCACAGGTCTGCCTGCAGTAACCTTCCTGTGCTTGTGTTACAAGAGTAAGTGCTGACCCATCAGCTTTCTTGAAACCGAGACCATGGCAGTGCTGTGCTTGGCCAAGGACACACAGTTTATGAGAGTTTTAATCGCTGAAGTTAATTACATCAAGACCTTGTATTACATGTAGTACTTTGACAAATTTGTACTGGGTTTGAGATGACACAAATTACTTCCATGACAGTTCATAGATTATTCCAAATGAATGGATAGTCTGATTAGATCGCCATTAATCAAAGACAGTGGTTATTTTGTTGAAAATGTTAACATTTACTTAAGAGTTTTTACAGAATTTTCCTACCATCATGCAAGTTCTGCAGGAGTAATTTAATTATTAATTCAATTCAGCTTTATGTACTGCTGCCTTCATCAAAGAAGTTGGCTACTGACAGCACTTGTATTTAATGTTCTGTTACTCCTGATTGAGATACAAGATTAAGTTCACTTATATCTTCAAGAGGAAGGCTATAAAATGTATGCATTAATGAGATGACAGCTATAATTAGGCTGCTGGTCAATCTGTGCCAAGCCTACAACTCATCACTGTAGACTGTCTTAAGTTTTCAGACTGAAACAAAACTGGCATTATTAGCTCTGAAAGAAGGCTCAAAAGACTGGATCTGTTTTTTTCTGGAAAAGGCCACCATAGTTAGTCCTTACTTGATATTACACATGGATCATTTTTGGGGTCTCTTTTGCCACGTGACCTTTGGTATCTGTTCTGCACATGTGGGATGCATGTATGCATACGTGCAAATGCACAAGGCAAGCTGAGCTGGCTGTTGTCCCTGCTGAGGCACACTCAAGTTCTTGTGTTGACATACAAACTTTCTTTACTTTTATGGCTAAAAATAACCAATTCAGATTTGAAAAAATATATTGTTCTTGAATCTTTCTTACAGTCTACTTTTCTAAAAAAGAGTATTTTTTTAATAAGAGTACTTGAATGTTTTAGTCTCTCATAACATACTTAATTAAGATCATTTGTCATCAAAGGTAGCATATAGTGCCCATTCTTTGCATATATTCGAAATGGACTGTTAGATCAGTATTGATAAGCTGAGGAAGCCTCTTATGTCTTCTTTTTTTAATGAAGAGTTAATATTTTTTCAAATCTATGAGTTTGATTCTTGCTTTCCATCTTTTTCTCTTGGTGTTTCCCTACTTGGGTTCTCAGTCCACCATTGACATCTCTTTCTTTTTACTGGAGATCAATATGATCACTTAAAAACTTCAGTTCTTCATATTTTTTGTCTAGAGTGATGCCAATGCATTTGAGTTGCACACTTCTGCTCTTGTCCTTCTTTGTACTTCCATTTATTGTGTTTTAGGGCCTCCAGTAGCAGATCAAAATGGAGGCACAAATGATGCCACAGCTTCTCAAGTATTCTACCCAACAATTATAACAACTGTTGTAGTTTGGGTGAGGATTGAAAACAAATTAAGCTACATCATTCATTGCAGAATAAAGGAATAGTTTATTATTATATTTATTATATAAGCCATAGAAGGTATGGGGACTTCAACAAAAGGGAAGGTAGAGATGTTAGTAAATTGGTAATGACCTTGGTCCATCTGCCAGGGTAATTTTTCCTTCTTGGTAATTGAAATGTATTCAAATGTGATTGAAAGGTCATCAAGGATGCAAGTCAAAGACTTAAGCACTGTTTCTGATCAAAACATTCAGTATTGTCTTCAACTTCTATGAACTGTTGAAGGACTCTGCCAAATGATAAATTTTGCTTATTTAATCAGGCTTCTTTGTTAGGACAAACTTTGACTGCAGCTGTGCTCTTCACTTGAGGCCGGTACTCACTGAAGGACAGACGAAGGACTTTTATCCATAGTTATCTTGCAGTTCTGCAGAAAAGTGAACACTGAGGCAAATCCCAATGCAAAGTAATTCTTCAAAGAGGAAAAAGGACTTGTCAAGAGCAGTTTTGACACATATGATGAATAGTGTGAGCAGATGTGAAGAGTGCTAAAACTTGTGTTGGAAAATTTGATCCATAAACCAGAACTTTCAAAATCTATCCTGGATGTGCCAGTATCTGTTCAAAAGATTTTGTGAAAGGAATAAGTAAGGTGATATGTGGTGGCTAGACAACCAGACTGTGCATTTAAGATTTTCAAATAGGGAAAAGAACCAGTAAAACAAACAGATACTTTACATTTTAAATGTCCATTTCCTATGCAAAAATCAGCTGTATTCAGTGACCATGCATAAAATTTGAGAAGCTCTTCTATTTCATCCAGAATATTTACTTCAGCATGAGGTATTGATTTTTAGTAATAATTCATGTAGAATCAGTAGAAGAGCCAACTGAAAATAAAGGAGAAGGGAAGAAAATGAACCCTCTGTCCTCTCTGTTATGTATGCTAATTATTGCCAAAGAAATTGGCATTACTCTTCTTGTCAAGATCAGGAGTGATACTGCCTTCAGAAGAAAAACAGCCTATTTCGGCAGGATGAGTAATAACCTGTCCTGCTGCCCCCACCCTGGAAAAAAAAAAAAGCAATCTTTTGGTTCTTCTCCAGCTAGTTAGGGTAAATTATGGACACTCTGCACTCCATCCTTCTTCAACTGGCTTTGCCCATGCCCAGCCAGCCTCTCTAGCCACCGTTCTGTCTTGATTGGGCATCTTGGTATTTTAGTTTAAAAATGGGGATGTGGGGAAGTGTTGTTTTGACATGTAGTGATTGTAAGCAAAGATATTTGATGGCGGTCTGGGCCTGCTTGAGATGCAGCATTCATAAATTAGCCCAAATTTAACTGTAAGATGACTAATCCATGTAGCCACACCATTGCACATGAACTGTGGTCTGAAATCAGATCAGATCCAGTTCTGTTCTAGTGGATCCTCTGAGCTGATGCGATGGTGCCTGGATTAATTAATTATTCTGGTTGTGCGGCTGATTCCATAAAGGCAGCGCGCGCCACACGCGCCGGGGAGAGATTTGCAGAGATGATTGTTTAGCAGAGACTGTACATATGGAAATTTGTTCTCATTTCTTCCTTTGTGCTATCCCATTTACAAATGGAAATGACTGCTTCGTAGCCAGTTCTCATTATATTTCTCTCCCAGGAGATGTGAAATTAGCACTAGGAGAAGTCCCAGGCTGGTTGGGAATGAAGCCCAGTCTCTGCCATCAAGGCTGCCCCACCAGGAGGGGGAAGCTGGGAGTCAGTGAGGCTGGCGTGATCCTGCCCTCTCCAACATGTCTTGGCCAGGGACAGAAGAAGAAGAGGAAACTAGTTGAGCTGTACAGAGTTCATGTATACAAATGGATCCCTCCAGAGAGGTGTGGGTATATGCTGATTTTGAGCAAAATGTGTATATTGGCGTTATTAACAGTCACATTAAAGATTTGCAGCACTGCTTTTATTACATTGCATAGCAGAGCCCAGGTGGGACTGAGGGTGTAACAGCCATGAATCAGATCATGCTCCTCGCTCATTTTAGTGGGCCAGAGAAGCACATGGGAAGATTATATCTCATTGCTCTAAACTGCACTTTGTTAAATAAGGCAGTTTAAACATAGGCAAAAACTTTCTGGCAAGGCATAGTAATTCTATAACTTTGATATAATTTTATGTACTGGAAAGGCTGTGAGGGTTTTTGGTTTTTTTTTTTTTTTCTTCTAGAAAAGGGAATATGCTGGTAAAGATATAACAATTTAAAAAGACAGGATTTCATTAAATCTTTCTGTAGTTGCAGACAGAAGTTGCAGTTGTTTCTTTATATGCTTTGCGACACCAGTGCAGCCATCTTACCTGAAAGGAACATTGTGAGTGATCCCCTTCAGCAGCTGCTTAGGAAGCTTGCTTAAAACAGGGGAGCAAGATTTAAGACTTTCATGTATGTTCCTCTAAGCCAACTGCAAGGCAAAGGAGAGTTGTATCCCTCAGTGTCTGCTTGGTTTTGATCTCCATGACCACACTGCTAGGTTACTCATTCAGATTTGTGCTGATCAGACTTCCACCCCTTGGGAGGCTGCTTACTGGCCTGAGACCAGATCCCAGAAAAGCACAGCAGGGCTTAGAAAGGGAGATCCCTGTCCTTGGAGGTGCTGGTGGATTTTGCATGCTGATGTAGCTGGCTAATCTGTGTTTTCTGACACAGGTGATGAATGGTTTACCAGCTTTTGCTTCAGATGACCTCTGTTCTTGCACAGCTCACCCAGGGAGGCCTCTATTTTCAGTTACTCTCTGGGCCCTGTGTTGCCCAGTTCACACAGAAAGCAGAGAATAAGGTGTTCCCTCTCCAAACTCAGTAGATGTACTCTTGAAATCCAGAATGTGTTTTCTTGGAGTATACAAACAAATTGTCTAATTTTGTCTTTGAAGTCAATTAAATATTGACATCATCCAAGGAATTTTAAATTAGTTTTTTCCTTTGTTTCAAGTGGTCTTTATGATGGACTAACAGAGACTTGTTTCCCCCCTCAAAATTAAAGTGAATTTAAACTTATCCAGAATCTGTAATTGAACTATTTTATTGATAATTCTTCTGTTTAGTTGCTATGATTCTATAGGTGCAGGGTCAGGTCAGTTTATGCAGGTGAGAAGTGAAACAATTGTTTTATCAAAAAGTGATCAGCTGAGGCAATCTGTATGGGCCTTTTTTCCCAGTTAACTTGGGTGCAACAATTGCATTTCATGGGATATGCCACCAGTGGGATGGAGATTGATTGTTGTCAAGGTTTTCTGTTGGCTCATGGCCACCTTCAGGCACTGTCTTTCCAAGGCTGCCTCCTTTAATCTACATCAGCCCTTTTCTTTGCCCTTTGATGACTCTGTGAAAACAAGACATGAGCACAAGGGGAGTAACTTCATACAGCCTGAAACCTGCAGTTTAAAATGCCTTAGTGCTGCATCGATTGCTACGGCTCGGCAAATGACTGCAAGATTGCCTGGTTACCTTATCTGTGCACTTCCATCCCTCAAGGTATTTGTATTTCTGTTAAGTGAGAACTCAGCTCAATGACCTCACTTGGCTTTACACCGTTATAGCAATTATCAAAATGCAGTGTTCATGGAAATTAACACTGTGCTCTCAGCCCTTCTCTTACTGCATTAAGCTCTAGTAGTTAATATATTTTTTATCCATGGAGTGTTTCAGCTATGAGAGCTCTGCGATAAGGAGTTATAGTTTGTTTGTTGCTAGCGTAGCTGGTTTAAACACTTGTTAAATTTGTCACACTGTCTGCTTTTCTTGTAATTCTTAATGCTGTGAAGACAGAAGACACCATGGAGTAGCTGCAGTGGTCTTGGAATATGAGTGGTTTTGAGGATGAAAAGGAAAATGGCAAATTAAAAAATGGGTTGCAGGTAGAAAGAGAATTGTGAATAATTAATCTTTAAATCATTCTTCATATTTAAAAATCAATTATTTTATGGTCATTTAAGCATCTTATATTCATGACCATTTCAGGGTACCTTAGCCAGAAATCACGTAGAAGAAATAAATTATAGTGCTTCAGCTTTTTACCCAAATGTTTGCTCGCTGGTGGTTGATGGCATGTGCCTGAATCCCTGGTTTAAATCCTCTTTTTTTGCGAGTATATAGCCTTGATTTCTTAAGAGCTCCCTAGCACTAAAAGGCAAGAGAAGGAGCTTCACTGTATGTGAAAAGCCTGACACACAAACCTAAATTCAAGAACCCCAGTTCGTGGACTGGTACAGAAATCTTCCTGAAATTTGAAGCTCTAGTAGAGGGGAAGTTAATTCAGCTCTCTGCTCAGCATGTCTTTCTATATATAACATGGGCATCTCTCTGCTCAGTGAGAGGCAGATGCACTCCTCAGGATCCTGCCAGGTAAGAGCAACGTTACCAGCTCTGCCTTTGGGATGTTCATGTTCTCCTGGGGAGTTAACTCTTCATTCTCCTGTTTCATCTTAAAATTGTAACCAAAGGAGGCTCTTGGCTCTGATGTTTCCATTGGCATATATAACACTCAGCAGATAATTACAACTGAAAAATACCCTAAAATCTTTGCAAGTCTCATCTTTATGTACTTGTTCACACCATATTTAAGAAACTTCTGTTGGGAATACCTTAGTAGACATTTAGTGATAAACACAGTGCTGTTCTAAGCCAGATATATTACTCTAAAATATTTTCTTTGCAGAACACTTTGTAGAGGTAGCTCTTTTGCCTTGCTTCTAGGTGAAGATGGGTCTTTGTTTACAATAATGCTTTTAGAAGCTTTTGTCTCTGTTCTAAAAAGAAATGAGCATTAAGATTTCATATTATGTGGGCTTTGGTTTCATATTAGCTGTGTGTAGCTCTCAATTTGAGACATGGGAAGAGAGGGAAGGTTGCTTATGATTTACAGATTCACCCCTTCATAATCTGAAAACTGAAGCTGCATGGTTGGATTTCCTTCCTTTCCTATTAGCAATTTTGGTAGGAAGATTCCAACAGGCAGTTTTCATCAGTCTTCCTTACTGTTAATTCAAATTCAGCAGTAGCATGAATATGATTCTTTTGATTTTAGTTGAATTACTCCAGAGTCAACTTGATATGCATGAGACCACAATTGCTGCCTAAAATATCAGGCTTTTTTTCCACTGACTAGCTCTGCTGGGAAAACTAATAGAGGGTAAAATTTTATTTAAAACATAAAGCAGAACGCATAACTCTTGTGAATTTTTTTGTGCTTTATACAAGGGTTAGAAGTAAAAATGCTTAAGGTAGAATAATACCACAAAAACACACCAAGAAATATAAAGTTCTCCTGCTCACATCAGGTGATACATACTGGGAAAATAATCTTCTAGTCTACATTGTGCAGCATCTGGAGAGCTGGTAGTGGTGATGGTTAGTTAGCATTAAATGAGGTTCTGGCTCCAAAGACAAAACAGAGAATCCATTCAGGCAGGCATATCCTGTATCGATACCTGCATCCACAGAGCACTTGCCAGCAAATAGCACAGCATGGTGGTTGTGGGCCTTTTTGTTTTATTTTTGGGTTTTTTTTTCTTTCATATACATAATTAGTGCAATGAAAATAGTTTTGACATCGTCACTGAATTGTGTTGGGGGTGCTTTACAAAAGCTATAGGATAGGCCAGTCTTTTGAGCTCTACATGTGAATTTGTTTATTTGCAGCTTGTCTAATTACCAGGAAAGCATGGTCAGCAACCTTAGCCCTGACATAGGTTAAATTGGTATCTTGTTGCTTAAGAAAGTCTTTGTCAGCACACAACTTTCTTCAGTGCCATCAAGCATATAAGTAAAACTATTTTAGCTATGGTGAAGCCTGGTTCCATGCACAGTAAGAACACAAGAAAGCCACAACTTTTGTGACCTCTGTCTACTAAATCCAACCTATTTGTATTATGAAAACACTAAGAGACTTTGGCTTTTTGCTTTCAGTAATGCTGATCTGAATGATTTGTGGTCATCCTGTGTTGCAGCTGGTGCTCTTGTACTGTTATCTCTCAATTTTCAGTTTTTCACAGCAGTGATAAGTACTTAGAAAGCCACACATGTAAGCATTCTTCAGGATGGTATGATTTACAATTTGTAGATTACTATGTTACACATTTGTTAGTGCCTTTTGCTGGAAACTGCTTCATGTCTACTGATGAGGCATTTTTTTGTGGTTACTGCCAGTGTACCTGGCTTGCGCTTCAGGTCTAGACCTGGAAGCTTAGAATTTTGTCCTTCTCAGTCATGTTTCCAGAGGCTGCATGGGACAGATCTGAGGTATCCTTACAACATTTCCTTGGGTTTCCTTTGAAAACTACCTATTATACAGTAGTATTTGTGATTAATATTTGGGCCTTTCCTATACCCATCAGCTAAAGAGTCTTCAGTGCTTGGAAATCTATAGGAATAGGTCAGGTCAGCCTTACCTAATCTTCCAAGCTGGTTCCCGTTGGTTGAGCTGCTCTGCTCCCAAGCTGCACAATGGATGGAGGGGAAATACGTGGGAGCTGTTAGCTGGGGGCTCATAATGGGACAAGGTGGCATCTTGAATTTGCAGACCCTGTGACTGTGTGCTGCTCTGCATGGGCTGGGAGGATGGAGATGCTCAGCTGGGACTTGGAGGGCTGTGTGTTTGCTGGCAGAATTTATTGCTCGTCCTTTGACACATGTGCAATGCAAAGGCTGAACGTAGCAGAAAAAAAACTTTCTCTGAATCAAGTTAGGGCTTTGCTACAACACAGCTGAAAACAGGTAGAGTTTTCTCTTCCAAATATCTGAAGACTAATTGGGTATCAAACTGCACCATGTTTGTGACACATGCTGTGTCACATTCCCTGCTGTAATGGTCAGACAGGTCCACCTGGAAGTGACAAAAAGACATGAAATTAAAATTAAAAAATGCAGAGTTTGTCTAGTCCAACATTTGGAGATGCTTCAAATGTTGGGCTAGATAATAGGTTTCTTTCAACAGATCTGTAATTTGGAATGTGTTATTTTTTTCTGAAAAAATTCGTACTGATCCTCTGTTAGCAATTGTAGGTAAGAGATGTCTTCGCCTCAAATGCTGGTTTGCTTTGGCTTTTTATTATGCTTGACAGACTGGTGCCTTTCCCCCTCCTTCCCACCATTGTGTCTCTTTAATTCCACTTTACAGAGAAGTTGCTTCAGTGTCTTTGTCACATTTGAACTTTGGTTAAAGAATAAATTTTCTTGAGTGCTAAGCCTTACAGCAACTTAGGTACTTCCAAATCAAACTCAGAGTAGATGTATGCTCCTGCAGCCAAGCTTTTCAGGGAGATTAGTTCCTCTGACTTCAATTGATTTAATAACTACTCTGCACTTGAAGACTTGTGAGGACTGTGCAGCCAAGGCACATCTAAAAATAGCGTTTAGGTCCAAGAGCCACTAAGGCAGTTTTGGAAAATACAAAACAACTACAGCCCCTTTCTCTTACATCTCATGGGCAAGAAGGAACAAAGAACTGTTTCCTAGTGTTTTGATGATGATGTGAAACCTGGGTATGCCCAAAACATTACCAGTGCGATTCGTTTTCATTACTGTGGGTGATGAGGAAATTTGAAAGAGCTTCCTTCTGGATACATGATTAAAATGTTGATTCAAATGATTTGAATTGAGCTAATAAGGATATAACTGGTCTTTTGAGAGCTGTGACCCAGACTGTTACTTTTCAGCAGAAAACTTAGTTTTACCCCACTCCTATCAAAATCCAGAGGGTGCTAGAAACATGACCTTTTCTAGTCACTTGCAAAGTATCCAGAAATACTTCGGAATGAGAGATAGGAAGTTGAAAGGAAAGAGTAACTCCAAAAGCTGTTTCTGTTGCAGCAAGTTTGTATCAGTTCTGCCTTGATCATTGAACAAAACCAGTCTCCTGCTCTTTAGGCCAAAAGCTGAGTACATAACATACCAAAGTGTGGTTTTAACCAGCAAGGCTCCTGGGAAGTCCATGAGCTGTGTTGGACAGAGCAGTGCCTCAGGCCCAGCTGGGACTGAAGACTTCTCTGGGAGGAGGTTGTGTGGTAAATGGATTAAGTGCTGCTGCTACCTCTTCACAAAATTTGCACTCCTCCTCACAAAGGAGCTTGTGTTTGATGTTTTGTGGAGCAGCATATCTCACCATAAACAGAATTTGGTTGTGATTCTCACCCAGTGTTCCTTTGTTAAAAGTGATATCCAGCTGTCTTAAAAGAAATTTGTGCAGGTAAAGCTCAAATATTGCTGGATTTTCAAACAGCATATGAATTAGTCCTTGTATCTACAAACAGCATATGTTAATGAACACAAATTCATCTTTCTGTGAAAAAAATATGACAATTTGTGTAGTCCCATGGAACTCAGCCTTCAAGCTCAAAATCAAATTACTAAAACCAGTCAAGAAACTAAGATTTCAGGTGGTATGTGACCTGGTTTTGAATAGACAGACTTAAGTCAGTCATTTCCTAACAGCCTAGTGCGTGATCTGAAACCAATAATGTTTTGAAGAATACATTCTATGTATGATTTTACAGTGAGATACTGATCTAGAATGCAGGCATGTATGCTTTCAAGCAGAGTTTGGAGACTGGCACAGCACAGGTGGGGGTGCAGTGGTTTAGGGGGATAAGGTAAAACTGAGGAGTCATCAAAAAGAAGAGCCTCCTGAATGGTGTCTGAGAGTGAGAGCAGAATGAGAGGCAGCAAAAGGCCTGAGGTACAAACATACCTTAAGGTGCTGGCCCAGGCTAAAAGGAGGCAGTTTCCTCAGAACTGTGACTCCAAGGCCATCGGTACTGTTTGGTTGCTTGGGTTTACAGGGAGACACTGTGGAAGCCAGAAAAGGTTTCTGTGACCTCACCGTGCTCGTGCTGCTGTTTGATTATGCAGGTCACCTACAGGGAAAACACATGCTGGGCAGAATTTGAAATTGCACCCTTGCTGAATTAGCATTGCTCCATGTGTCCTTCCCTACAGCATCACCTTCTGGAGACCAAGTTCTTCAGATTTTTCAACAACTTCATTGTATATCCAGTCCTAAAATGGAAGAGATAAGTGAAAACAGTTTAAAGGTCTCCCGATTGCTTCAGACTGCTTCAGACTGCCTTGGGCTGCTTCTCAAGTGTGGATGCACCTGTGCAAATCTGCCTTGAGTGGGCTGGAGCTAATCTGGGATTGCCAAAAAGCAGAACATGATGCCTTTGCTTCACTCACATGCATTTTCCCACATCCACCAGCACTGCACGTAGTTCCAGTATGGCAAGAAAGGGCAAGGCCCCCTTACCCCTGCTTGGAGCTGCCTCCTACTTGTGCAGCAAGAAATGCTTTAGCATTTGTGCAGCGTCTCCTAGAAGAATGGTAGCAAGATCAAATTTTTTAAAAATCCCCTTTTCTTTTGCCCGTATTGGGGTCACTTTGTCTTCCCCCCTCCATCTCACCTTTATTAGATCAGGAGGAGATGATGTGCTGAATGCCATCCCTGACACTGTTACAGGACTGACTCCCTGCATTCCAGGAGGATTACCACAAGCCTGATTACAGTGGCTAAAAGCCCTGTGAACCCAGGTTCTGGGCACTATGGAGGAATATCAGAAATCTAAGACATCTAGAAAAGATTTCCAGTGCATAGCTGTGTGTTCCGACAAGATCTCTAATATGCTGGTTAGGGAGAGCAAGCAAGTCAGCTACTGTTGGCACATTTTCTGTGTGCCAGAGCTTTACAGTATTTAAAAATGCAAAATGTGTAACTAGTAAATTTCCAAAGTGCCCCTAGAAAAGAAGAACAATTCTAGACTCAGTCCTTTTTTAATTTTCTAGCTCTGTCTGTAAAAAGTAGCAGTATTGCTGCCAAAAGAGGTATGTTTTTATTACATCTGTTGACATACTTTCACATGCAATTTTAGCAGAGACAAAGCACAGCTGGGCTTTAGCTTGCTATTGTAGGTGAAACCCAGTCTGCAGCAGGCTAATTTCACTGAAGTAGAAACAAGATTTTTATGGTTAAAAATCCCTTTGGAGATACCTCAGCAAATTTGTTTTGTGAAACAAATAATTAAACAAAAGTATAATTTTGCTTCAGGGTGTTGTGAAGACAAGGGATTAATATTTGTAAATGTCTCCATGAAAATCAGTCAGGTTATAGGACTCTATTTTACCACAAAGCAAGGCCAGAATAATTAGAGGTTCATGAAACAAGCACAGCTATTCATAGCAGGGGGATGCAACTTTTTCTGAACCTGTTCCAAAATAAAGTGACACTGCTCAGCTCTTGGAGCACAGAAGGGTCCCAGCACATGCCATCCCCAGAAGTGCAGGACCGAGTCTGGGGATGTGAGTTCTGCTGAGGGCAGGGTATTGAGCTAAGGCTCAGCTGGATGTGAGCACAATTAAACTGTCCCCTGACTGGAATTAACTTGGAGCCTGGACAAAACCAGCCTGCAGAACTCCTTGTAAACATACCTTCAGAAAGAGCTCTTCCTGGTCTATCATGTTGTGCAGAGATTACGGCTTCTCTCCATCCCTTCTTCCAGGCCAAAGGGGAATCTCATGCCTGCCAGTAGGTTCCTTTAGACAGACAGTTTTCCCCAAAAGGGGCAGCTTTTCTTTCAGAAGCAGATATTATAATAGGTCAAGGACAACATGCAGAAAACCATTTATGCACAAGACCAAAATTTTTATGTCAACAAGGGCAACAAAAAAAAAGCCATTAAAAAACCCTTCAAACATATTCCTCTCTGTCCCCCTTCCCCAGACAATACACACTAAAAAACATCAGGGCCTAGAATTGAGGATTTCAACCTGTAAGATCTAAATTTCATAAATTCTAGAGGAAGGAGGAGAATGGACAAAGGAAACAGAAGTGTCAGGAAACGTATCAAGGAATGCAAAATTATTTACTTGATTACAGACTTTTCAAATTATTTACAACTCTACTGGAAAGCAATACACCTTTTGGCTTGTGACCTCCTGCTTACTGCTGTTTGCTGTGATAAGTTTGAGTGAAAAGGTGGTGGCTTTTGCTAAAAAGAATTTGAAATAATAACAAAACATCATTTCCCCAGCAAAGGTTTTGTATATTGGAAGAGACTTTATAGTTAAAAAAATAACCTGGGCATCAGGCAAATCAGGCAGAGAGGTCTGTCTGTTCTTCACTGACACACATTAGCTGTTAGTGGGCTATAGAGGGGTACATCAGGCTTTACACCCGCAGCAGGATATCCAAAGCAACCTTAATCAGAGATTACCCCAGACTCCTTTTTCAGAGCAGGTAACTGGACTTGTTCAGATTTTTAATAATCTTCATTGTGGCTATGCATCCCTTTGTGCCTAGGAAGCTCCATAGCCAGCTTAAAGCATCAGGGTTCATCGGGGGGATCTGCTTGATAGACAAACCCACTACAAAGGAGAGGGTTGAAACAGACCTTTGTAATCCAACAGGAATAAATCCAGTCCAATTCCCTGAAAATGAGAAAGACAAGGACTGCCAGGGGGTCAGGCAACCCTGGGGCTTAGGCAATTTTGCTTTTCAAATTTTTGTGGGTTGACTCTACTTACTTATGAGACTGAATTGCTAATAAAATTAATTAGAAGCATAAGTTGGTCATCCCAAGAGTATTACTACTTGAAGCAGTCATCAATTATTCTGACTGGGATTGTCTGTCTTTTCTATTTGTAGGCTGGCCATGGGCGACACTGACTGTTCTCGGGTTCCTGTACTGCTACTCTCACGTTGGAATTGAATGGGAACAGAAGTATGCTGCACATTAGGAATAATGCAAACCATTAAGGCAGGTTGATGGTTTTTCTACACTGGATATTTTATCTGCACAAGGGTGGGCCAGACCAAGTCTTCAGTCCATGTATTAAAACCAAAAGCTCATATAATTGATTCTGGATTGCAAATGCAGGAATTGAACTGGAGAAATACTGATGGGCTGTGGTTGGGGAGAAATTATGAAGCATTTTTAATTATATTATTTTTGTAAAACAGCATCTTTGTGACTCTGTGTACATTAGAAGCGTGCATCTCAGAACAGATATTTTATATATGATGAGGGTTGTTTACATGTTTTGCTGCCTATTTTGAGATATTGAAGAAAAAAAAATCTACCTTGGAGAATTCAAAAAGCCCAGTTTCTCACAGATGGTGTCCAGGGGCATGTAGGGCTGTGCCCTGCACTTACATTACCCCATGAAGGGCATGATGCTCATCAGTTCTTGATTTCTTTCCAATATAAGCTAGAACATTTTGCATTCTCACTGACTGGAGTAGTTCTGCCTTAAGCTACTTTTACACCTACTGTGGCAAAGCCTGCTTTTTCTTTTTAATGTCTTCATTTAGAATTTTGCCTTTAAAATAACACCTTTTTGGTAACCTTAGAAATGGTTTTGTTTCTTTAAAAAGAGGGTAGGGAGGAAGGTCTTTCCTTAAGGAACAGCTTTCCTTTTTAATTAAATACGCTCTTAAAGCTCCTTGGGCTTTAAGTGCTCTCTGCCTTGTCTTTGAGCTAAAGCATAAAATACTATCTTTATTTTGGGGCTAATACCGCCTTCAGACTGTTCAGTCTGCCTCTTGTATTGTTCTCTTACAAAAGGATATATCCCCAGTCTGGGTGAATGGTAAATCTGTTCAGTCTGCTTCTGCTTCATTCTCTGGTGTCCAAGCAAGCAGCTCCTGCAATATATTGCAGACACCCTGGGAGGAACTTTTAAAGATCTTTAGAAAAAAACAGAACAGACCAATACAGTGGCACCAAGTTAGCTGGAGCTCCATGTCCTTTGGCCACAGCCAGACCTGTTACAGCAGCATCTTTGCCCAAAGATTGCGTTGTCCAGAGCTGGGAAGGTCGCACCTGCAGGTGTCCAGGTTGCAGGACTGCTTTGGTACCTGCTGTTTTCTAAGGGGAGACCCTTCTCCTGTCTGATATTGTGGGTGTCTCCTACACTGTTCTGTTTTAAACTGATACTGAAGAGCAGGCAGAAGGCCTTTAGTCTTTCTAAAGTTAGACATTTCCCCTAGGCATGGTCAAAAGGCCACAAGTTCTGGAGTAGACTTCCTCTAAAAGCAGCTTCCTCCACCCAAAGCATGTCAAAACTTGTTCTATGCCCCTGGCCAACATTTCAGCCTGCTGGGAGTTAGTATCCTACTGTCCATCACTCCTGCAGCTTCAGCCAAGTCTGATATAACATATCCCTTCAACGAGAAATTCAGTTCCTGAGACAGGCTTCTTCTTATTGACTGCATTTCTCATGTCTCTGCTGCTCTATAGCAGCCCTCTTGTTACCTTCCACTTATTCCCGACGAAATAAGGGCAGAGGCTTCAGCTCTCTGTCCATCCAGAGGAAAGCCCATCTTTTGCAGTTTCAAAGCAGAAGCTGCAGCCTTTTATGTTAACATTCCCCCAGCTCCCCTGCCATGAGAATGCCATAATTTCACCTGGAAGCCATTTCTGGGAGGCACTGTGGCCTGTTGAAAATAACTTACCTTGAATGCTGCCTGGCCAAAGATGTGGTTCTCCTGACTGACTGGATGCTGATTGCAGGGATTCTCTCAGCCATAGAGTTCTCTAAGCCTCTGAATTTACTAAAAAGATCTGAGATTGGCCTCCATTTTGGGGCAGCACTGAGCCAAGGGCATGAACTTTCTCAGACTTTGCTCAAACTTTGTAATTAAGTGGAATTAGCATTAGAGCAAAAAGTCATGAATCTGTTCTTCAGTCTTATCGATTACCATTATTACATGAACCGAGGTGCTACTGAGTGATTGGATTCCAATTTGTATGTATGCAGAACTTCCAGCTTCAATATGGAAATGACCCTGAAGGTCATACAGAGCATGCTTATTTCTGAACTAAAATTGTTTACTATTTTTTTTTCAGTGCTTTATATATCTTTCATAATTTTGTATCTTTTTCTGTTTCTATTAATAAAGCTGAAATGGACTTGGCTTGAGAGCTGTGTCTTGGAAAACTATGGCCTTGTGTAAGAAAAATAAGTGCTCCAATGTTGTGGAGAAACACTACTATGCACTGGAAGCCTGCAGGATGGGTGCAACGCAGAAATTACTTTTATCCCTGTTGTGCAGTGCATGGAACATGCCTTTCCTAGTGGCGGGAGTTTAAAAAGCAAATCAGCCTTTTGTAGCTGGGTTAAGGAAAGACTTCAGCATGTAAAGTTTCTGGGAAGAGCAGCATGCACATAAAATGATGCTTCCCACTCACAAAGTTCCTTCTCAGTCCTGCTTATACAGCATCTGACACCATGGTGCACATTCAGTCAGACAACACACAGCTCTATGCCTGAAGCACTTCAAACTTGCTGTGCAGTTACTCCTTCAGCTTGGAGACACATTCCTCAGCATGGCCTGAAAAGTGACTCTTTATGTGGCACCTGATGTAATTGTGTGCTAGCCCAAAGTGCTGTCCTCCAAGGAAAGTCTCTGTGACAGTCCTGGGGGGGAGGCATTTGCAGAGACCTGGAAGAGTCTGGAGTAGCCATGCCATTTGCCAAAGGAAAAAAAAATTGGTGAGGGGTATGTGAGAAAGAGAATTCCAAACACTGAGAAAAAGCTTTTCACTAGTTGGAAACAGGTGACAAGGACAGACATGGCCAAAGTAAGACACTGGCCATTTACACCAAAGGGGAGCACTTCTAGCTGGGTGAGGGGAACAGCAAACACTGACTACTACTGCTGTGAGACCCTAAAAGTCACAAAAGCACAATGAGCAAAAAAAACCCCAAAGGTGGTGGCTCTGAACATGAGCTGGACAGCTACGCGATGGCTATTGACATTCAGAGTTCAGAAGTGATTTTGAAAAGCTGTGTAAGTGACTAGCAAGCTTAATGTATAGTGATATATGGCTTTAATGGTTACCACAAAGCCGTAGTAGTCTCCTGCACCCACACCACACACCCACCCTTGCTCTAGCCCCTTTAACAGAGCCATCATCATTACTGGGTAAGATTATACTAAGTGGCTCTTTCTTTAATTCTGCATTGATTAGAGGGTGAGCAAGGCTTTGCTCACCTATCTCTTTCACATCTGAGAGCTAAAAGCAGCTTAGTTAGAATAGCCAGCTTACCACAGGTCAGAAGGAAAACAGCTTAACTGTGAAAACCTGCAGCAATTTTGTTATTAGTCACAGCAATAACGCAGAGCCTGTCCTTTCTCTTGCACACCCACCCAATTTTCTTCGTCACCACTAACCCTTGAGCTGGTCACAGTTTGCACTTGCTGAGGGGGGAGGCTCTCCTTCCTCTGGTTTGGCGGCAGGATTGTCCTCAAGGAGCTGTGAAGAGCGAGGAGATTGCTATGCATGGTCTGTCACAACTCCTCCTCACGGTTCTTTATAGTTTCCCCCCCTTCCACAAGTAGTGCAGCTCATTATTGCTTTCCAAAATAACTCCCAGCACACAGCCACTTGTTAGTCAAGGCATATATTTTAATCCAGCAGGGATAGCTGAAATACTGCTCGATGCAAAGCCTGTGTGAAGAACACTGTGCCTGTTACACCTTTGAGGAAGAGGGGAAATCTGCATTACAACAGATAATTTCTTGTTTTATGGGACCTCTGAGAGCAGCCCTCTCTGGAGGGTCCCCGTGGATGCTCAGGGGTATTCTATGCACATGCACTGAATTCAACAGTGCAACCAGGAGTTGCTTGTGGAGCAGCTCCTCTGTTAGTTGTGTGTACAAGGAAGAAAAAATGAAGACAACTTTGGTGTTTCTTCATTTTCTGCTTCATGCAAATGCAATCGCATCCAACACAGGTCCTGCCAGAGCATCTGAGAATGAGTCCCAGCTGCCTGTGGCACCAGTCACCTACACCCAGCCTACGAAAGGACAATGTGGCTCAGACATCCCCAGCCGAGGGGACACACACTGGCAGCTCCAAGCTTGAGAGGCTTTCGGAGATGCCACCAGTGCCCAGGAGGACAGGAAAAGGAAAATTCTAATGGATGTGGCACACTTTAGATGCTGCACAAGAGACAGAGCTGAAGGGTGTCAAGGCTCAACTTTGAGGCAGCCTCAGCACTGCTCCCTTTAGTTCCCACAAGCTTTAGTGACGCAAGTGAACTGCTGTAAGAGGAAAAAGGTGTGTGCACTCTGTACCCAGTAGAGACAATGCCAGGATTAAAACTAGGTTCAAAAATTTCCTCATTCCTTATACTGGGAATCACAAAGATCTGGGTGAGAGAACAAGTTAAGCTAACATCAGGATCTAGCAAGCAAATTTTGAGCACCAGTTAGGCTGCACCACCTTTCTTAATATCCAGGGGCAGCTCAATGTGTAAATAGCCTTAGCTGCTGCATATCAGCACCTTTCAGGAACAGCACAAATTAAATGGGCTACCTGTGGCCTGTGCTTTCCCCAGCAATGGTCAGCCTGCAGGTAACAGAAATGCCTTCTATCCACAGGGATTTAAGAAAAGCTATATATATGTTCAGGTAGCTGAAGTGAATTGTTGCAGACAGGTGCATCAGCCAGCCACTGAAAAATTAAAGTTTACTGCAGAAGTAGCACAGAAATATAACTTCAGTTATGACCTGTGGCATTTAAATTGTATTGGCACTCCCTCTAGAGCTGATCTTTCTTGACAAAATTAATTAATTTTTATGGACCATAGCATTTTCATCCCTGCACTAGAGCATTTGAGTTTCCAAAATTAGGTGGCAAAAATAGAAGAATTGGAAGTGGTACTAGAAGACCAGAAACAGCCACACTGTTCATAAATTAATTAGAAGGCAAGTCAGGGAAAAAATTAGGTCCAGTTGATTTTTTTTTTTTTTTAGACTACTGCCAGAAGGGGTAAGGTTGCTTTAGGGCTCAGGTATGTGGGAGGATTAGTGTATAGTGAGCCACAATTGAGAGATAAAAATAAGCATTTATGAGACAGTTCTTGAAGTGATGGTATTGCTAATTTATAGTTATGTGTTTCTTTACTCTTGTGGTAATAGTTTTGTGCTGAGGTGGTAATTCATGATGAAATTACAGGCTAATAACTTGCATTTGGTCATATATTTGTTCCAGGCCACTTCAGTGACCTCTCCACTGCCTTTCCCCAGCTCTGTCGACCCATACATACATCACACTCCACTGTTGGTGCCATCTGCCCAACTTTCACTCAGGTTATTCTTCTTAAAGTTCTTCAACTTGATCAAATCCTGCGAAACATCACTTGGTAAAAATAAAAGACCTCCAAAGGGTCTGAAGATGTCCTGCTGTCTTGAACAGTTATGCCCATAACCACTGACACCAGCAACAACTGCAAGTTGGGTATGAGGCCTGACATAGGTGTAAGGCTTTATAAAGCATGACAGCCATTCAAAATAAACTAACACTGCTTTTGGAGTCCTTGGGGGCTCTGAAGTTGGGGGCTCTTCATGCTGGTTGAGGAAGCTTCTACTTTAAGAAAAATGACATTTTCATTCTAATAAGGTTTCCAAGCTAAATCTTTAAAACTTTAGGGCTGCTACCAGTAACACAAGAGCACCTTCTGACACTGGCAGAGTCAAGTGAGGCAGGGTAAAGTATCTCACAGCTCCTTCCAGCAGACAAATGGTGACTCAGAGGGCTACAGCCCTTTAGATCCTCCAGCCAAAACTCTCCTAGGAAGTCAGTCCCATTTGGCCTTGTGCCAGTGTTGTGCTTCCCTTTCTTGCTCCCTCCCTAATGTCTGCTCCCCTCAGTGACTGTAACCTACAAACCCACCCCCTCACACTTCATTTCCCAAGGTTTTCCTTGAATGCTTACATGAGACACAGACAGGTTTCCTCCATAACAGACTTTTCTGGGTGAAGGAAATGCAGCAGCCTCAAGCTACAAAGACAGGTATCCAGGGCTGTACTTTGGTTACATGATATGCTGCTTCCATTTGCTACCATGACCTTAGACTCTTCTCCCTGGTCTACATTGGGGTCAGAGCAAGCAGCCTGCAGCCTTTCAACACACCTGGCCATAGCTGCTCTATTTGCTGCTCACAAATGACAGGCACCCACCCCCATTTTACAGAGCTATTTAAGATTTGTGTTGGCAGAATTGTAATTTCATGCAGTATTTCATGCATACTTCCTGTACACTTCCCTAAAGGATGCTTTTTCCAATTTAGCTTTCAGCTGAATAGCTTTACTTTATATTTTTGTCTGTCCACTTTGACTAGTCAGGTTGCATGTGCAGTGTTATCATTCTAAAGGAAAACAAAAATAAATACTTTATTTTGACTCGGGGTTCCATATGGATTATCTTAGCTTTCTTTGCAGCTCTCACACTGAGAATGTTCAATACATTTTCCTGTTATCATTACTTCTTCTAAAATACCTTCTGCTTAACTGTAAAACTCACCAAAAAAGATTGCTGGAGGGCTTTGAAAGCAATCTATTTCTCCCCTCTAAGCCCTGCTTGCAGGGAGCCATTTCTGGTTGAGCTGTCTTGGTCCCATTGCTGAGCACACAGTAGCTCCCAGGCTTAATAGTGCACTCACTCCCTGTGCTACTGCTGCTTAGCATTCCCCCCAGGGGCAGCCCCTGATAAAGAAGAGTCCATAATCTTCCTTTTATAGAAAATCCACATGTGTAATAGATACACCAGCACAGTTTCTTTCTGCCCCCATTTTTGTAAGGTGGGAGACTGGGAATGTGGAAGGAAATTCCAGTGCAAAAGCACAACCCCTCAGATTTGCACATAGAAACTGCAGTGACATTTACAGGGGGTCTGTGTCCCCCCCTCCCAAGCAGGAATTAACAGCAAAGCTCATACTTTCCCCTCATCCCTCATCCACCTGAACAGAAACATCTTCAAGAAAATCTCTACAAGTGAGCAAAGCTTAAAAAGAACCAAAACCTCTTCAAGGTTTCTCAGAGACTCCTTACTCCGTATGTACTTAAAATGGGGCTGCAGGGAGAAAGCTTCAGAATTGGTAATGATGGATGGAGCTGCCAAAGTTAAGCTTGTTTTAAACCTACACCTGTGCCGTGGGGCAGCTTAAATTTGAATTTGGCTGTGCTATGTAAGGACTTGAACTTAATTAGGAAAGGGGAAGCAGGAATGGAAAAGGAAAGGGAAAAAAAGCAAAAAGACAAGGCTTGAGCACATGTATTTTACAGATACAGCTGTGCACAAGCATCTTGGTAGCTACTTCTGACAGACTTCAGGAGTTCACTTTCCCTAAAGCCTTTTTAGGATTTCTCACAGGTTTTTACTCATCCTGTCTTTCAAGAACAAGACAGGTTAGTTCCTCCAGCTGCCACATACCAACACGGAAGTTGTGGTTAATTAGACAGAAAGAAGCACAGACTCAGTCTTCGAGGTGAAAAATACTTGTATTGGCTGAGATTCTTTATATGTGTGTTGCAATTAAACCCCTGACACCACTGGCAGCAATAAATACCATAGCAACACAGCATCCTTCCCAGCTTTTTCTGGTTGGATACACAGCCTTACTAACCAGCCTAACTCCTGGAGCAGAAGGCAAGCACAGAGAGCAGCTCATCAGCCAAGGTCTCCTCAGCCTCAGTGCTTTGCTGGGGTCTCCTGAGCATTGCCCTGCACCAGGCACACACACTGCTGGGACACGCTGAACAGGAATAGTTTTGATGTTTCCTTAGTGCTCTGGGAGCAAATAAACCCCATTGCTATTGCACACGTGTGTGAGGGGAGCGATTTGCTGCAGTTCAGTCCCACTGGCTCTCACAGCACAAAGGAGCTGCTTTATGCTGGTTGCCTTTACTCCACTGCAAAAAAAAGCACCAGAGACAGAGTGCTTCTGACTTTAACACAGATACTAAAATGCACCACAGAGCAACTAAAGAACCTCCATTACCAAACGCAGAACTTCAAACTGAGTAGGCAGCACTCACCTCCCCACAGGCCGGTGCACTGCTCACTGCCCCCGGAGTTCCTGCTGCTGCCCCAGGGCCGCACACCCGGCCGGGCGAAGAGCCCACGTGCCTGGCAGGGGTCCCCTGGCAGCAGCTGCACACTACTTCATAACCAAACAGAAGAAATACCTGCAGCTCTCTCTGGGAAAAGCCAGAAGCCACAGCACACTGCCTGTGCTTTAGAAACCTTCTGTCCCTGCTGTGGATGTGCTCCCAGGTGGAGGGAATGAGGAGCAGGGGCTGGTGCAGGCGGGCCGAGGCTGCTGCTGCCCAGCTGAGCACAGGGCTGAAGGACAGCGTGCAGAACATGAGCCTTTGCAATCTGGCACACAAATCTGGGCAAAAAGCGCTGGAGTTAATTACCTTTGGTTTGAAATACTGTGGGGCTGGCTGAAGGGGAGAAACTCTGATGGGGAACATTGTGTGGCCAGTGCCACCCCTCCTGAGCTCACTGAAGCTTGTAGCACTGCCAGGGAGGCTGCAAAGAATGCAGGAGCAAAGAAAAAAAATGAAGAATTCAGAAAATGAGCACAACAACCTCTAGAGACTTCAAAAAAAAAACCCAAACAAAAACCCAAGCGTAAGTACATGCCTTCACTATGGTAATTTTCCCTTTTCTAGTAAGTATAAGGACACTGTATAACATCATGCAAAAGAAAGCTGGATTTTCACGCTGGCCAGAAAAACAATGCGAGTGACGAGAGATCCTGTCACACCACATACGACAGTGGATGCAGGAATGGTGTTAAAAATAGCTCCTCATTGTGCTCCTTGGCTGCTCTGTGTACAGTTCCGCCCCAGCTTGGCAGTCTGAAAGCTTATGCTTTATTGCTGCTCTTCTGGAGATGAGATTGACAATCCCATGGAGCACCTTAATACAGGTGACAGCCACATTCACCAGGCCCTTGGGTGAGAGGATGGGAATGAGCCACAGAAATGGCTGCAAAGCTCACAGGGCCCAGGCTGCCATCCCAAAGGCTACAACTTTTTATAAACTTCCAGCATGGCTGCTGGCCTGCAGGAAGGACTGCTGACTGTGATCCTGTCATGCGTGCTCATCCTGATCTGAAAGGACCTCCCATTCCCATGACCTTTGGTTATTGATTCCTCTGATGGGGTAGCCAGCAAAATAATATTCATTGCTGCCTTTTGCAGCAGTGTCACTGCCAGGGGCTTCCTCTGTGGGGTTTGTCTTTGTGTAAGTCCATGGTGAGGTCACTTTCTTCTGCAGCAGATGACAGGAAAGCAGAAGGTTCTTTGATCTCTGGTTTCCATGAGTTTTGTAAAAGTTCTCAGATACTGCAGTGAACAGGGTCTAAACCCCAAACCAGCTACAGACATGTGACCCTTCAGGACATGGTATGATCATTTCAGACAGGTCACAGCCAGTCCTCTGGTGACCTCCTTTGCTTAGCAGATACCTGGGCTAGACTGAGGTCCACAGCACAGGACACCGCCTGGGATGTCAGGATATTCACTTTACAGAGCACCTGAGTTTAGTTTACAGTGAGCCTGGAAATGTGAATCCCTTTGCACTGATACACAGCAGAAAGAAATCTGAAAAAACAACCTGAGTAATTTACAACCAAAGCAATAATATCCCACTGCTCCACTGATAACACTTGGGATACAAACCAACAGCAACAAAACTGCTAGCCAGAAGTTCCAGAGAGTAATTTAAAACCACCTTGTTGATCTTATGAGCACATATTCAACACAGAGAAAAGCACACCAAAGCAACTGTAATGTATAAAATAGTTTATTACTATAATAAATAAAATTAAACTTCTTTTTTTACAAATATTATTTGTGCTTGTTTAAAAATGTTGACTAGGGATATCATTAATGGAGGTGGCTGCATTTGTATCTGAAACATTCCCAGACAGTGCGTATACATACATACATACACACACTGTCTATCTACTGGCAGCTGCTTTGCTGACCACAAAAATAGTATCTACTCATTCTCTGTTTCTAGTCATGCTTCATTGAACAAAGTGACAAATGCAAAGAAAAAGAACTGAGAGTATTTGGTGGAATTCTGAAAGGATAAAAACAAGTGAAGTACATTGAAAAGCGCCAAAGCAACTGCATTAACTGCATATCAATCAAGTGTCCATGCAGTGGTGGCTAAATATTGAAACGCAGACAGATCTCCAACAGATGTACAAATATTGATTGCATGTAGGTACAATAATATAACACATTCATTGGAAAACTTGGTATTTCTTTATATAGCAGTTCATCCTGATACAAGATTATTGAACTTCTTTCATCTACAGCTAAAATGATCCTTTTTCTATGTTAGTGGTCACAGATTTAGCGGGAAGAAGAAAAAACCCATGAGCCTTTCAGAACAGTTAGTGAAAATCCCAAACTGTTTTGTTAATATTAGGCATTTGGATCCAGTTACAGAGATGTTCTGGGATTACACATCAAATATGTTTACACAACACTTAACAATCAGCTTGAAACAAATTACAGTTGCAGGTAAATTCACATTAGCTTTGTTGATCTGTAAAAAAAAGTCTCTGAAACAAACACTTTTGCAATATGACGGGTTTGCTCCCTGATATCCAAAAGTGTTTAGACAGTAGCCATGTCTCTTTGTTTTATGAGGGGAGAGGGCAATTGGCGTAATTAATTATCCTAATAAGAAGGCAATAAGTGGAGAAAGAAATGTGATTACCAGCAAGTGATTTCCATTAGATTTAGAAAGCTAATCAAAGTGCTTCATCTTTAGGCAACACTGTAAATACTACAGAACATTAAGAATAAAGAAGAATGGAATCACAGTTTGAATTATATCACTTATGAAAGGGTCTTAAGGCTAAATGCTGGATATATCTTATTGCAAAAAAAGCTTTATTTTCATTTAATTGAATCAATGCTTCCCACAACAATGTGGTCAAAATGATGTCAGATTGGAGGATACAGTATCCTACTGTGCCTCACCTCAAATTTCTGGAGCTTCCCCTGCACGGGACTCTCTCTAAAAGGTTTGTCTTGATGTATCACAAGTGCAGCTAAAACACAGACTTTGTTATTGCCAATACACCCACAGGAGACTATGTGGAAATGAAAAATTCAGTAGAAGATGCTTTTTATCACCTAACACAGGGCAAGAAAGCAGAGGTGCAGCAACCATGTGTTGCTGCCCATGAGAAGAAGGATAGGCTCAGCACCTTTGAGACAGCCCCTGGTACCAGAAAAAAATAAATCCATCTATTCCACCATCTCTGTTGCAAGAAAAGCCATGAGAAACACTACTGAGGCAGCTTGGCTTCAGAGATACTGTGAGCAACAAACACCAGCTTATGAACCTTATCCCCACCAACTAGAAATCACATGGATTTCTCTTTCCTGACTATCATGACCCGCACCAGATCTTCTCTCTATTACACTATTTACCAGACTCACAGTATGAAGTTGAGGCCAGCTAGAAAAATCAAAAATCATGGCCTTAAAAGTTCAACAGTTAACAAACAAGACACTAACAGGACACTCAGTGGATGTCTACCTGGAAGATTTAAGCTCCCTTCTTGGACTGGAATCAATGAGAATGTGCTTTTACTTAACAGAAATGCAATCCATAGACTTATCTATACATAGATATTATATATATGTGTGTATGTACACGCATCTGCACAAGCGTAACCATACACATTGTTTATATCGTAAAGACAAATTATGTAGCAAATTTTTTCACAGATTGGTTAAGAAGAGTGATTGAAAATGTATCACCAGATAGTCACAGTAAGTATCTTGTTCAGTTCATTAAAGGGAAGTACTGTAGAAACAGAACATCGCCTTCGAAGCTGTTAAACAGGGTGTTCGCTGGGATTCAGGGCAGAACTGTGGAAGAGATTTAAAGGAAGAATGGTGTTTTAAAAGTATACTTGTAATACCAGACAGACGTAAATGTATCAGAACAAGGTAGGGATGAGGGCTGGGGTTTGCTTTTTTAATCCTTTTTCATGTGCTGCATATTTGTATTCTTTGTAACCACTTAAAGCATGAACTTTCAGAAGTTCCCATTTGATCAAATCGTAATACAGGCTCCTTCTCTCAACTACCTTCTTTTGGCTGAAATTTATTTACACCATATAGTCAAAATGGAACACATCATCTCTTTTAGAATGATGCAGATCATTTAGCAGGGTGTTAAATGGCAGAAGCACTATGCCAGAACACAGTTAAAACTGAGGCTTTGGTTTTTGTTTGGTTTTTTTCTTTATACTATCTACAAGCATTTGCTTGTGAAGGGGCAGAGTCTTATTTTCAGAGATCCTTCAGTTCTAATCTGGAAAATAATTTAAGTGAAAAGGCTTAACCAACATGTAGAGAGGAACAAGAGAAAAAGGAACAGCTGACACATAAAATCAAAGAAAAATAACAATTATGATGAGTCCCCATGCTATCCAGCCATAGGCATCTGTCTGAATGTAAGGCTCAGTGGAGAAAGATGGATTTGTAACACAGGGGCTTTCAGCCACTCTTTAAAGGAAAAGTGCTGCATCAACAGAGCCTGAGCACAGGTTTAGATTAGTCTGGGTTTCAAAGGAGTGGGCATGGATTTGTTCATTTTTTAACCATTCAGTAGTCCAGGGAATCTAAGCACCAAAGCTCATCCTAGATAGTATTTGTTTCAAATTCTCTTACAAAAAATACAGGTTGCTGAGGGATGATTCACTCTCCTACAACCATTTTCAGTGCCTGACAGTTCATATAAATGGGCCTAATCCCAGTTACAGCTGTACAGGTCTGACACTGACTGCTGCCAGGGCTCACCTGGAGCAGACACCCTGAAGGTGTCATTGTAAGGAGCAAGCAGAGTTTGTCTGCCATTTCATGACCATAACAAAATTAAATTTGGCCATAATCTCCAAAGACATTAAGTTTTAAGTGGAATTCAGGAGTGTGTAAGAATCTTTGAAGGCTTTACAACTGATAAATGTCATTGTAAGAGCCTGAAAAAAGCCTTAGAAAAGGACTGGGTGCACCCACCCCTGATATACAGGGTGGGGAGGAGTTTGGTATCATTCTGAGCATCAGGCTACACAAGGAGCATCCCCAGAAAATGGGGACTTGTCTGCCTTTGTTCACAGGTCTGGGTAACTGTTTCAATTAGGGGGCTTCTGGGGCTTGTCCTGCTGGGATTCCAGACTGCGCAATCAGCGACAGCAGAATAACCTTTAACATATCCCTGAGGGCACACAAAAACATCACTGAGAAACATCAATTCAGTATCAGCAACAAAGGGCCAGGTAAGCTGCAACTGCACTGCAATTTTAGGTCTGCACTGCAATTCTGGAGATACTAGGCACATACTTGGGAGGTTGTAAACATTTCCTCCCTTGTCCACCTGGGATAAGCCCATGTCCAGGTTTATCCAACTGCAGGTAAATGCAACACTTTCACAAAGGACTTGCTAAGACTTTCAGCCTTTGAAAAATATTATGAAGAAAAGTGTTGTGAATATCATGCTGGTGAGGAATTTGCCTGGATCAGGAAACTGACTCCAAGGCAGTCTCTAAAAACTTGCTGAAACTTTCAGAAATTAATTACAAATCCTTGTGTATCAGTACACCTGGAGTTTACTTAGGTGGTAGTTACTGTCTAAGAAGACTAGAAAGAAAAAAATCATGACAAAATTTCTCACAGAAAGTGTGGATGGATGAGTTTCTGTGGCAGCCATGCCATTGCTGTTGCAGGTAACTGCTGCCACTTAGAGTGGTTAAAGCACCAAACACAAACAGCATGCCTTTGGTCAGAGAGTGCCTTCCTCAGCACTGCAGGTCTGCAGTGAGCAATTGTAAAAGACACCAAGTACCATTGGAGAAACCTAAACATGGAACCAGAAATAAGTTGAGGAAGTAGCTTCTTGGTTTCAGATCAACTCGCCTCCCTGCTTGCCTTTTCTTGTGGGAGGGAAGACAGTGACCTACAGATCTGAACCCAAGAGTTGTTTCTCAGGAGTATTTCAATCCTTGGGTATGAATTCACAATCTGTTGGCACCTCCATACCAAACCAAGGAGTAAGACAATGAAAGCCAATCCTAAACCACCTGCCTCTGGCCTTAGAAATGATGGTGCTGCGCTTGGAATAATTGTTATCTTTGAGAGCAAGGGCAGTTACTGCAGGAGCAGGTACAAACAAACACTCTGACAGCAGGACCTGAGCTGGGAGCTTTGCACAGCACAGCCTCACCACTGTGCCAGTCATCAGTGGATGTCCCAACTCCTCAGGGATGTCTGACACAGTTCTGCATTGCACTGTGCAAGCATCAGGCCAGCAGAAACCATTAAAATTGATTGTGTTCCTTGCCTCTTCTGTACTGAACATGAATGAAAGTCTTCCTCAAAAAATCCTGTGTTTCTTTGTAAATGACTTAGTACCAAGGAAAAAGAATGAGACTTAACATACGCAGCATTAAGCCCTATTGCCATTAAAAATGAAAACCCCTTTAAGTGTGGTATGGTACCGTACATCTGAGATCTAAGCCACTGTTAAGCAGTGAACAGACCAGATCAGTGGAGTGAATATATTGTGAATATACACCTGTGTCCCAAGGTGAGAACAGAAATCATGATATCATCTATGCTACCCTATATGAATAATGAAGAATAGTTTTGGTAAAGTGCTTCAATCTTCCTTTGAAAAAAGTTATGAAAATATAAGTTTTGGAAACATCTCCTTCTTTAAGAAGCAGATCTCTTTGTTTCCTTGCTACAATAGCACTTGCATATAGTAAGCACTGTATTTCTACCTCTACTATCCATTTGCTTCCAAGCTAGATTAGATCAAGAACAATACATCTGGATATAGAGGAAAATGCCACCATGTAAAATTGTTAAAAATTCTGTGAAAGCCTTTGGTTGCAATGAACATAATCAAAACAGAAACTTCTGAATAATAATTTAACAAGAATTAAAAGAGCAGATTCATAGCAGAACAGGACATAAATGCCACAGTATATTTTCATCGGGAGGCAAATCTACAGGATCTATTAGTGATGTTTCAAATATGTTATGCTGTGGGCTGCTCTCAGGTACACTGCACACCCAACCCTCCAGCAGCTGGAGTTGAAAGCAAAAGTATCAAATGCTGAAAGACATCCGAGACAGAAGTTTTTGAAAAAACATAAAAAGATTTGAAAAAGTATACCCTCAATTCAGTGAATGACAGTGTGGAAGAACCCATTTATTAATAGATCTGAAATAATGTGGCTATTTTTGAAGATGTTGTCAAATGTAATTGTTTTAGCAATATGTCAGTTTGAAATTAAAAAGTACAATTTTTTTTCACCTTATTAGCTCTTCCTTGACTACCCAAAAGAAACTTCAGCAGACAGTGAAATACATATCTCCTACTGCTCTTTGCATTATTACTGATATATGAAAATATACTGTGACATCCAGCATGCTGTAGAGGTGACTGAGACAGTGACAGCAGCGACAAAACAAAACAAAAAAACCCAAACAACCCACCAAACACTGAAAATATAAGCACCCTGGCAAGTGCTTATTCATATAGGCATAACCCGAGCTAAGGACATAAGGCATGCTCCAAAAACCTCAGAGATCACCTGGGGCTCACAGGGATGGCTGCTGTCAGAATCCTTATTCCAACATCCCGAGGGAGAGAAAGGGGTTGGGGGTGGAATGAGGACAAAGGGAGAAAAGAAGAACTTCAGAAACTGTACCCTTGCTGTCAAAAAGGCTTCAAAGTCAGCTGCCATCTTGACATGAGGTTGCAATTCCTGTTACCATACCTTTTTAGACAGAGGGAACATGCTTAGTGAACGGGTCCCTCACTCGTTTTCAAGAAAGATTAAATGTAAAGTGTTAGGGGGCTGTTTCTTTGTTTGTTGGTTTGTTTGTTTTTAAAAAGAAACACCTCAGCTAGCTCCAAACACGTCTTTTTCTGATTCTGGAGACTGGGGCCTTGATATTTCAAACAACTCCTGTGGTGACTGGGAGCTTCTTCTTGAGGTTAATATCCTAAGTATCTCAGCAAGCTGATTTTCTATATTGGTCATTTTTGTGTTTAAAGCCTTGATGTCCTCTTTTAACTCATGTTTCACTTCTAGCATGGTGGCCTGAAGAGTCTGTTCTGGGATGGGATAAAAGGAATGCTTGACCTCGGTGAGGACCGGGCTGTGGTCCTGCGGGCTTCTCGTCTCCCCGGCGTTATCCAAGCGCAAGTCACTCTTTGTAATGCCACTGTCACAAGAGTCTGTCTTCTTCAGGGTAGCTTCTCCCGAAGCTTTAGTTCTCTCAGGTAAAGTCTCCATGGACTCTGCTTTAGAGACCTTGTTCCAGTCTTCGCCTTTCCCACAGGCTTCCTTGAACTTGGCCCAGCCTTTTCTCCGGGGGAAGTCCCCCGGTGCCTTACAGGCTGTGTGCTCCGACGGCGGGGCCTGCAGCTTGGCCTGGTCGGAGGCGCCGGAGGTGGAGGCGGGCTGGTAGGACACGGGGGTGGCCGGGCTCTCCCGAACCGTCACGACGCTGGCCTTGACCACTGCGCGAGCGGAGGATTGCTCCCCGACAGCGCTGCCCTTTTCCACATCCAGCTCATCCGGATCTCGGCCCCTCTCTGCCGCAAGCCGCGCTTCCTTCTGCTGCCTGAACCGCTGGAACAGCCGCCGGACCGGGTGGTCGGGGGGTAAGATCAGAGGTGCTTCGTTCTTCCTCTTCATTCTCTCCTCTTCCTCCCGCTTCACGTCGCTGATTTTCCGGAACACAATCTACAGGGGGAAAGAGATTTCACTCTGTGATTAACTGCACTTTTGTTAAGGGGGGAAAGGTTGGAGAAAGAACTATTTGAAAGAATATATTTTAACTGAGAAGTGCACAACCTCTGCACATTTATAGCAACATTTTCAAATGTCTTATGTTGTGTGGAACATCGTTTATTTCATTATTTAAGAGCAGACACCATCTGTCTTATAACACCAGAAAGAAAAAAAAACCAGAAGAAAAATACTTCTCCAGCTCTGATAGGTCAGCAAGGCAGTGCTACCATTGTAGATATAATGATCCCAGGAAGATACTTGTTCTATTTTGTGTTAAAAAACATCTTCTATTTGTTTTCCTGACTCTATGGTTTAGCACCAAGTTTCTAATGTTACACAGCCATTCCCATCAGTCTCATCTCACTGCTCCCTCACTGCACATGATCTGATATTATTTTAGCACAGCTTGGCCACTTGTGGTGCCAGTACAGCAGAGACTACTCTGGACTCTTTGACAATAGTTTGCAAAATGCTTCTTGCCCTCCTTTCCTCCCACATATTCTTCTAGAAGAAATGTGCAGTTTAAAATTGCAAAGATTGAGTCAGACCCAAAGCCAGAGGCACAAGGACAATGGGAGATGGGCTTGGCAAGTCACGGGGAAGCTGCTCATGGCTTGACTACCTCACAAGCTTGTAGAGCTTCATGTCTTGATTTATCTCTTTATTTTATGCAAAAGAGAACATTTGTGCACAAAGAAGCATTAATTTTCCATCTACCCTCCTAATTATATCTTCCCGAGCCTCTAGGCTAAGTGATCTCCATAGGAGCAGCCTGGGGATCCCACAGTACTGATAAAAGCCTCACAGTGTCCCAACCTTTAGCCAGGCAAGGTTTCTTCCTTGTGTGTGACAGAAACACATTCTCTTCAAAAACTCTGTGCATTTTACATTAGCATTGGTATTTTCCAACCAAACCCAAAAACTGCACTCCAGCACTAATGAAGAACCAGTTAAGTAGTCTTGTTTGAAAATGAGAGGTTCCCAAAGCTGAAGTCTGCAATACAGAGGGTAAAAGATGGCAGCCCCCAGCTTCTACTGAACACTGATACCTAATCCCTTTAGCCGCTTTTGGGAAAATCACTCAAAGACCTTACACTTCAATGCACAAATAACTTTGTGATTCAAATCACTATTAGGAAATGTGTAAATAAACCCATCCCTCTGTTGCAGACAAATTTAAATTAAACTAAAGTTAATAAGCACTTCTTCACTGGCACACACAAAATGAATGTTTCTCCAGACTCCAATGCTTCTTGACAGTTTTGTCATTGTGGAGCAGGGAAAAAAACATCTTAACAGTGTGTCTTTGGAAGGAAGAAGTTGTCAGACTTGGCAGCATTTCCTAAATACAAAAGAATAAAATTAGCAGGAAGGATCTTTTATTTCCAAGCTGCAATTAGGAAACTAAATATGAGATAAGAATAAGAAAACAGGGTACTTGACAGTCTTTTTTTCCTTCCCTCCAGGAAACTCACTGTGCAATGAGCTCAGTAGAAAGTGGACAAAGCAGCGTAATCCTTAGAAGTGAAAGAATAGCACTCGCAGGGAAGGGAATTCAATACAATCCTGCAGGCTAATGGCTTCCCACACACTGGCAGCTTCCCACTTCACCTGAGGGATGAGTGTCAGCCCAGTGTTAGGGCAACTGTGCCTGCTCGCCCTGCTGGAGCAGAGTGATGCCAAGCAGGGTCTCAGGGGTCACTCCAGCAGCATCCCAAGGCTGGCTCTGGGGGCACAAAGCACCAGCAAACCAAGGCAGCTACCTGACCAAGCCAGGTCAATTTGTCCCTGCAAAATTCTGTGTCCCCAAGCCTTCTGTCTCCTGGAGTTTGCATGTTAGGTGTGGACACCCACATCTGTGCCAGATGTAGCTAACAGGGCTTACTTTGAACATGTAGTCTTGGTCTGACCTATGGATCAGGACTTGCCTTGAATGCTCAGAAGGGATGTCTGACTGGCTGGTGCAGTGGTCACACTCATAGGGATCATCAGGGAAGGCTTTTCAGACCCAGAGGCCAGGATGCTCAGCAGAGTCAGTGTCTGGGCCAAGCCCTGCTCCACACAGCCCAATCAGCACTTGGCTGGAAAGCATTGGAGCAGCTCGTGCTATTTAATGACTGGTTTTTGCAACATAAATGGGAAAATATATGACAAAAGCTGTCTCTGCTACAGCACCATGCAGGAGAGACAGCAATGAGCAACTCTCAAGCAATCAATCCCATATTAACAGTCTGGTCCAATCCATATTAGGCCTATCCACTGCACCTCACGCAGTTAGTAGCATGATCTCAGCGGTAGAGGACAGAATAAATCTACCATCAAATGCAGAAAGGTGAGCACCAATGGACAAGCTGTTGGCAGCACTTATCCACCCACAGCCCCACTGCTCTCCATGGCACTGCTGGGTGAGTCCTCCCAGGGGATGCCAGGCACACTTGGCCATGGAGGAGCTGCCAGCAGCCTTCCCACTGTGTGGTGGTCACCCTGAGAGCCCTGAACACACCTTCACTGCTTTGCCTTTGGGAGATCCAACTGCAGCAGGAAAAGGAAGGTATGTAGAAGGAGATGTAAAAACACTGCCTTTGCCATGGGTACTGCTACCACACTGACGAGACCCCTGAGTTCCATTTTCCACAAGGCCTTACACCTGCTCCAAGGGAAGCACACCACGGCAGCAGCCACTGCATGAATGCAGAAATGCAACCCTTGGGTCTCCCACCCTGCTTGACGTCTTCTACAGATATGTATTTATGTGACATGCTGTGCTTATGTGGTGCAAGTCAAACACACACACATTTGCCTGGGACATCCCTCCAACTCTTGGGTTGGCTCCTTTTACCTGACTCCTGAGACACTGGAGAAACAGCTGTCAGAGAGCAACTTCTCCTTGGGAAGCTCAGGCAAAGCTGTCACTTTTTTGCAAGTTCCCCAATGCCATATTTTCTCCAGACAGCTCCACATTTATGTAGTAAGCAAAAATATTATAGCTATGCAAAGCTCAGCAGTAATTGAAAATACTTTAATTAACTCTGTGGAATTTTTCTGCCTTTTTTTAAGATTAAATGCAAGTCCTTGTAAATAAAAATACACATAAGTTTAAAATGGACTCTTTTCTTACAAATGCAGAGAAAACCACAGTTTTTAAGTGGTTTATCTTCAGCAGTGGCCAACTTATTTAGAAAATGTGGTTGGTATGCCAATGAATGTACACCTGCTCCCATGTGCAGTAAGAGTGCAAAGGAAAAGAAAATAGATTTCATTTGTTATAAGGTAGAGAAGACCTACACAGAAATTTTCATATGGAATTTTATAGTGCTACAAATATGGACCTTATTCAAAGTTAAAACCCAAAATATTGTGGCAAAGATCCCAATATACCTTTTAGAACAGTCCCTCTTTCTCTCTTCCTCCACGCATTTGTCTGTCTGGGAAGGGACAGAGCTTTATACCCTCAAAATCTCCTAGCCTGTGTATCATACACTGCTCAAACACAGGAGACATCACAAGTTATGCAGTTTTCCATAACATCGCACTCTTCAAGACCTAAGCACACAGATCCCACAGAAAAAAAACCTAGTGGGAGCATTTTAACAGTGTGTCAAAGCCAAAAAATGGACAAAGAACCTGAATTAAGATGAAATAATGTGAAATTTGAACACCAGGCCTAAAGCTGCATATTTCACACCTCCAATCTCAAATCTCATTTCATAATCCTGCTTTTATTAGAAAGGTGCTGAATCTTGTACCTCTACAGAGAAGCTGCCTAAGCTGCCACAAGTTGGAGTATTGTGGACGTATGAGCCTAGATTTGCCAAAACCTTGAAAAATAGCCCTGTTAGGCACAGATTCTTGCAATTATATAAACATTTAATCAAGGCCTGCAGTAGTGATGACTCGATAACAATTTTATTTTTTGGAAAATGCACTCAGAGACAAGTGGAGAAATGTGCTGACATGTCCTGGTGCACTCCTGCTCCCCTGTGTCCTCACAGACCTAGGACAGAAAGCTCTCTGTGACCATATTCTTGCCTGTGCATGAGTCCTGTCCAAGAAAGAAAGACAAGATTACATCAAGCACTTCTCCCTTTCCTCAGTATTACCTAGCTGTGAAGATGAAGTCTTAAGTGACTTTGGGTAAAAACTCTGCCTCTTTTGAATCATCATAGAATTTTCAAGTTGTATTTCTAGAATCAATGTTTTTACAGATTAAAGTCAAAGTATTAAAAATATGAGGCAGACATAACTGAATTGTCAAATGTGGTTGTCAAATGTGGAGTGCCCAGCGACGGTTACAAGGATTTTACTGTGCTCAGCACTGAAACACAAGCATCATTTAAATAACAGAGCATGGATATTATTTGTGAGTATGACTTTCATAATTTCTGTATGAAAAAACCAGGAGAACAGATGGCAGTGTGACCCCCAGGCATAAGGCAGGCCATAGGATTGCTCTGAAGGGGCATTCTCTGGGCGGAATCCTGTTACCACTAGATTGCATCTTTTAGAAAAACACCCAGTTTGATGGCACTGAAGAATCCATCATGACATCCTGACGAAACATTGCTTCAATTTCTGATTCAAGATTAAGTTTCATAGAATAATAGAACCATAGAATCACAGAATGGTTTGAGTTGGAAGGGACCTTAAAGATCATCTAGTTCCAACCTCTCTGCCATGGGCAGAGAGGCCTTCCACTAGACCAGGTTGCTCAGAGTACCATCCAACCTGGCCTTGAATGCTTCAAGGAATGGGGCATTCACAAATTCTCTGGCAACCCTCACAGTGAAGAATTTTTCCTATTATCTAATCTAAACCGACCCTCATTCCATTTGAATCCATTCCCCTTTTCCTGTCACTACAGGGTCTTGTAAGAACTCTGTCTCCATTCTTGTAGGCTCCCTTGAGGTACTGGAAGGATACCCTGAGTTAGGGTACCCTGAATCTTCTCCAGGCTGAACAATCCCAATACCCCCACAGCCTTTCCACATGGGAAAGGTGCTCTACTGTGTTGTCCACTGGCTGTAGTTGTTCTTGTCATGAACAGCTCTGTTGGTTATTCACAAACCTCACCCAGAGTGGTGCTGCCTGTCAAGTTATGGCAAGCCCTGTTCTTTGCCTCTCCTCACCCTGCCTGAAATCAACACAACCCTAATCAACAGAAGGGCAAGGCAGGAATGATGTATTAACAACCAGATTTTTGACTTGCATGCCAACACTGCATGAGACAGACCTAAAGATCAGATCAAGCTACATTTACACATATTGTGAATATATTGAAAACCTTACCCTGACAAATGCTGTGAGACCTGCCTGCACCTGCAATGAAAGCATCTTAGCATCCTGTGCAGAAACATCCAAGTTTTTTTTCAACTTTGATTTGTAAAGACTCATCCAAGACCCACAGGAATATCTAGAAGTATGGATTTCATCATGTTTTGAATCAAACTGTCATCGTGGAGTTACAATTATGAGGCTTCTAGCCATAAAGCTGCTGCTATTATTAGCTCTGCAAGCTTCCCTTCTTTCCATCTCTATAGCGTGCACAAATACTGCAAGATTTGGCAGGTCTTCCTCAGCATAACAGCAAGTAGCATGGCATTTTTCTCTGGTGCTTAATAATTCTCTTTCACAGATACAGAAACATTCCCAGAGTTTGGAAGTGCCAAATATCATAAACAATTAAAAGCTTAAAATTACTTCATACAGTGCTCACAGAAAATGAACTTAAGCATGAGGGAAACAATCATGAAAAGGCATTCATTATTACACAGTCCATCTAGGATCTGCCAAGAACTGATGAAAATATCTTCAGGCTGATGTTAGTGCGATGAAAATTGGATCCAATCTTTCTTCCTTTTTTATTTAATTTTTTTTAAGAAGCAAGAGGGGAGGAAAAATGGAAAGAGACGGAAGGCTCAACAAACAAAGTGCTTTTTACACTGATGTTAAAGAAGCCAAAGCTGCGTATGATCAATGTAGAGCATAATGATGAGGAATCCCTATAGCAGTGTATTAGCAGGTGTCAGGGCAAAAGGAGCCTGTGTCTTCTGCAATTACGTGGGATGGCTTGTCAGAAAGGAGGGAATCACTGCTCCTACCTTCTCGTTAAATATAGGATCAAGAGAATGTGCAATAATGTTGCAGATGTCATTAAGTTCTCTCTAGTTTTACTGTCTATAACAGCAGAATTTTGTTTCTGCTTCTGAAAAGGTACAGATTTCTCGCCAATTAAGGTCCCTTCTGGGCACTCCCAAATATTTCCAGTTTTCATTAATTATCTGAAAATTGAAAGCACACGAAGATTCAGAAGGTCTTGGCAGTGGGGCTGTAAAGGAGTGCTGATACCAGGAGAGCTGGTGTCAGCAAACCTCAGAGATCCCTGGGAGGCACAAAGCCCAAGAACCAACATGTGGGTGGGCACAGCCCTTCGTGCTGTAGTGTCATCACCCTGCCCTTCAGACAGAGCAGTACCCACTTACTTTCCAAACCCCACACTTCTGTGCACTTCATTAATAGGCAAGTGCTTGGAAGAGACACAACTTCATCATTTCATGAGCATTCAGGCTGCCCAGATGAAAAGAGGGAAAAAGGATTTCAGTCTCTACAGAACAACACGTGGGCTAAATGTTACTGTCATGAGCACTTCATCAGTGCTGAAGCTCTTCTCTGTCAGAGCCTGCTTTGTAGCCTGATTACAAATTCTAGAAATACCAGCTCAAATATTAGTGTTTAATCGTGTCACTATTACTTATTTAGAAGTTCTGCACAACTCAAGGCTCTACTCCTCTATGTCAAACTCCTCATTCTAATTCATGTTTACAGCCTGTGCTAGTGTTGAGTGAAAAGAAAAAAGCTTTTACAAAAATACTACTGAAAGTAAGACAGAATTATGTCTAAAGCAATCAGTGGAAATAATAAAAAACCCTGCCTGATCTGCAACAGACTCCCTAGCAGGTATTGAGGCATTAAGAGATGTTTCTTCTCCAAAACAGACTCTAAAACACTGTCAACAGTAAACTTAGACAACTGCACAACTAAAAACTGAAAACCAAACTGATTTGGATAGACACAATTACAGCACATTATTGCTCATTTAGCAACCTCCTTCACTAATTTAGAAAGAATGCAAGAGAAACAGGGAAAAAGAAACCACTGAAATATATATATTGCTAAAGATCTACTAGAACTTCAGTGTTCTGAGAGGAAAAGTAGCTGTCACAAGCAAATACCTAATGTGCAAATAAAAGCTTTAGGGAAATTATGCCAGATCTGAATGGTGGAATGTTATACCCCCTGAGAACTACTATGTCCATCAAAATGTGAAATGCTCAGTAGGACCTTCTTGTTTCTAGTAAATGAGGAAAAAAAAGAATGTTTATGGGTTTTGACAACCAAGTGTCAGCAGTTTCCAGCAGCAACTCCTATAAAATACTATTTTCGTGTGTTTGGGTTTGTTGGGGGGTTTTTTTGCATTGTTTTGGTTTTTTAAAAATTTTCTTTTTTTAGCACATGGAGTGCTTTTCTAGCTGTGGGCAGACAGCAGACACACTAACAATTCATGTAGTGTCATCTTTTATTCCAGATCAACATACTACCTGCATTCTTGGGCAGACAACACTGCCTCGAAAACTGCTTTAAAGAGAGCCCAAGGCACAGCAGGAACTTACCTCTCTGCCACCTAAATTACAACTATACAAAACGTCACATAATCTGTACAATGTGCCTTCTCAGGACTCAGAGTCTGTTTCTCCAAGCTCCCTGTGGCTTGCTGCCATTTACTAAGTGTTTCCTGGAAGAAACCAGACAATTTGTGAGAGTCAAGGATTTGGGATTTTTTTTCCCCACCTCTAACTCAGACACAATTCCACTTGAGATCTGAAATGGATGCAGAGGTTGTAGAGCTGAGAAAAGTAATAATATGTTGAGGGAATAGTTAAATTGTATAGTTTGCTTTCTGTGATTACATTTTGGATACTAGCTTGCCATTAAGATAATTTCTTCTTAGTTAGTGTCTTCATTCACTTGTTTTTCCTTCTGCTTTCACTTATCTGCTTTTCTGTCATTAGGTTTACAGTGATTGACAGGTATTTTACTTTCCAAGAGAGGGTTCAAATGTATTTTCAAACGTATTCAAATTAATCAGAGCTTACCAGGAGCTTACAAATGATTCAGCTACCTTCAAATGCCCACTCACAAACCAATCCACACAAATACAATGCTCTGTGTTCCCAATGCACAGGAGTTGTGCAGCTCTTGAAATTATAAATTGAGAATTACACTCAGATGAAAGTTGCCTGCATAAATTGCCTAAGATAGCATAAACTCTCCTTTATTGTGTCTCTCTCTGAGTTAACAGGTCTAAAGTTCAGCTGTAATATTAAAGAAAAGCAAACTAAACTGCATCCCTGCACAGAAAGAGAATAAATCTTCTACCCAAGTAGGTGGCCCAGTATGGCTGCAGTCCTGCACAGTCCAGCACCCAGTGCCACCCAACTGGTCTGTCCTTTTTCCCTGTTCAAAAGCCTGGATAACAAACAATATGTGAGAAGGAAACAAACTACTTAAAACTGCATGAGAATCAGCAACAGCAAAAGTGCACTGCTTACCATTTCCCAGAGCAGCTGTCAAACCCTTTCAGCCCTAACTAACAGCCAGGAGCTTAAAACCTTGAAGGGAAGACAGGAATTGACTGTAGTGAGGTGTTTCAGACCCTTTCATTACAAGAGCTCCTCTAAACTCGCAGTTCCTAGAAGCCAACTCTGCCAGTTTCCCACAGTCCAGTTGCAGCTGGTGATGGGAAGTGACGGCCCCGTCTTCCTTACTGGTTGTCAAAACTGATCGCTGTCTCCCATCCACTAAATCCCCAGGTGAGCTAACTAAAATAGCCAAGGACTGACTGATGCCTCCAAGTAACTTCACAAAGAATCCTTCAGAGCTGAATTTCTTGATTTTGTTTCAGGTATTTTAGTTCTGTGGAAGCAGATACTTAAGTCTCATGCTGAATATAGATTCCAATACTGGCAGAGGTGGGTGATATCAGGGTATTTCATTCACTCACCTCCAAGAGTTTTACAGCAATTTCTCAATCCCTCCAATATGACTGATGCCATTATTTTTATTACTTATGTGGCACCAATGCTTAGGGTTCTATTGGGCTTTAAGTTTATACACACGCAGAGCAAAATGTTATTATTGAGGGAGGTAAAATGGCTTGTTTCATGGGAAGACATCGCAGGCCCAGCACATATCGCAGTGTCTCATGTCAGCCACACAAGTATTCATCAGCAGTGTGAACTGTTACTTGTGCAAGACATCCCTTTCTGATACAATTGTGAGAGTTCACCCTCACAGGTTTCAGACAAGAGATCCTCAATATAATGTCAAGTGATTTCTGACACACTAAACTTAAACATTCATGAATTTCCCCTGAAGAAAACACCTTCTCCAGAAGAGGAAAACCAGGATAATTCAGCAGGAGAGCATTGTTTCTACACCAGCAGACTGAAAGCCTCATTTTTAAAATATTTACCATCATCTGCATTCAAAGAATGACACAGTTAGATTTGAATATTGAAAACCTCTACATACCTTTCACCAGGAGCAGAGGAACAGCAAACTCCAGATTCCCTGAGACTGTCAAATGTGAGTCTAAAAGCTGGCTTTGATGCAGCCTTTGTTTCTATCACACCTCTCCCTCTTATACAGATATGGGCAGATACACAGTGGTTCAGTCATCCCCAAATACCTCTTCAATCATAATTCAGGCTGCATTTGCAACCAGTTTTGTTAAAAGATTTTGTTTAGAGAAAGTGTGTGCTAGACTCTGACTCTTGGACACCATGGTCATGGTTTTGTCTACCTTGTTTCCATGAGTAGTTGACAGTACTCATAGACAGCAGAAAGCAAATTCCCTTTTCCCCTCTGCCAAAAGGATTTGAACACCCCTTTAAGGAACACAGTTCTTGTCACCACATTATGGGGACAAAAACTCAGTTCAAACTCTGATGTGCACAGAGATGCCATGAAGGAAGCTCTCCTTCCTCTTCTGTCCCTTGCCAGAGCTTTGCTGTGCAAGTGGGGCACAGGCCAGGATGGCTGAGATCACCTCAGGGAAAGCTGTTCCAAGTCTCCCCAAGTCACCCCTGTGTTTCATTTTGGAAACACACACAACAGGACATCCTGCCTTCCATGCACAGAGACATTCAGAGCCAGTGTTTCCAACAAGTCAGGCTGAAGGAAGTCCTGCTTTTAAAAGCATGAATTGGAACTGAGGTCCTACAGATTCCCTCAGGCAGGTGACAGGACTGGTGCTCCAGCATGGAGACACAGGTGCTCACCAGGAGGTGGGATCTCCACATTCCAGCTACTGCTTCAGCAAACTCCCTCAGCACTCTGATTTTTCAAAACAGAAAAATCTCAGGGAGACAATGACACCTAATCCCAGAACCCCTCCTGCATAGCACTTTTACCATTCTCCTCATCTTCTCAAATCAGTGATAAAAATTAACTTTCTGAACCTGAAAACTATCCCAGTTTTATTGAATGGTGCCCTCTTTCTGCTCTGCAGCTCTAACCCTTCATTTCCCCGAACTAAAATGTTCCATTTCATCTTATAGACAGCTTTTCATTTACACTTTCTCCTCTTCCCCTATTTTTCCACTTCACTGAGACAATGCAAAACATTTAATTTTCATTTGAGAGGCAGGCAGGTTTGAAGAGTTCAGCTTCAGTAGCTTAAGTGAGGCAGAGCACAGAGTGTACACTGACATGGTTACGTGCTTTTAGGTGATCAACAAAATATTGATTGTTTAACTATCGTGCTTTGCTGTCTCTACCTCTTCCATGTTCGAACGTCACATTGGGCTAAACCTAAATACTTCAGGTGACATCTCCTTGCTTCCTCCTAAGGAGCATTGTAAAATCAGTGTTCTCCTTGATCCCCTGTTCTGAGATAAGAGAGATGTGACACTGAGCTCACCCCTGAGCTAACTGCTTCTCTTTCTCTTCCAATGGTAGTACTGGGACATTAGGCCTTAGCCTCTAAGCATCACTGAAATGTGATCTATTTTAGTTTCAGAGCTGTACTAGTATCTAGGAGAAGCCACCATGTCTCGGATTAGGAGTGCAGTGAAGCTCTGCAATCTGTTTAACTCCTCCTCACACTGCATCACAGGCTCTTTAGCTCCCCATGTGCATTTATGGTTTATATTTACATAGCATAGTCTTCTTATTTTTAAAAGAAGAGAGGCATCTTCCATTGAGCTTATCATATTATGTTTTGTTACCTATTTTCTAGTCTCATCTTTCACATGAACTGATTCTTATCCCAAGTGTAGGAATGTGAACCACCATCATCCTGATCAGAAATAAAGTCTGTGAGCAGCACGCTATACTCTCACTTTCCTGAAATAGGGAAGACCTGCAGCCATGGAGAGGTTGGAGGAGCTGCTGGAAGTCAGGTGGGTTTCATGTTGCCACAGACCCACGGCAGGTGCTGCAACACTCTGCTCTGTCACCATCACCTTGTGAAGCTGTGCTTGAGGACAGGAAGGAAACATTTTCCATGTCCCTCATACAACCTGCGGGACACAACCAAGGTCTCCAGCACTTGAGATCCAGTTGGGAACGTTTCCCAGTGCAAAGCATCACCTAGGAGTAGACATGCCAATGGTGCTGGAAAGTTTTTCGCTTTTGACAATGATTGTACTTGACCACAGTGTACAAATTTGTTTAATTGCTCAGAATTAAGCAAACAAAGGCAAAAACCCCTCTCTTCCTGTCTCCATGAGAGCTCTTCTCTCCTTTCTGCTTTCTCTTATGCCTGTGTAAGACATCTAGTCTGCAAGAATTACTAGTCCCGAAGTTCACTTAAATTTGTCCTGGTGAAAAGATCTATGATCCTATACCACAGGCATAGGCTGAGGCATTAAAAATATTTATCAAGGAAAGGAAACTATTTCCTTAGCAACTGAAGAATGCAGCAGACATTTCAGCAGTTAGGTGCATGTAGAAATAATACCAGACTCCACAAAGAGAGTATTTCAATGTAGTGGAAACAGTCATTTAATGGAAAATGCTATTTTGAGATCCACAAAAGACAGCGTTATCCAAAATAATGTTAGTCATGGATCTAAACTCAAGAAAAGACAACAGCAGATATGGCCAGTGCATCCCCCTGAATCTGAGTAAACAATGCTTAGATCAATCTGTTATGTGTGCACACCTGACAAAGACACAGCTGGACAAGCTAACAGAGAGCTCAGAGAAAATAAAAGTGTTTGCACAAACAGCAAACCGTGCCCAAGAATCTCTTCCTGACATTGTTTTCAACTAAGAGGTTGCAATCTTCAGAAACACTAAGCAGCCATCATTACATAACCAGCACCAGCAACTGAAAGCTGGATTTTGGCAACAGCTTCACCATCCCACAGAAATGAAAATGCTCTTAATTTTTCACATCATGACATCCTAATCAAATGAGCTGCTTTTAAGACCATCTCCCTTACTGCATAATAACCCCATTTCTCACGGGACTCATTCACCAGTTTGAATTTGCCACCTAACTTCTGTGCACCCACTTCCCTGCTGCAATCACAACTCAAGAGCAGGTGGACCCGAGCTGTCGTGCCGTTCTAATCACAGGCTGTCCAGGGCTAGGAAGGACTAACAGATTTTAGAGGACTCAGAAGCTTGTCAAAGATACATCTCATCCTCCACCCCTGCTGTCCTCTGAAACGCCCCTGAACTCTCCCAACATGCATCTTTATCACCAGTCTGCCTACAGCATAGACTTATATCAGGCTTTATCTGGCTCTGTGCTACTGATCACACAGGGGCCTCACTGCAGAGATTTTGGCACCAGATTCATAAAAAGAAGCTACAGTGCTTTCAGACTTCCAGCAGGTTTTTCAAAAGTCCACGGGACAAAACATTTTATCTCTAGATGAAACAGCACAATTCCTACAACTCCCGGCATGGGGACTCCACGTTGACCCTGCTGAAGCAAGCCTACGGCACATGCACACACCTGGGCTATTCTCCACAAAGCAGGGCTGCATGTTTTTAATTTATCCATTTCCCAACACTTGGAGCTACTGTTATATACCAAGTAAAACCTAGAGAAACTTTAAAGGTGTGACTCCCAACCTTGCCTTTGTGATTTTTATCTAATGCTGCACTTTCTAGTGAATACTTGACTGCAAAGGCACAGAAGGGGCAAAGAGATGGTGCACTCATTACACCAGCACACTGGCAAGTTTGCTTCATATTCAGATGGAAACCATTTGGCTCAGAAGCATCATTGCATAGTAAATCAGCTGTAATTTCCATTATTCTCATTGTGCTGTGGGGGCATCCAGCCCAAAACGCCTGTTTGGCTGAAGTGGATGGAACCACCAGGCAAATGCTAGATCCAGCTTTTGTTCCTCAGTGACAGGAGGCTCTAGAAAATGCTGTCAAGGAGGGCATGGCAATGCTGGCAGAGATCATTTAATCTCCCTAAACTCCAAAACCTTCTCACTTATGACTTGGATCTGATGCCAGCTCCCAGGACAAGAGTCCTCCTGGCAGGATGCCAGTACTGGAGCATCTCTTGACATGCTGCACGCTTTCATTATGTGGAAAAGCTGTCCTCCAGCTCAGTGGGGGGTAGTGAGCTGCCCCACTGTGCTCCTTGCCTGGGTGCCTGTCCCCATCCTCAGAGCAGAGCCCTCACGACCACCAGCCCCACAAGCAGAGGGTGATACATCAACATGCAGGGTAAGTGTGGTGTCCTTGCTGCAGGGTCACATGGAGAGGGGGAGGCAACATGCTCAAGCCCTCTCACTGCCTCCAAAAAGTGTCTGAGAACAGTAAATACACTGCCTGCCTTTGCCCTCTCAAAGCCAGGTCTTGCACCAAAGGAGGTCAAGAATTACAATACTTGCCAACAGCCCTCTTGTCTCTCTCTCTGCTCCCCAAAGCTCAGGAGAACAGGCAGGGCACAAAAATCTTTTTCCAACACACGAAGTTGAACACACAAGGCCCCTCTTTCATGCACTGACAGTAAGGAGTGTTGGAGATCACCAATTTCACCTGCAGCCCATTTATCACATTGCCAAGCTTGAAACTTCTTAAGTTTGGGGGGAAAAAAAGAGTTTTGAAAAATAAAATAATTAAAATAAATATATTTGACCTCTGAAATCCTAGAAGGCCCTTGGGAAGATTTGTCAGAAATGTGCTGTGCTGTTGAACAGAGGCACTGGGAGGAGCAGGAGCTGTCTGCATGGCCGTGATGAGCAGGGTGGTGGGAGGTCTGCGGGCTGATGTGCAGACCTTGGCAGCACAGGAGCTCAGCTGGTGACAGGCATTCCCATGCACACAGATGCAATAACTTCCCCAGCAGCCCCAAGCTATAAAGTGCGGTTCAGTCGTGATATTGGACTAAATGAAAACACATTTTGAGCAAAGGTTGCTTGGGAAACTTTTCAATTTTAGTTGCAAATTCACTTTCCCCCTCCTCAAATATCTGTCTTACCCAGTTAGAAAAAGCCCAATGCGGCTGCTATTAGATATTTTTCTAACAGGAGAGTTTGCCAGATCTGGCATTTGAAACAGATTTTGTCTTTAATATTCCTTTTACATAGCATTTGCTGTTTCATACATGACTTCTTAGGAAATGTGGTTTATTAATAAAGAGGATTATTTCTGGAACATTAGTTTGCATTAAACCAGCTAAAATTCAACCTGCTGCTCTTCAAAATCACTGTCCTCAGAATACTATAAATTGAAAAGCTGTTGCTTCAGTAAGTCATGCAATTTTTTAGCATTTATCTTAAATATGACTATGTATCATCACATGTTCTGCAACCCAGCTGCCCCCAGCACACTGTCTGGAACTCATTTTGCTAAAAATAAGAGTCTCAAAGCATCTTCTGTGTTTTATTGATTTGCTTTTTGCCTTTTTTTTATTATTTAATACATTTAGAGCATCTGCATCCAACCTTCCAATCTTGCTCAGGTGCAGGGGTGATTAAAAGAAGATCCTTTACACTTTGTCATTAGAGCTCCTCCCCCGTGAGACACACAGGTTTGCTGCTAAAGGGTGCAGAGCTGCCTATGAACAGCTGGCTGCCTGCTGCTGCTCTCATGTGCAGACCCAGAAGGACTCAGCAGAAGCACAGGATGCTGCCATCACTCCCTGTTAGCTGAGTCAAATTACTTCACAGGACTTATTTTAACTAATCAGCACACAAACCTCATCTTTGCCCAACTCAAGACAAGAGGAGTCCCCAGAGGAAAGGCAGAAATTTTTCTGTCTTAATAGAAGTTTGGCATATCATATTGCATTTGATTATCTTCTTAAATACATCATTTGCTGGCTATATCTACTGTATCACAGCTTCAAAGAAGCAGTCATCAGGCAGACAAGACGATTTAGATAAAGAGGAGAATACTGTTAGCCTGTACCTTGGGGGCAGGGAGAATCTAGGCTCATCTCTGCATCACATCTAGCTCTGAAAAGACTTGGTCCTTGTGCCTGCATTGGTTATTGAAGCTGCGTCTTGCCAAATGATCTCCAGCCCTGGTGCTAAAGCCGTGAGTCACTCTCAATTGCCTGAGATTTTTCAAGGCATTTACACGCTTCAATACAACATTCTGTTCTTGTTCTCAGAGAGGCTTCTTCACATTCAAACCTGCTCAAGGACAAACCTACAGCTAGCAACACTGACAGCAAAGCAGTGCTGAGACACCCCAAAATTTGTTGTTGCTGTTGGCTTTGCTGTTGGTTCTGTTTTTCACAGTGTCAGAGGCTGAGCATTGCCCCGTTAGTGCCGCAGCCAGGACTGGGCTGGGCTCACAAGCCCGAACGGGAGGCAGGGCGAGGAAGCAGCGCAGGGGCTCTGCTGCCAGGTTCATGCAGCAATTCACTGACCAATCACCACATCCCAGATGTGAACCTCTACTCAATCCCAATGAGGTGGGGCTGTGGTGGTGAGGCTGCTCAGTGTGATGGCAAGGGTACCTCAGGAGACACAAAGAAGCCTCCTGAACTGCATGAAAACATTTTGATGGCAGTGGTGACACCTGCCAAAGAGATGAAATCAAGCTCCAAACAGACCACATTATCCTTTCTCTACACACAGACCATTAATTCTCCAAGCTGCAATCTGGCATGATGATGCCATATCTATTTTATGGAAAGGGAACAAAAGACAGAAGAAAATAAATTATTTCTTAAAGGCTGCCAGAGACATCTTTTTGCAGATCAGAGACGTAGACTAGCATCTCCCAAGTCTCACATTAATACACTACACAAAGGTTGCTCTTCCTCTTGGACTAAGTGATCAGAAGCTTTTTATGATACCAGGCACTTACTGATAGCAGGCACTGCAGAGGCCCTGCAGGACCTAAGTGCTGCATAGTGTCTACAGAATGAGGCACTCACAGGGTGATCCAGCTACGCCTCGCTGGGTTTGTAGATAGCCACACACACAGGAGGCAAACTCAGAAGGCTTCTGGCTAACCAAAATGCCTCCTACACAGCCAGAATTCACAGACCAAACACCCAAGTGGAATCCTGACTGGCCTGCGTTCTCACTTTGACTGCAGGAACAAATTAGGCAACAAATTTGCAAATGCATCATACACTGCATTGAGATGTATTTTGCATGTAAGGGAACAAGGACTGGGATACTTCAGACTCCCTGTGGCTGATGGCAGCATCTCATCTATTTTGGGGTTTTGTTAATTCGCCCTGACCAAGGGCATGAGGGTCAAGAGTGAGGACAGAGCTGTGCTTACCACTGGGAAGGTCAAGCACGCCCGGACAGTGCAGGATGCAATGGAAAATTCATCACCTCTGATGAGGCCATTGCTCCAATGAGGTCATTTAAACTCTGATGGTTAGAAAAAGAGACTTAAATACCTGAACGGGTGAGAGTGACAGTTCTACTTTCTCCTTTATGTTCTCAAAGCTGAGATAGGGTCTGCACTCTGCTGCATGTCTTCCCGCTTCCCACTCTTCACGGCCAGATTGAGCCCTAAATTTTGTGTCTAACTATAGCTGATGGCACCCTCTTAGCACAGGCAGTTTTAGGGAACAAGCAGATGTCACTGTGCCTGCTAACACATTGGTGGACATAGCTTTAAAGCATCATGACTTTGTTGAAAACGTCTCCAGTTTGTATTAGTATTACAAAACCAAGCAAGTACAATAGAGACAAAGTTCCAAGTGTTTTAACAGATAACAAATTCTGCTTCACAACACCCAGAAAAAATATATACCACAAACAAAAGGTTTAGAAAATCAAAGCCTGGCCTCAGCTGAGGAATCATCCATACCATTTCATTTCCTGGCCACTTTCTATCAGTTCTGTAAATATCTGGCAGTCATAACGTCTCCTGAACTCTGCCACATAAAGGAAATGGTCCCAAAATCAACACAAAAATAACTGTCAGAAGGAAAAAAACCAAAAAAACCCAACAAACAATTCAACTATAGTAAGTGCCCAATTTTTACAGGAGTTTTCATACTGAGATGAATCACCATACTTAAACAGGACAATTACAGCATATCTCTTCATTTTTAGGTCTTCTCTCCCTATCTAAAAAGATCCTTTTTTAAGATTAGATCTAGATTTAAGTCCAGCTATTGTGTCTAGGTCACTAAAGATGTTTGGGCATGCTCCAGGACCTCCAGCATTCACTGTCCTCCTCACAGAATACTCCAAGACAAGAGCATGCTGAAGTTCCCACTGATGTAGGGACAGTGAGGAGGAAGACAGAAAGTTTGTGTGAAGCCCTTCATTCCAACTGGAAAACTAAGCACTGTCAAAAAAGCTTCCCATACACAAAAGAATCAGGAAAAAATCTCAGTAAAATACATGTTTTAGGATTCGATACAAAATTTTTAAGCAATAGCAATGAATTTCACCTTTTTTGAAGGTTTTGTTGTTGTTGTTTGTTTTTTTGGCGTTTTTTACTAACAATCTAGGCTGTGGAATAAGCCTTAGTCTCTCAAACACCTTTTACCTGGGAATCTTAAGTAGATTTAACTTTGTAACAGCTTCTGAGACAAGGAAAACACTGCTTTTGCTGCCTGACTAGAGAGTAAAGAGAGTGAATAATCAGTCTAGCCTTTAAACTAGATGTCTGCAGTAGAAAGAAAAGCAATCCTTGTTTTCTCAGCAATATAGAAATTTAATTTAATAATATAAGAATAAATGTTCAAAGGAGTTATATGTGCTTCCAAAACAGTTACAGATAGTGCATTGAATTACCAGTGCAGTAAATAAATTACTTTGACATACGTAACACAACAGGAATAAGAGGTCCCTACTTTTAGTTGTGTGATGGGCTGCTTCCAGGCAAAAAGAAAGATATGGTGGCAAAGCACCAAATTGTTACCATCATAACAGAAAAGTTAGTTTATCCAAGGGCATTTATTTGATGATGTGCTACTAGATCTATCTACAGATAAAATAATTCACTTCAGGTAAATGTAAATTCAATCTCACTGTGATGTGCAGGTCCCATGAATTTCCATTACTGTAAAGAAGCTCATATTGCAAGGTTAAGTTTCTCAAGTAGAAAATATTGCATCTATAAAGTATGTCATTTCAGAGATCATAGAATGGTTTGGTTTGGAAGGGGCCTTTAAAGGTCATTTAGTTCTAAAGCCCTTGCTGAGGGCAAGAACACCTTCCACTAGACCAGGTTACCTGGAGTCCCATCCAACCTGACCTTAAAAATTCTGGGGATGAGGCACCTACAACTTCTCTGGTCAACCTATTACAGTGCCTCACCACCCTCACAGTGAAGAATTTCTTCCTAATGTCTAATCTAAACCTACATCTTTCAGTTTGAAGCTATTGCCTCTTGTCCTGTAGCTACCTGCCCTTTTAAAAAGTCCCTTTCCAGCTGCTGGAAGGTACTCTAAGGTTTCTCCAGAGCTTTTCTTCTCCAGGCTGAACAATCCCATCTCTCAGCCCAACTGCACAGGAGAGGTGCTCCAGCACTCTGATTATCTTTGTGGCCTCTCTGGACTCACTCTGACAGGTCCAAGTCCTTCCCATGCTGGAGGTCCCAGAGCAGCAAGCATTATCTTTCAATCACCAGAAGATGATACTTCAGTTTCTCAGTGCTGGGGCATCCCAGCAATTTCAAAATCAAAATCAGTTTGATTTAAAAGCTTAAACAGCTGAATTCCCAATGGAGTTGAACACCCTTAACCTTCCCATTGCTGAGTGGCTACACAGAGTGCTCATCACTGACCTCAAGCAGTTTCTCAGCCTCTGAAAACCCCCCAGGCATCCCTACCTCACACACACAAGGAGGCAGGCTCAGAAACTGCACTGGGGCGAGGCTCAGGCAGACCTGCAACACCAAGAAACCTCCAGCTCTGGTTGCCTTTGACAACCCTCCTGCCTGCCTGACGTTTCTTATGAAAGCCCTGCCCTCTAGCCCAGGGCTCCTGTGTTGCTGAGCAGTGCTGAGTTCACCAGGTGCTATTTTGGACAGGGCTTTGCATGACCTGTCTACAGACAGCAGCATCCAAACCCTGCACAGCCAACAGAGCCATTTCCTCACGGACTTTGGGTGTTGCAGTAGCTTTATCCTTTCCAAAGATTAATGAATTCCCCTTTGCAGTGCCCTGTGACATTTTACTACCCATTTACCCACAGAAGAAGGATTACATGTCTGCTCCTAGTACGTACTCACGCTTTATAATTAAGCCAGATTGTTTGTGTAATATCACTGCGAGCAGTTCATCCTTTAACTGAAATCAACAGAGATCAAAACAGGTTATGACTTCTGTGCAAAAAACAGAAAAGGTTTGGGACAGTCTGTGAACAGCTGTATGGATTTTGTTGAGGCTGAAGGATGGCTTTGTTGAAAGCATGGAAAGTTGCACATTTTCAAGTAGTCAGAAAAGGACGGAAATGTCATCAGCTATTGTCAGTGCAAGTGCACCTCTCAGGAATGCCAGCAACTAAGTAGGAATGAGGAAATGATTAAAGCATACTGCAATGCAACACTCACACAGACAGCCCAACCCATACTCCTATAAATATATATCTATATATATATATGTAAGAATTTAGGGAGAAACCGTTGAACGATACTTTGCTCTTCTTTTAAGATAGGTGTTCGTCTTTTTTCTAGGCAGCTCTTCAGGAAGAGCCAGATGTGAGGAAGAAACTGCAGTTGGAAGCAAAGGATCTCCTGAGATTAAAAATTCTATTTTCAAGAAATCTTAAAAATATCCAAAAAAAAAAAAACTGTAAGTGCATTGACTTTTTTTTTTTTTTTTTTTTTTTTTTTTTTTTTTTTTTTTTTTTTTTAATGAGAACCAGCCTTTGAAAATAAAATAATTTAAAAAAACATTCTCCAAAAGCCCTTGCATGCTAGGCCAGTTGAAATTTTCCTTAAGTCTAAGGAAAACTGAGACAGAGCAAAGCTATTACTCAAGAAAATGTGGCTTCCGAAATGCCTGGTTTACCAGTTTGATACATTTACATTGAAGAATGTTAAAAGCCCTGTACAGCAGAACAGCAACATAAGAGGCATGAGTCAGCACTAGGACAGGATCATCTTTCTTTTGATTTAAAAGAGCTTGAAGAAACTCTGAAGCATTCAAATGTATGTAATTTGAGGAAGATGATAATTTTTTCAGTCTATACGGTGAGGACTGGCCAGACAGAATTAATGGGTGTTTTGCAAAAGCCCTGCAGTCATAGTAAGATGACTCATGCCACATTGTTCTTTTACAGCATATGTGTATAGAAATCTGTATAGCATATTTAAATGCTACAGTGTATTCACACTGTGTGCAGGATTTCATGGGATCAGAGCAAGAAAGATTTCCCACACTAAAAAAACATAATTTGTGCGTTATTTTAATACAATTGATACCAAGCAAAGAACAGTCTGATGTGCCCATACTGTGTTAAGCCACCCTCACCCTGAAAAGAAATAATTGTCAGCCTTCCAACAGGTACCTGCTGTAACTCTGCACTGTGGAGATGAGACATCTAATGGGGATTTCATTCAATGAGATGGCTAACGGGGATCTCATTCAAAACAGGCAGTGAGGCACCACTGAGCTCCAGTAAGGAGCTACTTCTACTGCTAATGACAGGATAATGGAAGAATATCCTGGACAGATAATTTTTTGAGAAAAAACCCCCAGATTTCTTTTTAAAATCACATTATGTGGACAAACTGTACTCAGCTGGTTTCTGATGGTACAAAAAAGGCAGATTTCTGAGACTGGCCACACAGAACCACCAGTTTCCTCAGTCTCCAGTCTTGTTCTGCCACTAGTGGCATTCATAGAATCATACTATTGTAGAATAGTTTGGGCTGGAAGTGGCCTTTAAAGGTCATCTAGTCTGACCCTCCTGCAATGAGCAGAGAAATATTCAGCTAGATCAGGGTACTTAGAGACCTGTCCAATCTGACCTTGAATTTTTCCAGGGATGGGGCATCTGCCATCTCTCTGGGAAACTTGTGCTAGTGCTTAACCCTACCCTCATTGTCAAAAATGTCTTCCTTATATCTAGTCTGAATCTACCTTCTTTTAGTTTAAAACTATTAACACATGTCCTACTGCTACAGGCCCTACTAAGAAATCTGTCTTCATCTCATGAACCCCTACTCCCATCCTCCTATTCTTATTTTTAGGAAAACGGTGTGAGAACATCTCTGTGAAGCATCACAACATGATTGTGACACTCCTAAAAGAAAACTTTAAGGTAGGCATGGACAGAAGCCAAGCTTCTTAAGCCAGAGTGAAATTAAATGTCTGACAAAATGGCTGAAGCAAGGCACCTAATCCTCGATATATCAAGATGCCAACTTGATTGTCTGGTGCATTAGAATTACATTTGCAGAAGTCTATTTAATCCCTTAAAGATGTCATTGCTTTGTTTTGGTTTCCCTGCTCTAGACTGAAATCAGTTATCTCATCCATTTTTAATTGTTTTCTCCAAAACAGGCATCCATTTCTCCATTGGTTCAATCACCCTTCACAATGAAAATTTTAGAGGAGATCATTTTGCCCTGGCTTCACTTCTTTTATTGTGTGGGAAGCATGAGGACGCTGAGAAGGGGCTTATAAACCTGCTGTCAGCAGAGCAGGGTCTCCTCCAGGGACAGTGCTATGACAGAAGCTACAGGCTGCCTTCCTGCATGGCCACTTGCATTAAGAAAACTACTCTGGACACAAAACTGTGAAGGACACAATGCTGCTACAGGTGGTACAAAGTCTGGGAGATTGCCATGACACAGACAACAGGTTTGCTAAATTTCACTATAGGCCTTTCCTGCCCTTGAAGTGGCCAAAGATTAGGAGGGGCCAAGCTCCTAGTTACACCCTTCAGAGGTGGAAGTTCAGCATAGCTTCACTCAAGTTACTGGAATTGTCTAAAGAGGAAAGCAGTCACCCAATAACTGAAACCCCTGCTTTCAGTAGTAGGAATAAAACTATACAAAAATCTATAAATGAAAAAAACCCCAGTAATTTTGGAAGATACTCAACCCTTACCTCAATTCACAGCTTAGTACCATCATACTTCTCTTACCAAATTCGTTAAAAGAAGTTTCACAATACTTTTGTGATCGCAAATATAAATGTTACAAAATATCTTTAAAGCTTTAGTGGAGGTAACTTCCACAGCAAGCTGGAATTGGCAGGCCAGGTGCTGGAAGCATCTGTAGTTAAAGCCATGCTGGAGTTCTTAGAACACCTGAGACACAGCACTTACAGGATAAAGTTCCTACAAGTCACCAGCATGTCTGTTGAAGTGCTATATACTTTTATAGCTTTTAAAGAAAAAAAAAAAGTTTTGTGACAAATTAAAAGATTGAAAATTTCAGGTATCTGACAGCATCTTACAGCAATGTTCAAAAGTTGCCTCCATGCAGTTATTATTCTGCCTTTATTCACTGACCCACATCACTTCCTTACTGTGCTGGATTTTAAAGCCAATGAGAGAACAGCCTTTTCACATTCACATTTTGCTCAGTCTGAATCTTTAAATGTTCCTATTTTACTATTCAAGATATGTAAAAACGTCCTACTGAATAGCAGTGCACAAATGAGTAATTCTGCTACCTATTGGATTAATCTTTGTCTTCCCCATCTGAGGGATCCTTTAAAGCATCAGTCGAGGCTCACACCTGCAGTGCCAACCTGCTACAAATTTGATACACTATGGTTCAGTGCAAGTATGCAGCCCAAGCCTGCATTTTTGAGAGATGTAACTCTAGGGAGAGAGGAGTCAGGAACTCACCTAACCCATTACCATTCTGTCCTGCCTTTAAAATCCTATCTAAGCTGGTGGGGAAGGCAAGTGTGTGCACACAAGTGCTGTTCTGGATTTCTCTTCTCATTCTAGAAAGGATCTCTTTTGAGGTTTGCTGGTCCGAAGTGTAGATGCAGATGTTCAAAACTGATGGGTTTCCTTGGAGTTTTTAAAAGTGCAGATATAGAGGGGTTTTGTTTGGTTTTGGGTTTTTGTTTGGTTTTGTGTTGGTTTTTTTGGTTGGTTGGTTGGTTGGTTGTGGTATTTGTTGTTTGTTTTTTGTTGGAGTTTGGTATTTCGGGAAATCAGGTCCAAACACAAAATACAGCACTAGAGAGGCATATGGATTTATTATGGATGTGTGGGTTCAGAATCCAAAAGACCATATTAAAACCCTTCTCACAGATACACATTGGATCTCCTATGAAGTAGATAAAGTCTTATTCCACTGCTCTTCTGGTGACTCACGAGAATACAATGCCGATTTTCTTCATTTCAATGCTTTGGCATTTAAGCAGGTAAAAAGGTACTGCTCAGGCTCCATAAACTGGGAAATGCAGGCCCTATTGCTCATCCTTATGAAATGAGCAGAAAGGGTACAGCTTTTTAACTTTTTTTTATAAGTGAATTTGTTCAATTGCTGCTGAAAAAAACCATCCTGTGCTTAAACAAGCAGATGTTTTTTGCATGATTTGTCCTCAATTCACACATAAGATACAAGAAATGCCACTGCAAAAAACCAAACAAAAACAAAACAAAACAGAACCCAGAAAACCAAAACCAGCTAGGACAGGGCAAAGTGAAGGGACATCACAACTGAAACAAAAGGATTATGCCTTGCATGCATGACCCTTGTGTAAAAATACTTCATTCGCTTCTGCACGATGCTACCCCATAAAAAGGTCAGATCTACTGTATTACCAGCCTATAAATAATTCAGTTATAAAGCTTCTTATCTGATGTTGAAAATGCAGAGGGCACACAAGAGTGCTTTTTGAACAAAGTCTTCACAAACCTGGCAGATCAGAGGATATTAAACTGCGCTGCCTTTACCCCAACCCCGAAGAAGGGTGCTGTATCCCCTTAGCCTACAAGAGTGCAGGGCCCTGGCATGGCTTGCACAAGGTCCCAGTGAAGATCCAGTGCAGAGCAGCTCAGCCAGCCCAGCTCCAGGCTCACAGGCTGAGTGCACAGCCTAGCCTGGCCTCAAGAGACAGACAGAAACCTTGGATTTGCATGGGGGCTCTTTCACACCAGACTTTGTGCCAACACAAAAGAAGAGCCCATGTCTTCCACAATGAGCTTTTGTCTAAGTGCTTGGGAGAGGAAGATTCACTTTCTACCACCACAGTGCAGACACAGGTATTTATCAGAAATCAGGCTGATATTAACTCCATATGTCCATACTTAAAACCCACACACTGCTGCACCTGAAACATGAATACATTCTGCTGACATCTCTGATGCCACTATCCATACATCACAATTATCATGTAATGTTGCCACCTGCTTTCACTAGTTCCCTTCATAGAGAAATTTCAAAAAGTAGCGTCAGAATTTTTGTTTTCACAACTATTCCAAATATTTTGGCAAATGGCTTTTCATTTTGTTGAAGTAGACCTGATGTTAAACATCAAAAGGCCAGCCATTTTAGAGCATTTCTCATCTTCTGAAAATTGCCAACAAGAACTAAATCCTCTTTCTTTTTTCCCTTACTTGTGACTTAGAAAATTCATTCTGATTCTGTATAAAACAAGGAATGAAGGAGATGGCTTTAAAAATGGCTGGACTTTATTAGCTAAATCAAAGCTAATTGCTTTTCTTTCTTGATGATTCCTTAAAATATTTGCTATAAAGCAAAAAGACACCCTTAATCTTTTGTTTGAATGTTTGAACCATTGTTCCTCTTTATATATTTTCCCACTGTTTTTATGGATTCAAAAAAATGCATCAAGACGAAACATCTGTTTGACCTTAAAGCATACAATCTGTCCATTGTCTCCTATGGAAAACAGAAATTATATTGATTTTCCAGGTTTTTTTCCTTCTCTTCAATGAAAAATTGAAAATTACTTCAGCATGCTTAGACCTTAGCCTAGACATGGAGGGTCCAGCTGGCAATTCTTTAGGCCACATTGATTCTTTGGGATATTTTCTCTACCTGTGCAACTATCTTTTCCCCAGAAGAGATTGGGAACAGCTGCAGGGGATGACTGCTGAGCACTGACAGGTGACAGTGTCTGTTCCTACACCCCAAACTGCAGCCACACATCCGCTGGGGTGGCAGGAGTGGGGTTACCATGCACCTGAGATGCAGCACCAAAGAACACATCAGTGGAAATATGGGGGGAGATGGAGGGGGAGCATGATCCATCTCTAACAACTCATGGGGATGGAACTGCAGTAAGTTTATCTGAAAATGCCACCATCATGACTGACTGTTTAAACATCTGCTGTGTGCTCTACAGGCATGCAAAAAGAAAAATCCTTGGTTTAAAAGGAGGTGTACCACACAGGCAGCCTGAACTGAACTGCCTGCTCACATCTTTGAGCACATGTGTAGAGAAAGGAACTACCTGCCTACCTGACCAGGGGCAAAACATGAGGGAGCCAGTCCCTGCCTCCTAGTCTGATGAACCACCCACCCAACACATGGTGAAAAAACTCCACCAGTCGGGTCAAGTAACAAACGCAATGCTTCTCCTGGAGGCTTCAAATTACAATTTTCTCAGAACAAAGTGGAGAAGTGATAATTTTTTTTGGATGGCAAATCCTTTCTAAGGTGCTGTGAGGAGCAGCACAGCTACATACTGCAATTTATAGAAAGATGATGAACTGTGACCAAAGCCCATACATCCCAGGTTAAATCACTGCTTCTACAGGATTGAATTCTACCAAAGACCTACCACAATCAATCACATTCTCACGGAATTACAACCCCAGAACATACAGAGCAGCATCTCAAATGGGAAGAGGGAAAGGAAGAAAGCCTACAAGCAGCAATTGTCATGGCTTTCACTTTCTCAGTATTATTCTTCCTTTTCACTTGTTTATCTTGTTCAAAATTCTTATTTCTCATACAAAACAGGAAAGTGGGTCCCAAATGCATTATATAAGTGCCTCAATAATACAGTCTTAAAAAATTTAAATGAGTGCTTACAATGTTGCTTTCATTTTATTTTGGTGAGAAAAATAATTAATATTAATGCAGGGAACACAGCATCATTTTACACTCATTTTGTTAGCTGTTAAATTGCTGCACATTCCCCACTCACTCCTATTACTCATCGCTGTTTTCCTGCTCCCGTGGTAGCTGTAGGAGTGAACTCTTGGCTGCTGTCTGTCCACAGCACGTAGCTGTCTCTCAGTCAGCTTCAGAGTGTTAGCAGTCATGCTCTGATAAATCTGCCATGGTAGGAACAGGATTTGGACTTATGTTCCTTTAGCAGGATCAGAACTAAGCCTTGAATCCTTGCATATGTTACACACACACACACACACACACAGAGAGAGACATGGCAGAAAACAAAATAACTTCCGTGCTTCCAGAGCCCTGTAGCACCTCAGCTTTGCAACATTTGTTGTCAAGACTATGAGGCAATTCCATGGAGACACCCTGCATCAACCCCCTTCTGTGTATATACCTTTAACCCAGGATTTGGGGAACAGGAAAGCTTCCTATGCTCACCATAGGCACACATGTTAATTGGTTTTGCCTTAGAGAGCCAATAAAGACATGGCCCCTTCCACACACTGTAGAAATGGTGTGAGAGCAAACCATGCTCTTGAGATCCCACAGCACAGGACAAAATTTGCCCTGAGGACTTCTGTTCAAGTTTCCTGTCATCAGTCTCCAAAGACAACTGTGGCTCCATGTCACCACAGACAACTGGGACTCCCAGGTGGGGCAGAACTGCAGTTACAATGTGAAATCACGAGTAACTGGCTGTACCTACAGGTGTCTCTTACTCCACAAAAGCAGAGTTATACAGGGATAAATTATCACAGCAATATATAAAATGGAAAAGCCTATTTTGTGCAAAACACTCAGCAACAGAAGGATGTAATGGGCACATCTACTGCTTTGTTTTCAAAGGGAATCTAATTTTTTTCCATATTAAAGTACTTCAGAAGACAAAGGTAAATCCTGTCACCCCTAATCAGAGGCAGATGCAACTACAGAATGAGCAATGACACCAATGAATATAAAATCTAGACTGGTTAACTACTTAGCTGAGTGGACAGTCCACTTGAACACTTGGGAATCATTCTCTTTTTTCAAATCTAGCTGGTAACAGGCACACAGCAAGATACTGGAGAGAGACTTCTCTTGGCCTTATATGTCTGGCTAAGCCACTCAGTTAATAATAATTCTGCAGTGACTTGTGAAATTTAAGATATCCAAACAATTAAACTTTGCTGCAACATTATGTTATTGGGAATTTACTGTTTCCTTACTATAAGGAAAACTATTAATAATGCATTTTCTAAATAAAAATGGAATAAACAGATGGAAGCAGTAATTGCAACCACTACTTAACATTTTGCCCTTATTTGTCTTGGTCTTAACCCTCTCATTTATAATAAGAAAAGAGGGAATGCCCTTAGGTGGCGCTCCCCAGGCACACAGCTGGCTTGGGGGCACGTGCTCTCCCATAGGCAGTGCCTGACCTCTGTTTTCTCTATTAAACCCTAAAACTAACAAGCAACTAAACCAGATATAAGCAGCAAATGCCTCATGATCCACTTGCAGTTACACTTTGCATATTAAAGGAATTATTAAAGAAAAATAAACAGAAAGGGGCAGTTTTAGAGTAGGGCAAATTAAACTTCCAAGGCTTCCCTTTCCCCCAAAAAAGTTATTTCTCGCTTTGCTTTAAAACTGGCTGAAAGATGTCAGACATGCAAATTCCCTCCCCCAGCATCAGCTCCAAGAGGAGAAGAGCTGCAGCAAAAAGAGGAGCAGAGACCAAAGCTGAGCATCTGCTGCGTTAAGTGGGAGCTCTGCAGCCTCCACAGCTCTCCTCGCTCCTTCCAACCCCCTCTGCCCTGCACCACCCACATCTCCTGGGAGCCACTGCTGTAAAACATTGGGCCCTCACCCTTCATTTCTCCTTCCAGTGCTGCAGCAGCTTTCTTGGAGCAGAGTTGACTCCTCTGGAAGGTGCACTGCTCTTATGAATTAGGAGCACCCATCTCCCACATGGCTGTCAGAAGCCTGAAATATTCCAGGTACTCTTCTCAGTCAGAAAACACTGAGCAGTTGGCTATCACTGCTACAACAGAAACTGCTACTGGATTGGAGATCCATTCTGGGAAACCTCAAAGGGTCAGCAGAAAAAGGGCAAGCAGAAAAGAGAAGCTCAGCTCAATCTCATTTGTAAAACCCTGGGCTGAGTATTGCTGTATTTGCTGTGTTCCTTTGAGAGCTGTGTGTGTGTGAAAGGATAAGTCTATGACATACACGTACTTTTTTTCCAGAAGACACCTTTCCAGGGAAAATGCTCACTGAGCTCCAAGTTAAGAAACTGTGACTTCCATCCCTGTCCCAAACAACATTCATTAAAATGTTTGTGTGGATCCCGTCCCACCTCCTCAGAAAGCAGGGAAGCCTCATTCTGTTTCTGAGGAAAGCAGCATCAATGTTTGAAGTCAACAAGAGCAAACAATTCTCATTCCTGCAGGAAACCAGAGGCAAATCTCACCTGCCACCTGTGTAAGCATGCAACATCTATCTAACCATGAGGCAACATGGTTCCTTCAGTGTGTCCCCTCAAAAAACCTGAAACACGTCCCTGCTTTCTAGCAAACCTTTCTGCAGACTCTAGTGAGATGGTTCCCAGCCTTCCCTCAGAACATGCAAGCTTTTTTTCAGCTCAGTGGCAGGGTTTTAGAACACGAAAAGGCTTTAGACATTGCTTTTGTACAACAGAAAGGACCATCAGTGTCCTTGTCCACATGCTGGCTTCTCAAATATATGCTACAGAGATGCTCTCAACTACTAAGAACTACTAAGATGTGTTTCACTTCAGAAAAGGAATGACAAATTCAGATGAAAATTTGTTTCTGCTTCTCACAGGAGGCATTTGCTGAACCATTGCACTAGTGTGGCACAGCTGCCCACAGTGAGCTTGCAACAGAAGGGCAAATTGACAGGAAAGATGATGTTAGTGGAAAAACCCCACAGTAGATAACCTTCCACAAGAGGCAATATCCATCTGTATGAGAAGCTGCAGCTATCCCTCTAGTGCAGACCTCAAGGAAGACAAGAACTAGCCTGGCTGGAGAAAACTGAGTATCTCTGTCTGCAAGGTCTAGAGGAAACATCCACTGACACATACCTCAGCACAGAGTCAGTACCTGCCACTGAGATTTCATTAAAATAATTTGATAAATAACCATATATACGTCACTTCTGTTGCATTAGTCAATCCAACAGCTCTTGCTTATAAAATATAAACAGGATAGATAACAACAGGATTAGTTCAGTTTCATCTAACTCAGCACTGTTAATATCTTTTCATAAAAATGCACTCAGGAGTCTGCCTTGCAATTATCCAAGCATAACTTTGTTATCATGAACTAATTATTATAGACAGTTTGCAATGGCTACACATTCCTGTCTCTAGTAAACAGATTAAATCACTGAAAGATGTCTACAGCAATAATCATGCAAGACTGTTATGGTGAAAACTCCATTTGCTAATCTTTTTCCTCAATGCTCTGAATATCACAAGCAACTGATTCACTGGTGAGGCTGCCTGTAGGACTACCAGTGAATGCTCTAGGAATGTCAGAGGGAAAAATGCTGACATCTTTGGTGGAAGAATGGAAGAAACATAGCCTCAATTTTGCAGTTTTTACCTCACCATGACAAAACAGTATCTCAATGCTACAAGACACATCAAGTTAAAGAAAGTTCATTGTCTACCATTACACACATGATCAAAAACCATAAATATGAGTGGACATACAGGACAAAAGAGAGTGGACAGCCCACAATAATGCAGCAACAGCATTGCCAGTGACCTGTCTATCAGTGTGCCATGATGTAAATGAAAAACCCCATCTACTGATGGTTGATTTTCTACCTGGGCCTCACCGGTCTCCTATAAATTCCTTCCTGGAATTTACTGGAGTTGATAACCACCCAAGAGGCAGAAAGCAGGCACACCACCCATACTAACCTTTTCCAAAGCAATTCTTTGCTTCTGGTGTTTTGGCAGCTCCAACTGAGTGACAATAAATCGCAGCTGTTGGCTGAGTCAAGTATTGCTTTAAATGCCATTGTCTGTAAAAACTCATACTAATTTACTGGTGCTATGCTCTGATGAATGGAAGACAGCAGTGTTGAAATCCATTTTAGAGTGACACCTTTACTGTCAGTATTTTGTAAACAGTGTAGAGGCTGATCTGGTTATCAAAGAGGAGCATGTAAATATCTTGTTACAGCATTTGTTGATGGCATTTTATAGATAAAGAAGTAAATTATATGAATGCATATACATAGAAATTGCAATTAAAGGTCTTGGTTGATTTTGTTCAATCCTTTTGTTCTTTGAAGAAAATTCAGTCTTGTAGAAACCACACGGTATTGTGAGCATTTAAGTGGAAATGGTTATTTTCCACCATTTGCTTTGATTATCTCCCACAGAAGCTTTGTTTTTCTCCTGGTGACAAAATAAACTTGGTGCAAAGTTCCAGACATTAGTGACACATATCTGCAGAGCCTGAATTACAGATTTTCCCAATATTCAGAAAGAAAAAAGCAGAAGTGAGTTGTGGACACAATGAACAGCTTTTTACCTTGGTATTAACCTGAGGCTTGGAACCAGACTGGCTCAATAATCCAAGAGTTTCCTAGAGCCACTTTTATGAAGAGGACAAAAAAAAATGAACACAACCGAACATAACAGAATTTGGTTTTATCATTCAATTGTCTAGAAATTACCAGGTACATTCACACTACTTTTGGAAAACCATTATCATTAACAACCATATCGATTCCCACTTACAAAGAAGCCTTTGAAAAAGATAATTGCCCAGTCTGACTAGACAATTCCCTTTTAACCACACACAGAAATATGTGGTGTTGCAAACCCCCTACACAGCAGCAGGTTCCCTGCCTTTGCTGCGAATGAAGATGCAGTAAAGCAGCACTCTGTCCTTTCGTGATCTCTGGTACCATTCATGTGATGGCACTGCTTTCTCCTTTACTGCCTTCCCAGTGGGACTCAACACAGGCTTAGAAGAACAGCATGTGGTATTTCTGTCTGCTCCAGCTTTGTGTCAACAAACCGCAGCCATCGAGTGTCTCTATCTTAAACTGGCAACCAACTAATGGCTCTTGCTTTGGCATGTACACTTCCCCTAAAAAGGGGCTGTTGGCACTGTCCTGCAGGTGCTTTGCTGAGGGGAACACTTTATGTCACTTAGGGGTCCTGCTCAGATTTCACCAAAAGCTTGGAACAAATGCTACAGTTCTGCCAAGAGTCAGGTCGCCTGGTGGAGCAGACATCCAGAGAGGAGTGTAGCTGGTCAGGGATGCTGAGCACTCACACAAAAAGGCAGAATCTGTTGCTAATTTTGATCTTGTTGCTGGTCTTGTGTCTCCTGCCTATTCCTCAGATCAGTCTGTTCTGAACCACTTGAGGGAGGAAGAACAGCTATCAGGCCAACACTTGACCCCACCTACACGAAATCAGCAGACAGTATATGTTCTTCCCAAAGCAAGTTTTAAAGGAATTACAGATCTCCCTGTGACTTTCTCTTTCCTGGAAATAAAACTTCTGAGCTATAAATGTAAAAGCATAGACCAGTAACAGTGTCAACATCTTCAACAAGGATAATTTGCCAGCAAATCCTACACTCTAATTTGAGAAGGAAATAATATATTTAAATTACACTGCAGGTTCAACAGTTCATAACAGATTTCTCTCTAGTTCTATGAGAAAAAGCTTTTTTCTTAGTTCTTTTATAATGCTTATTTGCCTTTTAACTAGTTTTCCTGCAGGCATATACTATAAAGCCATTAAAGTTGATTTTTATACTGCCATATCTTAAAAGCTGTGTGTCTGTAGCTACCTTAATGTTATTCTTTATTGAAGTCAGCACCATCAAATTTATCCTTTCATCATTTGTAATCCTCATATAGCTGATACAACTATATGAAGATCCAAACACATTTATTTCCAATGCATCTACATTTAAACCATTTATTTTGCTTCACTGCTGACAGTCCTACACAGTAATAGAAAACATTTTTGATTAGCTGAAATAAAGCACCCTTCTAGCAAATGAAGTCTTGATGAGGGTGTCATTTTCTGTCATTGACGGAATTTGTTGAAGTTCTCAATATGTAAAGTTGTTTAGACTGGTTGTTCATTTGGGCTGAAATTTTAATTTTTTTACCTATTTGTATTACAGTTTATAAATTACTTTGATCCTGAATGGAATATCTAGAACGAGGTAACAGAAATATTTTGGTTGTTGTAGATTCAAAGGTTGACAAGTCTCTGCTTCTGCCTGCAGTATGAAGCCAGAAAGATCTCACCCATTAGAGTTTCTGGGATTACATTTTTTTCTGTTTTAAATCAAGATCTTGGCTTCTGCTTTTCCTCTGTATAACATTTTCTACTCATCTTTCTATCCATTAGAGTCACTCACAACTTTTAGTTACTGCCCACACCATCACCTGTGTTGATCCTCTCTGGTGATGTGACACAAACCAAACATTCTTCCCTTCTTCTCTTCCCCAAGCTAAACATCCCCAGCTCCCTCAGGTGCTCCTCATAGGACTTATTCTCCAGATCCTTTACCAGCTTTCCTAAAGACTGCACAAGGAATCAGAAATCTAAAAAATGAATTGCCTAAATAATTCTATAAAGGTTCCTTTTCTGTTCAAAAATGCCATTTTGGCTAAATACACCCTACATGTGTTGGGCCTTACCCTCTTATAACAACTCAGCACTGAAATCTGCATTGTTATCAGCATCCTTTACACTACTTCCTGATTGAGCACTGGAACAGACTGTCCAGAGAGGTTGTGGAGTCTCCCTCACCAGGGATATTCAGGAATCTTCTGGATGTATTTCCATGTAATGTGCTCTAGGATGACCCTGCAGGTCAACTGGAACAGGAATGCACTTCTCCCTTTCCCTCAGAGAAAAAGGAACATTTCAAACACACAGCAGCAGAGAACTTCCAAAATCTCCCTGAAAAAGTCATGGCCTCTCCCTAATTCTGTTCATCTTTTATACTCTCCCTGGCAAATACCATCAGTGAGTCCAAAGAAGAGGGATCACATTGGGGGCTGCTGGTGCATGGTCCTTAACTGAGCTTCCCTGACAGTGGCCCACCTTAGGGAACAATGGAGGGAGGGATGAAATTTATGATTAGGGCATATTTCAGTTTCCCTTGACATTTAATTATCCAAAGTCATCTTTACTTGATCCTGAATGTTATTCTAAACATCAGCTTCTTGTTGCATTAAATGCCTCTGCATTCCCAGCACTAGCAAGCTCCTGCACTGAAAGTGCAGGTTCTGTAAGCTGAATGGAAGCAAACAGCAGAATTGTTTGGAGGAATAGGGAGAGGTGTTCCCTAACAAACAGTTCTGTGCTTTTCTATCTATAACATGAAAGCCATGCTTTGGGGAGCACTAACAAGATCACTGCTAAAAATGGATGAGGAACAACATCGCTCTTCTTTGCTGGGTCATGCTTTAAATATGCTAAATAAAAATAAATTAATTTTGTAATCAATGGAGAGTTAAATCACAAAACATATTTTTATCCTATTTTCATTGGGAATGCTTCTGCATTGACAAAACATTCATTTATGCACTCAAAGTTAGCAAACAAAACCTGCCAGTTTTAATGAATGTTGTGCTAACATTGATTTTTAGCAGGGCATAATCACCAAGATAAAGACACTGTTACAGGAAGCCACAGTATAAAGCTGAAATTTCTTTAACATTGACTTTTCCAGTCATGGATAAATGACTAAGAATCATTTAGACTTTTAAATGCTGGCTTTCTTAAAATCTGAACTGCAGTAATTCTGTTCTCTGGAACATACTTGAATCCCAATTCAATAAAACCACATTTAAAATTACCTAGCAACACAACTTCTCCACAGAATCATAAAATCATGCAATGGTTTGGGTTGGAAGGGACCTTTTAGATCATTCAGTTCCAACCTCCCTGCCATGGGCATGGACACCTTCCACTAGACCAGGCTTCTCCAAGCCCCATCCAACCTGGCCTTGAACACTGCCACGGATGAGGCATCCACAGCTTCTCTGGGCAAACTGTTCCAGTGCCTCACCACCCTCACAGCAAAGATTTTTTTTTTTAATATCTAATCCAAACCTATTAATTCTTCTTTCTCAAGATGAGATAGAAAAAATTCCCACTTCGCAATACTGAAGCCTTTGCAACAAAGCTAATCTTTACTGTTATTTTTACTGTTTGAAATCCATTAATATCACGATTTTAAAACAAGATACCCTATTTTTGCATGTTAATATGCTTCTTTAAAGAATTTATTAGGTTATTATTAAATAAGAGTCTACCCAGGCTACAGAATAGACCTGAAAAGCAAAATGGCCCAGGCTCAAAACATAGTAATTTAGCTTTCTATTCTGTAAGAGAAAGATTTCACTTATTTGTGTTAAATGAAAACACACAAAAAAATCCCTTAGCTTATTCTCTTATGGTAAGGAATCACATTAGAGGTAGAGAGAAATCTAGAGGTAGATAGGAACCACATTAGAGGTTCCCCTCTCACTCTATTTTCAATGTTCAGGCCAGACAGTTCACGGGCAAGAGGCAGATTTAGCACAGGGGGTGATTCCAGCGACTCACAGTCACCTCACTGTTGTATCATCGTGCAGAAGAAGATGCAGAGGCTTCCACACAAATTGCTTATTTGTGGAAGCAATTTCAATTAGGAGGAGAATAAGAAAGTTGGTAGATACATTATGCAATTACAGGCAGGACATTTGCTGCCTAAGTCACTTGACTTGGTGTCTCAAGAATGGCAAAAACAAGGAATGAGACATAAACAGAAGAAAGCAATTCTGGAATAAACACTGAAAGTGGAGGGATTATAGACACTTTAAGCCAAAGACTGTTGCACAAGTGTGTGTGTAAATGTTTGTGCACTCAGACCTGTCTGTGTAATAACAGCAAGATTTGAGAGGGCAAAGGAAAGAGGAGTGAGGAAGGGAAATGCCAGACATAGTTTTTGGTCCCTTCTGGCTCTGCCAGTGCCTCTGGAAATACTGTGGGCTGGGAAATACTGGGAAACACAGAGCTGACTCAGCAGGTTTCAGACTTTGCACCTCAAGCATAAATACCCTCACACAGGCATGATCCTAAGTGCCCATGTGATTCCTCCAGCAACACGGGATAAACACAGCTGTAAAACAATTCTTGCCAGCAGGACAGAGAACACAGGCCTGGAAGGCAATGACACCTCCTCCAAGTCCAACCATGTGCTGTCACAGACAACTGCAGCCTCTTCATTGGCTTTGCAAGCGCTGTCTTTGACCTAATTTGACTTTCACTCATATTTAAAGGACAGTTTCAACATCTCATCCTCTCCATAATAAGAAACCTGATTTTGAATTCCATCTAAATTTATCCATGATCAATGTAGATCTATTTGGCATAAGCCTCTACTCTTTTTTTAGTAAGTAGTGGTCATTAAGTCCCATTTTATTTCCTCTTGGAATTCACTACTATCATATTTTATATCAAAAGTAAGACAATGCCATTCTCTGCTTTCAAATTAAAGAAAACATATTGTTGGAAAACTATTTGACCACCAACTCTAAAAGAGTTGGAAGAACAGTATGTCTTAAAAGTCCAGCACATGAAAAACAATGATTAATGGCGGCTGCCATATTGACCTTGTTGCAGCCCATGAAGCATTTGCTGTTTTCAAAAATCCAAATTTGGCAGCACAGGCAGCCTTCCAGCTGGGTGGGAGGTTGCTCTGTATCTGTTAAGAAAAAGTACCCTGTTTCCTATTATTTGGAAATTGTTGGGAATTCTCCACAGGTTCTCCAGGTGGCTTTTGGTGGGTTTTTTTGCTTTTGTACTATTCTTACTTATTAATTATGAAAGAAGGATCATATTCCTGAAACCAGTTTGTCACAACACGTTTGTTTGTTATTCAGGCAAATACAGTAGGTGGAATTAAAAAAAAAAAGGTTTAGGGCCTTTTATTGAATATTAATATATCAGTAAGTGGAATTTCAACTTAGTGCTGTAATCAGACAACTACCAAAGTTGACTACACATGCATAAATATATATATATATTTGCATACATAAAATATATAAAGCATACTTCTATATGATTGTATGCCTACATCTTTGGAACACAACAACAAAATACATTTCTGCAAAAGCCTTCTCATATCCAAAATCTTTAATGAAAGTCCTACGTCTTGTGACTACATTCTTTTTCCTGTTCTTTATTTTATAAAAGAGCAGCTATTTTATAAACATTATAGCAAACAAATATATATTATTTTTTAGTGCTTTCATTTAAAATTAGATTTCAATTATTTATAAATTTAAACTATTATTTTAGTGCTTTTAAATCAAAACCAATTTGAATAAAAATAAAATTGATGATTTCAAATCTATTGGTTATATATAAAACAGAGGATCAATACAAGACCTTGAAAAGTAATGCCAAGATGGGTATAAAACAACCTTGCTGCTTTTTTACTCTTCAAAACAGGGAGGAGACTGTGTTATCAACACTACTATTGCTTATCATGCAAATGGGTTTGGGATTCACAAGATTAGGAACCAAAAATACCCTGCTTTTTAGGTTCTTGTATTACACATTTCCAAGTATTTATAACTGTGGGATTCCTAAATGTATGAGTTGTGTTCCTTGCATAGATGCTTGTATCCAGGAATTGTGCCATCAGGGAAAAAACACCAAATGGAGCCTTTTCATGAAATTACAGGAGCTGGCAAGCACTGCAACTCTTGCTATTTTATTGAGAATCTTAAAATATAAAGTGGGGTTTTGTAATAGCCTGGTTCTCAGAACCAAATGGTATCTGCAAATTAAAATAGTTTCAATAAGTAAAAAGAACAAACTTGCTCTTGGTCTGTAGCAGGAGGCTGGCTGGCACTCCCAAGTGTTACTTCAAATATGTGGTAAAAAAATTCCTCACCATTGTGTGAAATGAGATTTCTGGCACATCCTGACCCCTTCATCTTATACCATCTGCTCTACCTCTCGTCCCTTCTGAAGGCAGCTCTCTCCCCACCTTCAGCCTCAGTGAGGCAGAGGAGGTTTGTGCTGTTGAACATTGGGCCAGTGCACTTTTTTCTTCTCCAATTCTCCCATTATCAATATGACTTGTTTTCCTAACACTACAGTAAAGGAAGCAAACCAGTCAAATACAAGCCATTCATCATCTGGACAGAAAGAGTGCTGGAAAATTAAGGAGGAAAAAAAAGAATACATGGAGGGGTTTTAACAAAGGCAAAAAAAAAAAAAAAAAAAAAAAGGTCCATCAGAAAACAGGAAAACCACTGAGAATTTTTGCAGCTTCAGAATCTGAAAATTCAAAGCAACCAAAGGGCAAAAAGGAAATGGTTTGGAGAGTATGTAGATTCATTATACCTCATTTAAGCTACTAAAGCAGCCTCAGATGGGTTTAGGAAAGGGAAGTGCACCTTGGAGTTAAAGTCTGTTGAGAGCAAAATGCAGTTCTGCATTAGGATTAGATTCCATGCAGCATTCCCATCTCAGCAGAACCTGGAGGCAAAACAGTGACAGGCAGCAGAAGCAAATGGAGAAGGAAGAGCAATAAATGAGGAAGAGCTTTATTTCATGTTCTGGTGTGCTGCTGTCAGTCTCTGCTTCACCATTTATTTGACAGATCTCAACTAGGAACAGACTCTTCTAGAACTCCTTTCCTTCAAATTAGAATTTCAAAGCCCATTCCAAAAAGCAAACCATTTATATTGTAATATTTCTATTTTATTCTCTCTGCTTTGGGAGGTTCTCAGTACCGAGGCTTTTAAAGCAATATCAGAGACATTACAACAATATAGGGAAAATCGTGAGCTTTACTGTAGAAAAATGAAGTCAATTAAGCACCTGAAAAATGACCTGAATGCTGAGGTATTGAACTGCAAAATGAATGGAACCAGAGTAAAAGGCAGGTTGCTTTTGAATGCCACGATGAGGTGCATTTGGAAAATCAACAAATCAAAGCCATTTCTGTTAACATCAACGGCTTACTTTCAGAGGAATTACTCAGACCAGTTACTTATCCCCATTCCCCAAGACTAATCAGTACCTAACTTATCCAGAGGGCACCATGGAGATTCTTGTTTAGAAGGCTGATGTGCAAGGAGGGAAGAGGGGCTGGGAATGCAGGAGCCAGTAATGGAATTGCTGTCATTGTGAGAAAAGGAGGCAGAGCAGGGTCAGGCCAAGTGAGCAGCTCTGGATATGACACCTGGAGCATCAGTCTGAAAAGGCTCTGGATATGACACCTGGAGCATCAGTCTGAAAAGGCATCATTTGGAATAAAGAGTGTATTCCAAAGATGCTGTGGGGGAAACAGTAAAGCACTTCTCAGCCAAAGTCTTACAACAGCTCCCCTGTCACTTCTGGTTGTACAGCAAAGTGTTAACAAGCCTGTACCGCAGTTCTCTGCGGCCTGGGACCTGACCATTTTCCATCACAAAAACTAATTTACTCAGCCTATTCTCTGAAAAGGCTTGAAGCAGCTTGCTGCCTTCATCTCCCCCCTTCCCTGTGCTCAGCAGCTCCCCAGAGCTCCTGGTTTAACAACAGCAAGAAACAGTCCAGGTCACTGCTCACTTTGTACCATTTCTCTCAGTATTGCTGGCAAAAGAACTCTGATGATAATACTGCTGATTGCAACCAAATGCAATGAATTCATTACAGATTTCATTTCATAAATAACTATTTTGCTCTTGCATTCTTAGATGCTTTCAGAAGTAATAAATCAATTAATAAACACAGCAAGTGTTTTCCTCTTTTTCAGTGTTGACAAGGTGCAAATTCTGTTAATTGTAAATGTCAAAGTCTGTCATTAAACTAGTAGGCATACTCTGCATGATAAATACCAAAAAAAACACCCTTAATTCTAATTTGATTTCTGCACTACAACCCTGCATTTACATTTGGAAAAAAAAAAAAAAAGAAGTTGAAAATTATGCCTGCTGTGACTAGTTATCCTGAAAGAAATGAGAGGGGGAAAAAGCAACTTATCAGATTGTTTAAACCTAATTATCTATATTTTAATAATTTTACTTTTTCTGAATGAAACTTTGTTTCTCTCTGGAATGTTCTGATTGGAAATCATAGAACATATAAATTAGTCACAAAATTGTAAGCAAATTAGAAAAAATTGGTAAGAACAGCAACAAATAGGCAATTTAATTGGAGTGCCTGCATAACTATGACACAACTGTGTGCTTTATTCTGTCTGGAAATGTTGATTTGGCAAACGCTGGGCCAAGTAATATGGTTCTAGAAGGACATTTGTGTCTGATAGCAAAATGTATGCTCACATTGTAGCAACATAAAATATTTTTTCTTTGGTATCAGAGGTAGAAAAACTGTAACCTAAGCACTAGGAATTGGAAGGAAAATAAGCAGACTTTGCCTTTTTAAATGTAAGCCCAGAACATTTGAAAAAGGCCACGCTGGGAGGAAAGTGCAAAATGGCACCGTGATATTCCACTGAAATACTCACATTTGAGTCCCTTGTTCCATGCATCTGTTTCCAGATATGTTTCAGAAAGTATTTTCTTATTCTTGAAGAGCTGAGGTTGAACTTGGCTTTTAAACTTATTCCTCTCTACTGAAGAAAATCTTTATTAAAGACTTCTAAAAGTCACCTCAAAAAATCTGACACTTGTCTGCAGCAGGTTTACCTTCCCAGCACAAAGTAATAGAGGCAGAAATCTGCTCTGATGCTTCCATTTCTGAAACACTCCATGGCATAACTCAAATGCAACCAAGAGAAACATGGGAAATTAATTTGTCCACCACAAATATTTGATGATCATCTGAATTTTGCGCCACTTTATAGGCCGTGTACTTTTCAGAACAGAATCAATGAAATATGTCAGACATGTTCAAAAATATTGTTAAAAATTTCATTAGCCCAGAATTAATTCTGGGAAGTAAGAAATTAATTTTTTTCATTTAGAAATCATAATAATGAGTATGTTTGGAAAAAAAATCCTGTAACTTCAAACTATTTGTAGTTTTGGAAGTTGTTCCCGGTCAGTAACTTCCTTCAAAATTTTTGCCATGCTTCTTCTCATAAGATTTACAAAAGGAGTCTGGATTGGTAGAGTTTTAGGACAAAAGGAAGATTAATGTACATAGTACTGTCTTGCACTTCTAAATGCTAACTTTAGTAGTAAGATTTATTTTTAAGTTTCTTTTCCAAATTGGCTCATTCCCTAATTTTACTGACTGAAAAATTGTGGAAAGTGAAGGAAGGACACTTCTTTTTCCTCCTTACAAGTTATTTTTATTTCAGTGTTTCCTTTGTTTGTTTTCTGTAACAAGATAATTCTCCAAAGGAAACTTCTAAGGAGATAGCAACCTTTTTGGTCATTTGCAGTACTGAATCTCTGAAGGAAATGTGAGGTTACAGCTACAACTCCTCTCACAGCTCAGACCACGTCTGATTTCTGATATCTGCTGATAAAGCACTGACTTCCCAGAAGAGACCACTGCTTAGCACTACACTGTCACTCATCTCACAGGTTCTCAAAGTGCTGATTGAGCTTTCAATTTAATTAATGGTTACATTAAAGTAATAAATGAATGGAGGCAGAGAATCTATACACGTAAGTTCTTCAGTGTATGCTCTTCAGTGTAAGTTCAAAAAGGATAATGCTGCCAAAGCAAAGTGATGTGGAATCACAAATGAAGGTCACTGCAATGGCAGCTGATCCCCCTTGTCTCCCCATCCAGGGGCAGTGCAGACTCACTGCAAGGAGGAGAGGTGCTTGACTCAGGTTCTGCCCATAGGAAGCACATGGAATGATCTGGGGGAAGTGTTTTCCATTGCTACCACCATGGATGAGGTGCCTCAAGGACACACAGCTCCTACATGTGCAGTAAGCAGAGCCCAATGGCTGCTAAACACGACCACTTTGGGCTATACATTTGTGCCAAAAAGCACATGAGTGCCAAACTTTATATACAGGCAACCGTGTTCACCAAGAATGAGATTAACAGCAGCAAGGAAGCAATTATTTTATGTACATTGACCATCTCAGATGTTTCATCACCATGCCATGGAAACTGAGGTTCACATCTTCAGTATAATTTCAGTTCACTGCAAATACAACTCTGTTATAGAACTGTGATATTCCCACTTCAGCCTTCACATATACAAAATGAGTTACATTGGCTGCCATCACAATGTTAAAAAAGGAAAAGTGAGAGAACTGCCCAAGCACCTATTCCACATCTGAGCCAAGGAAACATTTTTGTTTGCTTAGTTTGGTTTTTTTTTTACAGTATATACCTCAATGATCTACCAAGAATGGATGGGCAACGTAATTTACATTTCTTTTGTCATTCTTTTTCATGAACTAATTAATTCTAGCAGTAATGACCTAGATAGTGCTTGAAATTCCACTTTCTGCAAGAAACAATTTGCATAAAATAATAAAACAACAGGCTTTTTTTTCTCGCATGTTGGACCTGTGCTGAAATATGGTCCACAGAAAATCTTATCATCTAGCATGTTGCAGAGGAATATCTATTCATCTAGGAAATAATTCAGACCCCACAAAGCAACAAGCAAAAGTGCTTGTCCCTTGCCACTATTGCTATTTGTGAAAAAGCAACCTGGGAGAGACCCAACAGTTGCAATCTGCTGGCTTTGAACTACCCACTCATTGCTATTCACACAATTACCAGCCAATATGTGCATTTCTATTTCTCATTTCTTCTTGGAACTAATCTCTGAGCTGAATCATAACCACATGAAAGATGACTTTTCCAAGACAGCAGCATTTCAAAATTTAGTGTGTGTATCAAATGTGGCTTGCTTATTTTGATCACATTGCTTTTACTGAACACTCTCTGAATTACTGCAAAAAATACCCTACTCTCTCTGCTGTTCCTACAGAGTCAGTGGACTCTCTGCAACCACCTCATAATGAAGAAAAGTAGAAAGGTTTTGGTAAAAAGGTACTTTTTGGGAAGTCTGTCAGCCTTCCTCAGCTGATTGCCTACATTCTTTTCACAGGCAAAATGAGCCACTTGGTCTCAACCACATGATGAAGAAGATATGGTTATGAAGGTTTCAGGCAACAGTGAGAATGTTTTTTAATTGGAAAATCAATCCCAGTATCTTAAAAGAAATGAAACCCAAATGTTCCAGAAAGATAGAACTGCAAGGAGTTCTAATGAAATATAAAGCAAGGTCTCCTCTTTGACCTCCTACACACACATCTCACCTAGGCACTTTAATCTCTTATTTAGAGACAGGAAAGCAGTGACTGAAGGTCAGTCAGGCATAATCCAAAACCAGATTACGATATTCCTCTGTGTTCCCACCCTTTCAAAGATGCCAGGCACTACTCTAGTGTATTATTAGGCCTACAGTTGTACTACCCATGTTTTGGGTTTAAAAACAAGAAGTAAATTAATAAAACCATAAATCTGAAAACAACAGTGGGTTCCAAAATCATTCACTGTTATCCTGCTGGCACACAGATTATTTGTTTTTAATTTCCACCCAGTGAGCTGAAAGCACTACGCTCTTCCAGAATTTCTTACACACACATCCAGAATTCAGCAGCTCACTCCTCTGAGTGACTTTGCATTGCCATCGCTTGTTTTTCAAAATGCCTCTGCTGTGTGAAAAACAAATAGCTTCCCTCCTCCACAGCACTATTCACTTAACACTCTGGTGTTAAATAAATATTAATATAAGACTAGGCTCACACTGTTTTATTACGAGTAAGTGGTACCTTACTCTGCAAACATTTCCATTCTCCAGTCTATAGCAGAGCATGGCATCCCTTTGCAGAAGTAAAGGAGGCAGAGCCTGGCTCAGCCCAGCAGCACCACTTACTCCTCTTCCCCCAGCCCAGCTTGGCCCACTGGTGCACACACAGAAGCCTGCTGCCTGTGGGCAGGGCAGCAGGGAAGGAGAGCCCTGCAGGACACCACACCTGCCCCAGAGCACCGTGACAGCCCAGCACATCAACCCTTCCACCACACCACACCTCCATGCAGAACCCTCCTGTGCCTTCCTCTCAGAGAAGCGCGTGTGAGCAAGGCCAGGGGACAGCAGGCTGGGCCACAGAGTCCCAAATTCAGCTGGCATCTAAGCTGGACCCACCTCACACTCAGGCACAGAACAGTGTGGCACAAATACGCACATTTATGCACTGGTACATTTTTCTCTCTTGGGTTACAAGAAAAGAAATCTAACTCTCCTGCTTTTTGAGAAGGGGACAAAATACAATGCGGAGTCACCCAGGCTTTCAGCCACTTATCCAGCCAACCAATTCACCTTGCTGCAGACTGTCAGTTTTGTAAAATATTCCCCTTGCTTCAAAGACTCATCTACTCGCTCTGGTTTTACTCTGTGGCACTTAGAATAAAACAGCAAACATTATGCAGACATTTCTCCACAGTAAAAAAAGTTCAAAGCTGCAGCTTCTATTGCTCTTATTTTCTGCTGTTTGATTTTTGTTTTCTTTCTTAACTATTTTAATACATATTGTACTGAAAGATCATATTTTTTTAAAGAAACTGTTTAAAGGTATTCCTGGCAGATTGAGCAGCAGTCAGATCCCCAACAGTGTGGAAGTGTTTAATAATTTGCCACATTCTGAGCTTTCTTCAGTTTGTCTTCCTACATTGTTCTAGTAACAACAACATGCCCACAACTGAAAGTAATTCTTAGGTCCATGCTATATACAAGTTACATTTTTAAAAAAAGCCCACATAATTAAGAGTAAGTTTGAAAACCCCATATTTTTCATATCTGTATCCCCCATTTAGTGCTATTTTCAGATTTTCTTCCCAGTTTTATTACTCTCACTTCTCTAGAAGCTGCTGACCATATGTTTTTCTTCTTCTAAACAGAGGTCTCTGACTTGTCACTTTAAGCTCTTTTCTATGCCTGTGCTGCTTTGGGCAGGGATAGAGATAATCTTCTTCCCAGTAGGTAGTGTGGGAATGTGTTTTGGATTTGTGCTTAACGCAGGGCTGATAACACAACAGTTCCACACTGATCTCTGCTTCAACCATTTTAGAATTCTGATTGGAGTCAGCCATAGATATGTTCCAGTTCACTGAAAACAAGGTCCAAAATATTCCAATCAGACAGATTTGGCCACCCAAAAACCAGAAGTATCAGGCCATGAACAATCCTAAAGATTGTTCAAGCAATCTTTAGGAACACCTCAGTGCTACTGCCTTAGTAGCTAGGAGCCAAATAATGTATTCAACTGGAGAGTATTTCAGATTTATTGAGAAAAGTCAGATACAAAAATTAATTCTGCAGAGTAATAGAGAAGGTTTTACAATTCCACAGGTTAGCTATAAACACAGATTAAAGCTAGGTGAATATACTTGGAGTTTCTGAAGTGGACAGTTTGGATGTAAGACTAAAATTGCCTTGTGTACATCTTTGTCTAGAGTTTTGTAGTATTAACATAAAAATAAAAACTGAAAAAAAAAGAGAAAATATTTAAGCTGAGGGCTCTTTGTGCTTTAGTTTTAACTTGCTATGTAAGCAGTCAGACTGAAACTTTCAGAATTAGACTGATGATTAGATCACAGTTATATGTTAAAGCAGTCAGAAGAGGGATGGCTACCAAACAGAAACAGCAAAACCAAAACCTCTTGTACCAAGATCTGCAGAAAGGCTGCAGGGAGACCAGCTCCTTCACTGTGACAGCTGTTCCCTGTGCATCCTGGATTTTGGCTAGAAGATGGTGTCCCACAGCTGGGGTGGAGCCAGCCAGTGCTGCCAGTTTGATCTGGCTCCCACCGTGGAACAGGTGGAGGTCTGATAGCTGAAAGGCTGCAAGGCAGCACAAGGACTGAGAGAGACAATTCACTTCTTCAAAAGAGAAAAGACAATTCTGTTATCTGCCATGTACACTCAAAAAATGCTGTTTTATCATGGAAGTAAGCTCCTGAAAACATCCTCAAAAGATGTACTTTGAGGCAAGAAAAATACTTAATTTTCTTCTCAAGTATTTTTCCCTTAATTACATTGTTTTGTGTTTTAATGTCTTTTGTGGTTTAATTTAACTATTATGAAATGAACAGCTGACTTTGAAATTATGAAAACAGTTTTACATCATAATTTCTTTCTCATCACGCTTTATTATTCAAATTCAACATGAAGCTGTGAATGACAAGTAGTCTCACACCTACCTTGGGGATGGGGGAGAGAAAGAGAAGGAAGAAGAAGAAAGAAAGCATGGAGGTGTCTACAGAGAGCTATAAAATCATTAGTGGCACATTAGAGGATGGGGAAATGTTACTGACCCTCTTTTCTGATGAAGAATTAAGTGGTATTGAATGGTATTAGCAGGTTCAAAACAAGAAAGGCAGCTTTTCTCACACAGCTGACTAACCTTTACATCTCCCTGCCATGGACCTCAGGAATGTTTAAGTCTTAGTTTTAATAGGACTCACAAGGTACCAGGACAAAGTCACACAAGAAAAATACACAAAGGATTACTAAATACAAACAGAGTGCTTCTGATCCTCTCCCCTAATTGGTTGGGTGCCAGGAGATCATTCCAATCAGCATGGTGACATTTTCCTCCTTGTGCTGTCTCCTGGGAGCACTGCAGGACAGTCTCTCACCCAGTCAGATGGACTTCTGAGAGGAGCAATCTCTCCATGCTTGCACCCATGCTCCTAAGCCAGCTGAGTAAATATTTGCTGTGAGACACCAATGCAGCCTGAGCCCCATAACTGGGTTACTATCCTGGACCATGCTTGTTTTCCCTCGTTTTACATAAGAGAGAGAAAAGCAGAAATTCCACTGGCTTTGCAAAACTGCATTCCCCTAAGATGAAGGTTTAGAAACCACAGCATGCAAATATATTCTCAAAAGATGTGCTGGTAAAAATGCAAGCACAAGCACTCTCATTTATCAGGACAAACTGAACGGCTGCATGCACAGTTCTGGAGCAGGAATGCACCGAAGCCATGCATGGTAGTGCTAGAAGACAGAAAGGACTGTGGAGTGACCCTGGAGCTACCTCCACCACCAAGTGTGGATTACAACATTGTACATCAGGCAAAATTTGTATATCTTTAGATTATTTAGGGTAAACAGTAGTTTGCACTTACTGTGTTCAGACTCCTTTACTCTGCATAACTGACAACTGATAATATTCTTTGGACTTAGTAACAAAGAGTGTATTATTTCATAAGAACATGATGCAAGATTTTAATAAGGCAGCTAACATAAAATTCACAGATATCAGTTTCAGCAACAATGTAAATTAAAAATTCCAAGAAGTCACCAAAAAAAGGAAATAATTGTAATTCAGGGATTTATATTTAACAGACTTGATCTTGACATGCAAAATGGCTTCTCTGATGTTACTTTGTTACCTTGAAATTCTAATACAACAACACAAATCCTAGACAAGAGCTGGAAGTGGGCAGCCTATGTCCCTGCAAGCTCTTAGGACTTTACTCCAAACCTATTCCTTCTGTGCAGAAGCAGAAGCCAGAAAGAGAGGTAATTAATTTCTAACAGTTTACAGTTCTATTAATTCTTACTAAGCAAACATGTTACTGAAAAGCTACGTGCAGCCTGCTAACCTTTATCAAAATCCTTCCTTACTTCAGTGGGCAAGGCACTGCCATCACACAAAGACCTGAGAGAGAAGCAGAAAGGTGCTTGCGAGTGGCACAAGATTTATACAAATGATTGTTATTTGCACTACAAAAAAAGAGGCTGCACAAAACAATGACGGATTACAGGAGCATCCCATTGTGATTTTTGAGAGAATAAGAAATACTTAGTATTCAACCAGACATCTTTACTGTAATGCAACAGAAGAATGTAACAAAGGCACAGAATCCTCCACTATTCAGGCTGATGCACAAGGCTGGAAAGAAAATCAACATTTCTATTTTTGGTGTCTGTGACGTTGAGTACATGAGGTGCATGTACGCCTAACAAGTACCATTTACTGATTGAAAACGTTCAGCAGCCATGCTGACAAACCCTTCACTGTAGCTCTGCAGAGACAATGCCACGAAGGAGATTCGGTGTGAGAAGGAAAAGCTGGAACCGAGAGAAGAATCACCAAGGCACAAAGGATGTTAGCAATTCCCACATGCTGCACCTGAGCCTGCTATCACAGATGCAGCTGAAGGCACTTTCACACCCCAGAAAAAGGTGGTGAGTGGAAGCTCAACATGGGGAAAACCCATCCAGCCCTTAGGCTACTGCTGGGGGGCCCTGTGGGAAACAGCTGGGTACAACACCAACCAGACTGTCCTCGGAGGTCCACAGGTTGGACTCTCCTCCTCAAGGCAGCCCATTTTCAATCTCACAGCAAGAATTTCACAAGAAAAAAAAAAGGGATTTTAATTTAGTGGCTCCACTGGAGACAGCAAAACTGTGTTGCCTGGAGCTCTCTTAGGGTGACAGAGCTCTGCCTCACTGTCTGAGCTGTACCCAAAAGCTGGCAGGAGACTCTGGTTCCAGCCAGCTCATAGAGAAATCTCTGAAGGACACGGTGCCCCACTACATCTTGAGGCCAAAGTCAAACTGCCACAACAGCATAAGGCACAAGTGAAATTAAATTGCAGTCCCTCACTCTCTGAAACTTTACCATCAGATAAATGACATCACCACAAATTAGTCACTGTGAATGTATATAATTAAGTCAAGGTCAATCGTCTGTACCTTGGGTTGTCTAGCTAAGCATACAATTATGATTAAAGTAAGACTCAGAGATTTCTATAATTCAATATTTCAAATGGTAGTTTTTAGTGATGTGTCATTAAAGCACACACTAATACTGTGCAAAAATGGCTACAAAAGCAGGCCTACTTTTCAGGTTTCTAGTCTAAGAGGCATTATGACTTTCTAGAACCGCCACTTGACCTACGGTCTCTTTTTCAGGATCTAGCTTACAGAAGAGCCACCCCAGAAAGTGCCTAAGGACATGGAATGGGAGTCTGGCCATCTGGGTTTAGTACCTGGGTCTGTCAGAGATTTCCTGTGTGAACCTTGGCAGGTCATTTAATGAAAAGGGATAAACAATAAGAAATATGTCGAGCAAAACTATTACTAATAAGGTTAAGTGACTTTTTTGGGCAACTGGACCCTGACAGGCTTAGGAAATCCTACAAGGTACTAAACTCTTTTGTAACTTCCAACTCTTCAGAGAAAGATATTAATTCCCCATCACTGCAACAGGAATCATGCATCCTCTGCCTTAACCATTCTTGCTTCAGAGCAGTATCCTTGACATGCTTACTGCAATAGGCAAGTCTGAGAGTCTCAATTTGCTAAGGACATTTTTCTGCTACTGACCTGAAATCATGAAATACCACCACCACCACCACTGTCCTCAGCCCTAGTGAGGGCACAAATCAGCAGGAACTTCTCAGCACCTTGCAGTAACATGCATAACTGCACAAACCCAGCTTTTAAAAATGAAATCTGGAGTCAGTGTCAGACAAGTAAAATAGCCATCACTGGCAGATTTTGTGTTCTAGGACAGATCTCTTCAAGTTGAAATACAAAGTCTGTGGTGGTTGGCACAGCAAAGTCAATTCATCTGCTCAGGAGGAGTGTGTGAGCAACACTGACCATCTCAGCTGTCTGACAGATTCTCTCCTTTCCTCTTTGATGCTGAGCTTGTTAACTCATCTCAATTAATTCTTAATCACAGACTATAGACTGATACAATTTCTAATTATTGTAGACCACCAATGCACATCCTCAATACCATGATCTTTTGTGATAAAAATATATATAATCTCAACTTCTCACTGAATTCCTAAGGAATGTGAAACCTTGCTCAGTTTCCCATTTTCTTCTCAGCTCCATAACTTCCAGGGGTATGTTAAAAGCATTTCAGTTCTAGAGGAAAAACACTTATAAAGTCTTGTGTTCATTGGTATGGGATTACTTTGTATTGTAAAGGCAAACTCAACTCTCCCCCGAGGGAGAAGAGAGAGGAGGCATGTTGGGCACATTGCCGGATGGCCTCGACAGGAGGCAGACCCTGCACTAAAATCACAATGCAAGAAACTGCCCAGAACCTGAGAAAAGAAGAGACAGAGGAATGGCAGCATGACCCACAGCTCACTGCAAGACTCCACAGAGCTGGCAGACCAGAGAAGGGGAAAAGGCAGCAAGAGACAACAAACCTCTTTTTTTTTTTTTTTTTTTCCATAGGGAAAATTACTGCAACATTTGAGTCTCTCAGGTTGTTGCTGCTGGAAAGGAGGAAACCTCACCAACCCTCTTTTCACTCCAGCAGCTTCCTCACCCCTGCTTCCCAGCCACCTCTGGTCCCTTGCTGATGCCCAATGGTGCTCATCAGACTGGAATTCCCATGACCCATCCTCTCTCTCTCTGCCATGTCAGTGACCTGAATGTGGCTGCAGACAGGGTCTGAAGAGTGAAGTTCTGTCACAAAAGAAGTGACAGAAGTATGAACCAGGAATAGGACACAGCAGGGATTCTTTGCTGTCAGCCACTGAGATCCACCAGATTCAATCAAGTCACCTCATGCAATTTTGACTTATTTGTTACTCAAGCTTTTAGAATATAAATTGTCTTTCAAAGAAAGAACAACCTGAAAAGGCCTCTGTGTAACTTTTTGCATTGGTGGTATGTTCCAGAATCACACAGAAGAGAATGCATTTTCAGAAGATGACAGCACTGCTGGAGTGCAGAAAAACTACCCCTCTGAAAAAGAGTACAGAAAATCTCCCTACAGTCCTGAAATGTAATCCATTTGTCATTGTTCAGAGGAGATGCAAAGCTGTTTTTATTGTGAATTACTAAGATCTTTATTTTTATATATACAGAAAAACTCCATTTTTCTCAATACTCACAAAAGCTCCTTAGGTATGAGATTTCATAGAAGGAATTGCATGAATGGCTCCTTACCTTTCCCAGAAAAGTGGAATGCCTAACAGGGCAATAAGAATGATAATAAGTCTCAAGCACTGAAGAAATGATGATAGCTAATGAAGAAGAACTGCTCTAGGAGAGGAAGGCAATTCAAAGTAGGCTTCAAAGTGACTTCCTGCAGTTCCCAATACTATTAAGGAATGATAAAAAAGAAACTTGGGTAAAGATAAGACAGATGAAACAAAGAGGGTGAAGATTAAAGACCTACTAGGAATGGAAAGGACAGGAGCTATAAGCAAAAGGAAAAGTGATTTTCTAGCTTTCTTAGTGCACAAAGTACCGGGACGTGCATTAAAGAAGATGAAGTTTAAAAGAAGTCGTTTCAAGAGACACCACCATCGCTGTGCTTGCGCAAGGACCCGACTCATTAGGAGATGGAATTGGCATTAGGAAGAGGATGGAGGAAGCGTCCTGAGGCTTCCCCTGCTCGGCTCGGCCAGTAGGTGTCACAGCAGTCAATGCTATCGGTGCACAGCAACTCCAGGCCACAGAGGTGTCTAGTTTGAGAAGGCTAAATTACTGTGCTTAAAATAAATCGGCTTTAATTAAAATTAAAGAAAGAAAGAAAAAAAGAAGTCATTAGTAATTTCTATGGCTTTCTATCAGCAATTTCAAGTGTCCTTAAAGAGTTTGGAAAGAAGGCAAACAGATTGCCAAACATGTCAGCAAATACCACAGCTCTTACACCTGCACTTAAGGCTTTAGTGAGGCATTGAACACGCCGTGCTGGCACAGGTTAAAAGAACAGAGATGCTTGCTGCCCCCTCCCCAGTTGCATTAGCCAGCCTAACCAGCACACACGGCTGAGGTTTGTTCCCAGACATGCCTTGTCTGAAATACAGCAAGAAAACATGAGGCTGTCACAACATGAGCACAAAGCCAGAGCAGAACGAGTTGAAGTAGCAAGGGAATTTTAAATAATTTTTTAAAATTTTCTACTTCAAAGGAAATTGCGAACAAACACATCTAGGAGAGCTCCTTGGGTTTAGCTTCTTTTTTCCTGGTGCGAATGCTCCAGCAGCAAAACTTCAGGCTGAGTGTTTTCCTACCCTTTCCCAGCACCAAGGGAAGCAGATGGGCTCTAATCATGCTCTGATATAGCACAGAGAAGAAAAGCATATGATGGCATTCCCCACCATGAGTCTGCCTTAATGCTTGCCAGTCAGCTGTGCACATATAAAGCAATCATGGCTTTGTTTGGCATTTCCTCTGGAACATATGGTGATTTACTATGCACTTTCCAGCATGTATTGACACTGCTTTGAATCACACTTAAATCCTCCCCTACTACACACAAAAACGTAAATACATGTGGTTTATGTTTAGGGTCATGTGACAGCAGAAGGGCCCAACCAAAAGCTATAGAGCAGCTGCTGGCAGCCCCCAGAGATTTCAGTGGGAGGAAGTGGCTTTAGTTTTGGGGGGAGACTATGACAATGTGCTACAAAGTGAGACAGCTCTAAACATCCCACCTGTGCCAGAGGGCCCCACTGCCTGCCTGAGCACACCAAGTGGTTTCTGTTTATCAGCATCCAGTCCTGCCCTATCCTTCCTGCCTAGTCCCACTGAGTGGTGGGTTGCATAATGACCCAAAAATAGATCACTAAAACATGAAAATTATTAGACATACTTAGTAATAATCCCTGCAGCTAAATTTTCCATAGCAGGTAATTGGCTGGCAGGTTACACAATACAGCATCCAAGATGTGAGTCAGAGCAAAAAAGAAAGAAGCTGTAAGAACATCAGTTTAAAAAGCCTCAGATATTTAGGTGCTCTTAGTTCATTACCAAAATACATCAACTGTGGCAACTGGATCTTCAAATCCTGTGCAACTTAGAAACAAGTAACAGTTTTCTTTTCTCACCAGTAGTTGAAGAGACCATCCAATAATTAATATTCTCATGTGAGGAAACACACTTTTTGCCTCAGTAGCACTGGTAGAAAGAACATAAGTTAGACTTAACAGAGTCACTCAAATTTTGTAAAATCAAGAGAAATACCAAATAAAATGCCCTATGAAACACCAAAATTGAAATATTTTTTACCGTATGTTTTTCTTACAACAACAAAAAAAAAAAAGAAAATCCATTGGATTGCCACAGCATCTGCTGATCTTTACACAGTCATATTTGCAACACTCTGGAAACACTTGGGAGAGAAAATACAGTCCTTTGAAAGACAGAAGTAATTCCAGTGAACAACTCGTTAGCCCTTTGCTCCTAGGGAAAATAACCACACTGCCCACAAGATGCATCTCATCAAGAAAATGTAATTAGGTATAATCACTTCACTTTGCTTTTAAGAAGCTATTACCATTTGCTGCTCTTGGTGCATTGGCTCCACCTTCCTTAACATACATATACTATAAATCCTGACCAAAGTAAACCAGGACACTGAATATACATTTACTTCTCCAAGGAAAAGAGATGAGCAAGAATAAACGACATAAGGCAGATGTTCAGATGTTAGTGGGTTTGCTCTGTACTTCACCAAAAGACACTGGGATAACACAGTCATAAAGGCAGTGAGAGCCTTCATAAACCTGGACAGAACTAGAAAAAGTAGGGAAATAATAAAGCAAATATTTCAGTGGTACAAGAATTGAAACTAATCAGATGAAAACAGGTTATTTATAGCACTTTTAGAGCCTGAAAAGGTGTCATGCAAGCAAGAAACCTGACTTTCAATGTTTAATCTTAGATTGCATTAAGCAAGCCAGATAAGAAGCACTCATGATTGCTCAAGGCACTTGGGTGAGTGGTTCCCTCACCCAAAGCTCCCACCCTTCTGCAAAAAGCTGCTGACTGCTGGCTTCCAGCTCTGAGAAGACCTACCAAAGCCCAGGAATAACCTGAACAAGAGAGCTTCACAGTATCACACTCAGTTATCAAAACCTTGGTTTCAACAAGGGCCTTATTAAAACAGGTTTATCAGTTAAAATTAGGCTATTGTTGTTTTCCAAAGCCCCTGCTCCAGTCCCACCTAATGCTGCAGGCATGCAGACCCACACCTAAAGGGGTAAGAAAAAGCATTGGTGTTCTGCATTCTGTTAATAGCTTTAAATTACAAGCTTTGTAGAGCCCCGCAACTCAGTCCCTCACAAGGTAACTCATGCCAGGTTGTAGAGGGGAGATGTTCTCTGGAGAGCACAGGTTTCAAGGGAAATCAAATGCCTGGGTGGCAGCACTAGAATCACAATCAAGGAAATAAAAGGAGCTTGATGGCACCCTAACAAGCATGAGTCAATGTATTTCATGCTTGTCTGCCATCAGGAAAAGCAGAGGCGCTTTACCAGTGCCCAATAAAAAGAGCAGTTTAATTTCCAATGTCTAGCAAGCAGCTTGTTCCAAATCTGTTGTTTGCTTCGTTGGAGTATAAAACAAAATCAAAATCAAATTGTTTGTCTGTTTCTCTAAATCACTTAGGATGTCTAAAGGCAATTGAAGCTTTTTAATAGGAAACAAAGAATATTTATATTGCAACACAATCTTAAACAATTAATATTATGCTATTAAAGTGTTACTCTTTTTCTGCATTTAATGCAAGTTGCCATATCAATATCCTAAACAAAAGATAAAATGGGAAGCTTCCTAATGCTATCATGAGTAGTATGTCCTAAGATAAGCATGTGGGAACTTGAGAGTCATGGATCTAGCAACAGCCAAATAATGACTAACATTAGTTTCTTGACATTACAAAGGCAAATTGTTTAGCTTATCATTATTATATCATTACTACTGTTGCATCTTCACACCCTACTCCTATCTGCTCAGTCTTGCCCTACTGACCATGCAGAATTCACATTCAGCATTCACAAAATAAAGAGACTAGAAACCTCTGGTTAAAGAAGGATCAAGAATTTCTTCAGTAGAAGTGTTCACCACTGGTGTCAGATCCATTTTAGAAGGCTCCCAGACAAAAGAACCATTCCTATTTGGTTTTTTACTGCACAACTCCATAAACCATGAAATACCCTGCACTGAACTGTGCTAGATTTCAAAGCAAGAGGCTTTGTTTTTTGGATTTTCTTCCAGATCAACTAGCTTTGACACTTCTATGGTAAAATCACCAATATTCACTGTCAAGCTGCCCTTTCAGACCATTCCTGACCACTGCATATACCAGATGGCCTCAGGCTGGACCAGGAATGTTGTCTTCTCTGCTGCTGTCCAGCCTGGAGTCTCCAGCAGGCTCTACCCAGTCTTCTCTGCATCCTTGAAAGAAGACCTACTGCCACAGAACCCACCATCCCTTGGCAGCTAAGGCAATCTAGTCTCTGTTAACAGACTGACTGTCCACATCACTCTCACAATACAAAGCAGTCCCATGGAAGGGATCCTGCCTAGCACTGCTACCTGCCAGCATCTCTTTAGGCAAGGTGAGGGAAATGGAGCTAGAAATGAGAAGCAGGAAGAACCCAGATCTCTGAGAGGTCAGCCCTCCTTACCTGACTCCCTGGGCTCATCAAGGCCTGTATGTGAAAAGCCACCACTGATGTCTAGCTGCTTGTTCCAGCAGACCTGTTCCTGCTTCCTCAGGCTCTTGGTTCCAGCACTGTCTCCTGAGAAGATGGTCCCACAGCTGGGAATATGGCACGGCTCATGGAGTATGAGATGTCCCGCCCATCCAAAGGGACACGGCTGGCCCAGGCCACTTCAAAGGCTGCTCAGAAGGTGTGGGGCTCAGCTGCTGGTGGGCACAACACAGCAAATCACACACGCAGAGTAAATCTCAAGGGAAAACACAACCTGGCATTGTGCTCAGGCAGGGGTAGGCAGTGTGCAGGGTGTGATGAGCCACTCTCGTATCCCAAACACAGTTGCTAAGTGAGTCTGGGGAGTCTGAGCAACCAACACACAGCTGGCACTCACCCAGCAACCATGGAGCAGCAGCTTGATCACATGTTGTTTCTCTAAAGTGGGAGGGCTGCAGGGTGCAAGTGTTATATCTATTCTGGTCCTTAAAGCAGCTTTGTTGCTCATGTTCACACAGGAGGAGCAGGAACAGCAGGATCAATCATGTCCATTTGGTACCACGTGGAAATACCAATTAAGATTGCCTTTGATGACCACTATGGCAGAGGCCCCGCAGCACAACCCGTCCAGTGGGAAACATGGGCCTCATACCCATGCCCCACAGCTTTTGAAGAAGCATTTTTTACAAGAAGTGTGGTAAATCACAGGACCAGGTTGCCCAGTGTGGTTGTAGATGCCCCATTCCTGAAGACATTCAGGTTAATTGAACGGGACTCTGCACAAGCTGATTTAGTTGAAGAGGTCCCTCCTCACTGCAGTGCAGTCAGACTAGATGATCTTTAAGGGTGCCTCTCACTATTCTGTGATTCTGTATTGGGGCCCTGGCCTAAGGATGTGTTATGGGAGCCATAAGACTTGATGCAGTGGGTACCACCATGGGCTCATGTCAGACTTTCCAGAAGGCACTGTGTTGGTAGGTTAAGTCTTGGTACTAGAGCAACTTTGGATACAGACAGCTGAAAAAGGACCTCAAGTGCAGTAATGTCACCAGACTTCATCTTCTTCTGGTGGCTGTTTCAATAATATTCCTTGGGGATCATGAGAGTGTAGGTGTTGCTGTATTGCAACTTCTGTTGTCAGGAAGGAGTGGCAGACAGAATGTCAAATGGTGTAGTCTGAAAGGTTTCTTTGGGGGCCAGGTAGAGGAAAAGTCGGTGAGATAATTTGAGGTTGCTCTTTGTTGTTGTTTTTATTGTGTCCACCTGGTGCAGTAAAACTCTGAAACGATGAGCTGTCTCTATCCCCAGCCACCAACTGCTGTCCTAAAGCTTTGTGGATCACAGAGCACCAGCTGCTCCATCATCCAGATTTTTTTCACCCACCTCCATGGAGAGATACCAGATGCTCCACTTGTCTCCTGCCTCTTTCTCTGTTTAACTGGCTTCTCTGTTCAGAGGCTCTCTTGGTACATGCAGCATTCAACAGGGATAAGCCTTTATTTCAAGTACCATTTTTCTGGCCTCTCCTGACAACCTTGTCCTTGTTTTTGCTCACTCAGCTGCTTTCTTGAGCACACTTGTATGTACCATTAAATACTTACCGGGTTTTGTTCCAAAGCAGACACAAGGCCCTTTGCAAGATTGCAGCACAAAACTAGAGTCTGCTCTTCCACTACACAAAGCATAATTCAACATTCTATGCCACATGCTGCACACCTTCCAAGGTCTTCTATACAGAGCAGAACATATGACTAGAAAATCCTGGTTCCATTCCTCACTGTCACTGAGGATCACTGTACAAGACAGCAAGTCACTTAATCCTCTGTATTTCAGTTTCCCTTCATATAAAGACAATAAATCATGCAATATCTTATAAAAAAGAAATTAAGAAATATAGCCCCATATGAGCCCTTTGGATGAAGTACTCCATCTGTATACCTTAAAATGTCCAGTAAAGAAATTCCATCATCTAATAAAATGAGAATACTATTAAAGCTAACTTGGAAGGGGCCTTATAATTCTACAAAGCATGCTTTTCTGAACACCTCTCTGAAGAGCATGATGGGGTTTGGAAAATCTTACTGATTGGGAAATGTGGTGAAACAAGCAATATGCAATATTTAGTGAGAGATTCTCAGAGAGCATACCAAGAAACATCCCCTCGGTATTTTTGAAGTTATGCCTTCACATCACTAACAAATATGCTACATATAAATATAACAGAGCAATTGCAAATTTAGATCAACTTTTATAAATTTTGGGAATATATTACAAACAAGAAGCCACAAGTTTTCCAGACTCCCTTCATGGCTGCATCTGTGTTACAGAATGGTTTGGGTATGAATGCTGAAGGTCATTTATGAAGTATTTTGATTGTCAAAAACAAATGACCATTTCCAAGGTTGCTGAAAAAGACCACTGTAATGCATTTATGTTGCAGGATACAACTCATCCCAAATGACATTCCAAATAAAAGCTTTTCATATTTCTTCTTCCATTCACTCCCATGAATTTGTCATTGGACTAAACGTAAATTTCCTCTTTCAGAAAGGGTACAGGATAATTACTGAGAACATGTAAGCCACTGAAACTTTTAGTCCTACAAGACTTATTGCTTGAGCAATTTCGAAAATGCAGGCAAGGAAAACCAAAGGTTAATATTTCTAGACTACAACAAATTTCTAATGGCAAAGTCAATATCCATTTGTTAGGGCTAACACTATTTTCTTCCTCTGTTATTGCTTTGCATCTTAGCATGAAAAAAGGTTACAGCATCCTCATATTTCCACTCTAGCCAACCCTCTGATCAAGTATGTGATGGAAATCAACAGCAATTTTGTTTTCATTAATCAAGATAATAACTGGCCATAAATAACATCTTTGCAGTTACTGTGAAGTAACAGCGAAACCTTGAAAAACAACAAATTGCACGTCCCCTACTTAGAGGAAGACTGTAATGTGCCTCACTTCTGCAGCATGACAAAGAAAGCTGGAATTTACATGACATTTAAATTTTATACTAAATCCAGGAATCAACCTTGAAGATGTGAGACACAGATGTATCTATTCCAGTCAACCTGAGTATAACATTAGTTCCTTTTCAAGTGTTGTCTTTGAGTTTGGGTTTGGTTTTTGGTGGGGTTTTTTTAAGAACCAAAGTAAAACAGAAGGTTCCAAAAAGGGAACATAATTCTGTATTTCCACACAATGCTTACAAAAGTAAATCATCTAATGTATTAGAAAATTATTGTGGCAGAAATTTTCTTGGATTCTCTGATGTCAGCTATGTAAATGAATAATGAAAAAAATTTGTGGCACAGTATATTTATTAGAGAGCATATGGGAGAAATGACCAGCCATGAAGTATGCCAGAATGATGGAAGCACATCCTCTGAAATTTTAAAATGGAGCAACAATATGTTTAGATGAATTGCAAGGCAAAGCCAGGTTAGGGAATGCCGGGGAAATGTTGCAGATGTGGTTTGCCAAGTCACAAGACTTGGAACAGTGCATGCGTGGAGCGTTTGCTTCCTGTGTGTGGAAAAGACCCCAGGAGATGGCAACAAAAAGAAGAACTACAAAGGTATATGGTAGTAAAAGCAAAAAGTATTAAAGTCCAAACCCTTCTTTAATTGGGTATTGGGTTTTCACATTCATAATGGTGTACTAATTAAAAATGGATTTAGCAGACTTAGCTCCTGATAAAAATCTGGTGAAAACATTATGCAGTCTCACAGCTGCATGGAGAGACAATGGGTTTAGACCTGTGGTTAATGATGATCCCTTCACGTCCAGCTGCACGGCAGCTTGTGGATAGTGAAATTCCCACTCCAAGTCCTATTAGGACAGCATTTTGGGACACTGGGTATACTCAGAGCAGCCTACCACTGTAAGCTCCTGCTTCAGTTGAGGGAGGTATTACTGAACACACTGTGTGTATATATATGTGTGTGTGTCTCTATATTTTTATATATACATATATATAAACACATAAGATGCTGAAGTTCACCCGCCCATTCTGTAATGTAAAAAGTAAAAGATAAAATTAATGGGAACAACAAAAAAAAAGCTATTAAAAATTAATATTTTCAAGCAGAGCTAAGACCACTCTGCAGTCTGCTAATTTAGAAAAAATTACTCAAAAAAACCCACAGTATGTTTGCTTGTACAGGGATTTTACATTCTACATCAGTGTCAGGTATCACATTCTGTTTGAAAATCTGAATTCAAACAGGTGTTTGACATAGCACATAATAAATAAAGTGCACTTCCTTTTGAGGAAGGAATCATACACAGTTTGAACAAAACCCCAGTTGTTGGTTGCAAAATTAATACCAAATAAGAGGGGATGATTTGTGATCCTACTGTCAATGTATTTCTCAAACTAAGTTCCTATACTGAGCCACAGCCCAACACACTCCTCAACACTTGACTTCAGCTGAAGGAACAGTTGGTAGCCACGGTCACAGCAGGTAACTGGCAAGGTGACCCATCAAGTTTTGTTTGCAACCGGTTCATTCCCATGATGGCAAAGCGTGCTGGATTTCACATGCAGAAACTCTCACAGAAAGGCCACACCTCGTTGTCACTCCACTCCAGACCCAGCACTCAAACACTCCCACGTCACGCTGGAATGGGCAGCAGCCGGCAGAGCAGGTTGACATCGGACACCGCGGTACCTGCGCGACTTCTCGCAGCAGGCCTGACACTAAGGAATGTGCCATGCTCCCGGCTATTCTCCCCCAGCAAGGTGCTCATTCAGAGGCCACTAAAAGGCTGATTCTCAAGGATGGATACAGGAAAAATATCAGCTATCTGCATATATGTTAGTTTGACCTCTCAGTGTTTGCAGTTTATATTTTCCAAGATCAAGCTGGGAATCTGCTTTGGTTCACACAAAATCTTAACAGGATTTGTTGTATTTAAGGTGAACTACTTTTTTTATGCCTATCATGTGGCGTAGCATATAGAGCCCTCAGAGGAACTATGGAGACCTGGCTGAGGCAGAGAGGGAAAAGGACCTCCTTTGTCTCGCTGCCCAAGAGCTCATAGTTACAATTAAAGTCTCAATGGTCCAGCAAGAAAACAGAGGACCCGGAGGAAGGGTTTAGACTGGATCCAGCATCACAAAGTCTCTGCACAACACCAGCTGCAAGCTCCAGAACTTGGTTTCTTCTATTTTCTTTTTTTTGTTTGTTTGTTTTCCCATGGGGGCAGTTATTTCAGCTTTCACTGCAGTGTCAAAAAAGGATGAATTGGATCACTTAGATTATAAAGTTGATTGCTCAAGCAGCAGGTTGGCCAACATAACTTAGCTTTCATATTGCAGAGTTAATTGCATTTCCTCTCCTTCGTGGAGTACCTTGAACAGGTTGTGTTTGGATCTGCAGTGATATGAGTTCAGCCCTTAGTGACCCTAGAGAAGACCAGAAGGTCAAAGCTGTTATGCCACGAAATCATTTCCTTTTAATAAGTTTGTCCTGGACCCAGCTGCTTCCCAGACCAGAAAGATCATTTTTAGAAAAAAAAATAATACAGGAAGTTATCGAGTCACTGTTGTGTCTTTTGCTTGGTCAGTAGCGCCTCACAGTCAGGCACCAGGTTATACCAAAACATAAAACCACCAGGCCACAGAGGTTACCATGACATTGACGTAATTACTGCAACTATAATGCATGAATGTGGCACACACATGCAAAAAAAGCCTGGGTAACAACAGGAATATATTAGAAAGAATGTGTGACATTGGAATTACTTGGGAGCTTCAGCAGTAAGCCACTGTGTGTATATATATATATATATACAAATATATATATATAAATATATATATGTATATATATATACACACAATACTGAAATGGCAGGCACAAAAGAAAACCCGTACTTCTTTTTTTCTTTAATTGGAAATACTGAAAAATTTTCAAACCCAGGCCACTTATGGTAAGCAGAAGACTGCTTTGGAGAAAGGGTAGGAATTCTCTGAATTCCCCTGGAATGTCCCCTCTTTGCAAGCTTGGTGGAGGATTGGACCAAGGGGTGGATTGCCATGCACATATTGAACACACCATGCAGACAGACTCTACATATTACACTTCTATTTCTCTAAATTGACACATCGGTAAGAAAAAGCATGAGTTTAAATTTGGGATTAATCCTCCCTTCTGTAAAAATACTAGCAAGAATTTCACTGTTTTCACAAGAAGACTAGATTCCCAGACTGTGTATGAGCAACCACACTGTCTTTTGGATTATTGTCTTCTGTCCCTGGTGGTGGGCCAAAATTTAGAACTTCCTTAGTTCCTAGGAAGCGCATTTTCTATTTTAAAAAGGCTTGGGAGAGCTATTCTGGGGAATCCTCATTCCCTCTGAATAACCTTTCTCTGTATTAAAATTATTTCTATGCTTTAGTCTACGTGGGTGGAGAGGGGTAAAAATCAAAGTAATGCATTTTCTTCTGTTGGGATAAACAAGTCAGTGTGGGTGTGTGTCTCACGTTAAAATGAGACAAAACCTTTATTTAATGTCAACTTTCTATTACTCATCTGAAAATAGCTTCACAAAAGCCAAATGCGTCATTTTTTAAGGATTAAAGGTGTATGAAAACAAATTTTATTTTAATCAACCATCAACCTTGTTAAGGGCGTTTTTAATCTACTCAAAACAGCTTTCCCACCTATGGAAAGACTTTATGAACACTCTACAGATTTTAAAAAGTCAGATTTTTTTCTTTTATATTTAAGGCTGAGTCTTTTATGGGTCACTGAGGAAAAAAAATCTTTCAAAAACAATTCAAGCAGGTCTCCTAAAAACATGATAAAAACAAACAAAGCATCAGTTCAGTTTCTGGATTGATGAATGAAGTACTTAATCCCAATTTCTGATTGACCAGAACTTGCTCCATTTACTGCATTTTTCTTCCAAGTACTGACAAAGAATTGGAATGTCTTTACTGACATAACATTGACATTATTTTTCACACTTAGAAAACACATGGTGAAATAGCCAGAATTCTGGGTTTACAAATTTAGTCTGCACAAATTTAATTCCTAATTTAGTCATCAGAATGCAAATGATAGTTAAGAATTTTGTGACCAGAATGGGAAAACCTATAAATCTACAATAGCACAGAATAGGAAATATTCTCTTTGCTGAAGATACTTCAAGGCAGTTATGGTTTTCACATCAGCTTCATAAAATAATCATATTCTTCCATTTTAAGGTGAATTTGAATTTCACCCATACCAGGTCTTCCATCAATTTTATTTATTGATGACTACTAACACCTATTGATGACTCTGTTACTTTTAATGGGATTTGATAGTCAATGGCCTATCAGAATTTCAATAACTTAATATTTCTATGAAAAAATACACAGCTTCCCTTGTATGGCATACTAAGTTACTTCTTTTTAACAACTGTACAGACATTACTACAGCACCTAAATGTATGAAAATTACTCATTATTCATAGTAGCAGAAGGCATCTCAAACATGTGATGAATTCATTAAATCAGTTTAGAAGGGATTAGTCATTCAAGAGCATTCTAAAGATGCATTTTGCTACTTACCCGCAGAGCTTTATCTAAGTCACAGCTAAAATTTACACAACAACGTATCACGTAGGGGTAACAGCACCAGAACAGTTTTGTTGTCTGTTTTGGGTTTATGTGGCGAGGGGTTGGTGGCAGACAGGCTGCAGAGGTGGCTTCTGTGAGAAGGCACCAGAAGCAGCAAGTTGTGGTTTGCTCCAAGGTGGGCCCAGAGCAGGCGAGGCTGAGCCCATCAGTCGTGTCATAGCACCTCCGTGGTAACACCTTTAGTTAGGAAAGAGTAAAAAACACTGCACTACAGCAGCTGAGAGAGAGAACTGACAGTATGTGGAAGAAACTACTCTGCAGACACCAAGGTCAGAGAAGAAGGAGGGGGAGGAGGTACTCCAGGGGCTGCAGCAAGGATTTTCCTGCACCCGTGGTGATGACCGTGGCAGAGACTGTGGAGCTGCAGGTTATCCCTGCTGGCTCATGGAGGCCCATGGTGGAGCAGGTCACCCGTGGAACCCCTGCAGGTTTCTGAGGGGTCCTAGGAAGGAGCAGGTCTTCTGGCCAGGATCTGTGGCTCCCCAAGGGATGCATGCTGGAGCAGGCTGCTCCTGAATGGCTGGGCCCTGTGGAAGGGACCTGCACCAGGGCAGCTCCTGAAGAACTGGGAAGGACACACATTGGACAAGTTTGTGAGGGACTGTCTCCCACGAGAGGGACCTTATGCTGGAGCAGGGGAGGAGTGTGAAGAGAAAGGAATGGCAGAGAAGAAGCGTCGTGAACTGACCACAACCCCCATTCCCCCCTCCCTGTACTGCTCAGGGGAAGGAGATAGAATACTTGGGAGTGAATTTGTGTCTGGAAAGAAGGGAAGGAGTGGACAGAAAATATTTTTACTTTTTTTTTCCTTTATCTGTCATTATCCCACTCTGATTAATTGGCAAGAAATTAAATTAATTTCCTTCAGTCAAGTTTGTTTTGCTCATGATGGTGATTGGTAAGTGATCTCCTTGTCCTTATCTCAGCTCACAAGCTTTTCATCTTATTTTTCTCTCCCTGTCCTGTCAAGAAGGGGGAAGTGACACAGAGGCTTGGTGGGCACCTGGTAACCAGCCAAGGTCAACCCACCCTGGTGTTTTAGAACTCCTCAGGTAACTGGGTTTTCTACTGTACACACACATCCCCGCTACGTAAACTATCTTCTGTACCCAGATCTTCCTCTCCATAGGGCTCCAGGCCGTAAGCATTACATAGAACAGAAATAAGTTTAGAATTAGGAACTTCTGGAAAATAGATAACAGAGTTACTTTGGCTTGAACACAGTTACATATGTCAACAATCACTGTAGGTGTATGAATGCTAAAGGCCTGCAGTTCATCAAATCTTCTCTAAGGTGTAAATGCTTTACTTTGAGGGGCCAACAAACTACAGAGGAGGAGAAGGAAGAAATCCAAGGGCACATCCTCTTGAGAGCATGAGGTCTCAACTCGATGACAGACATAGCACTAAGATCACCCACACAAGATGTGCAAACTTTATGACACACAGTGCCTCACAGCACTTTCAGTACAGAGTATAAAGTCTACTTGACCAAAAATCTGTGGGCTAGCTAAACAATTCTCTGTTAGAGACAGAAGTTAACATGTCCAAGGCTGGAGAAAAGACTTAAAAATGCAATATGGGATCTACCAATGATGAAACAGAATAAAATACATTTTGTTTAGACTGACATAGAGAAAATGTGAATACAAGAGCATCTGACTCTCTGAACAGCTTTTCAAAAGCAGCATGGGAAAGAACACAGTACTTAAGTGTTTATTTACATTTGGACAGTTTTTTTGGAAATTGACAACTTTGCCTCCCTGGGAATTTGGCATAATTCCCAAGCCACAGGCCCCTCCAGACATCTCAGTCAGGTCCAATGTCCTCGGTTTTCAGTGCTCTAAGATGCACGCCAGTCAAACTTCAAAATCCTCTTCCCACAGGATTTGTGGGTTTTCTCCTGTGTTTTGGTGAGTACAAACATAGGAGAAAGAAGCAGGCTGTCATTTTGACCATTATGAAATCCATTATCAAACAGGACAATATTCCAAAATTAAAACCTGTCACTTCTCAATGTAAGAAAGTTTTGTTGAAACCTTCCACAAATTCTGGCTTTTGTGTACCAGAAAGAATTCTGGGATACCATTCTGAACCTCTGTCATGAAAAAGAATTTTAAAACTTGTCATGTGGAAAGGCAGAATATAAGGCCACAGGCTGCCCCTCTGAAAATAAACTGCTGCCAAAGCCCCCTGAGATTTAAAATCAGGGCTTGAGGCACTCCTAGCTGCAATGTAAGATTTGAGAGAGGTTCTCTCTCTAGCTGGAGCTTGCACTATCAAAAAAAGAAAGATTAAACTAATGCTGAAGGGGAAAGCACAATTACATTTTAAAATTGCTTTTTGAAAGAGATGCTGGGAGTCCTGTCCACTGGCACAGTTGGAATACCATAGAATAAAAACACCACTACACACAAAAGCAAGTAATGTTACACTGCCAAGGAGAGAGACTATTCTGTTATAATCTCTACTCTCTCAAGTACATTCTGACTAGGAGCTTTGGCTCTAACTCACTAAATCATGTTTGATTTGTAAAAATGCAGAACATTCTTTGCCACTTCTTTCACTCCAACAAAATCCCAGTAACATACCTAGATCCTACTGCCTTCCTTCTTTTATAGCAGGATACAAATTTCAGCTTCTGGGAAAGCTACTTGTGCTTTCTATCATGACACTCCAAAGTATTCAGAATTAGTCATTTAATCTCTATCCAGGCTAAAATGGCTTACTAGAGAAATCTCAGCTTAATAAATTATGTATAAGAATTCTCCTTTTTATGTAGTGTGAGCTGTGAGCAGACATTTGAGCTATAACATCCTTTATGGCTGCAGCAGAATGAAATGAGCAAATACAGGGTGGTACAACCCAGTGGAAGTTAATATTTGCCACAGAGCTTGTACACATGGAAAGAAGCAACTGCCAAAGCCAGAACATTTGCCAAAGGCCTTTCCCATTCTTAAAGACAGCAAACTTGCACCTCATCACAAGGCAAAGACAATGACAGGATGCTATGAAGCAAGCTTTTCTCTTCTTATGCTTCTACCAACCTGGAGTTATGATGTCTAATTTGGAAACCCAGAAGTGTTTAAATATTCGGTGAGAAAAACCAGACCCGCTCCATGCAGCCTGTGAGTCCTGCTGCCCTCCCAACCTGCAGCATTTCTTTTGTCCAGCACACCCCTCATGAGGATGAGTTTGTCACTTGACTATCCCACAGTAACCCAAGTGTCTACATTCTGGTAGATCCCAGAAATGGAGAGAAACATCAAGTTAGTCTGCTTTAATTTCAGAACATTGTTTCAGTAAATATTGCTCTGAAAACCTCTGTCAGCTTCCTTTCAGCTGCAAAGTCTTCAAGTCCAACACATGCAGGCACAGACTGCAGTTCCAGTTTCTTAGGATGGTGGAAAGAGAGATGCAGCAGATGATTATCCCCCCGTTCCCACTTAGATGAAAATTTCAGTGACTGGCAGCAGCAGGAGTTAATTAAAGGTCTGCTTTCTCGTTTCCTTCAGGAAAAATAAAAAGTTTCCTAAGTCTGAGCTCCACTCTGAGGTAACTAGACAGCTAATAACTTCAGGAGGGATTTTAGTCACTTGAGGAAACTGCTCAGGGAGTCACCTGACAGCAAGCTGACACTTTTGGAAAAGAGTATATTTCACTGGCATTTGTCGAGAAAGTGAGTGAAAGGAAACTGCTTTCACAGCACAGAGAGGGACAATAATGACATGCCAGGCACGCAGCACTGGAGACTTTTCCCTTGGCCACAAAACCTTTAAGCATCACAGGCAGTAACATTTCATACCTGCAGGCCTGTTCCACAGAAGGTATAAAGGGGACACACAGACCAGAAGTGTTCTGCCCTCCCAGCTCAGCTCAAACCACATTCAAGACAAGCAGGAAGAACAGCACAACAAGGAATGCTGCCTTTTACCTTGCCTACATCCAGCTCTAGGTTCAGCTTAGGTCAAGACCAATTGACCAGTTTGGGTGCCTTCCTATGTACCTGCATGCCTGCTTATTTCTGTCACAGCCATCAGCACGTGGGTCCAGACCCAGCAAGGGGGGGATCATCTCACTGGCACCAAAGGGCTTGGGACAGGCAGCCCCAGCTCCACCAGGGATCTCTGGAGGAGACCCAGCACCCAAGGAATATGTGAACATGGTAAAAAATGCACCAGTGTTGGAGCTCCCTTAAGCTGAGTGAAACTTGACTACAGCACCTGGCACTGCATGGTGGGACTCAGTACCACAGCCAGCTAAAGGCATATGTACCCTGAGGATGGGGACACCTCAGAGGAATAACCAAGTCTGAAAATATGATATCTTTCTGAAAAAAAAATCCCCAAAGCTGCTTTTTCATGTATTTGGAATCTGTATGAATATATCTGGGAGGAATATACAGTATCCACATTTCAACTAGTTGAACACTTCTGGAGCCAGAGATGGAAATGTTTATTGAAATGAAAAGTGTAATTCTGGTATTTATACTCTGAAGGATATGCAATACATCACAAATGTAACCAACAGAAGGTACCAGTTCATCTTAATTCTACAAAATTCCATTTGCAGGAATAGACCAGAGAAGTGTTAGAAGTGACAAGCTGGGAACCTATTTCTACGAAAAAAAAAATCACAGATATTTAAACCTGAATAAATTTTAAATTCTAAGAAGTTGCCTTTTAGTGTGCTTCACCTCAAATCTCTAAAGTATCGTACCTTCCACACATTTCCAAGAGCATATATTATTCACATTATTTAACATTTGCATTCTGATTGCAATCAGCCTTCTTTTAATAAAATAAATAGTGTTACAGTCTGTTAACCTAGAACCATCAAACTCTCACTTCTATTATCAATCAATGCCACTTTTCTGCTGACTGCAACTCAATTAAAATCCAATTATTTGAATAACTGGATGGAAATTGCTATCATAAGATGTACATTTTTATTAGGAACATTCTGTGTAGAAAATTGACAGCACAGGAGTTGTGACACTACGTTTAAAAATGTTTTGTAACCTGGGCTGGGAAAAGCAATGCCAATAAATATGGAGGGACATTGTCACTTCTGGAGTAGGTATTTGATTCTAAAGTTGGGCCTTTTGGCTCAGAGCAGGTCCAAAATTATGTAAATTCTGCTAGTATTACTATGAGTTTTGAAAAGATTGGTCCTTCTAAGCTTCAAAGCTTGTTATTTCTACAGATTTTAAGAAACAAAAAAAGTAGTTATATATTCTGAGAGCATCTTACCACATTACCCATGGAGTTAATTATAAAATATGTCAGTCAGTGATACTGATTCTTGAGGTGACAGAAATGTCAGATTCTTTAATTTATTTTATTTCTTACATTAACTAAGACCAGGTAAGGAGCTGTTTATTAACAGGACATCCCTCTTAATATGCTTGCAGCTGTCTACCTTCATTGGAAAAAAAGTCCTAGGAGGAAATCTCCAAATATAAATTTGCTTTTTAGTTTTTAATCACATCAAATGTCTACCAGAGCTCTGATTTATTTCACCAAGGTGTGGATCACACATTCTTTCATCCAACACTAAAAAGCTGTATTCTTTTATACTGATAACATATGCAGATAAAAAATATCATCACACTCCTTTACTTTCAGTATGCCAACTCTATATATTAAAATAAATCTTTTAAAATGTCTAGTTGTAAAGTGGAATTTTACAAAATTGACTTAAAAGACTAAAAGATTTCTTTTTTTTTTCATGTCTAACTATCTAGGACTCACTTGGAACCTTGAAATTACTATGGAGAATCATTTTTAGGAACAAAAAAGTCTCGTATCAAACATATTTCTTTAGCTGATCTCAAATACCCTTATAAAGCAAGTACAGGTTCTCTAATGTATTTCTTTTCAGTGGAATATTATTGTCTTCTACCTTGCATCATTCAATCATATAATCTGAATTATACCTACTACAGTTTTAATAAATTTCTGCAGAGAGAGTTCAATGAAGATTACACAGAGGATTTAAACTGGGCTATTAGATTATGATTACTTCCATTTGACAAAATAACTTGAAATGTCACACAACAAGGAATGAAAAGAGCCAAAAAATCAAGGATAAGAAAATGGAAACATTATAGATAAGCAAAGCAATTCCACAATGTGATTCCTAATAAAAGAAATAAGTCTTGATAGAATGTCATGTTCATATTACTTTTCCATCGTGTTTACTGTACTTTTGTTCCATATATTAGATTTTATTTTTCCCTGTCATTTTCCTTGTGATTTCAGGCAATGCCTCTAAAATATTTTTAACAGCTTTACAAACCATGAAGTTGCACTGAGTAGTGAACACTGTTTATCACAAGTGCATGGCAGTTTTCATTTATGCTGGAACCTGTCTACTTCCTGGAAACGTGTAATACTTTCACATACACACATTCTAGCTCCCTCTGAAGCTAGCACTGGAATAAATACTCATAGTCTTTTGACTCTACATGCTAGCAGGGTCTCTTAGGCAAGCTCTGAAAAGTCATCTTATAAAAGGGGTCCACAAAAAATTCAAGAATTCAAGCCATTCAGTTTGTTCACACAGACAGTCCTTGTAAGTGAGATAATTTACATGATGTATGTTAAAATCACAGCTACTTACCCTTTTTCTCAAGTTGTAGGTCAAAATGAGATTTCTGGAGAAGGAGTGTGAAAAGGCTGTGTAGAACTCCAGCACTTTCTGCAAGGCATCCCTTTTAATCACATGAAGATCACAGTAAGTCAAAGCCCTTACATTGGCACAGGACTGGGCGAGCGTCGACTCCTTCCAGAACACATCACCAAAAACATCTCCTTTGCCTACAGAAAATCAACAGCATTGCTTTCAATAACAGCACTACTTCCATCAAAAATATAAAAGAACAGACATCTCATTCATGCAGTCAAGTTTCTTCTATTTTTGCACTCAGGAAAAAAAAAACTGTCTGAAAAAAAAGCAACTTTGAAATATGTAATTGATAACTTTTCCCATTATCTTTTTCTTAATTACAACAGCCTAGCAAAACTTCATAAGAATAAATCATACTTAAAAAGTGTTCTATGTGAAAAGTCTCCTTTAAATATCAATAAAGGATTTTCTTTAAAAAGCAAGAAAATTGGTTCATTCTTGGTTCATGTTCTCTTCTGATCCCTTTCAAAGAAATTAATTAAGAGGAAATGGCTTTTGCCTTCCTCCTTCTAACTGTCACACAAAGGATCTATTTCTTACATCTGTGTTGTTGGTTTTTCTTAATCTGGCTAACATTTACCCACTGTTGTGTCAATAAAATCATGCTGTATCACACATCAGTGCAGTTACAGGCTGCAGCTATACAGAGTGCAAACCAAGAAGAGTACAATTAGTTATCCCCAATACAACAGTGACAAGGTATGAAAGTTTAGTTGTTTCACACTGGAAGGAAGAAAACAGCCATTTCCTCACACCCCTCCCATGTGCAGGTCACTGTGAGCTCGGGGCGGCCAGTGAAATCCCTGCTGTGGAATACTGCAAGGATGGTATTTGTACCACTCTGGGCACTACAATGCACCAAAATCTAGCTGAGGAGAAGCTCCCAGTCAGGATTTCACTGGTTACACCTCAGCTCATGCTGGGCACAAAAAGGAGAAAGTTACAAGTTCATGTACAAGAGTAATGGTATTTTTTTCACCCTGTTTTCCAATACACAATGCTAACAAAAAAGGAATATTCACTTGTTACCTTGATAATGAAAAGCTATACTGTTCTTGTTGTGAAACGTGTTTTCCTCCTAAACTTCTGCTGTGCTGTATCATTACTGCCCATCTCTCTTAAGACCAACGACATGGAAATACTTTCATATCTATCAAGTTGTGGTAGGAGTTGTCCCCTGTCTTGTAATACCTTGCCTGTAGCAATTCTTAAATCCAAAGCATCAAAATATATATTAGATTATTGACTTCGCCCAAGTTCTTTCAGATTTCCTTCCCTAAATAAATTATCATTTTGAAAGCCTATATGAAGTCAAGAGAACTAACATGAGCAAAGAGCTCAAGCAAACTAAATCAAACTCAGAACTCCAATCTCAGTCCTTCAGCTGTACTTTCTCCCTTACCTAATCTCTTTCATTAGATGAGAAGCATTTTTTCTTTGAGAAAGCACTATCAGCTTCATGGCAAACTACCCTGGATTAAGGTAATAAGGAAATAAGGCAATAAGTTGTCACTAAGTCTAATGGTTCCCAGTCTTCCACAGAAGACCTACACCATCTACCTCACATGGATCCGTTTATATCCTGACCACTTTAGATTTTATTTTAATTTTAAGTGTGTATATACACTGAAACCACCTGTTCTGTTAGCACATTTTTCACAAAATTAGGCAAAGACATTTTAAAGATAATCTTTCTTCCACCTCTAGTCTCTTGTGTAGGACAATGAGAACATCTGGAAATAGCACAAAAGCCTCATATCACCAAGCACAGTGATAGTCCCACAGGTCAGTACAGTAAACAACTTTTTTTTTTTTTTTTTTTTTTTTTAATAGCAATGACTTTTCACATTTTCAATTATTTGTATGGGGTTTTTTTAGCAGATACAATAAAATGGCTAAAGAAAAAAAGCTTCCGTGCACTTAAAACAAATCATCTACAAGGCTTTTAGGCAAATACACAATATATTCAAAATTGAAATGAAACTATTTTTATGCACCATAAAAACTGATATGCTTCACTGGGTAAAAATGGATTGTTTGCTTTTGGATTAAATATGCTTTTATTCACAATCTTCCAGGCAATTAGCTAAACAACTGTTTTAATTAACACGCTGGAATCTCTCAAGCATTGAATTGTGCCACCACTGATGAGCAACAGTTAGAGCTGGTAGTCCAAGCACAAGGGAGACAGAATCTAACTTATTTCTAAGTGTATTGCTTAACATCTCCAGACAAGTTTCCCTACCTTAAAATGACAACCATCATGTTACTGCCCCACAGTAATGTGATGAATGATTGGTACAATTCAAGCACAGCCAGCATGCTGCTGCTGTGCCTCCCTCAGAAATGAGGTAAAACACAAGTTAGTTACATCTTTCTTACTCTTTTTGAAATTTAATTCTGCTTTTCCCATAACACACAACTTTGTCCTTCACTTGTGGCAGCAGACACAGTTTCCCTTCACTATTTGTAAGTCTTCCCTCCCAAAAGATCTCCCTCCTGCATTGTCCTGCCACCTCCCATTAGTGGCAAGAACAGCACAGGAGGGCGCTGGGTCTGCTGGGTGCCTGCTGAGCCAAACCAGAGAAAGGCAACACACGAGTGACCAGCTCAGACCACAGAAGTCCCTGGTTTTAAGAAATGAGCTAAAAAGTTGTACTCTTTTCTTTCATTAAAAATTCCTTGAAGTTAACAGCCAATGATTTAGCTGACAATGGATCCTACACTGTATTTCAGTTTCCAAAGCAAGGCACATGCAAGCACCTCATTGCTTTATTTCTGTCAAGTCCATTTTCTAAATGATGGGTACCAAAAGTATTGAATTTGATTGTCAGATTCTAAAAAAACCCCATGTTTAACACTTACAGAAAAATGAGGGGCGAAGGAGAAGTAGAAATCTATATAGCAAGAAGGAATTAAAATTCCACCCAGGATTACCTGCACCACATTAGAAATATTGGCCTCTTAAGCTTGATAAGGAATTGCATACCATCTCCCTTTGTCTATATGTTCTCCACACAGTAAGATCAATCACTTTGGAAAAAGGAATCAAAAAAAAGGAGGGGGGGGAAAGACTAAGTGGGTGTTTTATCAAAACCTTCTGCAATTGAAAAGCAAGAAGGGTATGGCGATACTTCTGAGTCAGAAGGTGGTTGGCAAAGTCCAAGGGCTGCATTAGGGATCATGAGCCAAAAGCCTCTTTTTTTATGTAACTCCAGGCTTCATATATTTCAGAGGTATTACTTACATCTGAAGAAAGATTAAAAAACTAGAGAAATGTGGACAGCCGTTTGTTTGTCAGTACTTTGCATTTCTCATTCCCAGCTTGCTGAATTCCAGATGTTTGCCAGGAACATTATCTGTCAATCACACTTGAAGTGGATGATCTAAGCTTTTACCATCAATCATTTATATTCCCTGTTGGATCTGTGGGCTGAGGACCTTTTCCACCATCAACTCAGCATGCATTGGAAAGCCAAATAGTTTTCTGCCTTTTATGTTTCCTAGTTTGTTTTTAATGATAACAACAAGTCGCCAAATCCTGATATACTTAAACTGTGAAGAAATATTTTACAAAACCGTCTGTTTCCATATTTGTTCCTTCCCAGTTTCTTCTCTACATCACATTTGCTGTTTATCTTTTAAGTGAAAAGGCGATTTCTCTGTTACCACTGCTAATTCAGCCTGAGTCAGGCATAAAATCAAGCCACATCCACTCTGTCTCCTGAAAGCAGCACCAGTGACAAAGATGTGATTATTGCAGCGTAGTCAGGTGTTCTGCTGATTCTGAGGAAAGAACCACACTATCACCACAAAAGAACCACCACATTACACCTGTGCTGCCTTGTTGCCACAACAACCCTTGGCCTTTTCACTCTTACGGGAAGAGCTCTTCTCTCAGACAGAAGATATCCCAGTCTACTCCAGAAAAATGACTCATGTGGAATATGTGTTTGGCTGATAACCTGCTCAGTCCACTTTTGGGTTCTGGGTGTCTCAAAGTCCTGGTGCAGTTTTGGTGTGATAGCTGGGGGAGAAGCTGAGGCTATGGGTTCATGTGTCGCAGGTCTCCTAACCCAGTGTGGGTTTTGAAGGCATTCACATGAATCCATAGATTTTCAGTATATCAGATAAAAAATTTGTGTTTGAATCATTCTCAAAGCAATAGTAATGGTTGTTACAGCAGTCAATAGCAGAATCTAGGCCACATCCTCTCCCAATTTGCCTTCATCTACAGGTTTGAACAATAGATATAGGATCTGACAGTGTCAGCAGATCCAAAGACCAGACAGAATGACCAAACATTGCTCCTGGTTGAGCAATGAATGACCAAACATTGCTCACCTCAGTGGCAATGCAGCATTAAGCATCGCTTGGCAATCAGGTGTTTAGCAAATACAGTTATCTGTGATGCTTTCCCAGCACAGCTCCCTGGAGCCCCCACACTGGTCTGCACCCTCAGGATCTGCTCTCCCTCTCCAAGCAATGGGAGACACCAACTATATGCTTTTACGTTGCTATAAAAGCAAACACCCAGATTTTCTGGGGTCAAACTCCCTCTGTGATCACCACATGATTATTTGGCTTCAACTGAAAATCCTTCCCTTCTCCTCTCTTCCCTCATTTCCTCCAAATCTAAGTAAGGCATGCAATTTAAACTTGCCCATTTTACAGAGAGGAGAAAGACTCAAGGCAAGTGAAGACACTAGAGCAAAAATAATATTTCCTCTGTCAGCCAGAAAAAAATGGAGCTAGCATTTGGCATTGAGGTGAAGTATTCAGTAGCTGTCCTACAGACAAATTGCACAACTTGACAGCCACTGAATAGCCTTAGCTTGGTTCTCCAACACAATACAGCTGGAAGGAGATGGTGCATGGAAGTGGTTTGCTGCTTTGGATTTTCTTAAGATTTCTCAAGTGCAAACTGAGACATGTAATGGAAAGTGAATGACCAAGTACACTGCAGAGAATACACTATTTTTCATTAACTGGAGGTTTTAACTACTCTTTTCCTCTAATTAGACCTCCAAAAAGCTTGAATATCTTTGCCACAGAGACCAAAGTAGGTGTTACAGAGATAATAAGCTGAAGTTGCTCTTTCAGTGATTTTCCTGATGCACAAATACAAACACAGCGTTTCTGTTCATGTTGTAAATCACAGCCTGGCAACATTTTGCAGACAGTTTACTACACAACTGCATCAATTTTCTCTGTGGAAACACATTACTATACAAGCAAAATAAAAACATTTATTTTAGAGATGAGTAGCAACAACGTGATTTAGTTACAGCTAAAATTTCTATTATTGTTGCTATAATTAAGGTCTTTATTTGTCTCTCAGAATACAACATGGATTATATTTCAGTACTTGACATACTGTGATGAAGAGTTTTAAACATCTACTGGGCCCTACCAGGTTTATTCACAAAAAAAGCCAGAAGGCTTCACCAGAATCTGCATTATTTATCCTTATTTGCATTTTAATGGTTATTATAAAAATGTTATAAATATGTGGCCAGTTTGTTCAAACTCAAAGTATATGGAGTAGCTCAGGTAAACTGGAGTAATAAATATATTTGAATGTATTTGCAGTGGTTTAGTGATAGGAAAACCACAGCTCAATCTGTGTTGTCATTGCATGGGCAGTCTAATTCCCTGACCAAAAGAAAAGACCCAAAAACCCCACCTATATAAGAGGCTCAAATTGCATTATCCTCTGGGTTACTTCCTTGATTACTTAGGGATAGGCTTTATGTCCTAGATCTTGCTTGAAACATACATTAAAGCCGCCAAATTTTATTGTTTTACTTCAGATAGAAAGGATTCACAAGAGTTTAAATAGTAAGTTTTGTGTTCTGAAATACAGAAAGTAAATATTTTGAAAACCTCATGATATTTGCATCTATCTTGTATTTTATTTTATTTAGTATTTTAGTAACTCCTTCAGAATAAATTTAACAATGTTACAGAAACATATCTCTACATATCTCGGAAAAAAAAAGTATTAATCTGAAATTTGGAGAAAACAAAGAAAAACTAGAGTTTCATGAAAATTTTTTCAATTATTTTTTAACCTGTCTCTTCAGTGAAAAGAGAGTTATTCTTCCTCCTCCAAAATTGTGAAACAAAACCCTACCAAAAAAAAAAAAAAAAAAAAAAAAAAAAAGAGAGAGAAGTAGTTTACTGGTTCATCTGCCAGAAATCAGGGTCTTTATAGAAAGCTGACTTCCTTGCTAATTTATAATTTCTACCTCTTCACACCTCTTGTTGCAGCATGCACACAGATATGATGTGCAAGCCCTCCTCACACAGACATCCTGAGATGCTGGAGCAGAGAACCTCATCCCATCAGATCTCAGTTCCAGCTGCCAGTGTCATGGATCATCATCGCCACTGTCCTGCCAGACCCTGCCAGCTTCCAAGCAGGACTTCTTCCACAGGCAATGCTGTTGGATTATTTAAGAGCACATTATGCAAAGGTGGATAAATTCACAGCAATAAAACATGAAAGGTGCCCAAAAGCTCCCTGCTGAGGCCTCTGTTCACAGGGGATACTCCTCCTCCGCACTTACTCCAGCAAGGCATCGAATGTTCTAAAAATCTGTTTTTCCAATACCCTGTGCAGCCTTAAACCATCTACAAACAGCAGTGGAGAGGAGCTTTGACAATTCATGCTTTTAATGCCTGTCAGAAATTAGACACAGAACAAACAAAAAGTCTCAAAAATGGCAAGTCCTGGTATCAGGCTACCCCAGATGTCTGGAGGACAGGAATAAGGAATACTCTCTGTCCAAAACCACTACGTGGGATAAACCTATATTTCTCAATAAGAGTTTTAGTGCTGCTCCTGCATGCACCATGAAATTCAAATCTTAAATTAATGTAAATTTCTTTATGCCATGGCCTTTTAAAACATTTAGCTGGATCTCCATCTGTAATGTTTTTGCTAAGTGTGCCTGGACACTCATTGAGTAAATCGGACTCTGAAAATTGTTTCTTCGGTTGATGTTTATTGAATCACTGCACAGAAACATGCAACTTGTCCAACCTGCCTATATAAATCATCTAAAAAACCCCCACCTTTCAACTATAAATAGAAAAAACACAATAGAACTACTGAGGATAAAGATGGATTTTAATTTCAATCATTCCTTTGTCAAAGCACCTCTGGTCATATTTCAGTCTATTCAATAGCACAAACAATGCTGTGATGTTAGATACTGTCAGAAAACTCCTAATGCCATCCATAATCCTGCAACCACTTCTAAAGCCTGAGAGCTCAGGAGCTTGGCATTTTTAACTCTGAGAGGTGTACCTACACTTAAAATTCAGGTGAAAAATTAATCAGAGAAATAAGGGACTTCTTCTGTCCTTTGGAATTAAATAACAGGCTCTAAAATAACAGAACTAATTTTTGAAAATGGGGTAGTACACAGAGCAGTTTAGTTCAGGAAAATCTGAGTTAGCTCAGGTACTAGGGACAGTCTAAAGATAGCAGCCTGGGCTCAGTCAACTTATCTGCCATCTTCAAATCTGCTGAGAAGCAGTTTTCACCCGATTGTGTGGAAGTTGCAACATTTTCCATGGAGGGGGTCTAACACAGACAATACTTCTCCACTGCCATTGTCCCTCCTCTAAAACAGGCCATCCCTGTGGCACAGTTGCCCTTGCAGTTGGCACTGTCCTGTCTGGATGTAAATCGGTCCCACCAAAATCTGGATCAATCCTCTGGTGTCTACATTTGAATGAAATGCTCACGGCTAAATGAGTAAGCTAAAGCAATTGTAAAGAAAACAAACAATTATTCTTATAACATTTCTTTAAGACTGCAATTAGACCAAATTAAATCAGCAGGAATTTCTCCACACAATGCAAATGGAGCATTTAATATCCTGCTGAAACAAAACACGGCACACCAAGGTCCCCTACAACATCACGTTAAAACCACAGTCTCCAATCTTGTCAACTTTGAAGCTTTGTAAATAACAATAAAAGATCTGTATTTCAGGGTCATGCAAATTGCACTTCCTCAGCTCCTGTGTGATCTTTAATGTAAATCTCTGTATCCTTTGCACACTCCCTGCCTCTCTCCCAAAAAATCCCGTTCTTGACACTGTGTTATTGTACACTTGCACGTCTACATAATACCTCCATTCCATTATTGCCTTTCAGTTTTGATAGCAGCAAAAGGAATAGCAACAACAACAGGAACAACAGCAACAACACACTGACCTGCTGGAGAGCAATTGTGTTCCTTACTCACAATAAATTCCTGCCTTGACTTCCCTTCCTGACTCGCTCACTTTACTTGCCCTTTGTGGAGCCAGGAGTTGGATTCAAAAATTCTCACAGGTCCCTTCCAACTCAGGATATTCTGTGATGTTAAATCAACAGTCACGAAAAAGGTTTATTCGTTTGAAAGTTTTCAGGTCAAATAAAGATAGCAAGAACATAAATGCAGAACAGCTGGACTGTAACACTTGGGACAAACTGTTTGGTGGGAGAGTGTTGTTTTTTCTTTTTAACCAAATCTTCTAGTTAATGCTATTTTTCTCATCCAGTGCTCAGCTCTGAAGACCACAGTGGTTTCCAGGGCTTTGGTTTTTAGTTGTTAAATAAAAGTTGAAAGTTCCCTGTCTCAAATCAAGTCCACAAAACTAACCTCCAGTCTTACTTTCCATAAACACACGGCCCCCTTGCAGGATGTATCAAGACCATTTCAGCAGCTTTGAACATCTCATATGAGTCAGTCAGGCCCTCCAGGAGCCATAAATGGACAAATTTTGCAGCAGTCTGAAAATTTAAGTACAAGACCCTGCTTTCCCCACTGCTATCTAGAAAATACATTTGTCATTCTAATTTTCAAGGATCTTCTCCTTCCTCTCTCCAGCTTCTTACTGGAATGTTTTCCTAAATGTCAAAAGTCACCCCAATTTCAGGCAGAAAGAAGCTACTTGGGTACTAACAAAGTCTCCTATCCAGCCCTTCCATGTATTTCCATAAAATACATACAAAAAGTTATTTTTGCTGCTATGACATACTTTTCTGTAATCCTCATTAAATTATCTAAGCACACGCACAATTGGAGACATAGCACAGGAATTAGCACTTCTTCAAGTAATGATGAGGGAGATTTAAAATGTTCAGACTAAATGGCTGGAGGGCAGCAAAGTGCCTTTTCTCCTGCATATTCCAAAGAAAGCTGCAGTCAGACCTTATGGTCTGTGCCTAGAAAACAGTTAATTCAGGAGGAATATTTTTAAGAAGTTATTTGACAAATTAAAACAGAGCCAATCTCCTGAGCATGAGTAGGTTTTAACTTTTCAAAGACTTGTGGTAAAGTCAGGCTTTCAGATGGTCAGTGTCTCAGCCTGAAAGATCTGCTCCAAAACAGAGAAACTAGAGGTGCCAAATGAAGTGCACATAAACCACTTGATTGTTTCTAACAGAGGAAACAAACCCTCACATTTTTTCTAACCATTTGTCGGGATAAACAGCTAAGTCTTTAAGAAGGAGTAGCTCAAAGAGATACTGTCAGTCTCAGGTGGATAAAGAGGCATCAGGCCAACTGGGAGGGCTTAGGAAAGTTAAAAGCACAGACAAGTTGAAAACATTCTCTTAATGGAAGTCCTGCATGACCTGTGCTTCGCTCAGATCTCTTCAGGGCAGGGACTGTGTGATTTGTCTCAGTCTTCCTCAAAGTGCTGAGTGTATGTCAGCATTTCATCCTACGCAGTAACAGCAGTGTCAGTGGAAGAACAGCAAACTACCAAAACCAGAATTGTGTCTCATCCAGGCAGCTTCCCACCAGCTCAACATCCCTTCTACATAATCCCACTCTCATACTTGCACATTAACATAGAAAACATAGTAATAGAGTGGCTAAGTCTTCTATTTCTGACTCATTTGTATTGGAATGAATCACAAATAAATCAATCGCCTGGCTGAGAGGTCATTTTCTACATTTATCTGTTTCTGTAACACAAATAATCCAAAGATTGTGTCACATGAACATCAGTAATTTCTGTATTTTAACATAAATTTTGCACAGAATTCAAAAAATATATCTTTCATCCCAACAAATCAAACTTCATCTAAAGTGTGTCAATTTCTTTAAATATTTACTTACAAAACATACAAAGAATTGAGGCTGGTGGGTTTTTTTTTTAATTTGCATATTTTTGTGTTTGTGTCTCAATTTACATTAATGGGAAGGCAATCTTAGGGGACACACAAAAATAGTACTTTTTTTCACTGCTGTGCAATTTCTTCCAATTCAGTACTCGTCTTAATCCAAGTCAATCAAAGTCAGTGCTTTGTTCTGAGAACATAAGCCTGAACTGAGAATACACCTGTCTCTGGGGTATTACATGGAACTGATTTGGGAGGACATTATGCAAGCGTACACAATTCACTCCAGGGCTACACAATACATTCTTATACACCAGCCTGCAAGGTTAAATGATTTCAGAACTTGAAAATGTTTCCTATGAATTGGATCCTTTAAGGATTAAGTGCAGTTTGCCTTTAGTTTATGCAATGCTGCACAGCAGTCCCACAGACTGATTCAGAGTTGCAATTAGTTTCTCCATTGTAAGGAAGATACAGGCTACATGGCAAGCTGCAAAGGTTGCTTTATTATGTGACAGCCAGAGCTGAGCAAATAATTCACCTTGAATAATTTGTGCACTTATTTTTTTTCATTTTCATTTCCAGAATGCCTGAAAGAAGATTACAGTCTCTGTACATACCTGTCAACTAAAATTACCCTATGGAATTCTTCACATGGTTTGTTGTTACATGCTTGATGTTCACAGCTATGCTTGGTCGGGACTGGTAAACAAAATTTATGGCACAGGTTTTTCTGGCTGAAGGATCAGCAAAAATTGTGTTTCTTGTACAATACACTTTTTTTCTCCCTTGTAGTACCTTGTTTTCTCTGGTATACATTCATCAAGAGCTTGGTAAGTTTAGCTAACTATAAAATTTTAAAAAAATCAAAAACAACAAAAAAACAGCCCAAAACACTGTTTTCTACAGATAAGAAAACTGAGAGTACAAGGAAGTTAGAGAGGAAACCCTGATCCATCTCCTGGTGCGTCCTTCAGTAGTGTGGTAATTAAATTACACAATGCTGAAGGAAAAGAAATTCAACTGATTTACAATAGTGAGAAACTTAGTTAAAAACATAATTTCTTTTCAGGATAGAGAAGACTTCAGCAGAAGTCTTCACGGCCTGGGAGAGGAAGGTACACACATGTGTGGAAGGAAAGGGATTCCTTAGTCCAGAAACTGAAACACAAAAAATTGATGCACATCCAAAATGAAATCTCACAGAATCCCAAACAGATCCCACTTCATTTTACTTTCCTCTCCACTTACAATCTTTATGAAGAAAATGTGAATAAAACTCACCAACTTTAGTGGGAGCTCAGGAAACGGCTCCAAATTTTAAAAAAGAAAAAGAAAGAAAAAGAAGAAAATAAAAAGTTGTGCAGGGAAGAGGATCAATAGTTACATCCCAGGAGAAGTACAGCAACAAAATACTTCTATTCATCCAGATACCAAGGGAACAGCCTCATTTATCTGTAGCTATCACTCTGCAGCAGCAGAGATTGGGAGTTAGGTTTCCTTAACATTGATTCCTCAAACAATCTTTGCAGAAGGTTTTCTAGAGTGTTATGATAAAATGCAGGAGATACCAGTAAAGATGAGGAGAAAATTGGTATCTTTAAAGAACATTTTAAAGAAATTCGATCCCAGTGTTTTTTACCTATACTCAAATAGAGCAGCAAGATGTTTTGAGGTTTTCTTCACATGCTGAACCCAGGTGGTGGCATAAAGGCACACAAACTGAGGGGTCTTCGTTTGTGTTCTACATTTGTCATGTTAATTCATGAGAGTTCAACATGGCAAAAGGTAGCAAGTTCTTGATGTGCAGCAGCATTGACAAGCAGAAGTTACAAACACCATATAGCACTGAGCAGCACAGGTGATTCCAGAACAAAAGAGAATCAGTTATCCTCCAACTTTTCACCTTTTTAGCTGCTTGTGTGGCACAAAGTATCATCAACTTGATTCTCCATGACTCTACATTTACCCTATGCTGTACATGCAATCCTGTCCAAAAGTAGAGGATAATGGAGCTCAGCATATTTATTAGCCCCCTCATTTTTCAGTAAACATTTGTCTTAGGAGAATTGAGTGTGCGTGTTCAGAAAAATATTACCAAGATGTTTTATTCTCTTTTTCAGGCTGCTATGAGTGACAGTTACAGGATTAAGCCGCCACGAGAATTTGTCTTATCACAAAAGGGATTGACAGAATCAAATGGTAAGTATCACTTCCTCAATGCTGCCACCACCTCATGATTCATCTATATCTATTGGATTATCCCACTCTTTCTGTTAGCTTTGCCTCAGAATGCTGTTCACACCCCTACCAGTTTCTTTTCAATGCCTCCAACCCAAAGCTGCCATTCCAAGTCAACACAAATTTGCTCTAAATGTTTTAAATTACTTTGACTTTAAAATAGATAAATATTATTTCAACATGATATCTTAAATAAATCTAACTGGAAAAATTACAGTGCAAGTGGACTGTTATGGGAGGGCGGTGGGAGTGAGGCAGAGAAGCCAGGAACTTCAAAAACAAGTTTTCTGAAGTTCTAAGTGGAATTTGTAATTTAAAGGAATGTGCCAAGACAGGGAAAGCCCCAAACCAGGACCCCATGCTAAAGTAAAGTTTCCATTGACCAGATGAAACAGGGTTGAAGCAATCTGGATATTAGATGGCTGCCCATCAAACCTCTCCAGGCTAAGGAAAAACAAACTTAGCTTTTTAAAGAATGACTAGAAGAGGCTATAAATTGCTGTACATATTCGTATTTATGGAAATGCATATTACCAGCTCTCAAACTCACCCAGTATAGCAACGACTTCATCATCCTGGATCACTTCCAGAGAGCCCGAGACCACGAAGCACAGGCTGTCGACGCTCTCCCCGGCGTGGTAGATCAGGTCTCCTGGAGCACAGTGCACTGTCTGAAATTCCATGGCCAGGGCCCGAAGGCACCCATCACTGGCCAGCCTGAAGGCAGGGTGCTCCTTGAAAACCTTGCGGTTCAGATGCACACAGATGTCTGCTCTCATGTCCTTGGGGCAAATCTGCAAAACCTGACAGGGAAATCAGGCAATCAATTCCTGTGCACGGCTCCTATGTGCCTGCCATGGCTAGTTTATCACGCACGGTTGAAGAACTACTTTCTTCCTTCTCATAAAATTTCTAATCTCAGAGCGTATGTTTATTTTTATATTATTTATCCACATAAGCCACAACACTAACTTAGTGTACTTCATAACATCTGAAGAAAAACACTGTTTTCATCTCACCAACATGCTCTGCTGGCTATTGAATCGCCAGAAGGCCTCAGGTTTTTAAGACAATAAAACTTTGAGCACAGCAGTACCAAAAGTGTTGAAGAAAATCTTCCTGAAGAATTGTTTCTAGAGGGCAGGTCACTTTTCATAAGCAGATTCCATGAAAAGCCTGCACAAGTTATATGCTTTAACAACTGAAACAAATTATTAAAACTTTAGTTAACTCATAACATTGAGAATTGCAGGTATTCACCTGTCAGTGGCATTAACGAGTTTTTTGTTTACACAGGAAAGGGACTTTAAGGTATGATGCTCTTTTGGGCAGCCTTTGATCTTCCAAGTGCAGCATTCCTCACGGCAATTCATGATGTGTGCTCCTAAGAGAGCACGAGCTGATGCTCAGCACAGCAGGCACCAGCCAGGGCCATTTCTGAAGGGTTTTAATAGAATACAGACAGCCAAGGGGAAAGAATACAAAATCACTGCTGCATGTACAGATTAAAAGTGGAAAGAAGTAACATGAACAGGGTTTGGGGATAACAAAATCCTTGGGGAGTGGTCTATGCTGAAGCACATCTAGGACATATTTCTTTGAGAAAAACATTGAGTAGTCTAAGTCTGCCTCTGTTTTTTTATTATTATTTTCTTAGCAATAACTCTTCCGCCCAATTAAGGAACACTCTGAGATTCAGAGTTACTCCCACATATTTTCCTAGATGGAAAGAGAAGAGTGTCTCACTGCAAATACTCATGAACAACATAAAGGTAACACAGGTAGCACTGTGGCAATGCCTACACTTTGAAATGGGGCTCTGTGCAAGATCTGAGCAGAGAACCAAGCTCATAATTCCATCCATGGCACTGGTTCCAGATATCATGCCTGGTACTCCAGAGGCAAATAACTCCACCATGAATATCATAATCTTTGGCCCACCTCCAGACCTTTTAGTACAGATATTACTTCTAAAAAGAGATATATCTCTGTGTTGCTTAGGTGTGGCACTCATAGATGATTTTTTTTGGCTGTCCAGTACAGAACATCAGAAGAGCTGCCAAACTTGCCAGTTCTCAGTTTTCCAGGCTCACAGAAAGGGGCTGGGGCAGCAAGATCAGGATTTAACATGAAACACAGGCAGCGGCCCTATCTATCTTTTCCATTATCTCATTTACTCTGGCAACAAAAATATTCTCTTGTGGCATATTCTTGCCAAATTTTACTACTGGAATTACACACACGCAGTTACCTGACTAGCACACACAGAGGGGGTGGTTGTAATAGAAATAGTAGCAAAAAGCCCTGACTATACAAGAGAATATTTAAAATTATGCTGTTATCCAAAAACTTTTTGGTATAGTGGTCTTAGAGTAAGTTAATTAATTTTCCATTCTCCATTTAAAGAAGTTGTCTCCAGACTGCACAAAAATGAATGGGATTAAAGGCATTTCAGAGTTACAGACAAACAGAAGACTTCCATTTGTATAGGAGGTAAGAAATATATCTTCATACATCAATTTTAGAATCTTTCAGTAGTTCTTGGTTAAATTTAGTTGTACTGGCTTTTTCTAGACCAATAACTTAGCATGTCTGCAGTGAACACTAAACTGACAAATTTGTGGCCCACAAAATAGTGACAGGACCAGTTGTGTGATAGGCTCAGCTCATACTTAAGTCTCTGCCTCATCTGTAGGGAGCCGCGCTGCGTTTCAGAGGAGCACAACAACCAGTGTTCTGTTTCATGAGCAATACATGTTTTATTCATGACAAGACATCCCAGAAGTTATACACAGGCATCAAAACAACAGAGCTCAGGCCTGGGAGTTTATGGATTGGCACAGCCAACCACAGCTTTTGCTGTGCAGATGAAAGCTGAGTTCTTGGTTTAGCAGTCACGGCCAGAGGCAGCCCAGCTATGAGCACACCAGTTACTGTAAACAGCACCATAATGAGCTCTTTGGTTCCTGACAATTGGAGACTTTTTTTCTAGTTTATTAAGATAATTCTCAAAAGCTACACTGGGAATTGCTGTGCTCGGTTTGGTTATTCTGCTGTCTCCAAATGTACCCTTAAAGCATTTCTCTCCTTATCAAAAGAAGCCAAGAATGAACTTTGAAGACAAGCTAAACCTGCCCCCCCATGATTTACATAGCAATTTTTTCTTGTTGTTTTGTTAAAATGATGGCAGGAGTTTGTAATGGGGGCTGAATGAAAGCACCAGGGCTCATTATACTCTGTATCCTCAGATGCCTCTCCACCTTCCCCAAATGCACCTACCTCAAATCACAACCCCACACAAAGACAGATTGTGAGAAAACATGCAGAACAGCTTCTAACCAGCACGAGTCAGCACTAAAATACCATTTCTTTCTGCAAGCTAGTGTGGCAGACAGTGCTTACAGAATCATGTCTGGAATCTAAAAATGGCTGATTTGCTGAAGACCATTTAGGAAAGCAAACAGTGTCCTGTGTGCCCCTCAGTCTCCAGGCAGCTCAGTGCAAGGCCACATCTGTTCTACTCCTTCATAATGATGCTCTAACAGCTGTACAGAAATGACACTGTTTGCTCTTTAACTGCATCATCCATAGTTCAGAATACTGAATTAAGCTGCCAACCAGAAGGCTGGTGACCAGAGCACTGGTATGATTTCCTGAATGATCCACCCCTCAAATCACATCTCTTTGCAAGCAGAAGAAAAATTGTCTGTCTCTACAAAAGTTGGCAACTAATATGAAAGCGACAAGGAGTTCCTTTTGTTCATTTTTTTCTGGTGAAAGGCCATCTGTTATTTTAAAAGACACAATGGGAATTTATTTGTAAATTCAATGAATTGGAATGATAACATTTGCCTTACATAAGGTAGATTTCAAGCAATACATTATTAAATACTTCCAGTTTTCATTAATATCTTTAACCTGTACACAGAATATTACATTCAAATTCTCCAATGACAAAAAAAATTACTTTGTTTTCAGGCCCAGAGACCTGCAAGCAACCTCACAAGAAATATTTCAGAAAAAATCTCATTTGGAAAAACTGTGGGGTTGTGTTACAACCCGGAACTTGTTATTTACTTATCACCTTTATTTATCATAAACTGAGCTTTTTCCTTTATCATTTTAATACTATTTCAAGCCATTTCACTGGCAAAACATACATACTTTTACCACTATCATACGTCAGTATGATAGAACAGCTGAAATACTGTATTTAAAAGTTTAAAATTAAGGGAAGCTGCTGCTTAGAACTATTTAAAGAATATTTGTCTCCTTTACTAAGACAGTACCTCCTGTTTATTTTAATGGACTACTTTCAGGATGTGACTTCTTTCCTTGCAGTTTAATTTACTTACCTTTTCAGTGTCTATCCCTCTGGACATTGACCAGGTGGAAACGATGTAATCCATCACACGTTCACTCAGTCCTTTAGGGACCTGGTAGAGCTTTAAAAAGTCCCGGACACTGTTCAGCATTTCGTGGTATCTGTTTGTGTTAGCGTACATTTGCTGGAATATGGTTGTCACATTACCAAAAATGGTGGCATACAGAAGGGCTGTGAAAAAGAAGAAAAAACACAGAGAAAATACACGGTAAGATGTGGTGATCTTGTCTGTGCTCCACTGGGCTTTAAGACTGGAAATGGTAGGTCATAAAAATGCATGCAGGTACTGGTGCTTTATTAGGAAGGCCTGATGAGCATGAGCATTTTATAGGTCACCTTCAGCACTGCAAATTGAGGACCACCACCTGCTTTTGTGAGAGCATGTCCTGCATCACAGAGCTCCTAAAACACAACTGTTTGTCCATCAAAAATTCAGAAGTACCCAAAACCTTACAAAACCACAACAGAAGACAGAAGAATTTTAAGAGAAATAGCTTGACAGCAAATAGTTCTATTTTTCATCTCAGGTTTATAGCACCTGTGTTGAAATACCATCAGTGACAGATTTCCAGGCTTTAAGTGCATTATCACAGTAGTAAGCTGAGTCATCGTTACCCACCTCAGTGTGACAACAACAATGCATCAAAGCAGAAGATGGAATATGTAATAAACAGCTACCAGGGGTCAGTAATTTATAGACATAAGTTTAATAATACATAAAAACTCACATTACATTTTATATTCTTCAGGAAAAAGGGCAGCAAGACCTGAGGAAAGAGCTAGAGCCCTCAGAGGCAAACCTTTGCACAGCCCTCCTGACTTCACACAACACAGCTATGAAGCCAGCTGGTTCATCAAGATAGATTTAAGAATAAACACTAGGAAGAAAAAAAGGCAGTGTTTCCAAGCATGGAGAGAAGCAGATGAAAACACACAGGACTTGAGAAGATCCATCTGCTGAAGCCCAAGACAGAACAGCAGGTTGGTGGCAGCCTCAGTGGCCAGGTTTGATAGCTCACAGAGGCTGGGGCTGAGGCTCTCCCAGCCAATCCAGCCCTGAATGAAACGGAGAGACAGGAAGCCTCAAGGGGAGCTTTCCTCTACTGTGAATCAGGTCAGTGATACGTGACAGGTTGGCAGCAGAGGGAGAGGAACAGTCAGACTGCAGATGTGATGATAACCACCCATAAGTGCTCTGGCTCACTGAGTAAGTTCTCCCTCTTAATCATTTCCTGTCCCCCAAAACAAGCACTAATATGTGAGTATCATATCTCTTCATATCAAAATAAATCAGTGAGAAGCCATACTTATAAAAAATACATTTTGCCTTATTGAAGTACCCATTTTTGCTGTTTGTTTACTCCCACACCAGCTAATAAAAAAAAAAATTCTTCATCCCACTCTGCCTTTGAGAATGCGGCTATTTATTTAGGTCAGTGTTATAGGCAGATATCCTTAAGCCAGCTAAGATGCTTTAGGGTTCTGTGGCCAACAAAAACCTTTGATACTGTGCAAAACAAACTTATGGGACTATCTTTGCCCTGATCATCAAGAGATGTAATTTAAGTTTAGGTTTGCTTAAGGCCTTTGCACTGCTGATTTTCTGCAGAATTCTGTCTTGATGCTGCATGACTTCTTTTCTGAGTTCCTGTAGAGAACAGCTCTCCCTTTTTCCGTCTACTCTCTCTACAAACAGGCATAAAAATACGCAGAAAAACATGCACACTCAGTTTAAAGAGAAGTGGAGAGCATTAATACAGAGACCAGAAACATATATTTCCCCTGTTTAACCTTAACCTGAACAAAACCATACTGGGCAGTCCAATGAGTAGTGAAGAATAATAAAATGCTTCACAAAGCAGATTTACCATAACATCTCCTTAATCCAGGAGTATTTTTATATTAGAGCAGAATTATCTATCTCTAAGTAAGTCCTGGTTTGCTGTCTGTTACAGAGATGCAAACAACCCTACAGGAGACTGCAGCAGCACAAGGCAGCCAGCACAGCACTGAAATTGGTGACAAATTAGAGAGAGAGAGAGGCAAGTAGGTTTTTTATCTGTAGATTTCTTGACAACAACACTCGAGTCCATTGTATCTGTACTCTCTGGCAAACAGTGAGACCTGGGGGCTCAGTACCTTGGCATGTACAGCACCATGCCAGCAAAGGTAAAAGGGGGTCCTCACTGCATCCCATTAATGTCCAGCTACATGAAGCTTAAAGAAAAAACAGAAGTTTGAGCGTATATTTTGATTATTATGAAGCAAGCAATTTCCATTGCAAATTGCAGCTCCAGTTTGACAATTATCTTGGCAAGAAAAATTATTCCTGCCTAGATTAATTTTTTTTAATTCCCAAACTTCCAATCCTTAATTTATCATTAGCCAACCATTTTATTACTATTAAAGACACATTAAAGCCAAGGATTTTTGCAGCCTAATATTGAAGCCTAATAATAGATACATTAGCATATTAAACCTTGAACTCTTCTGCACAGAAGTAGCTGGCTGTGTGCCTTTCCTTCCTTTCAAAGGAATGATAAAATGAATCCACCACAGTAGACTGCAGCCCCTGAATGGTTTCAGAAACACACACTCTACCAAAGGAAGAAAGTTGAGCTATTTATGTCAGAGCAAAATCTCCAGCATTTCCTCTCCAGGAGTATCAAGATCCCTCAGAATTGATGCAGCCCTCACCCCCTGTTGTTAATATTCTTTTCTGACAATAAAGAAAAAATATGTTGTCCCCAATAATGTGGCTGCTCATTTACACAGCAGTCTGTGATACTCAATTTAAACCCGAGTTTAAATAACATCACAGATAGGACCATAGTAATTGCAGAAGCAAATTACCCACAAGTGAATCATGAAGGTCAGACATGGGTTGCAAAGGTCACCAAATCATCTGCTACTTTTAATGATGTAACAAGTAAGAACGGAGAAATAAATAGGAGCCAGTGTAGGTCTCAGCTACCACAGTAAAAGATCTGGGGTCTGATTTTAGAATTATAAGAGGAAGAATTTCTATCTGTAAGAATGAGAGGTTTACAATTACCCCAATTACAGATGTAAGTGCTGCATTTGGTTCCCGAGATGAATCAACAGACTGATGATGATTTGTTCAAAATGCACTCATCCAGTGGCCTCACACACAAAATGTGCACAGAAGAACTCCACACCAACAAGTGAGACCAACACCAACTAGTGAACAATCTCTTGTATCTTGCCCCCAAGATTTGCAGTGCTTTCTGAAAATGAACTGCCTTCATTTTTGCTGTCTGGAAAGCTGATTGAGAAAGTCTGTCTGCATATAAATTCCACTTAACAATTAAAAAACCAAAATAAACCCCTTTTACATACTGCACAAACCTAAGCACTATTCAAAGAGCAAGCGCCTGCATTTGCAAATAATAGATGATTTAAATGTATAACTGCCCTTCTGTTTCACCAACAAGTTCCTAGTGTACAACAAATGATTCAGTTCAAAGCACAGCCTTGAAAATCTGTTGCACTGTATCACTTCTTACTGAATATGAAACACAACCATAAATTAGCCACAAAAACTGCATGTCTCAAAGGCATTTTTCAGATAACACATTGTGAGGTCACACAAAATTAACATTGATCAGATAAAAAGAAAAGCAGAAACTAATTGTATGGATCATCTCATAATTATATGAGAAAATGACATTATTTTCAAATGTGCAATTAGAACAATGTAAGAGTGTATAATTGCTTGAGATTAGGGGTCTTGATTAGTGGTAATTATGCCTACTTATGGGTAGAGAGCATTCAGTTAAAAGAAAAACATTGAACTGTTAAATTCAATATGCAAGCAAATACCAAGCTGAACAGGTATCTTAAAGAATTGTTTACAGAACTAGTTTTGGTAGAATTGTTATTTGTGATCTTGCAATCTGATAGCAAAGCTTCTAAAGCAAGATGTACTTATCAAGTATCTACACAACCTTCTAGAACAGTACAGACAGACCCAGAGCTGCTTAATTTGCTACTTCTTAGGAAGCTTTGTTGTACAAAGTTTCCTATTTGTAATCTTCTATCTACCTTTTGTTTTTTTACTAACACAATGTATAAAGATATAATTTCATTTAGCCAGTAAAGAATAAATGTAAACAGCTTAGCCAAAATCTAATAGGTCAATTAATTTTCTGCACTTCATGACTTTTCACAATATATATCCAGAACATTTTCACCTGTTATAAAACAAATTACAATTGCTAGTCTTAGCATGTTCCTGAATTTCACAACCTGGGACAAAAGACATTTTTTAAGTAAGAAAGTAAATTCCCAGAGGAGCTCTCCCCCATGCTGTCCCAGTAACTGTTAAATCCAGCTCTTCCCACAGCTCTCTGTTCTCCTGGACTGAAACAATACACTGCTCCACCTCCCTCTTTCATGCCATCAGCTTCTAATTTGCACCTCTGAAGCAAGGCAGTTGCAATGGCAAAAATCAGAGAACTGGCACACTACTGAGCAAGTCTGAAAATCAATTTAATGCCAAAGAGCAAAGCAGAGAGCCTGAACAGGCCATGAGGGACTTGCACGTCAAACCATGTGGTGCAAGCACTTGATTCCTAGGATGAAAGATGAGAGACCACAGGCAAATTTTATTAAACTCTTAGTTGAATCCCACTGCAAATCTTCTCACTCTCATCATCACTTTTGGTGAAATCACTCTGCTGGCAGCAAAATTGGGACAGAGAAGGACAACAGTGGGCTCCAGCTACAATGGAAATGTCTCCCCTGCAGAAGGCTAGGACACCAGTGAGGACACAATTGATAAAGGCTAAACAACAGAGCATCAGCACATGGGTTTTTTTCATCTTCCCATCACCAGAAAAAACAAGAACTGCAATGAAATGAACGTCAGAGACATAAACAAGGGAACAGCTGCTCTAAGAAGCCACTTAAGCAACTACCAAGGACTAGAGTAGTAGAAACATCTGTGCACCTTAAAATAGGCTGTCTGCAGTGTGTAAGGGCAGAAAGGGAAGTTAAGAACAGCTGTGGAACAAACACCACAAGCAGCTCCCACTGCTTCTCTCCTCACACCCTTTCCTAACTCTACAAAATAAAAGCAGCGTGCTACTACAGCAGCACAGCCATATAACCTGCTCTTATCGCATTGATTTGCAATGACTTACATTTTGCCAGTTTAAGACTTAATATGGAAGAACAGAGGCAAGTGTTGGTAAACTACCAAACCTTCCAAAGATGCTGAACTACAGCATCCCTTAGGATGTTTCAAAGCCTTTTTTTTTTTTCCATTTTAATTTTGATCTGGAAGCACCCACACAGCTGATAGCAGCAACCAGAGGTGTTTTGGCTCGCAAACATTATGCACAGCATAACTCTCCAACAGATTCTGCTTTTGCCTTTAGCATGTTTGGGCTGAGATAAAACACACAGAAACACACAGCATGGAAAAACACACAGAGCAAAACTGATCAGAGCCAGAGCGAGTACAAGCCAACAGAACAAACTTCAGCATCAACCCTGTAAGAAAGCTCTTCAGCATAAACAGCTCTCTCCAAACTGACAGCACAGGGCCAACACCACCCTGCTCTCTGTGAAAGGCTGCAGCTCAGATCCAAGAGCCTGATTATGAAAAGAGAGGAGGAAGCCTCCAGCCAACCCATACAAAGGAACCGTGGTGGCTGTTACCTCCCTGGCCAAGGCTCCTACTTCTGCACAGCAGCACCTGACTAAATTAACACAGTCCCACTAATTAACACTGTAAAATCTGGATTTTGACTAATTGAGAAGTGTCCAAACAAGTAAAATGGCAAGAATCCTGATTCACAAAACTCATCACTCATTTGTTTTGACAGCTGCAGTTTAGTACTGTGTTTACCCTGAAAGGTGCCAACAGTCACCAGAGGGGGATTTAATGGCAGCCACAGACTCCACAGCAGCCAATATGCTTACAGAAAAGCAGATTACTAAAGTAATCAGATGCACAACTAGTTAGAATAACCTGTGAGGACCTAGATGTGTTCTTGGTTGAGAAATTCAGGAGTAAGAATCTGGTCATATACTACCTTTCTGCCATAAAGGGACACCATCAGAAGACAACAGATGCATAAGGCTGAAAGGAAGTAAAGAGAGGAGCATCCTGGATACAGTGAGACTTCAAGCTGACTAACTTTGAAATCCCTAACCACTAATGTCTCTCACTTTCATGGAAACAGGATTGCACACTCTTATTCTATAAACAAACAGCACTTGCAGACCAGTAAGTTCATCTGACCCTTCTTACTTAAATTACCTGAAGGCATCCATTTCTCTACAAGGCCCAGCACTTCCACTGACTAGTGAGTCCCAATGGGGGTAAGCAGTGTTTTACATCCTAAAGTGCATCATAAACCAGACAGGAAGATGTATGTTCTGCCTCAACTTACAGATAAATTCTTAAACCTGACAACGCTATGACTAACTCCAAACAGAGTAATACCTAGTCATTAATTGAAATTAGGGCCTTAACCCTTGATAACAAAAAGACTTTTTAAGAATTAGCACAGTTTAATTAACGAGTCCACAAAAAAACTCCTTGCAGAATCAATTTATTTCAGTCAAAATATAACAATATGGGACAGCAAGATCAACTGGCAAGATTTGAAATGGGAAAGACCACCATGTTAAATAAAAGGTAAAACTAGAGAAAAAGGAAGATTCTACAGAAAATGGCACTTCCTAGTCACCTCTCCAAATTATATTCTGCACCAGATAGGTTTATCTCTGATAAGATAAAACAGAATGGAAAGAAAATGTACCAATTTTCACAACTAGTTACAGCAACTACAATTCCTGCAAAGAGCAGCATACTTATCACAGCATCTTCAGGAATGTCATAAGGGATTAGCCTAGAGCAACACTGAAGTACACACGCTCAAAACATGGAGCATCATCAAGATCTTGCTTGATGTGCCAATTTCATTACCAAGAGGAAACTAAGTGTACAAACAGATAACAGCTGCAAAATTGATCTCTATTCCAAACGTACCAGGGCAGACTCCCCAGTGGGACACGTTTACCAACACAGGATGAACTCAGCTCAATGTATTCACTAGCAGGTTTTACCATGATGAGAATAAATAAAATGCCAAATCTGATTAAATCCTCTGCAATTTGTGAGAAAGGGCACTCTTTTACTGTTTTGTAGAATTTTATGGACAATAAAATTTAAATTGTCTAGAAAATTGAAATGGATTTCCATTTCATTTCCCAGCACTAATGAACAGATCACCATTTAAATGACGACTGAGCCATTTAAGGGCATAATTTTTCTTCTACAGTTTATACAGGGTAATGCATGGCCATTTTCAATTACTTTGTTAAAATTAAATCTCCAGATACTGCTTCTAGATTTTTGCTCATTTGCACCAACACGAAAGCTTTTGCTTTCAAAGCTGTTTTATCTACCCTCAACTTAGCTCAAATGGTTTTCCCCAATTAAACACCAACTCTCCTCATTTTAAAATCTATTACTGAAATAGAACTACTCAAACAAAAGAACAGAAAAACAAAAATCAAAAGCCACACTGAGGAAAAGTTCTCTTCATGTGAAACTGCTCACCTACATAGTTGTTAGCATTCCTCTGTTCACATTATTTCCTCTGTGACTTGATCCTTTCTACAAGACCTTGCAGGAGGGAAATCTGGGGACACTCAAGGAGATCATCTGTTATCCAAATTTCCTGGTCCTTTCCCTGCATTGCTGCCACACGTTCTGCTGGACTTTGCACTGCTGGCTCAGGCCTGTTCCTGTTGGCAAATATTGGGCCTCCATTTGCAATAACCTATCCGTGGCCTTTGAGAGTCCAGGACTGGATCTGAATTTTGCACACCAAAAGCACCATCCAGCACTTACACATACGGATTTCTGTACAAAACTTGCCCCCATCACTGATACAACACAAGAGTTTAATGGCTGAAGTCACTTGCAAAGTTCAAGCAAAATTCTCCAGTCTGATTCCTTTTGGTCATTGCTTCAACCTCATTTAATTAAGATATTTTTCATTTGAGTACAGTATTTAGAGTGATTCTTTGTTCCAAATGAAAATGGATTCAGGTGGCTTCTCTCCATTCCCACCAGAGCACGCATGTGGGAAGTTCAGAGCTGTCTGCATTCCTTACTGATCATGCTCAGATCTGAAAGCACCAGTGAGACCACAAGAAGGAAGGACCCAAGGCTTCCCCTGAGACTGCAGTGATCTCACTTCTCCTTAGGTTTAAAACCTGTACTCAGCTGTCCTTTAAACACTACTGCAAGGTGTAGGCATGTCTGCCGGTGATTAAAGTTACGGACACAGTTCGGAGAAATACCAGGACAATGCATTTCTCTTCGACAACTAACTTACATCCAATGATTTACAAAAGCTCCTGCTGTCTATCTAGCAGTACGGCAGTCTTTTTTTAGGCTTCATCTTATCTGAGAACAAAAGAAAAGGTAAAATTTTAATGCCTATAAATTACCCCAACATAAAAGCAGAATGGTTTCATTGTGAAGAGAACTAGAGGTGGGTGGTAGAGTGCTGGCCTCAACCAGACAGCTGATGGAAGTATTGCACATCCCTTGTCTCACAGACTCCAGAGAGAAGACACTTTGGATTAACTGTATTGTCTCCAAACCCAAAACTAGTTCAACAAAATCCTGAAAACAACTGAGAGTGTGTAACTGGAAGCCTGTGTCCTCTGTAGCTCACCTGGTTTACACTCAGCAGGCCCTCCAAGCTGCCTTTGCTCTACGGGGTCACCCAGTGAAACCAGCAGTGACCTCTGCAGTGACCAGACTCCAGAGAGGCTGTGCTGATCACCCAGGAGCTGCCAGGTCTGTTCAGGTGGCAGCCCAGCCAGCAAGAGCTAAGGGCATGGCTGCACCCCTCAGGATTAATGGACACTGGACATAAGGACAACAATTAATTCTCAGTTCAGACCTCCTCTACTGTGAAATGGAGCCCCTAAAGCCATTGCACTTAACTGAACTACGCTGCACCTGTGTGCTTTGCCTCTCTGCAGCTCAGTCTGAAACTTTTGATGCAACAAAACCTTCGTAAGTCCCCCTGGGGTGTTGTTACTTCAATAACCACAGCCAGACTGCAAAGTGTGCATCACCAACCTGCCAGTCTGTGTGCAACAAGTATGAACAAGTTATGTGACTACATTCTACACAGGGCTTTCAAACACTTTCCAAAGAAACCTAAGGACAAAGTGGTCCAAAACCTGCCCTTTTCTGGTATCACTAAATAGTTACAAAGAATTAATACTGTTCGTAACAGAAATAAGAATAATGAAGTTTGGAATTATGTTGACTAAACCAATGAGGTTGGAGACAAAGATGACATTTACTGATGAAGACTAATTTGGGGTGGTTAAAGAACAATTGTCACTGGAATGACTAGGTCTGAGTCATGCTCCTCCCACACAGTAATCACAGGTGTGCTTGCAGACCAAAATCAGTAGGTGCACACAGTTTTTACAGGAATGTGACATGGGAATAACTCATAGACAGTGGCTTCTCAAGGGGGCCCTGCTTTACTGACGAGTGAATTGACAGGCTAGTGAAGACACAGATGGTTTATCAAAAAATAACTGGAACCTTTCTTGCGTTTTTAATGACAAACCATGGATGGCTGCATGTGAGAGGAATACTTGCCTCTGGAGTGGTGAAGAGGGCTACAGCCTGACTTTCTGAAATAGGTGTTAATTCCTGTTCCTATGGCTCCAGTCTTAAAAGTACTTCTCTTCCAGGCTGAGTTTGCTATTTTATTAGAACTCAGCAGGCCTAAAAGCAGCAGTAAACATGCATACAGCTGGGAGTTCCACACCTCACTTCTAAAAAGGACTGTATTTATCACGATATTCAGGGGTAGATGCTATTGCATAGGTCATAGTGCCTAAATTCTTTTTAATGCAAACATTACACGTAAATCATCTGGCATCTAAAAGATGTCAGGCAGCTGCATTTTGTGCTTTGGTGAGTTTGTAAGCAAGTCACCACAAAATGCAAATACCTTTGCACATAAAAAACCATATACAGTCAGAAGTAAGGATGTATTACTATCCCACTGGGACCTTTTCAGAGAACTGTTCTGCTGGTGCAGTGCCTGCCAGGCACACAGGGTTGGCATTTGCAGATGCTAATAAGCTGAAGCTGTCCAACAGAAAGTACACAGGACTCACAAAGATAATGAAATATCTCTGTCAATAATGTGCAGTGGCAGACCTCATGCAACAGTTAGGCACACAAACTTTTCCTTGCTTAGGGAAGAACAATTGGGAAGATTACACTTCAAGTACAATCCCCTGCAGTCACTGAACATCTGGGATACAACAGGCCTATGTTTCAAATAGTAATGCAGGAGCAGAGACCTGAACTCAGGTCTTCCATTTTCCTGAAGAGTTCCTCTACCTAAAGGTGACTGAGTATTTTGAATCAAAGAGAAAGGAAAAGAGTTTTTACTAGTAGAACTGTTCCAATCTCCATAAATACAGCAGGGGTATGTTCCAAATATTTTCATATCCTTGGAGTCTTTGAACCATGAAATAATGGTTCAAATATAGAATGGAAGAGGCAGATATCTCTGGACATAAACACAGACTTCTCTGCTCTCACCTTCCCACAGAGTAATGTGTTTTCTGACAGGCTTGCTCAGAGAAGCTTTACTTGATCAGCCACAGCAGACTGAGAACACCTACTATGCTAGCACTCCTAAAAGATCCTAGGACAAGTAATTTCTAAGATTCATTGAAGTGATTTCACATACCTGCATGAACAAAGTCTTAGGAATCACAAGGAAATAAGGCAGTTGTACCAACTGGTGAAAGTAACCAAAATCTCAGCATAAGTAAACCCTAGCACATCATCAGGAGTCAAAGCTGAGAGTAAAGTCTTCATCCTGTGAACATGGGGTACTCCATGTGACATGGGGTACATGTGGAGTACAAGAACAATGGCTCCTCCTGAACTTAAATCCTGATCTTTGGATTCCAAAAAGAAAAGTCCCCCCCAGGATGCCCACTGTCTGCTGACACAACACTGGATGTAGCTTAACCCTGCAGCAGTCCCAAGGCAGCCACTAAGGTCACATTCCCTGAGAATTCTTGCAGATCAGGGTTAACTTCCACAACATCAGAGGACTTCCAGAAGAGTTTTTGCAGTTGTCACAGGTCTTTTCCTCATTTAAGCACTAAAGAACTTGCTTTCTGTAATTCAATTCTCTGCCATGTACAGGATCAAGTAGCATCTTAAATCTTCCAGATCTTAAATTCTTCCTCCCCACTGATGGAGGCAACAAGAAAATCTTACAGCTCATTGGAGACCAAGAGTAAGATTTGGGCAAACAACAGTGGTAAATATATTCCATGTCATTTACAGGCACTGAAGTGGTCAAAAGCTAAAGTAAAAAAGCAGGAACTTATTTTTGCACCTAACTGTTGTAATAACCTGCAAGCCCATCTTTTGAAAGCTATGTGAAGTGAAGAACTGTTTGTAAGCTGTGTGTGCTACCATGAATATTCATTTACTGGCCTTCAGCACAAGGCAAGGATAGAGTGCTTTTCAACAGCCTGAATTTTTGATATTGCATAGCTACTGCTGGCTGACAGATATTAATGATTCTTGACAGAATGCTTATCTTTGAGCTGTTGCTGTAATCAATCAGCACAAGAGCAGCAGGCTATTAAAATATTTTTCTGTCAAGCTCTCTTGACATGCTTTGAATGGTACACAGCCTCGATGCTGGGTTTGGATTTTTCAAGGTGTTTTGTTTGTTGGGGTTGGTTTGTTTATTTCTGGTTGTTTTGTGGCAGGTCTTGTTGTTGTTTTGGATTGGTTTTTTAGTAAGAGAATCTACCTGAAACCACTCAGCTGAACTTTCTTGATCAGCACCTCTTGAAGTTGTCCTTAAAAATCAGCCCTGATGCTGAGCATTCAGAATCCAGTCACCATGGTTTCAGCTCCTTCTGACAAATGTCCCTCTGTCTTCCTTCTATCCTGCCTTTCTGCATCTACACATGCACACACACTCTTTAAACTAATTTCTCCCTGTCAGACTCTTGTCATCTACCTGGCCCATAATTACCCTTCATGCTTCCTTCCAGAAGTTCTACCCTCCTGTTTTCTCTGACTCCTTCCGATTTTCTATGCAATACCCTGTCTTCCTCCAGCCTTTCAGAAACCTGTCATGGGAGCAGTGACTTAGCAGTCTCTGCATCACAAAGCCTGCAAAATTTAAATCAACAGCTTAGCAAACCCATCTAAGAGGCTGCCAGACCTTCTTGGCCTCAATAGAGAAGCCTAATGACTAGGAGGGAATCAAAGTTAAATTAGATGGTCAGGAGAATAGGGAGTGTTCACAGATCAGAGGAGGGGGAGAAGGGAAAGGACAGGGATACAAACCTAAATACATAAGCACGGGGTGAAAGAGCAGAAAAGAAATGCAGGTGGGGTTAGGAACACAGAACACAGAGGAGCAGCTGATAACTGAACTTGTGAAAAAAGCACAGAGAGAGTTTAAATGTCCAGTTTTCTGCACAAGCTTGGATTTACTGATATCAATACTGTCCAAGATTAAAAGACCCTTCAGTGGCCCTGCAGAGGGAGGGGGTAGATACACAATGGTATGGTATGGACAGAGCACAGTGAAAGCCACTCTGCACTAGTAAGATGTGAAGAATTATGAGTGGCAAGACAGGCAAAGCAGAGACCAGGAGCAGTTTGAATATGGCCACAGAGGAGTGTGTGACAGAGTGGAGAACTCAGCCCAAACCTGCCAGCTGAGGGCCTCTCCCCTATCCACCAGCCCCACTGTCAGCACTGAAGAGATGAGCAACAGGGGTTTTTTCACCTTTTGCTTTGCTCTTTGCCTATCAGTTTATTTCCTTTGCAGGTCATAACGCTTGTTTGCTGTATCCAGAACCTTCAGCAAATTCAAGAAGGCAACAAGCACCAATCTCTCTGAATGTTTGGTAATCAAATTCCAGAAGGAAAACACTGTCTCTGGCTGAATCTCCATTACTCCAGTAAAAAAAAAATAACAAATGTACCAAAAGCCTGCTTCATGAAGAAACAGTTTGAGCTAGGACCACGTTCACCAAGATCAGTAAGTGAAATTCACCAGTAGAAGGCTGAGCTGTGGCTTACATTGCATCCCTAAAAACTTTGTTTGAAGAGTGTGTCAACGTCATGACTGCCACGCAAGACACTTTAGGCTGAGCAAGTCAGACCAAAAGAACACAGTGGCAGTGATAACAAATACTCCAATGAGACTGTTGTCTTTGCTAGAGGCTAATGAATATAAATTCATCAATTTTTATATCTTAAAGCAAATACTCTATGATTTTTATTTGCTCTTCTTCATTACTTCAACAATGAAATCTTAGGGAATAAGCTAGAGAGATGAAAACAATAAATACTTTAGAATAAGCCAAGGAACACTAGACAACAAATCCAGAGAGATCATTGCAAAGGACATTAAAGAGGACAAAAACATCGGTTCCTAACAATATCCTTCATACAAAGCCTAAGTAAACAAGTTGTCACAAGCAAGGTGTGAAAGAGAGGGATGAAGTCCTTTGTGTTAATCTTCAGACTGACAGAAAAGAGCTTCAAGAGCTTCTGCACGGCCACAAATCTTTTCAGAGCATTTTCACTTGCCCAAGTTTTCATCATCTGTGTGCCAGACAGTATCCACCTCACCCCAACAGAGAGCACTGCTCTGCAGCTGGGAGGAGAGGAGACAGTGGTTCTTCTGAGCATGCTGCCAACATTTTGCATGTTGAATCACTTTTCCTGCCCAGCTCTGTGGATCATTTGCCATTATTTTTCTATCAGTGACAAGCAAGAGGTGTTAAATCCTGAACAGTTCTAAAGGCTACCACATTCCATACATATTAGTGTGGCTTGAGAAGGGCACAGGACAGAGGGAAATTGCCCAGAAAACCATTTTTGAATGGAATCACTATGAGGATACCCCAAATGGAATAGACTGTGTTTTCATATTCCAAATCCAAATGCAGGAGGGAAAAACCACACATACGTATCACACAAAAGGCAGAAGACTCCTAAGGGAACCCTTTTTTACTTCACTTTGCACATTAACAATATGTTTTCCCTTCCAGATGATGACCACTGGGATCTGAAAACTTCCAGCATTTAATGGCCAGTCCTGACTCCCTCTGCTGGTACTTCATACAGTCTCCTCCTCCTCCTCCTCCCCCTTAGAATAGGAGCAATGTCCTTTTAGCAGTTCCAACAGTAGTGCACAGTGGGAAAGTATTGTCACAGCAGTTTCAGTAAATTGTATAAATATTTTGTTAAGTCTTAAAAAATGCTTTGGAATCTTTGAGGGTTCATTATCACAGTTTTTATCTTTCCTGTATTATTCTGCCCTTGTACTTACTGTCTAGTACATTTAGACTTCCAGCTAGACTGAAGTTAGAATAGAATTAAGTAGTAAAAAACATAAAACCTTTCCTTGCCTTAATGCACGGCTTCACACTTCTCACAAAAAGGACAACTGCTAATAAAAGTCTTAAACCCAATTTATCAACAGTGCAATAAGAGTGAAGCACAAAGAAAGCTTTAAACACTAGAAGTTGCAAGCTGGCAGTATGGGAGCTCATTAAAAAAGCACTGCACAAGAATGCTCAAGGCAAATGCCATTCAAACTTTTTCAACTCTGAAGTTATTTAATCGTCACAGCAATCACAAGGGATAAAGCATTGTTTAAAGGAACTGGCTTCTGTAGGCTTGGTGCTGTTCAGTCTTCTGGAAAGGTATTCACTGTAAATGTGCCATCAATTTAAAATGCTCCTCAGTTCTGAAAAGTAATCTTTTTGACCTGAGGCTTGATACTAAAAATTGCAGAGCACCCTCAGCTGAAACAATCCAAACAAACAACGTGGGGCTTCTGAATGCCCCAAAAGACCACAACCACAAAACAGGGGCAAACCGAAATATTCTGCAAGTAGAAAGACTAGTTTTACACACATAAAAAGCTAAATTCATCCTTCTGCGTGTTTTTGTCACCAATTTCAGTAAACCAGCATTAAGACAACATAATTTCTGCATTACTACTTTGTGCTTATTCCCTGAGCATTAAAAGCTATGGTACCAGGGCAGTGTCAGGAAAATCTATGTTTCTATATAATATATATTTACACAAAACTGCCCAGTTTCCCTTTTCATTGCACTTGCAGTCTCTTAGACTGTTCTGACTGGAAGAAAGCATGCTAATAAAGCAGCATGGAAATTATTACAATTGCTACAAAGCAGTGGACAAGCCAGTCTGAGATGTCTGCTTACTTACTTAAATTTAAAAGATCTGAATTATTCTGGAAAAGGTGCAGCAGCAGCAGTGTTGCCACACAAGTCCCTCCACCACAGTTACAGTCTTTTCTTGCTGAAGTATTCATTTCTACACTGTTTTCTGTCAGCCAACAAATCATACAGACGACACATTCTCTCCCTGCTTTCAGGAAAACCACAACCTGGCCCAGCCTTCCCAGCTGTAAGTTTAGTGAGCTGCTGTGTTTTTGTCTCGTGATCTCTGTATCCAGCACAGCATCCACAAACATCCCACAAAGTGCACACATGCACCAAAAGACAAATTAGCATGAACAGGTGACATAGGCTGTCTGCTGTCACCTTGGAGAGCAGGGACACTTGGAAGAACTTCCAGAGAACCACGCTGTAGAAGCTGATCGGTGACATTTAAATTTCACCATAGGGTTTTAACAAGAGGTAGTTTAAAATTAAAGTGAAAAACCTGAGTACAGTGTTGGTGCTGACACTCATGTTGGTATCACACACTCAGTACTCAACCCTGCCAACGCAAAGCAGCAGGTTTCAGAGGGACCCCAGCTGAGGGAGAGCTTGAAGACAAATGATTTAACAGCTGCTGTCTGGGACAAGAGTTTAATTAACATAATCAAAGCCATTATTAGGTTAATCACCAATTAGCATCACCAATTAACTCGCTTATGGCCAGTCCCAAATATCTAAAAATCACTGCCTGAAATGAAGCACACACAGCACTCTGTGGTATCACACTGCACTAGAGCGAAACACAGCAGAAGAGAATTTACTCCCCAAAAGAAGACGCTTCTAAGGATCTCAGCAAACAAAACAACATAAAAAGTCTCAACTTTTACAATAAAAATCAAAAAGTCACACTTGGCTGAACACCAGACATGCTAAAAAGCACCTGTGCACAGCAGCACAGCTTGGCCAAGGTCAAAGGCAGAACCCCCTCGTGCAGAAAAGCACAGCTGGGCTGTTTGAGGCAAGCTTACAAAGGCACACAGACCAGCCTAGCCAATGCAATGGGTACACACTATCCACTGCCTAAAAGTTTAATCTGTCCATCACCCATCACCTTTTCCCACATGTCCCTAAGCTTCCCACATGCCTTGGGCTCCAGCAGCACCATTTCTTTGCCAGATGCTACTGGTGCCACAGCTGAGGGCCAGCCCGCGCTGCTTCTTCCACTGCACACAACAGCACGTGGCTGTGTGTGGGCTGGGCTCTGGGCACTGGCAGCTAAAGGGTGCCTACATGTTCTAGTTTGTCCTCAGAGCAGAGACTCCCAGGACCTTATGTTTTGCCCATCTTTCTCCATGATTCATTCTCTTGGAGTTTCACCCAGAGAAGGCAAGACATATAATTTTCACGTCTATTCAGCACTTCCACTGACATTAAACTATGCATATGGCTATCTCAATAACTGCATAATCTTGTGTGTCTTTCAAGTTCAACAGTCTCCAATGGGTCACTATTAAGTGTCCTTACATTGTTGGTATCTTTCTTGAAAGAAGACTTGGGTTTTTTCTAAGAATCCTCTTCTATGAATATTCTCTTGCTGCCAAATTTCAACATCCAGTCCTGCTGTTCTTATATACCTGCTCCAAAGATCAAAATATCATTTTAAAAAATGGATAAACACCACCCTTTCTCTCAGCAATGGCTGACCTTGATTATCTCAACTTGAAAATTGAAAGATTTAGAAAGTTACAAACATGAGTCAAATGGAAAATAGAGAGAAAATGTGTAGACAACCCTAATTATAGATGTTGTTACATTTTGTTCTAGTGCTATCGTGATGACAGCAGACAGATAATAGCAGTAAAATCATAAATAGTAGGAAGGACTCAGAACATAAGGAATAACACAAAGCACATCATCAGCCTGTGGAATGAACAAAGCCATCAGTAAAAAAAGCTCTTTGTTTTTGGGCTGTGTTTGTTTTCCCATTTTAATGAGAAGACATGGCTTCAATCAAGCTGTTTTCAACATGAACATAAAATCGTTGAAGTTGGAAAAGACCTAAAGATCACCAAGTCCAGCTGCCACCCCTGCATTGCCATGTTCACCACTAAAACGTTCCACGAGTGCCACATCTATGTGTCTTTTAAATACCTCCAGGAGGGTGACTCCACCACTTTCCTGGGCACTCTATTCCTGTGCCTGACCAACCTTTCCATGAAGAATTTTTTGCTAATATCCAATCTAAACCTTCCCTAGTGCAACTTCTCATCCTGTCATTTGTTACCTGGGAGAAGAGACCCATCTCCACCTGGCTACAGCCTCCTTTCAGGCAGCTGTAGAGTGGGATAACGTGAGCCTCCTTTTCTCCAGGTTAAACACTCTGAGCTCCCTTGGCTGCTCCTCATCAGTTTTGTGCTCCAGACCCTTCACCAGCTCTGCTGTCCTTCTTTGGACACACTCCAGCACCTCAATGTCTTTCTTGTAGTGAGGGGCCCAGAACTGAACACAGGATTTGAGGTGCAGCCTCATCAGTGCCAAGGACAGGGAGATGAGTATTTCCCTGGTCCTGCTGGCCATACAATTTCTGATAAATAGTTGTTATCACAGTATGCTCTGTTTGCTTATCTGAGTGTGATTTTTAAAGCCCGCAGTTTGAATTACAGCATACCCAGTGTATTCAGTAGACAGAAAGAGCACAGAGATCACACACAAGGCATACAGAAGCACAACATGGTTTTGTTGCTGCACAGATATCAGCACTAACCTTATCTGTTGATGCTGGCAGAGAGTGCATATCTGCAAGGTGCAGCTCCTACCTGACACGACCAGAAATCTTAGTGCCAGCATTGAAAGTGCTGTTGTTTCCACAAATAACTAGGGGGTTTAAGATGGTAGAATTAGCCTGTGCTGCTAGGCTTCTCTATTTTAGTTTCTAATTCTCATTTTAACTTTTACAGTTCATCTACATTTTCTCTATTAAACATTCTGTTTAAGTGCCATGATATACATACAGGTATGTATATCCCTAACCTGAAAAATCATATACTCTTATGTCTCTCTTGTCTTCTGTTGTCTAAGGTCAGGGTTTTCCAGTGGGTCACCAACAATTCTTAATGTCAGGTTGATTGTTTTTATAAGTGTGATAATAACAAAGGTAATAAATTATACATCTATTCTGCCTCAGAGGCACAGCAACATAAAGTCAGGTTTGCAGTGTACCAAGTGGGGAAAATCTGAAGCTAAACCACAAATTATCAAGCACCCATGAAAAATACTGGTCAAAAAAGACAATGTGACAGCAGCACACAAAACAGTGTCCAATTCCTCCAACAGGCAATATTTTGCTTGAATGTTGAAAATTGACATAATTTTAAAATCTACCTCAATATGAGGAAGAGTAAGTGCATTTTCAAGCAGAGATTCTCAGTCAAGTTCAGAAGAAATCCAACCCTTTAATGAAACTTTATCATTGAAGTTTTATCTTCCTTTACTGCAAAAGCTCTTGAAACACTGGCAGCTCTCACACAATCAAGTCTTTGCAGCTCTTCCAGAACACCTCAAGAACAGCAAGGCTTGAGTCAGGAGAGGCGAAATTGATGCAAAAGTAAAATCTGATCCTTAGGGTAAACAGGTTTTGTGGACTGTGTTATTTTCTTGAGCTGGAGCATTTCTATGCTGCCCTCCCTCTCCTAGGGGACCATTAAGAACTGGGGCAAGAAGGAGCAGCTTGCTTCCCTTACCCTCCCTGGACTTGGGCTCAGCAGAGACTGGGAGGAAATTTGCTGTTTCTCAGCTGTAGCTACATTAAATGCTCTTTTTCCACTTTAGATGAATCTACAGCCTGTTGAACAATGAGAAGCAAGAAATCCTGTGGCATTTAAAATGACCAACAACCAGTGGGCATTTTAAAGGGGAGGTTGTTTGGGAAAGCAGCCCTGCTTTTTTTACAGGAGCGCTCCTGGCTCACCAGGCAGCTGGCAACTGATGGCAAAGTCCTCCAAAACTGCTTAAACAGGAGTACTGCTCTGTAGCTACTGGAGGACAAACCTTCCCATTAGAAACCAGTGGGAAATTTGGCTGTGTGGCCTCAGGCAAACATTACTGTGTATCAACCATTTTGTGCATCACTGCATGGTACAAAACCAGATACTCCTCTTATACGCATAAAGCAGTATTCTCTGGCAGGTTAAGGTTAGAGACATCAACTAAAGGAGGAAAAAGCAACACTAACAGCATGCACACATGCACAAATAGAGCAGTCTCAAATTTAAGTTCTTTCCTTTCTTCAACCCATATTGTCTTCTGGGAAGCAGCTTGTCTCACTGCCCATTTACCCAAAATTAATCAAACTCTTCATCCATCTCCAGTGTTACTTTAAAGCATGGGTCCCAAGCCCTGACCATAACCAACATCAAAAGCTTACAGGAAATATTTCTCATTCACATGCAGCTGCTTTCCCAGAATTCTTCCCCAGTGCTCTCGCCTTCCGACACTCTCTCATACTAAATCTCTGGAGAGTGAGTACAGCCATGATGTTGCTTACAGAACAGCTGTAGGAAGGAAAACGTATAACTCCTGCCACAAGGGCAGGGTTTGTGTCATCAACACTGATTCAACATTCACACCTGTTTGTGCAGAGTGCGCAAGCCTGGAAGGTTAGTTCTGTTCCTGACCAGTTCTACCACAGCTAGTCACCCAAAGCAAGAGGAGAAGACAAGCTTCACAGCAGACTGTTGTCCTTCCCAACTTAAGGCAAACAGCTTGAGAAATCTGGTTGCTCTCAGGTTGTTGCCTTCCTCAGTTTTTGTATCTTATCTGTCCCAGTATTTCCCTGTTGAACTGCCCATTTCATTGTGCTTTGGACCCTTGCAGTTGTACTAGAACTCCACGTACTGAACCATTCATACCTTTTTGGATATAGTTGCATGTTGTATCATATTTTCCATTTCAAGCCAAGCTGGCAATGACTCAGAGCATTTTCTTCTGTTTGGCTGCCCAAAGATACAACACAATGGTCCCATAAAACAGTAGTCTTCCCTCCAGTCTTCTGTATTATTGAAGGCTGCATATGAATAAAAGATAACTCCATTCTGGACCTGAACTGCACCCTTATGAAGGGAGATATCTTCTGTGTTGGCACAATCACGATCTGAATCTCGTGCACTTCGTACAGTACAATATCGAACCTGATAAAATCAGCACAGTCAATTGGCCATACTCACCTCATGCCCCAGCATGCATTTTTCCTCATATAAATAACTCTCTCAAATTCCCTTTCCAGGTCTTTGTCTGCTCTAATGCACCACACACTTTCAGCCACAAGGGCCAAAGAAGAGTTATACTGTCCATCTTTTGGACTGCAGGTCTGTAATCAGCATGAGGAAACAACCATCTTAAACATGCACCATGTTAGTTTCTGTTTATTTTGGGAAGCAGTCAAAAAAGAAGTTGAAGAGTTTATAAAGGAAAAGGAGAAACCTTAGTTTCAACTTCAAGTTCTATTTCTCTCTCTCAACACCCGCTCACCCACACACACCTCATCATAACAGCAAAAAGAAGAAAGGGAATCACAGTAGCCTACATTCTTCCATCTCACACTTGTCAGTGCACTTAGGAGCTGACCAGCAGAAGCCCAAAAAAGCAGATAGTCAGCTGTACTAGCCTGAAAGGACCTTCTAAAGCCATCACTGGGAAACAGGAGCATCCATCTACTTGGCAGCTTCGAGTCATACCCCAGAAGGTGCTTGGCAATGTCATACAGATCTCTGCCTCATAGGTACTCTGTTCTCATACTTCTAAATATACATGGAGAAGTTTTGGGTTGACTCTTGTAGTTTTCACAACAAGTGTGCTGTCTTCTCTTGTATCAGTGAGGGAAAAAAAGATTCTGACTCACCTGGCCTCTCCCCTTTTCCTTTTTTTCCAGAAAGCTCCCCTCTTGGTCAGATGGCTTCTTGCAGTGCCATGCCAACATCTACTGGTGACTCACTGCTCTCAGGTGCCTCTTGGAAACACTTACACCAAAGCATGCAGCATGGGGAACAAACAGGAGGATCTGGGAGGTGAAACAGGTCCCTTCCTACCTCCCTGCACAGAGTCTAAATGCATAGGAATGACGAGGAAGGGAAAACAGGTCATGGAAGGTAACACCACAGGTTAACACCTCACCTCGATGCAGGCCTCAGCTCGCCTGTGTCACACTACAGGGCACCAGCAGCTGCACTGCAATGCCTCTTCCAGACAGCATCTGGCACAGCCTCCAGCCACTTCAGTTTACCATGGACAGCAAGGTTCAGAGCTCTATTAGACATTATTTTCACTGCAGGAGTAGATCAGAACAGCATTATGGGCCAAAGGTGGCACACTGCTAGGTCATCTTCTCCTTTCCAATGCCCACAGTCTGTGCAGCACCTACACGACAGAGTGGTTTGGTCAAAGTAATTTCTCTGTTCGGTAGTTCCTCTATGATTTTCACAGGAGGTTGCTAGATTCATGGGGAATAAGGCTCCTTGCCAGAAAAATGCCCATTTCCCCCTCACACATTCTGTAGCTGTCATCTCATTACTAACCTGCAGTCAACTTATTTGCAAGGAGTGTGAGAAAGACACTTTCCTTTTCCTGTGAGAAAGTTCCTAAAATCTTTAGTTTTGGCATACTTAGTTCCTGATGAAATTGATTTTATAATTTTCTAGGTCATGAGAAGAAAGGTTTTTATGAAGAAAAAATAAGCAGAATTAAAAATATTCAAAGCAGAAGTGAATCATGCAATCAAAACTTATTTGCGTTGTTGCAATATAGGAAATCACCTTCATTTCCCCTCCTCTCCCTCTCTCTGGATTTAAATGCAGCAAACTCGACAAGAATTTTCAAGTTCAGCAAATGGTTAAGGAACGAGAAGCTCAAGGATGACAACTTATAACAACTTCCCTCTCAAAAAGCAAAGGGGCAGAACAAGTCAAATTGAATATCTTTTCTGGTTCCTTGTTTCTTATTAAATTTTCTCTGTGAGGAAAAGAAATTAAAACCAGGACGATGCTGCTAGTGTGGGATGGCAAAGCTCAGAGTGGTGACAGGCTCAGAAAGGAAGTTTTATAGAGGGAAGTGAGAGAAAAATGGTGGTCCCTTTTAGGAAAGACAACTGGAAATAGGCCACATGAGATTTAGGGTGCAGCTCTGTGAACTATTCTCAGTGGATACTGGGTTATTTCCAAGACCAAATAATTGCCAGATCTGTGTGTTTGATGCAAAAGGATGCACGCTGTCCAGTGCCACACACACAAAGTGCCACAGCAGGCCTGACCATTAGGAGAAGAAATTCCACTCATTTGCCTTCTGAATATGAAAGACAGGAAAGATTTTGGAAAGGAGCATTAGGATAGCATTGGTCCAAAACTGGAGCAAGTGTGCTACTTCATATTTTGCAAAACTTGTACTAAAAGTACAAACTGTCAGTAAGTCATACAACTGTAATAAGTAAGTTTACAGTTTTCAGAATTCACTTGATGGAGTTTCTAGAAGCTCTGAGACTGTTTAAGGTCTTTGTGGACTAGGATGACCCAAAAACTCCAACATTATTTTTCATGCTTTCCTAATAAATCTTAATTTTATCAGAAAATAATTTGCAAAAAAATTCCTCATTCAAGTTCAAAGACAGAAATTAATTATCTTAAGTCCAATTCTGTCTCCTTCCATTTGGCCTTGTTACACTTAGAAGATATTATCAATCTCCAGTTCCCTCTTATTTTGTAGTGAAAATCCTGCAATAACAGGATCCCTGCAATAACAATGAAGAAGTACCAAACCACAACCCTGAATCATCTCACTCACCTGCACTCATCAACCAACACATATTTGCTTTCAGGATGGTGATGGGGAGGCAAGGTTTGCCTATCATCTCACCAGAAAAATTTAATTCCACACCACTTGGTACAGTTACTGGTTTGATTTCAAAGAATGAAAAAAGCATTCCTAATTCATGTTAAGGTGAGTCAGAAAAGTCAGGCCTTAATACCTCAACTGTTTCATTCTTTACCATAAGGCGCTTGAGATTTTAGAGCCTACTGGCTACCAAAATCCTTCAGTTAGAAGAATAAATTTTCTACTTTTCTCCAGGCAATAGGACCTATTAATATGTAACTTGTCTCCTTCCACATTTTTCACACCAGTGGCAGCAAGAGTTGCTGTACAGTGGATAAAAGATACTGATATTTTTGCATATGTTCCATATTCTCTCAGTAGATCAGAATTTCTTCCAGCAGGCTGTTGCTTATGATAGGATATGTCTTCAAGAAATAACCCAAGTTCAGATCTAGTGTATTTCAGAGCTTTCAACTCCAAGAAATAGACTGCACATGACCCACAGCAGCATTTGCCTCCTCTAAAACATTCCCTATCACTTTTATAAACAGCCAAATCTTTCTTTAAAATATAAAGGCAGCCAAATGCAGTAAAACTCACTGATCTGGTAAACACAGCCAAGCCTTATTCATTGTCAAGATGTCATGAGACCTCTTATCCAAGTGGTTAAGGTCATATGATCTATAACCCACCTACACATTCCAGCTAGGCAAGCTATTTCTACTCCAACACTTTGTAACCTACAGCAGGCCTGTTTGAGTCCAGCAGAAATTAGATATTAAAATAACTATACAATCTTTTGAAGCTGATGCAGAAGTGAAAAGTGCTTAGAAGATGCTTCAGAACTTCCATCACACTCCACATATTAGATGACAAGTGGCACAATGTGTCCCATGGGAAGATGTGCTATTTCTCTGTTTTTCCTCTCATGCCTATCTATTTGGATTCTTAGTCAGAAATGGACTTGTGTAAAACCAAATCCTTGTCCAGGATTGCCATCCTTCAGCAATACAATTGGCTGCTTAAGGAAAGGCCTCCCAGGAATGTAGAGACAACAAAAAACCTGTCATGCTTTTTCTTTGTTGCATATATTTAGCCAATTCCACAAGTGGGAATTCATAATATAGTTCTGATAGACAAGCCATGCTCTTCTAGATTGCACTGTGTAATTCAGCAATTTAAGAATAAATTTGTAAACTGAACCCCAAGGTTTGCTGTCCTGCACAGCAAAGCACTGTGTCTCTTGCAGAGTCTTCATTTTACGGTAGAGAACAAAATATTTATCTTGCATATTACCCCCTGATTCCTGCATGAAATATTCTTTCTTCTTTTTATATTCCTCTGCTGTCTCAGCCCATGTTCTGCATGCATCACACTCTTCTCTCACAAATTAACTTGGGTTAAACATGTTCCTTTAGATTTTAAAACAAGTTGGTTGCACAGTCTGATTAAAGTTTGATAAAGCCAGCACGTTTCAGTGTTTTAAATCTACTTATAGGAAGTAATGTTAGAAATGTCTAAAGAAAGCAAAATCCTGTATGTGATATGAAAGACATCAGGTGAAAAAGAATGATATTCACAGCTGGGACACCTACTTATTTTCCTTATCCTGCTCCTTCCTATTAAAGAGTTAAAAGACAAAATTTAGAATGCTGTATGAAAGAAAGAGACAAGGCAATTATCTATAACATTACTGTAGTCTGAGCTCTCCTGAAATCCTGGAAAAACCAAACCATTAACACTTCATAGCTTTCATATTCCCCCCTGTCAAACAGAACTATTTTTTTTTTCCATTTGCATTTACAGTTCTTTCAAAAGTTGTCCAGTGTCTTGGGGAGCAATGTTAAGCTCTGTAGGAAAGAAATGGATTGTAAAAACCTTGAGAATTAGAAATTTTTAGAAAAAACTCACTCCAAAAATTGTCCTGATTGGATTTGCAGAGTACTGATAGAGATATGGACTTTGTACTGTGACTATTCTAGTAATTAAATTCTAGTATATTCTGAGGTAGGGTGATTCTCTAGATCTATTAGGCTAAAGTACAGCCTGAAATTTTTAGTCATTATGGCAAGATAACATATCAAGGGACAATCCATAAAGCATAGGTATGTGTTGTAGCTCTGGAACACCTATGTTCTTTTTTTCTACAGCCAAATGTATGTAGGCAATTTACCCTTGCCCTTTCCAAATTATATTTTGCCCAAAATTTAACAGAAATAATTTAACCTGGTTTTAATCTGGTCATATATGCTTTAAACAACAAGCAAAGGAATACTGGTCACTCATTTTTACATTCTGAGGAATAACATCTCACAGAGAAGTAACTTAAGCTCCCCCAAGACAGCCCAGGAAACAAAGTACTACCACACTGATAATGCTGACAGAAAAATCTTTCTTCTTGCTTTGAAGTGTGTTGGGGTGAAGAGGGGACTAACCCCATATGAATGGGCCACTCCTCACAGGGCCATGGTCATTAGCTAAGACAGAGTCATTACAGCATCAGCACTGGTGCTGTGAACCTGAAAACCAACTTTGAGTCCATTTTCGCCAGGAGACAATTTTTGTAGGAATTCACTACTTAGATAGGTGTTACCTAAAGGCTTTTTTTTGTGGCTTTAACCCCAGTTTTATCACAGAACCATAGAATCATTCAAATTGGAAAAGACCTTTAAGAGCATTCAGTCCAACATTACCCCAGCACTGCCAAGTCCATCACTAAACCATGTCCTCAAGTGTCATATCTGTGTGTCTTTTGAGTACCTCCAGGATGGTGACTCCACCACTCCCCTGGGCACTCTACTCCTGTGCCTGAACACCCTTCCAGTGAAGAAATTTTTACTAACATTCAATCTAAACCTTCCCTGGTGCAACTTAAGGCTATTTCCTCTCATCTTGTCACTTGTTATGTGGGAGAAGAGACTGACTCCCACCTGGCTATGCCCTCATTTCAGGGAGTTTAGGAGAGTGATAAAGTCTCCCCTGAGCCTCTTTTTCTCCAGGCTAAACACCCCCAGATGCTCCTCATCAGTCTTGTGCTCCAGACCCTCCACCAGCTCTGTTGCTTTTCTCTGGACTCACTCCAGCACCTCAATGTCTTTCTTGTGGTGAGAGGCCCAGGACTTGAGTTGTGGCCTCACCAGTGCCCAGTAAATAGGGAGAAATCCCTTCCCTGGTCCTGCTGGCCCCACTGTTGCTGGTACAAGCCAGGATGCCATTGGCCTCCTTGTCCAGCTGGACACAGCCTGGCTCATGTTCAGCTGCTGTCACCAGCACGCCCAGACCCTTTTCTGCTGGGCTGCTTTCCAGTCACTCTGCCCCAAGCCAGTGGAGCTGGAGGGCGTTGTTGTGACCCCAGTGCAGGACCCATCACTTGGCCTTGTTGAACCCCACCTCTGGCCTCAGCACATCAATCCAGTCTGTACAGACCCCTCTGCAGAGCCTTCCCGGCCTCCAGCAGATGAAGACGTCACATAACTTGGTGTCCTTTGCAAAGTGGCTGAGGGTACACTTGATCCCCTCATTGAGATTATTCAGAAGGATATTAAACAAGTCTGTTTCCAATACTGAGTCCTGGGGAACAGGGTTGTGCTTCAGTACAAGCAACCCTGAAAAAAACATGCAGGTCCTGGACATCCTTACCCAAAGAGGAGGCAGCTTTTAAGAGCTAAATTCTGACTTTGGAGCTTGCTGTGCTGTGAAGCCTGTCAGCACTGATCGCATCTCTGCTCCGTGGCCTGCCTGCACTGAATGTCAATGATGTAACTCTGTGTGGGCCAGGCGCTCTGGCTCATCAGTGGGGCTGAAAATGCCACCATGACCCAGCGCACCCCACGCTCACCGAAGAGAAATACCGATGCGCTCCGCTGGAAATTGCATCCCTCAGGACTCAGATGTCTGAAGGATTGCTTATATATCCAAAAAGCCAAAAACAAAGTTGTCTATCTGTTTTATTTCTATTTATCACAATGACTTTGAGGTTTTGGTAGGTTTTGTTGTTGTTTTTTGGAGCTAGCTTTTTGTTGCGGTTTTGTTGTGGGGTTTTTTTCTTTTTTTTTCCTTTTTTTTTTTTTTTTTGGCTTGATTTTTACTCATTCTTTACTCTTTAAAAGAAAAATGGAGATATTTTCACCTTTAGAGATAACCAGACCAAATCCTGCCCTAATAGTTAAACCCTCTTCTAACCTGCAGAGAAACTCTACCCACTTTTCTACCAGCCCTATCACTTTGCTGAAGCACGGAAATACATCCACAACACTTCTGGTGGTTCATTCTAGTGGAGAAAGCATCCAAGCAAAATAACATTCAGAAATCCCAAACAGTTGCTTAACAATTACAGCAATAACACACCATCTCTTCAAATACCATGACTAGCATCAAATAAAAAGTAATAAAGTACAGCACAGAGGGGTGAAGGAACAGAACTGCAAAGACTGGCCATTCTTATTAAAAAGACATTTTAAAAAAATTAAATCCAGGCCTTTAAATTAGGAATTACTGGCTAGAGTAGTGTTGCTGTTGGCTAAGATAGATGAGAATTAAAATCAATGCAAAACTATCAGCCCTATAGAAAACATGCCATCTGCAACTTCAGGAGTTTGCAAGAGGTCCGTGGCATGTGATAGATTTTTGTCATCTTGCCAAGGATGTAACCAAGACCAGGAATTCTAGAGACAGCTTTTGCAAGATAAGGTTTCTTTTTCCTTTCCCAGCATGTCCCGAAACCCAAAAACACTGCACTGGCAATACACATCAGCACAGAGGAAGTTGCTTTGGGTTTAAGATCTCTTAGGCTTTTATGACACCCTCATAAAAGTACCGTATCATATCATACCCTTAATGATACCCTCAGCAAACCTAACACTAGGCACAAGGCTGGCCCTTAGTTAAAAGCCACCAGCTTCCAGAAAAAATGATTGCAACATATTCCCCCACCATCTAGAAGAGGTTCTAGGGGTAGATGCCTTTCTCTTGTCATTGGATACACATTCAGTAAATGGCCACATCCATTTGCTTTTCAATTGATGACCTGCTTTAGGGGGTGGAAATCATGCCTCAGGAAGATCATCAAACATGATGCTGCAATGCCTCTGTATCTCATCCATGTGTTTTGAAAACAACAGTCTCGTTTTTATCAGTTCCTCACTATCCTTGTTCACAAGAGCTTCCTACCCTGCTGGTGGTCACCAAAGCACACAAATGCTCTGTGAGGCTGTGAAGGAGTGACACTGACCTGTGCATCATGATACCTGCCACCAAGATTTTCTTAAAGCTCACAGGAATGGTCACACTACTGTTCCCTTCAACAACAGTGCTGTAAACAAAACTGCCTATGTTTTCACATTTACAGAATGCTATTCTCATTTCTGGATTGTTGGGGTGTTTTTGTTTGGTTTGCTTTTGGTGTTTTTTTTTGTCTAATGAGAAAGAAACTATTCACAGACGAAGCTGATCAGAGCTGAGACAGCTACTCCATTCTCCTGGGACCTGTGTCTACCTTAATCAGAGACAACAGCTGAAGTGCTGCAGGACCGCATGATGCTTGTGTTGCACACCATCAGCAAAGAGGAGTGGCTTGGGTTTCTGGACTGTTTTGATTACTGAACTCAGTGGCTGACAATTCATCACAGTATGTAAGCATGCATGTTCATGAATCTGACCTTTTAACTCCCACCTCTGTCTTTTTTCCATGATCCCTCTCACTATCTGGTCTTAGTGTTCACAGGGGAATTCATTATTTTGTTTAGCATGCAATCCTGTGCCTTTTCCTTCATAGTTTGGATGAGTCAAGCCCTGCAGTTCCAGTAAATTCCTGCCTAACAGGGAATTTAGCATAAACAAGCACCAAAACTTGGGATCATTCAATGCAACTGAGAACACAAACAAAAGGCTCCCAAAATGATGGATTTTGCTCCATTGCTCAAAATCCAAATAGGCAAGCATCCATCAGTATTATTTTATGTCAAAAGTCAAGAATGCCAAGCATTTTTAGAACTGTTCATCCCTACTCCACCTGCATAGCAAGGGGATTGCTGACACAGTGCCCAGATAGAAAAACTGCAAATGAAAGTCCTCTGATTTCTGCTAGTGCTTAGGAAAAATAAACAATACCCAACCCAATCTGACAGAATCACTGAGCAAAAGATATAAAGACTGTAATTTCAAGGCATATGTCTCCACAGGGAAGAAACCAAAAATTGAAACAGCTTTTTTTTTTCCTCTCAAGTATTAAAAATGGAAAATATATGTCTTTCTCCAGATCCAGACAGTGGTTTTAAGCCTGGTTTAATGTAACATCAGCCTCAGTGAAAGATCTGTCTGTAGACATATTCCCTATTAATTAGCAATTTAGTGGCCATCTGTGGAAAGGGATAAGCAAATATGTTTTGATTCATTTAAAATGAAGCTGAGGAGTTAATTGCTTTTACTTCCCGTAGTAACACTCATCCTTCTCTCCATATATACACACACATACACCCAATAAAGTGAGGCAAAACCGTGCAGGTCAGTTCACAGATGTGAAGATACTTTGCTTTGCAAGACTATAACTCACCATATGTTCAGGAAAGGCAGCTATGCAGTAATACGAAACACAAGCTTCCGCAGAACAGAAATCGTTAAAAGCAGCCACTGGGTGCTTCATCTCTATTTTAAAATAACTTGATCTACCCAAACAGATGTGCACTATTTGAGGTCAAGAATCAAGAGCCATTTTCACCTACCCCCTCCAGTGGAGCTGACGAAATGACGGAACATCCCTGGGGTTACGAGTATGCCACAGCCCCCCCAAAATCTAATTGCAGGCTTCACTTTCCCCTATCAAAATAAGCAACAGCAGAACACTTTCTCTCTGAAAACTGCAGCCACTATGAGGTCAGTAGGATAGCATGTGCATCATTGCATTTGAGAGTACAAGAACACCTCCCTGCCGAAGGAGGCCCTGAAGCAGAGACCAGGGCTGCTGAGACAAAGCCATGCTTTCTTAAACTTTGCCCCAGGTGTAAACCCAACCAACAAAATCAGCCCCACAGGCTCAGTACCCACACACAGCTTATTCAGCTCAATCATGCATTCCCAGTGTCTGTGCACAGCTAATATGATGTACCCACTCCTCCTACAAGCTACATACATTCAACTTTTTACTGGGTCAACATTTGCATTCAATTTAGCCAAAATTCCCACTGGTCCAGGACAGCTTCACTAAAGTATTTCTAAATTTTTAATTAAAAGTTACCTGTATTTATTATTTACCATAATGAAAGCTTGAATAAAAGAGAAAATGGAAGTGGTCTTTCTTACTTTTTTTAAAAGCTATCTGATATCACAGCAAAGTACTATTACTAATGGTCAGTGTGTCTACAGTTAATGCAACACAAAATTCTGCCATGGGATCAACTTTACAGAGGGAGTAAGCAGTGAGCAGAAGGGGAACATATCCATGGCTGAGCAGCAGGGCAAACCAAATTTTATCTTACTGAAGATGGAATTACAGTGTTAACCCCATCTCTCTGGGCATAAGCATTCTAAAGACACATGGAAGGACACTAGTTATGAACTGCTTGTGCTTTCAAATACCTCTAATATTCTGAGCCTTTCTGACACAAGCATCCCATTTGGATGTCACCATAGCCTGTGCTGACTGCAGCACAAACCTTTCAGTCAGTCTGCCAGTGGAAAAGACAGCAGTGCACGTCCTAAAAACACCTATTTACACAGCAAGTCCTCTTCAGAAACAGAGGCTCAACAGACAACAATCAACAATCCAAGATCAAAGAAACAAGTATCACTGCTATTCACACCTTTCTTCTTCAGAAACTATTCAAGATACTGAGTCACTAAACCAAAACAAAACTAGAACCCAAGTTGGTAGGAACAAGGACCCAAAAGCCTTGCAAAGCCACCACACCACCTGGCAATGTACACACCATGACCAGCCTTTCCCAGAGGTACAAAAACTTTGCATTACCAAATCCATTGCATTAAAAATAAATCTGAGCAGGAAGAACTCACACTTCTAAAAGCAAACTCTTCCTTTTCTTCTACTTGATGCCAACATCTGCACTTCAGGGAAGCAGCTCCTGAGTGCCCCTACCAAACCATGGAGTCACAGTCCATGGAGCAAACTGAAGCCAAGACTATCAATATCAATAATCAGAGGGAGGGTGCAAAGGCAGGGTGTTGTGACTCCAAATGGATCCAGGCCCCACAGAGCTGTAGCTTCTTTGACAGCCACCAGTGGGAGGGCAAGTCCCTGCCCTGCACTGCAGGGCTGCCTGACATACAGCCTGTGCAAGAAAGCTGGGGCTTGAAGAGATTGTCATACATGGTCACCTTCTCCACCACCATTTCCAGAAAAGTCAGTTTCTTCAAGAAATAAAGATAAAAATTTCAAAGGTGATCTTGCTAATGAAATTGTAACTGCAAGCTTAGCTGGCCACAATGTTGTTTAAGCCACTAGCCTTTTGATACAGCAGTTATTGCTATTCAAATGAGCAGAGGAAAAAACACACAAAAAGAAAGGTTATAGTTTTCTTTTTGCTCATCTAAATCAACATTATTTATGCATAAATTCAGTTTCTTTCTGCCACATTGTCATACAAAGAGTTTGGAACAGATACAAGTCCAAAATAACCCCGTGTACATTCATGACTTTTTGAAGGCTATGCTTAATCATTATTCATAGTACTAAATAATAATACTGATTAATTCTAGCTGTTCTGGCTCTAGCTAGTATCATGGTCATAACAATAAGCCAAAAATCAAGATATTTCCTATCAAATTGGCACATTCATCAGGAAATAGGTTTGGAAATCTGTTTTGTGCTACACCACTACATTGTCTAATGCACCTTCTCATGAGAAAACTGCAAAATTTTAACGATGTTTAAAAATTTCTCTTCTCCTGCAGGGTGCTTTATTAGTATAATGGGACTCTTGGCAGTGGAAAAAACTAGAAGAACAAAATTAACAATTTTTATATGTAAAATATCCTAATCCCAGTGATCAACAATGTTTGTCTTGATAGTTTTTTTCAGCAGCCTTCAACAGGCTTAACACTGCAGACGTAATCTCAGTGTATGACTTCAGTGTTGCTGTAAAATGACACATCAGAATCAAAGGTTCACATTTCTACTACAGAAACTGTGTTGCTAATTGAGCTTCATTATGTATTTGGTTTTAATTTTCTGCTTAGCAAAGACTGACTTTTTCCTCCTCTGGATTCAATATTACCATAGAGAAGCTTCTATCTTTCTCCATATAATGATATGCTTTCCCATGGACAAAGCAGATTTTTTTCCTTATTTTGGTTCAAAAATCCACCCTTATCTAGAAAACCACGACCTAGTTTAACAGTGGCCACCATATGGTTCTTAACACCAAGTAGCTCTCGAGGCCCTTTGAATGTGGATCCTGCATTGAAATGACAACATGGCCAAAAGCTGGACAGCTTGGCAGCATGTATCCATCCCAGCAAGGATGTCTGAGCCAGAGGTGCCTAAGGACAGCATCACCCCCCTTGCTTTAGGATGTCTGTATGCTCAACCCACAGCAGAGTTCGTGGTTCCTAAAGAATCTCTTAGAAGATTGTGCTCCCAGACCTCCTACCACACTCTGACTCACTTACCAAACGTCTGCAGCTCTCAGACATGAAAAGTTTGCCACATACTAAAATGGAGACCAAAAAGTGCATTAATTCTTAACAGTTCAGGCTTTAAGCATTTTATGGTTTAATTACAAGGACATATTGAGAGGATATAGACAGAGTATTCCTTCAAAAATGACTGCATTTTTGCTAGTCACAACAATACCCCTATTAGTGATTCAAACCTAGCTGGTAAGGAAGTGTGTAACACTTATATTGCCACCAAAAATATTTTTAGCTGCATCACATTTACCACGATTCCAGATGTTCTTATGAAATCAGCATTTGTGGATGCTGACAGTGGTCAAAGAGAGATTTTTAGGCACCAGGCAGCAGCAGAGCCTGTGAGAAAGCAAGTCAGACAGACTTTCCCAGGCATTTGCTCTGGGGGAGCTGTGAGAAGATATTCCAAACAATTCCTAATCTCTTCACATGCTGTTTTGCAACTTGTTTACTTGCAAAGGTGTTTAGGAAGAGGCGTTGGTCTCAATGACCAATCCTGTCCAGTTGTACCGAAACCGTGTATAAAAAGAGTGTATTTTAATAAACATTTTGCTATAAGCCCTCCAAGAAGACTGGAGTCTCGTGTCACTATTTCAGCCGTCCCGAATTCGGTAACGATAAGCATTCATGATACGCAGCTATGAGAAAGACAGACTCTCTGATACTTACAGCCAATCATCATCATAGCCACGGCAAAGATCTTCTCCCCGTCTGTGGTCGGAGCGATGTTCCCAAAGCCCACGCTGGTGAGGCTGGTCATGGTGAAGTACAGCGAGGAGATGTAGACCGAATCTTTGCTCGGCCCGCCCTCCCACTTGCCGAAGCCGGAGGCGTTGAAGCGGTAGGGAGTTCCTATGGACTGTCCCAGCTGGTAGAGCCAGCTCTCGGTGCGGATGGTGTTGGTGTCCTCGTCGATGACCTCGTAGTCGCCGATGCTGTACCAGATGCAGGCCAGCCAGTGCGCCGCCAGCCCGAACACGCACACCAGCAGCACCAGCACCGCCGCCCCGTACTCGATGTAGTGGTCCAGCTTCCGAGCCACGCGGCCCAGCCGCAGCAGCCTGACCACTTTGAGGGAACTGAAGAGGCTGCTGATGCCCTGGAAGGATAAAGCACAGTGGCCATTAGAATTTCATGTGAATGCAACAATCTTCAGAACTGCTGCTTCCAAAGAAACACAGCGATCTGTAAAACACAGTCTCCAGGTAGCAGAGAAACTGTGAAACACAAAAAGCTTAGTTGACCTTTTCCAGTGATGAATGTATGCACTCTTGCCTTCATCCACTACCATTTTGGGGGTTGTTCTCTGAACTCCCTCTTCAGATTATTTGAATAGGTTTACAAATTCCTTTGTAAAAACTCCAAACGACAGGCTGTCTATTGCACATCCAGTTGTGAATTCTTACGCAACATGTCAGATGTAATGTCTCAGATACAACACAGATTCCAATATTTAGCTCAGATATATCGGAAAGATAAATAAAGAAGGCCAAAAAATATTGGAAGTACCTGGCAATTTGTAGTTTTCCTATTTCCTACAATGCATTTCCTATGACTTTACTTTCCTATACAAATTCATGCACTGATAATCAGTCCTCTGACATTTCTCATATGAGCTACACAAAGCTTAAATATTTCAAATATCTCACTAATCCCCAAATTATATCCTTTTTATGACAGCTTTGATATTAATGCAGTATTTCTGTGCCGAAAATAATATGGCTCCCATAAAACAGAATTAAGCCAGCATGCAGGATTTTGTATTGTTAACTTTTATACAGATTTGCACAAGAAATCAAATAAAAAAACTCAAACCCATTTAGGGCATGAGAAGATCTGAATAGCCTATCATAAAAATCCCTGCTTTTTTTTTTTCTACTTCCTCTTACCAAGACTGTTTCAATACATAGAAGTCTGATTAAAATTTAAGCAGACTGGTTTAATGAGTATTTCTGGAAACGCATAATTGCATACTTCTGGTCACCAGCTTTTACTGGAAGTTTGTTTATTCCTGCATAAATACAACTGCCTCAGTATCTTAGGCTGCTTCAATGCACTAGAAAAGATGTTTTATTAAATAATTACATAAAGTATATTGACTCATGTACCCCAGGACTACAGTAATATATTTTCCCTTTATTTCATGAATTTGTCATGATTACATTGACTCATTTTCAGAGGCAGATGTAATTTGTTACCTGGGAACACACTATCAATTTCTATTAAGTATCTGGACAAGATCTAATGCAACCGGGGGTGGGGAGTAAAGAGAGAGAGAAAAGAAAGGAAGATAAAAAAGCAGCCTTCCTTTAAATCAGAGATATTTGGAGAAATCTAGACAAGAGCAAGTGAACTATTGTTTTCATGAATATCTATGCCAAACTTTTCAAGTCACTGACACAAAAATTGCTACAGAAACTAAGTTAATTTCCATTTCCCATTCATTACATACCCAGCTTTGTTGTGTAAACAGTGGAGCAAAGCCTCAATGCCAATTTTGAGAATATGACACAAAAGGCTTTAATTTCCAGGGGAGGGAAAGCAGGTATTTCTGAACACTCAGCATGCAGAGGAAAAGCAAAGTGGAAAATGCAAAAAATTATAACCACATTTTATAACTGCATATGCAAGTCCTGGACTGACAAGCGCATTTAGTCTCTGCATTCTAAATATTCTGACATTACAACACAGCTTTCTGGCCTTTTCCTTCAGGACCAATGCCCATTTCTCCCTTTTCTCTCTACAAACCTTAGCAGTGAAACACTAATTTTTTACATTTTGAGAGGTCTCCAGCAATGGTGCTCTTTTAACTTCAGTCTCAAAACCAAGCCTTTTAATCACACAGTGCTTCAAGATCTCCACCTCAACATCCAAGAAAACCGTGGTGCACAATCTGTTCTTCAAATTAAACATATCCCTGCCATTAAAAAAACCCCCCAAAAAACCCCAAAGAAAACCCCCAAAAATGCTGCTTGTCAGCAAGAGTCGTACCAAAGACAAAAATAATAATGCTTTAGGAAGGACTTAATAGCTTAGAGTTTGGTTAATTCTTAATTAAAAATTAAAATTAAAAAGAGTCAAGGGTTAGAAACACTTGGGGAAAGGAAAGAATCACAGAAGAGGAGTTCAAGAAATTGGATATGAAAAATGGGAATACTAATTAAAATACATGAAATCAGATTTTAAAAGTCTAAGGGAAAACACTTTTTTCAAATGTTCGCTTATCCATTTCCCTTGTGAAATTCAATGAAATAAATTTTATTGAAAAATTTAAATAAGACTGAACTGCATATTTTGGGAGAAACTGATTCTACCAAATTCTGACCAGAGAAAGAGAAAAGTAGGCTTTTTTTTTAATTCAAAAAGAGTTTGACTATTTACAGAAAATATACTTGATTTGGTTACACTGGAACCATTTAATATTTAAATTAGTCCTAATGCTCACCTGACTGCATTGCCAATGAGATTCTAAAAGTTCAGGAAAAGCTCTATTAAAAAAAAAAAAAAATTCAGCATTAACACTGTTCTCTCTTTGATTTCCTCAAAGGAAAGGATTTATCTATCTTAAATGGATCAATATCAAGAGCAAGAACTGCACAGGGCAATGATTATGCATATAACTCTTAAAAATGCTAAGTGAAAGAATTTCAAATGATTTCGAACAACAGAAACTTAATAGACTGTTTCACAGCTGATAAAGTAGGAAAAAAATCAGATAGTCCTGCAATATATTTAAAGATAGTCCTTTAAATCAGTACTTTTTGGGCCAGATTTAGCAAGTTACATTTTAATGCTCACTGAAATAGATCTGCTGGATTGAAAAACTGACAATTTTAGATTACCACTTTTCAAAATAGAACTGTACTTTTAGATTATTGTCCATTTTAATGCTCTTATCATTGCAGATTATTTTTATGCTTTTATCATACAGATGGCTCCATGATGTCACGCAAAGGAGCCTGAACTCAATTTACTTCTCTTGATTTGTGTCCCACCCTCCCAGTCTGCTACTCCTGCAAGTTTTGAGAGGCAGATCAAGAGACACCCAGAAATCCTTCTGCCCAAAGGAAACAGAAAAACCTCAGTTCATAAAGAGCTAGAAATGGTACTGCGGGTGCCAAGCAGGCACACCCAGACGCTCTGCTCTGAAGGGTCACCATAAGGAATGTCTGTGAGGCAGCCAGGGAAAGGACAAGGCTAAGTAGTATTCCATGCAGTTCTACCTGTGTCTGATTCACCCTGACACAATTGCAACTACTGGTACACTATTCAACAGAAAACATCCCTTGAGGCTATGGAAAAATAAATTCTAAAATATCTGTCATGTGGCCAGAATAGACACATAGTACATTTTTACTATATTTTTTACAGAGAGAACTTGGGTGCTTACTTCAATATGCAGCACTTGGCCAAGTATGTCAGAAAATACTGAATTTCACACACATTTATATTTCAAATGTTTTGAAGCAACTGAACGAGACTAAAAAAATTTCCACCGCTGATACCTGTATATAGATGTTGATAAATATTTCATAGGTTGGCAGGTTTCCTTTCATTGCCGGTGATGATTGCTGCATAAAAAAGGAAGAAAGTGTAGCCAGTCCCCTCCAAACCAAAGGGCTCAAGGCACTGAGACACTGAAGAAATAATTCCATAGCCACTGATAAGGAGGTCTTGAATGTCAAAAGCCCTTAAAATAAGAAACACAACAACTTCCACTCCCTCTCCTTCTACACGTGCTTTGCAGAGTAGAACAGTACCCCAAAACCCAGACAAACAGACCAGCCTCAGTCCCAGGGGAAAGCAGTGCCCATATTTTATATTCAAAGAAAACGCTTCATAAGTTTGTCCATTAAAGACTGCCAAAAGTAAATTTCCATGTACAATCTGTCAATTATTAGACCTCCTCCTAATTATTAGACTACATACTGTGCACATTTACACAGGTTTTCTTCTGTATTTCCTTGCTTTCTGCAAGATCTAACCTAGTGTGAGTGCACCCCTTGTCTCACACTGGTACCTCAGCCATGGAAGTAGCCTTCTTTCCAAATACAGGATTCAGGATAGCCATGTTTTGGCTCTACCTCTCAATCAGACAGCTTAAGATTTGTGCTACTACTTTCACACCCAGGAAAAGAGACAGAGGCACTGTGAAAACACAAGGGCTGTAAGCAGAGCAATTATTGTTACTTGTGTCATTGTGGTCCCCAAGAACAGTAACAGTGGGCACTACAGAGATGGATGCTGTACAGATAAAAACAGTTGCTGCTGTTCATTTTCATGCAAAATTAAATTCAACTGAATTCATTGAATAATAAAAGTCTACCCAGAAAAAAAAATACAAATTGTTTAAAGAAAAAGTAACTGAGGCCACCCCACCTGCCCCCCCAAAACTGTGAGAAATAATTCATTTTCCATTCCAAATAGGTAGCATGAACAACTGCAGAAAATAACTAAAATGCTACACCCATCCCACCTCCTACAGCTGCAGTAGCACAAGTACTTTAGTAATAGATTCAATCTACATGACAGTATTCACTTTTTAGGCCATTATTCACTTTCTGCATGTACAGAAAGAAAATGCACTTAAGCCAAGCATTAAGATTTTTTTCTAGGCGCAAAGGCAGGATAATTTACTTCCTACTTACTACCTATTTTTAAAAAGATAAATATTCAATATTGGCACAAATCTTTCCTAAGTTTTCCAGCACTTTTCTCTCATATGGAACTGCTAAAGTTCAGGCTCCATCTCAATTAAAGGGAGATGCAGGAGACTAAAAGCTAACCATTAAAAGAAAGAGAATGAAACAGACAAAAAAAATAAATTATTTATTCCAAAAAGGGAGGCAATGAACCAAATTTATCACTACTGTGAGGCGAGAGCCACAGAAAGCACTGCCTTCTTTCTTGACACTTTATTTGAAGTCAGCCATGCCACAACCCGGCTCTGCCTGTCTGCAGTAACCTGGCAGCCCTGGCAGGTCATCATTAGGAGTACACATTTCCGTCATTTGTCTCCTCTGATCTTCTTAATTAGGTCTGAGAACATGACCTTTCCTACAGATTGCCATATTTAGCAACCAAGAGATGAGATAGTGCTATGTGCACAGGTCAAAATCAATATCTAAGCCCTCTGGATACTGCTGTGGTTTTCAGCACTGAAGAAAACAGTTCTCTAGACTCCTGAAGCTTATTTTAGTCAGACATCTGTGAGCTTGGTTAGGACTGGGGGAGAAACAGCAATAATTCATGTAATAAGAGCACAGGGTGTGGGCAGGGATGATTTTTCATTTGTAAAACTACGTCCATGCTTGCCTTACATGCATACATGCACACTCAGAAAAAAAAACAAAACCAGGAAACAAACTCTATTTTTCCTTTTACTTTGAGAGGAATAACAAGAATAAACATAACACATAAATAACCTAAAGAAATCCTGCTTTCTGCGGTAGCAAATAAATAGACAAAGAAGTGCTTCCCAATGCTTCTGATTCAAAGCAACAGCCAGTTCCAGAAGCTTTTTACTTATCTCAAAGAGGCAAAACAACCAAGTAAGATTTAGTGTTATTGGCATCTAATACCTCTCAATCTTTCCAATTCTAATTCCATCCCTAATATGAAATAGACTAACAGAGCAACCACTTAGCTACTCAAACAAATACCCTTTGTTATCCCATCTGACTTTCTGCCTCAGATCAATACAAGCATGCTAAATGGGGGGAGAAGGGGAGAGTAACTGGTCCCTGTCTCTGGACATGCCTCCCTTTATACACAGTGTAAGTCTCATTTTAACAGCAGCTTTTTGAAATAATTCAAAATCTAATATATTCAATTAGCTCTCCTCCTTGGACAAAGGCTATCACCATACATTATCACTGAAAATGTAATTCAGCGTTTTAATTCTTTTAGCCTGATACAGATTGAATAGCTTATGTAGACTACTATTCGCTCTTTAACAGAAAGATAAATCATGTCAAGCCTTTCAAAGCTACCAAGAAGTAGCCCTGAAATCCAATAACACCCTTACTTATCTATGACTTAGCAGAAAGACTAATCTGAGTGTTTGGAGTGCAGAAGAAGAGGAGTCAACTGGCATCTTAACAGCCTCAGTAGAACCTACAGAGAAGGTCAACACCAGGCAGGGACACAGCAACACATCCTGCTCTGGAATTCCTTTGGTAGGGGATATATCCATCAGCAGACAGAGCAAATGTCTCTGAGCCACCAAGGTGTATGAGCCTGGGAAGGCAGCAGAAGTAAAATAAACTCAGCACCTGAAGCAAGCTTACAGCACAGGAGGAGAGCATTTAACCCTGAATGTCTTCCAAGGCAAAGAGCTCCGCAGTGCCCATATACATCAACACAATTTGGAAATCTGGGGATTTTGGGGGAAGACAGCCTGCCCCTTCACAGGGTAGCATAAAAATGGCATGTGATGGGTAGCATGGAGGTTGGGTTTTTAAAGAAGGAAGATAGAAAAACTCATATTTGATACAGAATTTTTTTTTTCATATTTGAAAAAGAAAAATATGGGGAGGGTGGTGATGAGGAACAAAGCAGACAGAGAAGAGAGACACTCTCTCTTGAATCCCCAAGAGACTCTGAAGCAAGTGCTTCTTTTGCCTACCTGGTTTATATCCTGGCTGTGCACTTTACCCCAGGAATCTGCTTTACACTGTTTGCATTTCCCCAAAATGCTCCTTCCACCTTCCTGTCTGCTAAAGAATAATTCCTGCCTGGCACAGCCCCCTGGGGCCATGCTGCAGAACAGAGGCACTTACAGAAGTCAGACAAGCAGCCCTCCTCCTCCATCACTGCTTTTCCTCTCCATTGCACTCCCCTTTTTCCATGGTTCAAGGCCGCCAACCTCCTTCTGAAGCTCCAATTCCACCTAGGAGCCACACCAAGGACCTTCCTAGCCGTGCTCCAGGGGCTTCTGGCAGGTTATGGCCCCAGCACACACCTCCCACAGGCTTTGTCCTGTTTCTCAGGGGCTTCTCACACAGGGACACCCGACCAAGTAGAGCTCCCTCATCATCACACCCCCAATCCAAGACCCATGTCCCAGACATCCCCCTGCCCCACCTGGGCACTGCTTGATCCTTCCCCAGAAGCCCCAGCAGGTGTCACCCAGTCCACAGGGTCTCACCCATCCCTCCTCTTGCATTCATCCAAGAACCACAATTTTCCAGCATTTCCTCTGTGCCTGGATCACACTCCGTGATACACAGCTGGGGGCTCTTCGTTAAAGACCTTACATAAAAGTAGGTGATGACTACTTTAAAATTTCAATTAGCCTTGGAAATTATTCATTCATTACTGCATTTAGCAACAAACTCACATGCAAAACACAGCACTGCCTCATTGGACAGATAAGAGTGGTGAACCACTATTTCAAACAGATTTCATATTACTCAGCTGTTTACAGTTTAAAAATACTTTAAAAATTATATTTTCCAGTTTGCAACATTCATCTAATCCTTTCTTTATAGGTCCCAGTTTATTCCATAAAACTGTAAATATGATAATTTATTCCCTTGTCCCTTATTGCACGCAGTGCAATAAAAGAAAAAGGAAGTTGCATGTTTTCCAGTGTAGCTACTCCAGTAATTCCTAGATAGCTAATTTGTATTAGCATGAGAGATTATTCCACTAACAAGGTTTAAATTAATCTATTGCGAAAGTACTCAGAGAGTTGCCAACAATTTGACCAGCAACACATTCATTTTTTCCTCTCTCAACTCACTGTTTACTTTCCAGCTACACCACACTCACTTAGCACTAATTATCTTCATTTACTTCTATTATTCTGTATTGTATTTTTTTCTGGGACTTTTTTCATCATCATAAATTTTGGCCTTTCAAAGCTGTACATCTTCTTTGCCTACATGCTAGCTTCTCTCCTATTCACTCACTTAAGTGAGCACTGGATCATTTATATTGAATGCATCTTTCCTGATGATCTTGTACTGTGCATTTTTTTTCTCCTCTACCTCAATTAATAGAGTGATATGTGGTTCTCAAATTTGGCATCAGCCAACAATTGATCACAGGGCTCTGCTCAAACACATACAGCAATTACTACTACAAACTCTCTATTTCAGAAATTTATATGGTGGTGACATGACTGGATTCCACTCCTACCATGAGATTTCACAACAGCATCACATGTAATAAGTCAAATTTTTTCCAATATAAATTACATCTAATGGCATTATGGATGGAAACCACAGTATAAAATTGCTCAAGCTGACACTGCAAAAATATGCTTTGGAATTCAAAGTCTTAAATTGCACTCTTCTTGGCAAAAATTGTGGAATTTTCTTGAAGCCTGGTTTTTGTTAAATTTACTGATTGATGTCTAAACACAAAAAGATAACATTATCCCCCAAAGTAGGTGGTATTTCCTTAAGTGAGGAATAATACTAATTACTGTAAAGAATTACTGACAAATGCTATTTTGATCATTCAAATTTGAAAGGGACTAACACTACATGTTTCAAAAGCTGTTTAAGTTTTAGACCAATATTTTCTTTTCTTACTCAGACTAAATTACAGGATGATGTATTCTCTTAACAATAGAAAGTTCAAGCCTAACATTAAGTTGATTCATCAATCAGTGGTATATTTTCTCCTGTTGAAATTCTGTCAGGTCAAGAAAATAATTAGTATTTAACTGCATAATTTACTTCCCATATATAAAAGCCAGGCAAAATATCCATAACTTTACTTTCATTTGGGTAACAACAGAAATTTCTCTGCAGCTATTCATTTCTTCATTTGTTGAATTCTCCTCACGTCTGAATATGAAATGCTGTACTGTCTCTTTGAGCACAGCACTTGAGATCAGTCTCTTATATAATTATATGGCCTTGAACAAAGACATTAATGTTTTTTCTTTCGTCTTCCATCTGTAGAATGTGGCTATTCATGCTTAAGTGCCTCTTGAATTAATTGTAGTTATTAATAGTTGTATTGATTAATAGTTAATGAATTCAAATTATTTTTGTGGACAAAAATATTCTCAACCATGTGGAGAGGAAACTGGAATTTCGATTATATTGAGAAATGTGAATTGAAAATATACTAATGTTCCAAACTGCAACAAACCCAAAGAATTTTGAAATTGTCTGAAAACCACAGAAGTCGCACTCAATTTTGTTTCAAGAAAATATTTTCTGTTATATCTTATAATGGAATAATGAAGTAAATTGCTAAACAAAAAGTTACTTCAAAATAGAAAAAAAAAATCCAATACCAGAATTTTTCAATTGAGTATGTGCTTGCCAAAAATATTGATCAACTCTAGTTTCATCTATGGATCATTTTAAAGATGACAAAAATGGTTCCATTATTAATCCAGAGATAAGTCATGGGACAGCCCCAAAACTGCCCAGAGCAAAAAAAAACCCCAAAAACCTCAATACCCTATTATACAGTTTTTTACTTATTCAGTGTTGCAGGTCCTGTGTCCCTTGCAAATCAATTAGTCACCATCACAGTAATTACAGCATTCCAAAGAACAAATTGACTTGTCAAGATAGTTCCTCCGTGACATTCTCAGATCTTCAGTGCCTTTTTTTTTTTAACAGAAGATGACAGCAGACAGCAACACAAGCAAGCTTCCACCTCGCCCAGTCCCCTTTCACAATAAGGGCTGCAATGAAGCCAGGATTCTATTTCCTCCCTTTTAAAATCATGTATGGAAAAATCAGACCAGGAAATAGCAATTCATACCCTTCATCTCATTTTATCACCCCTGTTGACACTGGATATCATTTCATCTCTGGCCATTTTTTAAGAATATTCCCATTAGGACTTTCAGAGGGGAATATATATATATGTATATATATATATATATAAAATCTCGTTGCAGCAGCCATGGCCAGCTACCGACTCCAGTGCCATGGCTCCAAGGGAATTCCCTCTAGCAAAACTAAAGTGGCACACAGGTAACAGTTCAGTTTGGTTATTTGCATGTTGATCAGGGCAGCCTTGCACCTGACTTAATCCAGCCGAGAATATTTAAGGTATATAATCCAGGACAAGAGAGAGGTACATTTAAACCAGCAAGAAAGGAAGGGAGTTGACCCACAAGGGAATGCTCTACACAACAGAAAAAGATAAAAGGCAAAGATTTTCTGCTGTCAAGATTCCTTGAATGTGGTTTTTATTTTTTTCTTCTTTAACAAAAGGTTATCTTTCTCTCTACAGGCAGTTTTTGTAACAGTGATCAGCATATACTGTCCCAAACCCCCTCCTGATTGCACTGTGTTATTCTGCTGGAGTTGCTGGCAAAACCCCCCAGGTCCCATAAACCAGCCTACGAGCCCTCAACAGAAGCACAGCAATTTACACCAGTCAAAACTCTGCTCTAATGATTCTGCAATGATTTATACCAGCCAAATGTCAGAACCCACTATGGGAAATGCAGATGAACAGTCCTGAAAGGACAGCATCAAGAAAAATCTTGATCTTTTTCTTTTCCTTGGGCACAATAGTAGAATAACTAAAACTAACACTGTTATACTGATTAAGGAGGCTGTTGAAGAGCCAGAGGAAAACTGAAGTACCAATCAGCTTCTCATTGCTACAAGGCAACACTGAGATGGACAACCTGCAGAAATACAGAGTCACACAAGAATTTCCCTGCAGAATTGCTACCATGAGTCCAAAATCATCTGTGCTCAGTTTGAGGGCTGTCACAGCCACTGGTACAGACATTTTCCTCAGGGATGTTCTGCAGGTCACATCACCAGTCTAAAGTCAAAAAGTGTTGCTTCAGCAAAATCTTCACCAGGCTGCTTCTATCTGCCATGGGTGAGAAAAGCTTCCTTCCTGTTTCCTTGGATTTTGTTGGGTTTTTTTGTCTCGCTTAGTTTATTTTTTAAATTTTATTTATTATTTTTACTCTTTCTGTCTAAATGTCAGAAACTGACACATGGCCACTCCCTCCATCACTCTGCCAGTGTTATAGCAAAGTAATATGTGAAAGCCCTGCAGAATAATCTGCAGTCTGGGTCTTTCATATGACAAACAAATACTTAAGGACAGGTCTCACAAGGCTTTTTTATTTGATCTAATTTGTGTTATTTCAGCCTACAGCTTGATATAAAATGAAAACTTCTCTAGGGAATTAAATATCAAATAGCATCACATTTTTTCCACTGCATTTAATAGTTTGCCTACCTGTCCTCAAGTAATTGAGAAAACTACTTTAAATTTTATAAAAACGAGTGTAATTTTTAAAAAGCAATGGGGTTTGGTTCTGCCTATATTTTACTTGGCATAGTTTTCTTTTGAAAGTTAGGCTGTCCTTTGTAACATGGACATATTTTAAAGGAAGTAATAAAATTTAAATAAAATTCCTCTTTAAGATTTTATTAAAAATTCATTTACTCTCTGAACTATTATGGCATGGAACTTTAATGTATTTACCTTAGGAATATTTTCTTGGCAGACTGATCCAAAAAAACAGTTAAAAATTACTAGTTTTCTGAATTTAAGTGTCTAAATGTTAGTTCTTTTACTGGATTGTGACCTATTCCAGAGAAATTAAGAACTAAGGAAGAGTTAAGACTTCCAGATTTCTCCCTACCCTTTAAATTAATTATGAAATTACCAAACAAGCACCTTCAATTGCTTCACCTTTCTCTAAAAATGCTGTTGCCAAACAATGATGCACACATCACCAGGTATCCACACAGTGCTTTCTGGTGCTCTAAGACAATTCAGTGAGGCACTGCCTGCCTCTTTGCCACTTGCTGCAGTGTACTAGAAGCAGCTGAGAAATGTGTATTTTACTTCTCAACTGTTCCTATAAAGAATTTGCATTAGCAGAACTACCTGGGTCATCAGTCACTGTCACTGAGTCACCAGTGACAGCAAGCACAGCCTGCCCTGAGAAAATGTCCTGGCACACAGTTCAAACTATTCCTGGTGAGTCAGATGGAGCAGTTCTCCTCAGTGCTGTGCAAAGGGGCTGCTGTCTGCCTCTACCTGTCCTGACACCCTGAGGATGCAGAAAGAAGGAAAATAAACATGGATTTTTAACACCAGAAATTACAGCAGCAATTAAAGATGAGTCTTCTGGCTAGGACTCACAAGGAAACTTCTGTGCAGGCTGCGGTTATGTAGAGACGTATGTAGAGTCATTCAATAAATTTAAAAACATAGATTCCTTTCTTCTCTCCCTCACCTCCCCCCAACCATTGGGTAATAATTAATGGGTGGAGGTAGACGTGGTATACTGACCTCATCAACATTCTCAAATGCATTGATGACATCATATGGCAGACAGGAGAGCAGGTCAATCACAAACCAGGTCTTCAAGTAATTCATGCGAATCAGCTTGGGGTCAGAGATCACCTCTCCTGCCGGCCCCACGAAGGTGGTGTGGAAATTAAGCACGATGTCAACCAGAAAAATGACATCTACAATGCTGTCCACTACTAGCCATGCCACGTTGTTCTGCTTGGTTTTAAAGGAGACATTGTAAGGAACCAAAATAGCAGTGTAGAAGGTTAAAATCAAGATGATCCAGTCCCAGGTAGTCTTGAACACACAATAATGCAAAATTATATGTGGTGGAGTCTTTGGTGCCTCTTGTTTGTACTGTGGGAGGATTTCAGAACCCAGCTGCAATACCTGTAGTCAGAGAGATTTCACAGGAAAAAGAAAGCATGGTTAGTTTTTTCATTGTATTTGTCACACTGTAGATTCTCAAGCTCAGTACAACAGTTCATAAAAATTCATGTCCATTAACTCCTTTTATCACCACCAAATGGTAAGCAAGCCAAGAAAAGTATTTTGTTACACAAATCAGCATTAGACTAAGAACAGTTGTTTCTTTGAATGCCATTAATTATTTTTTGACACTCAGTCTAACGTGGAGTGTCCAAGACAAACAGAGAAGAGAGAACCTCTTCAGCTATCTAGACAGACGAGAGAAAAATGATGGGCAAGAACAGGCAGGGAGGACAGTGGAAAGAGAAATTGATGGGAAAACCATGAACAATACACAACTGAGTTCCAGTCCAGCAGCAGGACCACTGGACCACATTTTCTTTCAACATTGGCTATTCAACTCTTCACTACACCGTGTCTGAAATAGTCTCATACTTCAATCTATCATGAATGCACAGGCGCTTCTTCCTCTCCTCTGTGCCGTGCAGGTCCAAAGCCCACGGATATCTATCATTAGCCTCAATAAACTCATTTTGAACTTCCCCTTTTCTTCAGAGAAGATCAATATGTTAACTACCTGATGGTGTAGAATCACAGAAAGATAGAATCATTAAGGTTGGAAAAGAACCTAAGATTGTTGAGTCCAAGAATTAACTCAGTACCACCGTGTTCTCCTACAAACCACGTCCCCAGGGGCCACATCCACACACCTTTTGAACACCTCTAGGTACCGTAACGCCACCGTTTCCTGCGGAATCTGTTCCAATGCTTGACAACCCTTTCAGTGAAGATTTTTTCCTGATATCTAATCTAAAATCTCCCCTGGTGCAACTTGAGGCCATTTCCTCTGGTCCTGTCATTTGTTGCCTGGAAGTAAAGATGGATCTCCCCCTTGCTACAACCTCCCTTCAAGTAGTTGTAAAGAGCAAATGGTCCCTCCGAGCCTCTTTTTCTCCAGGCTAAACAATCCCAGCTCCTCCTCATCAAACTTGTTCTCTAAACCCTTCACTGCCATTGTTGCCCCTCTGTCCCTCTGGCTGGAGGGCCTCCAAACTGAACACAGGATTTCGGGGAACCTGCCGAGGCACTGTAGAGTTACACTGCAGTTAGGTCTGAATTCAGGAAAACACTACTGCAGAACATGATCGGCCAGCATGTGTTTTAAACCCTGGGCGTCAAGCTGAGCACATGCTGACACTGAGCACTGCTCTGCATGACTGCAGTCTAAATCAGTGCTGCCCATTTTATGCCTGTTCTCTCTCCAGTTCTGCCCACTGCTGCAAAAACAGTATTATCAGGTATGTAATTCTTGGGAACTCAAGTTTCTTTCACATACCCATGAATAAGAATTTGTTTTTATGTATGGATATACGTGAGGATGAAATCAAAATCCAGACCCTATGTCCAAATAAAGAGAAGTTAAATTTTAAAGCAAATTTTACCCTGGATGAGTTATGAATGAGGACTGAAAGAGACATGAAGGCTTGTTTGAGTGAAATGTGTTTAGTAATGGCAAACTCACAAAACCTGTGAGAAGTATTATTTAGGAGCATGGTTCCTTTTTCACATTTATTTACACATAGTTCAGAGCAATAGGAAGCAGGGAGGGAAATTAAATGGCCGATTTTCTCTGGGAAAAGATAAGACAACACAACTAGAACAGAAGGATGTCTTCCTTTCATGCTCCTTATCTCAGCTGTTTTAATGTCAGTTATTTAGACATGGATTTTATCTGCAGGCTTTTCTGAGTGCCTTTTTTTTTTCCTTCTCTTTTTTTGGTGAACTGGTGAGATTTTTTTCCAACAGTTTCAGCCAAAGGGGACAAAAGAAAACAATCAGCTACAAAAGTTTGGACAAAACAGTCTCAGATGAGATTCCCTGCTGCTTTGAACATCACATAATCACTTACTCGTGTACACAACAGGGGTAAGACACTGTCAGATCACAGCTCCTCACACACGTGTAAATGAGAATGGGAATTGCAAGCCTGCTGACTTTGAGCCCAGTATGTTCTCCTGAAGAGAATTAACATGACCTGCTCTGACAGACCTGCACATTACCACAGAGGTATTGAGAGTCTGAAAAAACATTGAAAAAAAATCGATGTAAAAAAAAAAAAAGAGGACTCAGTATTTTTGTTTTGCTGTTTTGTTACAGCAAAGAGGAGAAAGGAACATTTCACCTGCAGACCCATGTAGGTTCTCCATACTACCAAAAACAAAGGGAATTAAGCTGTCCTGTGTTGAGACGAGCTGGAAGCAGCACCAAGCACATGCCGTCTCTCTTCTCTGCAGGAGGCACTGACCAGCCCATGCAGTCCCGAAAAGTCACTGGTGTGACTGGGAGGGACAGACGTTGTGTATAGAGTCTGTGTGTGTACTCAGGGCATCATTCCCCTCAAGGCTTGTTTGCAGTCCCCGTGACAGACATTGGGATGTCTTTTCCCAACAAAAGCTCTAGCCCAAATCAATACTGCAAATATCTCCTGCCCTTCCTTTTGCACATTGCAGCTGCACCTGAACCACTTGGAAACCAATGAGTTACTACTGGCTTTTATGAGGCTCTGCATGTGCAGCCACTCTGACATAGGAGCCTGACCTGAAATATGCTTCACCGGGCAAGGAGACTCCTCTGCAATACTCATTCACTGGAATAACTAAACAGCAAAACTAAGCACCTCCATCACATAGCAACACTTCTTGTTTAGTGGGATTTCAGTTCTAATGCTGAGATTTTACTGGTGTGGGGAAATGGGGTCACCCTGCAAATGCAGGAAAGCATAATTGCTTCTTCTGCAATCACAGGCCGACTACAGCTTACTTTTTTAGCCCCCGGTATTACATGAGTAAGTCCAATGTTTTGGTAACTATTCTAATCAGCACAGGAAGCTCAACCATGAAAAACTGAAAAAAAATGTTTGCTCTTGTCAGATGGTTCTTATCTGTACAAACATAGGTTCTACACTGAGAATTGTATAATGCACTCCATTTTGGTCACTGCTGCTCTCTTTGTACTCCAAGAATTTGTGAAAATTTTGCATCAACAAAACTAAATTTACTGGAAAATACATTAATGTATACCTGCATACCCAAATAGGGAAAAGGTAAGAACAATCTAGGTTTGGTAAAAAAGAAGGGGCAAAATTATGGTGTCCATTATTTTTCTGTAGACAGAAAAAAACATTAAAATAAAGCCAGTGGAAATGAAAAGATATAAAATTGAACTGAAAGCAGAAAAAACAGACTTCTAGTTCCAACTCATTAAGACAATAAACTGCTGCTTCAGTGTTTTAAAATGTCATCACCAATACAAAGCACTTTCTCCTTACTTGTTTGAGATTCAAGGGCTACAGCACAGGAAAATAAAAGGATTGATGATTGATTGATCTCCTTCCCTTTCTATTTAGAAAGTAAACATACTCTAAACTATCTAAACAGCTAGGGACCTTATTAACAAGTCTTTTGAACTTCTGTTACCCCTCTGGAGTCTCTGGTGAAGCCTTACCAATGGTTATCTAAAGGGACCAGGAGCCATGGCTTTATTTGGTCTGCAGCAGAAAGATGTGCACCAGCACCGTGGGCATGAATCCTGAATGGAAGAGCAGGAGACAGGCATCAAGGAATGATACAGGGATTCCAATCACTCACCAGGTGGGAAAAGCCACCTGCAGCAAGCCTGAGGTGTCCCCAGTCCTCTTTTTGGTGGGGGTGGAGGTGACAAGTTCTAGCCTGGGCTCCCTCTCACTACATCACTAACACACACCTTTGTAAAACCACCCCATCTTGCTGGCACTGCTAGAGATGATTTCACAGCCTGAGGTGAAAGAAGGGCACTGCCCCAGCTCACACTATCTCTCCCAGCAAAGGCAACCTGCTTGGCACGCTGGCAAAAGTCTCGTGGTGCCTGAACTGCCAGCCAAGAGCTTTCAAAGGCACCAAATTCTTCATTTCACTGAAGGAAAAGAACCACGCCTACAAACAAAGCTTAATAATCTCAGAGAACAAGCATGTGCCTTTATCCTAAAGCACAACAAAGGAGCTCAGAACTGCACAGAAACTGCGGAGGGAGGCCCACAGAGCTTAGGGCTGAAGATCAAGGTTTTGTCAGGTCACAGCACTGGAAGTTACAAGAGCTCCTTTTTCCACTTTTCACACCAAGGGCCACACCTTCTATTTCTATTTCTAGTCCATCTCTTCACCATCCTTCCCCACACACACACCACCCCTGGGTCATCTGGAGACTAAGAGCTATAAACCCCACTCCCCCTGCACCATCCAGCAAGCCCAGGTCGATGCCAAGCACCTTCTGCCCTATTCCAAGGTGCTCCTGCTGCACTCCAGGCTCTAGGGAGAGCAGTGCCACCCTGAGACAGGTTTGCCAAAGCACTCAGGTGTGGTTACACACCCACATGAACTAACCACATTCAAACAGCTTGTAAAGCTACTTCTCCTGGAGAGCAAAAAAAACCACAAACCCCAAGAGACTGATATAAAAGTAAATTATGAAGAGAATGTACACAACTGTATAAACCAAAATGCTGAGCTTTGATTCATATGCACTGGACAATTTGATTACTGCAGTTTTCTGAATAATTGAAACAGCTCTGGTTTTGGAATTTTTTTCACTATTATACAGTTTGTCATAGTAAAAGAAATACTTATTCCTGAAACTTATTGATGAAAGTATTATTTCAGTTACTTACTATTCATCAGATAATACAGCTGTATTATCTGCATTTATTATTTCTGGTAATGATGTATGCTGCTTTAATAGCTCTCTAATGCTGGAGAATTTCTAAGAGCAGAAACACCAGATTTCATCATGGGTTTTACAAGACTGTGTTCTTTTTTAAACACAGCAATTTTTTTTTCAAATCCTATTTTTTACGAAGTGGTGAATATATCCCAAATCAGGATTCATTAATTGCATCAAAAGTGGTTACAATGATTTATTCATTTTTTAGACTGTATGGCTGGGGGCCAAAAAAAAAAATGCTAACACACAAACACACAATCATTTCCAGCTTAATCTCTCCTTTTCATGTTTTCAATTGCACCTCTTTGCTTTCTCTCACTCTCCCTAGCTTTTGTTTTCCCAAGGACCTACACAAATTGCTCCCAAGTTAAGGGCTAGGTGCTAAGGCTCAATATTTTGATTGGTAATTTTAATGGCAGTTATAAGCTCCTGGTAAACAATGTTAAACAAAACATGTCAGAAGTTCCATTCTTAAGCAGTGCTGCTAAGCACCATTATAATTTCTCTGCTTTTTTTTTCTCCTAACTGTTTTTTTTTTTCTTCTTCTTTTTCTTTTTGGCACAGTCTTGTTTGCCCAGAACTGCCTGGCAAAGGTGCAGAACACATCAGCTAAGACCACAGGTGCAGATGACACATGTATTCATTCAGCAGTGACCAGGAAGAGCCATCCCTACAACCAGCTCCCTGGTGATTAAGCAAAAGAAATGAATCAGTTACTTTATAAACTCCTATTGCAAAATGTTGTCTCACAGTTACCTAACACTCTTGTGATAATTGCATAATTAATTTGAGTAGTTTTCGTATGACTGCTATTAGAGAAGTCAGGCTGAAAAAAAAATCTATGCCTACTGGCAAAAGTCAGAGACTGAAGCTTCACTGACACTGCTTGTATTATCCATGGCCTGTGAGTCTGTCACTAACACCTTTCTTAAACTGTTTCATAAACAATAACAAATTGTAAGCTGTTGTGGCAGGCTCCAACACCTTGCTCTGCTCAGGTTCTAGGATGCAACAGCCTCCCGAGACATTCAAATATATAAGTGATAAATAACTAAAAGCAACACAACACTGCAATAAATGTGGAGACTTCGCACACAAACAAGATTGATGTGAAATGTCATAGTGAGTAGCAAAAGAAAAAGGATGAATTTTAAAATTTCAGATAGGCTACTGCAGGGATTAAAAAAAGAAAAAGGAAAAATATTTCAAAATACAACAGGGAACTCAGAGATCCCATATTCAATATTATCAAGAAACCTTTGCAGAATAAGAAGTCAGGCACCCCATATATCTTCAAATAAAGAAAAGTGGTCTTGTCTGTATGATTATCTGCACTCTTCTTTTCTCTGGTGTAGTTCTATTGACTTAAATGGAATTACAGCAGAAAAAAAAAGCTACCTAACATCACAGCTGGGGCCAATGTTCTTTGTGAAATTATGACCGCAATATTTAGTCAGCAATTAAAGAAACTCATTTCAGACATGTAAACTATACACTTGCCCTTTATTATTTGTAATGAATCAATTGGTTGTGCCAGTAAGAATACTTGCAAAGACTTGTTGAGCACATGGACTTTCAAAATGTTTCAGTAACATGTAGTCACTGACATCCAGTCTGTTGCCAAACAGAACAGCCTCAGACCCTTTGTCTTACATTTTGATGCCTACATTTCAGCATTAACTAAAATTCAAGGGTGGAGATCTAAAGAGAAGAAAGGATTACTTGATATGAAGCCTTGAGTAGGATTAGATTCCAAATTCCAGGACACCAAAGCAACCTCAGGGTGGACATGGGCTAATCACATGGTGGTCTTGCAGTACAGTGTCCGTGTGAATGTCTGTCCCTCCCCTGTGCTAGTATGATCCATGTTATTTCTCTGCTTCCAACAGAAATTGGTTTCTCCTTCTTGAGTTCTTCTGTATTAAACACTGACTAGGTAAGATCCTGTCTGCAGGAATTCTGCCATTATACGCAGTAACAAGACAGGAGATTTTTAGTTTGCACAGAAACTAAGATGTATACAAGAGAACTAACAGAGTATAGTATGACTGACTACATGGAGACCTCATGGAACCCATCAGCACCTCACACCTCCAGCTGCACAGGAAGATCAAGAATGATTGTCAAGTCATAGCTGCTGCCATGGCATTCACAGCAGGAAGTGACACAGGACTGCCAGGTTATGTTGGCTGTGCCGTCATTAACACCATATCAAAGCTCTCCCCGAGCTGTTTTCACACCAGGGAGACCCTTACTGGCCCAGGAGACAGCTACAGGAAACTTGGGACAGTCTCTCCCCCTCGTGGTGAAAGCCCTCAAACCCTAAGTGCTTCGAGGGGCCTTCTCTGCCTGGAGCTTCTCTCAAAACTCTGAGATGCTACTTAAATCACCAGGTTTCATTTTCCTGATCTGTCTGCAGTGTTGCCTGCGGCATCTTACAACTGTTCTGTCCATAAAAGCAGTAACTTAAACACAGGTTTTAACCAGTTAATAATGCAGGGCTGGGATCCCACTGAAAAGTAACTAGACATAAATTAATTCAGAGAATGACCATGTCATGGATTCTCCAGGATTTCCTTGTGTACTAGACTGAGTTTTTCTCACCTCAGTTTTACATAAGTAGATAGTCCAAGATCCTACTCTTATTAAGCCCCTCAGAAGAATGAAAACAAGCAAGAAAGTATTATTTTAATAACACCTTTCTAAGACTTTGCTAAGATATGGAACACAACACTGCAATTAGGGTACATGAAGATTTTGGGATACGTGTTTTTATTCTGCTGTCACAGGACGCGTTTCACAGCACATGTACCAGATTCCCATGGCAGGGAGGACTGACAGTTCTTGGCTTGCGCAGAGACGGCATACCCACAAAGGATAAAAACATTTCTTTACAGCCTCCTGGGGAAAGAAAAAATTACCTCAGCAAGTCTTGAGTGCTTGTGAACGTTCTCTCCTTTCTGCACGCTGGGAGCAAGCTGCTGCAGCACTCCTCGGCTGCTCGTGAGGGCACGGGTCAAGCGGGCAAACTTCCCCCAACCTTGAGAAAACATGCAAGATTAGACACATTACCAAAAAAAGCTGCAAGTGTACCTCAGAAAAACTCTTACAACCAAAGGGAGAAAAAGACGTTAAAACAGAGCAATCTGCTTTAATACTGGCCAGAAGGGAGTATAATTTAGCCAAGTACCAGATAAAAGCAAGTCAGAAAAAAGGTGTCAGTGTGGTACAGTACTTCTGTGACTTATATTCAATGACTCTACAAAAGCACTGCTACATGAACTGCATATTTTGCAAGGATAAATGTCCACTGTACAATAATCTCATATTAAATCTAATGATCAGATTTGGATCTCACAGCACTGCAGAAGACACTCCAGACTAATCAAGATGTAAGGCCAGAGTCACACACAATGAAAATTACAGTTGTCTGTAACAGAAGTGAATGTGGCCTCAGATGCATCAAGCACAGATCTGGAATATGCAGAGAAATATACATACAATAATAAAAAGCAGAGCAGAAAAGCAAAACAAAATCATCAATTTTACTCTCTCTAAACAAAAGGGGGAATATACTAATAGATTTTCTCAAACTCAAATTAAACATTTAGCAGCTTCTGGCAGAGAAGTCATATGCTGAATTTTAATTCAGAATATTTTTCACAGTGATTTCAAATATCCCTCAAAATAGAAGACCTTCAATGACAGTCACAAGCACTAGCTACAACTATAATCTTTATGAGCAGTAGTTTGCCATAACAGAAAGGCAGAGTATACATCTGGATATTTTTGGTATACTGAAAGGAAAGTATCAGTCTGTTTAGTCCCAGTCTTGAGAAATGCTAGCACCACCTGGGAGCTCTTGAGCTCCTACTCCTCATCTCCTACTCCAACTAAGGATGCTCAGCACTTTGAAGAATGAGTTTATAATGAGAACCAGGTTCTGGAGAATGCTGCCTACACAGCTTCCTTGTAGATCCCTTTTAGGTACTGGAAGGTATTATAAGGTGTCCTTGAAGTCTTCTCCTCTCCAGGCTGAACATTCACAACTCTCCCAGCCTGTCTGCACAGCAGAGGTGCTCCAGCCCTCTGAGCATCTTTGTCACTCTCCTCTGAACTCACTCAACAGGTCCTTCTTACACTGGGGACTCGGACCTGAGTGCAGTACCCCAGGTGTGTTCACATAAGATTGGAGTAGAGCGGGAGAATCATCTCCCTTGACTGCTTTTGACACATCCCAGGATACAGTTGGCTTTACGAGCCTCGAGCGCATCTCGCCCAGCCTCTCACCGGGCCCGGGTGCAGGGCTCGGCAGGTGGCCGGCCCGACGGGGCCCGACGGGGCCCGAGGGGGCTGTTGGATGCTCCGAGGGGGCTGTTGGATGCTCCGAGGGGGCTGTTGGATGCTCCGAGGGGGCTGTTGGATGCTCCGAGGGGCGATCGCAGCTCCCGGCCCCGGGAGGGAGCGGCGGCGGGACGGGCGCTCCGGCGCTGGCCGTGGTGCTGAAAGGGAACGAGCGGGGCTTGCTCGCTAATGTCAGCCCCGGCGGAAACCAGAACAGACCACGGAGCTCCGGCTTCACCCGGCAACTCGAAACCTGCCTCCCTTATCACACGCAAAATGTTTCTAATGACAGATAACATAGACAGCTCCTTTTACTAACTCAGACCGGATTGATGGAGAGGGCAGTCTTCTGGAAGATTCGAAATTTGGTTCAAAACCTGAGGACAAACTGTCAGTGTGCATCTTCTTCCAAACATCGTGCTAAGATTTGGGCTATTCAGACATACACGGAGCGAGGATGAAAAGGAAGCACCTCGTTTGAGCTTACTTGCTCAAAAGCACTGCCAGACAACTCTGTGGCATGAGTTGTGGCTATGAATTCTGAGCACCTTCGGGTGCACTCCCTTCTTCCCAGGAGTCATCTCCCTGAGAAGGATACAACTTAACCCATTCCTCTCTCCTCAGCATCCCTCTGCCCTATGTGTTGAACATCTCACTTGTGGGTACCTAAATGGCACACAAAAGAACTGTTTCCACAAACATTAGATCTCACCCTCCACTCCAAACTCTGATCTGAAAGCAATATAACTGCTCTAGGCAAGGGATTTTGTCACAAGGCAGGGCTTTTCAGCTTGGCTTTTTAAAGCAGTGTGGACACAAATTGGGAGTACGTACCCTAATTCTCTCCACGCATAGGGTACCACACTTGGGAGCCCAGCTCAGAGATACACCCACCACTGTGCCATAGCATGCCCAAAACCAAGCACTGAATCAACGTGCAACGTGTAAGAATTTCATCTTTAGAACAGAACACTCTTCTCCTTGTATTGCCTTTGGGGTCTCAGTTTTTGTGCAAGAAAAGGATAAAAACGTGACAGATCCAACATACAGTTAGACCTGCAGATTGTGGCAGAGGAAAACGAAAATAAAAAATAAATAGAATGCCAGTACTGAACTTTTTGAATTCTAACATCTCCAGTAATGCCTGAAAAGATAACAGTACCTGTTGAATTTATTGCAACTTTTCCTCCAGAACCCTAAGGACAGTCACAGCCAAGAGTAAGTCAGTTATCTATCCAACAAAGACAGGTCAAATAATGGGCTTCAGCCATAGGATTGAACACAAACACTAAATTTCAAGGGTCATGGAGCTTTCCAAGACAAGGAACTAAGCTTCAAAATGGTGTAAGAATATACTAGAGTCAGTCCTGCTAAAACAGAGGGACCAGATGATATGGATTAGGAGTTCTCTTTCAACACAAGCAGTTGGTACAGCCCTATATCCATTGTTTTCCTCTAGCAACAGAGAAAATATAAATTAAATTTAAAATCTAATGATCATAGGTGGTTCTAATACACACACATATATTCTGCAAACAAGATAAGTTCACATAGAAGACAGCTTGAAATTCAGGAATGAAACATAAAGCTGGATACCACCCCATGGCAGTGCTTGCCTGTGCCCCTGTCTTTGATTTTAACCCATTTTTATCATTGTTTGGTCTCTTTTTTCAGTTCTGCAGAAAATATCCTGCACAGACAAAGCAATATGATGACATTAAAACATTTCCAGCTTCAAAAGGGTGGAAAGCCTTCAAGATTACCAGCACTGACTTCAGCACTCCTGCATTCCATGATGTTCTTTCAGTTTTACACCACTTCTTCACTAAAAAGGTGAATAAAAATTGCTTCTGATAACACCCAAGACAAGATTATTACAAAAGCTGTCCCCTGAGATTTGTTTCATGTGGAAATATGGCATTGAAATATACTTTTATGCTGTGGCATTTAACTCATCAAAACTTTTCTTCTTGAAGCATAAAGTTTCATTTAACAATGGCCTTCAGTTGAAGAAGCCAATTTTCTGTATTTTTAAGTTGATAACCAAGCACAACAGCATCTATTATTTATTGTAGGTAGCTATTTGTTTCCTACCACTCTCCTCAATTCATTCCTGATAACTCAATAATTCAAACATTAGGGACTGTGGCATTTACAGAACCCTTGTTACCACGTTGCTGATCCATGACTTGCACAATTCCTAGAGTCAGAACAAGAAGCCATTGTCTGCTAGGGAACAACCTGTTTGTCCACAGGACTGTTGTTCACATAACTGTGTAAATGTGAATAAATCAAGATTCCAGCAGTTCTTGCCTCCTCTCAAGCCACCTTTGTATGCTCACACATGAAAGATCCTTGCTTACATCCATCCAGCTTCTCTGCAGTGCTCCTTCTCTTTGAAACCTCATGACTAAAACAGTATTATTTTTCCATCTGGACTGGGAAAGCATACCAAAGTTTTTTAATATACTCACTACTTCCCTTTCATTTGTTTCCTCTTTTTAAGAAAACATTTCATCCAGATGAAAGCAGAGTATATCTTAATCAAAATATTTCAAACACTGGCTCTGTTCATATAAATACATCTTTAAAAACAGAACCAAAAATTTTAAAAAAGAAAAAGAAAAACAGAAACAAAAAGGGGAAAAAATGAAAACGTGAATTTTTCCCTGAATTAAGATGAAGGAGACAATTTTTTTGTGTCTGTACTCCTGCTTGTTATGCAAAGAACAGCTTAGCTGCAAAATGAAATAAAGCATCTTCTGCAGAGGAGACGGCAACTGATGATTGCTACAAAGCACAGAGGGCTACATCATCTTGGAGGATAACAACCATTCACTACTAGATTCAATAATGTTGAATTTGACCACCTCTTCGTATAAAAATGAGGCATCAAAAGCAAAAATTAGGATCCAAAGCTTAGTTGTCAAACTCTTATGAGACTGCATAGACACTTCTGGATTTGTTCACCTTGTATTCATACATTAAAAACCTGTACATTCGTACATTCATATTCATACATTAAAAACAAATTTCTTACAAGCTACTCAGAGTGGAGGCACAGTTTCTATTTGTCTGCACAAATAAATGTTTTGCATAGAGTGATGCGTTCCACTTTATACATTATTCTCAAGCATCTCATACTTGGTGTGTTAGATCTCAAACCAGGAGAGACATATACAGACAAAATGCATTAATTCTAAATATAACATATGCTTTAAAATTCAGCTAAGGTGATCTACCACTTGACAAGCCAAATTTAGCTACGCTATAGCTTGATTTTACCTTCTTCTATTCAAGTAAACCTTGTTTCCCTGATTTTTTCAAGGAGCAAGCAAATGGGAAAAAGTGGAAAGAGGTTGTTTAAAAATGTTATCAACATCACTGACACACTATTTTTAAGTGGTTTTATTTAGAACGAACTATTTTTAAAGCTTCTGCATTTAAAAGCAAGCTTACTTACCTTCCACTGAAGTCACAAAAGAAACACCTTCATGATCTAAATCAATTAACAAAGGCTACAATGAGAACTCTACTTTTTATGTGATTTTTTTGTTTCATCTATTCCAATGCCCAATATTATCAATCAATAATAAAAAAACCTTAAGCATGAAAAATAGTACTGGGACCTTCTATCCCTCCGAGTCACCTTCAGATGAAAGATGCCTATTCATCTTTGTGTAGTCAAACACCTGCCACTACAGCTCTACACTTTTCACTCGAGGAGCTGCATCATTTGCAGCTGAACAATCAGGCTTGAAATTGCCAGCAGGTGATAGAAAACCAAGATCTACCACAGCTAAGCAGCCTCAGCCTGACAGATTAGTTGCTTTTTATGTAGTACAAGAATGTGATCGATTTAATGTTTTTTGCTACATAGACATACAGGAACTGATTTTGAAAATCTTAAGTACTTTAAACTATAACGTTCTGCAACTGTGCAAATAGCATATTTTATTAACATATCTGCATCTACAGGCAACCTGTTACATATTAAGTGCTCATAAGCGCAGGAAACTGATTTCACATACAAACACAGTAAAAGAAAAGTACTTGCTAAGCTGACTGAAGGTGAAAGAAGGAAAAAAGAACTGATTTAGCAATCAGTTTTCAGTTCACAGTTTTAGTTTTTCAGATTGAGAGTTCATTTGGATTGAGAACATGAGAAACATTCCTAAGAAAATTGCCCTCTTTCAAAAGTATGCTACAAAGTTCCCGTGTAACACTGTACACAGCCCAAAGAATATGTCCTCCTCAAAGCTCATGTGTGTTAACGATTCTTAGAACAAGCTGGTACAATTTTACCTTTTTTAGATCTTCCAAAACCATATTTCCACTCTGTGAATCCTAGACCCTACTACAGATGATTCTCTAACACCCCATAGCTGCTTTTCCTCCCCCTGTTACAGTATACCATTGCACAATGAGATCTAACATTAAAGACACGGACACACATGTAAAATTCTGTTTGACAAATCAGCTCCTCCAAGAAATTGCTCATCAAGCCATTGAGTGATTAATACAATATTACAGAATAAAATTCCAAAGCTAGCTTACAGCAAGTAAATTATGGAAGAAAAAGGAGTAAGTTAAGGATGAAAACAGAAAGTGCAGTTGCATTTATATCATGCTTGATTTGTGTATAAAGTGACAGAACTCTTTACCAGAATGAAACTTCTGCAACTTTATTAATTTTAGGAGATGCAGAGATAATATTTGGAAGACTCATTTAGTGCACAAGCCCTTCTGTACATAAAGACATGGCACTCAGGGAAGGAGTGCGGAGCTGTGAATCAGTGGCCTCTAAATAATACATTCAGTTCTTCTGTTTGCAACCTCTGTTAGTCACTTTGCCAGTTTCCATGGGCCAGAGGGAGAAATTCTGCTCATCGTCAACTCCTCTGCAAGTCCATGCACTTATGTGTAGGTTTAGTGCCTATATGCTGTAGATATGTAACCACTGAGAATTTCCACACTCACTGCAAGAGCAGCATAATTTCAAGATCCAAAGGAGATTTAAAAAGAAAAAAAAAATAGCATTCCCTTTCTTCAACATACTGGTACCGAAAACAAAAAAGTTGAAGTGTTTCTTTGTATTGAAAGTGAAGGACAAACTGCCTATCTCTACCACATTAGGGAGCTCCTGTGGAAGCAAAAAGACACAGCTACCACTCCTGAGTGAAAGCCCTGCTTATCTACCGGCTAAATGAAGCAAGGGCCTTCACCACCAGCAAATAAATGAGAGCCAGCTTTACTGCATCATGCTGATTTATTTGTGCTGTCCCTCCTCATCAGGATACAGTGAGGACCACTAGGCAGGGAAAAAATACTGTAGACCCAAACTTTCTGACAATGTAAGGTTATTTAATTTTATTAAAGCAATAAGGAACCAAACAAATTGCATTAACAAGAGAAAAAAATTACCCACATAGTCTGGAAGAGGGTATGTTTGTCAAGGTTGTAGTTCATTTTCATGGTAACAGGTGTTTCCACTTTGAGAAATGATGTTTTTAAAGAATAACATTTTGAGAGCAAATGTAAATCAGTTCATCTTCACAGCAAGTTTCCTGTTTAACTTAATACTACAAATATTATTAAATACTACAAAAATGCAAACAGGAGAACTTCCATCCTTTTTTTACCCCAGAGGACGCAAGTTTCTAATTCTCCATAGGGTAGAAAAGGTCTGTTTCTGACAGGATCTGAACCTGAGTGAAAGTTTATGCTGCTGTCACAGCTGAGTTTGCTTCCACGTTTCCAGGCTGTAGCTCAGCAAAGGGTTAAGAGCAGAACACTGCAGTGCTGTTTCACTCACCAGGACAGCTTAAACCTGATTCCACTTAAAATAACCCAAATCTCTTCACACAGGCTAAAGGAAACTAGTCCAGAACTTTAAAATAAGAAATCCCATAATAATGACAAGTAACACCAAGTCAGGCAGAATTTAATTGCTCCTATCTTTGCTAGACTCAGACAGAGTTAATTCCTCATTTTTTGCATATAGTTTCACACAAAATTTGTACAGGGCTGTTGAGCAACATTGTGAAGCCTTGAAGGCTACGCTGGAGAGTGGGTTAATAGTGTATTTTAAAGGAAGAGCAGTACTTATTTATCATATAAACTGGGCTTTCTGAAGCACTTGGGGCTTTCATTAGCAATGACCCTTTCCAGTGCAGGCCAGAGCAATTTCACTAAAGAAACCAGCAACCATTTCTTGCACAAATGTCATACCCATTGGCACAGCTACAAGCTATTTTAACATTTAATTCTTTGGCTTGGGTATTTAAAGGACTTCAGCTCTTTCAAGATCAGGACAAACAAACAAAAGCAGCATAAATATATAATTGTGAAAACGACCAACCTTTACATGAATCATCCTCAATGGGTTGCTTGAAAGCTGTTATGTCATTGAAAGTGCAAAGAAATAAAACCACTTTATCCTGCTCGTTTCGAATTGGAGCAATTTTCACAAAGAACCAGACAGGTGTTCCTGGAAACAAACACATGAAAGAGTTGGTCAATGGCAGGAGAACAGTAAATGTGCCAGTTTAGATGTTTACATGTCAAATCAGCCATCTGTAAAAGTTACTTTAATGTCAACTTTTTTTACAAACACCTATTAGGAAAAATAACAAAGCAGCTGATAAGTCTGTTATTTAAGTTCTCTGCTCTGTCTCTGCTGAGGTTTTTAATCTTCAGGAATCACCCTATTTCTGAACTTCATCTGCAAAGTTAACTCTTGGGTTTAAGAGCTGCTTTGCGATCTCCTGAAACCAGAGTCCCATGTAGGTGCAAAGGCTGCACACAACAGCGTCTTGCTGTTTTCTGCAGGATCTAAAAACAGGCCAGCTGTGCCTAGGACATGAGCATAACACAGCATCTCAACTCAAGAATATGACCAGTTTGGTTGACTTTCTAATTCCCTGCCAACAGGGAACTCCCTTAAAAAGACCATGCCCTAACCAGACACAGGCTACTATAGCAGCCTATGTCTAGCTTCAGAGCCAGGCTCCAGGAGCTCTGGCCCAGCCTGCAAATCCCCCCACGGAAGGGAAACCTTCACATGCTGCTTTCCAGCTTGCCTTGCCCTGAGCCTGTTCCCAGTCACTCCAGCATGAGGCAAGACTCCACTGAATTGAGGAAAGAACAAGCCTTTAGGACCAGAACACGAGCTGTGGATTGGAGCAAGTTGAACTGCATAGAACTGCACCTTCCTAATTACTGCAGCAGATGAACTGCTAATTAAAACTGCTTGAGAGATTAAAGCCTGCACATTGCAGAAAAAGATGGTGCCACAATAGAACCCCTCAGATGCTGCTGCCATTTCTCCTTGACCTCTATCCACACAGATCACCTTGAGGAGAGAATCTATCAGTCAGCCCTGCCTTTCCATATTTCTGGCAGTTTTACTGAGGCTGCTGAGAAGACCCCACTGATACCAATGAAGTTCCATGTCACAAGGCAGTGTCTACCACTCATTTCACAGGATTCACCACACTGATTTTAGTGATATTTGAGTATAAGCCAACTGAAGGGCTCAGAACAAAGCACTTGGCTCCTGTATGTGATAACAGGACCTCCCTGAAGGCAGCATTTTTAAGTCTGCAGTCTTAACTTTAGACATAAAAAGATGACTTCTCTAAATCTGAGGTACATGGCAATAGGGACATTCCAGACCTCAGCCTTCAGGGACTTTGTACATGGGTTTTCAGACTGGCCCTAACCCTCAGAGATAATGAAAACAACTCATCATTGCTTTTGCAAGTACAAGAAGTAAGAGACAGAGAGGATTCAAGCTTGCTTGCTGTGACCAATATTTTTTTTTTTCTGTTCCTTTTGAGCTTTGTTTGGAGACAAGGGTCTACATACCAGGGGCCAAAATAAGATCAGGATCAGCAGGAGCTTGACCCTCTGGGAAAGCCAGAATAAAGAGTGCCACAGAATCTTTGTCACTCGTGTAGCAAAGTCTATTTTAGAGTGATCTTAGAAGACTATTCCTTTTCTTTCTCAGTCACAGGACCCTTCTCTGTGCTAGTGATCAGATTCTCTTTCATCTGAATTGCTCAGTATTTTAACATGAGCACAACATGGTATATTTCATGCAATAGTTTTTAGTAATGAGGGCAACTTGTGTTTCCTGGCTGCCAAAGGGTCACAAAAAACCCTCAGCTACCTCGCAAGTTCAAAAAAAGGAAGCAAAGGCAGCTTTTTTCCCAGCTATGTTAATATGAGAGGTTGTTGTTACCAGTGCCTCACCTGGCTGTTTCCTAGCCTCAGTGCTGAGCAATCTTTTCTGGCTACAGAAAGGCAGGGCATCTCCAAAACCCATGGACAACTTCCATAAACCAAGTTCAATTCCTAAGGCTCCCACTGTGCCTGCATAACACACAAGCAGTTTCAAACTCTGGCTGAGATTCCATGCCATATGTACAGCCACTTCTATAAACAGCAGGGTCTATGATGCATGGAGGCCTCTGCTCAAAAAGCTGAGAAATCCAGATGGAATCATCGCTGGCCATTTCTGAAATATGCCTGCATAGCAGAAAGTATTCAAGGGTCAAAATAATTCTTTTTAAAGAGTTAATATTCCTGAACAACCTCTTCCAAAAAGTATAAACAAACAAACATGCTAAGTGTGAAAAAAGATTCAGCAAAGTAACTGCCAGTAAAATCATCACTAACTTGCTAATGAGCTCAGAAGACACTGTCATGAAGCAGCCAACAGCAATTTTCTAGACAGTAACACCCTTTACAGTACCCTTTCTCAAGAGCTCCTAAAATTGCCTATCTCAGTTTCTTCTTGCCTACTTGTTTTTCCCAACTTCACATGTGAACTATTCTGAGGCTGATCAAATCTGTATCCTGCTTTTACAGAGCCTCCTTGGTGACTAACTGCTTTTCGTTTTACCCACTTCAACACCCTTCACTAACACTGCAACTTTTTAATCAGCCAGGATCTCCATCTGCAGCCTTGCTTTTTGATCTTTATCTACATGCAGTTTTTTTGATTAGGGATTTTTTTCCCCTCCAAAAAACCCACTTTGTATTGTTTTACTACCTCAAGGTATAGCCATTCTGCTATGGGCTGCTCACAATATTAACCTTTGTGGCGTTGAGGCTGAATTACGCACTCAGATTCTTCTCTGCCTCTCATAGCTATAAAAACTTACTACTGTGCTTTTGAAGATGCTGTACTCAACACAGAAAGGATGCAATTCACCCTCCTATTCTGGCTATTTGTCAGATGCATGATGTCATCTTCCCTTTATGGTTATGCTATAGTATGTTGTTGCAAGATTTTTCTACTATGTTCTGAATGCAGCAAGAGGACTTTTCTCAATAACCTCTCCAAGGCTGCTGCAGGGCAAGGAGCTTTTATCAGCAGGGTTTTTACTTTCTGACTCCCTTGACTCCCACTCGTGTTGCATTATTTATAGGAAGAAGGAAGACAAAACACTTTTTTACCTGGAACCAAGTGTATAACTTAGTGATACACCCCACAGGCTAAAGGAAAGAGCCAGATGTTCTTGACAGCTAAAAGTAGGTGTGTTTGATGAAATGCACAATGTGGGTACCCTCCTAATTTTCAGAGTGCCACAAACAGAGCAAAATGCAAAATCAAGGTGGCACACAGGGCCTGCAGAAACACCTTCCAGTTTGGGATCTACACAGTAACACTGCAAAGGCAGAAATAAGTAGATGAAAAATTCTGCCAGGCCGTGTACCTGCCTCCACAACATTGTATTTTCCCTGCAGTGTATTCCCTAGCATCTTGTCAGTGTCTCTTGTGAATAGGAGACAAGTCGATATAAAAACACAGTCATGAGGTGAGTGCTCACAGTGCTGGCTTACATGGGCTTTCCACAGCACTCTGCAACTCATTCACAGCAGGACTGGGATCTGAAATGTGGGAACACACCAAATGACCCAGCCAAGAAGTGGCCATGCTCGGGTTTTGTCCTGCATACCGGCTTAACTATCAGAAAAATTTCACTTCTTAAACAGTTTATTTAACTGTTAAACAGGAAAGCCTAAAGTGTAAACTACCTATAAATCAGGTCGGAAACTAGAATTTCAACGTCCTACAGGCAGCCCTCATGCTGTTGGTGTCAAAGCCAACATCCCTGCTCAGCCAGACAACCGTGACTAGCAAGAGGCACAAAAGAGGCCATTTCAATGAGAAATGTGATTTTCAGATTCAGCCCGTGGGTTATTCAGGCAGTGAAACCGCAGCACGTTCCAGAGCTCTCACAGCAAAACAAGAGTAACTTCCCAGTCTGCACTGATGCACAGCCACATAGAAAGTGTTTACCAGTGTTTCCAGCAATACATCTAGTTCCATTTACATTCTGTGTTTAGTCCTGGCAACCTCTCTCCCTGGTAAAGTTCAGTGATAATACCAGTGCACAAATAAAAAAGTAAACACTCATGAGCTACATTGGCTTCTGTTCGATTTGGAATCAGCAGTGAAAGAATCCAGTGTTTGTCTAGTGGCATAGCACCAACCGTGATAGAAAAGGGAATGGCCCTTCAAAGCTGCAGGACAAGCAGCATGGACAACTGAGAAGAAATGAAAATCTACAATGAATGCCTGACAGTTGCCATAGGACCAGCTTGGCTTGTGGTACCAAAGCTACATAGACAATCCAGAATTAACAGGTGCAGCTCTTGATAGGCTTTTATGGCCTAAGGACCGTACTCATGGTGTTGCCTTAAAGCAAAGACAATTTTAAGGGCTGTGCTTCAAGTCCCAAGTCTTCTCCAGACTAAGACACTCTAAATGTCTGCAGATCTTTAAAGTTCCCATCTGAAAGACAAATACTACTGTCTCTTCCCTACCCTTTTTCCCAGTCCTGTGTCTTTCAACAAAGATATGTTCAGCTTCTGGCTGGGCAGGAACACCAGCATTTCACATGCTATTTAGCTTTAGTTGAAGTCTTTCAGAAAGTCTTACATCATCAAAGTGAAAGAGATCTTAAAGGTCTATTCCAGCTTCTCCCCAAGCATGCAATTGAGCTCTCCTAAGTTTTCCCTCCAGCCAAACAAAAATAGGCTATATGAAAATCAAAACCACTGTTTAAATGTGCTCTTTGCCCATACCTTGGGCCATTTAACCAAAGAGGCCAAGTGCTTTTTGAAACTACAAAAAGCACAGTTTAAATAAAACTGGAATACACAATTTTTCTTTCCACTAATTAAACCAAAATTAATTTAAAAATACGATTAAAAAAAACATGTTTTGACAATTCAGCTGACATCTACACTGCCATTAATGAATGGGGCAAGTTTCCTCTAAGCAGCACAACCTCTGTGTTACTTGATGATGTCTCAGTCAAACACTCATCAGACACATATTGTCCTGAAAGGAAACAGCCAAGCAGTATGGAAATAGAAACATGTGCCCTTTCTCCACCTATTCCTACATGCAGCAATGCAGACAGCAGGAATTAAATTATATAAACAGCATGGCTGGCCACCCCTTTCAGGGTTTCACTTATGCCCAGGTACTCAGCATGAGATTGTTTCTCTCTATCCCACACAGACTGTCCAATGTCAGACTAGCAAACCAGCTGATGAGGTGTGATCAGAGAGAGTTTGGCAAGCCATTATACCCACACAAATTTTAACCAGTTGTTCAGAGCAGCCCATGACATTTGACCATGCAAGACAAAGAACAGAAGTCTTCCTATAGACTCTAGCTTTGAGCAGTGTATCAAATGAGAACAGACCAACTCTGCATGCAGCTCACCACTCCATGCCAAGAGTCAACCTTTAAATACACTACAGCACTTTTAAAGTTGTTACTTTAATGTCTTCTCTATTGGATGCTGGGATGCTGTGGCACCTAATGCTTCTAAAGGTCACATCTTTACATGCTAAGATAAGAAAAATCAATTTTAGTCCCCAAAGGTGGAATTACTCTTCACAAGGGTTATCCTATGACACTGAAACAACACAGTAGAAACCAAGGTTCAGCACACACTCTTGTACTGCAGTAGTGCTGACACAGTTCACATGATTCTGGGTTCTCTGAAGAACAGAACATGAGTATAAGGAAAGAACAGTAAAGTTTTGAGATCTTCTTTCCATTTACCCCAGGAAAAATACTTAAGGATTACTTCTGGGAATCCTGTACATATTTGTGGAGATGACAGTATGTCTTTCTTGCCAATATATTTGAATTTGACAAGATCAATGGGAATTAACAGTTTTATGAGTCCAAAATATTTAATTTGACCTTGTTGAACTGAACTCACACAGACGGATTTCACAGGAGAAGCAGGTGTGCACACTGCTTGACAAATAGTGGAGCTACACTTCAGTGAGAGGTCGAGCAGGATACATGTCACTTGACTGCAACACCCTCATTCTTTCCTGCTTCTGTTCCTGTCCAACAATATGGGTTAGCAAAGGTTTCCATGTAGAGACAGTACAGGCACAGCACACACAAATATAAATGGGTTTAGATGGTTTGAACCAGCAATAGCTATGAGAAACTCTTTAGTGGTGGGCAATCACAGGTCCACCACCCTGAGGTGAATTTTGCTACCTATAAATTAGAATGGGGTCGTTTGCTTTTGAACCTCTATAGAAAGCACTGGTCCCAAAGATAAATGCCAGTAGAATCTACCAAATCACTATTTTAGGCTGATTTGTCACTCTCTGTCATTTGAAGGCTTTCTAACACAGTGGGGGAAGAAGGCAGAAGGAAAGACGGGAGAAGATTGTGCACATGTTAAAACAAAAATTTTAAAAAATCAAACAAATAAAAAAACCACACACATAAACATTCACACTATTAAATTTGTTAAACGTTCAAGCACCCAGAAAACAGGGAAGTGAACCCCAGCACAAATTGAAAATGCATCCCAGCCCTTGGGACTTTCACCATAACATGTCTACTCAGCAAAGAGCTATCGCTTCATCAAACTGCTCTGCAGTGTGCAAAATAGTTACCTACAGCCCACCCAGCATTCTGGCAAGCATTCTGCTGGTCCTCTCTGTAGAGAACTTCTGAGACAGTTTAAAAAAAAGGTGTCTTAACACTCTCTCTGCTGCACAGCTGCAGACCATAGGCAGTGGGAATGCTTCTGCTAAGACAGGGGACTCTTGAAGACTCTTCCTAACTCTTGATGCACTTCACCTTTGATGATTCAGCCCACTTCAAATTTTCTTCCACTGAAGTAGGTCAAGTACTGCATAGAAAAGGGGGTTAGATTTCAACTGGACACCACCTCTTCAGGGACAGATAGAAGCAAGTGAATTTTGTATTCTTACAAAATTTACTTCATCAATAATGAAAGCAAGTGCATATAGAACAAGCCTGCTTTTGCACTGCTTGTACGCCAGGCCTACATAGTAGATGAAAAACAAGCCAAGGAAAATCCTGAGCGTTAATTTACTCAGCCAATTTTAACTCATGAGGCTGACCACAAAGTGTAAAAACTTAACAAATGGCTGTCAAAATCTCATAAGTTAGATGTTTAAAACACATCAGTTTAGGTAAGGTAAGATACAATATAATATTTTATATCTAGCCTTAGATATTTTTTATATCTAAGGCTAGGCATAAAATATTTTCTCATACATTAGCTGTACCCTTCCTTCATTCAAAAGTAGCTACTTATATAAGTTCATTTATAGCTGCTGACTTCAGATTTAGTAATGTTTTCATTTTCCCATATAAAAATAAACAATATTTCCAGCATCACTGGGCGCTCACATCTAATTAAACAATGGAACTGAAGCTCTCATGTAAAATTACTATCAGTCTGTCTGTTGTCATTTTGCAGTCCTGATTAAAGAAAGCTTTCACTTTGTCTCCTTCCAGGTATGACAATGAATCCCCACTGAATGCTACTGGATGGCATCAAAGCAACAATGACAAAATCTGGTGGCTATGCTCCTGTTTGCTCTAATTGCTTCCAATTATCCTGAAGAGGCTCTGTATTTCTGGGAAGCAATTCTTCCACAAAATAACAATGATTTTTGCATATCTGCTAAGTTATCAAGGGCCTAGACCAAGGAATCATCAAACCTCTGTCACATCTTAACTTCAAGTTCTGAAAACAGGGAATATAGCCAGTTTTGAATGCAGGGAGGACTGGACAAAGAAAGGGAAGGACAGAGTAGAGGCAGCATGCATAAATGCAAACATGATGAAAGCAGAAAATTGTTGTTTCTAAAGTTAATACTGTGAATTACAATGAAGTTTGTGCATATATTGTATCTATCGTCAGCTGGATGTTGTATTCTTATCAAACAACCAAGTAAATTCTAGCAATGGGTCACCACCATAGAGAGTACCATGTCAAAAAAAATAGCCTTTCACTTCTAAGTAGCATCCTTAAATGTCTCAATCTGCTTTGACATGTAAGACCAGGGAATAATTGTTACTCACAGAAAGAAAAAAATGGCTGTTGCTCCTAAAAGTACAAGATTGACTTGCACTACAGACATCATTATTAACTCAGTACTCCTATTTTGTTTTCCTTTGTTCCTTTAAAAGTATAGAGACTGTACTGTTAAAACAGCCAGAATTACATTAAATGTGCAGGCTGTGGAAGACGTACAAATTATCTAACAACTCAAAAGAGGAAAAAAACCCCTTGCTTTTTATCATGACTGTTAGTTTATGAGGAGGAAGTAGACAGGTAAAGAACAAGAAAAATGTATTTCCCATCTATTTCACTGGCTAATTTTAAAAAGAAAAATAGAATGAGGAAAGAACAGAGAGACCGAAGTGCAGAAAGCACAAGAGTGCAACATACAGAGGAAACAAAGTGCAGGAAAAAAGATGTCTAACAAAATTCAGGATCCTTTCCCAAGCTTTCAAACTGAGAGCGGGTTAGAACCAATCATGTTCATTATCTGAACCATCATGAAGCCATAGTTGCAGGCAGAGGTAAGGTGACCAGAAAGGAAAGGCCACTTAGCAGTCTGGGTGCTAAGTGACTGGTAAATAGGACAGTGTTTTCTGTGACGGGGCTTATATTGAGAAAAAGTTCCAGGATGTCCCCTTTCTGATATTTTTCAGTTAAAACTCTCTAGTGTTATTAGTCAGTCTCTGCAACAGTAGTTAATGTATCTCTAAAGCTGCAAATCTAACAAACACCAGGTGCCCTGCAGTTTGTTAAACTTGAAAGCAAGCTCTGTGCTTTCCCTTTTCCCATGCCTGTGACCCTCTGTGCACAGCACAGCTCCGTCTTTCGGCATGTCACACCACACAGCTACTGCACAGCTGGACTTTGTTCTAGGCACCTCTCCTCGGGGAGTGCACAGCAGGGCAGGAAGTATTCCTCCCTCCACGGTTACCTTGCTTTAAATCTGCATAAAAGACAGAGAGGCCCCAGGCTCTACTACAGGCCATATGCTGCAGCATGACAGAAGGGTAGCTGCAGAGTCTCTCGGTGCCAAATTGCTGATAACTAAGACAGAATTCCAGACTCTCCTGGTTCCCAGGACTGCAGCTTATTTACTTGGGTTTGGATGCATAGATGTGAGCTGCATATGGTCCCCACGGCCACAAGCTGAGCTAGGAACAGAAATCAGCTTTTAGGAAATAGGTAAACATCAGAGGCAGGTAGCCCTAAGAGGAAAGCAGCACAAAGCAAGACCATACAGATTCTGCATACAGGCAGTACCAGCTTCATTATTAGAAGGCAAAATTGTTAAGAGCAAAATAAGGTACAGAATGCAATTTTTTCAGCTTAACATCTGGCCAGGCTGAAGACCTCAGTGTATTTACACTTCAGGTGACATTAAGCAGATGAAAATAACTGTCCATGACATAGTCCATGCTAGGTGAGACACCAGGTTTGGGGCAAGTAGTTCATCTGCTGATGTGTGCAGTTACAGAAAGACTGAATCTCCTAGGGAAAAAAAAAACCCTGCCAATTAAGGATTTTTTGTCCAAAACAAAAGATGTTTCATCTGAAAACATCAGAAGTAGTTCAGTTTCCAAAACAAAAGATGGATTCTTTTTATTCCCAAACTACTATATCCTGGCTTTGCTATATCAAGCTTTTTAACACTGAGAAAGCATGTTCTCTGTAGTGGCAACTTGCCTAAACCTAGCTTGTGTAGTACCATTGTTGATGGAATCGTCAGTGTTGTCTTAAAGCATCACACACAAATTACTTTAAACGTCAGAACAAATTAGAAAGCTTCGTCTGCCTCCCTGAGTGACTTTCATCTCCAATGTTCTCAGTTCTCCCTTTTAGATCAAGTGGCAGAACTGGGGCTTATTTAACCCTAGATAAAGCACTGTCCTCCAGGGTGACAGAATTGCAGTTTACACTACAATTAAGAACAACTCCACGCACCTACATTAATGAACAAACCAATCAACTACTTACTGTTCTTCTTGTACATCAAGATTTCAAAGGAGTTCATCTCATAGTTCTCAAATGTTTGCCGGACCTTGTCAATTGTATCTTTGTCTGTCAGCTCTCCATACATAAAACTGCAAACAAACAGAGAAATTCAAGTCAGATACCAGACAAAGACACAAAGCCATTTGTTTACCGTGTAAAAAGGACCCATGTAGAAATGGCTCTTCTTTGATTTTGTTTCACCTGGAAAAAGCATATTTGACAGATGTAGCCCCAGGAGACAAAAGACAAAACTGGAATAAACAGATTACTTTTCTCCTCAAGCAACAGGCACAACACTACAAGCTATTTAACAGAAAATAAATCTGTTCTCAAATACCTGCAGGTGCTGCTTTTTTGCATAACTTCTGCTCTGTGATATCCTGATAACTTGCAAAATCCATCATTGCTGTAGACAATGGGCCAATCCACAATCTGGGCATTACCCAAGACGAAATTAGTATCTGTTTGAAAAAACACATCAGTCAGACATTAGTCAAAGCTATGGTTGCATTAGAGGAAATACTCATTTCAGAACCCAACCTCAGTTGCTTCAGTCCCTGCACAATCTTCCCAGATATCATTCCCACTGCAGTTAACAGGATTATTCCTGGTTTTAAATTTAGGTAAATTTTTGTTTTTAAAAAAGTGTTAATTACTCAGACAGAGCATGAGTAACACATGATGGTTAAACAGGTAAACTTCATCTTTTGACTGAGGACAGATCCCCCAAACTGCTTCCCTCTGTGCCACATGCGCTGATGCACCATGACACTCAGTCTGAACGTGAAGCCTCTTTCTTACAGGTGGCCAAAGCAACACACGAGCAATAGTTCTCCTCCCTGAATGCAGACACAGTGGCTCCTCTCAGCACTGCCTTCACTGCTGGCCACACAAGCTCAAACACTGGTGTACACCACAGCACTCCAAGTAGGACACCAAGACCTAGGGCTGGCAATTACACCTGCAGAAGGAACTCCTTGTTTGCAACACAAGCCAGAAGGAGTTTCAGTCAGTATGAGAAAACAAACTAAGCAGGATTCACACCTCCATTCTTGCTGGAGCTGTGCGTGCCACATTTTTTATGAATGCCAACCCAAACGTACACCTGTGCCAAGACAGACAGCAGTGCTGCTCCCTGGGCACTGGCAGGCAGCAGGAGATGATGGCTCCTGTCACAGCTGCAAAGACTCTCTGGCTTTTGAAAGAAAGGCTGGACAGTCATATGAGATCAAGAGGCACTCATTTTTAAGAAGAGCCCTTATGGGAGTCAATCACTCTGTCTACTTTTCAGTATCAACTCCTAACTGCTCATACATCCATAGTTTAGTTTCGTTCAATTTCCCCTTTCAAAATCTTTCACCTCAAACTTCAAGTGGGTTTAAATAAAGCAGTCCTGTAGCTAGCTAAATCCACCACCCAATTCCACAAGCATGATTAAGTGTATTTTTATACACTCTTCAGAGTGAAATGCATCAGTAATATAACTTCTGGATATTTTAGCTTTGTTTCTCACAGCCTCTTTTAAATACTGTGGGTTTTGCTTAGTTGAAGCACTTTCTCCCCAAAACAATACACCTCTTTTACCCCTTCCTACAAATAAGTAAACCAAGTAATTTCTCACTGCTAAAGCAAGTGATTTTTGAGTGTCTGTTATAAACACTACATTAGACCGTGTTAGGATATTTTTAAATTTCATGAGGAAGTACAAAAAATGGCAAATAAAAGGGCCATATGTTAGGCCAGGTCCTGCCCTGATCTGAATGGTGTTATTTCATGCATGAATTGCTTAAGAATTGCTTCTCACTGCCTTCCCTTCTCAAAAGGAAACTTTCACTTCACTTCCTAAAGAGTTCCTGTTAAGCATTTGCCTGCCTTTCACACTTAAACCTTACTGTCTTCAGATAAATAATCTCTTGGGTTTTTTCATTAAAGGCTATATAGGACACATTTCTGATAACCATCACTATGATAACCCTACTTTATCTAGCCTTGCAAGGCTTCTGTGAGTTGCAACAATGCTCTCGTCTTCTATTTACAGGTGAAAACAAAGCCCTAAATACATAAGGGAATTTAAGCTCCAAAAGGTGAGACTGCAACAATCTAGTCCCCAGATGCCCAACTCTCGAAGACTTGGGAGCTGGAAGCTCTGTGAACAGTGTTGGAGAGGAGAACTGAAAAACTTTAGCACAGCAAATAGAAATCTGACCAAGTTAAACCACAGAAAACAATGAAAAATGGGGATATTTTGAGGTTGGGGTTTATTTGCCTTTCCTATGTTTGTTACAATACCTAATATTTTAACATAAGCCCAGTTCTCACAGACAGTACATTGCCATTATTGCAGGAGCTGAAGAATCATGTTCCCACTTATGCTCTGGCCCAGCAAAGCCCAATATTTTTGGACTGGCAGTTTCCAAAGGATGCATAGAGAACATGGACATATTTCACTCCCCCAGCAGCAGTTTGGACATTCTCCTAAAAGATGTAGGCTACCTTAGGGCAGTGAAAGCTCAACCATTATTTCAGCTCTTGAATGACTGTTCTAATCAAGCTACCACAGCAACTAGATGTCAACATCCTCACCATGTGAGTTTTTAAGTCAGTATGAGTTGGCTGCTCTATTTTATGCACCCCTACTAGTCAATACTGGGCGAGCCTCTCTAGCATGTAGAGGCACAGTGTTTCATGAGAGACCAGGCTGGGTTTAGTTGTGAGTTAGAAGCAAGCTGAGAGATCTTTATGTACCCATAAAGCTTTAAAGGAAAAATTTTGCACAACTGTCAAACCAAAGAACAAGTCAGAGATTTTGATGATCCCATTTTTTCGTAAGTGTCTCTCCCTTCTAGCTAATTCTGACTTCATGCATCTTGACCTTTCCTTGATCTGGGCCTTACGCAGCTGACAAACACACCTCATTTCTTCAGAAGTGTCTCTGACAAGTGTTTTGCCTGTGTGAAGGCTGGCAAGACACAGCATAAAATAAGGACTCCCACATATAACTTCACTGCATAGCTTGTTCCAACAGACAACCCAGAGGTGGAAGGGCTGTCCTCGTTGCTATCATTTACATTCAATTGCATTGACATCCCTGACAATGTGCTGCTTGGGGACAGCTCATAATCTGTTAAAATTTTTTCCTAACATAAGAAAATACTGAATAACATCCAGTGAGGCAAATATCGCCATTCTGTCTGCAGGGACACAGGGTCCCAGAGGCCAGCAAACAGCTGTGGCTTTGTTATAAAACAAGCATGAGGGATGCTCTAGTGAACTCTGAGCATCACGGAGCAGAGACTCTTGGGGACTCACAAGTGGGTCAGCAAGGCCAGGAAAGGAGCTGGCCAGAGGAAGCCCATGAAGAAATCCACTGTTAATCCACAGTTTCAAAACTATTTAGTGACTTGAAGCACCTCTTTGAAAGGACTCAATGACCTCCCCTACCTGGAAATCAGTTTCTATCACACTGGCAACTGTGTCAGCATATTGCCTGGCCCAAGAAGAAGCTGTAAGCATCACTGGCCCTTCTTATGAGCTCCAAGAAAACCTGAGCTAGAAGTGGAAATGGCAGTCTCATATAAAAGACCTGGGCTTCCGGCTTGTGTTACATTTGGCACAATCTGAACAAGACCATTGGAAGGCAAGGAAATATGCAGAGGTGCAGCACAGAGGACAACATGCTGCAGGAACAAAAGTAAGAGCTGTAGCATCACAAAGGCAGCACAATTACTTGCATGAGTAGGGTAGGCTTCTGCAGCATGGATCACTTTGTGGTGCATCACTTCATATTTTCTAGCCTGCATTTTCCCCAGGTTAGTTCTGCTCACTGCAGTATACCCACGTCAGCATCTATATGCTCAAATGTCAGATCCAGTTTGGGTAATCACTTTAAAGTAGACATGGCCACTTAAAAGCAACAAGAAAAACATTTTAACTCCTTCCAAAATGTAAGAATGGATTTCACTCACTCACTGAAACCAGTACTTTCCTCCACTCAGAAAACAGATCATCACAGAAGAATCAGAAAATATTTTCTAAATAACCTTGGTCCTTTAAGCAGTAACAATCACAAGTGTCTAGGGCACCCATCTTACAAAAACTACTCTACCTACTGCACCCTACCATTATATTTAGAACTTTGTCTAACCAAAACTGTCCATCAGCTTCCAAAATTCCTGTAGATAAGCTGCACTCACAGACATTTATCTGGCCAGGACTAGCTCACTGAGGAGTGGTCACCTCCTCACATGAGCATGGAGCAAGCTACTGAAATGTTTCCCCTCTACTTTTCATTGCCCTGCACTGCTACATATTCACTCCCACTGCATCCCAGCCTCTCCTGCAACATGGCTCTTGCCACGCTGAGACCCCTCATCTCTTTCCAGAGGCCAGCACAGCAGTTCTACTTTCCCTGTCTCACCAGGGATGCACAGGTCCTCTTCTGGGACACACTGGCAGAAGGTCAGAGACCAACAGCCAGACCTATTCCCACAGCACTGCCAGACACATTCCCACACTGCAGGTGTTCCCTCATTGCACAGAGGAAGGCGAGGGGAAGCCTCTGCCCAGGCAGGTGTAGTGCAGACCTTGGTAACAAGAGAGGGTGATGCCCACTGCACCTTCTCAGATTGGGTCAGTCAAATCCCCCAGGGTGCTTGGGTTTGTGTAGCGCACAAATTTGATTTAAATATGTTCCTGTATTTTCCCACAGTCATTGTACAAAGAGAACACTCAAAAGGTTTGTTCCCAATTTATTCCCCTCTCAGGAACAGGAGAGCCAGGCTTAGCATGGTGGGAAGACCTGCTCCTCATGAGGAGAGGGGGAAGGGGAAGGGGAAGGGGAAGGGGAAGGGGAAGGGGAAGGGGAAGGGGAAGGGGAAGGGGAAGGGGAAGGGGAAGGGGAAGGGGAAGGGGAAGGGGAAGGGGAAGGGGAAGGGGAAGGGGAAGGGGAAGGGGAAGGGGAAGGGGAAGGGGAAGGGGAAGGGGAAGGGGAAGGGGAAGGGGAAGGGGAAGGGGAAGGGGAAGGGGAAGGGGAAGGGGATTGCCCTCCTCATTCCAGACCCAGCCTCCCTCATGCTGGGTGATGACAGCCCTGGTTATTGAGACCAGCAGGTCTTTCCTTATCCTGTCTCAAGCTCTTCCCATGGATTTTTTGGGGAGCAAACCTAATTCTTTAGCATTGGCAAGCACCAACCACTTCTACAGCAGAACTAAAAGAACTGCACATCACATGTGTCTCTTATCCTACCCATGGAACAGGTATGGAGGGTACAGCCACTGCTGTCTGAGCTGGGCAAACAACAGCAGAGATGCTGTGTCACAGCCAGTGTAAGAAATGTGCAGCAGACAAAAATCATGTGCCACTGTCATAGCAGCAAAGATTGTGTCATACAGCTTAAGGACAAGGGACACATGGTATTTTCAAACTTGTGACTTTGCATAATAAAAAAGCATCATTTGGATGCTGGGGGGAAAAGAGATTGCTTAATTTCTGTCTAATTTCTTCCCAGAGCATAGAAATCAAACATTGTGTATAAGCAGGCCTGTCAAAATTGCTAACAAAGGATAGGTATGTATGAATTTTTACTCATGTTTAGTCTTAGCTTTGAAAAAAAAAGTAAACCAGAAGCATTTAGTCACACTGATTAGTTACATTGTTCAAATGTAACTTCTGAGATCCAAATATGGCCCGAAGTCAGTACAAATAAGTCACACTGAATTTGAAGTACTTATTCAATCCTTTCTTTGCACACATGGGATTTGAGATTTGTACTTCAGGGACCAAACACATTTTCATCCTAACAGAAGTGGTGTAACTGTAGTCAAAGCAAGTACAGACCTGCTCAAATGACAGAAAGACTATTCATACGGTAGAACAAAATAAATAAGCAATAATTCTGCTCTTCCACCTACATCCTCCTCTGGAAGTCAGTGGTGTTACATGAATACTCACATTCATTCAGTATCTCCTTGTATTCATTCCTACAGTGGAAAGGCTTCAGTGTTTAAATATCCCACTAAACAACTTGATCTCTCTATAGAATAATGATACAGTGGCCTCAAAATTATCCATCCTTAATACTGAGGTCAAAATTTTTAAGCTCACTGTAATACAAAAAACATAAACTCCTACAGATAGGTTCATTTGGGCTGTTTTATAAAAGTTTTATATAACTATTTATTTAATTTTCAAAACAAAATACATTTAAAAGTTCCTTGGTTGCTACAGCACGAACACAATTCCCTAAATACAGACATTCCATGTTTATTCAAACATGACTTACACTGTCATGTGTATACCAAAGCAAAGTGCAAGTTGAAAAGAATTATTAAAAAATTTATATCATCATTCTTTCCACAAATAACAAGAGACTAACTAAAGCAATAACTTCAAGTGAGTCACTTTAAATCATTACAGAAAATGAAAGCTAATTGCAGCCAGCAGAATAGACAAAAAACTACCTTTTCCATCTCAACATTCTTACTTTGCATTGTTATAGAAAATATTTCACCCTAGGCATCTACCATGAGAAAAGTTTAAATTGAAAATTATGCATCATTCTAACAGCTATAAAATCTTCATAATTATCTATATATTTTAAAATAAAACAAATTACTGCAGAATAACAGAACAAGAATAGCTGAAAGGGCACCTAAATTGTGCCAAAGGTGCCATATGTATTTTATGGATAGCATGATTTGTCACCTGTCTTTGAAGTACTGTCCATACTGAGAAACTAAAAAAATCCAACACAACCGCCCCAAAATTAAACACTAAAACGCAAATCCCACAACATTTACAGACATGTAACATTAGAGTGAGATAATGAGGTGATTTTCAGAAATGAGGAAGTTCATCAGTTGGTAACAGTCAGACATTGCACCACTCTTATTAAAGGACAAAACCACTGTCTAGCAGTGAGACTTCATCATTCAGCTCATACCCCCTTCAGGTATGGGGGTTCATTTTTCCCACTCCATATGATCTGAACACTAATCCAGAAAAAGGTATACTTCAGTTGCATCAATTATGAGTCTTTCTTTAGTTTAAAGAACCCATTTGATTTACTGATTATAGCCTTAAAAGTATTTGAGACAAAACCTAACTCCCCGCTCACTTTCATCTCTGAGTTACAAAAATGCATTAACCAATTCTCCAATGAATGGTTTTCATTAAGATTTGTTTTACAATCTTGTTGTAGGATTTAATGGAAAACTGGACTGATACATTGAATTATCACAGAAGAACTTCTTGAGCTTTCAGAACATTAATTTTAAAGCACATTACTTGTCATCTCTGTGCTGTACAGTTTTTTCCTGACTATCTATGAAAGTAATTTTAACGAAATCAGGTCGTACATTTTTAAATGCATAAAGCCTCACATTCAAAACTAGACTTCTGGCCTAGTAAAAGCCAGCAGAAAAAAAAATTTACATTTAATTCCAGTGATACTGAGAAAAAAAAATTGTCGATAGTGAACAGGTCTTTCAACATACTGAACAACTGTATGAAAACCATGTACAAAAATATATGTGTCTCCACTGTTGTTAACAGGGGCAAGAAGGAAGATCCGGGAGCAATAAAACCCTTTGTTTCATTCTCTTAGGGAAAATGTCCTTAACACAGAACCTACAAGCTGTCCTCTTGCAGTTTCTGAAGGCCTGCTGTTTTCATTCCTCATTCTCTGTTAAGTTTCCTTTGCATTTCTCTCTGGCTAAACACAAAACTAGACTTTTCAGTTTCAGAAGTGTTTACAACAAGGTTAATTTCTCTCCTAGGTTCAGATGATGGTACAAGGTTAGCATGCCCAGGATGCAAAATGTTTATTGTACTGGGACTTTATAGCCTGTAATGAAAGCAATGCCATAGATCATGCAAATGTCTGTTATATCCACGATCTATGTCTGAAAGTGCTTTTTCTTTCCCTCTGCAGGGAACTCTGCATTCTCCATCAAATGATGCGGGTTTGCTTCCATAACTGATGTCTCCTTAGTGTGTTCCCAGGGGATTCTGTGAAAGGAAAATTAAATTCACACAAGCCTTCTGCCTTCTAACCTCCTCTTCTTCCAATCTCCTTATTTTGTCCATAAATCAGAAAAGTGCCTGTGACTTCCACTGAAATTCCAAAGCCATTAAACACAGGACTTACTTTTGCCATCCTTATACATGCACAATTATCACACATTTCAATGAGAATTCTGACCAAGAAAGGACTAAAGAATTCAGCTGGCATTTACATAAATCAAAAACTATTTTTGTCTCCAGATTTGATAAAGCATTGGAATATCACAAATAACCACTATCCTCTACAATAAACTGCACCAGATGAATTGGGTGCCCTGGCCATGATCCAGGTTTATAACTGTTATTATTACAGTGCTTGTATACTGTGGCTGTATTACATTACCAAGAAAAACATTAATATCACATTAGCAGTAACCATCAGGGGCTAGTGATTCTTTATATACTGCACTGTGTTACAGCATGGGCTCATTTTCTGTCCCACAGGGTGTTCTGGTCTTTAAATATTTCAATGCTTCAAAGAAATTTTTATCAACCAATCGCTGCATGCAACATTTATTTTTCTAGCTCTGCATGGCTAGTATAGAAACACAGATTTTAAACATTAAATACAAGATGATCAGAATTATGCTGTCCCTCACTTCAAAGAAGGGCAAACCTTAAGCTCACACTCCAGAAGGTTTTTGTGTGAGAAGAAATCACAGAGGACCAGAGAAGGTCCACAGTTCTAGGAAGATGACATGTTACATGTTCTTTCCTCTGTGTGTTACCCTAAGACCATCCCATCCTCTCTTTACTCCAGTGTGTGGGAAGGAAATGCTTTGCAGCTCTAACCCTAGCACAGCTCTTTTGGCTGGCATTCAGCACATGAGAACCTGTCTCAGTTGATTTGCAGCCTGTGAAGAAGATCTCCTCCTAATAACTCCAGACCAGACGATTCAGACCAAAGGAGGTGAGTCTTGCTGCAGAAGGTGTGCTATAAACATGAGCCAAATTTTAACCCTAGTGGAAAAAAAAAACCCTGAACTTGCATGCATGCCTATGTACACTGCTACAACCTCTAGCCATAGAATGTGCATCACCTCACCAGTCCACTTCTAACACAAAAAGCTGTCCAAACAATTCCTTGTTAAAACTACTGGTAAAATAATGGTGTAATTAGTGCTGCCCTTAGAGCAAGGCCTGCAAAAGAGGCTGCATGCCTTTGTTATCACCATACAGCCCCTTTCAGTGGATTAAAACCCCCTGCCACAAAACACACCTTCCTCAGTCCACCCATGACTGATGATACTCATATCATGTACGAGTTCCTTCACGTGAAGCACTTGGCACATTATCTCTGTTCAATGACCAAATTCCTCATTTCAAATGGAATCCTCCCCAAATTAGGAACATTCCTATATCTGTATCAACTTAATATCTGTTGGCAGTACTCAACTTGCTTGCATGTGCCAGCAAATACAAGCTTGACAACAAGCCCAAGGTTTATTTGGCAAATCCCAAATGGTGTAGATAGTTTCCTTGTGGGTCACATTACTACCCAATTGAACGAAACCAAGAAAGGAGAGCCAAACCTCAAGCTTTATGGGCCCATTTAAGCACTCATCCTGTGGGCATCCCAAATCATCTCAATGGCCAAGTGGGCAGGACAAGATGAGGCAGGCGACAAAGAACTGGCATGATTCCATACTGCCCCTGTGCTGGGCAGCACAGCCCTGCCTCAGCACGAGAGAAAGGAGTCTATCCTTGTCTCTTCAAACAGATGAAGGTTAGAAAAACTGATTCATCCAACATTGGTATGTGACAGCACCACATTTACAGCAAAGCTGGATTGGGTCCAGCAAAAACTTGAAGGCACATCACAGAAGAAACAGGCTTCTAAACTTGGGTCACTTCCCTAAGCTTATCCTAGTATGTCTGAACTGTGCATCACTTCCTACCAAGCTTAATCTAAAAACTTGTATTGATTCCAGTCCTCAGGACTTGCTGAGCATTTGGAAATGGAGTGCTGTCATTCTACCTGTCCTGTCTAGCACCACGCTCTGTTATGACACCTTCTTAATAATGGGGGAAGAGAAGAACAAATAGAGCATAGCTTCTGCTGCATTATTCTCCCCCATCTCCAAGCCTCAACTGATTTATTGCATTGAGGCTTTGGCACCGAAAGCCAAAAGAGGAAATTGGTTTTTAATGAAGAAAATCATCTACGAAGTTGAGACCATCTCAAGAAAAACCTTCAATAACTGTAGCTGGAAGATTAGAGAAGCAGCCTGAATGCGATGACATGTAACATTCGTTTTAAAATACATTAAAAAAAAATAAGAGGACAAGATTCACTGTGACAATGGAGAGTAATTTTTTCAGGAATGCAGCCTCCAGCCCCCTCCCTTCTACAGGAAAGTTGCAGAGAGAAATAATGTATAAAAAGAGCCTCACAATTTTGTGTGAAAATATGGTCTTATCGAAGGCTACTTCTCCAATAACACTGCCTAATTAAAAAAAAATGAAAATCATTCTTGGCATCATTGGAGTTTTTAGCTGCTTATCAAGAGGGTTAATTGTCTTTGCCTTATCAGAACAAACTGACTATGCTTTTAATTAATTAACTCGTCTTGTCTTCAAAAGGAGCTTGAATCCTGCATATTCTCAACCATACTACAAGTTCTTAATCCCTGAAGTAACCCCATTGAAGTCAGTAGAAGCATTAAAAATGGCACAACTTAGGTTCGGGGCTTTAAAAGAAATGCACATGCCTAGGTTAAACAAACCCATGAACGCTTGCATGGTCGCCGGCTTACAGAGGGAGCAGCTCTTGGTAAGTCCCTAAGTGAAAGAATCTGGATAGCATTAATACATATTTGCATGCAATTGTGAAATTCGAGGCATTTTCCACTCCATAGTTTTCCAAGAGACAGACCTGGTTACAGTGCACTAGGAGAAATAAAGAAATATCTGCCCTCAGCCCTCAAAATGGCAAACTCTCTCCTCACTTATGACAAACCTTCCCTTTCACCTCGGGCGGGCAGCCCTGGCCGATGCCCCCGCACCGGGCTCTCCCTGCCCAGGGACCATCTTGAATCCCCGCACATCCTCCGGGTCCGGAGCCGCCCCCGCCGCTCTCCGGACGCCCCGAGCCCCCTGCCCCGGGCCGGGGCTGCCCCCGCTCGCCCCGGGGCGCGGATCCCGGCCCGCCGCGGCCGCCGGGGCTCGCCGGGCTCCCGCGCACCTGCAGCCCGAGCCCCGCCGCCCGGCCAGGGGCTCCCGGCGGGACTCGGGCGGCGCAGCCGGCACCGGCTCGGGCACCTGGATGCGCCGCTTCGGCGGAGCCGCCCGGCAGCGGCCGGGGCTCGGCGCCCCCCGCCCGGCGCTGCCCCCGTCGAGGACGCGGCGGGCTCCCCGCGGCCGGCGAGAGCTGTTCCCCGGTGCCCCTTACCGTTAGACCTTCGCACGATGTTCTCCAGGAAGGTGTTCTGAGGCGCCACCAGCCCTCGCCTGCCCCCGGCCATAGTCGCTCTGCGGGCGCGCAGCGCGGCGCGGAGGCTCCGCTCAGGGCCGCGCCGCCCCGCGCTCTGCCGCGCCGCCGCCCGCCCGCCCCGCGCTCCTCATGCCCCCGCCGGGACCGGCACCAGCGGCTGTGCGGCACCGCCGCCGCCTCCCGCGCACCGCAGCCCCGCGCCGCCGCCGCCGGACCGCCCCGCAGCGACCCCCGCCGGCCGCCGCCGCGCCGCAACGCCGGGGCTGCAGCGCCATCGTCTGGGGCCGCGCCGCAACGCCGGCTGCCGGCCCCGGGAGCGCTCGGCCCGTCCGCGGCGCCTTCCGCCGGCCTCTGCCCCGCTCAGGGGCGGCTGCCGCCCTGCTCGACCCCTCGCCCCGGGGGAAGAGAAACGCGGAGTGCTTGAAGCTCGCTCACAAGCTCCCGGCAGCCGCTGTCATGGCCGCGGGAGGCACTGCCATGTCCCACCCCGGCGGGTCGCAGTGAAGCTCCGGAGCCTTTGCCCGCCGCTCTCATCCCGGGGTCGCGCTTCATGCTTCCCTACGACGATTCCTATTAGAAGGCTACTCAGGTCAAAGTGATTAACAGCTCCGTGGAAGCAGCGAGACAGACTGTTTAAATATAACCTTTGACAGGTCTTGAACTCTTTGAGATATTTAACTGACATCAAGTTTTCATTCAGAGATTAATCGACTCTGTTCTCCCCCCCTACCAATCTATCAGTAAATGGAAAATACTCAGATCTTTTAAATTTAAAAGGCTTTTTTTTTTCTCGCTGGCACTGGCATTTACTTGCTGTAATGCCTCATTAAGTGCAACACCTTCAGGCTCCACAGCTCAAGGCATATTGGGGGCATGTTTCTGTATGTTCACGTGCTTGAGGAAAGGCTGTTTCTCACAGCACAAGCAGATAAAGTAAGGCAAACACGACGGCCTGTGTCACCCGGGATTTTAACCACTACCACTGTTCCCACAGAATTCTGGCACTGCCCACTCGCTCTCTCCTGGGTAAGGCTTGGGCCAGGAGCACAGCACAGCCACACACATGATCCAATTCGGCCACACAGTTGTGGCCAAATGCTGACTGTGACAACACTGCCTGAAAGTCTGATCTCCCTGCCACCAGCTCCTGCCTCCCACAGTAGTTTTAAGTGTGAGACTCGAGGGGTGAAGGCAGGTGACAATTTCATTGCAGGAGGAGCTACAGATCAGAGTCCCTGAGCATCCTGGTGCCCACAGTCCCACACACAGCCGGGCACCTGGGGAACTCCTAGAGCCCCCCTGGGCCAGCCCAGCTGCCAGGCAGGAATTAGCTGTGCCACAGAAGCCTCTTTTAAGTTGGAGTGCTGGACACCTGCATTTGCTGCCAGAGGTAGGGCAGGAGAAAAAAAAAAAATCAAGTGCCTGAAGCTGCAAAAAGACCACTACCTCTCCCTGAAATGTTGGGGTTTAAAAGAGCCCAGAAGGATTTATTTACATCTTTACACATCTAAGTATCCCTAACAACCATCCATACACAGATCCCTCCCACCTTATTTATTTCCTGCTAGCTTCATCAGGACAGGCCAAACCTGAAGAGATTCTAACCTCTGACAAAATTGTAAATGGAGCCTTTGACACTGAATTTATGAAACTGCTAACAACCAAGAGTGAGGTTTGAAAAACTAGGATGCACAGTAATGTTTCATTATTCCTGAAAGCCACTGTGCCAGAGGAATAAGTGCACACTATATCTTAGCTTCTGCTGGGCTCTGCAGGAATATCTGTGACTTAGGAGACACCTGGCAGCTGACGTACATTACAGGAATTCTGAGGCCTTTAAAGGAAAAAGGTTTTAAACTGAATCAGCGAGTACACAGAAGTGGGAACAAAGTGACATAAGGGTAAGAAACTGAAGACTTTTTTTCTCGAACTCCATGAAGTGTGGGCTGGCTGCAGTTCATGTTGCACTGTGTGGTCCAGTCTGTGATGAAATAATTTTTCAGTGTCATGCTTAATCCTACAAGTTTCATGTCAAAGGTACTATTTTATCTACACTGGATTTACATTTACATCTACCCTGTAACATTGCAAATGACTAAAATGCTACAGCAAAGTGTGGTGGGTTGACCTTGGCTGGATGCCACATGCCCACCAAGCCACTCTATCACTCCCCTCCTTATTAGCAAAATAAGATGGAAAAGCACCCTTGTAGGTCAAGAGAAGGTAGGTTACTAAAGCAAAAGAAAAAAAAAGTGTGCACACAAGCAAAGGAAAAAACTAAAGATTTTATTATTTACTTCCCATCAGTGAGTGATGTCTTGCCACTTCCCAGGAGACAGGGCTTCAGCACACACAGTGGTTGCTCCAAAGGATAAACACTGTAAATAACAAATGTCCCCCCTCCCTCCTCCTTTTCCTTAGCTTCTGTATCTGAGCAGGCATCACATGGTATGAAACATCCCTTTGGTCAGTGGGTCAGCTGTCCTGGTTATGATCCCTCCCAAGATTGTGCCCTCCCCCATCCTCGTGGTGAGCGGAAGACGATGGAGTGACAGCGCTGATGCTGTGCCAGCGCTGCTCAGCAGCAGCCAAACCCTGCTGTCTTATGGGCATCGTTACAGCTGCCAGTGCACAGCACAGCTCTGGGGCTGCTGCGGGGAGAATGAACTCCATCTCTGTGAGACCCAATAACAAATGGAAGATTTCTCCTGTGTCTCCTACCTCCTTTACACTTTCTCCCCCCTGCAAATATTATTTTTGTTGGCAGTATGAATTTTACACCACTAGAGAGAGTAACACTGTGATAAGGTTTTACTGTGATTATTCTGAACTCACCATACTCATTTTCTCACCATCACTGGTAAATTTTGCAAATGATACAGAGCTGGAGGTAAAGCCCCACTTGAAGCAGGACACATACACTGTCCGAGTTCATTCCCAGTGCGTTCTCCAGCTATCACTTTTTTAAAAGTTGAAAACTAGAGTTGCTTAATTTGCATGTTTGCTAAAGCCTATTGGACTAAATAGCTAACATTTTCATTTAAGGCTAATACAAAAGCTTGCTACAGAAGACATTCAGCTATCTTGCATTATGCTGCTCTTTCAGCCTGTTCTCTCCTGAACAAGGCCCTGGGCCAGGACACGTAGTATCAATCATCCCAGTAAGTGACCATCCCTTGGCTGCAGAGCCTTAAGCTCCTGTTCCATGGTCACACTGAGCAGCTGCTGCTGCAAAAGGGACAGATTTGCCTTCATCTATGCTGTGCATATTTGTCACCCCACTGAATTGAAAACTAGCCTGAAAGGGGCAGCTAAGACACCTCCCTCTTTGGCAGCAGCCTGTGTTTACATCAACCTATTTACTAACACGACCACCAACTTCCAGTGTACATACACTTGAAAACACCTTGAAAACATCAGTTCCAAGAAATAATTTGTGGGAAGATCATTTAACCCCACAGCATCTATGAAATAAAAATACTGGAACTGGACAGAGCCCACTTCTTTCACTTTGTCACATGGTTCACCCCTGAGAGATACTAAGGTAACTTTAAAAACTTTGTCAGCCATTAGAGTCTCTTGGCAACATGCTCCAATGTCTACACAAATCTTGTGAGAAAGTTTTTCCTAAAATACCACTAAGTCATCTGGTCTTTGAAGCCAATAAAAACTTCCTTCTGCAGTCAAAAAAATCACCAACCCTTTTGCAAGTTTTCAAAGGCATGAAAAGTTGCTGTAATGCTCATCTGTCAGCTGCTCATTTGTCTTGCTGCCTCACAGTCTGGACAAACCCAGTTCTTCCAAAGCTGCACAAGGTTCTTCTGCTGTTAGATTCTGCCAACACTTTGGGACTTGTGATTTCACTGCCACAGCATCAAATGGGTAAAGAAACATGGTAGTTAAGGACATCTCATAGGCTAAGAATTTAGCTAGTTTATATTGAAAAGAACTGGCTTATTTAAGGTCTTTTTGATTTCTTCTCTGTTTTGCACGCCTCCTTTTGCTCTTTGTAAAAAATAAACTGTCAAAAACAGGAATCATAACACAGCTATAACAAACTACCACCAACTCTGAAAACAAAAAGAACATTCAATTTTTAAATTGAGTTCAATTTATAAAAGACCGTTTGGCTTCTGATAAACTGTCAAAATAAAATACATTAATTGATAGAATAACAAATTACAGCAGGTAATATACAAGTTACACACTCATAAGATATGATGCAACAACAACAAAAAAAGAAATTCTGAATTCCAATTAAGATGGAGAAACAATTGTAACTTTATTTATTTTTACATTCAAATCAACAAAGCAGTCATTATTGTACAAATTCTTACCCCCAAAGGAATGCAGGCAAAGGCCTCCTGTTAAGTAATAACATCCATGAATACTTATTTGCTTGTGATTAACATTATTTGTTATCTTGTGGGAAGAGCAATGAGAAACAAAAGTCCTTACAACAATGGCAAGTCAGTCATTTAACAAGTACGTGTCCATCAAAAGGAACGAATTTGAGAAGATATCTGTGCGTCTTACTGAAACGGTTCAATTTATTTCTACACTGTCTCAAGGCACTGGTAAAGTTCAGCCTGAGGTTCCTAAAGGTCCAATTATTTCTGGGGTCTAAGATAAACTCAAAAAAATATCCAGTTGCACAGCAGACTGTAGACCTAAGAATTGAGGTACGCTAGTATTTCCAAAGAGCCATAACAAATGTGTCAAACAATAAATATTGATACTTTTCTAGTTTTGGAATTACTGAATTTCCTCCAGACTTCTGATGGGTAACAATTATGGGAAAATAACAAAAATAACAAAAAATATCCAGTGTTCTGAAAGGAAGGAAAAAAAATCTCAAAATAAAACTGATGAGGCAGTACTCAGCCAGTTTTTATTTATATATCTAACATTTGGAGTGTGGGCTAACAAGGAGGAACTGTTCCTTCTTAAAGAACACCTCAAAAGGGCATAGAAAATTTTTCCCCATTTGGACAGCACGTCCATCTCCATTTATTTCAACAGGAGGAAGGGTCCTGGATTTCCAGAGCTAGGGAAGGAAAAAAATAAAACCCCCAGAAACCAAGACAAAAAAAGTCCCCACATACCCTGTTTGGGACAACAGCTACTATCCCCCTTACCCTCACTGCAGCTGTGTCTACTCAATCCTCCTGGCCCAACCCTGTCCTAACACAGCCACAGTCTCTCCCAGTCCCAGAGCAGAGGCAATGACCAGCTGGTATCGTTACTCAGAGAAGAGAGAGAAAGCACCCATGGTTTCTTTGGTTCCAGGTTTGGTGGGATTTTTTTTAGTAACACTTCTGTTGTGTATTTCACTGGCCTCATTTTTCCTGTGTCTCCCAATCAACATAAAACAAGGCAAAATTAAGCAGTTTGGATGCAGTTTGCTTGAATTCTAACAGAATGCAGGGCCCTGCTAAGTAATTGTAACAAATTATTTTATTTGCATGTCCTGTCCATAATAAGCCTAGGAATCCATAGTTCTGGGTGATTGTATTTTGTAAAGTAGCAAGGAGCTCTGCAAGCTGAATTACTGTATTGTTACTAATTGCATCTTTATCTCTCAGCTGTTGTCTGGTAGTCTGTAACACAACAATATTTTTAAAGCCACTTTTAATCCTATGTTTTCATTATATATGGTCCAAAGAATAAAACTGAAAATTAGATGGTTTAGGCCCACATTCAGAAAAATAATTCCTAGTTAGGAATATGCTTGTGCTAGCTAGCAAGTCCTCTTTTTTTTTCTTTATATTCTACTATATAGCATTTTCCAAGAATGTAATAATACAAAGAATTCCTAAATAATACTGAGTCAGACTCCCCAGATTATACTATAACCTAAACTCTTTGGTAAACTGAAAAAGCCCAACAGTCTTAAGAGCCTCACTGTTTGTTTTCTGGACAGAAGCATCCTACCTGTGGGACTGACAGTGGTGAAGGCACTGTTAGTGCTTCTTTCCAAGCAGCCTCTGCAAGAAACACACCCTAAAGACTACTCAGCATAAAACTATCCTCAGCACAGTGAATACGTTTCTTGCACAGAGCTTATAACTTACAGGTTTTGCCTTACCTGTATTCAGAATTCCTGCTTTGAAGTCACATATTCTGTAAAGTTTCTTACCTTAAGACTTTACCATACCAGTTCCTTGTACTTTTTCAGTTATGGAAAGTTTATCAAAAGCCAGAAATCAACCTCTCCTCAAAAAGCACCCCTAGAATAGAGAAGGGAAAAAAAGCAGACTAAAGTCTTCTCACTTTATTTCGTATTTTTCCTGACTTTAGCATTTCATCACATCAACAGGCTGCATTAGTCATAGTATTTGCTTTCTGAGTAGACAAAACTTTGTTACATTCTTTGACAGTGATAGGAAAAAGCAGAAGTAGCCAAACAACTGAGGAGCATAAATCTGGTAGAGTGAGGAAGGAAGGAGGCAAGGCGGGAGGCAAGGCGGGAGGCAAGGAAGGTTTTGTAACTAGCTTAGTATCACCATTTATTTCATCTAAAATTTAAATAAAGTGATAACAAACGTTCTCATTCTAACTAGTGTCATTGTTATCTCCAGCAATTCACTGAGAAAAAAAATTACTATTTTTCTAAATTTGATCATATCTTAAAAGCATTTTTTTCCACAGTCTTTATCAGCACTGGACTCATATTCATAGCTAGTAACACATGAGCTATTGTTTTACATAAACACTTGCATACTTGCTGGGAGGGAGGTTTGCCTTTTCTAATTCTGGTTCTTTTTTTTTACAATAAAAATTGAACAGGATTCTTTTTTTTTTGCTTCCATCTACTGTTGTGAACAAAGACTGGTACCAGTTAATGAATACAAAAACTTCTATGTAAAGTCACACAGTACAGGGAAGTATCAGGATATTCTTTTAGAATATCCAGACCTATCTGCAGCTACCAAACTAAAATACAGCATGTGGCACATGGGAAGGTGAAATTAGGGAACGAGTGAATGGGGTGGGAACACACTTGTTAGAAGTGTATGTTAACACAATAAACATTGGCAGAACATCATATATCAAAAATGCCCTTGCCAGTTCTGCAGTATCCATAGGGAGGGATCTCTGGCAGTGGGCTCAGTGTGACTCTGGAACCTGGGCCATCGCTTTGGTTTTCTAGAACAATATGTGTCTAACACAAATGGACCTCATAACAGGCTCCCAGACTATAACATATTTCAAGTTTTAATTAGTGTTAATTAACTGAGGATAAAAGCCTTCACTAAAACAGATGCAATTTAGATGGAAGATAGTGTGCTAAATAAGAGCAAGTAAAACCATCATCTCCAGCAATAAGAGAATTTAAAGCACTGGCTGAGAGTGAAGTTGAGTGGGTGTTCTAAAAAATGTGTGGAAGCCAACAACAGCAAGGTCCTAGTGGTATCCAACATTTTCACCCTAAAGCTGTGCAGGCATGAGCTTTTGTTTTCCCTCTCAGTTTAACAAACACTCCAGCAGAAATTCTGCAAACAGTTCATTCTTTCCAAGGACAATTTTGCTACTGTAGATTGACCCTTTATGTACTGATCCACACCCTCAAATGCAAAATTGCAGATTTCAGTTTTATATTTATGTAGTCATACTTGCCTCAGACAGGAGAAGAGAGAACACCATTCCTGGAAACATTGTATAATACAACTTGAAGAGCCAAATACAGACATATTGATTTGTTTGTTGTTGAGCTGCTGGGCTTTTTTAACAAGATACTTTTAAGAGAACGATTTCTACTCCTAGAAAATTCCAGTGCAATTAATAACAACTTCCATGTGGAAAAATAAATCTTACTCATATGACAAAAAAATCATTAATGATTATATTTTTGTTGCTTGCAATTCCATCTTGTAGACATTGTCAAAATGGAACCTCTTGCTGATCTTTCCCAAACTGTATATCTGAACTGTGGATCATGACATGAGCCTAACAGTAGTTACAGCAGAAAAGATATGACAGTAATAGCAGTAATGTTTTGATATCCACACTGTCCAGCAACACTGACCTTCAAATTCCAGCACAGCTCCGTAACACGGGGACTCTAAGAAACAGTGTATACTTTTCTCTAGAAACAAGAAGATAGAAAGCAAAATACAAAATCTTGTAATACATCAGGGACCTTCTTTTGGTCCTACACAGTGTTATTTTCCACTTTATACCTGCCCCCTTCCCCCTACCTTTAAAACCACAAGAAGCCAGGTAGGATAAGTTGTGGGGGACAAAGTTTAGTAGAAGGTGTTAGTATGCTACAACAAAAAATACTCTGACAGTCCAAGGCCTAAGACATACAGCAAAAAAAGCTGCCACTCCTGGTTACTGCACCACTGCTTACACCTTTTTTCCGCGTGTAAAAATACAAGTAAAGTTCTTAACATTTAGCTCTTTCAGACCCCTCCAAGATTACTCCTGCAATAACACTGTATCTTAAATGGATAGGCAGCAGAGGGTTACAGGAATTTTATATAATTTGTCCTTGTTAACATATTACTGATGTTTCCTTTATTTTTCCTTCATTTTCCTTTCCTAATTGGAAATGCAATCTCTAATTACATACACTTGCTGGATCCCAAACAAACTGTAAGCTGTTTGGGGCACAGTTCTCTCTTTTTCAAGATTCAGCACACAACAATGGTAACATAGCAGAGCATTTTTTTTTAAATTCTAGTATGTTTTAAAGAACATTTCTCAACAAAATGAGTACTTGGTACTATTAATTGCAAGGAGAAAATCTTGCACAGTGTATTCCTTTTGTGATGTTGCTTCATAGAAGGAAAAGGAGGAGAGATCCATAGGAGAGAGCACAAACGTCATTAACTCACAGCAAACGGTCACCTCTTCAAGTTAGCACAGCAACAGACAACCTGACAAGAAAGAGTAAAGCATAACTTTAGCACAGTTTCCCCAGCTGCATGGAATCAACACATTTTTTTAAATGCTTTACTTTGCATTTAAAAACCAAACAAAACCCTTCCCAAACCACAACAAATAAACACAAAAAATGTAAACACCATGCGGGAGAACCAAACTACATTTCTTACAGAAGTCCAACAGCTTTAGGTATCAATTCAGTGACCTCTGCTTTTTGCTGAACAGTCCTATGAAAAGTAGTTTAGGTAACCATGCAAAAGTGAAACAGGGCAAAAAGCACACTAGCTTACCAAAACAATCACAATATCTTTTTCCTTTCTGTGGAAAAAGCACTAAACCCAAATTATTTGTAAAGGGATGCCACCACTTCAGCCATGTATACAAGATCTTCATACACAGTCTGAGAGTCTTCACTGACAATACTGAATGTCAACGCTGTGATTCAAAGACATGCTGCCAGCTATTACCAAAATTTCCTTTAAAGAGGGTATGCAAAAATGTAAGTGGTTAAATGATATCTGTACACTGACTTTCTGAAATGACCTGTTGTCCTGAGTTGCCTATGTAACACAAGATTAGGTCAGCTACGCTCAGGCTTCTCCCACAGTGTGTCATCATCATCAACCAGACACAGAACCTCTTTACTCTTTGCAAACAGTACAGCTCACCAGATATTTAGACTACCTGGAGAGAAATGAAACAATGATACTGGAAGGGTTGAGCAGGAACACCTGTCTCTCCCGTCAAGAAAAAGAAAAATTGTTTCTTTTTAAGGAAAAAAATACTATCATATAGTGTCAGTAAAATTCACTTGTAGGAAGTCACTGAAAAAAGTCTACAAATAGGTAAAGGTGAAACAGAAGTTTTCATAACACATCCATAAGAAATTTTTTTTAAAGATACCAAGCTTTACATTTCAGAGTAAAAATCTTTAGAAGACCAAGAATGGGCTTCTTGCCGACACAGAATGGAGATTATGGCACCAGCTTCAAAATGAGTTCCTCTGTAGAACTGTCAGGATCAAAGTACTGGGCAAGATGGATGCTAGAACTAACCCATTATGCTTGTTCCTGAACAAGCCTTCCTACAGTGCAACAAATAATTTATTTCAAAATACTATTTTTAACACAGTGCCATGTCCTAACATTCCCCACTCCATTCAATGTATCTACCACTAACACTGTACAACACAGTCTGAGTCTCAAATCTTGGCAAGGGTTTCAGAAGGATATGATACCTGGTGACATGCATTTAATCAGGAAAAAGTGTCTACAACTGCTGGAGTCCTTAGACTTCTCAAAGGAACTGCAACATGATTTTCTCCATCTTCCAAGAGTAAGTTACCAGCTGTCCTGAAGCAGAAAAATTCTGTTCAGATCTGGAAAGCAGAACACTCTTGAAACCTGTAACTGGAAGACAGCACTACAAAAAGAAAGGAAAAAAAATCTCAGTTAGGGGATATTAACAGTAGAAAGGCAGCTAGCAAAGCTTTGCTGTTTCATTTTAATGGCCAGTTATAGAATAAACTTTAAATAATTTCTACCTTAAAACATTAAGACTAGAATTCAAAAATCCTAATAAGTGCTAGTTTGAGACTGAAGGCCTGATTTTCTAGAGCTGTAGAAAGTCCACCATCTTCCACTGGTTCCACTAAAATGCGAAGTCTTTGGAAAATTCAAGAATGTTGAATGAAACACAGCAACAACCATCAGTATAAAAGAACTAATAAATCTCAACCTGTCCACTCTAAGCCTCCCACTTACCACACAGCAGGACTAGTTGTGTTTAATATAAAAGAAACACAGTACTTGACAGATGACACCTATATATTTTCCAGCAGAGGCGTGAACAGACTCCAAGCAGTGTAATTTATCTGAAATTACCTTGATCCCAGGCATGCTTTTCTTAATGTGTTTATGACGACAAAGAGCTTACTTTTCTTTATGGAACAATTATAAACCTTCACATTAAAGCACACGTTTCCAGGCTGGATATTGCCAAAAGGTTTCCATGCCAATTCTATTTTCTTTGGGTTTTGCACAATACACATCATCTATCTATAATTTTTCTGGAGAAGTATCACAAATCTGTTGACCTGTTTCTAAAAATATTTAAAGACACAGATTTTAAATGGTGTAAAGCAACATTCCCAAGACAGGAAACTGTCAAAATGCTCTTTCCAAAAAAAACCTGAAAGCATGAAACAGTCACCATAAGATAAAAAGGCCAAACATGTGATCTGCAATACTTTCATTGACCTAGAATTTAATGAGTTCGAAGTTTCATAGGTGAGATGGGCATAACATACAAGAGGTGCTGAAGAGCATCCAAGAGTAACCAAGCTGTTGAAGGGTCTGGAGCACAAATTGTATGAGGAGCAGCTGAGTGGTCTGGGGTTGTTTAGCCAGGAAAGGAGGAGTCTGAGGAGAATATTCAAGGCTGTCTACAACTGTCTGAGAGGAGGCTGTAGTGAGGTGGGGATTGGTCTCTTCTCACAGGTAATACTAGACAGGATGAGAGGAAACAGCCTCAAGTTGCACCAGGAGAGGTTTAGACTGGATATTTGGAAAACTTTCTTCACAGAAAGAGTTGTCAGGCATTGGAACAGGCTGCCCAGGGAAGCAGTGGAGTCACCATTCCTGGCGGTATTTAAAAGAAGCATGGATGTGGCACTCAGGGATGTGGTTTAGTGATGGATTTGGCAGTGCTGGGTTAATGGCTGCACTCAGTTTTAGAGGTTGTTTCCATCCTAAATGATTCCATAGTAACACAGGCATGTTTAACCTAGTTTTAGGAATTTCATTTCTTCTGAATAAAGTCTTTACTTTCCCCTAGCTCGCCACTCAACAGTTAATAATGTCATTAATCCTCACTGTAAAGGTAATATTATGCAGGAGTCCACACGCCAATCAGAGTCTCATTTTAAGCAATGAATTCCAAGAACCCACACTAACAAAAATTTCAAGAGGCCTCAACCCTTTTTGGTGCATCCTCAGAAGCTGTGTAGGTTTTAAGCTGAGTTAATTAACGGATAGGGAAAGATGTTTCCTTTTGAGCTTTTCTGTCTACTTTTTAGCAATTTCACTAAAAGGGAACAAGCAACTGCTTCACCTTTCTTGTCTGCAACTCATTCATTCCCTAATTCCCTTCCTCTCTGTTGCAATCCACTTTGTACTCCAAGGATCCCTGCCCTCCTGCCCAAACACAAACCTCCCTGAAACTATGACTTGGGAAACACATTTTAAGAAGAAAGGCATAGTCTCCACGAATGAAAAACTGATAGGCTCATAAAGAGAATCTTTAGACTGGGTCAGTTATTAACCTTCTGAGTGCATCGGTTACTTTGCTGCCCTCTAGGGACTGAGTTCAGAAACAAAAATTACAAATAAGGATACAGAGAATAAAGGATATACAGTAGAAAGGAGACAACATAAAGCAAGGAGAGGTTGCGGATGCCCCATCCCTGGAAGTGTCCGAGGCCAGGTTGGATGGGGCTCTGAGAAACCTGATCTAGTGAGTAGCATCCTTGCCCTTGGCAAGGGTTTGGAACTAGAGGATCTTCAAGGTCCCTTCCAACCCAACCCATGCTGTAATATTAATCTAACTCCTTATGCATAGTTTCTATAACAAATGCAGGACCAATCTCACAACTATCTGATTATCATGGCACATCTAATCCAGAAGCACCCATATACTGAGTGTGACAGAGGAACTGTGGAGAGAGGGATAAAAAACCAACCAAACAAAAAAACTAAAACAGAAGACAAGAGCATGATAAGAATCCAAGAGAAGAAATAGTCCAGAGCAAGCCAACTTCCAGACTGCATGGGGGAAAAAAAATCATTACATGCATCTGCTAATATCTAAGAGCTTGACTAAGTGAAACCATGCCCTTTTATTGTAACCTCCAAAATGCAGTTCCAAAATGCATCAGCAGTTGTGCAAATAACAGTAAAGGTCAAGCTCTTTCGACAGTTCTCCTCCAAACCATGCTGCAAGGAATTTTTCTTCCTTTCAGGTGGTTATTTTCATGACACCTGTAAGAACTTAGCATTCCTGAAAGCTCTAACACCTTACTAAAGCTTCCAGTAGCTTTTAGCAGTAGTTAAGAACTGCCAGACAAGTACAGTCATAGTGCCACATGTATGCCCAAATTTCACATCCACAGAAAATAAAGACAAAAAGCCTCAAACAGATGACCTTAGGAGAACTAAAACAACAAATCCTAATTTCCTGCAAGTTTTCATAATGATTTTGTGCCTTAAAAGTACAAACATTGGTTCAAGATTTTCCTGTGGCTCTGGCATTTCAGTGTTCTCTTATTGTAAGTTCTTTTGTGTGCATTAAACTGTGAGACTGCAAATCCTCAATTGTTGAGGCACTTGCAGGCAGTCAATCACTGTTGCTTCTACCTTCTCCTTGCTAATCTTTCTCTCCAACTCTTGAAAAACAGCAAGCATAAAGGATCACAGGTTGTTTACTCCCATTTGAGATAGTAATCTGCCAAAAATTGTCACAAAAACACTTCTTCAAAGACCACAAAATTCCCAAAGCAGGAAAAGTCTTGACAACCTTTTCCAGACATATTCTAGGCAGCATACATACACCAAAGGTTTTTCAGAGGTATATAATTTGACCATAATGGGCTGCCTTCAAGGCAAGAATCAAGAAACAGCAAACACGACTAACTACATCATATTACGATCCTACAGTAAGGCACTAGGAACACTTAAAAGCCGTAACTATGGACACAAGCAGTCCTCTCCCCTTTATGTCACCGTAATAAAGCAGCTGCACTGCTCCTGCTAGCGCTCTGCAATCAATCAATCAATCAATCAATCAACCTGGGGTAGACAGGCACCAGGGCAGAGTTGGGGAAGAATTGCCGAGACGAGACAAAGGGTAATGGATCGTGTCAAACACTCTTAGCTGGAACATGAGACTTTAGTTCGATATACAGCAATTGAAGTATATACATTTTCCCCTACATCTTGAAATCAGACTGATAAATTATCACTGCATCATTAAAAATACCTATAACACCGATTAAAACATAGCCACAAAAACATTAAAATGTATTTGCATAGAAAAAAATGGACTAACAATGCATCTCCACGTTAAGTAGCAAGACTGTTGTCACATTGTAACTCAGCCTCGGTCTGGAGTCCGTCTCGGCCTTTTTTTTACCTCATACAACATGAATATTTGAGATAAACTGGGTGGCAACACCGCAGCACTCGGTAACGCGCCGGAATTGCAGTAAGCAGGTAAATAAATCGATCACTTTTAGAATTTAGAAAGAAAAACCAGCGCGGGTTCCCGTATCGTGTGATTTCAGCGCCGCGGCAGCACCGGCGCTGCCCGCCGGGCCCGGCCCCGCTCCTCGGCCCCCGCCCGGGCCCCGCGCGGCCGCGGCTCCTCCCGCCCCGCGCCGCGGCACCACCGGCGGCCGCGACACCCTCCCGCCGGGATCCCTGCGCCGCCGCCGCCGGGAAATAGTCCCGTCTCCGCTCAGGGCCCGCCGACCGGGAGAGCCCCGCGGCACGGCCGCGGTCCGGGAGCAATCCTTCCTTCCTGCCTTGCTTCGGCCGCGCCGCTGGCGCCGCGGCGGCATCTCCGCCCCTCGGCGAGATCCGGCCGGGCCGGCGCGGAGGGATTCCCGGCGCCGGGGGAGGGGGGGCGCGGCGGGCGGGGGGAGGAGGTGCCCGAGGGGGGGGCGGGGAGGGGGCAACATGGCGGCTCCGTATTAACTTCCCCCCCCTCGGCAGCCAGCGCTGCCACCGCTCTACCCCGCTCCCAGCCCTGGCATGCCGGGCATGATGGAGAGGGGCGCGGAACTCTTGGGGGGTAAGAGCCGGGCAGCCCCCAACGGCGCCAAGAGCAGCAGCCCCTCCAACGGGCACTACTCGGAGCCGGAGAGCGGCGGCGGCGACAGTGGCGACGAGCACGGTGCGAGCCTGGGGCCGCCCCGCCGGCGGCGGCAGGGGGGTGGCGGAGGCGGCGGGAGGGGCGGCGAGCCGAGCCGAGCCGCCTCCCCCTTCCCGGTGCCGGGGCTCCGCCGCTGCGGCCGAGCCGCGGCCGCGCGTGTGCGGGGCGGGGGGCGGGAGCGCGCGGCGCGGCCCCGCGGCTGCCCCCGCGGTACTTAACGATGGGGAGGGAGTGTCTCCCGGGAGCCGCCGCCGTCCCCATTGTTCCGCTGGAATAAACTCCCCCTTCTGCCTCCTCCTGCCCCCTCCTCGGCGGTCGTCGGAGTTTAATCCGCGGCGGCGGTGGGCGGGGGGTGGCGGGGGGAGGAGGTGGCTTATTCCGCACGGCCGCGGCGGGGGCTCCGCCAGCCCGCCCGCCCGCCGCACGGCGGGAGCCTGGGACGGCGCCCAGGGACGCTCCAGCCCTTAATTTCTCTTCCCTCCTTTGCCTTGCAGATGTAGGAATGAGGGTCGGAGCGGAATACCAGGCGCGCATTCCTGACTTCGAGCCCGGTAAATCGCTTTTCGGCTGTAACCTGACATCTCCCGAGGCGGGAGGGGCGGGCTCGCCCGGCGCTCTCCGGCGGCGGCGGCCGCGGGGCTGTATTTATGGTGCTTTGGAGCCTTTGTGTCGGCGATCCGGTGCCGGCGGCGGGAGGCTCGGCCGGGGCAGCATCTGCGCTCCGGGGGCGGGGGGCGTCGCGGTGGGGGATTCTCACTTCGTTATCGGCCGCATTATGTGTATCCGGCGGCAGGCGATGAAGCAGAAAAAGCTTGATTTTTTTTTTTTTCTTCCTGTCCTTAAACCTCTAACCATAAAAAAATATTTGACGAGGGGTGATGGATGTTGTCGGGCAAGGGTGGGAAGTGATGCGCCCTGCCGGAAGCGGAGCAGACCTGGCTGCGTGCTGGAGGCGCTGGGTGGAAGATGCGCTCGGTGGGAAACTCCTGCTCCTGGTTTTGTGTGCTGTAGTAGCCTCGCTGGCCCCGCCGTGGCAGGCTGAGCTGCTCTCCTCCGCCTTCCTCGCCCCCCCAGCCCCGCCCCGAGGAATATGGGTACGCTCGCACAGCCTGGTACTCAGCTTTAGCAAGTTAATTGCTAGAATGCTGCCGTGCCTTACTACGCTGAGCAGGGAGAGCACGGGAGCGTGCAGCAGTTTTGCTGTAGTGGCCAGATGAAGCCTGTCTACTTTGCTGCTCTCCAGGCAGGCTCCATGGGTGTCAGATGGTTTCTTGCCGGAAGAGGATTGCTCTCACGGTGCCTCCCAAGGCTGCAGCGAGCCCCTCGGCATGGGCGCAAGTCCCCACCGGCCAAAGAAAAGGCCGGGGGAAGGAAGGAAAGAGCGAGGGTGGGATCAAAGGGATGCGTGGTCTTGGCTTAAGGGAATGCCTTTCCCCAAGGAAGGAGCCAGCACTCTGAGTCCCTTTGTCAAAAAGGCTAATTGTTTGCACCCTTTATTTTTACATTGCCTACACAGATAAAAATGATGGTTTCTAACCTTCAGCCTGTGTTTGCTTTTCCTACAGGCCACTTAAATAAAAAAAAAAAGCTAAAACACCTAGTGTTTGTTTTTCTTTTGATTAAAAGAACTCTTCAGCCCTTGTAGGACAATTGAGGTTCTGTGGTTTCAATTTTGTAAACTGTATATGCAATAATACCATTACATTAGTAACTACAGAACTAATTTTATGCTTTCCTATAACCAGACTTTTTAGAGCTCCTAAGTATTTCTGGGGAGTGGTATTCAATTAATGCCACTTTCCCCAATAACTGGGATTAATATATACTCTCCCTATCGCTTTCTTCAGTAATGGAAACGTTTCTTGAATAACTCCTGTGTTAGAGGCATAATGCTTTGTTATGAGATTTTATCCTTCTTGGTGTGTGTATCTTGCTTATTAGGGCAAGAAGGTAGTGATTTATTTTGGAACACCTAAGTCTTACAAAATCAATTAAAAGGTCCATCAAGTTTAAAAGTATGTCTCTTATCAAGTTATCAGATTGGTATATGAAGAGATATCAGCAATCTGGTTGAGTTTTTTTTCTGATGAGTTTTGAGGCATAATTTCTTAGAGACAGAAGTGATGAGAGACAAAAATCTGCTCTTACAGCTACATTTAGGTTACTTTTTTTGTAGCAAATGAGATAATAAGCTCCCCTTTAGTTCTAGGTTTGCATGTAAGTGTGTGGCACTATATTCGATTATCTTTTATTTCTTCTTGGAATTGTTCTAACGTTCTTTTTTGGGTTTATCAGATACTTTAGAGTATGTGTTTATTTGCAGTACTCTTGAGTGCTGTTTTTTAAGCCCCTTGAAATAAATAGGTAGGAGAAGGGAATCAATGATGGATAAAAGTAGACATAACTCTAAGACACAAAGTCAGCCCTGATAAACCCACAGAATACTAAAATGAGTGGAATAATACCAATCCTTGTGTTCCACATAGCCTGTCTTGAAAAATAGCCATAAGCAATGCTCTACAACAATACACTGAGGAACAAAATATTCATGATTAATGTTGTGATGGCAGTAAACATTTTTTGAGAAACTTAGTTTATGTTTAAAACAAGATTTTTTTTTTTTAAAGAAAATGTGCAACTGTTTCTCAGTGTCTCGTGGAAGAAAGGATTGTGGTTGGAAGCAACAATTAGGAGAAGTTAGTTTAAATATACTCTCTTACTCCTCTCCACACCATATTTTTTTTACAACTAAACTTTCAGATAGAGCTTAAAGGGAAGTCATGTTTTTGTCACCATGTATTTCAGCACTGAGAGAGATTTTGTCACTGCAAGAAACAATTTTTATAAGGCAACTTGGGTTTTTTACTTTATCTAATTTACTGAATTAACATACCATCTCATACACTCTTACACATCTCTTACAAGATTTTTGTCTTCTCCTCATGGTTTTCCTATAGTAATTTCTCTTCTTGGTGAAAATTTACTTGTACTTTCTGACCCACCTATAGATCCAGCAGGATGTTACAAAACTGGTATCCTTTTATTGTGGGTTGTTTGCATTCTTTTGGAAATCATGGTAGAGAATGCACCACAGAAAACTGCTAGAGAAGTTTCATTCTACTCAGATTTAGACTTCAGTATGGTTTTAGTATGAATTTTGCTTACTTAATGCTGAAATACTTAATTACCCATTTAGCCTCTTTTCGGAGATGGAGTTGGGGCTGTCAAGAAGAATATTTTATACTATTCAAGGTCACTTAGGAATGCATTTCTCTACATGTCTTTATAAATTTTCTCTCTCTAGTCTTCTAATAGGAAAACTGGCTTGCTTAAATGGAAATCATTAAATGATGTGGGGAAGGCTTAGTCTTGAGTAGAGGAAGGTGCGTTTTGTGCTGAAAATCAACATACTTTTAAATTGCTGTGACACCTCACAATGCCCTCACTGTATCTTGTATGCTCCTGGATGATTGCTTTATCCTCAGTGCCTGGAATCCTGCACAGAGCTGCACCAGCTGTGCATACCTAACTTGTGATGAGGAGCTGCAGCTTAGAGAGGGTCAGTTTGCTGCTGTGATTTCCCTGTTCTGGAAGTGGTGAAGAGTGCCCGGCAGTCATTTTCAGCTGGCTGCACTTCCTACCTGCTACTGCAGAGGGGTGCAGCAGCTGAAGTACAGAAACCTTTTCCTCAGTGGCTTGGACGTGTGTTTTGGGGAGAGGGAGATTTGTTATTCTTCAGATGTAGCTCTTGGCCCTTCTCTTCCTTAGTGGCTTACAACTCTTGTAAAACACTTTGGTTAACATGTTGCAGGGTGTTTCCAGCCCCTCTCCCTTGTAAGAAAGCTTATGTTGCCCTTGAGGTGTAACACAGCCTCTTTTGGGGGCTAGGGCTGCTTGCTTGAGTGCTTGGGGCACAAAGGATAAGTCAGCAACTTCTCAGGAAGGTAGGTCATGGTCCTGCCTATGGAGATGGAGGGATCCCTGTCCAACAGGTAGGGACGTCCCATGCTGAGGGCAGGGTGCCTTCCTTCAAGCTACCTGTGTGCATCTCATTATTCCTTTGTCATCCTGGCTTTTCTTTTGGCAGTGTGAAGGTGCCACCTGAATGGAAGCAGAAGTCTGATTCCTGCTGGGGACACAGCACTGCTTTGAAAAGAAAAAGTTCTGGTGGTTGTTGCTTGTTTGTCTCGTGAGGGTGGCACCTCAGTAGGGGAGTGTCACCACATACATGGTCTCCTGCAGGCACAAGAATTCTGAAACTAATTTTTTTTTCACTTTAGTACTTGAGTATTCAGTACCTGATAATATCCATGATATCCAATTGTCTGCAGGTATCTTTAAGTTTAGATGTTTTTCCTCATAACCTGAGATTCTAATACATTCTCTGGGCGTCCTGCTTTCTCCTCATCTTTAGTTAGAATGAAGTGCATATAGTGATCATTTACTTGTGATAAAAGCAGTGTACAAGAGAAACGTTGCGCCTGTTTACATGCTTGCCTTGCTCTTCATGAAGTATTGCATTCCTAATGACTAAAAATCTCGTGCTTTTTGGTTCTAAAGTATTGTTATATACTTTGTTATATTAAGGAGTTTGTTCTTGTATACCAGAAGACCTTTCAGTGTTTAGTAGTGCTTATGCCTTGAAACTGGTGCTTTATGAGTGTGTGTACATTCTTAACCTGTTACGGAGTTTGTGCTGCATTGAGGTTATCTGCCTTGCGCATCTCATTTTGGAAAGGCGCAGGAGTTCTTTTAGTTTTTCTAATTAACTGTTTTCAAGTTCACAGTTGTGATGGATCAAGATTGCAGAGATGATAGCAAATACAAAACGCTGCCAAACTGAAGAGGGAAGAGCAACAAAACACAGTACATAAAGGGAAAGCACTACGCTTTTTTCCAAACCATTTGGTTTGGTTTTTTGTTTGCTTCAAACAAGATGTAGAGCCTAAATATAAAGTGTGTAAGCTTAAAATGGAGTGAAAAGATACTTGTTTCACTGAATAAAAAAAGATGTTCTTCTCCAAGAAGGATGTGAGGAAAGTTCCTCTGCGGGTGATTACTCAAGGAATTCATACTGACATTAGATATAAATCCAATTGCTGAGCAATTTCTTAGCAAGATAAACTGTTCTAAACAAATAGATTGTAAGAGGCTTTATGTTTTAGACTACATTTGTGGAATAGCAATGATAAGTGACTCTGAATTAATGCTTTTAAAGTATTGGGGAGTCTTCTTTTACAGTATGTTTTCAAAAATCATAGGCTCTGATTTAGTGCTTCAGTGTTTGCATCAGTATTGCTCTGTCCTGATGGGTTGGTAATTTGTACTGCTCCTCTTGCTACTTTGAGGTGGGGGTAAACAAACCTAAAGCAAAAATTACTTTTACATCTAACTGCTTTCTCTAGTTGTACAATTTGGCTGGCTATGAATGTTAAAATTAGAAAAAACAAAACTAGAGAGAGATAAGCAGAATTGTTTCTGGCATAGTTGTTAGTGTAGTTTCTTGTTGAAAGGGATCAGGGATGGTGACTGAGTTCTAGATCTTACCTATTTTTCTTTTAAGGAGGTCTAACTGACCACAGTAGGTCCTAATACTCCTATGATAGTGATAAATGTTAGAGATTGTCCAATGGACAATCAAACTTGAGGAGAACAAAGTTGTATCCTTGCCAACTTTATAGGGGGTAGATTTAGATATGGAAAGAAATTCCTCACTGTGGGGGGATGAGGCACTGGCACAGGCTGCCCAGAGAAGTTGTGGATTCCCCAGCTGTGGAGTGTTCGAGGCCTGGCTGGATGGGGGCTTTGAGCAACCTGGTCTAGTGGAAGGTGCCCTTGCCCATGGCAAGGGGGTAGGAACTAGACAGGATTACTTCCAACTCAGCAATGCACTTCAGTGGTTTAATTGTGATAACCAGGATACTGTCTAATATTTAGTTATACTTGAACATCCTAAGAGTAGTGTTGAGATTCAGCCATTTGATGTCTTAAGGAAATATTTTTCAATTAGTGATTCCCCCTACCGCCGTCCCCCCAGTAGCTGGGCTTCTTACTGTGGTTGGTGTTTGCTAACTGTCACATAGTTGTTCTCTAGATCATAGTTATTAAATAAATACTGAGAGTTACTTGTTTTCCTACAGGTGCCACAAAATACACTGATAAAGATAATGGAGGGATGCTTGTATGGTCTCCGTATCATAGTATTCCCGATGCCAAGTGTAAGTCCTTACCTGCTTAGGAATTTGGGTGCTTAAGTAAACTAAATAATTGTTTCTGGTGTGCCTGTTTGCTCTTTATTTTACACACAGTGAAACCGCAAATAATTAAACACAAAGCTTCTCTTTTTCTTTATTTAGAGAACTCCAGGTAAAGGAAAGATGACCTTCTCTTACGTTAGTAAAGTCTTTGTTTCAAATCATACTGCCTATTTTGTATTATCATTGTGAAACCTTTTGTTATTAATTAAAGACTAAAATATCTAAACAGGAGGAACTTGCTGCCTTAAATTTGTAGAAGAAGGAGTTGCAGTGGATGAATTCAGGAAAGATTTGCTGAGGCTGACTTCAAGGGGAAATTATTACTGCTGTCACAGAAGGAAAAACCAAACATTTTTCCCTTTGGAAGTGACCTGAAATACAGGAGTCATCTGACTAAATGTGATCAGTTATCTGTTTAATCTAGTTTAAAGCTGACTCCTGTGCTAGAATTTCCCATGTGTGATATAGGGGAATAAACTTTGAGGATGCAGCCATGAGAACCTCATCCTCAGGACAATTTCGATCTAATACCAGTAGTTAGTGATTTATGTCCCTCTAAATTTGAGGAATGCACCTTCAACTACTGCAGAACAGTTAGAAATAAAATACAACTGTGATTATTAAACACTTTTTTTATTCCTTTGAAGTATAATTAACTTTTTGCTGCAACAGTGCATGGCAAGGATATCCCTTGTCCATTTGAATAAGGAGGATATGATTATTAGCCTTGTCTTGATCATACTTCCTTTTGATTATTTAGTTGCCACTTAATTTTGAGCTCTAGAAGGTGAATAGGAAGAGGGTTTTGTTTAAAAAAAAAAGGACTTAATTTCAAAATGATGAAAAGTGTTCAACTCAAAGCTGGCTCTATTATTGCGAAATGTGATCTTTAAAATGTTATTCCTTAATTTCATTATCTAATTATTGATTTTTCATGCTTTCTGTGGAAAACTGACTTTGTGTTGTAGTTAAAATTCATATTGGCCTGTGAAAGCTATAGTAATCTTGAGGACATGGGTAATCATCGATATAGGAACTCCTTGCTTTAATTTTTAACATGTTTGGAAATATAAGCAGTGGAAGTAGTCCAATTTAAAACTAACCCAGGAGGGGCTTCCAAAAAGGCATAGCCTTTCAATAACCAGCTAGTCTCTGCTTTAAATAAATAAATAAATTATGAGCCTCTGTGGTTGTAGTAAAAATGTGAAAGAAAGCAAAATTAGCTTGCGTAAAAAGTTTATAAAATTAAATGTTCAACAATGGTCAGTGTGTTTATTTATTATTAATAAAGCTGTGAGTGTATTTAACATTTTGGGGGACCTGGGTCTATATGATGTGTTAAAGCATGGGGATACTCTTTTCCTATGTTAGATGGCTAATTCTGTCATAGAGCAGAGCTAAAAGTATTAAAGAATAATTCTGACATTGCTTTGTTACAGTGGATGAATATATAGCAATAGCAAAGGAAAAACATGGATACAATGTGGAACAGGTAAGTGCTGTGGAATGAGAGCACTCATTTAAAGGATTTTTTTTCTAATATAAAACTAAAACACAACTCTATTTTTCCTCTTGGTTACCATAAACTAACGCTGTTTCTCTTCAGGCACGGCAGCAAACACTACAGTTAAATGGATCTGCATACAGTTGTGGTCTGGATTCTCTGCAAAAGATTGAGCTCTTTGTTTTCATGACATGCTCAGCTTGTAATGTGCACTTTTGAAAGGTTTGGTATGTTTCTTGATACACTGGGCATGTCATGCAATTGTGTGTGTATATTTAGCTAAAGTGTTTCTTAGGGAAGCAACTTACAAATTTAAAATTTAACATTAGAATGCAAATACGGTACAATTTTGAACCATTAATTGATAGGGATGGCACTGAAAAAATTCTTTCATAATGAAAAAAAACCACAAACCAACCTCAAATGAGTGGATTTTTTCAGAGGCAGGAGAACAGACTCAAGTTTTAGCTCTGAAAGTAACAAACGAGTTCACTTTTTATTTAACAACCTTTGGTCACCATTCCTTAAAAAGTAAGGTTAAAACTTCACTGGTCTGCATGTAGTTCTGTTGCAAATTTCTTCATAAATTAACTGATCTATGTAAAAGTGAGATTACCTACTGTGAAAAAGCATTTGCTGTACAATTGAAAAGAAGTTGTTTGATCAAGTTTTGGAGGATGGAAGCTTGCTCATCAACTGCTGTCTGACAAAGAGGCTGCCAGTGCTAAAATGTCCAGAATATACCTGTGGTTTGGTGTTGCTTCTTTATGCCTTGACTTCTGCTAGGCGAGAGGAGGAGCTGATGGATCTCAAGTCACCAAGAGATGGACTTCCAAAATAACTTCTGGTACAAAACATTTGTAGACTCCTCACAGTGGAATAAAAATTCTCTTTGCAAGAGCTGCTTGTCACTTGCCATTTTAACAAGAGCAGAGGTTTGCTGTGTCCAGGCTGTTAGAAGATGTGAAATCAGGAGGTTGGAGAGATGCCTGCCCATCGTGTCTGCACTGTGTGGTTGGAACTGAGTGGATTACATTGCCCAATTCCCATGCCCAAATCTTGGCATCAAATCTGCCAGTGATTCTCTGGCAGAAAGTCTAATCAACATAAAATTCTTTAAGAATATCGAAAAATTAAATCATACAAGAAAGTATATTTAAATTTCCATTCCTTATTAGGTGCACATGACGAAGTGGCTGTGCTGTTTTTTGTGGATTGGAGAGTTGTAGAAAGAGCACTCTCACTTTGGACTTTCAGACTTGCATTTTGGATGATTCTCTGGCTACTGAAAAGCACTTTTATTTTCTTTTTTGACTGGGCTGGTAATAAAGGCCTATAAGGAACTGTGTAGGTGATATATGCCTGTAAAGTAAGAAAGCAGGTCAGATTTGAGCCTCTCAGCCTAGTTCATGGTGCTCTAGAATTACTGCTGCCATGCCAACCTTAAATTGTCTGGCTTTCATACCATTAATAAAGTATAGATGTGACCACTTTCTCCAAAGAGAATTCTGTAACCTACAGTAAATAGCCAGTAAAATTGTTAATACATTTTCAGAAGAGATTCTGATAGTCAAATTTTATTTCCAACAAATAAATTGCCTGTTTTTATTTAACTTGTCTCAACGTTTTAGAAAATTGACTAAATCCAAAGAGGGACTATTTCTTTTCAAAGGCTCTCGGCATGTTGTTCTGGCATAAACACAATATTGAGAAGTCCCTTGCGGATCTCCCTAACTTCACTCCTTTCCCTGATGAATGGACAGTTGAAGATAAAGTCCTATTTGAACAAGCATTTAGCTTCCATGGAAAGAGCTTTCACAGGATCCAGCAAATGGTAAAGTAATATTTCAATCAGAAGCACTAAACAGCTCAGATGCACTTAAGACCAAAGGCTCCTTTTGGGCTAAAATTTCATGTTGATTTCTGTGTAAAGCTTTAATTTAATTTCATCATGTCTCTTGGACATACAGCTTTTTCACTCTAATGAAAAGAAGCCTTCTCCCCTTTTTAAAAATATGTATGAAATACATCCCTCCTTTCAATCTTATCAATGCATTTAAAATATTGTTTAAAGATAGTTATAAACATAGCAGAATTATAATTCTGGGTGGAATTTTAAATTTTAAAACTGTTAATCTGTTAATGAATTCTTCTAGCTCCCAGACAAGACCATTGCAAGCCTTGTAAAATATTACTATTCTTGGAAAAAAACTCGCTCTAGGACAAGTTTGATGGATCGTCAGGCTCGTAAACTAGCTAATAGAAATAATCAAGGTGACAGGTGAGTTTTATGTTCTTAAATAGCTAACCAGAGCCTGAAATCTTCCTAAGCAGAGATGTGGACTAATTTCTAGCCATTGTTTCAGTGTGAACCATGGGTTTCAGGTTTGAGCCCCTGTTGTGATAGCTGTGATTTTAGCAAGGGGTTGGTACCTGTGCGTTAAGGACTCTATCACTCCAGTCTGTGTGCATTGTAATAAGAAATGAGAGTGTTTTAAAGGATAACCATAAAAACAAGGATTTAAACCCTGAAGTCTATTACTGTCTGTGCAGAAGAGTGTTTTTGTGGGTGTGTAGGGGAGTTGGGATTGTTTTTTGTTTGGATTTTTTGAGTTAATATGGAACTAAAATGGGAAGCTCAACCACTGTAAAGAGCTGAAGCAAGTAGAATGCCTACACATTGTTTTATAACAAAGCTTTATATAAAATCTTTTTTTAGGAGACTTAGAACTGCTTTCAGTCAAAAAGAATTAGAGCTCAGAGTAGTTTTGTTGTCTTGCATAAAATGGATTAACATTTCTCACAGTTACTATTAAATTAAAATTTTATTGTTCTCAATATACGTAATAATTAACTTGCACTTTTTAACAGGTAATATGTGTTGGATGTATAAGTAACATAATCTATATTTATATTGGAAGCTGTAGTTTTATATCTATAGAAAATTGCTTAACTGGAGCAAAAGAGGTCTTTTTAATAATATGTTATTTTCAATAACTTCTGAAATCTAAACTTCATGTGCTTGTTTAGTGATCCTATTTCTGAAAAATTACAAGCTAAAATCAGTTTGCTTTTAATATAGCAGTTTGGAGGGGTTTGGTAATAACTAGAAATTTTAGTTTGTTTTTGCATTAATTTGTTCAGAGATTACATTGTCAGAATGACTGGATTGGACTTTAAATTGACTGTTCTCTTTTTAAGCTTTTCTCTTTAATTCAGTAGATTTCATTTCCCTCCCCTAAATTGCTATATTTTAAGCACGTTGGTGAGAAGCAGTCCCATGTTTTCCCATCATATGTCCTATGCTCCCCACAGACTTCAGCAAGGGTTTACTCACCTGGTGCAGTGGTTTGAAAATTGGTCTATTAAAACTAATGGGCAAATGAAAGGTTATTTCTAGCCTTGCTATATAGTTGGCCACTTAAGTGTTCACACTGGCACAAGTGGTTGAACTGAAGAAAGGTGACACCAAAATTCTTGGCAGGAGTATCAGCACTGCTTAAAGTAACTTTAAAACTATGGTTTAGGATTGCTTGTTTATCATAATAATAATTAGAATTTAATACAGAAAATCATGCTTGTAACAGCTGTCTTTTGAAAACTACAAATAATTTTGAGATGCCATATACTCAGAATAGATAAATTCAAGTAGATAACTCTTATTCTGGTACATACTTGTATTTGGGCTTAAGAAGTAATAAAGTGACCAACTTTTTTATAATCTGTCTTTAGTGATGATGACGTAGAAGAAGCTCATCCAATGGATGGAAATGATAGTGATTATGATCCCAAAAAAGAAGCCAAAAAGGAGGTAACAGATAACTTAATGGTGAATGTCAGTTTGTTTGTTTTCAGTGAATGTGTTACTGTGAAGAGTGAGTTGTTGAGTACAGAGGTTTAGGTTTCAACCTACCAAACTCCCAGGGTCTTTGGGTAGTAAAGATCTTGATGACTTCTCATTGAAACGAAATTGTATCATATATTTTTGCCATTTTGTGGCTGTAACTGCATCTCTGGATACCTCCACTGTGTCCTGAGAGGTCTTCAAGTTTTATAAGAGATGTATCCTCTCACAACCTGGTAAAACAGGTTGTATTTGCCCTCTGTCAGTCTTGTTAATATGTTTACAGTTTTACTGGTTTTGAGTTATTTGAATCAAAATGTTTTCTTTGAATTTTAAAATTAAATTACATTTTTCAAAGAACAACTTCTGTTGTTTGTTCAAAGCCACAGTGAGGTGATGTATTTCAACTAATATGTGGTTTTACTGAGATGCTTTCTACTAATAAATGTAGAGGAAAAACATTTTTGTCCTAATGAGCACTTACTGTTAGCTTTACAGATGACTGCTGTGTTCACAGTATGTTCAGGTTTTAGGGTTGTTGTTTTGTTGGTTTTTTTTTTGAGTTCTTGTTGTAACATTAAGCTATCTATGAACAAGACTAGAAAAACACATTAACGTGTGTATTTAATTGTTTCTTTGATCAACTTTAAGCATTCATGATCTTCCTAAATCAGCCACTTCATGCTTCTCAAGAGTGACAGGAGAGGTTGTGCAAAACTTTAGCACTCCCATGAAGTGGTATCTAGGATTATGAATAAAACTTTGCACTTTTCACAAAAGTAATATTGAGGAAGAGACTGGTAAGTTTAGCTTCTGTTCTGAGCTTTGCAGGAACCGTCAGTTTATCCCTTCATCTACTGGCCTTGGGAAAAAAAGGACAATTATCCCTTTCAATGAAAGAGTTTGAGATCACTTTTTTAACTTGGGAATGTTTTATAGTACATGGTCTGATAATGTACCTTTTTACTTTTATGTTGTTCTAACAACATCCCTGCAATTTAATGATTGGAGTTGCTGCCTTACCATGTCTAAATAAGGGCTATTTTTCTCAATTTACTTGGTTATAGTTTGAGCCATGACGTGCAGTCCAGAATGCAAGCAGTGTGTTGATAGACTTCTAGGAACAGGACAGAGGGATCTGTAGCTTCTGGTGAGCTATTTGGATCTGCACAAGATAATTTTGTGATCTAATAGTTCTGGTAGGATTTGCGTACTTTCACTTCGTAAGCAAAATATAAACTGAGTAGGCTGCTTGAACACACAGAGCAATGGAAACTTTCTGTTACCAGATAGAACAAAAATAACCTAAACTCTCTATCTTGGCAAGACAAAACTGTGAGAGAATATTTTCTCTTTAAATCCACATTGAACGCACAGGAACTGCAATTTCATACTGAAAGAGCAATGCAGAACCAAAACCCAAATAAGTATAAACAGGACAGAAGCAGACTTAACCTTGAAATTTTTAGAATTAGATAATCCTTGCAGAGAAAATAATTTTTGGGTCTCTGTTCCTGGGCTATAGGGAAGCTACTCAGTTGCTCTGAGGGAGTCACATACATGCAGAGAAGCTGTGCAGCAGTCCCCATTGAAGATAAAGCTGAAATGTTTAGGTGCCCAAACATATCAAAACAAAGACTTAATTTCCTCTTTGCCATGCCTTTCCTTTCTGAAGAAGCAAATAACAAAGGCTCATGTTTTCTAAATTACATAGATTTTTATAATGAGTGCAGGGGTATGTCCATACTCTCTCTTTCAAGTCTCAAATCAGCCCCTCACTGTCCCCCCAAACCAAACAGTACAGTCTCTCTCTGTAGAGTGCTCTACAGCAGGGAGAAATGTAATTTTATATTCTTGTCTGACCTGGTTGACTTTGTCATTCTTCACCTTTAATCTTTGCCCACATTCTTCATATCTGATCAGAAATAAATGTGTACAGTCACTGATTATTTGTTTTAAAAACAAACTTTATATGAGTAATATACATTTATATTACTTACCTTCTGTATGTGTAAGAGGTCTGTAATGTTTGCTCTCTGTCACAGTGTTCAGACTGAGATTTCCATAACATTTACTGTATTTGTGGCCATGTTAAAAAAAAGTTTTGAAAACTGACCTATTTTAGACTAATGCAGACTTATCCAGCAGATGACTGATATGTTCCATCAACTCATCTGCAAGACATAGTTGGATACCACATGCAAAAGAGGATGTTAGCTTAAGTTTTATTTGTCATAAATATGACATTACAATGCGATCTGATGCTTTATTCTTTTTAGTAAAGTTGTATACAAGATACTGTTACTCTTTATTGCTTTATTTCTTGTAAATTAAAGGGCAATAATGAGCAGCCTGTTCAGACCAGCAAAATAGGTCTGGGTAGAAGAGAGTATCAGAGCTTGCAGCATCGCCACCACTCGCAGCGTTCCAAATGCCGTCCTCCAAAAGGCATGTACCTGACCCAGGAAGATGTGATAGCTGTTTCCTGTAGTCCCAATGCAGCCAACACAATTCTTAGACAGCTGGATATGGAACTAATCTCGTTAAAGCGACAGGTACCATGGGTTATTGGTCTTGGTTTTTTTTTTTTGTCTCAGATTGTTCTGATTTGTAATGGTTTTGAAGATTACCTGTGAAGATTCTGAAACTTTAATGTGAATCTTCCTCATTTTGTTTCACAGTTATCACCACAAATGCTGGGCAGTAGCTGTTCTTCAGTTTTGTTTTTTACATTCATCTGCTCTTTTGGATAAAATGAAGCAAGACGACTTTTTACTTACCAAAAAAAAAAAAGAGGGGTAGCATTAAAACAATGCTACAAGTGTGGGGACAAGAAAAATCAGAAGTCACATTTTATTTGTATTTTTTTTTTACTTTGTTAGAAGTTTTTGTTTGAAAAGTGAAAAGGAGACCAATGGAGCAGAGGAAGTTACATTTGTTATGCTTTAAATTGTAGCTGTTTATCCGGATGTCCTTTCCCACATACTATGAACATATGGGAGGCGTGTGGAAATCACGGACCTAGTTCTTTCTCTATTCAAATTGATAAGTTTTCTACTTCTTATTAAATTTAATCAAGCTTTTTAGACTTCACCTTTAAGAGGAAAATTGCCTGCATCCTTTGCATAACGAAATTAAATTCTGGCATTTAAAGTTGAAACATGTAATTATTCAGCTTCCAAGGGTACAGTAGTTGTGTGCATGCTTGCTTTCTAGGAGCGATGGGGCTATAGAGGCAAGGCTTATCTTCTGGAATTTTTTGCCTCCTTAGAGAGCTGCCATGTTGCAAAATCATGGACTAAATAAAGGATTTTTTTCCATGGGGTTTTTGCTCCCTTATGTTCTTTTACAGGAGAAATAAGCTTCTTTCTGTCACAGCAGGAGTCTGGGGGCTAAATAGCATAGGTGGGTTTCACTCTTTAGCCTAAGTGTAGGTGAGTTACAGCCTTGAGGTTGTGTTTCTCTTTTTTTTTTTTCTTGCAGTGATCTCAGAGATGCAGCCTTTGGAATCTCCCACTGAGTTGTCTGCTTTTGTGTCCATACTTAAGAACCCTTGTAATAGCTGTGCACCATAGTATGCAAAACTATTTTCTTACCTATGTTACCTTATATGCATCAATGTCAGATTTAAGTGCTTCACAGATGTGTATATGTACAATTTGGAAGGTCTGTCCTTTTTATAAACTGAGAAATAATTAAAATAATTTCAAGAATCTCCCCTAAAGAAAATCAGAATGATCTCAGGTCAATAAAAAGTGTCTGTCAGAAGGAACTAACTGGAAACATCTCATGAATTTATCTTTTTTTAGAAGGAAGAAGTTAATAAATTAATATATGCAATACATCTCACATTTCTAAGAATGAAGTTTTCTGTCTAGAGTGTTCTTAATTCTTCAAGAACCTATGCATCCTTATCAAAAATAACTTGTTATGAACAGCTTTTAATATTCTTGCAGACAAACTGTTCTTTTGAAAGACTGGCTTAATTTTTTTTTCCTCCATAGTAAACTGTGATGTCTTTTGTTTTGGTTTTTTAAAGTTTTTTTTTGAAACAGTTAAAAGCAGTGAAGCCTTAAACCATAATATTTCTCTTTCTAACATAGGAGGTACACTTGTGGCAATCCTAGTGAAGATAAATGTGTAAAGTGACCAACTTTCTTTGTGGAGCTGATTAACTTTGTTGTTTTTGACCAAGGTTCAAAATGCTAAGCAAGTAAACAGTGCACTTAAACAGAAAATGGAAGGCGGGATTGAAGAATTCAAACCTCCTGAGGTAAATCAGAATAAATACTGAAATACTGAAATAAATACTTGTAGCTTTGCACTTACATTAATGGGAAGCTGCAGAAATGTGTTTTGCTACAGCCTGGTTAGTGTTTGAACTCCAGCAGCAGCAGCTTAAACAGGATCCATTAAATTACATGTGGGGGTAATCTGGCTTCTTTACAAAAATCGGTGGTAGGCTTTTTTTATGGCAACTGGTTGAAAAAAGGAGCAGATAAAACTGAAATGTCATGTCTGTTCACAATAACAGGGAGCTGAAATTGAGCCCTGATACATGGGGGCTTTTTGGATTTAAAATAGGTAATGTAGATTGCCAGTAATAAATGGTGTTCTGTGTGAAAACATGACATGTATATACATTTTGTCATCTAAAATGAATGATCTATTACTACTGAAGTTCTGGTTTTGCTTGTTTTAAAGGTTTGGATATGAAACATAACATGAATGCAAAATGCTTTAAACATCAAGTCCAAATAGTTTAGATAAATGTTACTATAAATTCAAATTCTGTCTGCATAAAGATCATTAGCTTGTGCATAAGTTATTGTATAGCTCATACTAAGAACTGCAGTAAAACAGAGGAAAAACTGATGGCACAGTTTTAAACTCAAATCTGTAAACACTATTTCCTCTGCATTAAAACCGTCTTAACTATAAATTCATGGCCTATAAGCATGAGATTTTTACCTATTTTGCAAAATGTAGTGCAAGTGAAACACATTGATGCTCAGGTATTTTGCAGCTGTTGAAACAATTTAATGATCTTTGTGCCATTTTTCTAATTTTAATAGTCTAATCAGAAAATCAATGCCCGTTGGACCACAGAAGAGCAGCTTCTTGCAGTACAAGGTATGTTAATAGTAGCAGCAAGTTGAAGTCTGATGCAAAGGATTTGAAGAGGTGCTTAGGCTTATATTTGTATTTCCCTCTAATGCAAAGCTAAACTATATCTGGTCACCAGGAAAGCAGTGAAACTATCATGAATATTTAGGGCATTTATTCAAGCAACATGACACTAGGCTTTCTGTTACCCATGTTAAGTGTCAAAGAGGAAATTAAACAGGATTTAACAACTGTATTAGTACCAGATAGTCCCTTAATCATCTTCTAAATCACTTTACGTGAGTTTCTCTAATGTGGAAGACTAAAGCAATAGTTAAAGTAATAAAAGTTGAAGCATTTAAGACATCTTCAGTATCCTAAAGTAGGAAAAAGCAGAAGTAAATCTGCTCTACTGTTGCTTTTCTCTGTTCATGAGGGAATAATTAGGTCTTTTAAGAGACTGAAGCTGGATATGGAATCTAACAGTCATACTGGACTAAAACCCCAACATTTTCAGGTTGGCTATTCCTACAGCTAATTTACATTTGTTTCATTTATATGAAGGAAAACTGACTCTTGTATTAGCATGCACTGCCAAATCAAAGAACATGTAAGGGAAGTATCTGGAGATGCTGTCTTGAAGGCATATATTGACTCACTTATGTGGATCATCATTTATATGGATAATAGCTCAGTTATATCTATCTGCTTTATTCCTCTGTATTCCTCACCTTGAAATACTGAGATACTGAGTTTTAGTGTGAAATACTCAGTGGATCAGGACATCAGTGTAAAGTTGTCAGGTATGCCATACCTGGTACTTATTTATTAATCAGATAACTGAACCTAAAGTTAGGTTATTTTGAAACGTGAATGGAAATGCAGAAAGACATGGTGTGTCTCAAATAATGCCTTTCAGCTTACATGCCTCAAGCTTGGATTTGCATCTCCAAACTGCCCTCTGTCCTAAGTTCATTCTGTCAGTATTGCTAAATACTTCAGTATTTTGTTTCCAGATGCAACTGAAGGGGATGTCTATACTAGAGTATGATAGTCTAGTAAGTAGTAGGCTTGCTGGAAGAGTGGGGGAAATCCAGGGTCATTGTACCTGCCTTAGAACTACCAAACCATCTTGCCTTTTCATCGTTTAGTTATTGGAGTTCTCACTAAGCAACAGTTCGGGAAATTATAATACATTCCATTTTCATTAAGCTGTGGCACTCTGTGACCAACACGACAAATAAACTAGAGCCTGAGCAAAAGAAAGTGAGGGTTGGTGGTGTCTCCTTGGAGAGGAGATCTAGTCTTCTGGTCTCCAGGGATAGTTCTGTGTTTATAAAAGTAGTCAGCCTTAAGGGTGGGGGGTGAGAAACAAGACCTTCTGGAATAAATTTGTTTTCGTTGACATGTGCTTCTTACATGTATTGTTTCCTCTGTGGTCCCCTTCCCTTGTCACTATATAAAATGGAGATGGGAGAGAATCCTAGTGACAAGAACAAAGTGTTCTAATTATCCTCCCTTATTTACTACTTGCTCTCTCTCCCCTGGAATGAGAGTGCTGTAGGTGTTAAATTCCCGTCCCTGGGGCTAAGGACTCTGATTTCTTGCTTCAAAGTAATTGCTTGAGGTAGTAGACCCTAGGTATGAGAGAGCCGTGCTGTGTTTTTCCCTGGCTTTGTTTTTAGAAGGTAGCCACAGTTGCTCTGCTAAAAGCTTCCTTAATGTGCATTATGCGTGAACTTGAAGGTTGACTTCAACATGGGGACATTTAGTTTGTACACTCTAAAATTTTGGCATATGCTTTTAATAATTTTACAGAAATCATAAGCATTAAGCAGGTAGGTGGCACTTACGTGATTTGTTCACTTGAATTCAAACAATAAATCTAACCATGGAAATTGTAAATATAATCTACAGTAATATAATTTTGGTACTGTTTTTGGTAAACATGAAAAAACTCGTTATCTACAGGCTAATCTCAAGGGATTGCCAGTAACTAAGGAAGAGGTAATGAGAACTTGTCTTAAAATAGAGCTGTGTGTAATCTTAAAAGTAGTGTGCGTGCCTGCAAGATTGTGGACTCAGATTTACGATCTCTGAGCCAATATATTTACAGTATAATTTATCAGGTAACAGTTCAGCTTTGAGTAGTTGTTGAATGTAATGGGTTAGTTCATCAGTTAGTGTTCTTAAACTTCAAACTGTTATGTATAGAAATGTATAAGCACGATCATATCTTCAAATTAAGATCTTGGCCATGAAAGTGCAATTGCAAAGATGTTTTAACACTTGTGCAAGACAACAAAATTTGCATTGAAAAGCAGTGCATGACTTTCATGACATTGCAGAGAAAAACAGTTGGGACAATTAGGATCTAACTCTACATAAGATAGTTGCCAGGAGCACTGTAATCCCATCACAGTGGAACTGCAGCTCCCACTAACTATTCCTGCCTTGTTGTGGTGCTGTATCATATTGCTTTGCACCCTGATTAATATTGTGTTTGCTGTGCTGTACATCATTAAGCAGCATCACACTTGGATTTAGTAGTTTCTCCAGGAGAGACATTCAAGATGAAAAGTGGTAGTCAAGAGCATGCACGTGTTCCTGTGTACCTTTGCAGCTGGGTGAAGTTCTGAAGAGCTTGAAGGATTCCTGTGAGCTGGGCTGCTTTCAAATGAGATGGGGAAAAAACAATTCATACGTGTAAAGTGAGGCTGTTGTGTCGTCCTTTTTGAGCTTCACTTTCATCAGCCTAATAAAATTATTTTTATTGAATGATAGATTGAACATGTGAGAAATAATTTGGGGGTGTTTAGCACTGAATTTGTATAAGGATGCATAAATAATGTGCACTAGTTTGACAGGGATGGTGGCTTGGCAACAACTCTTAGAGGTATGCCATCACCTTATACATTAAAGTTTCATAAACACACAGTGAATTTTCTCTATTTTTTACGTGGTTTGAAAGACTCAATAGGTCATTGTGATAGAGCAGTAGTAATAACATTGAAAAGAAACCAAAATTAGTAGTGCTGTGTGTAGCTAAACTAAGAAAAATTTATTTTATTTCGATTATTTTTTAAGAGTTAGGTTCTCAGTGAAGGCAAGAACACCTTGTTTTCAAGCTGTTTGCTTGGAAATAGTCTTTAAGACCTTATTTTTTGACAACCTGAGTTGAAGATAACCAACAGGCTCAGTTATTTTACAGATTAAGGGAGGAAAGAAGTGTAGCCAGCATAGTAACAGAAAAGGCTGAAATCACTGAAAGTCTTTATTAGTTTTCTAGCAGAAATGTGCTTTGTTCTGCTGGGCACTTTGTTCACTTGATTAATTGTACAGGATGTTAGATATATTGCATTGGATGTTTCATGTTCATTATAAATCAGTAAGGGTGGTAATGGTAGGGCAGACAAAGAATATTAAAATGCTGGAGGCAATGTTCTGTGGGCACACACAGCTTTTAAGGAGTATAGCTGATACCTTGTACAGCTGATAAAGCACAGAGCCAAATCCCTGTCTTTGCCTTGCCTGGATCCATGCCCTCCCACGTGGCTCTGAAATCTTTCCAAGGTTCCTGCAATCAGGAGGGTTGTATTCTTTTGTAAGCCCCAGAAAAAGATACTAAATAAATGTAGCTGGGCTCTTGACAGCTGAAACATCAGCTTCAGCCACAGAATTTGTTGCTATCCTGGAGGTGAACTTTTCTTTTAAATTGCAGGGAGTATGCATTACCATATCAGAAGTGCCTAATAATGAGGAAAATAGAAAGGAGCAGAACAAACTGAAGGTCACATTCTTCACAATTAAGTTGAAAAGGAACATAGCTTTCAGATTTGAAACAACTCTTACTTTCTGAACACTTTGCTTCATTTTCTGAAGTGAGGCATGAAATCAGGCATAAATTTCTTTTCCTGTAATGAGAAAGAGTGCCTGTCCTCTAAGAACTGTAATATGTTCTGAATGAGTTTAACCATCGGGAGCTTCACAGATTTTAATTCGCTCATGCATAACTGACAGCCAAAAAAATCTTGTGTTTACTCAGTCTGGAACGAAGTTGGTTTATTTCTTTAAGTCTCCAAACTTTTTGACACTTGTACTTAAAAAAATACTTTGTGTAGCTAAAAGCTGTGTTGTAGGAGGTGGGAGACGTTGAGGGTTTTTTTTTTCTTAAGCAGGAGAGGGGAAGAAGTAGACACATACCCCTATAACAAAATCAGTATACTTTTTATTATAATTCAAATTTTAAGTTAAAAACTATGAAATGTTGAACTCAATAGTTTTTTGTGTTCTATGCAAATGTTGTTTTAGAAGTATTTAAAATATATGTTGTGATTTTCTTTTGAAGTGCGCATAAGCAAAAGTGACTGCTGATGTCAGTGCAAACATTAATGAAAAGAACAATGCAAAGATCACCTGTCATGCTGCTTATCAGTAGGGGATTTAATCCTGGAGTCTTGTGCTGGGCCATCTTATAAGCAGACACTATATATGTAAATATATTTACATTCCCCAAGGTGGTTGTCCCAAACCCCCGAATTTTTCTACCTAGTTCAAATGGTGAATGAAAGCTTCAAACAGACTGTGTGAGGCGAACACTTGCTAGTTGCTCTGTGTAGTCTGAGTAGAGCACGTCACAAGAGCAGGAATGAGCAGTATATTGTGATAACTGAACTGCACCCCACTGGCTGTGAGAAAGAACCATTGGCATGCAGCCGGTGTGGAGGGAACCCATAGGAGCTATCAGTGTTTGTCACCTGATATTTCTAGCATTTTATTCTGTTTACAGCCATTCACACATGCTCAGTGACCTTTCCTCCCCTCTTGAGCTGGTCTTGGGCTTCTGCCCTTACTGTGAACGTGCTGAAAGATTCACTGTGTTTGTCAGAGGCCATATCTCTGTGGTTTTAGGTTGAGAGGCTTGGTGAATAAGCCAGGATCTTTTAGGAAGAATGGGTAATGACTTTTTAATAAAGTTCTTGATTTGTATGTTGATAGCTGTGGTATTAAAAATTACTTTGTTTTAATGGAAATTGAGGTCTTCTCCTAATTGAGAAGTTCTCCTAATTAGCGAGTCCTGGGTTTGCAGGTCCCATAGGTTCTCTCTATAAATACATCACACGTAGCTGTGTCTGACTGATTCTTCACAGCTATGTTATTTACTTTGCCTTCCAGGTGTCCGAAAATACGGTAAAGATTTTCAAGCTATTGCAGATGTAATTGGCAACAAGACTGTTGGCCAAGTGAAGAACTTCTTTGTAAACTACAGGCGTCGGTTTAACTTAGAGGAGGTATTGCAGGAATGGGAAGCGGAACAAGGAACCCTGGCTTCTAATGGTGATGCTTCTGCTTTAGGGGAGGACACAAAAAATACTTCTAATGTGCCATCAGGAAAGAGCACTGATGAAGAAGATGAGGTGTGTTTTGTGTACCAGAAATAAGTAAGCATGGGTTGAGGAACAGCATTTTATTTAGTGATAAAATATAAGGTTAACTGGTGTGGAGTGGCAAACCACATTCTAAAGAATGATGATGAGCTTGCATAGAACTTCAGCCAATATTATTAACCACGTGGGAGCAGGACTGCACCATTGATAGTGACCGTCACATTACTGTTTTAATGTTAAAATACACTTCTTGTTCTAGAAGAAGATTTGCTTCGTAAATATTTTTTGTTCTGCTATCTATAATGTTTTGGTTGGTGATTTCCTTTCAGTAACTTCTCAGTTCTTTGGTTTTATTTTTTTAAATGCTGTTTCCTGTGTAGTGGCCAGTGGCAGCCCAACTGCGTCACGTCCTGGCCGGGATGGCTGTTCACGCAGTCTTGTCTTTGTCCTTTGTGCAGGCACAAAGCACTCCGGCCACTCAGTGTTTAGGCCCTTCACCTCCAGCTCAGGCATCTGCTCCAGCACCTGCCGCTCCCATGGCAACTTTAAATCAGCCGCCCCCGTTACTTCGTCCAGCCCTTCCCGCCGCTCCCGCTCTGCACCGCCAGCCTCCGCCGCTCCAGCAGCAGGCGCGCTTCATCCAGCCGCGGCCCACGCTGAACCAGCCTCCCCCCCCGCTCATCCGCCCAGCTAACTCCATGCCCCCGCGCCTCAACCCCCGGCCCGTGCTGAGCGCGGGCAGCGGCCAGCAGCCGCCCTCGCTCATCGGCATCCAGACAGAACCTCAGTCCACCCTGCACTGAAGAAACCAGAGCGGGATTGTGCTAACTCCCACCCTTGAAAAATTGTATCAATGTACTTTCTTTTTTTCCAAATAACGAAGGGCAGAAAAGAACAAGCCTTCACCGGTATCAGACCAGTTTTCCAGAGGAGCAAGCTGAGAACTAGAAACAGAACGACATCAATGACCACCTGTATAAAAATATTTTTATGCCGAAGACTTGTACAGCAGAACAATGCCTACGCTGCAACCCTCCTCTGTATGAATAACTGTCGAAGGAAGCTAACTTCTTAAATGAATAAATGTTCAACACACCAAGATTTTGTTTAACTGATTTTTACTCTATTTATTTTATTACAGTTCTTTATAGTCAAGCATCTAACTACGGGAAAGTAGTCTGGCAAATCTAGAAATAGCTAATACTGTAGGAGACTTAAATGTAGTGTTGGGGGTTTTTGTGTGTGTGAATTTTTTTAAGTTTTTTTTACTTTTTATTGAAAGAAAATAATGGCTTTAGGTTCAGAATGTTTGGTCCTGTTTAGATAACAGTAGAAGCATTTCACACGCTTGTAAAATGAAGGTCTTCTCTTCATGTTTTTCCCAAAACATCTTAGCTTGTTTTAAAAGGTACTGGCTTATTATTCTGCATACTGGAGTATGCAGAATATGTGCATACTCCTCTTTCAGAGTGTTCTGAAGACTCAGTGAGCTATTGTACCAAATTTATTAAATCTCATGCATGTTCTACTCATAGAATTTAACTGGAAGCAGGAGTGCAGTTTCTTGCTGCAGTCTTGTCTTGTGAGCTGGGCACCATAGAGTGGCAGCAGCTTCCACCACCCAGGGGAATGACAGGAGAGGAACCATATAGCAAGAAGTATTAATTTAATTTGTTTTTCCACTAATTTTTCTAATGTAAGTACAGTAAAATTCCATTCCTCTGAGAATGATCGTCTGCAGTTCGTGTATGTTAGATCACTGATACCTTGCTTGAGCATTAATGAGGGAAATGTAGAGGCTGGTGGTGCTGGTGGAATATGAGAGTAGTTACCTGCTGCCAACCCAGTTATACTTTTAAGTAATTATCTCTTGACTCCTGCTATATTTCTGGCAAAGTTGATCACATGAGTTGAGCGTATTGGGAGAAGGATGAGGGTGTTTATTTCATTGACTCAGTAAAACCTGAGTTTATATATTAATATTGTTTCCCAATTATAGGAGTTTGAAAGAAACTCATTTCTCTTCATTCTCATCTGAAACCTTAATTGATGCCCAGCAGTGTTTTGGGGTGTGGGTTTTTTTTTTTTTTTGTAAAAGCAGGTGCCTCTACCCTCCAAGTAAACCAGGCTCCAAATATGCGTAGCACTGTTTGAAACTGTGTGATTTGAATTAAGCTATTGAAAAATAATACATTTGTAGTTATGTAATAATAATCATGTTGACTGTCATACTATTTTGAAAGGTTTTTTTGCTTATAGCTGAAATAGTGTCTAAAAGTCTTTTAAACTCAATTTTGTTATTAACTAGATTTGCCCTTGACTAAAATGAGAATTTTTATGCAAATGGGATGTGCTCTCCCTACTTTTTTTCACAGATAAATTGGGTGGTCTAATGATCAGATTAGCAGCTAAATAAGGTCTTTTTTTATGTGCAAAGGGAAGTTCTTGTACTATCAGATTCTATTTCATTTGAAAAATCTAATAGTAAAGTTTGATAGTTGTAACCTGAATTGCAGTTAGTGTTGACCTTTATGTTTTAATGCTTTATTTTAAAATATTCTCAGATCAAACTTGAGAGATTTTTCTTTCTGAAGAGCTTTCACTGGTGTGCTGAGGTGTTGTACAAAAGGTCTTTCTTACAAATTTAGTTTTGCATCACAGTAGGTGCTTAGCCACTATGTGAGCATCACATGACCTCCTAAGCAAAGCAGAATTTTAAAACATGCGCCAAGGAGTTCGTGGTCATGGAAACTTGTGTTGTGGGGGTCATGAGACTGTAGTGTGCCCTCTTCAGCTATACACAAATCTGGCTGCTCTATTGGTCTTTAAAACCAATACAAAATCAAGATGGTACATTTTTACAATTTAATTGTTAACAGTGGTAAGATTCATCTTCAGGTTTTTTGGTTTGGTTTGCTTTTCTGTTGTTGTTGTTTTGGGTTGGTTTTTTTTTTTGTTTACTGTTAGGCATTGAGTCTCCCAGGTGTGTGTATTGTACATCTGCTAATTTTTGTCTTGTCTCTTGTCGATAGACTTCAGTATGCAGAATGTTGGGTGTTACAGTACAGTTGGCCACCACCAACTGCTATGAAACTGTTCAGTACATTGTAATTCCGTTTAATCTTGTTTAAATATTCTATAATTGGGCAAAGGTGCTGTATTTGAAGGGGGAGGGAGGGTCAGAGATACGTAGGGTAGTATTTCTTAATTTACCTACACTGTAGCACACAGTAGGGAACTCCTAGCATTTGTAGTACTAAATAAGTATGTACATAGCAAAATGTCTTTATTGTGTGCTTTGCAGAATATGTGCATACAGTTTGCACGTCCTGTTTTGGGGGGTAGGGTTTGTTTTAAGCAGTGTTTGCCTGGAGAGTGATATGCTTGCTGCTTAATCAAAGGATTAAAGTTTCAAAGAAATCTGTGTCTTCTATTTTTATGTACCTTGTAATGGTCTAATATGTTAGGGCCCTTATACTGTGATTCTCTTCTAAATTCATTTATATTTTTTTAAGAATTAGAAATAAAATTATACAATGGTGTTGATTTCAGTGGGAAATTTCTTTTGCCATATCTAGTCTCCTGTTTTGTAATGTAGTAATGAACTCTGACTTCAAGGTTGGCTTAATTTTGTCACTTTAAAAAATGTACAATGTTTGCACACTAACATTTGGCAGAGAACGTGTATCCTACATTGTTCAAAGCTAATGTAACTCTACAGCTTTTTGTACAGTTTATTTTAGTTAATAAAGCAAAACGATACTAAAAAATTACATTTTACAAATGCAAGGCATAATCGGAACAACATGTATTCAAGAAACAACACTTGCAAAATATGGATGTACAAGAACTATCAGATTTAATTGTTGCACTTTAAATCAGAATGGGTACGAAGTCAAGCAGGTATTTCTGCATTTAATAAAACAATCACTAAACATTGCGCATCATAGTAAAGCAGTTTAATTTGTTGCTCCTGAGCAAAGGAATTAGGTACTTTTGTCCTTAGGGTTTTTTCATCCTTAGAGTGTTGGGAATTTTCTTTACTCTGGAAACCTCACAATGCATCAAGAACAGAACACAAACCAGTAGCTTATGGATACAGGAGTTTGTGTATGGATAGAGATGAATTGCAGAGTTTAGGGAATAGTTTGGGATGAAAGTTACTATTACTGTGTTGTGCCTCTTCATAGCAAAAGAAAGGAACAGACTGAATTTATAGCTGAGGCCAGGCAGAAATGTGGTTGTCAGGCAAAGCAAAGCCAAACATCATGAAATGGTCTACTTGGAGATGTGTTTCATAATGCAAGGGAAGTTGTAGAGAAGCTAGCAGTGTTGCACTGTAAACAGCACTGAATACAGCTCAGTCATCCTGCTAAATGTGGTGAACTTCAGCTTTTCCTGAGGCTGAAGTAGCCAAACCTCAAGAGTTTGCCTTTCTCAGAGCGAGTTAAAACCAGGCATTGATGGGATGGGCATCTGCTTTAAGATACTAGGCAGTTGTATGTGAGCTATAAAGCCATAAAGTTTACATGAACTCTTTAATAATATTCACAGTCCATTGTTGATGAATTAGGCGTCAAAAATGTACGTGTAGGGAGTAGAAGCAGAATACGGAGGCAACAGTCTCTGGACTGTTTAATTAGCAGGTACCCCCTTTTATAGAACAGACATCCTCAAAATTAGTTCTGAAGTACAACTTTAGAAAATAATGACTTCATTTTCACCACTAGTGAAGGCTGCTACATTTTAGTTCTGTCAGTTCTCTAATCTTAAAGTTCTTTTCCACTGCAGTTTTGTTCACTGAAACTATTCCAGCGGCACAGTAAATCCTCATTGCTGTTACTGACTTGGCAGTTTTCCCTTGGAATAGCTCAAAAGGAAGCACTGAGATTCAGGGATTATAATCTCTACTGCAGTTTCAAGGACGCAACTTTGTCTTAATGCAGACCAGTCCTCCTGTTATTCTCACTGAGCCTTAAGTGAAGAGGGATTTTTAAACTAATGCCTGCACCCAGATATCTGATGATTTTATTGACAGATCTTCACCCCCACAAAGCACTGTTCTGGGGAATGTTCTGCACTGGGAGGATAGTGCAGCCAATGACCAGCTTGGAAACCTGATCCCATCTCTAAACTATTGATTTAAATTTATAAATATTTAATTACAGAAACGTAATGCCTGTTTTTCTGACGGATCTTCTTGTGAACTTCCCAGCAAGTAGTATCCAGACCAATCAGGATATTCCTAAAAGCTAATAAAAACCCGGATTTTTTTTGCAAGAAGGAGTGCTTTTAAAAGTATCTGTTGTAGTAATATCTTTGCTGGGCTCCCAGAGTCAATGCCCTATGGACTGTCTCCCTCGGGAGTGACAATTCTGAGTCATTTCAGCAAAAGAAGAATCTTTCTGAAACCATTTTATTAGTATTGGTTTTAGAGCTCCTTTGAAGACAATCTGAGTAACACGACCCAAATTGTTTCTTCTTTTGCTAGCCTTAGTGCTTTTGTGCGTGTGCTAGGATGGAGTGTTCCTTAGACACTGGTTTTCCTAGAAGTGGTTTAATGTGAAAGAGAACCAAGTGCAGCAGCAGGTGATGTGGAACAGGCAGCAAAGCCCTCGCATCAGTACTGTTGTCTGGAGGAGGGCAGCGTTGCCTGCTTTTTTAAGGAACCCTTCGGCACGTCTCGGGTCATTAGCCAGTAGCCTTGGCATGTAATAGTAATATAATAGTATCAAATAATAACTGGCATGTGGTGTGTCCGTGTCCTTTCCCTATTTAGCACGGGATTTGTGTCGCTCTTGCAGTCCCGCAGGTGTAAATGAAGGAGCAGCTACCTGCCCTCCCCGCAGGCAGGCGGAGGGCGGGCAGCGAGTGCCGTGTCCGAGCCCCGCCGCCGTTCCTCGCTTCCGTGCCGGAGAACCCCTGGGCTGCGGGGGGCGGCTCTGCCGACCGCGCCGACCCTCGCCGGGAGTTCGGGAGGCTGCGGGGCGCTGTGCTGCCCCGGAGCCGCCGGCGGGTGAGGACGGGCTGCCGGGGGGCCTCCCCAGCCGCGGGTCCCGGCGCTGCGGTCCCTAAGGAGGCGGGGGGACGCCGCTGCTCCCTCCCCCAGCCCGGGAGCGCCGGCGGCGCCCGGAGCGGGGCGGTGCCACCGGCGGGGTCTCCCCGCCCGGGGGTTGCCATGAAACCGAAAGCGGCTCCCGCCCGCGGTGGCGGCGGCAGCAGCAGCGCGTCCTCGCCGCGCCTCCCCCGCCGGAGCCGCGCACGGAGCCGCGCCCGCGCAGCCGGGCCGGCCCCGCTCCGCCCGCCCCGCCGGCAGCGGCGGCCCCGGGCCCGCTCGGAGCGCGGCGAGCGCCGGCACAGGTGCGGCGGGGCCGGGGCGTGTCGGGGAGCGGGGCCGGGCCCGCGGGCGGCAGCGGTGGGTGCCGGCCGGGCTGGCGGGGGTGACACGTCCGTGGAGTCCCTGTGCCAGCCCCGCGGTGCTGAGGGAAGTCTGCGCGGGGCTGTTCTCCCCCGCTTAGAGACGAGGCCGGGTCGCAAAGCCGAAGTTGGCGCCCCGGGAGTTGCGGGAGGTGCGGCGCAGCCCTCGCCCCTGGCCAGGGGTTCCCCCTGGAGCCGCGCTCAGCCCAGCCCTGCCCGGGATGCGCCACGGCCGCCGCCCCCCAGGGATGCCGGAGGGAAAGGTAGGCCCGGTGCCCGCCCCAGAGGTTGACGCAGGGCCGAAATCTTTGGGGCTGGGAATGAGACAAAGCCGGTACTGCTCGGATGAATGAAGAATGTCTTGGCAGCTCCGATCTTTTCAGACTGCAGGGAACTGTAACAAGCATCCCCGCTGGTGTCAGCTGAATGCTGCTGGGAGGAGGGAATCTCCCCTCTGTGCCTGTGCAGGGAGTCTTCTGATTTTCCTTGATTAACAGCACTCTGGGAGCATCTTGAGGCAGCAGGCTTTAACCAAACATTTTCAACACTCTTCGTGTTTAGAAGGAAAAATGAAGAGCTCCTATTGTTGGCAGTTCTTGAATTGCTTCGCCTATTGTTAGCTTGGCTGTGCCTTCCCGGTGCCAGCCAAGAACAACTTTCCTCATAACTTCCGCTTTATAAATACGGGATGGCTGAAAGGAGTGCAGTGATGCACTAAAAATAGCTGGGTGTATTCAGGTCAGGCACATCTCCAGGCTGGCAGCAGAAACAGTTGTATTTTTAAACTCCCCTGCTGATTGCACACAGAGCATGCGGATTTAGTGATGAAGGTAAAATTGGGGCACTCTGGAATGCCCTTGTGCATGAGCTTTGGCCTGGGTGGTTTTTCACTTCATCTTCTTTTGTCGGAGGGCTGTGTGGTATTGCTGCTTTTGAGCTAGGTGTGAGGTGTGGTGGTGATGTGTTGCACTCAGCCTAAAACCACCCAGGACAACTTCCTTTGCTGTTAGCCTTGATTATCTTGTTTTATTTCTGTTGTGCAGAGAAGTGCTTGCTGTGGCTGAGGACCCCTCTGTGAGCAGAAGGCAGAACCGCAGCCCTTGGCTGAAGGGAGTTTATAGGGACGTGCCTGCGTGCGGGAGCAATGGGAGACAGTGTGACCCTCTGGATCTCTGTGATAGCCAGAAGCCAGTCTTTCCCAGCTGCTTGGCAAAGAGATCTTGGAGAAGAAATTTGGAGTAGAACAGCCTGCTAATATCTCTCTCAAAAAAAATCTGCCCTCCCAGCACACACTTGCTCAAATACATGACAAGGAGGCAGTGGAGCTTGTTATCATTGCTTGAACAGAGAGGAAACCTTTATGTCATTGGAGGTGATGCAGGGGCAAGTGGAGGGAGATCAGAACAGGCTTTGAAAGTGAAGAGCTTTTGGCACAGTGGAAAAGTGGAGGGATGGTGAGAGATTATGTGTTTGTAGCTGTGGCTTGGAAAAATTATCCCTGTGGCAGCACACAGGGTGGATAGATAAGTAAAATATTACATTTTAAGAGAAATGTGTTAAGTGTTTGGAAACGAGTGTTTTCCCCATTCCTGGAAGGGAATTCAAGGCCAGGCTAAGTGGGGCTTTGAATGACCTGGTTTAGTGGAAAGTGTCCCTGCCCATGGCCAGGTGGTTGGAACGAGATGATCTTTAAGGTCCCTTCCAACTCAAACCCTTGATTCTATGAAAACCAGAGGATGCTGGTGATGGGTGACAGTTTTATTGGTGTTAGTAGACAAGAAATACTGTGTCATACAGAGACGTGAAGCAGGAGAAGTGGGTGGGGTCTTGTGAAGATCTAACACTTAAAGCCTGAGAGAGATGGAGGTTATGGAGCTTGGTGGAACAGGGTCTGGATGTGTCAGGCTGGGACACAGGCTGTGCAGAAGAAGGGCTGTGGGGGAAGCTTTGTGTCATTGTGCAGCCCCTGGGCTGGTCATCATCCACAGCCCAGATATGAGAGGAGAGGCTGAGAGTTCAGCCTGTGCAGGAGGATGGTCTGCAACGATAGGGCACATCTGTGAGTACCTGGCAGGAAACTTTAGGGTTAGAAACTGAAAAGTTGTAAGTGCTGAAAGAAGAATCAGAGTAACATTGTGAAGGAAGAAAGATAAGCTTGTGGCACTCACAGGGTATTTATGGAGTTTCGAGAGGGTAAGGAATCACACCCAGGAGGGGACAAGATTTTAAAGCTAGAAGGCTGCTCTTGTAGACTTGGGACAAATGGAATTCAGATAAGTGCAGAGGGCAGAAACCAGGCAGTTATTTCACCACATAGGCTCCCTAAGTCAGGAGCAGTTCTTCCACAGCTGTCAAAGCTGTGGGACAGGTCAGGAGCTCTTCTGTGCCTTGTATTGCTTGGGTCACTTTGCAAAATCCCTTCACTGGGCAGCTGCAGATTTGTAGGGTGCTTCATCTCCTGGACTTAAAAGTGCCCACCTTTAAGTTATCCTATAGCCTTCTGTCTTCTTCAGTTCTTTGTCTGATCTTTTGATTTTGCATAAATAGACATAATTCATCATCAGGAATCATCTGGCTATGGAGAGATATTCCTTTCTCTGTTTTTTCAGGGAGTCTGTGTGATCTGTCATTTTCTTGGTCTCCTGATCCTGCGGAGGCAGTTGGAGGTGGCTGCAGGGATCCAGGTTCTGTTGTCTCGCAGCCATTCCATTCCTGGCAGCATTCCCTGCCCAGGGCAGTGTGGCAGCCTGAGGGTGCTGCTGCAGGGCCCAGCCAGCTGGCTGGGACACCTTAAAGCCAGTGCGCCCTTGGGTCTGGGCCCTGAGGTGAGGATTTCAGAACCTCTTCTTTTGTTTTCTGGGCTTTTCTGTCCAAGTTTCTTGGCAGTAACTGTGAAGGGTTAGTGATCACACTGTTAGTCATCAGTCCCTTATCAGTACCAGTTTGGGCTGTAAGTGTGCAGTTGTTCCACTAGCTTCCCTCAGCCCAGGAAAGAAGCTAACCTCTTTACTCTGGTGTGTGGCTGGGCTCGGGAAAGTGAGGAAACTTGAGTCATGTCTATTGTTAATAAAAATGTTGCAAAAATTTCCAGTTTCCCCTGCTCAATATTGCAACGAATACACGAGTGTGTGAGAAACTGTCTGCACCTAAACCACAGTGGTTTTGATATGGGATTGCCCAGAATGCTCTGTAATGAAGCAGTTTGTCTCTGGGAGTGGGACTGAGAAAGCAAGTTTTTGTGTGTAATATACCTATGTTTGCATACGGGGATTCTGTATGGGTAAGTATCTTGCTGTGAACTTACTTTGCAGATGATTATATCAAAATATAAAAGCTGCTTACTATTATTACGCAAAGCCACCTAGTGACTAACCAAACCTCGAGGTTAGGAACCATCTGCAAAGCAGTTTTTCCCAAAGTAGGTGCTGTGGGACATGAAATGGTCAGACCTGTGCTAAGTCCCATGGTTCACAGTCTTGTCTGCTATATCCATGTGCTTGAAACTGGAATGTGGCCCTATGAAAGAAACAAAAAAATGCTGTGGCACCATGCTTAGGCAGAGCAGCACAGCTTTCCACTGCCCACTGCGTTTGAAGAAGAGGCCATGGGAAAGCACCGCTCCTGGTTCTTACTTCTGTAGATCTCCAGCCTGTCTCATGGGAGGGACTTTTTAAGAACACATCCTTTCACCTGTTGATTTTTTTCTTCTTTTTTAAGAAAAGAAAATGGTGACAATCTTTGCTGTCACCACTTTCCCAACAGCAAGTTCATGGGGTCCCCTATAGCATGTGGGTTTTTACATTAGCAGTTACATTTTCAGTGACAGCTGTGGCTAGAAAAATGTGTGTGTACATGTCATCAGACACATGTATGTGTTAAAAAAAAATTGAGCTCATCCTAGTAATTCAGATGGATAACCATTGAATTGATTCATAGATTTCTGTATAGATGCTGGTAAAGTTCTTTATTAAGACTGAGTCAAAGGGTCTGGGTGTGGAAGATTAAAACCAAGAATCTCTTGTGCCTTAAACAGATATTCATGGCCAAACCAATTGAATTATCAAATCAGCTGAAGTCTTGAATAGTGTGTCCCTGTAGGGCAGAGTTAGAGATGTAAATTTCAAAGCCCCAATTTCTGCAAAATTTGTAATGGCAAATTATTTTTTAGGAAAAGTGAGCACTCACTTTAGCTGCAGTACACTAAGAGATAAAAAATTAAAGCCACTTAGTTGTCTTGCTCTCTGTCCTCTCTGGTTTGTTTTTTTTCAGTAACTTTTGTTTCTTTATTTTGTTTTTCTGCCTCTTCCTTCATTCTGTTTCCTAAATGCTGTTGCTGTTTGTCTTTTTCACTCAAGTTCATCCCCTTGAGTTTGCTTGAAACTTGGTCGGGGTTTCAGCTCTGTGCTTGGCGCTGGAGGTCAAGGGCTGCTCACAAACAATAACACTGGCCCACTGCTCTCTACTCATCTGCAGATCTGCAGAGTCAAACTGTTTAAAATTAAGATCCTGCTCCCACTCAACTTCTCCATTTGGGTTTTCCCCAAAGCTTCCCAGAAGCAGATGGCGCTTCCTGGAGCTGTGCTTGCAGAGCACTACACTCTCTGCAGCTCTGCCTTGTCCCGATGAATCCAGCTGGATGTGCCCTTCCCTGAGAGCTGCCAGGCTCAAGGAGAGCCTGTGTACAAGCTGTTGTGCTGTTCTGGTGTCAGCCTGGTCACAGGTGGTGTGTAGTCTGCAGCCTGACCAGGAAGCAGCCTGAGCACAGGTGCTGATGGCAGGGGTGACAGGACACCTCCTGGCTTAAAAAGCACGACTCTAGAAGGGAGCTTAGGCTGTGCTGAGAGATGCAACTCACATCAATTTAATTGATCCCATAAAGGAGCAGCATGCCTGCCACTGACTTCATGATGCAATGATTTGTCTGTTCCAGAGCCTCATGGAAGGTTCAGGAAAATGTGCCGTAGGTTGAGATACCTCCTGGGAGGGGAAATGGAAATTGAAATAGGTTAGAAATGCTTTGGGAGAAAGCTCAGTTAAAGGCAAAAGGCAAAGGAGGGTATATGTTGCATTAAGTACAAAAGAGAATAGAAACTTTCTTTGGAAAATGAGTATTTTAAATAACAGGAGACTTAAAAATTATTGCTTTCAGAGAAAATACAATAGGCTACTTTAGGAAAGGAGGAAAAAAATGAAAATGAGGCCAGAAAACACAGGAGGAGGGCAGAGGAGGATAAAGAAAGAGTGGGAGTACAGATGGAGCCTAAGACACTGCCATGAGGGCACATTTTGGACTGGAGAGGGAGGCTGCCAAGAATCCTGCGTGCACAATTAAGTTCAGACTACAAAACCATTAGGGTTTATGGCCACTTATTACAAAACCAAATAAAATATTTATTTTCTTAAAATGGATTTTATTTCTGTTTGAGAGTTCTGTTTGAATGTGACATGCCTGTGCAGCCTGTGTCATGAGCTGATGTGACCAAGCTAGTGCTGCTTCCTCTGTGAGCTGCCATTTCACTTCCTGCAAAGGGTGGGTTCACCCGGCTTTGCCGAGGCTCCTGTGGAGGGCTTCACAGGATTGGACCTGGGTGTTTCTTATGTCTGTGTGTTTCTTGCTGCCCTTGTACTTTTTCTTTGATCACATCTCTCACCAGTTCTGTGGAAGGTGAAATCTACTCTGTATTTTGGATTCCAACTGTGAGAAACCTCCTTGGAAACCTTGTGTTGCTCCAGATGGTAAAATCTGCAATCCCTACATCATTTCAGTAAGGCAAAATACTTTTCAGTGGCTTGCCTTTTATCCTAACACTTCTAAAACATTTTTATACATGATCTTTTCAAAGCTACTCTGGGGGATTTCCACTCCCCTTCTGCTTTAAAATGCTCGTACTGCTGTGTTAACCACAAAGTTCATGCTGGTACACTGTGTCTCTCTGTCTCTCCGTCTCTCTCTCATTCTCTCATTCTCTCATTTTCTCCCCATTGAGGACCACCAGCTACAGTTTCCAGGTATGGCTTTACCAAAACGTGTCTTGTTGATGCTGGCAGGCGCTTAACTTTGCCAGAATTATTTCTCATTTCTGAAGAGCTATTCAGGGGCTTGGCACACAGGGGTTGAGGGAGGGCTGCAGACCCAAAAACATCTCGGGAAACAAGTTCACCCCCTGAACCGGCAAAGTGGTGCTGCGATGTCGTAGGGGTGAGAGGCAGAGCCTTCTCACTGAGATTTCTATTGGTGCCTGAGAAGATGATAAAACATTCAGGGATTGCCACAGAAGTGATGGCAACAAGGTTATTTTCCAGCTGTGAATGAGGTTATTTTAAGGCATAACAATGTTGTGTTGATTAGAAATATGTTTCTCGATAATGCAAAATTAATTAATTCATTATTTTTGGAACCTCCAGGGAAAACAGTAGATGTAGCAAATAAGTAAACTGGCTGTAAAAATCAAAGCAGCTTTAGCACTAGACACACTTCATTAGTTGTAAGAGCATATTTAAAAAAAAAAAATAGTGCTATGTTGTAACCTGTGTCTTAAAACCCTGATGAAGTCTAGTCTTATGGGAATTTATTGTAATGCTTGACTGTACCTCTATGCAAAGGAAACCCTACTGTCTTACTCTGCTTAGTGAAAATTTGCCTGTGGAGATGAGCAAACTGATGCTTGCTTAGTAAGGTTTTACTGTGCCTTGAGGATGAGGTAATATTACAGTTGGAACTTCAATAGTATAGTGGTGCCTGTATACAAAAGAAAATGTTTATTCTGCTGTCCTCTGCAGCAGCATCCCCTGGGGTGGCTCAGGCACATATCCAATAGGAAATTGTTGCTGTTAGAAATGCCCTCTCCTGGGTACCAGCTGGTCACTGCCCTGCAGCTTTTAAGTGATTGGGACAACAGCAGGGCAGTTCCTGGGGTTTGCCTCTGCCAGGTGAAGTGGGAGTGAGCCCTGAGTGAGTGTGTGTTGGTGCAACAGAGGATCCTCTCCCTCCTCACCCTCTGTGCTGGAGGGACACACCTGATGCAGTCGGGGTCCTTCTCTCACACAGGGACTCTGCAAGGGTGTTTTGTTGTCAGCAGTCAAAATGTTCTAACTCTTCCTGGGCTGGAAGGGACAAGGATGATCCCCCAGTGATGTCAGATGTCATCATCTCCTGGTTTCACATGATTCCATATAACTTGCTATATCTTAAATATATATCTCAAACTGTACAGATACTTTTAGTCATTCTTTAGCAAACTGTTCTCTTCCACTCTGTGTGTTGAGTTGGGGCATGTATTTCTGTCCCCAAAATAGTGGGGTTTTGGAGGGCCTTAGAGTAGTAAATCATACAGCTTTGTTATTTTAATTCAAAAGTACTGGAGGCAGCTAATCTGTTTATAAATTTAATAGTTTATAAGACAGCTTGTAGAGGGTTGTTTTAATGCAAGATGTGTTCCCCTCCATCCTCTTTCTGCCTGTTACCTCCCAATTAAGTGACTTGATCTCAGACCTCTAAATTTGACAAAACTTTTCCCATTGTGACTAAGACAGTTCTGATCTACCATAAAAGGCAGATAATTTTAGAGGGAGGGCATCTTCTAAGACTTGTCCCTACCAAGTGCCTTAGGGCAAAGCAGCAGAGCTGAACTAGAGCTACAGAAAGGTAGGTGCATAACCTTTTTTCTGTGCCCTGTTGTATGTATGACATGGAAGCTGGTAAGTGAGGAAGGTGCTTTTTACTGGGAATACCCCAGTCCTGGAGAGTGGCTGAGCATCACCCGCCCCTCATGCAGTGAACCTGGCAGAAGCCAGGCTCTCAGCCCCATCTGCAGGGTGGCAGGACCAGGGATCCTGTCTTGTCCCTGTGTGATGATCAAAGCTGTGATAACAACCTGGATATTTTCCCTTCTCAGTCTGAGACATGGTGGCACCCAGTGCCTGTGCCTGGCTCTGCTGTTCTGGAAATTTTGGCTGTAATGGCGCACTCACAACTCATGGGGTAATGTGCTAACCTTTCAGGAGGGCTTGGCTTCATGTGAGAGAAAACAGGAAAAACGTGTTTTCTTTTAAAAAAGCAACCACATCATAAGGAATGGTTTTTCCTGTGTGCAGGAAGTATGTTTTTGTGGCTAGAAGAAGTTAATCTGTCCACAGTAGTTCAATGGGATATCAGAGTTCCACACAGCCTTTGTCATTCCGACTGCTGGTGCTGTAGATAGAGAGCAGCAGTGCTGGAGGGGAGCTGTTTGAACATGGCTTTAAAATGTTGATGCAATTTTATATTCTAGTAAGTCATGCCCGTGCTGATTTTTCTCAGTATTATGTCCTGCTCAGCTGCTGAACAAGAAGCAATTCTAAGTGTGGAGCATTTTACTGGAAAATGTTTGGGCTCAGTTTGCTGTGGTGGTAGTTAAAACAGGATAGCTCCCAATTTATAAACTTCATTTTTGTTATGAAAATTCTCCCACTTGGATTATTTCCAGTGAGGTTAAGGCATCTGCATAGAAAGAGTTGTTCCAGAAGCATTTTGCTTGTGCAGCTCATGGTACAGGCAGGACTGGGATGCTAAGTGGTGGGAAGGTGCAGCTGGGAGCTCTTTGTACCGCACTGCCTTTGAGCTCCCACTCATTGGTAGCTGTTTATAGGACTTGGGCTTAGCTTCTAGTGATTCATACCACTTTTTTATGTGTGGGCAGAGTTAATTCTATTTATTGCAGAATAGGGAAATCCTTCTTTTTTAATGTGTAGATTTTCAGTCTCCATCAGGTGGGGGGTTTGGTGTGTGTGCTGTTGCAGTGGAGTTGCAGTGAAAATCCCTTTACAGCGTGCCCTGTGTCTGTCACATCATTATGCAGCACAAGCCTGCTGTGCTCTGCTATTTTAAACCAGCATTACAGTTCACTTGTGTGCTGAAAAATTGCAGCATGCACAAAGGCAGGACACTTTCCCCTTGCTGGAAGCTGTGAGCAGACAGAAGTGAAAGCTGCCTCAGCCCCTTCCTACGCTGGGCAGGCATCAGCGTAAGCAGGAAATTGATTCAGATAACCCTTGGGTGCTCTCACTGTCACCAAACAGCACTTTTTCCCCTGATGGTTTCCCTTTGGCTTCAGTTGAGAGAGCCCATGTGCTGGGAGCCAGGAGTGGGAGCAAAGCTGCTGCAGCCCGCCCTGAGTCACTGGTGAGTGCTGGATGGGAATTCCACGCTGCTGGGCTGCTTTGGATCGCATCCCACCCAGTGCTGGCTGGCACGGGGCTGCTGTTTCTCAGCTCCTCTGAGCCTCCCCGGCTGATTCACACGGGCGCCTCTCCAGCTTGGGCAAAGCACTGCCATCCACAGGCCCCCTCCCGGGGCAGCCCATTTCTTCCGGCAGAACAGCTGCAAGCCCCGCAGCAAAGCTCCTGCAGGGCTGGCAGCGGCGGCGAGCCCCTCATCTGCTGATTACCCAGAGGTTTCCGGAGCAGGCAGCCTCCCCTTTCACCTGGGGTGCTCTTTGCTGTGCCCTGAGGTGCCCTCAGCTGTGCAGGACTATCCTGGGCAAGCTGAGGTGGAGGAGGTGCTTTCTTGGAGGTGCCAAGAGTCTCCATTTTTAGCAGTGGGATCGGGGCTGGGTGCATTATGAAGGTGCTTAAAGAGATACAGGCTCTCATTTCAGCAAGAGTTGGAAGGTGGTGTACCACAGCAGAGTGCTCCTTGCAGAAAGAAATGGGAGTGATTTGGGCTGATTTAATGAGCTGTGAGAGCTCTGGAGGAATTTCTGGATGGGATTTTGGGCTGCTGACTATTTCTTTTTAATGTGTCCTATAACTTTTTTACCTAAAACATGTCACCCCAGCTGGAGTTTCTGGAGTTAAGGAAGATCCCTAAAGGGAAAAATGGGTAAAACACAGAATTTTTGTTGCTGTTGTTGGTTTTATTTTGGTGTGTTTTTACACAGTGTAGCACTAGCTTCCTAAACCATACCATCAGATGAGGTAAGTGCTGAAGCGTAATAGGACTGGGGAAATTGGATGCCAAGTAAATGGGAGAGAGCAGCAATAAGAGAGAGGAAGGAAACTTGTTTCAGAGTTGTCACCCTCTGATAGCACAGTGAGTTCCTAGGCAGTTCATCCTGTGGGTGGTCCATGCTCTGGAAATTAATGGTGACAGCTCTCCATCTGCCTTAGAAGCAGCAGGAACACTCTGCTGTTGGCATCTGCTACTGAGGCAGCCCAGACGTGAGACTGGTAATCCCTCTGGCTGCATTTTGTCATCTCTGGTTGACGTGAGGAAAATAGAATTGCTCCTTATTAGGTGTCAGGGAACAGGGAACCCCATTTTCAAAGGAGGAAAGATCAGCTGTTTAAAAATGAAAGAAGCAAATGGACAACCATGTCTGGTTTGAAGCAGAAGGCTGTTCATTTTGGAGGGACCAAACAGAGTAATTTGCAAACTCCTGTTGGAATAATAAGTCTTTAATATCTGGAATATGATTACAGCTCAAATTCCTGAGGGCTCCTGACGTTAGATGATCAGTTGGGCTGGAGTATGTCACACATTCAGCCTGGTGAAAGGCAGGGAGACTCTCACAAGCTGGGGAGGTGAATACTCTGTACAACCACTAACGAGGGTGCTGAGTTACAGGAGCACTTAAATGCTGGCTGTGGAATACATTTGAATTGGTTAAGTGCTTTGGTGTGTTTTTGAAGCAGGTACATTATCTGTCCGCAGGATTTCCTTGCCCAGTATGGATTGTTAAAGTAGAAAGGAAAATGGATGTTGCTCTCTGAAGCCCGAGATGCTCTGTGGCAGCTCACTAATTGCTGCTTTTCCAGGAGCCACTGCAGCAGGGAGGGAGGGCAGAGTGTCAGCACTGGGCACTGTTTCACGCCAGACACAACGTTGTTAGTGGTGATGCGCTGGCCCTGCTTCCCTCCAAAAGCAGCAAATGCCCTCAGTGACCTTACAGGAGATGAGTGAGAGCTCTCAGAGAGATGCTGGTGCCAGGAACAGGGACTGGGGACTGACAGGCAGGTGGGGCACACAGAGGAGAAACAGCGTCCTACAGCACAACTGTAAAACTGAGCACTTTCCTCAAGAAATGATCTAGGAGCTCAGGTGTGTTGTGCTTTTGTACAATCCTGTAAGGGAAATGTCTTTTGAGTGCAAAGCTGCAAGAAATGCCAACCAGAGTTGGCATTTCTAGGGCTTGAGCTACTCACAAAAAAAAAAAAAAAAAACAACTGCAAGGTTGAGGGGCTGGTGGCAAATCTCAAGTTTGTGACTTAAGGCTTGGAACAAATGTTGATGGTTTTTCCTATTGGAAAATTAGCGTTGCATTCCTGTGCTGTGAGTTATGGTAAGTTGAAAGAAAAACTTATGTCATACTTCTGATTGCAACTCTGCTTTTCTTTCTTTTTTTTTCCCCACCACTTCTTTCAGACAGAATTCATATAGCCAAAAATGTGCACATAATTAAGTAAAATAAGAGTTTACTGCTAGAAATGAATGATCAACAGGAAAAAGGAAGATGTCAAGTTAAGAGGCTTCAACTCCTGTAACACCTAAACTAAAGGTAAAATTCCCCTGGTGCCTTTTTTGTATGCTCCTTGCTGTTAACCAGAAAGCCATCTCCTTCTTGAACCAGTGCAATGAAAATGTAAATTCATTGTGGGTGGTCTCTGGTTTAAGTGGAGACTTTCCTGGTGAACATTAAGGCCAAGGCTTGGCCTCTGCTTTCCCCAGCTGTGTCTGAGACTCTTGCAGTTTTTTAAGATTCAGAACTGCTGCAAGGAAACAAACAACAACAACAACAACAACAAAAAAATCGAAAATCAACCAAACCATAAAAATCTCAATTCTGTGGAATAATTTTCAGATTATGAAAAACTCTTTTCCAAAGAAGTGAGCTTTGATGCTTGTAGCGTAATCTTTGTTTTGTGGTTCTGCGAGTGTTTTATTGTTCTTGCACAGCTGGTACCGTGTTTCCCTCTGAGACCTGTCTCCCCCCTGCAGATGAGAGCCCTCCTGCCAGCAGCAGCCTGCTGCAAGCGGTAGCCGAGGCGGAGCAGCTGCCAGGGAGTGTTGGAAGAGCTTCTCCCCGTGTCTGCTTCGCTTCCCGCTGCAGCTCCCATGGCCTGTGACGAGCCCGCTGCTCTCTCAGGCCTCTTCTCGCGCCAGAACTCCTCCAGCACCAGCTCTCTGGAATTCGAGCCCGGCGCTGACTACAGGTTCGTGGAGAGCCTGGAGGAGCGCTACAAGTGCGCCTACTGCCACCGGGTCCTGCGCAACCCGCACCAGACGGGATGCGGGCACCGCTTCTGCCAGCAGTGCATTCTGGCACTGAGGTGAGAGCAGACCCCTCCCGTGTCCGCCAGCTCCCCTTGCTTCCTTTCCTAAAAAAAGCAGCCCACACCTTCTGTAAGTCAGCAGTGAGTGCCATAATAATATTACCGACACAGTAAGAGGCTGAAGGAGTCAATGGAAGGCTCTGTTGAACCCAGTGACTCCATGCTCAATGTTCTGAAGGTGTCTCTAAAGATCTGACCCAGTGCTGGTGAACCACGGGGAAGTCAGCATAAAGAAACTGTTGATGTAAGCTGATACTGCTGTGTGAGATGCTGCTGTGGTCTGTCTGTCTGCAATTGTGCTCTTCAGAGGAATTTGCTGCATTGATGTCTTGCTGGTGATTAGATTAGGCTGTCACTGGTGTTGGTGGTCGGATTAGGCTGCGTTCATTTGCTTCTGTATAATTCCTCTGAATTCAGCAGAATTATAAAATTGATGTTAATATTACCTGATGCTGCAGCCAGATCACAAGGATGCTGGCAACCCTTTTGCTTGGTACAAATGAGTTTACCCCCAAACCTGTCTGGGAATACATTGTGGACTCTTTGGTGTACCTGAGGGCAGGATTTCACTTGGAAAGGTTGCAGAGGAGCCTCTTTATGTGGATGGATGTCACTAATTACCTTCTGTAAATTTTAGATGCTTCATGTTTGCAGCATTGTCTCTGGGTTGCCTCCCTTTCGCACAGCCTCTGTGACTGTTTTCCTGCTACCTATTACAGAATTTCTGGAAGCCTTTTAAGAAAGAAGTCAATAGATCTCCTTTTACTGGCGTACCAAAGAGGGCACTGCTTCTAGTAGACAAAGGCTGGGTTTAAAGCACACAATGTGATTTTTTTGATATATGACATTTGTGAGCTGCAGATGGTCAGAGAGTGATGAAGTCCTCTCAATTAAAAAACATCTTGTGGTTTTTACCATTGAACACTCTTAGGACAAACTCTGCTTTCTGTTACGTATTCACAGTTAATGCTTTATGCCCTCTTTGAGCTGTGGGCAGAATTTGGCTGTGAATTTGGCCAGATGAAAGTGTTTTTAAAAGACTTTTTTTGTTTTAGTTTGGGTTTTTTTTGTTTTTATGCTATTTACTTCTGACTTCTGTCAGAGTCAGATTATAGCATAGCACAATTTCATAAAATAAATTGAATTTCCTGTGGGTTAACACGACTCTTCTTTTGATCTAGAGAGTTAAATGCAGTACCCACCTGTCCTGTCGACAAAGAAACAATAAAAATGCATGAGGTAAGTGGCTATAGCTTTATTTCAGTAGTCAGCATTTACATGGGAAAGGCAAGACAGCTGAGAACAAGGTGGCTTTTAGTCCTCAGGGCAGAGCAGGTTTTTTGTCTCTGAAATAATGCTGAAAGAAGCAGTGTACTCAGTGATGCTTTCCCAGGAAGGAATTGTGACTGTCTAGCTAAAGCTTAATTTTATACCTCATGTTCTAAAATGATTTCATTTTGGTCTTCTATACTTCCAGTAAAGTGTTGAAGAATTTCACAAAGCTTTGAATCCTCCCAAGTCACCAGATGTCTGTTTTTTTATGGAGATTTTATTGACTTGCTTTTTAAATGCCCTACCTTGTTTATCCGATTGTCTGCATTTTCACTTGCCTATAATTTGCTTTCTTGACAATCTCCATTAGATCTCATTAACCCTGACAACCTAATTTACTTTTGGGTGACTTTTAGAGGAAAAGAGAAGTTCATACTTTTTATTTTGCAAGCTATTGTTGGTTTTGGTTGTTTTGTTTTATAATGGATTCATTTGTCCTTATTTATATTGCAAGGCTTAAAAGTATACTATATACTGGTCCTGCCAGAAATTTTCCAGGGAAATCAAATGTCTCCTTCCTCTCTCTCCTAGTCTTGATAGGAAATTATAATCAGACTGTTCACAAGATTTTTGTTTTTCATTTGCCATCTTCTACTTCTTGCAAATTTTGATGACAACAAAGTGGGAAGATCTCTAAACAAGACTGAGAGTTTGCTCTGGGGGTTTCATTTGCTTCTGCATACCCAGCTGAGAATGGTGCTGCTTCTCCGAGGTGACAGAAAGGATATCTCAGCATTGCCTCCATCCCAAAGGCACTGCTTGAACATAGTGGAGCACGCACAGAGCTGGTTTGGCCTTCAGGGCCTGTTAGTTCCAGCTGCTTTCTTGTAGATACAGGCAGGCTCTGGCAGTGGTTGTACAGCTCCTGTGCTACTAGTCCTGCTGGTTATGGGATGGATAAGCCTCTGTGGAACAATTATGTGGGGAAAAAAACCCTAGGCTTACTAGAAATGTCATAAATTGTTTAATTTGTAGTTTTAATACAAATTTTCAATATGAATTATCGAGAGCCATACTCACAGTTATGGCACTGACACTTGAACACCTAGAAGATCTGTAGTGATGTTTTGTTCTTTTATATTATTTATAACATCCCATGTGACTGCATATTAAGACTGATTTGCTTCCTTTGTAGGTATTCAAAGATAACTGCTGTAAAAGAGAAGTTCTCAACTTGCATGTGTTCTGCAAAAACTTTCCTGACTGCAATTCCAAAGTAATTCTGGGGCGATATCAGGTTGGTTTGCTTGATCAAATTTTGAAGCCTTTGATTTTCATGACAGCTCTGTGTATTCATGATCAGCTAAATTCCTGCAATTGTCTTCAGAGTTATTGTAGCAATGTGGTTTAAATACAAAGACCATGACAGCTATACACTGTAAGTAGCATACATTACAGCTTTTAGCTTGTTCCAGCTTTGCCTTAGGGGTTTTTTTTAATAAGACTTTCCTTAATTTAAAATTTTTTTAATAAGAATTTCCTTAATTTAAATTTTTTTTAATAAGCTATTTGCTTTATGTAGCCTTTGTAAATGGCAGTGTTCATTCATATTCTGAATGCTTAGGTGATTGTTGATTTGAGGAACACTGGCCATTTGGCATTTGATCTGCTGGTGTGTGTTGCAGGAGCATCTGCTGCAGTGTCTGTTTGAAAGCACGCAGTGCACTAATGACGGATGTCGGGATCAAATTCTTCGCAAAGACTTGAAAGAGCACTTGAGCCAGCACTGTAAATTCCGAGAAGAGAGGTGCCAGTACTGTAACACGTATGTGGTGTTAATTAACATAAAGGTAAGATTATGAAGCATTCCCGGGAATCCATAGCACCTGTTTCCCCTGGACATTGCTCAGTGAAGTTTCCAGCCTTGCAATGGCACTTAACTCCTGAAACAAAATTTGGCTGAGTAGCTGAAGGAGGAAGTATAATAAATGTGCCTTAAATCATATCAATTATTGATGCTCTCTTATGAACAACAAGGTGATATGTGGCTTGCATTTGTATGTTTGAAATTACTTTTTGCACAGCTTCCTTGGTATATACTGCTGTACAAAAATGAAAGCCATTGCTTTGTTCTGTTTCTTTTTCTTCAGAACCATGAGAAAAATGACTGTCCTGATTATCCTGTGCCTTGTCTCCAGAACTGTTCACAAATAATTCTGAAAAAAGAGGTACTATTATTTTTTTTCAGATACTGTGATTCAGCAGATCACACACATTTATGAAAACTGAAAGCTATCCTGCAGACCGCGTTGGCCCATGCCAATAAAATTTCATTGCCCTAAGTGTTTCTTTTGTTTGATCCTAAAAGGGATATATCTCCCATCTTCTAAGTGGATTATTCTGTCACTGCAAGCCATTGGTGTTTTGCAGCATGGAAAAATACCTGGCTTGCTGATTGACTCTGAATACTCGTTTTCCCTGTAAAGTGATTGGTGGTGTCATGACAGTGGCCTTTATTCACCATTTTTGCAGGCATTTAGATTTTATTAGTGCTTCAAATTACTAAGTATTTATTTAATCACAAACTGCTTCATTGATACATGCAGATTGAAAAGCACCATGCTGTGTGTCCTGAGGCAGAAGTGGACTGTCCCTATAAGCAGTACGGCTGTCATGTAAAGGTACTGTTTTACAGATCTTTGTCTGTACCAGGACTGGACTTTGTCTCCCAAACCAATCAGAATAATTCAATTAACCAATTTATGTCCTTTCACAACCATTTCTGCTGGGTAAGCTGATATATTAGAGAATCAGGACTGCCCTTCCCTCACTTTCAAGGCATAAAGGACACATTTTGAATATTTGCATCAATAATTTTTTACCAACAGCTTCAAAAATCTGCTTATCTTATTATTTTATTCTTTCACTTCCCCCCTCTGCCTCACTAAGGTTAAAAGAGGGAAACTTGCTGAACATGAAAACAGTGCCCTGAGGGAACACATGCTGCAGATTTTAGACAAGAACTCCCGGTTGGAAGAACAGGTAGGACCTATTTAATGAGCACTCTTCAGCAGTTCTTGACTGGTTAGAGGATGATATGAGATTCTACATTTGTTGCCTGGTTTAGCTCAGCTACATTTTAAAAGACTATTTTTATGGTCTTTTTACACCTCAGAAGACAGAATAAGCTCTTCTAGTGAAGTCAGTCAATTACAGGGAAACCTCTCTGCGCTCAGGCATCTAAATTCTCCATCAGGCACAGTGGGAGGCTCCTTGCTATTGCTCACCTCATTTGCTTTCAGTCTCTGCTTTACACTGGATATGAGGTTAAGAGAAAAAGTATTTTAAAGTTTCATTGACTGGCCAGGTTGCTCCGAAAAGCAGCCTTTAGCTGCCCAGCTCACCTGCTCTGTGTGGAGGCACCACGGAGGACAGCAGAGCCAGCTGCAAGTGCCTCTCTGCTCAAGATCACTTCTTTGGCTCCCAGCAGGAGACACTGAATATAGACCCAGTCCTGTTAACTGAATGAATCCAAGCTGATGGGGGACTTAGTCTTTGCTTGTTTGTGCAAGAAATAAGAGTCCCAAACTGCTGAAACTTGGTTTTGAAGTGATTATCCCTCACTGACTCACCTCTTCTGCTGGTTAGACCTCAGCAGAGGGAAAAAAATGCATATACATACACACAGAAACACACGTGCACCTGTGCATGTAAGTATGTATTATCCCACTATAGAGCTGAATGGATCGTCATGCTGGGAGTGAGAGACAGGAACCTCTTTCCCACACAGATCTACTCAAAAGTCTGATTGCCTTATATGCAGTTCTTGCCAGTGCTTATTCACAAATAATGAATTAAGGAATGCTCTATCTAGCTCACTTAGAGGATTGTAAACTTTTCCACTGTCTCTTATATAGTCACATATGTTACGGTTTCTTCATTGTATGTTTTGGTGTTCGTTGGCATTTATACTCTGATTTTTCGATCTGTAGATATCTGACCTGTATAAGAGTCTGGAATGTAAAGAGATTAAAATCCAGCAGCTAGCAGATGCCATTAAGAAGTGTGAGAAAGAATTCAGACAGTATACACAATTGTTTGGTAACAATAGCAACTTGATGGTAAGCACTCAGGTGAGACATTGATTTTACCTTTTTTACCAATTGCTTTCTTGCATCCTGAAATATATTTCTCAAGTAATAATTGTCATTAATACCGCAGCAATAACAAATCTCCCCAAGACATTCTCATTTTTTTTACAGTATGGTACTGTCTTTTCATTTTAATCGATAAAGAAGTTTGGATATGTGATCTGGGCAAAAAGCACTGTACAAATCCTCATGGTCAGATGCCCAGGGCAAACGTGCAGGTGTAAATATGAATAATGAGTTGAATGAAGTGGTGCAGTGTGAATGGGTTCTGAATGAGGAATGGCTTCTCAGTCCATAAATGTGCTGAATTAATCATGAAGGAGCACTGGGATAAGTTCCTAGGCCAGCAGAGCACTTTGAATGCATCATATCGCTGATACTGCTGACATGCTAAAGACTTCACTATCTTGATCCAAAGCAAGTAGCTGGTTTTATGAATATCTCTTGTCTTTACTTCCCACCCTCTTCCAATGGCATGAACTGGGAAGGCTCTGGCCAGTCACCTGGATAAGTCTGCACGCCTGGAATCACAAGTGAAACAGCTAATACAGATGGCAAACCAGCAGCAAAGTAAATTAGACCTGCGGCCCCTGTTGGACACAATTGAAAACGTGAAAGAGAAGATTGCCCTGATGGAGACGTACGACCAGCGCTTGGGTATGCTGGCACCCTCCTACACAGGCAGAGGGGGTTGCTGATTTACTGGTGGCTAAGTAGAGGCTCTGGTGCTACACTCAGTCAGCTGGAGCTCTTCACTAGAAAGGGCTTTCTTCTTGCATTCTGAGACCAAGCTGTGAGGGTGTGTGCGGTGTCCTCCCGCCTTTCCCTACTGCACAATGTCTCCTGAACTCCAGTGGCACTGCAGGGCCACAGGCCTTGGTTTGGCTCCTGCACTGTGATGGAGGCTGAGGTGCTATTCAGGCATTCACAATTTATAGTTACCAGCTTTTCTTATTCAACTACCAGCTGCAATAACAGATTTAAAAAGTTAACAGCTGCAGTTCATAGCCTGTACGCAGGCTTGGGTAGATCAGTTTTGCCAGCTTGAGTCTGGGTGCTTGTTTTATCCAGGGCTCTGACAGTTTTATTTTACCAAATGTCTCTCTCTTTTTTTTTTTTTCCTATTTATTTTTCTTTCCCTCTTCTCTCAGTTCTTTTGGAAGATCAGTCCAGCAAACATGATCTCCAGATCAATATTCACAAAGCACAGCTCAATAAAAACGAAGAACGATTTAAGCTTTTGGAAGGCACGTGCTACAATGGGAAGTTAATCTGGAAGATCACGGACTACAAGATGAAGAAGAAAGAGGCAGTGGAAGGCCGTGTGCTGTCCATAGCCAGCCAGCCCTTCTACACCAGCCGCTGTGGGTACAGGCTGTGTGCGAGAGCCTACCTGAACGGGGACGGCTCGGGAAAGGGAACGCACATCTCCCTCTACTTCGTGGTCATGAGAGGCGAGTTTGACTCACTGCTGCTGTGGCCCTTCAAGCAGAAGGTTACACTTATGCTTTTGGACCAAAGTGGGAAAAAAAATCACATTGTGGAAGTTTTTAGAGCTGACCCCAACAGCAGCAGTTTCAAAAGGCCGGATGGAGAAATGAATATTGCCTCCGGCTGTCCGCGCTTCGTGCCGCACGCCGTCCTAGAGAACACGAAGAACACCTACATCAGAGATGACACTCTCTTTTTGAAAGTGGTCGTGGATCTAACTGATCTGGAGGAATTGTGAAAAGCATGCTGGATCAGTGTGACTGCTGTAAGCATGAGGAACTGCTTTTGTGGTGAACACTAGCCATGCAATAGCAACTTGCCACCAATCAAGCTACCGAGAATGTTTCATGGCTTTGGACTACAGGACAGATAATGAATTGCCAAAGCATCAGCCTTTCCTTTTCTACCCTTTTTTCCAAGACTGCATTTTTAAGGCAGCTAGAAGTCCAGGTTGGTGCAAACATGCATTCGATCCAGATTGGCTCAGTCCAGGCTGGGGACAGTGCTTGGCTCCCACCACCAGACTGGCATTTGGAGATGAACCTCCTCCAGTAAATTCCCTGGAGCCCAGGCAGGCCTGTGGGCTCTTCTCCCTCACACAGAAGTGAAGCCATGCCCAAACATGCAAATGCATTTCATCTGTCTGCAATGGAAACATTTCAACATTAGCAAATTCGAATCGATGTGTCTTGATCCCTCCATCTCCTGGATTTCTGAAGCAGAGAGAATGGCTTCAGTTAGACAGGGAAAATATTTGCCAAGTATCTTGCATCTTTTTTGTTTGAATTGTGTTTCTGCAGAAAGCCCAGAGGAAGGAGCCAATGCCTCTTCCTTTTTTAGCCTGTTTTTTTAGCTGTACAGAGTACACCCAGGTCACAACAGCTTTCTTGTGTCCTTTCCATTCCTGCCTAGTGCCTTGGGACTGGTTTCCATTGGTGGTAAACATCCACAGTCCCCATCTGAAGCCAAAAGCTGCAGGTGCTTCTCACCTCTCAGGACAAGGCCAGAGGAGGGCACTCAGCCAGCCTGCCAGCTCCTGTTCTTTTGCTTCCACCTCTGTGCAAAAGAGATGTTTTCTGGCCTTACCAGCTCTACAAAAGGCAGGAAGAGCTTGGGGAAAAGTGCATGTAACGTGCACTTTTCCTCTCTCCTAGAAGTTTGGGGAAGAAGGGAAAAAATGGATTAGGGAGTGAGGTTGCTGTAAGAACTCAATTTTCACAATCAATGGAGCATTAGTGTTTGTTAAAGGATGACACAGCTGCTGACTGTGATGTCTGAAGGTCTTAATTTTTATTCCAAGTTCCTTCTATACTTCAAGGGAATGTGTGCATTGTACAGGGTTTATTGGAGATGCAATAAAGCCACCAAGATCAGGCACTGAGGAACAAGCAACACAGAACATATGTGCCTTTTTAAAGCCCTTTGGGCGCCTGTAAGAGGGATGTAATTTTGCATACTCAGTCATTTTGTCACAACAAGTGGCAGAATTTTGTGTCTCTCATCTTTTACAGGCTAGGTAGGGAAACACCACGGCATTACCTGTTGCTCCAAAGCTTATCAAGAGACATCAAGAAACTAAGCTGGTTTTAGAGTAAGAGTAAACTAGGCAGGATAAAAATCAAAACAGGGCACAGACTGAAAGGTGTAAGATAGAAAATTCAGAAGGGCAAATGTGGCAAAATGAAAAATGCCCTTCCCATGCTTGGTGTTGATAACAATCTAAATAATTCAAGGATTAAAACCAAGATGAAGGCAAAATACTTTATTTTGTATCTGCAATCTTATTGCTAGACATTTACTTTCCCACATGGCTTTCAGGACATAATTCAGACACATGCATTTTCTAACTCAGGGGTGGAGGGGAAGAGACCTTAGTAATCTGTACCTCATGGTGGGTTAGTACATGTGAAATCTTTGTTTTGATCTAGAAGTCCTTTATGCTTTACAGTGTCAAGATGTACTGAGCCACCATAGGGACTTTCCATGTTCCCGGGGACAGATTGTGAGGAACAAAATTTATTCTTGTGTACCACCACCATTGACTTCAAGAGTCATTTCAGCAGAACAAACAGATCAAATTAGGCATAACACTTGGTTACAGAAAGAGCAGGCTTGTTCTGGCAGTGGTGTGCCATGTGACATTAACTCTGATTTCATGTCGATTATTACTTTAACATTTGTCATGTAACTTTCAAAGTGACACAGTTTGCATTATAACCACTAATAACTGATGGGAATGTACCATCCCTGTGTCCTGGGGCTCTCCAGTACATTGAGTGTTCAATACAGAAAGTGATAAAGAACTCTGAAAAGCAAGGGAGGCAAGATGAAAAGGATGTGTGTGGTCTGTGTCCTGGCAAATTCCCAGCCCTTTCTGCCTCCACCACCCCAAATGTAAAATGGGGATAATAATACTTGCAGAAGGGTTAGGGTATTTAAATGTTTGTGAAGAAGTTTGAGCATGAAAAGAGCTAAGTATTATTAAAACTCCATTTCTAATTGTTAGAATAGGTGATGGCATAGTGACGTGTGTAAGTGTTTAGTGTTTTCCTAGACAGATTTTGGGAGCATGTTTGGTTTTAGGCAGTTCCTACTGCAGTCTCTCCTTTACCTACTGGTTGGGTTTAGGTTTTTGCCATGAATATTCCTTTTAAAATTCTGAAGCACAAATTCATCCTGGGTGATGGAAACATCCCTTTTGAAATACTGCCTGTTTTATAAAGAATTAGTTGAGAAAATTAATTTTTTTAAAGACAACCTTCTTTAAATTGGTTCTTTTTAGTACAGAAATTAAGAGATTTATGTTAAAATTTTCAGTGACTTTTTTACTACTTGTAAGCAGGGTTTTAAATTTCATCCCATTTCTAATAAAGAAAAAAAATGTTGTATAGCATGAATTGTCAGGAAGAATTTTGATGTTGCATGAAGAATACCAAAAAAACTTTTCAATAATATTGTACTGGGTAAGTAACCGAAAGAGCATAGGTTATTTCTACATCAGCACACCGTATGTTTCTAATGTATTTATTGATAGTTTGTAGTTGTTTGAATAGCTCCTACTGCAATCAAGGCATTTTTCTAGCCGAATGTCTTTACTGTGTATATAAACTAATATAAGAATAAATAATTTTATCATCCTTCTGGAAGGACTGTGGCCTATATTCCTTTTGGCTGGATTGAAGCAGACTTTTAAGGATGTGGATAATTTGTTTTCACTAACTGAAAAACAAACAAACCAATACGGCTTTAGATTCGGAATCACTGTGCTTCAGGGGTATTTTGGTTTGCACTTGGATACCGCCGAGCAGCCGCACATGCAGGTTCAGTGACTCCTAAGCTAGATCAGACGAATATCCTGGAGGTCTGAGGCTGCGCTGCGCTGACCATTCGTGCTCGGGGCGGGTTCGGCCTCAGCAGGGGTTGGATTTGTTTCTGCTCGCAGCCGGAACAGGAACTGTTCCACTCTCCCATGACCACGCGTGCTCGGCAGCACGGCATTTGCAGCGGGGAAGGGAACGGCGGCAGGGCAAAGCCCAGCGTGAGGGAAGGCGCTGTGGGCGCCGCGCTGCCGCCCGAGTGCCCGCGGTGCCGTGAGGGAGGGCAGGAAGCGGCGGGGCCGGGCCCGCCCTTCCGGGTGCCGGGCGAGGCCGGCGGAGCCGGGGCGGCCGCGGCCCCAGCGCCGGTGGGTCGGGGGCCCTGGGGCGGCCGGGAAAGGGGGGACGGGCCGGGGGCCCTGGGGCGCTGAGGGCCGCGGGCGGGATCCGTGATCCAGCGACAGCCCGACACGTAGGTGTGGGTAAACCCCCCGTGTCTGCGCCGGCGGCAGCCAAACGCGGGTCTGGCCTCCGGTTGCTGGTGCAGGAGGATGAGCCTGAAGGAGCTTTCCTGGCGCAGTGTGTGCAGTGTCACGGGAGGGGGATGCGGTCCTGTGCCGTGTGCTCTGGGGTGACCCTGCTGGAGCAGGGAGCCTGCACCAGGTGACCCTCTGGTCCCTTCCAGCCTGTCCCACCCTGTGGCTCCATGGCGCTGCCCTCAGGCGTGCTGGCTCGTTTCCTCTGTTTCTGAACTTCCCCCCTCTACCCCGGCCTCCCAAAGTCTTTTGGAAATGGTGTTACTGAATGTCCTTTTGCCTCTGACTAGATATGGATAACAAGAAGGAGGAAAAAAACAGGACTCTGTGTGCAACCTCGGAGGAAGGGCTGAAGGCCCGAGGTGGGTGCTGTGATCTGCTGCTGCTCTGTGGTGTTTGTTTGTGTCACCCTCTGTGTCACCGGGTTCGGTCACTTGCTGATGCCAATAGACCATGCCACACTGGAAGAGCAGGGAAAAACACAACCAACCCCTAAAAGCAGGGGGTTTTTGTGTTTAAGTTCTACTAGGAGTCATTTCTGTAGGCCACAGTTGGCAGCAGGCTTGTCACTGTTGTGTTGTGTTGCCCTAAGGAAAAGAAAAAAGGAAGCGAAAGCGTAGCAGAAGTAGATCCTCGTCGGTTTCATCCACCTCATCTTCTAGCAGTACATCCACTTCTTCCTCCTCACGCTCATCATCAAGGTCATCTTCTTCCAGTAGTAGTAGAGGTAAGATACCTCCACATACCCATGGTTTTTTCCAGTTTTGATAGCACTCCTGAGTGCATTTAAAGCTTGTTTTAAAAGTGATGAAACCACCACAAAGTGACAGTGCAGAATACCAGTGCTGCGTGTTCGGGGTGTTTCTCTCACAACCTTTCCTATTGTGTGTAAAGGTGACACTTCATACACAGTTTTCAATGTTCTTGTGGTAATTTGAATTTCTTCAAAAGAGAAAGTGCCATTCAAAGAAATGTTACTTGGTATCAATATACTGTATATATTTAAGCCCCTCTATTTGTTACATTTTCAAAACACAGATAATTTTTTACTTCACCAGTCTGTCTAGACTGGAGTTGGGGGTTTGATTTAATCCTACTTTGATCCTGACAATTCAAGCATTTAACTTTGAGGACTCACATGAAGCTGGCACATCTGCAGAATCAGTAAATCAGGTGGTTTCAGTTTCCATGTTAGTCCAGTACGTGGCAGTAACTTAATGTGTTCTCTTTCTCAGGGTTAGTTCAGCCTGTGTCAGTATATATAGCTGAACTAAAGCATTTTCTTTTTATGTTTTGTATTTCTCTGTGTCTTACATAAATGCCTTTTTCAGAATGTTAAACTTACAGGGTTTGATTTATTTGCCTTTTTCCTTAATTTTAGATTCTCCTAAGTCTAAGTCAAAGAAGAAGAAAAAAGAAAAACACAACAAAAAGGTAAAAGTTTACAAAGAAAAAAAAATAGTTAACAAACAAAACAGTTCTTTATATTTCAATAACCTTAAATGCTATGTAAGACAATGCTTTTGTCTGTGGCTGTATAAATCTAAATCATGCGTTTAGGGTTGTGGCAGCTGAACTGATGAATGGGCACTGGACTTTTTACAAAAAGAGAAATCATTTTAAAGTTACTTTTGCCAATCATTGCTGGTCCAGCTGGAGTTTAGAGTAGTCTCTGAAGAAAAGAGAAGTGGGGAATCTTGATAACATTATGGAATTTATCAGAAGAAATTATATATAGTTGGTGAGAGAAGCAAGTGGTAAATTCTTGCTGTTGTAATTATTCTATTCCATTTTCAGTGATTTTATATATTTGGGTTACTTGAACAGAGAGAGAACAGGGCATCAGACCTTTTCTGTTCCTCAGAGTTCCAAGGGTTGCTAACTCTGGTGCATTACTTTGCACTGCTTGTCCAGCAGTGGTCAGGGCAAGCAGCAGTGGCTGTCCTGACTTGAGTGGCCATGAGAGATCCTTGTAGGTTTGGGGGTTTTGCTTTGTTAGTCTGTAAGCATAAGAGCATATGTCTTATTCATGTAGAAAAGGAAAAAGGAGAACAAAATGAAGAAAAAGAAAGAAAAGAAGAAAAGGAAAGAGAAAACAGGACCTGTCCAGCTTTCCAAGGTATGCTGGTCCAAGTGTGAAGCCCTGTTTTATTTCTCTACCTACATACTTAATCTGTCCTGTCACAAAAATGTTTATAAGATCACCAGTTTGGTCATCAACCAGCAGAAACCTCTCTGTGTTGTTGTGGACTGTTAGGAAGTATAAAAGATTATTGTCTATAATTTTACATAAGATTTATAACGGTACAGAACAAAGCTCATGTCTTTTTAACATGTGATCTCATTTCAGTTCTTCAAAAACAAAAAGAAGAATGAAAACTACAGCATGATAACTGGAAAGAAAATTAAGATGAAAATAAAGAAGACTAAAGAAGATATAGAGGTAAGAGTTAAGTGGTCTAAATGTCCCTAAGAGAAAAAGTTGTGTCTTTTAATATTTTTCTAATAGTAGTTTTTGTAGAAGAGTGGATCTTGCAGTTAGGAGTGGTAAACTGAGTGTACCTTTTAGTGTGGCTGTGATGCCCTCTGAGAAATTTTAATTCATTCTTTTGGCAGGTTTTGTGTTATCAAGAGGCTTGCAATACTCAGTCATGAGCAGATAAACCAAAGGATGCTTGTGCAGGTTCTTAGAATTTCAGCCTCTAATCATTAGCCAATTTGCAGCTTTCTCTTACACTGGTGTTAATTGTACTCATCTTCTTTCAGTCTCTTGTAATTAGTTGTGGTAATTGCTACTTTACTGTATTTTTCTAACACATGCAAGACTAGCCTTTATTTAGAGAGGCATTTTAAAAAACCCTGTAGTATTATTAGGACCACATGCTCCTGCATTTTCTCAGAACAGTCAAATGTTTTTGCTGGGATACCCAGGGAAATAAATACCATGAATAGTGTTGTGTGCTATTGCTATGGATGTTTGGATTCAGCACTTAAATAATACCTTCACCCTTAACAGTTCCCACACCTTAGGGTGACCTGCAGAGGGCTCTGGTACTAGTCAGGAAGCGTCACTTCCTTGAGGTATCCAGCTTGGCAGATTCTGGTTCAGCCCTGGTAGTTCATTCTACAGCTACCAAAGCAGTCCTGAGCATTCTGCATTAAATTTGACTGGAAACACATTATCTTCTCTCTGTGACACCAAAGTGTGTGTTAAACTGTGCTGGATGTTTGCTAGCTCTGTTCCAGTAACCTGCTTGGTGCAATATTTGATGTTGGTCCTTTTTTTGATTGGTGCCTGTGGTCTTGCTGAATTGAACAGCATCCATTCTTTACAATATTTAAAGATTCGATACTTTTTATAAAAAATGGTGGAATTGACTGATTGGGCCATCAAGAAAGAACCTAAATTCAGGGTTCTGATATGCTGCATAAGCTGCTGGTTTTGCCTGGGGAAAAAATGATAACTTGCCAAAGCACAGGACTTGCTGTGAGTACAGTGAAAGTTGCCTCAGCCAGCAGAGCGGAGCATCTGTTGTGCTTGTGAGTTCCCTCTTGGGCAGGCTGCGAGCTGCATGATGGCAACCCAGTGGAGCCTCCTTAGGGAGCCACTTAGGAAATGTCTCATGGAACAGTGACAGCTTGTCTCCCCAGCACCCATTGCCTGGCACTTCCCATGCCTCCCTGGCAGCTAGTTAGACCCAGCTGTGTCAGTGGCACTTGCTTTGGGGTGTGAAAACCCCACAGAAAACAGAGGTGTGTGTCCTTGCTCCTGAGTACAGGTCTGTTCAACCACTGCCTCTGCTTCTCTGCTCTACAGAGAGACCGGAACCGTGCACAGCTCCTGGAATTTCTGAACTCTGCCTTGTAACAGGAAGAGTGCTCACAAGGACTGTACATGTACCAAGCCAACCATCATCCTAGCAGAACACTAAAGGGAAACTCAGGGAAAAGGACACCAAGTTGGACAAGACCAGACCCTCCTACTGAGAAGAAAGTTGGGATGTGCTTTTTCAGTGGCAAAACAAAGAGTAGCTATAAACTTGTTAATGGAGATCCATGTCCTCCTTTTGAGATCCTAAAATAATAGCCAGGCTGTGGTGTTTTAGAAAAGCCCAAGTGTGTGTTGTTCACTATGATAAGAAATGACACACTGAAGTCCAGCAATGTAATTTCTATCCTAACTGCATGCAGAATGCACTCTTGATGTCAAGTGTCTTAATTTTCCTAGTAGTTCAAGCAGAGTATTTGTAAATGTCTGTTTGAAAGATGAAGTGTTTCTTTTATGTATATTTTTTCCTGGTAGTGGTTATGCTTATCCTAAAGAGAAAATTACCTTTGTAAATAGAACATCCTTTTACATAAATGATTTTTTTGAAAGTTCATTCACTAATATGGTATTTTCTTTTAGAATCTGAGATGTGGTGTTTCTCTGGACAGTTTATCGCTCTCTCTCATTAGAAAGTGTAACAGCAAAATATTGTAGAGCAATAATGGTAGCAAATTATTTTTATCCTAAAATAGAAGCAGGAAAGGTCTCTGGTTTTGTTTGTTTATCTGAATCAGTTACTCAGCTCATAGCAGTTTACCCTCCACATCTGGAGTTGCAGTTCCTAGACTAAAAGCTCTGGGGTTGTGGCGTGCTTCTCTGATCCTGCCATGCATCAAGTGTTTCTCTCTTTGAAGTGCAGCAGACGCACGCCATCGACGTTCCTCAGTGCTGGGGAAAGAGCTGTGCAGTGGTGTTGAGGCAGGCAGCGACAGTGACTTCACTGTTGGGTCTGTTGGCAGTCCTCTGTGAGATGGGACTGGTCTGGACGGGCAGCAGCAGCCCAGCACAGCGGGTGGGTGTGCCAGCTGGGGTGATCTGCTCAGTGCCTGCGCTCTTCCTTCCAAACCTTGACATTGGTTACCCACAGGCCCCTCTGTACCCAGCCCTGCTGTGGGAGTTCTGCTTGAATTGCTCCTGAAGCAGGCACTCCTCAGGAGCTACGGTTTAGGCACGCCTGGAGGAAGGACTCCAGGGGATTTGACGTTGACAAGAACATCAAGTGTACAGCAGTAGAGTGGGGGGAGTTCATTAAAGAGCAAATGGAAAACTCTGTCTGTGTCTCCTACAGTGTTTTGAAGTAAACCTGAAGATTTGTACTGTTCCTCGAGGGATAATTTTATAACTGTTTTGATGCGTGGAAATTTCTGAAGATGCTAGAATCCTCTCCTTTCCCAAGTTTTCTTTTGTTGTGAAGCATTTCTTAGTTGTTGCAGAGATGTAACTCTTCAGAGACTAAAGCCCTGATCCAGCGGAGCAACTTCTTACATCCTTATGAACATAAAACTTGAAAAAACAGAGGTAAGAACTGGAGTTTCCCCGACTTTTAATCCAACAATGGAAAGGGTTTTTTGAAAGCACTGTTCTGAAATGTCACTGGGGGGAAAAAATCAACCGAACAAGAAAACCCCTTTTATTTATTGTGGAGATTATGCTTTGTTTCATGCTACTTTGGTATTTTCTAGCTAGTGATGTCAAAGTGTCTTGCCCAGATAAGCAGCTTTTGTCTCTGCATTTTGCATAACAAGGTTAATCCCAAACATGCATTTAAAAGATAACATCCTTCCCATTCCCTAGGTTATATTTTATATAAGGATAGTGTAATTTTGGTGCGTGGTAGGGAGTAGAATCTTGGAAGACTGAAAGAAAGTAGGAACAGGAAACAGTTGAGATCACAGATCTCAGAGATCACAGTTGTAAAGTACTGCATTGGTTGAAAGGTTTGTACTTAGTTTAAATAATTTGCTTTTTGTAGCCTTGGTGAAGATCATAAAAACTCCTGCCCTGTTCCACATTATGGAAAAGACAAAGGGCCTTTAGTAATATGATGTGGACTGCTCTTCCTTTAGGGTTTTGGTAGTTGTCTCATGGTGCAAAAATGAGTAAAACTATTTCTTCTTAAAAAACAAACCTTTTTGTGTGTGTGTGTTCAGGACAGAGGCATTTTCTGTTTATTTTTCTTACATGCATTGGTGGTGCTTTAAAATATTTCTGTGCCAGCATTTACTTCATTTCCTCTAGAAAGCCGAGCTGCTTAAACTCTGTGGCAGTGATTCTGCTTTATTCTCTCCTGCCCAGTCAGTTACAGGTATGCTCTGAAACTTCCCAGCAGCTGCTGCTTTTATGAGCCTCCTTTTCTGTCCTACACATCTCCACGTGGTTTCTAAAGAGGCTTGAGTCGTGTTGCATCCTTCCCTTCTCCATCTTTCCCCACAAGCACTGAGACCGTGTGCATCTTCTTGGGACTGAGTGTCTTTGAGGCTGTAGTTGGGAAAAGGCCAGCAGATTCCAGTCCTCCCTAGTGAGCACAGGCCCTTACAGCCAGAATAATTTTCCATGCCTTGCACATCAGGGAAGAAGTTCATGTCACTGACCTTTTTACTAAAGTGTGGCTTCTTAATACAGCTTCAGATCCCTGTCGTGGCAGCTGCACCACAGACAGAACCAGAGGAGAAGGTTACAACAGTGAGAATGTGGTGGAAATCAGGTTTGCATGAGGGAACTGTGAAGCAGCGTGGGATGTTAGCCTGATACACACATGGCTGATAGAGGGACTTGCTGCCAGGTCTACCATGTCGTGGGCAAAGGGGAAGGCTGGAACAACAGTGGAAAAGGTGTGAGGGAGGGTGGAGGGAGATGGCTGCCGTCAGAAGTCATGGAGTGGGGCAGAGGTCAGGTGATGAGGCAGGGCCTGCAGAAGCTTACCTGGCTGGGCAAGTTAAGGTTCTTCTCTAGGTCCTTCCTTCCATAGCTCTTCTATGCTGAATAATAGAAGTCTTTTAGATGTGAAACCTGCCTTGGTTGTGTGTGTGTGACAGTCTTCCCTATCACACTCATCTTCTGTGTTCTGCACCATTTTCCATTCTGAGAATCATGCAAAACACAACTGGTTTTTTTTAGCAGCAGAATTTTCAGAAACAGAAGCCACTGTGGTAGGAAGGAGAGGAAGGATACATTGTCTGAGCTGCTGCTGCCATGCCCATCTTCCTTGGCACTGTTTAAAGTATTCTATCCCAGCCAGTTCTTGTGGGCAATGCAATCTTTTGTTACTCATTTCCTTTAGAGTTGGTTTGAACTTCACTCCTTTGCCCACACAGAAACATAGCAGAGATGAAAAGCTGAGGAAATATTGATAAATGCCACTTTGACGTGCAAGTTCCTGGCTCCATGGAACTAAGGTGTCTCATCTTGCAGAGCTGAGCAGGGCCTGCCATTTTGGTAAAAGTTCAATATTCAGTATGGTTAAACTTGGGCAGGTTGTGCTGTTTGGATGTACTTGGGGGTTCATGCTGCAGGAATGTGTCATTCCCAGCCATCCTCTGCAGCAGAAAAACTGGGTAAGCTCTGCACACAGGGGATGAGCAGAGGTCAGAGAGGCTGAAGTGACTTGCCCTGGGATCACCTGCTGAACATTTCTGGTGTGGGCAAGGGCCTTTATGGCTGGTGGAGCTCTGATGTCCTTTCACGAGTCAAAAACACTCCTCATGGGCTTTGCTGTGCAGGTCTTTGCTGTGTGTATTTAGAAACAAGTTTCCAAAGTTCTGGTTCAACACTCAAGTTTGGGACCTCCACTGTCATTTGAGAACTCCATGGAATGGCTGGATTTTATGTCATAGTGGGTTTTCCTGAAGAAATGAGGTTCTGGGCTCCTGAGAATCCTCCAGTTTGCACTTGGTTATATTTGAAGCTATAACATGATGAATTTTTGAGAACCTGCTTCTTAAAATTATTGGAAAGCACCCATCTACCTAGTTCATCTCTGGACAAAATTAATCATCAAAACTACTGTCCAGACTGTGATTTATTTCCCTGTTGACAACAGGTATTTTTTCTCCCTGCCTGTTCAATTTCAGTCTTAAATTGTGCTTCAGGAGTATGACTCGTGTAGTGTTGTCTGAGGGACGAGCAGGACATGGTGCTGAGGGGTCAGAGGAAGCCTCTTGAGAGCCCTTTGAAGAACATCATTACTACCCAGCCTTTGAGGCACAGTGTGTTTGTGATGGCAGCTGCTCCCATGCCAGCGTGCCGGCCACTGGTGCCACCTTCCACTCGAGGGGGACAGAACAGTGGTGTGAAAATGAGGAATCTGCGTTTGAGAGGCCTGGTGAGGAAGCTGCTGCCTGCTCCCTTGCTTGGTCGGTGCTGGAATATCTGCCGGTAGGTGGCAATGCTGTCCAGCTGGAATGTCACAGATCTCTCTCTTTTTAATTTTTTTTTACCTTTGGGCATTGGTTTTGCACTTTCTTATTCCAAAACCCTATAATTATGGCACAAATACCTGATTATAGTTGTTTATGGGGAACATGTCTTACTGCTGTCCTATGAATTTAATCCAGTCTTAGTTCCTTTCTTGCCCTTGGTTGTGCTGAGGACAGACAATAGCCTCTTCTGCTGGTGCCTGTGTGCCAAAGGCAGAGGGAAGCCTTTAACTTCTCAGTTGCTGAATGCAACAGGATTGTTGCAATAGGTTGTTGAGAGCCAGCAGGGGCCTGGAAATGTGCCACCCTACCTGGGGCTGCTGAGTTCTTCAGAAACTGCACTCTGCTCTTCTCCATCTCCTAAATATCAGTGCCAGAATATAGACAGAAAACTCACCAGTGTAAGGAGTATTTCGGTGTCACTGCTCCATAACACATCTGGTTACTGAAATAGTCTTCAGACCACATTAAGTGCAATTTGTTGCTTTAGGCAACCTGTCAGTGGAAAGAATCAGGTTGGAAAAGTACTGCAGATGGATGTGACCTGATAGAGGCCTCTGAGGATACAGCATTGTGAACACTAAACAGATGTAATAGTAATTACATTCTGTGGGCCTGACATTGGTCTGAATTTAGGCTTCAGGCTCAGTGTCTGTGTGAAAGGCAAGTGAGCAACTTTCTCATGTTAGCCTGAGAAATCTTAAGGAAGAATTCAAACAAACCTTGGGAAGTGAGAAACCATTCGCAGGTGATGTTTTTTCTAACATGTTTACTGGCAAAAGAAATGTTTACAAAAGGGTGTAGTCGCTGAATAACCAATCATGTTCTTTGTACTGAACTACTCTATAAAAGCAGAATTTAGAAGAATTTAGAATCTTTACCATCACGGAGAGTCATGTTGTTATTCCTCTGCCTGCCGAAAATCATAACAACAACATTCTGAGAACAGATACTCTGATGTCAAAAACACAGGAGCTCTTTTCCTCACTTTGGTGTCTCTGCTCCTGGGTTAGATTACATTTATTTGGTAAAGGCAACATGTGTCTGTGGCTAAAATATAGAGGCAAAATGCTATAATCTGTGGGATAATCCTAGTCAGGACCCTAACAATTTATAGTATTATGAAGTGTCCAGTGACAAATGTGTACAGTGTGTTCTTGTAGGCCTCTTTCTCACTTTTCTGTCGTGTTTTCAAAGATCTCATCCTGTAAGGATTTTCCCTTAGTCTGAGAATATCTTTGTGCAGCAAGTGCACAGAAAATACAAGGTGGTCATGGGGAGACCTGGGCCCAAGACCCAGCACTCAGGGCCAGTAGAGCATCTTTCGGATGTAAGCCAGCTTGAGACATGGCTTGTCTGAGCACGCAAAGGGAACAAGAGGTCCCTTGTGCCAGCAGCCCACACACAGACAGCAGTACCAGGGGAAGGCAGGCACTGAAATTATGATGTCTCTGCCTGGCACAGGTGGGTGGAACTGAGGGAAGCCTAACAGCCCTTCCTCTATTGCAGGGCACAACCAAAAAGGCTGTGACGGATGCAGTCCAGTTCTTCTAACAGTGCTTTTTGGGCAAAGCTACAGTACCATATCCTTCAGCAGAGAGGTGTAGCAGAACACAGGAATATCAGCATGGCCATTCAGTCAAACTGTTTTTCGTTCTAGAAGAGGCCTATAGCAATGTCTGGGGGAAGTAGGGTAAGCAACGACACAGACTTGCTTGTCCACAGCTTCTGGCAAGGAGTAGCTCAAGCCCTGTGCTAGAGGCTGCATCTAGAGCCCTGTGGTTTACTAACCCCCTGTACTCACACAGTCCCCTTTTGGAACAACTCCTCTGTCTGATGTGCAGAATGTGCTAAGCAATGCAATTCATGCTTCAGTAACACCTCATGTAGGGAAAAAAAGGTTCCCTTTTGTTAAATTCATGCTTTGTATATACAATGCTTAGTACAGGGAGCTCTGAGCCATCTGGGGCCATCTGCTGATATTAAAATGTTCCAGTACACAGGATCAGGTATGGAATCAACAGAGTGACTCAAAAGTATCTGGAGACAAAACACCCATTTTGTCTCTCATATCATCTCATTTTGTGGTAATACTGGTTGATGTAAGACGTGCTTGGAAGCACGTTGATGAAGAGTTCAATTCAAGGCTGTATCTGCAGACCATTTAGCTTCAGAGAACTTCAGACCTTTGCAGTTGCTTAATCCTGGTTATTTATCATTATATCTTGAGATCTGATTGTAGAGGTAGCAAGATAGAAGGTGGGCTGTTGCATGTGTAGCCTGTAGAGAGAGGATATTTTTGTTTGGATCCAGTGCCTTTATTATTTGTGCCTTCCTGCTTTGATACATACACAGTAGGGCAGTGGAACAGCTGTTGTGTTTGGCTGGATAAGGACAGATTATATTTTAGGAGCTCTTTAATTAAAGACAACAAGTACAAATGAATTGGTTTATATTCCACAGCTTTGCTTTAATTTTCCAAGGTTCCGTGTTGTAATGTATAAACAGTGCAGTGTCAGCAGACAGGTATTTCCCTCAGAGCTTACTCCAATTCCCCATGGCATGACAGCTGCCTGAACTCTGTGCTGCTGAGGGTGAGGAACCTCAGCTCCTGCCTGCGCATCCTTTCTGGCTGACACAGTCCCTGGCCAGGCTCATCTCTAGAAGCCACAGGAGCAGGGCTGCACAGCCTCCCTGTGAGAGCAGTGGCTTTAAGGAGTGCCAACCTCTGGAAGCTGAGCAGTGTGGGTGAGCTGCTGCCTTTACTTATTAGACGGTGTAGCAAGTCTAGGACTGCTTTTTACTGGGTGTGATAATGTCCTTTGGACAGCACAACACTGTCAGCAATGGGGCATCAGTGATGCTCTGAGCTGATACCAAAAGCCTTGCTCAGTTCTGAAGGAATGTTTGAGGCTTTAGAATGATTCTTATTCGGTTCATTTGTTTGTTAGCGATGATGTGCTGCTAGTTAACGTTTCATTCTCCTTAAAGAATTAAGACACGGGACAAGTTCTCAGGAGGTGCTAAAAACAGATCAGAGGGTCTCATCAGGATTTTTTTGTTGTTTTTCTACACTAGCAAGTAGTGCAGCCCAGGAGAAGCAGAGCTGTAGAGTCAGGCAGTTACCAAGGAGGACCTGATCCTCACACTACACAAGTTTCACGAGAGTTTATTTCAGACCACCATTAGTCCAGATTTGGTTTGTGAGCCACCTGCAATGGATCATTTGGGTTGGCTTTAGCCAGAAACAATCTGGCTAGCCTGCTGTGCGTGCCCAGTGCCATGGACCGTAGCACAGTAGGTGGGGACAGTCTGGAGTTTCATGCTCCTCGTTTGAACTGACGCTAATTTAGCCATGCCAAGTGTGGAATTAGGACAAGGCAAACAAGAGTGCATAGTTAGTTGTTGCTGCATGCTGAGACCAAAGGATCATTTGAGGTTCAGTCTACAGCATTTCTAAGAGAAATGAACACCACAAGTAGTGCAGCAGTCGTGCACCCTGATCACCTCCCAGCTCTGCTTCAGTACCTGCTGCAGCATGCGCAATGCCAGAGCTCACAGTCAGTCTCCAAGCAGCTGGCTGCAGCAAACACGGTGCTACTTCTACCCCTGTAAGAGTACTAGAGAGCATGGAGTAAGAATAGATTTCTCATAGATTGGTATCTGAATATCCCTCTATCATCAGATCCTACTGGGAGCCCAGTAGGAAGTGGTACAGGGTGTGAGATACTGTTCAAGGGTTTGGATTATGTTCTACTGAGAAATTAGAAATGAGAGGTAAGTCAAGGCAAAACAGCTGTCACAAGCACTGCCACAGCCTGGCCTCCATAACATGCAGGGCTTTGACCAAAGGTCAGATCTGTCTCCTTTGCTGCACGAGAATGGTGTCTGCCAGCTGGAAGTTGTTAATGAAGGGCACAGCACGATCACAGACTGCTGTGATAGTGTGAACACCCTTCAGTGATTTCCTTGGCTTAGTACATTGCTGCAGGGAAGTTACTTACTGCTGATTCCCCTTAAGAAAGAGCGAGCGTACTACTGACACTGTGCTGTGACAAAGAGCCTCGTGGCAGTGTGTCAGAATGTCCCGTGTCTCCCAGCAGCCCATCAAACATCGCATCGATGCGGTCAATACTGGAGGTGTCAAACAGAACATAAGTGCAAATAAAATGAATACAGAGCTGCAGCATGAAATTCATGAACTCATCTCAGTCTTCAGTACCAAACAGTGGCTCTCAAATATATAAAAAGAATATGGCTAACTCTTTTCCAAACAAGAACTGTTTCTGCAAATTGTGGTGACCCCTTGCTAGAGATCCTACATCTTCTAGACAGCTAAGGCTATACTAAGTATGTCAAGCCTTGGTTTTTACTTCATATATACAATCACATTACTTCACAAGGACATATGGCTGAAAAACACTAAGCTGATTCTCAGAAGGCTTTAAACTCTCCCTCATTGACCTAGAGTTGAAATAGCCTGTCCCAAACTGGATGCTGTATTTGGAAGCCCTGACTTTTTGATTAAAAGTGAGCTGCTTTCTGTCCCTAGGAGGGTTGATGGCAGCAATGTTTACCAAGGGATAGAAACGACAGCCTGGTGCTAGTAGGAAAGCCTTGTCTTCAATCTTACAGAGCCCAGAGGGGAGAGAGGAAGAGTCATAATCCCAGTCTCAGAGAGCTCTTAGAGGGTTGATCTTGATCTTTGTTTTAAGCTGCCTTCCTCCATCTCTGGAAGAAACTGCACATTTCTAGTCTAGGATAGATTTAATGTACTGGAATTCTTCCCAGAGTTGGCACAGCTTCAAAGGGTTTTAATCTTGGCTGTAAAACCCACATGCTGTTGCAAAGATCCCTAGGGAAAAATAGCTGGAAATGGACAAAAGAGCAACAAAGCTACAGGGTCCTCCAGGAGGCTATACCCCACTGAGATTATTCCCCAAAAGCCAGGCACACAAGCAAATCCCTCTTTCCATTCCCCATCTCCCATTGATCACCACAAAGCATCCTAGCCTTTGGGTTCTCCACAGGACACTTGACTTTTCACAGTGTGCCCTACTGTTCCCTTTGCTAGTGAGAGCTCTCCCTACAGATGCTGAGTTAGGGCCTTAGCAGCTTTTCCTTTGTGGCATTTTCCTGTCTCTTCAAGGTCTCAGAACAACCTTTGTCTGCCAGGGCACTTCAGCCACTCACAGCAGCAAAAAGTTCAGATGATCTCAACTGTTGCCACTATACAGAGAGCCCTGGAGATGAATGCTGAGTCCCTTCACCCTTCCCTTTACGGGGATACTCCACTTCAGCCCTCTTTCAGGCTTAGCCATTCATTTCAGCCCACTGATTTATTTCTGGGGTGTAGAGAGGTGCAATTAGCTCAGCAACTCTGAGCACAGAGCCCCCAGAACAGCACTTGACACAGCACTGAGGTGCCCACCTGTGTATCTACACAGCAGGTTGATAAATTTCTATCTACTCTGCATGTGCAAGGTTCTGGGGGTTCTGCCTGCACAGAAGAGAAAGTACCCAAGAAACCTGAACATGCATAAACTGGTTTTCGTGGAACATGATTGGTCTTTAATCTCAAAAAGCTTGGGTCTGTTTCTACTCGGGTTGTATTGTGAACTGTCAGCAAAAAAGCGGATCAAGGGCAGTGCTGAGGTTACCTGTGGAGTTTGTTGTAGTACTGAGGAAGGCTATTAGTTGGAAAAGGAAGTTCAGTTCCAAATCAGATACCAGCTTTAACTCACAAGCCTGATCCTGCACGCCTCACTCATTTAAGTGGCTGTCTTGCTTTCAGCAAAATTGGTCCAGCCAGCAGCTCTTAGTAGCTTGAGCCAAAAGTTTTTGTAGGTAACTACATCCAGGCTGCAGGGGAAAGGGAGAAGACAGACACAGCAAAACTAATTCATTTTCCACAAGAAAGCAGTAATTAAAATGAGACAGTAAGTGAGCCTTGCCCTTAAGGTTACTGAATAGCTACTGAGTTAAAGGAAAGGCTACCATGTTTGGTAATAAATGGTGTCACAGACTGGAGGCATCAGCAGTGGTTACTACGGACACAGCTTCCAAAACAGAGACAGGCAGGGAAAGAGAGATGGAAAAAAGGAGAAACGGTAGAGTTTAAAAAGGGTTAACTGGAATTTTGAAAGATCAGTGTCTAAAAACCTTATTCAGCATAGAGTCACAAATCCTTGGTGTTCCGAAATTCTGGCATGCTCCAAACCCTCCTGTTGGGCTGGGTGCCCCGTTCCACATCCTCAGAGATGGTCTTGATGTCACTGATGAATGGGGAAATCCTGGACCGAGATTTAAATGTTGTTAAGGAGAGGCTGGTTCTGTTCTTTGTGTTCCATTGCTTTGCAAGCTTCTTGGCCTCTTCCTCCTCTTTGATCTTCTCAGCAGCTTCCTGCAGGACGGAGCGGAAGAGCCGGGACACTTCCTGCGCTTCTGGTTCGTACTCTGCAACAACTTGCCTGAACCTGGAAGCACAGTCAAGGCACAGCTTTGATTAAAAACATCAAATTACGGGTTGCTGCCAAATCGCTAGTGCTAGGCTTGGAACTTGCACTTTCCTGCTAAATGGGACTTCCTGGACTGAAGGGAACAACAAAAAGGAGGAGCCGTGAAGATATGCAAAAGGTCTTTAAAATCAGAAGCAAGCCAGGGAATATAAGGAAGCAATGAATCACTGTTTCTTATAAGCACAAGAAATAATAGGGAGAACCAAACAAAGCTAGAAGGCAAGTTTGAAACAGAAGGAAGTGCTCTTTTCACACAACACCTATTAAACCAGAACTCAGTGCTATCAATAGCTCTAGAAACAAAATTATTGGACAAGTTTGTGGAAAATGTCCCCATCACTGCTGATTAAATGATTGTCCAAATGCACGTCAGTGCTCAAGGCAGTCCCTGAACTGCAGCTTACCAGAAGCTCAGGATAGATCAGGGAAAGCCCCACTAGACTTCCCCTGTTTCCAGTTCTTGTTCCATTACCATTACCAAATGGCTTCTAGACAAAATAAAATCCAGTCACTTTGTTTGGTAGTCTTTCAATATTTAACCTTCAATGAAGCTGTATTTCATCTTCCTATGGATTTCTATAAGATAATAGACTGGCACAGCTGAAAACATCTTGGTTGGCAGCATGATGCCATACCTAATTAGATAACTCTGAATTACTTCAGTGCCTTCTCAGCACGGAGCTCAAAACTGAGTTTTTAAAAATTTATTAGGCTAGCTTAATACCAAGGAAGTGAAGCATCACCACTGTTTATTTTGCAGTTGAGGAGGATAAGATGCAGGGCAGAATAGTTTTCCTGAAGCCACTGAATGGGCCACTGGCTGGGCAATGAAGAGATCATGCCACTCCTGACACCTTGCTGGGTGAATTGTCCCCAGCCTGGAGAGTGTGGGATCCATGCCCAAGGCTCACACACTGGTCACGTAGATATTCTGATTGTTCTGTAACAGTATGCATTTGTGACCAAGGGTTATATGGCTACTCTTCTAATAAATCATCAGTTCTTAAAGTAAAATTATACCTGCAAGCAGACACAGAACTAAGCTAGTACTTCACTAAAATCCAGGTATTTGTACTGCAGGGAAGCTAAAGTGTATAAGGTAAGCATTTTGATATTTTTCACCAGCAGAACTTAACAAGGATGGAAAACAGTAGGACTGTATTTAAATGACCCTGATACAGCAGAAGCTGGTAGAATAAGATATTGCCTCTTGAGTTTTTGAAAAGCCCCAGGAAAGTAAGAAGTTTAGCACATATGGAATTGCATTGCTTAATGGTGTGCCAAAGGACACCAAGGATAATAAGGACAGAAAGCAAGCCAAAGAGAAACCAGAAAGAGTTTTTATATTTTTATGTATTTTGACTCTGACTGCGGAGGCCTGAAATTGGACACACATCGTGACACCCTGCTGTATCCCACATATTTCTTTCCCAGCAACTACTGGCAGCTATGGATACAGTTGTGGAGGCACCAGTGCTGCTTTCTCAGGGAACTCAGTGTCAGCAGAATCACCAGTCCCTTCCAGTGTCAAGCCAGAGCAGTTTGACACAAAACCTTCCCAAGTCACCAAAATGTTTCTTAACTCTTTCAGTTGCTTTGGATGAATTCTAAATGTCCCTTCTCTGCCCCCTCACCAAAACCCTCTAAACTTTGACTGTCTGGATGCAAAAAGCCTCTGGGGTGCTGTAGTTCATGCTGGTATTTAAGGACTGGCACAGTGATGCCAAACTGGATTGTGCAGAGCCTGGAAGGGCAAGAGACGATCTCGTGCTGAGGGTTAGCAGACAAGAGCAGGAACTGGGATTTGTTGGACATTGCAAACTTCCTTTCTGCCTTCTGAGGAGGCACATCAGTTGCATTATCAAGGAGCCCAAAATACAGTTTTCACAATAAATACTTTTTTCCCTTTATCCTATTTGAAGCACAGACAGGTGAGTCCATAGAAACTCAAGTCTTCACAACATTCTTATTATTATACCAGGGAAAGCATCTTCAAAGGATTTCTACTGCAGAGGTGAACTAAAATGAGTCATTCTGTTATTTTACCTCAATGTGCGTTTTAAAGAGAGGCAATGTTATATTATATATAAAAATATCATTACATCCTCCTCCTTTGTATTGGCAATTGTGCACCCAAAAGGCCTCCTCAGTGCCCCCACTTCCAGAGGCTGTGTGTCATCCTGCTGGATTGTGGCTCCAGAGCAGGGAGCAGCATGCATCAGGCTATTACTGGGCCACTGCCTGGCTCTGGAAACAAGAGGACAAATAGATGATATGACAGCAAATGCACCCCCTGAGCAGAGAGCTCTAATGCTAAAGCACTGTGTTGCTGATAGCACTCCCAACCAATCCAGATGAAAACATTTTCTGAAATCAGGGTAACTTTCCACCTGCACAGTTGTCTGCCTCTTTGCACTCTTCTGAGCTTAGTTTTGCCAACTCTGCTGTTAGGATCTACCTCTAACTTTTCAGGACCAACACCAAAACTACTTTGTAAGGATTTGAGCAGGTCTGAAAAACAAAGAGAAAGCAATCCAAAAAGACTATCTGCCAGTCACACAATTAAAAGCCACCCTGATTCTGATGGAGAAGGGAAACAGGATAATTTTCTCTCCGCAACAGGATGAACTAACCTCATCCCTTTATTAATGCCCACCTAACTTCAGTACCAGCACATTTATGTAAGGGACAAGCTCATGTAGGAAGTCCTAAAGGAGTGCACACCACAAATATTTTTCAGCAGAAAAGATGGACAGGTTATAATGGCTGAGCTTCAGCTAAACCAGTCTGTGTATCAGAAAAAAAAGATGTTTTTGCTGTGGGCACCTACACATAACTGAAGCCATCTTCCTCAGGTATCAGTGAACACCAGCTGATGTGCTGGATGATCCAGCAGTCTGCTGTCTGCACAGAACACCCAGTATATAAAAACAGAAAACCACTGGAATCAAGGAGCATGGCCTTGTGTCTTGGGAAACAAACTCCACACAAAGCTGCTCGGTGGGGTTAAGAACACAAAATTGCACAAGGCTCATCTGTCTTCTAGCACAGGTTAACACCCCTATGCTTTTGCATGGGATAGTTGCTAACTAGGCCACTGCACAACCACATCCAGAAACACCTCAACAGCGTTTCCTTAGTCATCATAATGGCAGACCTCTCTATCGTATTTGTGGCTCAAGCTATGGAACTGCTGGTAGCCATCCTGGAATACCTCATGCAGGTCACACAGTCTGAGATGTGACAAAAACTCACCTTGACCCAGCACAGATCTGGGGAGGGTGTACAGGCATACACAGGGATGAGGACATTCCCCAGTCCAGGCAGTGTTTGAATCACAGTTCAAAGAAAATTGTTCTTTAAATTGTGAGCCTTCCATTGCTTTATAGGGCTGTCAGATCTCAAGAATCCGGCCGTGCTTGGCTCACACTGGCGCTGCTTTTTAAAGCACTGTCACCTGCCTGTGCCATTCTGTAGGTCCCCCGTACAGCAGGTTCCCTAAGCACAGCCTGAACTTTAAAGACCTGCTAAATCCAATGAAAGTCCATGGAGTTAAACAATGTGCTTATAGTTCAGGGTATTCCTGAGTGCCCATTTGAACGGAGAGCTCTAAGTAGATTTAGTCATTCAAAGAAAATGTGAGGTTCCTTAGTGCTAATGATTAGCTGCTGACTCCCGAATCTATATTTTTGAGCAGCAATTCTGGTTGTAGAGTAAAGCTACAAACAGCTTTGCTAGAGGAGGTTACTTGACTCCCAAAGAATTACAGCATTCACACTAATTGCAACACTCAGGTCACATCACCTCAAACTTAAGCTCGTAATTGTAAATAAATCCATTTCTGATTTTAATCATTTGTCTTACATTCAATCTTACTAAGAAGGCCACTTCAGCTATACACAATCTATAGAAAATGTAAAATTGATAACAACTCAGATCCCAAAATGCAGGTTTACATTTCCATACTACGGAGATTTTTGTATCCTTCTGGGCACAGGAGGACAGAAACCAACTGTTTCCCTTTTGCTGAAACTGAAAGAAATTAAACAGAATTTAACTAGCTCTGACTAGGGTTAAAGCTCTGAGCAAAGATGGGAAAAATCTGGCATTTTTTATTGCCTACATACTATCCTACTTGTTCAGTTTAACCATGGCAGTTAGGTACTACAGGCCCCACCAAACTCACTGTCAATTCCTTCACCTGGCTCCAGGATTCAATTTTAAATAGTCAGCCATCTCCAGCCCAGTAACGTAAAGCTAAGTTACCCTTGAATGCAATTGCTTTATTTTCATGAGTCTCCAGATATCTGATGCTATTTGCAGTGTATTTAAATCCTTCCAGAATTCCAAGAGACTCAAAGAGAAGTTTCTATTGACCCAAAATACAAAATAGGCAATGTGGATCTGAAAAAAAACCCTTTCATTTGTGAAGTGCTCCTTTCCATCCTCCTCCACATCTAAAGAAACAAATCTGGAGAAACTTTGCCTCTCAGTAAACGAACCCATACTCACAGAAAAGGACAATTTGGGTAATCATTTAGACCTATAGAGAACAAAGTGACATCTCTGACAACTCATATAAATTTGTTTTGTTCTAGCTTTGACTCTGAACTCAGATTCTTACAAAGAAGGAGACCTTGCATGACACAAAGAAAACAAACTCTGCAGTCTTGCAAGATGCCTGTTACTTGTGTTATTTAAGAATGACGTGCTTGTCGAGTGCAAAAAGGACTTCAAAAAGGACCTCAGCTCTTCAAATATCTAAAATGGAAGGGAAAGGATCAAGCTTACTATTTCAGTCAGAACCAAGGACTTCGGCAGGGTACATGTTCTGCATTTGAATTTCCCAGTACAAGTTCACAAGCCTTCTTTTTTTTTTTTTTTTTTTTTTTTTTTTTTTTTTTTTTTTTTTTTTTTGGTGGAAGATTTTTCTAAAAGCTGCTACATATTAGGAAGTCAGAGAGTACTGGAGAGAAAATATCAGCAAAGCAATGATCCTGTTATTAAAGTACTTCACTGGAAATGTGGAGGTTTCATTCCTATTATACTAATCTTGTGGAATTTTGGGGAAGTTACTAAAATCTCCATCTTATCTTACTTTCTGAGAAGAGAATTTATCCAGTTTTGGCTGTCTATCATTTAAATTGCAGGCTCTTTTTTTCTTTCTTTTGCCTGTACATTTTCACCTCCACACATGGCAAGCCCCATTCTTTTTCTTTGTTTCCTCACCAGCAATGAAAATTCCATGCAATGACAGAGCTCACAGTTAGAAGGCAGACAAGAAGAGGGGTCAACTCTTAACATTTCCAACACAAGATGAAAGCATTATTGAATAAAACTAGGACACATTAGCTTAAGACAAGCAAAGCACAGCTTTTTATAACAGAGTTGTAGTTCAGGAGTAGAACTCTGCCACGGGGTGTCAAAATGTTCTAAATTTACATGTGTTCAAAAAGGGAAAAGCCTCCACAACTCAAACAACTGAAAGAAAAAGCCACATCAGCCAATTATGGACAGAAGGTCCACTCGTAGCTCCAAAAATCTCCCAGTTACAAGGCACAGTAAGTTGGATGCTATATAAGAGGTGTAATTGTCCCTACTGCTTGATTTGCTTCCTTGTCCTTTGCTCTTTTCCTTACACTGGTGCCACTGTCCACAGTGTCACATACAGACTGCACATCAGATGAGGCAGACCTTTGATGCAATCCAGTTCTACCATTTTTGTGGCTGCGATAGTCCCTACTTAATCACAGAACTGAACCAAAAGTTATGAAATCCTCATTTTTTTTAGTGTGGCTCTGCTAACCACACAAGCTCTGTAAAACATGCCACTTCTTGAATCATAGTGCAATACAATTTATGACAGCACTCTATTTGTAAGAGGAGTTTTAGGAGGATGGTTTTAGCCTTTTCCAATCATGCCCACACAGAGTCCACCAACGTTGCTGAGTACATTTATCTACTGCCATCAGTATGCTGAATCCTGAACAACAGTGAACAACCATTACAAGCTGCACTGAAATCACACATCTTGCACAATCTGTCTCAATTAAAAAAGAAATATCAGAGCAGCAAGTTGTATATGGCTCTGCTTAATACTTTCCTGAAGAGGATGAACCTTGAGGCCTCCCCACTCCAGCAACCAAAGCCTGCTGGAAATGGAAGTAACCTGTTTGCCAGACAGACCTTGCTCAGTGGCCCTGGGGATGACAAAGATAGCTCTGAATCCCAAGGGTTTGAAGTGGCTTGTTTACAGCATAGCTTGGAGTTGTACAAACACAAGGCAGGTGCTGTTCCCAGTAAATTTTCCCTGAAGAGGTCTTGGTCATGGAATGACCCCAAATCTCTGCTTCTGCCACCACAGCAACCTCTGCAAGAGCCAAGGCTCTGTGTGCCAGGTTGCTTCCAAGGTTCAGCCCCAGGGAAGATGAGGGCTAAAGAAGTAATTTTGGCATTCTTCCCTGGCTACTTCCACTGTAAGACAGAGGACTATTTCTACTATCACTTTTATAGTTGCAGTTCAGAGGCCATAGGTTTATTTGTTCAAGGGAAAACAGGAGCCAGCATGTGCAGCAAAGGACTGCAGGGTACTGAGAACCCTCCAGTATATGTCCTGCAAGGACTGGGTTCACTCTAATCCCAACTGAAGAACATGTTGGAACAGGGGAAGTCAATTAGAAAGGCCCATTTCACAACTTGGCTTTGGCTAAGGTGCGCTTCAGGGTCACGGTTCCTCACTTTGCCAAGTTTGCCTTCACTGTGCCAAGTGCAAGAGTTTATCTTAGAGCAGCCACCCCAAAAGGAAATGAGCCACACCCTTCCCTTCCAGCCTGGATGCTACAGCAGGCTTAGATCGATTTCTAAAGGCATTTTCACTGCTGGCAGGCAGCAATCCCAAGACTAGCTCCTGAGAGGCTCAACAGCAAGCCCCAGAGGCTGTGCCTACATCCACACTGCAGAAGTCAGAAGCACCTCTTGGCTGTTCAAGCCAGCTGCAGGCCCCACCTGCATCCCATGACTCCACATCCAGGGTGAAGAGGGAGGGTAAGGAAGGGAGACATTCTCTGGGAATACCTGGCTCACAGGCTGAAAAAATTAATAGCACCTTTTGGCTAATTTGGACACTGGGGACAAGTGCCTCAATAGACCTTCTGGACAGCTTAAATCGAGGAATGAAGGCTCCACTGAGAGGGGGAAACACCAAAGGAAGTTGTTCAGAGGCTGTGGAACCTCTGCCCTCAGAGATATTCAACAGTGGACAGGATGAGGCCCTAAGCAACTGATCTAACTTTGAAGGTGGCCCTACTCCAAGTAGAAGGTGGAAGTAAATCCCTCTAGAGGTCTCTTTAAGCCTCAGTTTCTCTAAGATTCTAAAGTCTGAAGAAAAAAAAAACCAAAAAAAACCATCACAGTACAGAGATGGCACTTGTTTGTCAGGCAAGGTAAAGCTGCTCTGGCTACTCAGGAGCACAAAGCCCTCAAGCCAATGTCAGAGGGGAAATGGCATTTTGTAACTTCTTGGAGCAAATTATGTTGTATTAAACTGACTTAAAACATTAGCTTTCCCTTCTCTCACGGAGACACCAGCTCAGCATGACTCACTATACAGGACGCCGAGTTTTGGTTCTGTTGGTCCTAGCAACTCTCACTCTCTCCTCACATGTCACAAAGAGGAAAGGGGGAAGGAAAAGGTCTGTGTCACCCCATCTTTTACTGTACCTGAGTATGACAGGCCCACAGTAGGAAGGATGTATTTTGGTGCACATGTCCTCCAGCTGCAGCCGTTCTCCGGGGCTGATGTCGTAGCTCTGCTTGGGGTAGCTGACCAGCCAGCCGTAGTCCACCCCGGTCTTGATCTTGCGGTACTCGTTCTCCCGCTCCCGCTGCTGCTTCTCTGCCTGCTTGATCTGCCAGCTCAGCTCCATCATGAGCGTTTCAACCACCATTTCTGTGGGGTTCCTCTGGGAAATGCGGTTTGGGGGCTCATTCCACCTGAACCAGGATGCCAATGACATATTGCTCAGTGTGTCTTTGCTGGGAGTGGGTTGAGGGTAGAGAGGGAGAGAAAAAGAATAGTGCCATCATCAACACACCTCAGCTGAAAACATTCTTTCCCCCTCCACCCCTCCAGTCTTTTGTTAAAATTGCCACTGGATAACCACTTGAAAGTAATTGGTGCTGGGCACCTTGAGAGATCTCACTTGTAGCAGCCAGCTTGCTCAAAGGGTGAGACAGAGGGTGAAGAGGCACCGTCTCCCTAAACTTCCACTCACCATGTAATTAAAATGAGTCACGGTCCTTACACCCAAAGTCAGGTTCCAAGGATACCTTGCTCCTTCCAGGCTAGGCTGGGGAAGCATTCTCCTGCCCACACATGGGGCTTGGGCTTGCCTGGCTGAACCCTCATGGGAGGGCATGACCTTGCAGCAGCCCTACCTGTGAAAACTCAAATGTGCAGAGTCAAAGGATTGCTGGGAGCTACAGTCTAGCCAGGAGATCCTTAGAGGAGGCAGGATTAAGTGACCTGGAGCGGAGGGTTGAAGCTGATGCCCACCAAGAGCCCATCAGATCTGCCCTATTACTCCCTTCCCCAGCTGGACAGCAGAGAGAAAATGTACTGAAAGGCTTATAGTTTGAGATAAGGACAGAGAGACATCAGTGAGCAATTACTGTCAGGCACAAAACAGACTTGGCTTGGGTATATTAGTTTATTACTAATCAAATCACAGTTAGATAGTGAGAAATAAAAACCAAATCTTAAAACAACTTCCCCCACTCTTTTCTTCTTCCTGGGCTCTGCTTTACAATTCTCTACCTCCTCCCACCCAGCAGTACAGTACAGGTGGATAGGGAATGGGGGCTGTGGTTAGTTCACTACACATTGCTTCTGCAGCCCCTTCCTCTTCAAGGGGAGGACTCCTCACATCCTTCCTTTGTTCCAACATGGGGTCCCTCCCACAGGACACAGTCCCCCATGAACTTTTCCAGTGTCAGTCATGGGCTACAACTCCTCATGAACTGCTGCAGCCTGGGTCTCTCAAGGGAGTGCAGTCCTTCAGGAACAGGCTGCTCCAGTGTGGGTTGCCCATGGTGTCACAAGTCCTGCCAGCAAACCTGCTCCAGCTGGGCTCCTCTCTCCGAGAGGTTGTGCCAGGACCCTCTTCCATTTTGGTCTTTCCATGGGGTCACAACCTCTTTTGGGCATCCAGCTGCTCTGGCATGGGATCCCCCATGGGCTGCAGGTGGATCTCTGCATCCCCTTGAAACTCCATGGCTGCAGGAGCACAGCTGCCTCTCCATGGCTTTCATCATAGGCTGCAGGGGGATCTCTGCTCCATTGTCTGAGGCACTTCCTGCCCCTCTTGCCCTGGCCTTGGGGTATTTGGAGCTGTTCTCTCCCATATACTCACTTCTGTCTCCCAGCAGCTATTGCTCTTTTGTGTTTTCCCCTTTTCACCTTTTATCCCAGAGGTGCTACCACCTGGACTGATGGGCTCAGCCTTGGCCAGCAGAGGATCCTTGCTGGAGCCATCTGGCATTTGCTTTATCAGACACGGGGGAAACTTCTGGCAGCGTCTCACAGGAGCCACTGCTGTAGCCCCCATCACTACCCAAACCTTGACACACCAACCAAATGCACCTGGGGAGGTTTGCTGCTGCTGCTGCTGCTGCTGCTGCAACATCAAACAGCAGAGCTCTCCCCTGCCTGGGTAGCACTCACAGGGGCCTGAGCCAGAAAGCCAGACAAAGGTTTAACCATTATTTAGCAAATGTCTCGCTGCACACAGCACAGCTACACCACCTTCTACAAGCTGAAGTCCAATTTTTTGCTTTGCTGCAGGAGCACTCCTCCAGCACCATCACCATGCCGAGGGAACTGAGGCTGCTCTGAGAGGGAAGCAGAGGCATACCAAGGTTTAAACTGTTACTGCTTCTAAGTGAGAGGTTTCTACTGCTGGGGAGTTACCCAGCACTTAGAAGACAGAACAAATTTCATCAGTCAGCTCAGAAAAAGATGGAATTAACTCCCCACCCCGCTAATCCCTTCATGTTGCCCCTTCAGGAGGACAATGCATGGAACAAAGTTATTACCTATTGTACTTGTGTTTAAACACAATGGAATCTAAAACAGGCACTAGGGATCTGAACAGGAGCAAAACAGCATCTGTTTCTTCACACAGTGCACTTACGTGCCTTGTTGCTCCCTTCCATTAGCCCCTGGGGAGAAGGGGTGGCACAAATAATGATTGCAGCTGGGATTACAGAAAGGCTGCTCCTGGCAGCAGCCCAATCAGGACATGGCGTCAAAAGTTAACATGAGGGCAAAGGATTAACGAGTCTGATTCTGCAGGGCCAGAGCAAATCCTCACTATTGGGACACAGACAGACATGAAATGGAGAAAAATATGCTTTTGATTCAAGCTTCCACCTTGAGGGCTAGCGCCCTTAATGACAATAAAAATCACCAAAAGCTCATAGCTACACAGTACTCCCACTAGAACTGAGAGTCATGAGCTCTCAGACTCCCTGGATGAGAAATGATCAATGGGATTCTGCCACGACAACAAGGAAAAGATGCTTCCATGCCTCATTCACTTGTCATAAAGTAGCCTTTTCTCTTTCAAAAATGTTCATACTATATAAATATATCACACCATTAAAGGAAAATGCTCAAAAAACCTGGATAGTCTGCACAGTGTCCCATGTCTGAAATTATTTCTAATGCTTAGGCTTTTCCAGAATCAGGAAGCTTTCCAAACTGCATCAAAGGACTAGTTTCTCTAGTCCTGTATCCTACCTCTCCCAGCAAGCAATACCAGTTTCTTCAGAAGGCAGACATGAAAGGGCTGAAAGCTCTCAAAGGTGACAGATGCAGCCACCTCAGAGTGTCAGGCTGCAGGTCCTCTCCCTACACTGCCCGAACAGGAACACCTGGGCTGGTTTACAGTGCCCGGACAGGAGAGACTGCTTGTGCCCTGGAGCATCAGCTGGGATATCCTTGTGACAGCAGCCCCAGCCAGCAGCTGCTGCAAGCACTCCTGCTCCTGTGTCATCCCAGGGCTCTGGAGGAGGAGGAGCAGCCGGTCCTGCAGTTTGTCTATCGCCAGGGTGACTCCAGCTAACAGCTCCCTCATCACCATGCAGGGTTCCGGCGCCTGCCCTGCCTTACTCTTCTGAGACACAGGAACAAACTCAGCTGGAACTGATGTGCTGACAGCTTCAAATCCGTGATCCTGCCACTCCAACATGCACCTGGATCTTGCTACACAGTGGCCTCTGCTCACCATTACACATCATTAAGGATGAAGACCCTTCCCTTGGTCTGATCCCCTTGTGTATCACTAACAAAAGTGAGGAGCATAACAGGCCACCAGCTGTTGTAAATAATTTAAAACCTCCTGTTTCTTTTCAGTTACTTTTGTAAGGTATTCTATTCAGTTATTTTTGTCACAGGTACCATTATTATTGCTATTTGTGCCTTTATCTGAAGGTGAACATGCCTTTCTGGATTTTAATTCTGGCTATGACCTGGTCTCACATTGGTTTAACTCTGCTGACTTCAGTGGCATTAGGAGTAAATCAGTATAAAGCATTACAACTGTGAAGCTGAAGAATGCCCTTCCAGCTATTCCTAGATCACCAGCTGTTTCATTAGAAGAGGAGCAAGAGGAGAATTTAGTGGTCAGACTGGGAAAGAGAGCAAAGACATGGATTTTGCATGATCCTGGGCTGTTCTTAATGCCTTTATGTTTTTTATTCCACAGGTCACCCTCAAAGCAAGACATTCTGCATGAGAACTATTTTACCTAGCACTACTATTACAGAAAATAAACAGAAAAATATTTTGGATACCTTGTCTGCTGATATCAAGGTCTGCTGAACCTGAGCTTTGCCCAGCCTCAGAGCTTTCAGAAAGCTCTGGTAAAAGGCAGAATTGCTTTTGATTTGGGAACATGGATACCTCAGACCCCAAATGGTGCTTTCACTTGACTGCCATAAAAAGTGTGCTTCCAGATGAGAAGTAAAGGAAGGAAAGCACCTCACCTGCAGTTGAAATGGCCTGTTTTCAAATGAAGGAAAATCCTGTGCAAGCATTTCATGCACACTGGCAGCTTGTGCTGGCTGTTCCTAAGGGAGTCTTGTTTGTATGAGATTGTTTCCTTCCCCTTCTCTCATCCATCATCTCCTCTTTTTGAGAGCTGGCAACTGGCCATCTCTATTTAGCAGGCTCCACGAGCCACCACTCTTCCCACCACTGCTCTTAGCAGCCTGCAGAAGATACTGTGGGCTCCATTAATTGTGGCTGCTGGCTTTAATTTAAAGTTCACAGGCAGGCTAATCATTAACTGACTCAAAATGGCTTTCCCATGTGGAAAAACTCAAAGGACTGTTGGCAAGATGTGGACAACTAAAGAAAGGCAGAAGTTACAGACTGACCTTCTTACTGGGGAGAAGGACAAATTTACACTTTGCAAGTGTTCACATTAAAATTATGTTTAAAAAGAGGCATTGCCCCAGCTGAATACAGATCTTTCTGTTGCACACTTAGTCCATTTTCTAATTCCTCCTAAGAGGCTATCCTGGGAGCTGACACAATCCAGTTGATGAACTACTCTGGTGTTACTCACGCAAAATTTCCAAGGGGTTTGTGTACGTTCCACTCCAGAAACAGATCTGCCTTTTGAGACTTTGGTGTCATTGACCCTAGACCTTTGTCTAGGAGCCAAGCCTTCTCCTCACACTGTTGGTTGCAAGTCTGACCAACCACCTCACAGAGATTATTTAAGCACACATTTACCTTAGCTGTGCTAAAGTCTGGAATACCTCTCTCTCTCTCACACACACACAGACTCTGAGGGGTTGCTTCAAATTTTAGCAATTGTTAGTAAGACGGTTAGTAGACAGTTTTTCATGTAAACGTTTCCTGTTTTGCCTTTCTTCAAAACTTCTTTTTGTTCTCTACACTCTCAGCAATTCTTGCCTTTTTCTCTCCATGTACTTTGCAGCTTTCTCTATTCTTTTCTATGGGCATGTTCTAAACAATTTCACCTCCTCTTCCATGTTCTTACATTCTCCCATGTTTCCCCGTGTGATTTCCTCTTGTTCCAAAGAACTCACCACAGAATCATCAGCAATACCAACATTCACATGCCTTATCTGTTTTTCACCGTCTTTAAACAGGATTTCAGCCCTTCCTAGCCCTTTTACCAGCAAAGTGAATATGTTTCCTTGGCCTGCCCTCCGGCTGGTATTTGGCCCAGTGGAGGCTCTTGCAGGCTGGATCACCACTTGCTAAGACTTGGTACAGCAGGGCTGCTTTCTTGTAAACCATGAGTCAATCAGCACAGCCAATTTAGCATATAGAAAATGAACTTCTGAGAATAAATATTCCTTTCCATCGATCCTTCTCCTGGCTCCCAGCTTGTAATGCCCTCCAGGATAGGAGAGGAGTATGCAGAGGGTGGGAAATGTGCATTTTGAAAACCATGAGAGTAGAGCAGGACTCTCTATAAAGGTATGTCCTCTGTTGACAAGTTTCCTGTGGTTTGCCTTTGCCTTCACAGTCCCAGAGTGCTGCTGACACTTCTTCTGTGTGACTCAAGAGCCTTGGGGTGTGGTGATTGTGTAGGAGCAGAAGGAGAAGCCTTAAAGGGGTTAGGTGACAGGAGCCTAATCCATAATCCGGTGATGTCAACAGACAGGTTGTCACTCAGCTGTAGACAGATTTCCAGAAAATCCGTCATCATCCAGTCAAAGCATACCAACAAACTGGGCTGAGGAGCTGGGAAATGCCTCCTTGTGGGTGGTAGCTCCTTACAGCTGCAGTCAGAGAGCAGAATTTGCTCATGCAAAATACCCACTTAGCCTTTTTCCACACATGCCAGATCACAGAGTAACAAACAAGGAAATTATTTCTAAAGTGAGTCAAATGGCTATATTGTCCCCATAATTGTACTTTTTAGAAGACACATAATCATGGGGAAAAGAGACAATGAGAAACTGCAGAGCACATTAAAATTTGTTTTAAATTATTTACTTCTTTAGTAAAGTCTGGAATATATTGTCCAGGAAAGTCCAGTGCCCTTCAGATACCAAAAGAGATCAAGTACCTGCTTGGACTGCAACTCATAGGTAGATTGAAATTGGTTTTCAATCACCATCTCTACACCCATCTCTGAATTCTGTGCTAACTGACGCAATGTCTAACAAGCTGCTTCAGGCAGAAATTGTGGTCATGGCTATGCTGCTGGCTCTACCTGCATGAAGTAGAATTAAGTAGCAACAGCATCAAAGATGAACCTCAAAATCTATTTCTCTTGTGATGAAGATATTTTAATTTTGTTCCAAAGAATCTTAGCAACTTCTAATTAAGAAACTGCTGCCAACACCTTCTCAATTTTATTTATATAGTCCACCATAGCTTTGTAAAAGAATCCCTGTTCTCTTTTTTTCACCACCTCCTGATTTGTTCAGCCTGGAGAAGAGGAAACTGAGGGGAGACCTCACTATAGTCTACACTTTTCTCACAAGGAGAAGCAGAGGGGCAGGCACTGATCTCTTCCCTGTGGTGCCCAGTGACAGGACCCGAGGGAATGGCCTGAAGCTGTGTCAGGGCAGGTTTAGGCTGGATACTAGAAAAAGGTTCTTCACCAGAGGGTGGCTGGGCACTGGAACAGGCTCCCCAAGGAAGTGGTGACAGCACCAGCCTGACAGAGTTGAAGGACCACTGGACTACTCTCTTGGGCACATAGTGTGACACTTCAGTGTCCTGTGCAGGTACAGGAGCTAGATTTCAATGATCCTTGTGGGACCCTTCCAACTCAGGATATTCTGTGATTATTATTTTTTTAAAATTTATTTGCCATTATTCTCTCCATAGAGAGAATTTTACCTTACCAGGGCCCAAAGAACCCTACTTCCTATCTGTCTGGAATCTAGTTTCTTGTTCAGTGACATGGAAGGCTAAGGTGTTTACAGCTCCTTGCCATGTGATTGTAATCTCAGTGGAAATTATTATAACCTCAGCCTGAGATGCTACAAGGCAATTAATGCCAAAAAAGCAGTAGGTAGAGCTTGTCAATCAAGAAATTTAAAAGCAATGCAAATAGCATGATATTAACACAGCATCAGTCCTCATTCTGACCTGCAAAATAATGAGAGAGAACTTTGGAGGACATTCAGGAGTTTGCTTATAGACCACAGCAGAAACCCTGTGTTTTGCTTTATAAGCACACCAATTCCCCTGTTGTGATGGACACAAGCTATTTCTGGACTAAAAAAAATTGAAAATCACAGTGGTTAAAACATTTCCAGGTACATGACCCTGTTAAAAGTAGCAAGGAGCTTTGAATAACAGAAGCGCAGGGGACGAAGCAAATGCTTTAAATGCAACCTTGTTGTCAAGTCTTTGTGGTTGCAGGTGTTTAGGGACAGCCAAAAGCACCTCGCAGCAGTGTCCAGGAGCGAGCCAGCTGTGACAGGGCACGGTGGCACCCGGCAGGCCCTGGCATGGCAGGCAATGCCTGTCTGTCCCCAGCAGGGCTGTGCTCACGGGGCGACCCGCCCGCCCCGGGCTGACAGCTCCTGCTGCTCCCGCTCTGCTCGCAGTGACAGGAGCTCCCAAAAAGCCTGACAGCCCTGCAGCCCCTTCTCTGTGTGCGCTCTTCTCCAGCAGCCTCGGCACTGTCAGCACTGTACAGAGGGGACTGGCTCTTGGTCTGCCACAGAGAGTTACAAGTCACCTAAGCCTTTAGTGAAGGTGCATGACTAAAAATCACTGCCAGGTAAACGTGACAGGAGGGCAGTCAGAGCCAACCAAAGGTGCTGCAGGACAAAAAAGAAACAAAAACGGTACTATTTCTACCACAGGAAAGGTTGAGCGGCCTGCTGGAAATACCACAACAGTGAATATATCACATTTTCTACAGCTGGTAGCCCTCACAAGATTTTTTTTTTTTTTTTATGAAAGCCTTTAAAATTGAGAACACACTACAAGTACTGCTCTTATCTCTCCAGCATTTGTGTAGTTTGTAATACATTCTTAGAGCTTCAATCTTCTAGAAAACAAGTCTATCTGATGCATTTTACATTTGCATTTTGATTGCAAGAAGGGTAAAGAAACAAGAATTCGGTGCAAACTGGGCCCCAAGTTCAGGTATGAATGAGAAAGATGTTTTCCAGTCACTAACCAAAACACAATGAGAAAAGGTAGCTGATCTAACAGGTAGAGCTTCATGATCTACAGCAAAGCTGCTCAAATGTAATACAGATTTGCCTCGTTGAAATAAATGAGAGATCTGTTGATTAACTCCAGATGAAAATCCAGTCTACAGATCTTAAAGAGAGAGTGAAGGAAGGGCCCAATAGCTTGGAGCCCTCCTAATGCCTGGCACTCTCTACAGAAGATAATCTTTGTGTTATCTGCAGAAGCAAAAGGGTGGGTTCTACTCAAATCTGCTGTGAAGCAGGGCAGTATTTTGCACTTTGTCTGCTTATCAAAACAAATGAGTTCCCCTTGTTGAAAAACAGGACTGTTTTCATGCTGATTTCCCACTCATGCTTGAAACAATGTTTCTAGTAGCAACCATAAAAACACTCTGTCATACAACTTACACTAAACTGTTACCTAAACCTACAGAAGACAGGAAGTTAAAGCACAATGAATTGCTCTGTTTGACTGACTCGTTATTAAAACTCCTATATATTGCTCAGATCTTGCAATGATGGATCAAACACACCTTCAGTTGTATACCTTGCTTTGATCTCTGCAGAGTACAAAGGCAAGTTTCCAGTCAGGACAGAGGGATGTAAAATATTCTTCACCATTCATTCAGCTGTGTAAATGAGAATTCAGAAGGTAGCACAGACACACAGCTTTTCTGTTATTAAAATCATTCAAAGCACCAGAAAAAGTATTCTGCAATAAATCTATAACAGCATCTGATGGAAGGCTCCAGTACAAAAGGCTTTCAGAATTAAAACTCTGAGATCCCCAGCTCATCTTTCTCTATTCTACTACAAACTACACAATGTTATTAAAGGGGCAGTAATGTCACAGATTGGAGTTTCTAATACTGTCATCCACCGCAGATACTCATATATAGAGTTATATAAAGAGATTGAAACTCTGACCCAAAGGCATATTCCACCTGTCATCAGGTCCTCTGAAGTATTTTTATTCATATATTGTGGTGAAGACCAAACTAAGTGCTGCGAAAATGAGCAGGTAAGATGTGCATTCTCCATCCAGACTGAGGCCTGATTCTCCTGGGAAAGCAGGGGTAGCTCACAGCATCATAAGGTGAGAATGCATAACAAACACCTGTCCATTTCTGTTCAGGGCTGAGCCTTAGTTATGGTATCTACCAGAAAGAATATTGACCAAAGGTCCCTGATGTCCCACTCTGCAGAACTCGATTCACTGCAGAACTACTCCTATAGTGAGAGTTTTCTCTGTGCTGCAGAATACTAGAACCAGTGTTAAAGTTCAATCATTGTGCCAGGAGCTACTTTAAAATATACATTGTTCTAAAATTGGCAACCAGAAGAAGAATGCTAAATTTACAGCTTGAAAACTTAAGCCTGTCTTTATTGGGATCACCCACAGCATTGGCAGGGCTCTGGGAAAGCTGATGCTTTCCCCTCTGCAGTAGCTGCTCATCCCACCTGCAGGCACAGAGAGAGCAGTCTCTGTGAGCAGTGAACAGCGCTGTCCTGGCAGAGGTTTTAATTAATCTATCAGCACTAGGAGATGTACAGCGTGTTCTATGCTTAGTTACAGTGCCATAACTCAAAAGTTGTCTGACTGACCTTCGTGGTACCTCGCGGGGGCTAACAAACACTGGATTTCCACACTGCAGACAGTAGGGCAGGTATCTAATCGGAGAGATTTTAAAAATGGCATAAGCATACGGCAGCATCAACCATGCTTTCCTCCTCGGCTGCCTGTCCTTATGTAACCGGTTACCCAGCGCTCATCCATGCCCCAGGCAGCCGTGCCGAGCCCAGCCCGGGGGAGCTATGGGAGCAGCCCGGCCGCTTTCCCTTCCCTTCCCCACCCAGCCCTCCTCACCTGCGGCACCAGCGCTCCCGCCGCTTGTGCGGACAGACGGACCCAGGGCGAGCGGAGAGGGCACCAGGAGGAGGACGTGGCTTGAAGTCAAGCCCTCTAAACTGGCACGGCAGGCTTAAACCCGCGCTGGGGTATGGATTAGCCCTGGTGACGAGATACAACAGCTGGGCTTACGGCAGCGCTTTTGAGCGATTAGGGCTTGCTCCAGTACCTCCGCACACACAGCCTCCCGGCAAAGAGCCGGCACCTCTCGGCTCAGCCAGACTTCGGCACCTGTTTAAAAGTCCCTCCAAAACACGAAAACTTTGTGGGGTTTTCTAACCTGCAGCTGAGCCGGCCCTTTGGAGAAATGCAGCTACCTGAGGGCACCGGGACTTTGTGCAAGCGGCACAGCGGGGTTCGCTCCCGTCCCCCCGGCCGCTCCCCGCCGCCTCGGGGCTGTCCCGGCGCTGTCCCGGCGGAGGCGGCCGAGCCCGGCTCTGCCTGGAGCCGCTCGGGCCGGGCACGGGGGAACGGGGACAACCCCGCCCAGGGCTCTTCGCCTCGAACACAGCGGTCCCCTCCGCTGGGCACCACCTCCGCCCCGCCGGGCACCCCGCCCGCCGCCACCGCCGCCGGCGATGTCCCCAGCTCCTCCTCCTCCTCCCGGCCCTCCTCCTCACCGCGGTGCCCGCTCCCGTCCCGCCGCCGGCGCCCGGCCGGGGCAGCGCTCTCGCCGCCGCCGCTCCGCACAAGTTGAGCGGAGCCACCGCTCCGCAGCCGCCGCCGCCCCCGCGCCCCGCCCGCCCGCCGTTCCCATGGCGACCACGGGAAGCCTCGGTCCGGGGCCGTGAGCTCCTCCCGGGCATCGCACCGGCACCGGCACCGGCACCGGCACGGCGTCAGGCCCCGCGGGGACTCACTGCTGTAGGCTGAATTCGCGCCGACAAATAGCGGCGCGGAAAGTGGATCTATTCGCTCATCTCTCGCCAAGTCCTCTGGGAACAGAACAGAACAGTCTTCAGCCACAGAAACCACAAGGGTTCCGCGGGGTTTGGAGGGACGAAGAAGAATGAAGGGTCGGCACGGGAGTTGGAAGGGCACAGGGAGGGAAGAAGAGGAGGAAGGTTTTACAATTAGAGCAGTGAAACACTGGCCCAGGTTGCCCAGTGAGGAGGTGGATGCGCCATCCCTGGAAGCACTCAAGGGGGGGTTGGACAGTGCTCTGAGCAGCCTGACCTACCTGAAGATGTCCCTGCTCATTGCAGGGGGCTGAACTAGATGGTCCCAGTCACACACAGCCAGAGTGTCCTCTGTGAGCCGACAGTTCCTCACCCAGCATCTTCCCACAGTGCAAAAATGTGCAAAACCATCCCTGCTATCATTGGCCAGACCCCCACAAAATCAAGGAGAGCCAGGGTGTGTCAGAGGACTGCAGAGCTTCAGCTTCAGCACAGGGACAGGTGACACGACTCAATGACACATGCAACCTAAGTATGTGTGTAAAGTCAATCGTGTCCCCGCTGCAAACCTCTCTTAAACTATGGCCCAAGTTCTGACAGCTTGGTATTTATGCAGCACTCACACAGGCAGAGGACAGAGGTGTGTCAGGCCATGTATGTGTGTGCAGCACACACATAAACCAAAACAGCCCTGCTAAAATACTACAGATTGCAAGATGCCCAGTGCAGTCTAAATTAAAATGTATGAGGATGGGGGTGTTTAAAGTTTAGTTTATTATTAGATCACAAACCACAACTGGACTAACAAAGAGATTAGAAGCATTTTTTCTCTGCTAATTTTCTGTGGAGGATTATTTGTCTGTCCTGAGCTTCAATGCCATCCCAGTTTGTAGAGGTTTATAGCATTCTGGGTATCCTCTGCTCTAAATGGGATTGTTGAGTTTAAGTTAAAAAGTAATTTTACATGAATAAACATCATTATATTTTTATACATTAAAACCTATTTCAAAAGTCATAAACTCTGACTAATGCATAACAAAACCCCCTTGAAAATGCTTTGTTTTCAGGTATATTTTCCAGGTTATATTTTCAATGCAGTGAATTCCTGGAAGTTCTTGTCATGAATCAGAGACACTGATGACTGGGGAATATATTTGGGAACATTTCTTTGCAGATATGTAAGCCTCACAACTGAAAAATCATTCATCTCTCCCATTCCTCATTTAGCAGCTGAAACCAAGGGTTCTTTTACTGTTGTACTGACAGGAGTTACCAGATCCGTCAGCACGCAGATCATCAGTTGCTTGGTAGCAACGCTCTGGTAACATAGATGGAGGGATGATTTATTCAGTGGTACATTTTCCAGGACACTCCATGACAATCAGGTTTCACCATATTGCAATTTGTAGTGCATTTGAACAGTGTGTAGTGTAGGGCACTTGGGCCTGCTATTTCTCACCATTTGTCAGATGCTGCCCTGACTCAGCTGAGCATGCTGCTCACACTGCAGATGTTGCTGCAGAGCCTTCATATTTTGGTGTCAAAGTCATGGATCTCTGACAATGGCACTGAGGATGGACTTTTCCAACCTGCAACAATCATATTGCTGCTATCTTCTGCATGGGTCCAACCACAAGCAAATAACCTCACTCAATCACTGACAAAAAGCAAATTTAATATTGTAGGGTTATATTTGGCCTGCTGGTTTTTGGCTGAGTTGCTGAAGCGTGCTAGTTAATAAAATGGGGCTCACAGAGGAACACTGCTCTTTCATAGGCCTACAATCTTGCTCAGAAAAGTGCCACTTTCACAGCTATATACCAATTTTCCAGTGCTTGTTTTCCCTCAGCAAAACATTTTTTCATTTACTGGAAAGAGCTTCATGCTATTTACTTAAAATCCAGTTAGCCCACCCACACAGATGTGCACCATGAGCAAAACAAGAGCAAGTTCATTCAGTCTCCAGCAGCAGTCCCCAGGCTTTGCAAGGCTGAGGCCCATTTAAAAATAACTGGTAAAGTTGCCATGTCTTTTCTAGCACATATTTCTTTCGCTCCCCTCTCCCTGTCCCCTTTCTCCCTCCACATGTTATGGCTGGGTCAGTGGGTTGTTGTATGTGCCCATAAAGGCTGAAACGCTTGGGTTTGACATCTCTGCTGCTGGAGGCGCCCTGTCAGGGACCACTGACAGGAGGTTTAAAAAATCAGCTCAGAAAGGACTGTCCTGGGTCAGTAAAGGACAGATGCTTAGATATGTTGTTCCAGAGCACAGCTGGATGATGGGCATGGTCCTTCTCAGGAAAAGTTAGAACTATTCAGAGTGGGCTGTACTTTGTCCAGGACTCTTGGATAAACTTACCATTGAGTTATTGCAGGGAGAGCTGTGACTAAAGTAAACAGCCTTTCTACTCTCACCTTCTGCCAGCTCCTGATTGACAGGCCCCTCGCTGTATCTGAGCAGGCTCTGATGCTGGTTTTTGCTCTCCTTCCCTTTTTTAGGAGAAGATGATAGCTGTAGTTTAATGAAACATAGAATTCTGAAGCCATAGAAATGAGAATCACAGGGTGTAACAATGCCAGGAGTGGGAAAAGATTGCTTAAAATTAGTATTAATTAGAGCAAAGGAAGACATTTAAGGACAGAAAATCAGGCACAAGCAGTGACTTCAGAGAAAAGATTTCTATCATGGCCAAATACTTCTTGGGGATGAGCCCCCGAGTAAACATTTCAAAGGACTCTAGGAAAGCAATAAAAAATGTTTGCATCACTGTAGGAAAAAGGAGTTGCCTATGAGGAGCACTACACCTCCAACCTCAGTGGCACCAGGAAATAAAAACCTACAAATGTTTCTTCTCTGCTGCTTGCACTGCCCACTCAGGGCAGTCAGCTTGCACTGCTGACTCCTCCTGACAGGCTGCAGTCAGCGAAGGGAGGCTGGCTCTGCACTGCTCCTCGTGTGCTTCTGAGCATCCCTCACCCCCAGGCAATGAGAGCAGCCAGCTGGGTGCTTCAAAACCAGTTACACTCATGGAGACTACCCAGAGCACAACCAACAAGCACCCCTCTGCCAGGACATGTCCCCTCCTCTCTGAAGCCTCCTCTAAACCAGGGATGCAGAGTGAGCACCGGAGGAGATGCAGAACCCCTGATGGTTTTAACTCTGTGCAGCACCAGAAAACGTGAGCTGCAGTTTTTCAGCTGCCGTTGCTTCCTTCTTGCCTTTCTGTTCACCACCTCAGAGTTATTTAACAGTAGTGTAGTGATCTGTTTAATTGTTGATAATCTCAACCAAGCAACTTAACTGAGTAAATGCATATTCTGGACTTTCAGCTCTGAGTGAAAATGATGAAGCGTCATGAAATACTCAGCCAAAAAACAGATGTAGTAAGGCAAGCTGAGCAGCAAAAAATACAACACAGATGGTCATGATAAATTAATTGAAGACACAAGGGGGTGGGGGGAGATGCAAAAAAATGCCATGGAGCCTATAAGCAGACACATGTCAAAAATATCTGTGATTATGCACTTAATTGCACTCTCTGTGATTGCTTGATTCCTAATGTACACTGTTGACAAACAATAATCTCCCAAGGATATTGCCAAGGTTGTTGGCTTTTAAAATGACCACATCTCAAATGCTGACACAGTGCGTGATGTCACCTTTGCAGAGGTAATAATTTCTTGAACATTAATTTTTGTTATGTGATGAAAATTTCTCTAGTACTAGACATGTAACTACTTTCACACCATATTTGAAGGGGTTTTGTCTCTGTCTTACCAAAATATGTGTTATTTTATCTTACACTGATGCAAATCCAGCTGACAGGAATTGACAGATTTCATCAGCCCCAAGAGGCTTCAAATTATTTGTCCTCTCTCATTCAAAAGTGAAATTTTCACTGTTCAGAATTCAGTACAACAGGAGTTTTGCCTTTAAATTCAACAGCATCAAGACTTTGTCCATGTTCTGTTTGAGTTTGTTCCAGAGTCTATTAAAACCAATGCAGGGGGAGGAGGGATTTAAGCTGATTTAGAAAGGAATTTTAAAAAGGGGGGCAGTGTAATGATAATGCCATCGTTTCTCTGAATACAAATATGGAGGAAATTTGATTATTGCTCCATTCAGCGTGTAACCTCATTGTATCACTGAAACTTCATGGGATGTGTTGTGCAAGCAACACTGACTTTAACACATCCCCTTCAGAAGAGAAGCAGTAGGAAGAAAAAAGACAAGGACACCTAAGTAACTGCTTTGGGGATCTGAAAGTGAAGGACAAAACAGTAATAAGATTCTCTGGAGGCAAGAACTGAAAACTCAACAAGTTCCAGTGGGATCACACTGTTTGTGTAGAGGCTCCCAAAGAAAGCCAACCCCTCCCACTCTGAGACGGACAGAGCTCTGGAGCATGCCTGTATTCCCTCTTGGGTCTAACAGATGCTTCTTAAAACACTTGGGAAAAGATGCAGGGTACAAAATCTCCCTGTCATTACACCCTGAAACCTTAAAGCCTACATTCCACAGTCAGGGAAGTAGGATCAGCCCTTCCTTGTTGCCAACAACTGCTTAAGAATGAAAGTTTCTGAAATGGTGGTGTTTCAGAGAGAGGCAACTTGTTGACACTTGAGTTAAGCCCATATTTTCTGAGATACCATTTATATCCATGGACTCTTTCCAGGGTCACCCACACAGCACATGGGAAGCACTTGCATCTGAGTAAGTTTCAACCCAGCATTTGGAGTGCCCCTCGCTCTGCTCCACTGACCTGCTGAGCACTCCAACACTGCCCATAAGCTCCAAATACCTCTTGGCACAGCTGGGAGCGAAAGCTGGCACACTGCAACCCTCACACTGGCTTGGCCCAGGAGAGGATTTTCCCTTTGGAGCTTCCTGCTCTCCATCTGCTTTCCCCTCTGAGCCTGCACAGAGGGATCTGCTGCTGCACAAGCTGCAAGAGACTCTGGCTCAGAAGGGCTGGGAAAGCAGAGGGCAGGCACAACATTTTACCCTTTCCTGCACAGTGTTTTGGACAGGCTGAGTGAGTGTTTTGCCTCTGCTGCCTCCTGACTTCATGTCTAAAGCCTGGAGAGCCTTGAGTGTTGCAGGGACAAGGGAGCACTTGAGTTGTTCCTTGTGGGTCACAAACAAGCCTTTAAAAAAGCATCACAAGGGGAAGGCAGGGAAACCCTAGTGTGAGTTTGTTTTCCCAGATTTTATCAAACTTGCTCTCTTTAAAATGTGAATTCTTAAGGTAAGTATTAAATGTTTTGAACATAATTCCTTCAGTTAAAGGCCCATTTTCCAAAAGATGTGTAGCATTACCCACGCACAGACATGTCTTTCTTTCAGTGTGGGAGGTCAACATTTGAAACTCTAATCCCAAAAATACTGGGACTTATTCTAACTCTAGAGCATTTTTATCTATTTAATTAAATTATTTAGATTTCATTTAAATCCAACCAAATGACTGCCCTTTCCTGAAGGCAGGCCACTGCACTCATTCATTCCCTGGCATTACACCGGGACTATCAGCAACTGAGGGCAGGGGGGCTTTGCTGGGGAAGGTGTTAAAAGCAGATTTAGCAAGAGCACGGTTCAGTCTCTTAAGCAGAAGGTGATCTACACAAGCAGATGGATCTAGTAGATTGTATTCACAACACGTAGAGAGTCTGCTCAGGCAGTCCTGAGCCTCTGTGCCCACCACTGAGTTGTAGAACCTCGCTGAAGCACGGTCCTGCACACCACTGGAAGGTAAAATTCCATACCTGTGGCATGAGGCAGCAGATGCAGGAGCTCATGCAGAGGCATCAAGAGAGATCATTCATCAGGAGATCATTCTCTGCATCAAGAGAGCTATCCAGACTGACATAACTCAGGCTCAGCCTAGATGACATGTTCTGATACAATGCTTACCTGAGACCCCACCCTTCTGTATGACAGAAATTGTTTTGGGCCTGCCAGTGGAATGTTCTACAACTTAATTCAAAATACTAATTACCTGACAGGCTAGTGCTCATTTTCCCATCATTGCAGCTGTCTGTTTTCTTTTGTGATTCTAAATGGTTAAGTAAGCTGGAGGCATAATCTGCTGTAATACGCTGTGGTCTGATGCATGCCACATCAGTGTTACTTAAGCTTTAATCCCCAAGAAATCAGTGATTACCCACAGGAGACAAACGGAGGGCTGTTTATAGTATAGTTGCTAGACAACAGTGCATCGTTGAAAGTATATTTGTCCAAAGATTAACTGCATCTCAGAGGCTGACAACTTTTACAACCACCTGCTTCTGAAAAGTGAAGTTTAAAACATCTAGATTTTCAAAAGAAGGGAGAGAGACCTCATAATTGCTTGGCATTTTCAGGGACACTGGGAAATGATGAGTGCAGTGCAGAATGTAGAGGAAGGAGCTTCTTAGGCTTAGTCTACTAAGAAGTGAAGGAGCAGAGTGAGGAATACTCTGCACAGGTCCTTGCCACCCCTCTGCACACACAAGGTATGCATTTCCCCAGGCAGCTGCTTTAAAGCCTTTCATTCCCTGCCTCCCTCAGAGAGTAAAACCAAAAATAGTAAAGAAATTACAGAAAGTGTACCATCAAATCCATCTGGTTTTCTCCCATTTTCTCTCCTGAGTGTTACAGCAACTACCTTTGTTCCTTTTGGAAAAGGAGGATATGAAAGGAGGATATGTAAATGAGCAGAGCTGGGATGCACTCTACCAATGCTCAAATGCAAACTGTATGGAGAATATCCAATCTAAGTGGTGTTTCTTTACTTACTGCACTTCTATCACACTTAGTTTTGCGTCTTCCAATAGCTTTGCTTCTTCGTATAGTTTTTTTTTTGTTTGTTTTGTTTTTGTTTTTTGGCTTTTTAAATTTTTTTTTCTGTCTCTTTGACCACACTGTTTTTATCTTCTTCCCAATACAGCAAATGAAGCAAGGAAGCAATATGTGGACAGGGGAGGGGGTCTTTTGTGTGGAAGAAGCAGGGAGACAAGAAATCCAACAGAGCCTCAGAAAAGCAAGATTTTCCTGACCTGTCATTTCAAATACTGCTTTCATTTTTTAGGAATCAAGTATCTGGGTTATACAGACTTTACAATATAAGTGTTGTGTTACTTGACAACTTTTTGAATTAATCTGGGTTTTTTTTCGCAGGGAGAGATCTGTTCAAAATGTACATAAATTCTTAAAAATCTAATCCTCTTAAATTATATTCTCAAAGCAGCAGTGAGAGCAGTGCCACTGCATCAGTGCTCCCCCTCCACAGCTCGGATCATTGGCTGGCCCAAACACGGGGAAAGGACTTTGCTGGAGAAGCTGCAAGGCAGATGTGGCTGATGCTGCAGGGGCTGGGAGGGCACCCCAGCCACCATGGGTGTTGGGACAGCATGAAGCACATGGTGGCCTTCCCTGACAGCTCTTCATCTAATTAATTCCTGAACACACATTGGCAGGGATCCTGAGGCCTCCCTTGCCTACTAGCTACAAGTTTCATGGTAAGGTTTTTCTTCTCATCCAACCTAAGGTCTCCTTCACATAGATGAACCTGATTTGCCCTCACCTTGTACCAAGCAGATGGGGAGAACAACCGCCACAGCAGAATACCTGTGACTTGTATTTATCCCATGACCTGCTGTGACCCCCTTGTTCTTATTTTGCAGTATTTGTGCCACTTGTGTAGTTGTACAGTCTTAAATACATAGTTTCACCTTCCTCATCACTGAATTTCATTCTGGGCCATTTTCTCTGTTAGTCCAAATCATCTTCAACTCAGGCCCTTACTCCAGGTGAGTCCTTCAGTCCTTTCAGGCAAGGAGGTCATAGAAAAATTACAGAAATATATTCCCCAGTTAGCACCACTGGACATAATAGTAAAAATATCCAGTAGAGACAGGCTCATAGCATATCCCTGTGAGACCTTGTCTGAAATTACTTCTTACTGAGATAAAGGAACCAGAGAGAGCTCAGAGAGTGGTTTTTCAACAAACATTTCTTTGTTATAGTGCTTCATCTACACCACAGGGTCCCTAGTGCATCATCAGCTTCTAAATTGTTGCACAGAATTCTGTGCAGCTGAGAGCAGGATCTGGCCTGCACATTAGTAAGATTTGCTGTTCTGGTCTGTTTCAAAGTCATCAAGATGAAGACCCTTTGTTCTTAGCTTGAGTAGGGGCATTAATGCACAGCACAGCAAGAAAAGCAGAGAAATATGTTCCCCTGAGCGCTACCTTTTTGTGGGACACAGGCAGTCAGGGCCAACCACAGCTCCCAGGACACCCATTTTACACATATATACACAGAGCCTCCAGAGTACATGACACACATCCTCCCAGGCTGAAGCTAGAAATTGTTTGCAAATTCAGAGGAAGATTTAAACCTGCTTTATCCCCTGCATGGGACAAAAGAGAAATTATATGGAGTTCATTAAAGCCCCAGTAGATGTACCAGGAAAATTGCATCCATTGCACCAGAGCATTTTGTTTCTTTTCTGTCAATAGTGTCTCAACATGAAAATTCAGAATGTGCAGGCTCAGTTTTGTGAGGAATTTGCTCCTTTTTTCCTTTACTTAGCAGAAAACCCCAGAACATGATGGATTTTGGTACCTTACACCCAGTGCAGAGAACACCAATTTAATAAATGGGATTATTTGTCCAAATAAAGGAACTGGAGCTGCTGGAAAAGTTAGGACTGGGTGATCGGGCAGCTTTGTGAACAAGAGCAGAAGCAGCGTAGAGAGAAAATGTAGAAGCAAGAAGTTATTTTCTTATGCAAAAGCTGTCCACCCCCTTATATCAAGAAACGATATGCCATTCCCCCATGGAAGTGAGCAAAAAATACAGAACATCTCTGTTCAACATTGCTTTTGATTAATTCTCTGTAAAAAGACAGTCTCTGTCCCATTACACTTGGTGTCTCTGTGGACTTAGAGAGCAAAAAGACTTGGAGTGCATCAAGTGAATACTATTGCTGCTCCAGTCTCTGAGAGGATCACTCTGGTCATCCCCCACTGCCAGTGCTTTAGTTTGGAGAGAAAAGCCACACAAGGAGATGGGCAAGTGACTGAGCCACGTTCCAGGGCTGGAGCTCAGTCCATCAGAGGGAATGGATGTCCTCTGTGGCAGTGGGCACAGCTCCTTCCATGGCTCTGCTTGTTTGGAGTGGATGCTACAGCTCTGCTGACCAGGGGCTGGAAGCCTGCAAGTGGTGCTGGTGCTAAAACACAGCAGTTACTTTCTCAGCCCATGGCTGCAAGTGAACATGGAAAAGAATAGGTTAAAAATGGAAGCCTCCTTTCTTTCCTAAGCACTGCTGTTACTGTGAAATAGTCTCTGCTTAAAGCTTGCCTAGGGGAGGAAGAGACTGTCATTTGAGAGCACCTACTGCAAGGATATTCTTATTCTGCTCTGAGACTGCTTTTCCCCAATTATCTCAAATAACATATTCCATAAGATTCAAGGCTGTCTTATTTCTTTCATGCAGTCAAGCCTCAGTTGCCAGCAGAAGGCAAAACAGACACCTGATGGACAAAGCTACTCTCCTGAAGAGGGAAGGCCGCAGGCACTGCCCTCTCTGAGGACCCGTTTTAGCAGCAGGTAGCAGAACTAGACAGATTCCCCTGGAAAAATTACTGACAAAAAGTCAAATGCAAAACAAATGACCTGTTCCACTTTCATCTGCTTGTTGCTAAAGCAAAATCACTTGTCAGCAAGGGGACATAAACACACAGTACGTTGTCACGGCCTGGCAGCTTGTACCGTCTTCATTCTGCAAGGACAGTCCAGCACAGATTCCTGCAGACAGTGACCAGCTTTCTATGACAGTCTGAGTGCTTCTGACAGGGAAGTGCTCACACAGCCCTAAATCTGGTGGGAAATGTAACTTCTGGAGTGAGATATTAGTAGAAGAGAACATTTGACATTCAAAGCAGAGAGTCTGATTGCCATCTTATCTTTCCCTCCAGCCTCTGGATGTCTCTGGGTCCTCCTTATATCCCAGCCCAACACCTTCATATGAAATGTGGTGTAGAGGGGCTTTGGGACTGGACCCTGGTGCCCACCAGGACTGTGAACCTGCTCCATTCCACAGAGGGCTGCACTGCCCTGTACAGAAGGAGCAGGTGCAGAAAAAGCCCTCTTCACATCTTGTTGCTGGTCTGATGACTGTGGAGAGCAGACAGGCTAAAGCAAACAGTGCAACAGCAGTTAGTGCTCTGCTGAGGAGAACACATGTGTGTCTAAGGTAGATTAAGTCCCACTCTAGAAGGCCAAACAGCAGACCTGGTGATCTAATGTTTCAGATATCTTCCTTTTGATGAAGTACATTTTCTGGTGGCCGCAGGTCAGTAACTGTTATCCTGAAGGACTGGCTATTCAGGAAGGTAAGGTATACCACCAAGCTGTGCTGACCCCACTCTCTTCACACCACCATGGAACCTCACCCATGCATCCATCAGAGACAACCTGGCTTTGGATGCCTTCACCCTCTCTTTACTCTTGTGTCAGCCCTGCTCTGAGCAAATTTGTGCTTGTCACACACCCAAACTTTAGACTGGAGAAGAGCTCAAAACAGAAGGTCAAATTTTAACCCATCGCAGCCACGGGGAGTGGAGGTCTCTTTTCTGCTGCAAATATTTATCTAGCACATTACTGATGTTTTGGGACATAATGATAGAAGATTAGAAAGATTGTGATCTCTGCAAAAAGGGGCTTGTGATTCATGAAACATGGCTCAGCCAGAGTGAACCTGGTCCTGGACCAGCAGCTGAAATGCAAGGAAGCTGAAGGGAAGAAACATTAATGTGTTTTCAGTGATAGGGCTACAAGAGGATTAGTTCTGTGATGTCTGAGTCCAGCGTTCCAGAAACTGAACTGGCTTCTGCAGAATAATTCATTATCTCTACTGAAAGGCTTTGCTGAGGATTTGAAAAAGGACAGAGAGAATGGCCAAAAAATCACACTGGCTCCAGGGGCCTGATCTTTGGCATTGAACTGATGTTCATTGTATGCTAGGAAAAGAAGGCTGGAAGGTGGAGATAGACACCCATGGGCACAATGACACAATAAAAAGTAGCAGGGCCAGCTCAAAAATGGCTGAGGCAATAGTACAAGGGAAAGAAGAAAGAAAGATTGAGCTGCAGTAAATGTTCACTGAGCTTACACAACAGATCTTTTTTTCCTCACTCTATAATATACTGGTGCTTGACAAAGACAGATAAATGAAGTTTTGAGTTATGATACCAACTGTAAAGAAATCATCACACTATTGAGGAAAGCTGTTTTCAGCAGAAACACATCGGTCAACTCTCACATGGGTTTCAGAATCCTGATTCGTATGGCTTTGTGACAGGATTTACCTGCACATTTATTCTTTAAGGTATTTCATAGCTATTAGAGCTATTATTCAGCTCACTGGGTGGTTTATTTATTCTTTATGGAAGCTGTAAGTGTCCTGAGAAATGGCCTTCTTTCCAGTGACCAAACAGGTACCATACGGAGAGCTCCTCGCCTGCCATCTGCTCCAGCCTGGTGGGAGGGCCCAGCTGCGGAGGCAGCAATCATTCCATTTCCTCTGACACTTAGTCCTTGAGGTCTCTGCTGATTGCTCATAACAGCCCAGTAAGTCCTCCTCGTGATGTGCACAGCTCTCCAATAAGAAGTGGATTACGACCATCTGTCGAGGAACAGCCCGGATTCCTCAGTGGTGATTATGCCCTGTAAACGCAGGTAGTGCCTCTGGGGTTTGCACAGCCCTAACAATTTCCAGCAGCCAAGGGCCTGGCCACTTCTCCGAGCCTGCACTCACCACAGGCAATGCTACAGCATTCTGCTTGCCTGAGGGCTCTGGCACCCTTTGCATAGCCAAATGTGTCGTGACTGCTGGGGCAACGTTTTGGCAGAGGTCAACCAGTGAGCAGCAAGCGGCGCGCGGTGTGAGGGATGGCAGCCTGCACACAGCTGGTGCCCAGCGTGTCGCTCACCTCGTGCCAGTGACACACAGAGTCCTGGAATCTGTAATGAGTGATTCTTCTGTAACAGGGTGAACATGTGTTTGTGCACTCTTAGCGTGTTTGGGGATCATGTAATGATGGACGTGTCCAGGGAAGGTGGAAGATGCACAAATATTCAATGCACAGCTGTTTTGGGAGCTGTACACTGAGCTGTCTTCTCAGGTTTTGGGCTGAAGAATAAGACCTCATGTCACTGGTTAAACTGTATTTCAGGCACAACAGGACTCAGGAGCTGTGCTGCAGGAACTGACTGACAGCAAGGCACAGAAAAGGGATTAGTCCTTCAGGTCAGCAAAAGAAGAAAGAAATTGAAATGACAAAAATAGAATGCAGTCTCAGAGCTGCAGATTGCACTGCATGGCTGTGGAGCACCTTGTTTTAGAGGTTTCTGAAAGTGATGGAAAGAGCAGGAAATCGAGATCTCCTGCTGATCTCTATTACCAGATCTCATTCCACTTGCCCTGTCACACACGAACCTGCAGACACACACTTGAGTTTTTAAACAGCCAGCTTGAAGAGGACAAAATGTAAGAGTCACAGAAGTCTGTTCTTAATAACTGTGCAATGAGAAAACTTAAAAACAGGAACCTATTAACTCTGAAGTAAAAGGTACTCAACTTATTATAGGATGATTCAATTTCTTTAAAGTTGAAAATGCTGGTGCTCCTGTAGTTTTACCAGCAGGTTTCACATTAGGCATCTGCTCAGGCATTGCCTTAAGTGGATGTGGGGGTCCCTGCAAAAAAATTGTTGTGGAAAATCACACCCTCCTTCCATTGTGCATGCTGGCTGCAAGGAAACCATTAATGCCATTTACCAAGGCCAGGACCAGCCAGAGCCTTTTGAGGCACTGGTGGTGTTGTATACACTGAATAAACAACCTGTTGTTCTCACTGGAGTGCCACGCTAAGAACATGGGCAGATGTGGAAGTGCTAACAGCGGAACAGGGGGATGAGTCACTGCTCACCCCAAAGGCTTGTGATGGGCAAGTCCCAGGCACAACAGCTCTGAGCACAGATGAGCTGCAGTGGTGGAAAAGGTGTTTCATTTCATTCATTCATTCATTCATTCATTCATTCATTCATTCATTCATTCATTCATTCCTAAAACCACTGCTTTTGCTTCCTGAGACCCTAGCAGAAGTTTTAAGGCTCTCTGAGAAAGTTAAAAACTCTCTTTTCAGGGAGGGGTGTTATTTTTGAACCTCATGCCTGTAAACTGCAGTCACTGCAGCCTTTGAGAGAAAAACAGGCTATCGAAGCAAAGAAGAGTCAGGCTCCTTGCACTTCAAGGGACTTTGGGAACAAGTGTGGGCTGATCTCTGCAAACAGAGGTGAACTGCCAGGAGCACTGAGATTTCTTCCCATGCAGCCACCAGGCAGGTCCCAGGAGCGAGCAAACATTCCTGATGCAGCTCGGGTTAGAGGTGACAACAACCAAAGCAGTCCCAAATCTTGATGCTCTCTGCCTACCAGTAGCATATGCCCTCAACATTTCTTAACACAATTGACAGTTTCTGCTGAAAAAAAGGCCTGCCAAATATTACAGCTCAAAACTCAGCCTCTGCATAGAGCTGGAGGAAGGGTTTGGCCCTGACCAGCACGCACTCTCAGCAGCACCAAAGCACACACCAGCTTTTGAAGGAACAGGAATAGACTGAATAGCTAGAAGCAAGGCAGTTTTACAGCAAGGTCATGTGTCCCTTGCACCATGGGAAGGCTTTCAGCTATTTGAAAATTATTACTGCTCAATCTGAATGTGATATCTTTAAGGACAAAGATGTCCCTTTTTGTCATAGCCTGCTTCCCTCCCTGGCAAAACCCCTGGTTCACAGTTACCTTTGAGCCTGTAACTAGCTATTTAACTGCTAGAAAGAACTGAGATTTCATCACCAGGCCCCACCTGTGCCTGAACATTTCCATACCAGCTTACATTGTCATGTCCTCGAGCACTGCTGTGGCAGGTGCTGGTGTGGTGGCAAACACTGACAGCTTTGCCATAGGTTTGTCCCTAGGAATGGTCATTGCTGTTAGTACTGGATTATGCCTGCTCCAACCAGGCATGGAAATTTGCATATGAGGCCTGCATGGAGGCTGCACCATTGCTTAAGCTGGTTTCAGCTGGCACAGGTTTCTCGGCACTAGTGATGTGATACAGATATTTCAACCTCTGGAGGAAAAGCAAGGCCAAGCTTTGTTACAAACTTTAGGTGAAATCCTAAAATTAGCATTAAGCAGAGTGACTTCCTGAAAAATCAGAGTGACAGCTTGTGGATTGAAGGCATAACAGTGAAAGCCCAAGAATTTCTGTGGGGCAAAGTGCTTCAGGTGATTTTGGGCATGGCCGTGTGCCAGCTGACACACACACAGGGTCTTCCAGCTAAAACTAGAAACAAATTCACCTCTAGACTCTCCTCAGGCTTCTAAAGAATTCTCTGTTTGATCTCAACAGCTCAAAGATGAGACTTAGAAGTTCTCAGGACTGAAGGAGCAGAATCTCAGGGAGAGTTTTAGCCAGCTTGCCTGGCCGATTGATCAAAGACACTCCCTGTTCAAACAGATGGGAGCAGAGCAGGTCTCTTCATGATCCAGCAGAGAAAAATTTTCCTCCAGCACAAAAATAGCCTAAACAAACCTGAATGTGTATTACAACCTAAATAGTACTGCCTCCCATATGTTAGATAAGGCATAATCAAAACCTACGATGTCCTGCGAAAACTGACAAGGACTCTTCTTGAGACAGAAATCCCAGAATCATGTTTCTGGAGGGACTCTCACGGCACAGAAGGGGTGGTCCTGTGTTAGATCTGACCTGCACCTCTTGCTTTTCCCAGAGTAAGCTGGCTCCTTACAGCACAACACAGTGACAACACTGGCCCGTGCCTTTCTCATTCTGGCCCTCTCATGCACATGCCTGGGCTCTTGCCAGAGCTGCTCTTTGTGCCATTTGAGCCAAGCCCAGCTGAATTCCAGCACCACAGACTTACTGTGAAGAAGATGAGATTGCTCTTGGTCACATCTGTACTCCTTCCTGGCTCACTCCTGGGGCTCACTGCAGGTTCCCAATGGCCTCACAAAGCTCCCAGCAAAACCTACCTGGCAGCTCCCTGTTTCCCAACACCAGCAGAAAATGGGCAGCCCCACAGCCACCTCACAGCCACCTCAGTGCACAATGTTGGGGGCTGTGCTGGGCAGGCAGGCAGCCCTGCTAATCCATGCCAGGGACATGGAGTAACCACAAGCACGCCTGGCATGGCCAGGAAGGGCTGGACATCCCATGGGACACACTTTGGGCATGCGGGCAGGAGAGTGTGGCTGTACTCCTGACAAGATTTGCTATAAGAGGGTCTTTTCAGGGAGGATTAGCAAAACTTGCCCCTGAGTGAGCAGGACAGCCCTGGCCAGGCAGGGTGTGCTTGCAGGAGATAAGCACTGGACCAGTTCGGGGCTGATCACTGCTGCTGCTGTTAAAGCTCCAGGCATTCGCAGCAAGGTATTTTAATGGAAACTAAAAGCTTTGCAGAAGGACAGCTTGAATCACAAGTGAGCGACAGAAAATTGACAGGCTAATTCTATGTTTCATTTTTAGCAGCATTATTCTGAAGTGTAGGATGGTGGTTAACTGATTTAACCAAGTTCTTACTTCACATAAGAGAGGTAGAACAAAGAAAACTACTTTTTTTCTTTTTGCAATTTTTCATTATAATCAAGCAGCAACATGCATATCTTTAGCTAGACTTCCATCTATAAACTGTTAATTGCTAATGAATGTGATTTTAAGAATAGTTTTGCTTCAAAACTATACATAGAGCAGTAACTCTGCACTTAGGTTTGTGCAATAACAAATAGTTTTACTTCTAAATTCCATATGATTTCCGCCACCCTCCGACTGGCCAAACACACTGGAGTGCAGTCCTTGGAGATGCCCAAAAATGTACCAGGAGACAAGCCAAGGAGAGAGCAGCTCTTCCTGGCCAGACAGCCTCAAGGACAGTGCCCAGGGATGGATTCCCAAATCAGGCAGGCTGCCCTAGGGAGGAGGTGCAGGCTGTTTCCATCAGCCAGGATGAATAAAAGAAGGGGTGTTCTCCCCAGATCCCAAGGCCATCCTCTCCACAGAGGGTGGCTGAGCTGCTCCATCTCAATCTCAGTGGGCTCCAGCTTGAGGGACAGAGGTGCATTTCCAGCTCCTTTGGAATCATGCCCAGAAGGATCAAGTGCCAGCATCAGTTCCCAGTGGTACATGAACTTGTGATTAAATGCACAAACAAAGCTGCTGATAGGGATGTGCCTACATTAGGCTGAGGTTTAAGCTTAGGTTAATACCCAGCTTTGTACAGTGGGTATCACAGTGTGATTTACACTGGGAACAGAAATCTTCCAGGTTAGCTGGTGGTCCTTTGTCCTTAACCCAAATTATAGCCAAGATGTTGTGTTTGGCAGATGCTGGCAGCATGAAAATTCCCTCTCTCGTCTCCAGCTGTCTCTTGGCGGGGATGTGGTGGGGTGTATGCAGAAGACAAGCCTCCACAGCCCTTTCAGCCGCTCCTCTCCTGGGAAAGCCCGGGAGCTCAAGTGATTCTAGGGTGTTCTTCTCCCCATTTATCGCTTCATTCGATCCCATTAGGGCCTCTCTGCAGAAATGCACGCACTCGTGGCACGTCTTCGCTGCTGTAATTTCTCTCTGCAGGGCTCACAGCTTGGCTCCCGCTGTGCTCCTGCTTTGGCAGAAGGGACCAGCGTGTCACACAGTCCCATGCTCCAGCCCGACCCCAGCTGCGTGCCCAGCAGTGCTCCTCTGGCTCACAGCGTGCCTTTTCACGCCTGCAGCCAGCACACACTAAGTGCTCACGGCTGCCAGATTCCCCCCAGGGGTCTCAGATCAGCAGGAGAACAGAACGTGATGCCCTGAACGCTGCTGGAAGCTGACTCCCTGCCTTCCCTCCACCACCTGAGATACAGTGATGGCTTTCCTAATAACATTTCAGAGTTCTAATGATCAATAATGTTTAGGGGGTTCACCAGTTCCACTTTGTTTTCCTCTCCTCCAAAGGTTTGATCTCCCTCCTAACAGAGAATGTAATTTTTACGATGCTGTTCAACAACACTTATTCTTTCACAGCAGCAAATCCTTTTTAGTGAGCCTATGAGCAATGATTATTACCCTGACTACCAAAGGGCTTTGCGTTTGCACTTCCTTTCCTTGCTGATCACCCAGTCTTATTGTGCCAATCCAAACAAGACCTTCACTAGCAGCATGAGCAAACCAATGTTGTGTAGGCTAAGCTGGGCAGGAACATCATCTGCTTAATTACATGAGGTGGGAAGGGTTAGACTCTGACCTGAGCTATGATAGCTATAAGCTGTCTACAGTCTAAATTCCCTCAGAGCTCATGAGGATCCAGAGTCTGACTCACATCGCCAGAGGTAAGTTTTACAGAACAGTCAGGAGACACAGTAACATGTGTCCTGGCCAACCCTCTCTAGCTGCTGTCCTTCCTTTATTTTCTCTTCTGTTTGGTCTGAGATACCTCCTCAGTGGCAAACATTCCTTTGTGCACCATTTGTGCCCCAAAAGAGCGTTACTACTATTTCTATGCCACTGAAGGAAGCATAAGCAGTAATAGCACTCAAGCTGGGAAGAAGAAACCAATAGGATGTCTCTACTTCTCGAACAACCTCCAAGAAGTTCCTTCCCACTTTTCCTGAGTTTTGCCTTCAAAGTTTTCCCTCCAGTCTGCAGAGCAGCTTCCCCTGATGCTGTGAGGTCCATATGTCCCCCCCAAGCTGTAGTCCTCAGCTGCTGTGGTGCCTTGGTAGCTCTGGGGTTTGGTCCAGTCTCACAAGGCAAAACTGACACAGAAATCCACACAGACAAGGAGAAAAAGTGATCTTACAACAGTGGGTGATTTTTTAAAGTTGTTTTTTCAGTTTGCTGAGCCTGCATTTGATCACCCAAAGCAGGTCATTTTGGGTAAAGGCCACTAACAGAGAACAGGCATTTACTGAGCTCCCTTATGGCAACAGACTAAAAACCCTCTCCCACTGCTGCTTTGCTTTGAAGGGTGTGGTGAACAGGAAACAAACCCAGCCCTCTTGAATCCTCTGATCTCCTGTAATCCGCCCCGCTGGCCTCCTCTGATGATTTTCTGCATAGCCCACCGTGCAGTGTGCCCTCACTGCCCTGGGCCTGCTTGACCCAGCTTTACCTCCATTTTCGCTAGCAGCAGCATTACATAAATTACTTACTCACTAATGATGCCTCTCTTAAGTAAGCAAAGGGGATGACATCAGCCACCAGTGACATACCAGCTGCTCAGGGAGGGAGGGAAGGGCTGAGCCGTGTCTGCGTGGGTGTGTACACTCAGACCGCTTGAGCCACGGCTGCATGGCAGAACCCCATTCTCCCAGGAATGGAGACAGGATCAGCAATAATTTAGGTCTGGAAAGCACCTCAGGCGCTCTCAGCCCACCCTCCTGTTCACATCAGGGTCAGCAATGAGGCCAGACCAGGTTGCTCTGTGCTTTATTTATCTGAGTCTTTCAAACTCCTGAGGATGCAGCAAATAGCTTCTCTGGGCAACCTGCTCCAGGGTTCAACTGTCGTCACAGGAAACATTGCTTCCTTGTATCCAGTCTGACTTCTTGTCTTGGGTTGAAAAATGTAATCAAAAATGTGTATTCTATTCTCATCTGTTGAAACTAGTTGGGAGATATTGTTTTTCTATCTCCTTCCATTCATCCTCCTCCAAGGGACATCAGCTGTGAATGGGCCATTTAAGGCCTCTCACATGACTGATAACATCACCTCATTCCATCGTGAGATGCTCCACCCAGTGGGATGAGCCAAAGCCTTTCCACCAGTATAAAACCTGCAATCCCAAACACTAGAGCAGCCGGGTTTTCCACTGAATTCTGGGAGGAAGACTGGACCCATCTCACCAGCACTGTACCAACTTTGTTCTACAGGATCATCTCTACTCCACAGAACAACATCTGTTACTCCAGGAAGACTCATTTGGACTGCTTCCAACACCCTGACAACAGGGTGTCAGCTCGTATCTCTGACTCTGTCAGGGTTTTCTAGGACTTTTGTTTGTTTGCTTGTTTGTTTTTTGTACTACTGTATTTGTATTTTTTTTAATATTCCTAGTAAACAACTGCTATTCCTATTCTGATATTTTTGCCTGAAAGCTCCTAATTGCAAATTTGTAATAATTTGGATGGAGGGGGGTTTCTTTACATTCTCTATTCCAAGGGAAACTTCAGTTTTCCCTGACAGATACCTGTCTTTTCAAACCAAGACGCTTCTTTTTACAACTCAAGGCCACTTTGCCAATTGTACAGGTGGTTTTAAATACCCTGTGTATTTTATACACAAAAATATCATGTAGATGCATTAAAATCAATCCACATCGCTGCCCACATCTTTGTTCGTAGCAGCCCAAGCCCTCTCCAGCCTTTAATAAACTTGTTATACAATATTTGCTGTACACAGCATCATTTAATTTGTCTGTGGGAGTGCAGAAATTGGTTCATCTCCTAAATACCTCAAGCAAGCAGGACTATAGGCACTAAGGCAGCCAAAATGACTGCACAGCTTATGTTTTGTCCAGATGCTGCATTATTCCTTCATACTACAGAAACCTACTGCTCACTAATTTCTCACGGCCTCCCTCCAGGCAGGAGGATCCCTGCCAGGTGCTCATCTCCAGAAAGTGTCTTCCTGCCCAGCTCAGCCTTCTCCATGGGATCTGATGGTCCCGTGCTTGGGGCAGCCCTTCTCCAGCCCAAGCTGGCTGATGACAGAGACCACACAAAGTCTCCTGTGTGCTGGGGCTCTGGCACTGGCCTCAGGCTGTGCTTTAGGAGGAAGATCTTCAACCCCCCCAAACCATTGACATTCCACAGGACTCTGCCCAGCACCACCTAATTTTGCTCCACCCCAAATAGTGGTCAGTTAGATCTGGTGTGAGTTGCTGTGATGGTCACAAAAGGAAGTCACATCCACCTGCCACATTCAGAAGGCATCTAGCAAATTGACAGCTGGTGAAGAGGAGGGAGTGAAATGAGGCATTAGAAAGCACCAAAAGAAGTGGTGTTTGTTAATACGCACCTTTGGGAAGGGAACTTTGCTTGAGATGGTTTGGTGGCATAATGCACAACCAGGACAGTGCCAGCTTGCACCTCTGGGCCCAGAAGTCTCTAAAACTGAATCTGATTAGAACAATCCTAACAACTCTCAGCTCCCATCATTATGCACAGACCAGTTCTGTATTAGACACGTAGTAGAAACACATTTCCACCTGCACTGAGACAGTTATTTCCAAACCAAAATCAACAAATGTATCAAAATCCACTCATTCCCTATCCTTGCGCCTAAAATGTGCTTTCAAAATTGCCAGCTTTAACATAATATCAAGTTCAGAATATTTTAATTTCTCTTCTGATTTTGAGCCTCTTGGGTGTGCTCCAGCTCTGTTGTAAGGCTTGTTTCTAGAAGGATGAGAGCCAGAACTGATTTTTTTTTTTATCCAAAAGCAAGACTGTAATAGAATTCTGTAATTCTGTGAAGGCACTTAGGGAGAACAAAAAACTATGAGAACTTGCACAGAAGTAATGATAGCAGACTGTACCACTGCAGCTCATATCACTCACACTGAGACACCTGTATCTGGGGGGGAACCCTGTAAACTGAAAAATAGCCCTAAAAGGCAAAAAGACAGTGAAGAGTGTAGGAAGCTTAAGGGAGGGAAGAGGTTGGCTCCTCATGTGTTTTGCTCCCTGTCCTGCCCCAGGGACTATTGGCCACACCACATCCAACACAACCAGTAGGAGTTTGACTGCCCACCACCCCCAGCCCCACAGGGTGTCAGTGCTTACAAAGTGCTTTGAACACATGCCAGAACAGTTGGGCACAGACATACAAACAGCTCGGGGGTGCTGGAGATTAAGTATGCCTAGGAAATAAGGGGCTTTTCCTTCCAAAACTACTCTGAGTGAGTTGTCTCAGAGGGCAGGTGCCTGCAGAGACACAGTTGTTTGGTGTATAACCCGCTGTGCAAAATTCTTACCTGTCATCTCATATTAGATCTGGTAACTGGTTCAAACTGGAGGAGAAAATGATTTCTGTAGTAAATTTCAGGCATAATAAAGAAACATATGAAATTTTAAGTTCTTTAATTATCAAAGCAAATTTGAAGCCAGAGGAAGCAGAGAAAGCTATTAAAATCTGCTCAAAAGGATAATTAAGTTAAGATTGCTTGAAAATGTAACGTGGTTAAATGCTGCCCTTTGTGCATTGTGAGAGCAAGGTTAGTGGCTCAGATACGTCTGTTTGTTAGGAAGAAAGATTCATCTGCAGCAACCCTGCTCTACAGGCTTCTGGCAAGAAGGAGAAATTGGCTCTCTTCAGTGAGTGGGTTAATAACCACACTCCCAGAGATTGCTGGGGAATTGAGAGACCTCCTTTCTCCCTATGGCTAGACTCCTGAACAGAGCTCGCCAAATATTCAGCCTGCAGAACACCTCTTCCAAGAAAATGGAGGTAAAAGTGTGTTCAGCCTGGGGGTTGCAGAAATCAGCCTCTCTCTACCCAAAGAAGACGATCCAGCATGTGCCAAAAATAGCACAAGGTGCCCTGGAGACCTTCCTAGCAGTGCAGAAGTCCCATGTGTAACCAGAAAGTTGCGATGACCGGTGTCCGTAATTACCAGCAGGCAACCCGAGGAACGCCAGATGTGCCTTCCCCAGGAGCAGAGCGGGCCTTGAGCTCCTCCCGCTCTGGAAAGGTGCAGCGGGCTGGCGAGGCGGCAGCACATGGAGGGCAGCCAGCTGGGAGCTGCTCCAAAACCGGCACCCAGACAGAGGTGAAAATCAATAACGCTGCTAATAAATCAAAGCGCAACCACTGGCACACAGCCCGGCTTTGCCCCGGCCTCGGGTTAGTCACTTCTGGCTGCTCTCTCCCGGGGCCGGGCCTCGCTGCCTCCTGCTCCCGGGAGGGGCAGGGGCTGCTCCCGGCTCCGCTCCCGGGCCCGGCCGTGCTCAGCCCCCCCTGCCCGGGAGCTCTCTCGGATCATCCGCGGTGTTTGCGGGGGGGCGGGAAGGAGGAGGGAAGGGGTGAGGGGGCTCACCCCGGGAGGGAAAGGTCAGGCGGCTCCCAGCGCTCCCGGCCGCAGCCCCGCGCTGCGCGGCCGCCGGGCCGGCAGTGACACCGCGCGGCCGGCACCGGCACCGGCACCGGCACCGGCACGGCGGGGACACGGCGGGGAGCGTCTGCTCCGCCGGGGGCCGTGGTCTCGGCTGTTGGCACAGGCTCTGCGTGCCTCCATCCTCCACTGGAGGATGAGCCTTCTCCTCCATCTCCTTCTGGATATACACACACGCACGTATATATATATAAATGTATATATATAGCTGCAGCCCACCTCTCTCCTCCTCCTCTGGGAGCCTATAACGCTGTCGTGTCTTGCCTCCACGCCCCGCACGCCCATTCCCGCTGGCGGCTCGGCAGAGGTGCCAGCAAACCCTCCCGGCTGCGCGACACCCTCCAGGAAGCAGCAGCCTTATCTGTAATCAAACTCAACCCGGTTTTTCACAACCTTAGTCCCTTACACCATCCCCATTTGGCTCATCCTCCCGGGATGTTTTAAATGAGATTCGGATTTCTTCAGGCCAGGGATGATCTTTTATCATGTCTGGTACAACCCTTCCCGCACTGGGGTGCAGGCAGCATGGGACCTCCAGGCATAATTACAGTCCCGATAATAAGTACCATCACCTTGTTTGTCTCCCCTCTCAGGCTGCCACGCCGTGCTGTAATCAAACTTGCTGATTGTTTTTAAAAGGCAGGTGTGTACTTTGGGCCTGATGCAAGGCTGTCCTACATTCTGCTCTGGGTCACGTCAGGATCTTTGGATTCGATACTGAAGGGCTGTGGTAATCCTCCAGGCTGGTGTGCTGCAGGGCTCTGGCTCCCTGCCTTCCCAAAAGACCTGAGACCCCTGCACGATGCTCAGCTTGGGGACACAGCTGCTTGTTTGTCTGCTGAGAAGGAGAGGTGAGCTGATGCTGTCTTCTCATTCCACTTTGTGAACTGCAGCACTTGCTGAAGGAAGGCCCGTGATGCCCGGCATGACGGACATGCCAGGTACATTTCTCCTAATTTTCCCATTAATCAGCATGTGGCAATTGCTGGTGCCGGATGGCGCTGTACTGCCAGCACCACAGACTCCCATGAGACGTGGCAGGACAGGCAGACTCCTCGCTGCCTCTCAGCATATGTTAAGTCAAGCTGGTCGCCCCAGCTGCGCAGATTAGTACGGAAGAGACATCAGCACACCCTGAAATGCCAATTTGCAGCTGCAGCTCCCTCTGTGTGGCCAGCCTGCCCCGTGGGAGCCACACAGCAGGACTGCCAATATCTGTGAGGAGCACACCGGTGCTTACAGACACTGCTGCCACATGATGCTGCTGGGGAGCTGCACCACAAACTTCTGAGAGATCATGTCCCTGGTTTTCTCCAAAGTGACCTGGTTAAAGAGCAACTCTTTGGCTTTGGGGAGACAACCAGAATTGTCATTGCCAGATCTGGGACGTGGCAGATCACTTGGCGAAGGCTTGGGAATGCACTGAGACCCTGGAGAATAGTCTTCCTTCCAGATGCTGCTGTGCTGAGGCTGACAGGGCTGTGTATCTTCGTGTCCAAGACCCTTTGGCGCGTGTTGCCCAGGACTCATGGGCATGTGTTACCCCAGCCCTGGAAGTGACTCATTCCCACAGGTCCAGAATGAAAACTCAGGAATATGTCTCTTCTTTCTGCTCACCCTGTCCCTCAAATGCTAGCAGTTTCTTCAATGTCTTCAGGGGCCTCAGATATTAATTTTCAAGTCCCCTCAGAAACATGGCTTGGAAAAATGCAAAACACATCCACACCTGGCATCAGGCAGATGCCCATCTGGATCTGGAGAATGCTACAGAAGAGTCTGTTCTCTGAATATCACTGAGATCAGAGAGAACTGGGCCTCTCATCTGCTGAGTAAACAGTTGCATAAATGAAACTGCCTCAGGCTCGCTGGAGTAAACTCTCACACCCAGTGTGTCCTGGAGTTCAAGGGTTTTAGAGAAGAAAAGCACGGAAATATCACTGTCTGCTAGAGACAGTTCAGGGCTCCACCTTTTTCAGCTCTCCCCTGGCAGGTTGTCATCACGCCTTGCCTATCACACCACTCTCCTCTGCCCTGCACTCTGGGCAGCTTTCCAGGCTCCAGCTGGGGAATACCGACTTGATTAGATTTGATTCACAAAGGCATTTCACAACATTTGTTCACCTAAACAAAATAAAAGCCTTAGATCTAAGGATATTAATTAAGGGCAGGATAGATCCTTTTGAAGCAAACTACTGGTAACTCACCAAATTTTAAATAGTACACTTTCCTGCCAAAATCCCCTGCTGAGGGAAAGTTCATGTAAGTTCAGCTACTCAACCCATGACTTCCTGAAATAGGAGGTGACATGTTTGTGACTTTTGCGCCCCTTAAACATAAAGACTCCTGTTACAATTTTGTCAATTAACCACTCATCAGGTATGCAGGAGGTTATAGCCATTTTCTCAGGCCTCAGACAAACAGGATGCCACCAAGGAGGCATCTTGTGTCTCTTACTCCTTCACTTCTGGTTCTTTTTGCTTGGACCCCTAATTGTTGTGTCCAACATGCACACTAGAAACAAGAACAAAAAGCCATTACACCTGCAGCAACGTCCAGTTCACAATAATTTCTGCTCAGGCTGACCTGGGAGGGAAAAATCCCCGGGCCAGTTGCATGCTGTGCTGTCTGTCATACTCAAAATCCACTTTTTCTCCCCTAGCTGATTTCTCAGTAGCTACGTATAGATGGGAATGAGCTGGTTCCTTTCTGAAAACTCTCAGACTTTGATGACTACTGCTGAGTTTATAATGTGGTTTGCCACCCCATGCTCTCAGTCTGTCACCATGTTCAGTTCCACAGCACACTGCTCATCTTGCCCATCTATGAGGGTGTAGCTGGAACTGCTTAAAAAACAAAGCACGTTGCACAAGGAGAAAACCAATGGGGACATACCAACAGCCTTCCTGGGTGCTCAGGGAGAAGTGCAAAGCTGACCTCTTTGGAACCAGGACAGGGGAGCATCATTTGCAAGTCACTCTCTCTCCTGGTGAAGAGGTCAGCCTCTCTGACCAGCTCAGCCACCAGCTCCTGCTGAAGCACTCACAGGTGCAGGGACCAGGCTGGCTTTGGCTCCCACCCTGCTGGCAGTTTCATCCTGAAAGAAAACCACTGTAGGGACACATTCAGTTTCCTCTCCATTAAGCCATTCCAGAAAAATAATCTCTACCAAATGTACTTTCTTCAGAAGCAGCACAAAGCCTGCTCTGTGAATCCCAACAACAATGTGCTCATTAAAACTTGCTGTTACACAGCAATGAAAGTGCTCTTGGGAAATGGGTCTAAAAAAGGGGTTCAGTCAGGAGCAGAACAAGTAATTGACAGAGAAAGGAATTTACAGTCAGACACTCCTTCACTAAGTTGGAGTTACTTCAGTCTTACTGCAAAATGCTCCAAGGCAAAGTGAAAGCTGTTCCTAAGCAGAGTAAAACATGCATGCACATGTTACACTGGCCTATGGACACTGCTCACATGATGGAAAGGGCATCTGAGAGCCACATGACATCTTTCAGGAGAAGGCCACGGTTGAGATGGACCTCTAGAAGAGCAGGAGACTGGCGTGAAGTTCAGCACTGCTCCCATCAGCTCCCAGCCTTGCTGAAGGTGGAGGGGTTTCACACAGCATCAGATACAACTCAGGATTGTGCCACCGCCCGTGCTCAGGCACAATCCTGCACTTCCTCTGGGGAAGCACAACCCCCAGCTTGCCAGGCAGGTCTGGTGCACCACACTGCACCATGAGACAAGAGAAAACACTTTTGGCCATATCAAAATGAGTCATTCTTTTAACGGGAAACTTAAGCACATTGTGCAAAATGTTTCCGTGTCGATGAATCAGCTTCTTCCAAGGGGAAGACCTGGCCATTTGAAGAACACTGGCCCGTTACACAGCACAAGCCCTCCCCCAGAGACCTTGCAATTAAGGCCTGAAACAAGCTGGAACAAGCAGGCAAAATAAACCCTGGGTTCACAGGTACCAGTTAAGCAAGGAGAGCAGAAATCTGAGTTTACCACTGGCCTGACCAATGCCAGAGGTGAAGAGTCTGTTGGCCAATTTCAGAATTAGATTTAAAAGAAGAGCTGGTTAATATGAACCAATAGGCCTCACCAGGCTGAAAAATGATGCAATAGCCCTCTGTGTGTTTCTGCCTTCCCCTTTTATGCATATGTCATGAATAATTAACTGGCTCTTTGTCTTCAGCCCTTGATGAATTCTGAGGTGTAGTAACAGGAGTAGCTGATGGTATCTTGACTGTTCTCCCTTCAGACAATACTACACTTCTGCATGTAATCCTATGATGGCACAAAGCAGGTTCTCCTTATCCTCCCAATCAGGTTTCTATCCTGTCTTCTTCCTGTGCATGTAATTATCTTCTGGAGTCACGTTCATAGAAGCAATAAGCACATACACCACTCAGCAGCACCATCCAGACTGGCAGAGATGCTAAGGCTGGCCTATAATTACACAGTAGAAATCCTTCAGCAGCAGTCAGCAGTCCTGGACAATAACAGCAAATAAGTAGCACCTTATAGGCCAGCTTACCCATTAGTTTTTTATTATTTTTGTGGTCCTGAGTCATGTGGGAGTACCTAGGAGGTAACATGTCACATACAAGTGCCGGGCCTGGAGACCAACAGAGCAGACAATATTTTTTCTTTGGCTGTAATTCTGAGCCACCCTCAAGAGATAAGGTGGTTATCACTGTCCTGGCAGTCATGCAGGTGGCCAGGCATGCAGTGGTGTCCCACCATGACCAGGAGTTAGGGAGTTGCCAAAGCAAAGGAAACACAAGACAGGAGGTACATGAGTAAATCTGGTCCAGCAGCACTGCAGACAAACATGATCTGTGCTGGGAACAAGCAACAGAGAATGTGATCCCATCCCACCCAAGGGATTGTCATATCACGCTTTCTAGCAAACCATTCAACGGTCCAAACCTTGGGAGGTTCTGCAGGACACCTTGCACACAGTCATGCACCTCCTGGGAGCACCATGAGGGCCACAGTCAGTACTCCTGGAAGTGTGACAATATTGGAGGCTGAACTAAATCACACCATTATGGTGTGTGCAGGTGCCCACGTTTAATTCAATGTGGTTGATGTGGGGAAGGGCAGCCTGATGGAATCAGTATGCACTTCTGGTGTGGACAGTCATTACAGGCTGGCAGAGGGAAGGGAGCTTTCCAGGGAAGGAGAGCATGGCTGGTACAGAGGGCATAGATGGGAGGGATGGCCCTAGCCAGGATGAGACAAGCAAGTTTACTTGAGATATTGGGGGGTGATTAAAAAATGAAACACAAAGGTAGGTCTGAAGAGTTGCATGAGCAGTCATAGAGAAGTAGCATAAACAGGTACGGCCAGTCTGCATCTCCCTCCCTCTCCCCCACACCCCTTATCCTGCCCCAGCTGCTGGCTGCACAGGGCCTGTGTCTCCACAGCTCCCTTCTAGAAGAGGACAGCTCCCATCCTTTCTCTCTGTCTCCCGCCAGGCTGGTAGGGCTCTGCCTTTCTTACATACATCCTCCTATGGGCCTCAGGTGTCCTGTGGACTTTCCTTGGCTGGCATTGCAAAGGCACAAGAAGCACCCATGTCCCTTGTGGCCCCTTCCTGCAGGAAGCATGAACAAAAGTGCTGTGGGGAATTTCCCTCCTCTTTCCATCACATATTACAAGCCTTTTGTGAAAGCAAATAATTAAAAAACAAATTAATAAAATAAAATTAACAGAGACATGACCTCAGCCTGGCTGCTCAGAGTGAGAGGCGGTGTCTGGACCTGGTCAACTGTTACTACAACTATGTCACAGCATTTTATTGAGTAGTCAGAGAAAAGGCAGGGTCCATGCTGCATGTTATTAATGTTTTTGGTGGAAGAACAATACTATTTCCCTGATTTTCCTTATGGGAAATTACTGGGAAGTGTTTACCTAGCTACAGGAACTGAGAGTGAAATAAGCACATTGCAATGAATAAGCTGCCCATTTTTTTTCCTTCAAAACAAATATAAGCGCAGTGGGATAAAAATCTGCTCTTTTCTTTCGTAGAAGCAGTCCCAGATAAACTAAACACATTTCCCTCCAGCTTTGTCCTTCACTTTTCAGTGATGCTTCCAGCTAACCTGGGATCCCAGAGCAACGTGGAGACAACATGAGGATCTATCTGGGACAAACACTCCTATGCAGAGTGACAACAAGCAAAGGCAGGGGATTACTGAGGGCTAGGGAGTGTATCCACCTCAAAAATGCTGTTGACTGCAGATGTGTGAGGAAACATGTCACCACTGTAGCCAGACTGTACATAGTGATGTCTGATTCAGATCACTACTAATTACTCTGGCAGGGTGCTTGAGGTGCCTTAGAAAGCCAACACCCACTGATGAGGTGGATTCTTCCTGGAGTGGTGATCTGCCACTGATTGCAGCTTGGGAGTTTCAGCTTGTGCTTGTCTTTCTTCCTGAGAAGGGAGGATCTTCTTCTCTTGCAACTTCTTCTGATGCTGAGCTCCCACAAGGAATGTGTTCACTGCTCTGTCATGAACTTCTGAATGACAGCCCTGAAAGCAAGTATATTAATGACAGTTCAATACTCAGTTTACATAACTGGTCTCACAGTGTGGGTTTTCACCCACTATTACTTGGCAGTAAATTCACTCAGGAACTGAAGGAAAAGTATCATGCAATCCATGTCCTAGGCGAGGAAGAAGGAAGATGCTAGCTCTGCCCTTCTGTCCATGCAGAGAGGCTTCAACAAGACTAAAAGAGAAAAAGAAAAAAAACGCAAGAAGAAATGATGGATGTGAAATGCAAGAGAGAAATATAACCAGATATTGGAGCGGTAAAAACACATCCAGAAAAAGATTTGCACTTGGAGCATCCCATCTCCACGGCCAGGGCTTCCATTCCCAAGTGTGTCACCTCCAGCCCCACCATGGCCTCCAAACCGTGGCAGGGGACCTGAGAGACCAAGGCTCACTCATTTGTTCCCTGGGCACAGTTCATCCTGCCCAGCCACCTCTGTATTCCAGCCACAGTGAATGAAGAGGTAAATGGCAGCTCTCCTGGACACTCCCATGGTGACACTAAACCCATGTAGCACAAACACTGGTTCCTGCAGGACAGGTAGTCTTCAAAAGAGCCAATGCCTCGGGGAATAAGTATTTACGCATACTTGTAATTTGATTTTAAAGGTTGGAGAATCCTAGGCAAAGAGGTGGGGAAAGTGGTGTGAAAAGACCACACTGGTTTTCAAATTGGCATCTTCTTGGCATTGTAGCAACACACATTAGCAATAGCAAAAGATCCAAGACAAGACTTTCAACAAAAACGAGGTCAGTGGAACAAAACACATTATTACTGAAACCACCTTGCCTCTCAGCATTAATTGTGTCAGAAAGACACTGACTCAAACCTGATAAAAGATGCAATATTAGAGGTTGCAGCACACATTTCTCAAGAGCTCCTCCATTGATCATGCTGCTCAGTTGACGACCAGCCTCTTTGACGACTTCCAGTTGCACCAGGGGGTCCTTTCATTTCACCCCCTGTGCAGGCATGAGGCTCCCACATGGCAGCGTGTGCCATCCAGTGTTCACAGCAGTGCTGACTGCTCTGGCTTCTTCTGCACGGTACCTACACCCCCATGGCAGGGGTCTATCCCACACAGAGGCTGTGCTATTCCATCACATTGCTCACTCACTTCTTCTATACCTTGGGTTTTTTTCCCAAAAAGGCAAATGGAATTATTTTTTCAGATTTTCTTTCTGGTTAATTTTGACTTGGTTTGGTTTTAAATCATCATAATATTACTTGCAGAAAAAGGACTTGCACTTTGAACTGATGCAAGTGGCCACGGGTGAAAGGATACTCTCATTCAAATATTGTACTGAGGTCACACAGCGCAAGGAAGTCAATTAAAATATTTTTATTACTGTTATGGGAAAGACTCTTGAAAAAAACCCCAATATTTTGCAACCTTGCATTTCCTGATACATAAAGATGAATCCAAGTCCCAGTACTGGGAGTGAAGACCTTTGTTTATTTGCTCATATGGAAAAAGTGGGAAAGCACTTCAAATGGGCACTACTGCTTGTTTTGGTGCCCTCTGGGAAAATGGCAGGATAGTGCTCCAACAAAAACAACTGAGCAGATGTCTGCAGGTGGACTTCAGAGCCATGACAAAATTAGGAAACCCACCAATTTGGGTCAGAAAGAAAGGAAAAGCCTTTGGTTGCAGCTGAAAAAGTTCTCTTGATGTTTAATGACACTGACCCTCAAAGATGCCCAAAAAATCTGAGGTGGACTCTGGCTGTTTCTCTAGAGAAAATAATGCCAGAGCTATAACGAAAAATGAAAAATGAAGGTTAGGAGCAGGGTGGTTCATTAATGATAAATCATCATGACACTCTTTGCAGAGAAACCAGGAAGTTTCTCTTCTCAGGTGTACCAAGGTCTTCAGGAGGATATGATTGCATACACAGTTGCTGAGTCTGTTACCGATAATTATAAACTGTTTTTCCACTGAAGTAAACTCCCTCATTCTTTTGCAGTTCAACTCAGGTGATAGTTTTCAACACTTACATCATCATCATAAAAAAGGAGTGTCCAAAGTCCTGCAGGGACTGGGAGGGGCAAGCAACAGGCATCAGCTCTGCCTCCTGCCCAGGAGCATCAATAGCACCTGGCAGGTGATAAGCAGCGTTCAGCCTGGGTAGGGGCAATATCCAAGCAGGCAAAAATCAATAGGTCCTGAAGCAAAATAAATCTGCTAAGTTCAAAATGGATTTCTACTTGAAAGAGAAAAGCTAGCATGGAGGAGAAGCTGGGAGAATCAAAAGGGCTACCAGTGTGGGCTGCCCTTGCAGAGTGAAGAGGGAAACATCATCCCATGCCATCCCACCATTGCTGCCATTTGGGGTAAGGCAGGAACACTTATCCCTGGAGCAGATCCAAAGGAGAGGAGTGACTGTCCCAGGCATCACAGGGATTGAGGGATCCCCAGCAAGGAAGCGTGGGGAGTTCACCCTGTTCCCTGCACCCTCATACACAGCCCTCTGGGTCAGATCAGTACAAGTGTTTAGCTGCCTACAAATGCAAATCAGGTGCAACGTGGTGTTTCCCAAAGCATTTGCATCTCAGACACCCACATATTCCTAAAACTCTCCCCTTCCGCCTATGCACTCTGCGTTAGTTTCTTCAGTTCTAAAATGGATATGGTAATTACCCGCCTCTCTGGCAGCAGCAGCAGGAGAGGAGATAGCTGCTCTGCTGCCATTACATCGATGGTGGCAGCATCACATCCCCTTCCCATTCCCCCCCTGCACCGTGTGCCAAGCGATGCCGGCTACTCCGTCAACACCTGCAATCGCATCTGGAGATTTTGGGAGAGGACAGAAACGCCAGCTCTGCGTCTATCCCTGTTTAAGATGTTTTTTGGGATGATGCTTCCTGACCATTACCTCAATATCTTCAGGCTTCTGCCTCAGGAAAACTTCAGGCTCCCCAGACTGGCAGCACATCTGATCATTGTGTTTCACACACGCAGCTGCTGGCAGGCACGTGATGGGCACTTGCCAGAAATACCATGGGGTCATGAGCATGCACTGCAGGGAAATTAAATCTGTGTGGGTGCCTTTTAAGGAAACCACAAGTCTTTGGGCACCTCAGCAGTCACACAACTCAGGAGAATCTGTCCTCTGTGTGAATGTTTTGCAGTGTATTTTTCCTGGATTGTCAGCCTTTTGCACTTCCCCTTCATAGCTAAGCCATGTCTTCATCTTCTCTTGGCAGTGCTCATTTCTCACAGTAAGAGAATAGCATCAAAACCTAGGAATAACAAACAGAAGTGTATTCTTGTCAATCAGCATAAAGCAATCTCACGTTAAATTGACCTTCTGTATAGCGCTTTATGTTTTACTTACTCAAATATAAAATCCTATTTTCCTTCATATAGGAAAGAAGGAAGTGTACAGACAAAGGGGTTTCATTTCAGGAACAGAGAATACCAAAGAGAGTTCACCAATTCAGTTTGCAAACTGAACTCAGCAATTAAAATATCGCAACACAATTAGGAATCTATATGCTCAAACACTTCAGCTGATCATCCACCTACTTCAGGCAGGCAATCCATCAGGTCTGGCCACTCTGGCACTTTTGAAAACTTGTGCAAATAAAAGCAGTGCAGCAATTTAGACCTTGAGGCAGGTGCACATGTGGGCAGAGCAACATACCTGACCTAAAAGCTCCCAGGCCAAAGAGGAGCTGTCAAGACTGAGCTCACGGAGTAGCACATATGGTGGGGTCATAGTGTTAAATTCAGGGTGCTCAGGTGCTTCTGAACCCCCCATACACAAAACGTACCACCAAAGCAGCGACGTAGCAAGCAGGAGGATGCAGCTTCCCTTGGCTGCAGCAGATGTGGCTCATTCCATACAGGCTCTCAGGGAGGTGCTGAGTGTAGTACAGTAAAATAGCAGGGATGCTGCAGCACACTTAATGTATCCTGTGAGCTGCTGGACTCACAGAAACTCCGCAGAATGTGGTGGAAACAGACTCTCCTCAGCTGCAGACCTGTTTGCTCAGCCCTTTCAGCTCCTATTTTTCATCCATGTCAGGCTCACCCTGAAACAGGGAGTACCATATGGTGATGGTGCAGTGGTCCTGAGTTTTTCACCCCAAGTGTAACAAAAACCAGCCCTGGAGTTTTAACTTAGCCCTTGGTGCTGCCTCCTGGGTGTCTGCTACCAGTGGTTTTTTCCTCATCTGAGCACTCAGAAAATTGTTTGGTTATCTAACCATGCCAAGATACACAAAACCATGGGAAGCTACTAACAGTGGAGAGCTGAGCTTTAGTGATTAATAAAGACACCAGATCCTTCAGACTTTCATTAGGAAATACAGCAAAGACCTGAGTCACTGGCTGCTCACAGTGTTTGCTGCAGCAGTGGCACTCAGCAGCACATTGCAACACCTCTGCTGGCTCAGCCACCTCACCTGCCTGGGAGTTTCACTACAGCCCATGAGAGTTATGCTCCAAATTGTGCTGGAGGATTGAAAAATTGCTGAGACCACTGTTTCTTGACTAGACTGGCTTATGGAGTATGTGCTTCAAATCTCACGCCGTGTGGAGGGATGTCAGGGTATCCAGACCCAGGAGTCACAAGAAGAAAGCCACAAGAGCCCTGGTCATTAAAAGGTCTCAGAGCTTAGCTGCTAGGCAGGATCTTTCTGCTATTTGCATGGTGTCTGAAGCATCCCACTTTCATAAGCTCTTAAATCGCTGTAGTTTTTTCACTAGGGACTGCCATCCTGGGTCTGATAGGTCTGTCCTTCTGGAGCCTGCCTCCAAAAGGACCCAGCAGCGGGTGCTGATGGAAAGAGAGTAAGAAGCAAGGTATACACTGCCCAGCCCCTCTCTTAGCATGTCCTCCTTTTCCAAAATTATTCTGTTTCCTACAAAGTGTGCAAGGCTAGACAGGCATTTGTGTTCACAGATAGCTTATCTCTCCAGTTCACCCTCAGCCCTGGGCCCCCTGCTGCACGCACTGCCTGCTGGTCAGCAGCAAACCTATGGGCTCCCTTGGGCAAAACACAAGGGGAAAATAAAAGAACATCAGTGCTCGGGACTACAGGGGGACTCAGATCAAAGGGTCTCCCAGCAGGCAGCCTGCCCACTGCCTGGCAACTCCCATTGCAAATACCCTTGCAGCAGAATCCATTTGTCCTTAGCCAGCCACCAGGAGCTGAGTTGGGCCAGAGAAGCAAATGACAAAATTCCTGCTGATTTCAGGAGAAGCAGCAAGCCAAGCTCCAATGCTCCAGATATTCCCACCAGACTCCAATGCAGATTTTTTTTTCAGAGCTGGTTCCTGTTCCTTTACAGCAGAAGACACAAAGCATTTATCTGGCTTCTTCTGGCATCCAGAGGACTTTCCTTAGGGAGAAAGGATAAGTAATGACTTTGGTAGTTATTTGTGCAGCCTGGTCTTATGCTGCTCTTTCCTCTCACAAAGGACAACAACAAGCATGGTGGAGGTGGGCTAGGACAGAAGCAGAGCCCTGAGATGGGTCTGGCTCAGCCAATACTGCCTAAGACTTACCATGGGCCAGGGCTCAAACTTCAACGCTCACCCCTCCATAGTGTTAGCTCCTGCTTTGCCTAGAGTTGCAGCTGTGGAGAGCCTTTTGCTGACTCACAGGCTTTGCAAGGATTATTATTAGCTTATTGAGATGAAATAGCTGTTGATTTGAAGAGATTCGGTACAAAACCAGGGCAGGGTGATCTGAAACTGGGAGGATTTCATTTTCTTGATGACAAATGTCAAGCCTATCATGCTTTGCCTGTATGCACATACAAGCTGATGAGGATTAATGCACAAGTAACAAACTATTGCCACTATTAAAACAGCAGCACCCTTCCCCTGAAGAAGAAAGGAGGAAAGAGAGAAATCCTTTCACATGGATCCTCATCCCCATCCCAATAAACAGGGAACTAGGACCTGGACGTGACAGTTCTGGGGAATAAGGGAGTGGGGCTGATTCTCACTGACATGAGGTGTCCACCTGCTCTGGCTGGCTGTGTTTTATTTTGCAATATTGTCTCCTAGCAAAAATGCCCAGTGTCTTTGCCCTCCATCTTCCACAGTCATGTTAATCCTTCAGAGCAAGAGCTCTTGTAGCAGTAGGTGGGAAATGGAGTCAGATGTTTCCTGAACTGTCCTATAAGGTTTCTCTGCTGAAGGGTTCAAGCAGCTCTGATGCCATGGGAGAAACACAGCAGGAGTGGTTACGCAATCCCTCCACCATCTCAGCAAAACAGTACAGGAAACCAAAGAGAATAGCATGTCCTGTAACAATTTATTTGCACAAATCATCCAACTCTACTTCAGAAGCAAATCAGATCACTTCCTTGGTGCCTAATTAAGCTGATTTGCTCTCCCTCAGACACATGGGAATAGAGCTGATTGCTGTCACAGCCTTGACAAACTTTTCAGGGCTCCAAACAGATTCCCACCTGGCTCCCTGGGTGTCAGAAGGGAAGGATTGCTTTTAGTACCAGGTCCTTGAGGAACACTCCTTGACCAAGCCACTTCACCAAGAGATCATAGCAGAAATCCCTGCTGGTGTGGCACCCCAGCATCAGCATTTGGGCCAGTGCTGTTCAACTTGGGCTGTGCTTGACACACCAATCCAGCTCTGAGGCCTCCTGCCGAGGGAAACAAGGGCACTGCAGTGCTCCAGGCAGGCTCATGCTCAGCTGCATGCATCTGCCTGATGGATTCAGCCTGCGGAGCTACTCACACAGCTCTCCTGAATTTTTGCTCATCGCAGTGAAAGAGGAGAGATCAGCAACAGAGCTGACAGCTGAAGCCAGACCTGTTCAGATCTACTGCCACCAATGAGCCTGGTTCAGGAAACTCTCTCTGAATTTCCCTTTGGACGCACAGAATTAGTTTGGGTACAAGAGGGTAGCAATAACACACCTAATTTGTTTCACCCTGGAATACATCATCATTTAAAAGCCTGGAATATTTATTGTTGGCAAAGAGATATTGATTGCTTAGCCACAGGCAGAGTAAAAATCATTGAGGGGAAAAAAAAGAACAAGCAACAAAACAAACCAGAAAAATTGCTCCGGTGGCCTCCTGCCACACTAGCATGCCATGCACTGCCTCAGTTTTCACTGCCTTCCAGCATCCCTCCCTCAGCCTTCCCAAGCTTCCAAGGCACAAAAAATGGCCTTTCCCTTTGAATTTATTGGAGAATGGTTTCCAGCAGCTCCCGGGCACTTTATCACCTTCCTGCAGGGGAACATAAAACAGGGCCCTTGTCTCTGCCTGTGCCGTAGGAACAAATAAATAAGGGCAGCTCCCTGCAGCTCCGCCACCGGCTCATCCACGCGCAGGAGCTGGCTGCATTGTACCAGCGAGCTCAAGCTGCGGAGTTCAGAGCGAACTCGGCTCTGAACTCCCCACCGCCCCTGGATGTTTGGAGCCAGTTATTTCCTTCTTAGGGTTTGCCCAACAGGAAGGCTGCTCCCCACCCCTAAAACCTGGTTAAAAGCTAATGGTCCATTGTGGCTCCTGTAAAAGATGAATTTCCCTGCTAATGGGGGCTGCCTGCTTTCTTGTGGCGGCAGCGATTCCAGCACTCCTTGGGCGCTGCATTTGGGTGCATGCTGCCGGAGCGGTTTCCTTTCAGCAAATTGCATTTTAATAGGGTGAGGGCAATGGCTCTCCTCACTGGGATGCTGCAGTGGCCCTGTGGCAAGCCTCCCTGTCGCTCCATTTGCCACAAAACCCCTCATGCTGGCTTCCCTGTGGCCTGTGCTCAGGCATGGCAGCACCGGCACCTTCTGGGGCAGCTGTGGGGCAGCTCCGGCAGGAGAGGGTGGGGCTGATCCTAGGGGCAGTGGCCTGGCCGCTCACTGGCATGGGGGCTGGGATAAAACCTCCGGAGCGGGAGGGTCAGGGATTGCCGTGACGCCGGCAAGCCGCCGCACTGCTGCAGGCCCGGCGCAGAGGTGGCCGTGCTGCCTCAGGCCCCGGGGAGAGGCAGGCTGGTGCCGGGCCGCATCGTGAGATAAGTGTGGGCCTGTGCCCCTGCACCGGCAGCCAGGCCGCTGTCACCTGTCCCCTGGCACCCGTCCATGGCCATCCCAGCACAGCTGGGCACGACAACTGCAGCCACGCAAGGGGACTGAGGCCAAGCCCGAGGATTGCAGTGGTGCAGCCCCTCCAGAGGCAGCCGCTCCCACAAGTGGCATGGCAGAGTGAGAGACTGAAATGTCAACAAAGTTGTGCTGGCATCAAGGGAGAGCAACATCCCGGCACAGCCACGCTCCCTGATACGCAGCCGGCCTCTGCTCTTCCCAGCACCCTCTTTGCTGGAGTGAGAAGGACGTAAATTAGCGCCTCCGTGGGTTTTTGCCACCCGCCTCTGGAGATCTGGTAGGTGTTCCTCAAGGTTTTGATTATTATAATTTTTGCCTGGTTTTAAAGGGAAAAAAATAACACAAGGTGCCACCCGTATTTCAAAAAGAAGAAATGTGGACTAACCTGTCAGTTCATTCACAGGGAACAATTTGTTGTGTTCTCATCTAGCCATACAACTATTTCTTTTTCAAAAAAATAAGTAAATTAGTCTTCTCTCAGCCTAACCTTATTGATTATTCCTTCCCAAAAGCTTCAGATAATTATTTGGTTCAACATTTATCACTTAAAGAAGTAATTCATGTGCTAATATGCATAATCCAATAGCACAGTTTAATTGCAAGATCTTAGCACTACAGTTGAACTGCATTGTTGGGTTTAATTTCTCTTATTCTTTTATGGGCTCTAATTAGCCCCATGCAAATAACAGACCTTGTAGATGTTAGCAGCTCTGAAAGCCTTTAGCAAAAGCTACTGGGGTCCAAATGTTTTGTTCTACTAAAAACACTGAGAGAAGTTGAACATGTAATTTCACTTACACAAGTATTTCAAAATGGAAAGTGGTTTGGAGTCAGGTTTTCTCAAATAACTATTTCAGGAAGTTAAAGCATTTTACAAAACAAAAAGCCATCATCCCTCAAGTGTCTCTGCAGTGAAACCACCACCAGCTACTGAAATGTTTGTGCTGATATTTTCAAAATCTGGGGGGATGGTATGGATTTCTCTTCTTGCCTTAGCATCACTAAAGGGAATAGAAATTGAAAGTACACAAAGCAAACCATCTGCTTATTAAAGACCTGAGCAAGGGCTTTGGGTGCCCCAGATCTTGTCTGGGGCACTTTTCATCATGCCACGTGAGATGGCCTCTCTGCTGTAGACATAAGATTTTTTTCCCCAAACAAAATAGTAGCATTGTCAAGACAATCTCAGTCCTGTCTAAAGCAAACAAACCTGCTTTAAGGCTCCTAAATTCTATGCAAGATCACTTATCTAAAGTACACAGGGGCTGGAAGCAATTGGGAGTGCTACTGATGCCTCTGGGCTTTTTAGAAGCATCTAAACAACATGAGAACATGGTGGTTTGTCCTTAGGTCCTGTGAGACAATGAGATCCACAACACTTTTGTGATACTTTTGTAGACTGACAGTAATCCTGGAGGTGGCTGTGACTTGGATGTGGTGCTTCCTGGCCCTGAAAGAGAACAGTGAGAGAGGACAACTGAGCGATCTGGGACAAGGTGTATTTACTCTCCTCTGAACTCGACAGCTCTTGCTTGCACCTAACACACTGCAGACTCCCCATGAGCACCAAGAAAACTTCTCTCTTTCAGCCCCTCTGCTTCTGCCTGTGTGAGAAGCTGTGTACCAGGGAAGCACTGGCTGCATGCAGATCGTGGAGAGCTCTCATTTCACCACCTGACACATAAAAACAAAAAATAAAGAAGTCAGAAACATTATCACCATGAAACTGTTCTGGATGAACTTCGTCTGAGATTAAAACCAAACCAGGAGCATTTTCAGCATGGCAGGCATTTTCTTTAGCTTCCAGAAAAGAAAAACATGAGTCAACAGGCTAAAGAAATCTCAGAAACAGGTGGTGAGAGACACTGTATGGAGTTCAGTATTTGTGCAGTTGCTCTGGTTCTTATATAGGCCTGTTTTAAATGAACCAAAATACCACTCTGTGTTTGTGGTTGACGTATATATACTGCCTTACAAGGAATGGGCATCTACCATAGCTTTGCTGCAGTGATGTTTATTCATTTAATAAGACCATATCTTAAATCTCCTCTCTACAACTTTTAAGAAAATCAAAGTGGGACCAAATTAAGAATAAATCACAAAAACCCACCACATTCTTTTGGGCTTGGTTGAGGGTTTTTTCTGGTTCTTCTGGACATCAAAGAGAACAAAATTAGGAAAATCCTTGAGTCCAACTTCTTCTGTATCCCTCCTAATTGACCTGCACAGGAGTTTGTCTCTATATCACTTTCAAGCTGCTTTAGCTAAATTGCCTCAGGATACAAGAGGTTAAAGCACCCTGCTGGGCAGAAATCTTTTACTTTAAAGGTCTAACAGCCTTTTCCTTAATCTGCAGAGTGGAACTGTGATCATACAACAGTCATGAGCTTGTTAATGCTAAAATGACAGATGTTATAACAATAGGATATTTACTAAGTTTCCCATTACCCTGCTGGGTTGTCAGACCCCGATTTCTTTCTAAGACTGCCTTTTGGTTTTTAATAACCAAAAGTTAACAGAAATATATTTCCAGCCTTCTAACAAGAAGTCATGCTAAACAAAAAAAAAAACAAAAAAGAAAACATTTATAAACTTTCTATCTCTGGCTCAGCTTGACTCCTGTTAAAGGAGGAAGCAGTACTAATTCCATCTGTCTTTCTGCCTCCATGTTATGGAATAGATTTGTTTTAGAGTAGGTATAGTTTTAACCTTTTACCTAAGCACTACACAGCATTGCATGAAAAGTCAGAGTCCATGTTATTCTGAAGTCCTGGAGACTTTAGCATCTATTAATTACTTAGTGAAGCACTTCAAACTCTCTCATGGTGGGTGTTTTTCCTCATTGCCAGATTAGAAAGCATCCAACAGCCCTGCCTGGAGGATACCTAGCTCTATGATCAGTACTATGCTGGGAGGCAACAACCCCTGCCCAAGCAGGACTTGGAAGCTAGTGTGGAGAAAGCAGACAGCCTAGAAAAGCCACATGCACAAGGAAACAAGAAATAACAAGGTTTAAGCAGTTATTTCTGCATAAATTGAGTTTCAAGACTCATTCATTAGTTCTAAACTCAGTAACAACGTTAATCCCAGAACAACTGGAGTGGCAGCCGAGTCTCAGGGTTGTTACAGCACTGGTGGTGCCATTTCCACCAGCCCATTGCTCCCTTTACCTATGGCACACATGCTGTGGATGTGGAGGCCTTTCCTATAGAGACAGGGGAAGTTTCAAACGCTGAGGGCAGTGCTGTGCATGCATTTGTTGGTAAATGGCTGCTCTGTGACAGGAGGTGCTCAGAGCACAGATTACATGGCCTGCACATCCCAGCTCACGGCAGTCATGCCCTCACTTCTCCCGTGTGCTATGGCCCTAAATCGGTGCAGCAGAGCCAGGATCAGCCAGGAGCAATCCAGATGTCTCCAAGGAAGACTGCTGGTTTTCCATCCCTCAGGCAGGGTCACTTGGCAGTCCAGTCCAAGAGAGGATGGCTTCTTTCCTTAGAATAGCTGTAGTCCTGTTGGATGCTTCTTGAGATTTCTACAAGCTACCCCCCCCCACACACACTATTTCCAAGGTCATCCTTAAACTGAAATTTTAGCTTCTGGGGGAAACTGAAGTTCGTATGGAGATGAATGAAACCCCTCAGAGAACCACAGCTTCTACCATGGTCACATTTTCAAGTCTTAGCAAGTACTTCGTATTTCTTTAAGCACTATCTAGCAGAGTTTGAGGGATGAAGAGCATGAGAGAGGTCAGAGCTCGCATGTGCTATGAACAGAGAGCACTTTTCACCTGTCAGAGCTCCCAATACAAGGCAGGCTCTTATAGTCATAGTCTACTTATCAGAGATGAAAAGTGAGATGGAAAACATGCTCTAAGGGGTCCTGTAACAATCATTACCATCTTATTCAATTTATTTAGTAAACATCTTGGACTTACTAAAAATTCTAGTGACATTTCAATGAATATTAAGTTTTCCTCCTCTACATATAAGTGCCTCTGTTTGGGGTTAGTCCCAGATGCAGAAAGTTTAAAAAAAAAAAAAAAAAAAAATCAACCAAAAAACCACCAAAACCCAAGAGCCCAACTTTTCTTAACAAAGGCTTAAAGTGATAGGAATTAATCTAGCTGTATCTTCTGTATCTTCAGCGTGTTCTTCCATATTTCCAGGGCTTTAACATCCTCCATCCAGCTCAACTTGGTTCAGAGTCTTGCACTCCTACTGAGCACAGGAAAACACAGTGTCAGTGGCGCAGCCAGCCAGCACATGGCCCCTGAAGGCAGTGTCACAGGAAGGTACCCTGAAGCCAATTTGGTTAAGACATCCCCCTTGAAAAAGAATCTGTCAGAACAAAGCTCCTGTCAGAACCAAGTTGTTTGAAAAGTAGGATGGTCATATTAGGGTAAAACTGCCAACAAACTCTCACATTATTTAAAAGAAGGATCACGTGTACTGGAAGGAGTAGCTGAATGATGTACAGTCCAGAATTGCATATCATGCTCTCCACTACTCCCCCTACCATACTTTAACTGGCTGGATAAATCAGTGCATAGGACAGGATCTAATCTGGTATTTATGGAATAAAATCACCATCACATCACCAGTATCTTGAAGGATTATTTTTCCAGAATGCAATAGATAGTACAAGCCAAGATGCAACTTAGGAACAGATACATTTTCTTATGTATCACTAAAGCAGCTTTTTCTTCTTGAAGTTCAAGCACATATTTTTCCATCCTAATTTACTGCTGTGGTCCCTGTTTCCACAGCACATTGTACAGTTACTCAGAGCTCTGCAAAATGCTGAAATGTTTGTTAGTGGTGAGTGACCTGCTACCAAAATTGTGTGGTTAGCTCCACTTTTTATGAACTGACACTTCTTCTCTTTTTAGCTGATATTAAAGAAAAATAATATGTTAGCAAAAATTGGAGAGATTTTTGAAAATAAAGTTTATTTCTATGCTCTGTAGATTTAAAAAAAGGACAGAATAAGTAAATAATTCATTAAATATTTTATTGGGAGAATTAATTATTTAATTTGAAAATATTCTTAGTAATATTTAAAAATACTTGCATTTGAACTTTAAAACATAGAAATATTTCAGTTACTTAGAGGAACTTTCAAACCTTCATCATCATCATCATCATCATCAAAATAAGTAAGCTTTATTAAAATATAGCTGGTTTCAGCAGTTGCAGACGACCTGCACTGTATTAAGTTCAAATTTGCAGTTTAAGGTTAAGATTTAGAGATAAAGGGGAAGGGGAAGATGGCATTAGTCCATCTTTGTTTATCTTGTTTAATTTTCATCCTAGCCCAGACCAATGACTTTTTCTCTCCAAACCACTGTTTCGAAAGGGGAACTCTCATGTTGCATAAGAACCCTCAATATCTGACTTTACCTTAAGTCATTCGGAGCAATACTGCTCTATCAGGATTTTTGCCACTGCCAGCAACAAGCCCCCATGCAAAGACATTATTTTTGCCAAGCTACAGTCTCTTGCAGAGAGGCTACTTCTCTTATGCTCGGGTGTGAAACTAAACTGTTGTTACCTGATTTTCTACACCATTTCTCTAGCAACAAGCTTGGCACTTCACACTAACCTTTCCTGATGGAACAGCTGAGGCTGTGCTGGCTACCTTCTGTCTCAGACAGATTAAGGTCTCAGCTTCAGCTGTCATCTGTTTAAACATGTTTTTCCATGTCTTTCACTAACTTGCTTTTCCATGGACTCCAAGTGTAGGTCCCACAGTAACAAGCTGTTAAGCACCGCAGAGCTATAGAGGAAAACCAGAGAAAATCATTACCCTCATTAAAGCAGCTGCAGGAGGGGGAAAATATAACCCCTCCAAAATCAAACCCCATACACACTCCATTGCTCATCTTTCTCCATTGATGCCATAATTTCATTTGCTTCCTATGAAACCAGAGTGACCACCACGGGAGACGTGACCTGCCTTTTTGATAATATCAGAAATGAAAGAAGTTTAGCAAAAATCTTTTAGATCAGATTTTCTATTCCTAAAGAATAAATCTAAAGAACTCCAGTGTCTGCCCTACTGTTTTTCCATGGCACATTAATTATTGCACACACATGCAGTAACAGTAACTCAGATAACTCTCTGGGAAGAGGACAGCAAATAAGAGCATCACAGAAAGCTACTGCAGAAGCTGTAGACTTGAGTATCTCACCAGCTTTCAGTAGAGAAACACTGTTTTGACATTCCCTTGCTTTTGTAGATACTTTTAGAAAGGGCACACAAGTGCAGTGGCCTTCAGACTCTGGGTTCAATGGCACCTTTTTTTTCTGAGCAGCACACAGTGTTGCAAGGCAGTCGAGCTACACACTCTCCCCTTAGCTGTGTGGATAAAAGTCTCAGCATTAAGGGAATGGGAAAAGGGAAAAAAAACCCATGCGAGTTTTCAATAAATGTTCCTGAGGTTTTCAGTAACACATAGAGCTCGGGTGGTGCTCTGAGCTTTTCACATACGGCCCATGATGTCACGCTGCGGCTGTGGCGTCAGCGCAGCTCTGACACAGGAGCTCTGCCCACGCGGCTTGACTCAATATTTAGTTCTGCAGTTTTCCTACTCCTTCAGAAAAAGATAACTGGGACATTATGGTGCCAAGTGTCATTCCACTTCCAAGCTCAAGCATATGTACCAAACACCTCCTTTTTAGCAATAACTTGCCGACTAACTCGTCAGTGTCTCTACTGTGCTGCTGCTGCATGCAGGGAGGTTTTCAACTAACTGGAAACACACCTACCAAAGCTGGGTAATAATTCTTGTGGTAATTAAAAACAGTTCTTTCCTTTTTTTGTTTTGAACAGCAATGTGAAGAGAAAATCACCTCAAACTAGCATGACACAGAAGTCTAAGACCTCTTACGGTACGGATATTTAGGATGAACTATTTGAGCCTAGATTTTACCTGGTACTTAAGCCAACCTCTCCTAACACTCAGCTGGAAGCATGCAGAATCAACCCCATCCATTTGGGTCAGAACCTTCCCATATGCTCACAAAAATACAAATGAAAATCATCACCCAAATTTTGCTAATTCACATAATCCCTTTCTCAAGGAAAAATGTGCTTGTCTGCAATTGACTGGGGGAGAGCCCAAGGCAGCACAGAATAAAGCAATGGACTGAGTCTCCAGTCAGTGCTGCCTAATGAAAAATCTTGAGGGCATAGCAGTATGTGCAGCATTTATCTGTGGGAGTGTTGCTCACTCCTGAACCCAGGGTATGAGCACCTAGCTCCGATAAGCAGCAGTGACCCAGTTACCTGCAGACTCCCTGTGCTGTACTCACTGCATCCTCAGCTACAGGGATCACACGGTAACATCAAACCAAGCAGTGAAGCTTGAATCCAGGTCTGCAGCAGGCCAGCAGCATCCTCTTACACTCAGCAGACACACTCTGAAGCACAGAAGACTGGCAGCAAGTAAATATCTCCCTCGGCTGAGGTCTTGCCTGTACTGCAGAATGCAGTTGCCGATAGCACAGAATGCAACAGAACAAGTGCGGGCCAACCCCACAGCAAACCTAATCCAAGAAATTAAATCCAACAAATTCACCCAGGGAGTCCAGGGGAAGATGAGGACAGGCTTCAGCCCAGGCCAGCAACACAAGCACAAATGCAGGAAGCCCAGCAGGTTGCACGTCCTGTTCCACAGCATCACCAGGGCTATTCTTAGCTGCAGGAGCTGGTGCAGGAGGGAAACGCTGGGAAGCCGACCAATGCTGTAACTAGAAACAGGGCTTAGGTGATGGGGGGTAGGGATTGCCATTTGGTCTCAGCAATACTTTAAGGTTTGTGTTGACTGCCACAAAACAAGCAAACAAACAAAACAAACAAACAAGTGATAAACTAAACCACCAATATATATAAATGCTAGCCAAAGTTTCAGTGGCAAGGCTTTCATGCCAGGTTTGAGATGCTAGCGCAGATCAGCCCGAGAAGGTGCCTGCTGAAAGCGCTTATCTGACTGAAGTCAGACAGTCCCACCCCACCCTTCTCCTGTGGCATTAGCTCCTCCAGTGGAAAAGGAGCAAGGAGTTGTTCTGGAAGTTGGATCTGGTCCTTGTGGAGAGGCAACTATCTTGGGTAGGAGGTCTAGCAATGACACAGGGGAAGGTGCATGTAGTAAAAGTAAGCTATAGACCTGAAGCTTCCGTTCCTGCTAATTTAAAATTCCCACACCAGCATGTCTCAAAAAGGATGTTCATAGTAAGTTCAAATCATATTTTTTCATGGAGAAGTAGAAGCAGCTTTGGAAAATAGCAGCACTCAAGCTCACATGTAGTGCTTACAGCACAACCAAACACACCCTCCTGCACATATAACTAATTACGTGGAATCACTTTTTCCCAGAAAAAGGAGCTGCTGAAGGGCTCCAAAATGAACTCATCACTGCAAGCTTATTAACAGCTCAAGGCAGGCATTGGTCACCACCCTGCCCTCCTCAGTACTAGTGCTGACAGCTGCAGTCAGTCCTTTTCTCCCAAAAAACCAAGCACACTGCAGTTTCTGAATGGAAACAAATGAAACTGAAAAGCACCAAAGCATCTTCTGCTCGAAAGCAGCTTTCTTCCAAAGACATTGAAAGAACAGTATAGAGTCCTATTAGGAAGCTACCTCATTGACCTTATGTCAGATATTTAACCATGGCCAATTAACAGGTCAAGAAGATTTTTTTATTCTTTTCAAAAACTGTTTTCCTCTGAGATAAAGAAATGCTTTTTGCATAATAAACTCTTCACGATGCTAGAACCGAGGAACTACTCTTATAATTGCACCTGTAACCCAGACAGTTGGAGGCCAGGACTTTAAAACCCATTTACGAACCTCCACCTCCTCTATTTGTGCTCTTTTCATCTCTTTTTTATGTTCTGGGAGATGGTGAGTGTGTATTTCTACTAGTTAGATTCCTTCCTGGGAGCTGATCTGAGAAAGAAATCCCAACTAAATGTTTTTGATAGTCAAGAGCTCCATTTATTTTCTCAGCACTTTAATACTTAACAACAAAACAAAACAAAACAAAACAAAAAAAAAGGAAAAAAGAAAAAATGACATTGTTCTTTATTTTAAAAGAAGGCAAAAAGAAATATCATCAATGAACAAACTATGCCAATTATATTTTAACATTATTCAGAAATAGGATCCAGGACATGAAAAAAAAAAAGAAGCCAAATTAATCCCATGTGCTTTTTGGAGACATACAGATGAAAGATATTTTTCAGCTTTGTGGTTTTGCTTTTCAACTAGTTGGACAACACGGTGAGTGCAAAATATAAATGTGAGCCTGCTAAAACATGGTGCTGCACCTCACACGCAGCTAACCACACAAAGCAAAGGTCACAAGGAATAATCAGACCTTCTGTTATCAGCAAAGCTACATTTGATTTGGAAAATTGTCAACCCTGGCTTCAGCTCAGGCAAATGGAGCATCCACCTCTTTCTGTCTAGCAGAGAAAGGAAAAGCCAAAGATACTGTGGACCTGAACCAAATGCATACCTAAAAAGGGTGTAACTGATGCTATGCTATGGAACTAAAATAGTCAGAACATATTTATATGCTTTTAAATATAGTTAGCAGTATTTCCCATTCCCTCCATGTGGAACTTGGAACATCTAGTTACAAAATTCACCCCCTCCATCCCCCCTGGTCTCTCCATAGCTGAAGAGATTAGAAAGTGCAGTCAAAGCAGGGGGCAGGGGCAGGAAAATGGCAAGAATCTTTATTCCTCCTCCCCAAACTCCATCAGGCAGTGTTTAATAAATTCAGATGGCCTGATTTCAGAAGCTAACAGCAACGTTAGTTTAGCTAAACTTGTTAACATCTTAGGACACTCAGGCTTTTTTTCCTTTCTTTTTAGAGAATGGGAAAAGGAATAAATCCTGGAATTATACCGATCTGACAGTGTTTCTGCAGCAAATTTAGAGACACCATAGCAGTTCTGATTTTAATCCATAAAATCTAGGTACTTTTTTCTTTAAAAGCCAGGCTAACACTGGCAGAAGCTTTGGACTCACTCCCACAAGTAATTCCTAGTGTGCAAGTAAGTACTCGTCAGCCCAATGAAACTATTTAAGAATACAGAAATTTTCAGGACTGAGCCCCTGCCATGACTTTCGGGGAGTCACAAGTTGGGGCTGGTTCTTTTATATAACTCTGTGTATGTCAATACTGCACCACTGCAATGTGGTAACTACAGACATTACCAAAGCCCACACTGGGTGTTGGAAGTAATTAAGCTACAATTATTAGGGGTTCCACAGAAACAATTTACTCTGCTAAAAAGGAAGACTGATGGTCCTGTGGCTAGCTCACTGAGCGGCTGAATTAGTTCTGCACTGCACCTTAGGTGTAGATATAATCTAGGAAGTGATTCTAAAATAGCATGTTCCTGGATGAGACACATAGCAAGGGTAAATTTTTCATCCAGTGATGTTTGGTACATCTCTGACACATTTAATCAGAAGCCTTAACAAGGCTAGAAGACAACTTCTAGACACTGAAGTACAAACTTATTTTGCCTTAAAATCAGTGTTCCATAATTGGTTTTATTTTAAAAATTCAGGAATGTGATACACAATACAATTAGCTCCCCACCACTGCAGTGTTTACTTACATGAGATTCACTAGTTTCATGCATTGTGGAAAAAAAAATTAAATAAAGAGAGACTGTGCAGTGCTTTTGAATGCTCTCAGTATTCTTAAACTGTGATCTTCAGAACAAATCAAGTCTGTATAACTCCAGACAGATCAAATTTTAAACAAATTGAGCTATTTCACAAGCTAGCAGGCTACAGTCGGGTCTCCTACAGTCAGAAGGGAGAAACTGTGTTCCTGCTGCTGCACAGCCACCACCCTGACCTCACTCCATGCTTTCAGGGAGTTTACCATCGAGGGCTAAGGAGACTGGAGGGCCCTGCTAACACCAGCTGGTGCTGCATGTGCAACAGGGCACATGACAGAGAGGCCACACAATTCCCCCTCCTGCCCCCATCATCATCATCACCATCATCACTGTCAACTCTGCATCCCGTCCTGATATTTAAAATAATGAGGGGGAGAGCTTTTTTGTCATTTTAGCTAGCCATTGCCTGCAATGGACACAGAAATAGAAAAATATGACTTCTAGCACAAAAAAAATTAATCGTTTAGAGTGGAATTAGTGACTACAACTCCCTCTATTCAGATGCATTTACTGAGACTACTAACCAATGATGGTAAGTGTTATGACTTACTAGTTGCCCTCTTTTTATAAGAGCAACAGGAGAGAAGTCAATCAGACTTCTCAGTGCTACCATGGTTTGATTTGTTGGTATTTTTTAAAATAAACTAAAGAACAGTTCTATGGTGCATTAGTGATATACAGCAGAACCTCAACAATTCATACTAATGACCGAGATGAATTTTAAACTAGTGATGAAAATAATTAGTGAAAGTTTACCATAGAAAGCAAGGATACACATTTAAAAAAAATAGTACTTTGTTCATTTCAAAATTTACTTGGTTAATACTCTCTAATATAATAGCAGTGGTAGCATACTCGGCAAATGTAGTCTCATACAAGATCTCATTTAACAGTCAACTCTAGATCATATACAGGTAACAGAAAAAAAGAGTTAAGATAATTCAGAAAAAACAAAAACATATATAAATACTATATTAACACATTTAAGTTAGTTTATGAGACTATACAACAAGCATAAACACAGAAAAAGGTGAGCAATGCTGGTGGCTGTGAAGCACCAACATCCCAAGCCAGCACAAAGCCAAGCTCACCCATGCACAGCCCCCAGCTTCCCGCGGATGCATCTGAGCAGCCAAGGGGCAGCAGCCCCGGCAGTGCTGTGCTGCAGCCCGGCAGTGCAGGCGGTGATGGGGTCCCTGCGAGCGGGGCAGCACTTCCACCTTCCCCTGCTTCGGCACACAGCGCTTGGCCCGGGTGTGCCGTGAGACAGGGCTGGTCTTGGCTCTGCAGACCGCACAGTTAATGCACAACACTGGGATTCCACCCATGGATAATCGAGAGTTGACTGCTATGCTCTGCTGAGAGCTTGGGTAAGACCACTGACATGGCTTGGGCCAATACAGGTCTGATGAGCAGCAGGACTATTTTTGTACTATTTAGGAGCAATTATGATGCAAGACACAAATTAGAAATGCAAACTAGGGACGTGTTCTGTATCTGGAGGCAAAGCTACATTCCCTTCACTAACAAAACATTCTTTTTTTAAAAAAAAATCTATATTTAAATACTGTTAAAAACCTGAAAACCACAGCATCGAAGAATTTCATAAGGCCAAAACTATCCTCAGTTCCCTATGGTTGTGCCTAGGTATTGCAATACATTTGTAGAAGTAGTAAATGCCAGGTAATCTAATATCTTATCCTCTTTCCAGTGCCTTCCAGTAACAGATCTCAAAGCTCTTCACACAACAGTTAAGCCTCACAACACCCCTGTGAGGTAGGTATTATCCCCATTTGAAGATAGGGAAACTGAGGCAAAGTGTTTATCATGTCCAGAGTCATAGAGCAAAGAACGGAAGATCTGAGTTGTTTTCCAGTTTTGCACACAGGAGCAATCCGTTAATCACAAGACATTAGTTCCCATACATAACATGAGAGTGGATCAAAAGGGCCAGGGTTTTAGACTAGATTTCTTGTATGTTTTATCTTTCAACTCTCATCTCATCTCTGCCAAATTCACAGAGTCCACAGAGCGGTTTCTCCTTTCCTAAGTGGCAGCACACTGTAACAGCTTCTTTAGAGCCAGTTTTCAATTAACTGAGTCCAGATTTTAAACCACAGATTCAGATACTAAGTGAAACTATGTGATACATAAACATCTCAAAGTGTGAAATGCAGTGAATGAAATCTTACTCCTTGCACCACTTCCTCAAAAGTCAGTGGAGGGCTCCTGAGGACACGGTGGGGGACCAGGACTGAAGTCACTGCAAGTGTTTACAGACACACTCAGCTAGAAGCAAAATGCACCATTACTTGTTGGGGAGCTGCTGTCTGTGCTTGGAAGCAGGAGTTACACTGTTGGTGCTTGGCAGACCTTCCCCAACAGAGCACTTATAGACAGAACTAATTATTTTATCTTAATAAACTCAGTATCAGCTAAATATTTATTTATAGCACTGTTGAGTCAAGGGTTCTTTAAACCTTGAAGACTTTCATGACCAGACACAACTTGAAAGTAACAGAAAACAGCAGAAAATCCATAAAATGTAAAAGTCTGTGTTACTTTATCGACCACCTTCATGTCTTGATCACAGAGCAGTATACAGTAGCTTGAACTGCCATTCTGACAGAAAAAAAAACCCTTTCACATCTGTTGTTTTCAATTACCTTGCTACCTTACCAGAAGAAGACACGAAAATTTCTGACAATCACATGATGCTGTCTTTAAATTATGCTGTGCGATAAATTAATTAGAAAAGCCTTCACATTTTTTATTGTTATTACATAGCTTTAAGAAAAATATGTGAAACTGCAAAGTGGTTTCCAGTTTTTAGTAGCTATATCTTTAAAAATGTTCTATGAACTTTGGTTTTTTAGGGCTTCTAAATAAACAATATATTAAGATATCTACAAATCAAATATAAAAGGAAAAAGTAGGTCCAAGAAATCTGTAACACAAATTGAGTTCTTACATGCTTATCCCTCAAATACCTTTTCACTGGAAAAAAGTATCTTAATTTGAAGCACAGCAAAAAGTGTCTGCTGAAATGTTGAAACTGGTTTTCTGAAGTGTTATAGCATAGGTGCACTTTCTGTCTGTCTCAGTCAAACAAAGCCAACACAAACACATTGTATCATGACAGTGACATTATATTCTTTAAAACAAGCATTCTATATTTAGCAATATGACAAGAACAAGGACTTCAGCAATTACACTATTTGGCAAAATTGCATCTCAAACGTCTGTCTCTTCCTCTTGCAACACAGCTGTTGACAAAGTCTCCACAACTCAGGCAGCACCCTTCAGGGAGTTACAAAGACGACTCAAACTGCTCGTTTTGATCGGTGTTTGCCTCCAGCTTCACTGAAGGGATGCTCTCTGACTTAGTCCTCCTCGTTTTCGGAAATTCGATGACAACTTCTGAACAAGAAATACTAAGTGACGAGGATTTTTCTGTCTTCTTTGCAGAACTATCTTCTCCCGCTCTGCAACACTGCTTCAAAGCACACTGAGTCCTGCAAGGAAACTCGCATTTCCCTCTCCCTGACTCGGAGCCAACGCTGGCAAACTCGGGCTGAATGGTAGTCGCGTGAATCCCTTCGTCGTGAAAGATCTCTTTGATACGCTTGGCCACCATCATGTACGTGGAAGGGTCAGGACACTTGATGTGAGCAGTGCCAATGATCCTACTGCCTGCTAGCTGCCAAATGTGTAATTCATGGATTGCTTCGACTCCTTCGAGGGTACGTAACTTTGAGTTCAAAGAATGGACGTCTATTTGTTTGGGAACAGTCTGGAGAAGGATGAGGGCTGACTCCCTAAGTAATGGGTAAGTTGTGTAAAGGAGTATACAGACCATAATCAAACAGAGGACAGGATCTAAATACAGCAACCAGCAAGGACCAGCCACCATAATGCTCTCTTGCTCAGACTTGTTAGCTCTGCCAAGTGCTTGGGATAAAGTAGCATTTTCCATGCAATGATTATTGACACATGGATTAAAGCAAGGCGCATCTTCAGGGCATGGATTCCACAAGCCATAAAAGAGCAAGGCATTCACTACCACAATTACTGAACCTAAGGCATCTCCAAAAACATGCAGAAAAACTCCACGCATGTTAAGTTGTGCACTAGAGTCTTCTTCAACTTCCTCTTCATCCAGAGGATAATGGCCAGCATTCCCATTCACTTGTACATCACTCATGTCATCTTTCATATCACCTGAGAAGAAAACAATAAAACAATTAGGCATGAGCTATATATAATACAAAATGTTACTGTAATTCCTTATGAAATCATATCCAATGGTAAGCATGGCACACTGAGTATGAAATCAAAAAGCAACTCAACCCACACACTTAGCAACATCTTCTCTGGCTAAGGAGAATTCACTTTTCCCAATGAGTGATCTAAATAATCTAGAAGGCAACTGTTTCTACATGCAGATTAAAGAGGTAGAGCGGCAAAGAATGAAGATGACCACGTTTTAACTTACTCTTCTGAAAAATTACTTTCACCTTTTCCAGCTGTTTAACCATTTACCTATTCACTGCTTGTTTCTAAAACAAAATGCAGAACTACAGAGGATATGTAAAAAAGCTGGTTGAAGTAGCTCAGTTAGTTACATTTGTTCCTTCTTTTGAAACATCGATAGACTGATCACATTGTTAAAACCTCTCTTCAACCATAGGACTTCATTGCTATTTCATATTAAAATCTGAAGCTAGAAGCTCAAAAGCTGTATGAATACAGCTGTCTAATAGCTTCTTTTCAGGTTTACCAATGCCTCTTCAAGAGGCTTCTGAATTCAAGGAAAAGGAAGTTCTTCCAAGATGGTGCATGAGTTAGCAGGACTGTGAGATAAAATCAGCTGAAATTTTAGGTCAAAACCGCAGAATTTACCAGCAGAATTAACTATAGGGCAGTGTAAGTTATCATTGAAACTCTCTGAGGATATGAACTACTGAAATTTATATTTCAGAATTAATAAATAAATAGTAAAATTACATTTTTATGCAAGTGATATATAGCTGTTGAGTAACATACAGCTTCTGATGTCCAAAGTCATATGTCATGGATTGTGCATAAATGAACATTTTAGTGCCCTCTTTTGCCACAACTATCTGCAATATTTACCACTCCAACACAGCTAACCAGCAACACAGGAATAAATATCATTACAAAGAAGAATCCTTTCTGAAAGAAAATCATCTTCCAGTGTTCAAATTGGAGAGAATTGCACATGATTAACCTCTTGCTTTTCTTCAGAAGTTCTTCTTTGGATACTTCCAGTGCTAAAGAAACGCAACAGGCACTGGCCTGTGACCTAACAAACTGAAACAAGGAGCTCTTACTGCTTCTGAGGTTATTGAGTTCAGACCTTTGTAAACATTAACACGTTAATAAGACGTGCAGCTTCTGCTGTTCGCCCTCATGGCTGCAATTCTGCAATTGCAGAGTGCACAAGTTCTCTCCTCTCGGAAGAAGGAGTGGGCTCCTACCAAGGCTGAGTTCCAAGCCCCAGCTCATTACCTTATCCAATACACTTCTGCCCTGAAGCTCCAGCTACATTTTCCACACTACCTCTAGGAGTTATGGAACATGGGACCTCTAACTTTCCAGAGAAGTACATACATTAGAGGGAAATATGTCAGGTTACAGAGTTCAGACCTCAAGGTCCACGATGACAGCAAGGAAAGAGGAACATTCACACTACTTTGTTCCAAATAATTGGAATAATGGAGATCTGAAAAGTCAGTACAGCTATCTGTAAGAGTGGGTAACAGGAAAGATAGTTCCAGAAAGCTCTTGAACTATTTTTAATGGCTAATGGCTAAAACATATTGGAAATATGTTTTTGAAATGTACCAATAAACTGATCATTTACATAAAGGTCATGCACAGAAATGCCTGTGCAGGACTAGCCCCTAAGGCTATGCCTACTTTTCACTTCCACCTTAGGAAATCAGGACTACCCTACTCTGCGATTTCCAGTAAAGGCACAGGACCACCCTTGTCTTCATCTCTACATCTCACATCTTCTCCCAAGCCTCCAATCACCTTTACATGTAACTTTGCCATAGGCAAACTATGAATGGCTCCATCCATTACATAATCATGACAGGGCACAGAAGGAAAGACAAACTGATTTTGAAGTTTCACTGCGACCAAAATTATGCCCTATTACCACCAAAATACCCACAACAAATTATTTGTTGTTGCCAGAAGCACATCCCTCATCTACATGAGACATTCCAGACAAGTTAGCTCACAACAATATGCCTTTTAATCTATGCTATAACCTTTTGATCTAACTAGTCTCAAACTTGGCTAAAAGCCCAACTTTTCACCATTAAAGAATAATTCCCAGTCCAAGATATGTATGAGATCAAGGGCTAAGGGAATTTTGCATTGTTTGAAACTAAATATTAGGATATATGTGTTGGAACTAAACCAACATTAAGAGCTTATTACGTCGTCAAGAAAACGGTGTAGTGTATTCAGAAGAACTTTCCTATCCTCCTGAAAAACCTATCTTTCCAAAGCCAACATGGAGAAGCAGAAACTAAGTTTCTCAAACGTGTATTGGAACCTCTGACCACAGAAAACCTGAAACTGTAGCGAATTTCACTTCCATCAATTAAAGCTCCCTTTAAGCTACAACAATGGTCTGATGATGTCACCCTGAAACTGAAAGAGAGAAATTGGTTCCAAAGCCTGAAGTCCATTCCTTCTGGTGACAAGGATGTCCTAGGAACAGAGAAATGGCAAACACACCTTTCACTCTGCAGGCGCGCAACATTTGGCTTCAACCAAGTAGCTTCAAAATGAACCATCCCGGCTTCTGGATCCACTAAAACATAATCCCAAAATTCCTACCCATGAAACCGTTTAACCACAATTGGGAAGGGAAGATTTTAACGTATGTCTGTGTGCAGGTGAGTGCACATGCCTTAGAAAGCTAAAGAAAAATTATTCCGAGACACCACACATGTGCCTTGGCACCAGGATGGTGTCACATTCCGGCTTCCACGGTTCTGACTGGCAATTTCCAAGACTTCTCCCTATTAATACCTATGTTATGAAGAAGCACAACGTTATTGCAGTGGGATAGACTTCAGTATGTTTGTTTTAGATAGTGAGTAGCTTCCCAGGTAGCTGATAACTGGCCCAATGGAGCAAACCACTGCCGGGACTGAGGCACTGAGCCGCACTCCATTTGATGTGCAGCCAGTTCGGATGGTACTGGGAGAGCGTCTTATGACAGCTCGTGTCGCTAGGCAAGAAACGCTTGTCATGTGCCTTCCCCTGCGGAACCAACTTTTTTCCCAGGGCAAACTGCTTTACTCAAGACACTTTTACACTCTGACTTGTCTGCAAGACAAACATGCAGCTTAGAGCATCTGAAGGAAAGGCGTGAGGAAGAGGTGAGACAGCCATGCGCACCGAGAGCTGCTAAGAAAGTTTCTCGCCTCCTTCCCAGGAGTGGGGACAGACGGTCCTCACAGAGCCCCTACAGAGGCCGGACCAGGTGGGACCAGCACGGCCACCGTCCTGCTCGGGGAAAGGATCCCTCCCGCTTTTCTACGCGTGGATGGGGCAGCGGCGCTTCCCCGCGGGGCTTACCCAGCTTCTCCTGGCTGACTCCGTTGGAGCTGCTGCAGTTCTCCACCAAGGTGCTGGTCTCCTCGCGGTGCAGCGCAGCCTCCCCGTCCCCAGGCGGCTGCTCGGGCTTGGGGCCGCCGCGGGGGTGCTGCTGCCGGCCGCCGTGCGAGTGCCCGTGGCCGTGGGCGTGCCCGTGGCCCCCGACGCCGTGGTGGTTGAAGAGGCAGAGCCCCAGCAGGTTGATGATGAGCCCCGCCACCCCCACGGCGATGACCACCAGCGGCTGCTGGATCTCGTGGGGCTCCGTGAAGCGCTCGATGGCCTCCAGCAGGATGGTGAAGCAGAGGGCGGTGAGGAACACGGCGTTGACGAGGGCGCCCATCACCTCGGCCCGCACCCACCCGAACGTGTTCTTCTTGGTGGCGCGGGTGCGCTGGGCGAAGCGCACGGCCACCAGCGCCACGACCAGGGCCATCACGTCGGAGAGCATGTGGAAGGAGTCGGAGAGCATGGCCAGCGACGACGTGACGCGGCTCACCGCCACCTCCACCACGAAGAACAGGAAGGTGAGCGCCAGCATGCACAGCAGCCGCGCCCGCCGGTTCTGCCAGCACCGCGGCCCGTCCGGACCCTGCGCCGCCATCCCCCGGCACATCGCGGCCGCCCCGGCGGGGGCGCGAGGAGCGCGGAGAGCGGTCGGAGACCCGAGCGCTCGGGCGGCCGCTCCGCTCCGCTCCCCCCGCGCCGCCGCCGCTCCCTCCGCAGGCGCCGGGCGAGCAAACTTTGCACCCGAGCCCCCTCACTCTTTTCACACGGAACCCGAGCGCCGCCTCGGCCACGCCCCCGCCTTCGTCCCATTGGCCGGCGCGCCCAGCCCGCCCGGCCGTGCCCTCCCGCCCCCGCTCCCGGCCCCGCTCGCCATTGGCCCGCGCACCCTCGCGACAGCGGCGCCCCGCCCCCGCCTGGTAACGCCCAGCGAGCCGCGGCCGCCCCGTTCCGCCCGCCCGCGCCCGAAACGGGGGGTGGGCGGGGCTACGCGTGACGCGGCGGGGAACGACGGACTCCCATTGGCTCACCCCGCCGGCTTTCCCCTCCCGCCCCGCCCCCGCAGGCCCCGCCCGCGGCGAGCGGGACTCGTGCAAAAGGTGCGCTTCACACGGCCCCGGCCCGGCGCGCGCCCGGGGGCGGGGCTCCGCCTGCGGGCCGCGGGGCGGCGCCCGGCGTGAGGGGCGCTGTGACGTCACGCGTCCTGAGCGGGGATTTCGGGTGGGACTTGCGCTTTTGCGGTGACTTTTTGCGGGAGGGGGGCTCTGTTTAATTCTTTTTCTGGTCGTGACACCGAGGGCAGTAAGATAAGTGCGGACGCGATCAATAATATCTGATGAGCGGCTAAAGAAAATTGGAAGAGAAGAAGAAGGAAGTTTTGCTTGGAGTTTTGAAAGGCTTAATAATTTAATATAATAGCATATTAATCAAATAATTATATAATATTTGCTATAACATTAAATACTAGTTATTAAAATTTATAATACTTTTTATTATAATATAGCGGAAAATATGTAAATGCTTAAAGGTTAGTCCCTGGTCACTGTTTGGTTTGTTACGCTTGTAGATAGGAAAGGGAAAGCAAGTGTTTTGAGACATGCAGGAAAATCACAGAAACGTAACCACAAAATTAAAAAGCAAAACCAACAACACATCACCAGAGTTACAAAAAGGCAGAGCTGACCTCTTACTTTGCCCGCTGTTCTGGGGAACCAACAGACACCGGCAGCAAGAGAAGGAGCATGAAAGAATATTCCATGAGCAGGACACGGAGAGGAGCCAGCAGCCCTAGCTCTTTGCAGCTGCAGAGGTGGAGCTGTTCGTGTGCCCATAGAGGCAGGAAGAGAACTGGTGCCCTGAGAAGGAAGACCTAGCCAGAATGCAAAATGCTTCTTTACTTGGAGATTTCAAAGGGATTGTCATTCAGGGTCTGTGCAAAGGTCCCCCACTTCGTTTCAGTGGTAGAATGACAGAAGGTGCTCACATGTCCACAAGAAGAGCGTTATCAATGGGAATAACAGAGAGCAGTGATTCAGGACAGGCTTCCCTTGTGCTTGGCAGCATCCCCATGAGCCCACACCTGGATACCACACTGTTATCCATGTGTGCCATCCCCTCTCCTTTGCTCAACCTTCTTCACATGGCAGAGTTGGCTTGGGCACCACAGGCACTGCTGTGCTGACCTGTGACCCTGAACCCTGTTTTCTGTAAGAGTGTCCTAGTGTCAAAATCCAGGTGTGCTACACTCTGGACGTAGCGGTAGCGGCCCACACAGAATTCTTTAATGACCACTGTAAAGAGAGTCAGCAATTAGGTTGCTATAACATTCTCCTCACCTGCCTGGCTTCCCGTATGCCCTAACGTCACTTAAAAAGAAGTAAATAACCAGGAAGCTGAACAGCAATTACTTGGAAATGGAACATGCCCATTTTGTGTTGTCCTCACTCCCACACAAGGCCATTAGTTAACACAGAAGGATTGCTCAAATTTAGGATATATGGGTCAAAGAAACTGGTGCAGCTCAAACCTCTTTTAATTTCTGCAGATGAAGTGGGTCATCATTTTACTGGGATTGCTATTAATCCAATGGAATTTATCTAGGAAGGAAGGGAGGACAACAAGTTTGGTGTCTCTCATTGGCTCGGCTTCAGGAATTAGTGAAACTGGGTTTTAGTTGGTTGCCACTGGGGTGTCATCATAGTTTTCTTAATTAAAAGTACTCAGTCCCCTCCTGAGAGAAATAAACAGGATATCAATATCAGTAGAACCCTGATGAATAAAACTTCATTATAACTGTGTCAAGAGCTTTGCCTGATTTAAGGAGGGGAGCTGGGGCTTCTTGGGCTTCTTCTTAGTATGCAAACGACATCCAGATCAATTTGTGATCCTTTTAATATCTCTTCACTGTGAGACCTCCTGATCTGCTCAAGGATACCCAAGGATACACTGATCAGTGTGCTGCAGCCTTCCCCTTACAGGATGGCATCTTGTTTATCCTTAGCCATGTCCAGGGACAGCTTTTTGTTCTAATGTACCAGGCTGGATGCTGAATTCCACTTGGGGCCAAAAGCCACAGGGCATGGACCATATACCCCAGGAGAATGGGAGGGTGTGGTTTCTTCCTAGGCAGGGAAGAAAAACGGTTCCCAAGGCCTTCCACTGCTCCCTGATGAATAGGGCTGGGCATGTAGTTTTGACCCAGCCACTGTTGTCTCCATGGCTTCAAACACACGGACTTTGATGAATGATCCCCTGTGACAGCCCAGTCCTGCTGCTGGACGTGCCAGGCACAGAGCGGCAACTAGACCACACAGGAGTTCACACTGCTACCTCTTCCCCGCATTCTTTCTTGTAAACCAGTGGGCTGTGTGCTACTCTTTCCAGGCTTTTCTATTGTATTACCATACACCAGCAGCCAAGGGGAACAGGGATAGTTCCTAAACTTAGGGCTGTCCATCTGGCAACATCATCAATTTTAAGATTAATGGAAAAGCAACTGATACAGGTACCTAATGAAACCATAAATGGTGTTTTAGAGGAGACACAATGTTCCTGCTTATGCTTTTAGGGAGAATACTTTGTCTTCAGAGGAGGGAGGACTCTGGATTTTTTTGTTGGTTTTTATTTTTTTGGGCTTCCAGGCATTGTTCATGGCTCAAAGAATTCTCTCTCAGCTCAGCTTCCGGTCCACAGATGTGGAAGAACCCATCTAAAATCTGTTTACTTACCATAAATGCTCTGTGTTCCAAGGGGAAAAGTAGCTGTAGATGTCTGGCACACAGCTGCCTCCCTCTCAGAGCCAGGTGACAGGTCTGAACAGAGAGCTGCTGCTGCTTGTCAGCTGTCCTGCAGCAAAACGTTTTGTGCTGGGTCCTGCTGGGCTCTCCCGAGCCAACCGAGTGCTGTGTGAAGAACAGGACTTTGGCTGGGAGTTTTGCTATTACTCAGCATGTTTGCTGAGTAAATAGTCACTGCTTTTTCCCTTTGAATTTCTGCGCAGGGCTGCAAGTGGAGAGATCTCCACCACGGAGGGCTCTTCATCACTCTGTGCCTTTCCACTTGGAAAAGGTGAAACCCTGCCTAGAAACCACTGATGCAGTCACATATTACAGAGCACACTGCCTCCTTTTAAACACCTAAGTCTTCCCCTTTCTGTGCAGTCATCAGACCTGTCAGCTTTTAATGAGGGCTTGTGGGACTGTGGCAAACATGACTCCATCTGTCTGTTCCACTTCAAGGCTGTCAGTGTTCGTTTTAGGCTGTGTTTCTCACAGGAAATGTCTCTCTCAAGGATTCTCCTTGTAAGAATCTTTACAAGGTTTCTTCAAATTAGATGCAGTTGGCAACGCCAAAGCCAACAGAAGCACTCACTGTCCAGTTACCTGCATAAAAAAAGGTTATTCCTTGTAATGAAAAACAACACAAATGAAAAGTGACTATTACTGCTCACGTAGCTCTAGGTTGGATTCACTGTTATGCACTGATTCAGGAAAACAGCTTTATCGAGGAAAGGACTTAGATGTGTTTGTAGTTGTTTAAAAGGCCTTCTTTGAACAGAGGCAAGTTCAGCATGTGCTTCCATGCTTTTGTTTGTGACATGTTAAGAAAGGCTGCGGCAGTAATTGGCACTGAGATAGGAAATGAAGGACACCTTGCTCTATAAAGAGATTTCTTCTACCTGGTTACTGTGTCTGTGAAATCTGGACTCTTTGGAAGTCAGTGGCAGACCTCCAGGCAAGTTGAGGGGATCAGTATCATCCACTATACTTCTAAACATTGCAAAGCAGATTAAAACCCTTTTTTTTTCCCTTCCAAAACATTTTCTTCCCAAGGAAGAAATTGCTGACTTTTAAAATATGCCTCCCTTATGTCCAGTTTTGATCTTTCCTTTATTTTGCATTTTTACTTTCAAACTGTTCTCTTGATGCAATGTCATTCAGTATCCTATAACTGCTCCAGAACTTCAGGTACAATTAACTGTATGGCTGATTTGTAATTGTTTCTAATGAACAGGCATGCCCTTTTTGGTGGACTAAAGAACATTTCCTGGCTGCTTTGATTACCAATTTATCTGCTTATGATACAAATAATATTTTTCTTAAAATCCACAATTAGGCAAGCAAAATGGTTGTTCTAATCAGCGGTGAAATTAATACTGATAAGGTATTAGTTAGAGCTAATGACTTATTCAGCCAGTGCTTGAGCAGATCCAACTAGAAAAATCACCACCATATTAATCATGAAAGGAAAAAAGGCAGGAAAACTTCTGGTGTTACTCACTTTTGCACATAGTGTGGCTCTCTGGTGGAAAGAGTAACAATGATTCAACAGGGATGGGAAAATTCTGTAAATATAGAATTCTGGAATGAAAAAATGTCTTTGTATCTGATTGGTTCATAACATTTTTAATTATTACAGAAATAAATTATTATCCTTCATATGGCATTTTTAATAAATCATACTGTTAAGCTCTGCCTTTTATTACTTTAGAAAGAACATGAGAACAAGCCAATTCTCTTGGAGCCATGGTAATGAGTATGAGCGAATCAATGGGTAATTGCTGGGTACAGACACTGAGAGAGATATGTGCTAATCACCATGGTGCCTGCTACACTTATTTACAGTATCAGCTCCTTTCAGAGAGCTCCCCTTACTTTCTGTTGCCCAAGCTGGTTAACTGGGGGCAGGGATTTCCTGTCACAGTAGGATGCTGGATTTCATTGGTGAATGATCTCTAGATGGTCTCTTGTTGGAAGAAGGTCACTCAGGTCACCTTTGAGGTAAGTCCCTACAGGAACAGTTAATTCTGTAGGAACTCATAAACATGCATGTACTGGCATTTGAAAAGGCAGTTCAAAACTAGTTCAACAAGTGCAGCTCCGAGTCGTGGGAGGCTGCAGAGCAGTTCCAAGTAGTGCTGCTCAGAAGCAATGCCCTTTGGTGGCACATTTTGCCCTGAGGAATGGAGCTATGCTGATTTATATCCACATCTCCTGGGATCTCAGTGACATCAAGGGCACTCTCTGCAAAGGCCTCAGCCCCAGCGACTGAGCTAGGCTATGTAAGAACATGGTACCAGAAGAGGAAGATCCCCAGGCAGATTGGAAAGGAAGCCTTCCCCCTGGCTGTGTGTGTGCCGAGATCACAGGCTGCTTCCTGGAACAGCCATGAGCACAGGACACGGCACATCCTATCATTTCTGTGCGGGCAGGCCTGCCTGCAGCGTGGCAAAGAGCCTGGTGGCACAGGGAGTGCAGGGCATGCTCAGGCTCAGGGCCCTACAGCACACCTCGACAGGCTCCTGCTCTGACCTGGCGCCAACAGCTCTGATCTGGAGGGCAGCCTCGGGCTCACCTTCCCTGGCAGCCCAGTACTCCTGGTGTTTCCAGCCAGCTCACCTACCCACACGCTGCTCCTGCTGCCACAACACACACCAGGCAAGAGCTGCAGCCTTCTGCCCTGGCACAAAGCATGTAAAGTCATTCAAGTGGCTGAAAAAGAGCATACTCATCATTTTGCCATTTATGTGTTAGATATTTACTGTGTCAGCTTGAGGTGGATGAATTTCCCTTTATTACACAATAAATACTGATGTTTTGACTAGGAATTTGCTGCAATCCCAACTCCAAGACCTGCTGGATACTGCTGCTTTTCCCAGATACCATATGTGGCCTTCACATAAGGATGGAGACATGAAGGCCGCTTTTTAAGGATCAATTATATTCGATGTTTGTCAAATCATATCCCAAGGCAGGGATATGATTATAAACAGAAACATATTATGTTCTGTAGCTGCATCTATTAATTTTCAGAACTGCCTTCTACAGAGGCCATTTTGTTCTCAACTTAAGCTGGTCCAACTTAAAGCTGATGCCAAAGGGGGCCACTGCAAGTCCTTTTCCAAAATTATATTCCTCCTCCCAACCAGGCCTCAGATCTAGCAATTAGGGCATGTGATCTCATGAGGAGCATCAGCTTTGCCTACTAGTGCAACCAAAAACCAATCTCTTTTTCATCTTCATTGCTTTTCAGCCAGTTCAGCAAGCTAATCCTATTTACCTAGGGCAGCAGGATTGCTGGAGCTGACACACAGGACCATGTGATTGAGGCAGGGGAAAGTGTGTGACCATACACTGGCACCCACTGATGCTGGTCATGTAACCACAGCCTCAACTGGACAATAAGGGAGGGATTCATGTTTGGGAATTGGTAGCTGATACACAAACATCTTGTGGTCACAAGTCTCCCTTTAGAGTCAGCAGAGATCTAATCAGCTTTGTCACTGGAGTCTGCAACATGGTTTATCTCCTCCTGCAGTGCTGTGTACTTGATTAGATGAATTCCATCTTTAGAGTGCGCATTTCTGTCCTGGATTATAAAGAAAGCCTGGTGTAAATTGCTTGGAGATTAGGTCAGTGGATAATGAAGTGAGTCCTGCCCCCACCGTTGGTTTTGCCCACAAGACAAAGATTTTCCTTATTCTTACCTTAGAGAGCATGAGCTAAGTGAGTTCTTTAATGTCACAAACTGAGTAATGCCAGCAGGAGGAGCAGAATCCAGTGGCCTGACAAGACCAATGGTTATACTGATATGCTAGAAATGTGATGTTCAAGGCTGTGTCTCCAAACTAAAATTCACAGGCACAGTGGAGGTGTTGTGATTTAATTAGCCCTGGGCAGTTGACAGTTCCCTCAGAAGCAAACATAGGGGGTGGCTGCTTTTGGAAAGAAGGTCATTTATGTAGGTGATTAAGCACAGAGGAGCCTCACTTGGGGCATGAGTTTTCAAAACACCTTCACCCAATTCTTACAAGCTAATTCTACACAACTCATTATCAATAGCTATTTGCATAGCAAAATAGTGACTGTGAACATTGCTTCTTGCGAGCTTTATTTGTGTTAACCTGTTTTATATCTAGCCAGATGTTTCTGCCTTAATGTTTGGGGAATCAAGTGTTCAGATCAGCACGGGTGGATTAAATGATGATCTTTAGTAGCTGCAGAGCCAATGGAGGGAACCCATTTCTATCACTGCTAAGATGACAAAGCAGTTATTAAATCCAGCAGTTACAGTGGCCGTCCCAGGAAGGACTTGTCAGTCAAGTTTCCGAGTAATCTGTTTGTGAAATACGTGTTCCATCTCCCTTATTGACTAACAATGTATATTATCTGGTTAGTTAACTGTGGGGATAAAGGTCGTTTTTCCTGTCATTTGTCAAGCTCTTGTGCAAAAAGCTGCAGTTAAACTGTGTATAACCTTAGGATCCTGAACAGTGCCAACTAAAGTTCTAGGAATATGCTTATTCAGTTTTTTATTAGCCATATAAAATAGACAAACTTTGTGCCTTTGCCAGTTAAATAAACCAGGACGTATCTCTTTCTTGGAAATTCTGCTACAGAAAGGTATTGTCCTTGTAAAAAGGGAAATATATAAGTAAGCAAAATATGTATTTGAGGAGCAGTAGCATAGCATGCTAGTGTTGTTAAAGCTTCAGTATATGCATTTTATAGCATTGTAGTGATATAAAATCACCATAGATATTATCAAAAACACTTACAGACACTAAATGTTAAAAATCAATGAATTAGGAGATACTTTTCAAACTGGTCCTTGAAGCTTCTGTGTTGTTGATAATTATATCCAACACTTTTGTATCTAATCCTAAGGAGGAAAACTGTTTCATGGAGAATGATTCACAGAGACTTGGTTACAGCCTATAAGCACACAGAAAGTCAGCCAATAGTGTTTGTGTTCACATATCCCCACAGAGCTGTAACCAGCTGGGCTGACACAGTCCTACATGGGAGACCATTCCAGTGGATTGCCCTCTAGGACACTGCGTGGGTGAACAGGGGTGTGCACGTGTGGCCTCTCCTGAGATCTTCTGTATGGCAACATGCAGGCACTGTGTAGGCTGGGAAGTGTTACAGGAGGGAGAGGAGGAGCTGCTTGCTCTCTGGCATTATAATTTGTCATACGAGATGGATTCCTGGCATTGGCTTTGGCCTGATCCAGCAGTGGGGGCAGCAGGAGCCCAGCACTTCCTAACCAGGGCATGAGTGAGCTTTCTGCTGAGGTGATTCATCCTAGCCCCACATACCACAGCATCCTCCTGACCTTCTCAGTCCTCCTGGCTTCCTTAGTCTCCCTCTGACCTACTGTAACTGTGTCACACAGCCTACTTGTGCTGGTTGGGACGGTGACACAGATCCCAGCATATGGATGTGGATCTTTGGCAGCCAAATCCCGGTGCTTGGCCTGCCCATGGCAAGGAACAAGCAGTTACAGGAGCCCAGGGCTGTGCCCTCTGACTGACAGGCCCCAGAGGAAGCCCGGACTTGGAGGCAGCCCAGTTTCATGTCTCTGCCTTATCTGCTTCACCCAGCGAGGGAACCCTCTGGGCCAGCAGGATAGCACATGTGCCTGGGGACCCTCCCACCTGCAGCACGGCTACCAGCTGCCCTTCCTTACTCCTGCCCAGCTGTTTATCTGGGACAGCTGGAGCCTTTCCAGGGCAATGGTCACCTCCATCTCTTCCTTTCAAGACTGCCTGCACAGCCTCTGGGTGTGCCTGAGTGCCATGATCTGCAAGGTCTCCACACAGCCTTTTGAAGCCACCAAGGTGCAAACCAGCTAATGATCAAACCTGCTTTCTCAGTTTTACTGCTGGAGAAGTGCTTCTGTGGCAAAGCACCGAGGAGAGTACAATACTCGTTTCACATCAAAAGAATATGCAGACACCCAAGGTAAATACTGGCCTGCACTGAGCACGTTTATTTCTGTGCTGCTATCTATTGACTCTGATGTTTCAGTGAACTGGGTTCCTCAGCCCTCTAAAGAGTTCCCAGCACAGTGGTCAAACAAACAATGTAATATTCTGGGTTTTATTTGTTTCAGTAAAAAAAAAAAAAAAACAACAGTGTGACTAAAAAATACAAAGGAAACTAAGCAGACAGTCAAAAAGGAACAAAGACAGCAAGAGGGAAAAGAAAATCAAAAGCAAGTAATTGGCAGAGTTAGAATTAGTTATTTCTATTCATTCCAAAGTTCTTGCTTTCTTCTGCCAGCTTCATTTAATTGTTGGGCAACAGGGGCAGTTTCTACAGGTTTCCCCTTAGTTAAAATGATTTGTTTATAAGGCATATTGTTTGTAATAAACATAAGGGCATCACTTTGTAAAAACATTCTTCTTCAGGAAGTAATAAAACACTTGGTCAGTTTAAAGTGTGTCCTCAAGTGTTTTTGCTGGATGGGTGTTATATCCATGTGGCTTTACTCCACTGAATCATCCCCAGAGAGAGTAGAAATGAGGGATGGTGGGAAAAGAGATTTGGAAACAAATAAACACTCTAAATCAAAAGGACAGGACTTTGTGCACAACCCAGGCCACAATAGCATCAACGGCTCCCACAGGGCCAGAATTCCTCCCGCATTTACCATCCAAGGACAAAACCTAATAATCCTGCCCTCGCTTTTCCTACTGCAGCAACTTTCCTTGGTAGTTTGCAAACCTCAGTTCATCAGTGTCTGACGCATGGCAGATGTCTCCCAGAGCTGTGGAGCCCCCACACTGTCATTCTTCTGATGTCACTCATGCTTCAAACTTAAAGGACTTACCAGCAGGGGATGGGGGAAATGCATTTGTCAACAGCTTTTACTACAATAGTTCTTAGTAGGATTTATATTTTGTGAAAAAGGACAGATTTTCTTAGGAGTTCCCTTGCATCCCTTGCAGATGCTCTAAGGGAGATGAAAGAAAATGTACAGAAAATCTCGAGGGCAGGTTCTGAAATTACTGCTCAGAGGCTGATGATTAGGAGTTGTGGCTTTGATATAACTTTAAACCCTGACTCGGAGATTCTCACATCAGGGACTCCTGCCTAAATTGTGTACTGTCTTCTTGAAACCTATCCAGCAATGGTGGAAAGGTTTCAGGCTGTGGGGAAGCCATCTCATTCCTCAGTATCTCAGAGCTGCAGTCTGGCTATCCCCTAGCTGCCAGTGTCTTCTGGCAAGAGCAGCCCCAATCACTCAGGTCCAGACACTGGAAATGTTTCAGAAGTAGATAAATAGAACATTAATGAAGATCAATGTAAGAGAGAATCCAGAAATAATACACTGCAAAGAGATGACCCTAATAAACAGCTGAGGGTCAATGGACTTTTTATTATGATATTAAGCCCAAATTTTTATAAAAAGGTTCTCCATAACTCACAGGGGAAGATGTAATTGTGAAATGGGTACTAAATTAGAATTCCCAGTTATAACACATGCCTTGAAAAGGCAGTTACATGGAAATCCTTTGTTTCCAGTGATGCTGAATTAGGGTTAATATTTGTACCACCACAGGTAATTACAGTGAAACCCCAAGTACCTCTAAATAAACTACCATTGTTTTAACAACCACTCTCCCTCCCATACCAAGGGACAATTAGTTTAGACAAAATTTTAAAAATGGAAAACATATCAAATAAAGTATTTTGATACCTTCTCAGTAATCTATGTAAAATTACCTAAAATTATCCTTCCTCTTTCTTGAAGAAGTAACCACTTCATAAAACACATAACCCAGAGTGACACTACTCTGAACAACCTAGATGAGGAAGCAGAGCACTGAGTGCACACACAGATAGACTCACCCTGTTAATTCAGAGTGAACTTCCTCTCATCAGTTACTGGGCTTAATTTAAGCAATAAAATTAGAAGGTTGGGTGTTGCCACAGAGATGTTTTCAGTTTACCTTGTGGCTTGTGTTGGTGTGTTGAGAGGTACCCAATAGCTGTGCAAAGACAACAGATCAGCATGGGGTTGTTTCTTCTAGGTACATGTCTAAAACAGACCAAAAACTCACTGCCAGGTAATGCAAGTCCTAAATAGGAATTTCCTTGGAATAACTCCCAGGCTGAGAAATGTCTAGTACAAGCATTTATTTATTTCTTTATTGTACTATATAGTTACATTACATACATGCATCTATTAGACATTGTATTTTGTATTTTAATATTTGCATCTATATGTTATATGTTTATACGTTTATACAGAAAATATAATATTATGTATTATATATTATGTTCATGCTTATTTCATGCATTTGTTATTACTTACTACTTGCCAAGGACAGGAAGGGACCTAACTGCTAATCGTGGCTCTTAATGCAGTTGGGGACATGTGGTGTGAGGCTGGGTTCATGTCCCGTTCCCCAGCACTGCTGGGGCTGGCACAGCACAGGAGGATTTACAGCACGATAAGGAGTCCTCCTGGCATTAAAAAAGCGAGCAGCTCCTATTCTTCCAGGCTGAGTCACCAGGGAGAATGAGCCTGTAAATGGGGGATGACAATCCTTGTTCTGTGTTTGGTTACTAACAAGGAGAGTAGGAGACAATTCTGAGTTTGCATATACAGAAAGCTGTCCTCACCACTGCAAAGACTCGATTTTATTCAGTGCTTTCCTTGTCAATGCTTCTGATTTTCTGTGAGAGAACCATTGGTGATTCTACTCTAAGAACTCTTAAAAATATTCATTCACAGCCCCATATTGTGGAATACTGGATTAGGACTGAAGTAGGCAGCATATTTGGTAGAACATGTTTTTGTAATAATAACAATAATAAATCCGTGCAAAACATGCACATTTTTTTCTCTGACTTTGTACAAATTGTTTACATTCAGTGTGTCTTATCCACTACTGACCAGGAAGAGCTAAATAGCATTATTCAGTATGTACAGATCTCAGAGTACTTCACTACAGCATAGTAATTTCTTCAATCCCACTTTCTAAAGGTGAGGGGTTTGAGGGGTGAGGGAGGTGGCTCTTTTTTGGTTAGTTGGATTTTTTGGGTTTGTTTTGGGTTGGTTTTGGTTGGTTGGTTGGTTAGTTTGGGGGTTTTTGGTTGGGATGTTTTGGGGTTTCTTTGAGAAAGTTGTGAGCTTTCCCAGGCTGAAGATGTGGAGAAACAGCTCGGTAAGGGATGCAGGGGCAGGACCTGCCGAAAGGCTTTAGAATCAATTTCCATTTCTGATAGCGAGTCTTGCATGCAACTGAGGCAATGCAAATGTGGCAGGCCACGTGCAAACGCTGCAAATCTCGGCAATAATGCTGAGCTTAGAACTGACCTCGGCAGCAAGTGCTACTTCACTTCCAGGAAAGTGGCTTTCAAGGTGGAATATAAACTGGGGGAAGTGAAAGAAAAAAAAAAGAAAAAAAAAATTAAAAAGCAAGTGACCAATAGAGCATCTGCAGCACCAGCAGCAGGGGCAGTGACTCTCCCGAGCGGTGTTCTGCCTCCTCTCCTCTCTCCTCGTGTCCCGCTCATCCCCCCCATGCCCTCCCCGCCCCTGGGCTCCCGCCGCGCTCTCGGCTCCGCCGGGCGCTCCCGGGGCGCTGCGGGGTCACCGGGGGCGCCGGGAATGCCGAGCACTGGCGGGAACGGGCAGGGGGACACCGGGACACCCCCTTTGGGCGGTGGGAGGGGACCCGGACCCCTCGGGGCATCATCAGCCCTGCTGGCGGCATTGCGGTCCCCGCTCCCCTGGAACCGGAGCTGCTCCTCACGGTGCCCTTCTGTGGCTTCCGCGAACGTCGTGAGGCTCCTGGGCCGGTCCGAGCTCCCCGACGGCTCTGTGCTTGTGATGGAGCATCCAGAGTGAACTCAGACCTTTTGGGTTGTCCTGGGGGAGCAGGGATTCCATTTTTGTTTTCTGTCGCAGAAGGATTTGGGCTGTTCTACTCCCCTTTACAGCTTTGGCCTATGATATTTTTCTTGGCCAATACAGGTGTAGGGGGTAAGGGGATAAGGGCAGGGTTTTCCCCACTCAGCTGTCCTCTTCCAGCACCAGAGGCTTTCTGTCACAACCCTAAGTTTGTAAACAAGAGTCAGGTGCCGGTGAGAAGGCAGGGGGTGTGCCTTGTGCCACCAGTGCAGCCCTCACATCCTCAGGGGTGCCTGAACAAACGAGGGTCTGAGATGGAGCAGCATCCACTGGGATGAGCTCTGCCTGTGTCCTGCAGGAATGCCAAAGTACAGCCCTGCAGAGTGGATCTGTTTCCACTGCTACCATGGCTATTCTGGGATGATCCAGTCCCTGGACATCCTATTCTACAACACGGTCTGTGGGGACCTTCCTGTGGACAACAATGAGGACATCATCCAGGGCTGGCTGTTCTCCACCCCGCAGGAGTCTCGGGGTGAGTACTTGGCTTCATGGCACAGAGCAAATAACAGAGTTGGGAGGGTGCAAGGTGACACACAAGCATGCCATCCTTTCATCTCTGGAGAAGGTGGCACATATCCATCCATCCTCCTCTTCTCCAAAATGTAGACTGTATTAGGATGCTTGGGTGCAGCTCTGAGCAGCCTGTGTGGCCTGAGCACTGGGGACACAGGGAGAGGGTGGACAGGAGTTTTCTCCCACTGGCCAGCAGTTTCTGTCTTCTCTTCCTCTCCCTGGAGTGCCAGCACCTCACCACATCAAAACATTCTCACTCAGCCTGTGAGTTAGAAGGAAGGGGGTTAGGAGAAAACACTTTTTATGAGGACAAAACACTTTATTCATGGTCAAAAATAAACTTTATGCTTTTGGTCGCCTTCCTCCAAGGCAATCTTTTTGTGTCCTCATACAGCTTTATTGTAGATAGGAGGGGGTTAGGCAACCAAAAGAATGAAACAACAGCCCCTGTTTCAAACTGCAGCAGCCACTTCAGTGACTCTGAACTGCCACCCAGGCACAAGTGTGAATGTGAAAAGCAACTGGGTTTCAGGGACAGAGGTCTCACTCCCTGCGAAAGCTGGGAGGAAATCAGAAGTGGCAAAATGCCATTTCAGCTCAACCCCTGCCCAAATTGTTCATCTTCCACCTGTAGGCCCCTGCAAAATGGCCAGGCAGAGCTGGACTCTAGCAAGTTTGGAGTGCTTTGTGTCCCCTGGCATGAAAGTAATCAAATTATAGTATGTATTGATTGAAAAATGGATACTTAAGGAAGAAGGGGATCGTGGGAGATAGGGAAGTGTCTTCTTGCCTCTCCTTTCTATCCCCATGATCTCCTCATGAAGAGACATTCCTACCCTGAGTTTACACCTGACACCTCCCCACCCATCCACCCCTTCCCTCACTCATATCTGATCCATTCTGTGGACTTCATTAGCTAAACTAAGAGGAGTCCTGGTATGAATCAACACAAACCACGGAGAGATGAACCCTATACAGTGAAGAAAGAAGATTACAAGTCTTACTTCAGGGGTAGAATTTGAGAATTGTAACTCTCAGGAGTTTATCATCTATTCTAGCAAACCACTAAACATTGGCTATGAATCTTAAATGAAAAAAGCAGGGAGGTGTGAGTGCACAGGGATCGATCAACCATAGGCCCTGGACCACAGGGATACTCTGTAAGCCATAAACTCCTGGCAATCTGTGGCAAACACTGAAGGTTAATCATCAATCCTAAGCAATAGCCACCAAAGCTGGGTGAAAACCTGGAAATGCTGCTACTGGTGTTCTACAACTTTTTTTGGAGGTGGAGAACACAACAGAGAACAGTGGGTTCTGGCTGTCAGATAGTGTTTTTGAGAAGTTTTATGTACTATTACACCTAGACTCTATTAACACCCTGTGCAGAGGGCACTGATCTCTGACACAGCATCAGCTCCATTGATGGCATTGTGATCCTCCCACATATTTTCCACATCCCTTTCTTGGAATGGGTGATGAGCAACAGCCAAAGGTCTGGCATAGCTGGAGAAATGCAGATTTACCACCATGAAGAAGACACTTCTGGGGTGCAGGGACCACACTTGCTTCAGGGATCCAAAGAGATGGAAACTCTGAAGTGGCATCTCCCACTTTTGTGATGAAGCTTGATGGTCGTCTGTGTTTACGTCTGATTTTCATGAAGTTTTTTATCTGCCCAGCTGGCCAGCACTTTCACAGTGTTTAAGTGCTGTTCAACTGGCTGCAGAGGGGAGAGGGCATGACTCCTGAAAATTAGGAGACTGGTCTGTATTTTTAAAGATGATACAACTTCCCCTCTGGGCTATCCTTCATGTTCTTATGCATATATAACTCCTGCAATTTCAGAGGTGCTCACAACTAATCATATTATTAAAATTCCTGACATCTGTATTAAACATTAATTAATTTCTCTCACATTCTACAGTGTACACCATTATTATCATCCTGTAAGCCTTAAGCTGTACCATATCCATATGAACACACTTCCATTCTAAGACATTAGGATATCCATCAACATGATGGCAATGTTTTGGAAGCACTCCATAGGCAGTCACCATTCCCATAAATGTTCTATTTGTGAATGTTCTATTTCCTGAATATGTTTGAAAATTGCATCCTGAGTGTGATTCCAATGCTACACACGTTCTATTGGAAAAACAATTACGCCCTTGTAGGAAAATGTGAATTTCAGGATTCCAAAGCAAAAATTCTGAGAATGAAGACCGTCTCCAGGATGCCTTTCACTATGTTTGACATGTACTGGTAAGAAGTTCTTATTTCAAAAACCTCAAGAAATACTGCATTTATCACATTAGAGGGATAATACTTCAAGAAGACACTGTAAGTAAGGCAGTTAAACAGCTTAATGCTACAGTTGTAACCTAAGCTGTTCTCATTTATCACTGCCATTGTGATTGATACAGTTTGCACTCTCTGTAGCATTTCAGATTCACAACAGCGTAGTTGTTAACCAGGACCTTGATTCAGCTATTTTTATAATGTGTGCATAAAAGATGCAAAATGGCAAATCGGAGATAATTATAATTAATTACACCAGCAAGTACTAAAGCATCCGCAGCCAAAGAAAGTCAGCATCTTGCAGCAACGTGCTTAGAACAAAACAGGTAAAAATAAATGTAAATAAGATATTAGATTGTGGATGAATGTATAATAGAGGAAGTTCTTATAAATGACAAGGCAATAGTGCCATCTTGAGGTTACTAGACAATTGAAGAGGAAAGTCAAAGAGTGCTCTCTCAAGGCATTTTATTTTTAAATGCAGAAATGTGTGTTCTAAGAGAAAAAAATACTCTCAAGCCATTTCCTTGCCTTGGTCGTGTTAAAAGCAAAGCATTTGTAAACACCAGTCCTTTCACAAGATGACTGGAGGGATGGAGCACCTCTCCTATGAGGAAAGGTTAAGAGATTTGGGACTGCTTAGCCTGGAGAAGAGAAAGCTTTGGAGTGACCTGTGGCCTTCCCATACCTGGACGGAGCCTACAAGAAAAATGACAGTCTGTTTACAAGAGCATGTTGTGACAAGAGAAGGAGGAATGGCTTTTAACTGAAAGAGAGTCAGTTTAGATTCTCGGAAGTTCTTTGCTCTGAGGGTCGTGAGGCACTGAACGGATTGCTTGGAGAAGTTCTGGATGTTTCCTGGATGGTCCCTGGCAGCATTCAAGGCCAGACTGGAAGGGGCTTGGAGCAACCTGGTCTAGTGGTGTCCCTGTCCATGGCAGTGAGGTTGGAACCAGATGATCCATAAGGTCCCTTCCAACTCAAACCATTCTGGGACTCTATGAATGGTCTTTCTATGGTCTTTCATGAATCAGTATTGATTTGTCTTGGCTGCTTGTTTTTCTTGCTTTCACTGATACCTGCATTTACAGACAAAACATTCTTGAATCCTTCGTATTTTTCTGACTGTACTAACACTACGGTGTATCTTACCCTTTAATGTTTTATGGGTTAAGCCCAGTGCAAGAACTGCAATGCAATGCAGTGATTGAGGCACAGAACAGAAAAACCTGAGTGTGCAAACGTGGTGACAAAGCAGGGATTTACCCTCCACAATACGTGAGAAGCTTCAGAAATATGAAAGAATGCAGAGGAAAGCTGCACTGATCCACATGGCACATTCCCACCACACCTGGTGCTGAGGAATGACCACCAAAATGTTGGTAGTTTTAGATTAGCAAACAAAATAGTCATGTCTAATTCTGTTAAGCAAAGGTTATGGTGAAAACAGCAACCACTGGAGTAAATGGTAAGTTCTGCTTACCACTGTTGTTAAGAATCTGCTAGAGAATATCTGTTGTTGGGTTACACAAGTACTTCTTTATCTGCAAATCGTAGAATGATTTGGTTTGGAAGACACCTGTAAGATGATCTAGTATGTCAAATTCAGGTTTCAAAGAAAATTCTCTCTTAAGAAGTAAAAACCATCTAGAATACCTCCTCAGATAACATTTATAGCCCAATAAGGAAACAGATGTTTTGAAAACAAGTTGTTTTCTAAGAATGTATGTTTTATGGCATTTCAATCCAGAGAGAAAAAAAAAATCTTTACATAAAATATATGCCAGACACAACAGTTTCAAAGGATATTTTAAAACTCATGACTCTGAGTGCATGATACTTATAGCACCCTAAGTAAGCAACTCCTGCACCAGCAGAGAATTGCTAAGGGTAAGATGGAGATACCTCCTAAGCTTCAAGAAAATAAGGATTTACTATTTAAAGGACAACTGCTCTGTCCCAAAATACACATGCTAATATGCTGGACAGTGTCCCATCCTGGACAGCAGTCTCAGGGGATCAGTTTATAACACATTTTCAAGGCAAGGCAAAGAAGGTTTTATTTCAAATGCCCTGCCCGAACACAGGCCTTGTAGGAGGATGGACAAGGTATTCAGGTGCTCAGGCAGAAAGGAATATAAGCACAGAAATTACATTATTCTGATCCATCCCACTCATTAGTCAAAATATAACATTAAAAGTAACCTGCTTTGATAAGACACTTCTTTAGTAGGAAGAGATGCATAAAATCTTTGTGCTCATTTGTTAAAAAATATTTACAAGTGCAGAAAAGAAGGCACTGTTTTTCCACATATACAGAATATCAACACTTTCTTTATCAACAACTGTGCATTACATACAGAATCATTCTAACCTACAGACTGTGAATCTCTGAACATTTTTCACCTGAAGTTTTTCACATCAGATTTCAAACAAATAATTCATATATATTCATTCTTTATATTTTTAGAAGAGTATAGTGTGGTAAACAGGAGGACCAACATATTTTTCTTTAATAATACAATTAATTCAGATTGTTTTATTTGGTATCAAAAGTACCTATTTTCATCATATAGCATCTTACGCATTTATCATAAACTACCTGTCATAGACTAAACAGTTTGTACAACTGTTAAAATAATTTTTCAGTAGGTTCTGGCTTAAGAGAGGGAGGCACAAGTATCTGCCTACACATTTAATCTTCTTTTCAAAGATAAATATCTGTTACAGTTTCAACGCATGCCCAAGATTTGTCTGCTCTTTAGTTGATAGTTTTTTTCCAGTTCAGCCAGTGCTTGAGCCCGTAGATTTGCAGCATATAGACGCCTTTTGAGATCAGAGCTTTTCCCTTTGGAAAGGAGATAGTTTTCCATATTATGAGGAGGCACAGCTTTCTCTTCATTTCCATCTAAGTGTGAGCTCTTCTTGGTTGTAGAAAGGGGAAGCAGGAGTGCGTTATCTTAAGAAATCAAAAAGTACTGCATTAGTGCATCTTCCAGCATTTATTGCTTTTAACCCTGGTGCCCATTTTGTCATCAACCTATGGCTTTAAGTGATCTAATTAAATGCATCTCAGTTAACAGCAACAGTTCTTTTCTATTTTTTGAGAAAAAAAATTGAAAACCATTTTTAAATGACAGTGGTAAAAGGATATGTGCCACGGTAGATTTTATACCTAAGGAAAGATTAGTTGATTAAGAAGACATGATGTTTCTTTTGAAGGACAGGAATTAAATAAACAGTAACATAACCCAGTTCCAAAAGAAAATGAAAAATTGATTTTCAGCGTTTTTTTTCAGCTACTGAAAGAACTTTGCTTCACAGCAGGGGCAGATTCAACCTGTCCAGTGGTCTTTGTACTTTACCCACATTGTTCCAACTCTATCCTTGTATTAAGTCACTGGGGTGCAAATTTGGCTCTGACTTCATGAGTAATGAGTTCAGATGAATTAAAAATTAACAAGCTACTTTCACTGCAGCCTCCAGAACAGGAATTTTTATCATGTATCCTATAGCATGCCACTATCAAAAGGCAGTTAATGACTCAAGAGTAGAAAAACTGCCACCAAAAGCTATTCTAACAGCTGAGTTGCCTCAAATAAGAACCAACTACACAAGGCCCAACTTGAAAGATTTTTATTTAATCAAAGGTTTAACTATTCTAATCTTGACACTGAAGCCTTATAGTCAATTTATGAGGCTACAGCAAGAATGCAATAAGCACAAAAGAGCAAGAAGTAATTTTAAAAGCCAGCATACATTTCAGCGTTTTTTAGCTTTGTTAGTGTAAGTCAGATCTGTTTTAACATTGAATGGCTCACTAAGAATCAGAAAATCCCTGCAAAAATAGGGTAGTGTTTAGGATACTGTCTTAAAAAAAAGGATTTTTGGTATTCCATTTTACTGTCAAGTGAACCACCCAATGAACTTTAGGAGAAATTAGGGATCTAAGAGATGTGCGAGATGCAATGCAGTTGTGAAAAATGCAGCAATATTTGAGCAACTGAAAATACAAGCAAGCAATCGTGGTAGCACTATTAGAGAAACACTTGATGCATTTGTATGAGAATAGGCATAATTTTAGAAACAGTGGTACAAGAGCACCATGGAATGAAATAGAAAAGCAGCAAATCAGATGCTCTACAGCTACTGCAAGATTTGGTCAGTTTTGTAACAACTATGTTCACTTTGCTGCATTATCTAGCTTGAGGTATTAACCACCCAAACGGGTTTTGCCTATCCTCAAAAATGCCTGGTAAGGTCAAAATATCACATAAAGGGGTGGGAAATGCCAAAGAGATCAGAAATAAGAGCTGAAGCTCATTTGCCTTCAGTCATCCAGTTTTAGATGCAACATCAGAAAGCCAAAAGCAAGTTTGTTCTCAAATTCTTTAATATGTCGATGTCAGACAAGATGTTGAGAGACGGGTGGAATTCTCAGAGTTGATAGAAATGTTAGAAACAGCTCAAGGAGCAATTTCTAGGGACATTTTTACTTTGTCCTTTGATGCTCTGATAGGCATTTCTTGGAAAAGAAAAAAAAAAAGCTACTTCAGTTTTATTTGCTTTGGAGGCACTGATATGCTTATCTTGCTTTATCAGACCAAAACTAAAAGAAGAGTTTTACTGCATGTTAAAGTGTTCACATGTCTTTGTTCTAGATTACTACTTCTGACCCAGCCCTCCACTATTCCTATCACTAAAGGCATTTAGCTACTTGAATATTATTTTTAATAATAAAAGATGGGAACAACTAACAGATGATACCCTTATGATAGCAAAGATCGAAGGGCAAAGTGAGTACTACTGTAAAACAGACTGGACTAGAGGCAGTCAGGAAATATTTTAGTACATTTTCAAATATGAGCTTTTCTTTCATTCTATAATTGCAGTGTGTATTCTTCATAGTTTATATGATGCACCCACCAGTCACAGCTGGGTCCCTTGCAACAAATAATACTTCCCATATTGAAGCTTTTGGAAATTTAATGAAAGCTGAATTTATTAGACATGTGCAATTTTATTAAAATTAACTAAATCAAAGGTCTGTAAAAAAGACATCCATACATAAAATAAGTGCAGCTCTGAGAAAGATTTGGGTTGTAAGGAGGCACTTCCCGTACCCTCACCACAAGAACATAATTTCTCAGGCAGCACAAGACTGCAATGCAAGCAGTGCTAACTCAGACTTATGGCTGAGCATCACTCATTAAGTCCTTTTGCAAAGCAGAAAATCAAAAGTCTCTTCTCAACCATGCAGCCATAAATGGGCTTTGCCTTGCCCCAAGGGGACTGTGCCAAGCACGCTGAGCACCAGGGGCTTTCTTCTGGTCACACCAGTGTATATTGCCCTGTGCAAGCGCCTTCTTGCATATGTGCATACCTGGACCTTCCACGCACGTTACTTCCTGCAGCTGCTGCTTTTGGAAACTGCACCTCTTCAGCAGGTTTTCAGCTCTGGTTTGGAAACACAAGGTTAAGCTTTTTGTTGTAAGACTGGAGAGTTTCTAATATAGATTATTATAGGTTAGTAAGATACCTAGCAAGTTTGTCCTCTGCCAGTCTCTCCCGAACACAGAGTTCCCGTTCTCTCTCTGGAAGTAGAAATATGGTAGTATGCAGTGGGAACATGTAAATGTTAGAGTGACTGTGCATGGTGGGCTTCTCTTACAGGGAAAGACAGCAGTAATAGCCAGTCAGATGCACCCACACTTCTGATTCTATGGCTCTAAACAGAGGTAACTGCTGTGTAGATACACCTTTATCAATCCACTAATAAAGCACTGACAAGCGCTCTGAACTGCCAGGCATGCTTCCGTCCCAAACTCTGACACATCTGCAACAACAAAGAGATAGCAACTTCCTGTTCTGCACATTAACTCATGGCACACACGACACCAGATTTAAATATTTATATACCAGTTATTGTAATTCAGGTATGATTAAACACCCTGCTTACAACAGTAGCAGCTGTTATTCAGGCTCAGATAAAGAAATACATATGCTTAAAAACTGTATTGCAAAGCCTACTGCATGTGCAGAGATATTTTATGTGGGCAGGAAATGCCAGCACCTGAGGACCAGCCATCATCGATAGACTCACAGGTAAGCTACTTGTAAGGTGCAGCTTTTATAAAGCAGTTGACAGTTTGCTCAAAGACTTTTGTTTCTCCAGCATCAGGCTCACCTTAGGTTATTGTGTTAGTACAGGCAATGTTCACTTACACAGTAGGTGAAAAGCAACCTGCACTGCACAGTGCAGGCCCTACGTTTCTGTATACTTTTCTAACTGCCACTCATGTTTAATAATCTTCACAAACCACACTTCCATATCTAAACTGCCAATTCTATCTTAGTAACTTTAAACAGAGGCTAGTCTAGTATAGTGGAGTAAGCCCTGAACATTCTTAGTTTGGTCTTTAGACACAATTCTAGTGGTGAATGCAAGACTACAGTATCCTAGTGCATTAGAATGAGGGTTGTGAAAACTGTCTACTTTTTCTTCCTCCAACTGAATCAGAATCCCATTGCCACCCCCTTCCCAAAATGGAATAGCATACGCTCCAGACGTTGTTCTCTCTGTTTAATGGCTTGCTCTCGTTCCTGTAATTGTTGCTCCTTCCGTTTCAGCTCATTCACTGCAACATCTGAGTACTGCAGCCTTTCTGGAACCCATGGCCTCAAGCCTCTTCTGTCAAAATTTTGTTTTTGTTCTTCTGTCACCACATCTTCTATCAAGGGGTGCTGCAAAATATCTTCAACAGAAGGTCGGCAGTAATCCTAAAGGAAAGATATTACCAACAGGTTCCATCTGTAAGAAGAAACATTAAGGCCAGAGATTCCCAAGCAAGACCAGCTGAGGTGCTACAAAGTGAAGGAGAGATTGGGGAAAACTGGAGTTAGGAAGCAGTAGCACAACCAGATGATAAAAGCTAAGGGAGGAGGCTGTTACCAGCCTTCAGATCCAGAGCTGCAAGTCTGTGTCTCCCAGCCCAGCGACCTTCTCTTGCAGAGTCAGAAGGGGGTGGGTGAGCCTGCAGAGGCAGCTGTCAGCAGATTTCTCAGCTAACACTCTGCTGAACAATCCATGCTTGCTGGAGGCTTGGGTGCTTGCTACAGCTTTGTTGTCCCATGCCATGTTCCTCTCAACACCCCCAGCTGTGGGGGAACAAGCTATGCATTAGCTATGTAAAGCAAACCCTAAAATGAAGGCAAACAGCTCCTTCCAGCTTCCAAACAAACTTGGAACCATTTTAACCCTGAAATTATAAAGCCTCAATAAGCATGCAGTCAGGAAATCCCACGTAAGCCAATAAGGAGGCATCATTTTGGCATTTTGACCCTGGCATGACACTTGAGCTGCTGCCTTTGATTGATGGACTCAGCACAACTCCTCTCTCTTTCCTCTACAAGTGAGTATTATTTCAGTACTAGCTCAAGTTATAGGTGGAAAAACTAGCAATTGGTTCTTACCTTTACATTCATCATCTCCTTGAGGAGGTCGTTCAGCTCATCTGAGTAACGATATGGTATTCGCCTGAACCTCCCTTCCTTTATCTTTTCTGCCAGCTCCTTTTGGTTGTAAGCTGTAAACGGAGGCCTGAAGGAGAAAAATTTTCTTTAATTCTTTCACTAGTTTTACAGGACTTATTTTCAGAAAAACAATAAAAATCAGACTATGAAAAAACCCTGCAGTCAAGGATTATTTTGACTACCTAATGTCAAGACCAATAGAGAAATAAAAATGCAGGACTCATCTCTGAAACCTTTAAGCTTTCATTATACAAAATATAATCACACCTACATTAGCAATGATGTTTCCACATTTGTTATCACATTACCATACTTACGAGAGAGCACATAATTCATACACAAGACATCCTAGCGACCAGATGTCAGATTTTTCATTGTATGACATGTAGTTCATTTGTTCCTAAAGAAAGAGAACAATCTTAGGTTTATTAACAAAGACATTCATGCAGGATATTCAGCTACTCAAACCTGAAATAAACCATTAAATACTGGAGCAATTTCTAATATTCCCTCTTAATTAATATCCATATTTACTCTTACTAGTAACTATTTGTGGCAGTACCACACTGTAGAAGACCAAAATGTTGCACCAATCTTTAGCTGATGCAGCCCTCTTTCAGTCAACATTCATCTTTCCCACACAAAGTGCCCTATATGAGACAAGTAAGTCATTCCCGCTCATTTCCACTAGAAATTAAAATCCTACCATTAGGAGGTAATTTAATAAGCTCTTTACCTTAACAGTATGAAGCATAAAACCTCTCTAACTTCCCTGTTCCTTTTTAGGAACAATATAGTCCAACATCTCTAATGTCTCAAGAATATAAGAAAATGTGTACAGTGAAGAGCAACTGTAATTAGAAGGAAGTTGATTGTGTGGGGAAGAAAGGAGGTGAAAAGAACTGCAAAATAACCTTATCTCCAGAACATACATACTCTATTAAAAAAGTCACCTGCATTTAAGACCAATAAGGCTTCATTAAAACCTCCCAAACATTCATGGACTCTGAGACCAACACAGCAGACCTTGGAGGGGCAAAAGGGAAGATAATGTATAGAAGGGAGTCTTACTGGAGACATGTAATATGGAGTGCCAACAAATGTTGTGGCAAAGCTGGTGTCATGGTGCAATATCCTGGCCAGTCCAAAATCTCCAAGTTTCACATTCTGTTTGCTATCTAGAAAGACATTTGCTGGTTTCAGGTCACGGTGCACAGTGACTCCACCATCGCTCCGTCTGTGACACTCCTTCAAGGCCAAGGTTAATTGAGCCAACACTCGGAGAACAAAGTTTTCATCCAAGAAATGCCTGAAAAATGAACACATTGTTCAATGGATTTTCTGAGCACAAATCAGTTTGATTAGTCACTGCAAGTTTTACTTCCATAACTTTTTAATACTGCTGTCCTAAAACACCACTGAAATAACCTCTATCAGCAACAGGCATCTATGTAATCTACTTCTAAAATTGAGGATTTTAAGAAAACATTGCAAATAAGTTAGAAGACATTGAGGCTTTTCATTGCAGAATCCCTGCAGTATTTCCTTCCTCCCCCAAAACCAGCAAACACATAACATTTCCACTTCTCACAACACAAATACCAATTTGATGCTTTTGTGATGAGATCTGTCCCTTTGATTATTTAAGATAATACATTGTGTCACCTGTTAATAATGAGAAACATACAATAACAGCCAAAACAGGGCTGATTTTTTAATATAGACTTCTTTAAATGACAACACTGATGCTGGTGGACAGCAGCAGAACCGTTTTAGACTAGCCTCACAAAGTAAAAGAAGTGGTGCCATGTACCTGTTTGACCCAAGAATGTGAAAGTTGACACTATACTTAAGTAGGGTGCTAAGACTAAGATTATACCAAGGTGAAGCCTTATCAACTTGATGTCTCTCCAAGCACTAAATATAGGCAGATAAAATAGCTTTTCACATTGCATTCAAAATCACTCCCCCTCCCCTTCCACGTGTTTTGGTGCTCTCATAAAACACAGGGTCCCAGGAGTTTTACTCATGGGGAAGGCCAGAACCCACAGACCAAGCTGCCCGTCAAAAAGAGCTGTGACCTCTTGGTTTATGTTCTCAACCCCATTCATAGCCAGAAGCCCCCTCAATAGCTTCTGCCTCACAGGAGAGCTCTGAGTTTTTACTACTACAGCACCGACATCCAATCCGGTGATGCATTCAATAGCACAGTTCCCATCGCTGTTGTAACTCCGCACAAAACCTTTCACATAGGAGAAGAGTTGTTGGATCCAAAGCGTTAAACATGAAACTGCTCAGAAGTTACAAGATAAGTTTCCCTTCTCTCTGGACTGCCCAAGACTCGTGCGAGACATCCCAAACGCGCCACAGGAGCATTTCACGTGCCTTTCTTTCGCGCACTTGGCGATCAAGCTGGCCAGGTCTCCCCCGTCGCAGTACTCCATGATGATGTACAGGGTGGTGCTGCTCCTGTCGATGATGCGATCGTAGTAGCGCACGATGTTCGGGTGCCGCAGCTCCCTCAGCAAGTTCACCTCCGACACGAGCATCTGCTTCTCCGACTCCGTCATCGCGCCGTAGTCCAGCTCCTTCCATACCAAGATCTGCGGAGGCGCAAACACTGGGGAGTGACTGGGACAGCGGCCGGGGCCGCGCGGGGGGAACAGGGGCTGCCGGAGCCGCTCGCTCGCGTGTCGCGGAGAGCCGCCGGCACCGGGCAGGGACGCACGGCAGCAGCAAAGCTGCGCTACCCCCGCCGCCGCTACCGCCGCCTCTCCCTCCTCACCTTTCCGTCGGCCTTGCGGCGCACCTTGCGGCACTTCCCGTAGGAGCCGGCGCCGATGGTGAGCAGCACCTCGTAGTCGTCGGCGCGGCTGGGCATGGCGGGCAGCGCACGGACCCCGCCGGGGCGCAGGCCCCTGCGCTCGCGACGCGCCGTTCAAACGCACCGCACCGCCCGCCCATTGGCCGCGCCGCCCGCGCGCTCCGCCCGCCCATTGGCCGCGCAGCCCGCGCGTCCCGCCCGCCCATTGGCTGCGCCGCCGTAAACAGCGCCCGCCGAGCCCGGCGGGTACGGCCGTTAGCGCCGGGGCGGGGCCCGCGCACATCGCGAGACCAGGGCGCAGCCGCCCCTCGCCCCGCCCGGGCCTGAGGGGGGCGCCATCCGCAGCTCGTCCCGATGTTTCGCTTTCTTTTCCCCTACTTTTCCCCTTTTCTTCCCTTTATTTCCCTTCTCCCCGATTAGACAAATCACCGGGCCTGCAGGTATCAATAAGTCGCATATTCATAGCTCCTCGGGAAGGGGCGGGTTTTTTTCCATTAAAAATAACAGTAAATCCTCGCCTTACCTGAAATGCCTACATCTATTGGATAGATAGTGACAGAAAGTTGGAATGCTTTAGCAGAGTTTTTTGACTTTCAGAAATGCTCAAAAAACCTTAAGCTGTGTAAAATAATGCAAACCTAGTCTGGATTTATTGCAGTCTCTAGCTTCTTTGTGAGGGGAAGAGGAGAGGCAGGCGCTGATCTCTTCCCTGCGGTGCCCAGTGACAGCACCTGAGGGAGTGGCCTGAAGCTGTGTCACGGCAGGTTTATGTTGGATATTGGAAAAAGTTCTTCACCCAGAGGGTGGCTGGACACTGCAACAGGCTCTTCACAGAAGTGGGCACAGCACCAGCCTGACAGAGCTCAAGGAGTATTTGGACAATGCTCTCAGCCACATGGTGTGACTTTTGGGGTGTCCTGTGCAGGACCAGGAGTTGCACTTGATGATCCTTGTGGGTCCCTTCTAACTCAGTGTCTTCTGTGAAAATCGTCCTTTAAAAGCAGTGTGGAAAATTTCTCATAATTACTCAAAAATTCACTCATAAAAAAAAAAAAAATCACTCACTACCAGTCATGGCAGCTCTCCTGTCTCACCACATATGAACACCCATGCTACATCAAACACAAACTACCTGCTAAAGACAAACCAAACAATGTAATGGCTTAAAACATAAAATTTGGAAACAGCAAACTGTGGGTCCACATCCAAACACTGAGGCAGCAAATACTGTGGTACATTAAATGGCTCTGAGTAACACCACAATATACTAATGCCGTTACATAAATTTTAAGAAGAATTTAGTGTATTTTCTAGCATCATTTTTGATAAGGAATGATGCCAAGGTGCAGTTCTGGATTCAATTTAATCTCTATCCGTGTGGCAGTAGCTGAGACTGGAACAGGAACTCCTTCAGCAAAGCATTGTAGCATTCTTGTAATAATATAGAATCATTGTGGCCTGGGCTGGAAGGGACCCTGAAGACCATCTTGTTCCAACCCCCTGCCACAGACAGGGACACTTTTCCTGAGTCAAGTGTGAAAGGGAGCAGGTGTATGTCCTAACCTAGATATTCAGCAACAGGACAGAGTAGTTCCTCATTTTGCATCTCCACATAGTCTCAATTACTTCCCAATTTTGTTTCAGCTTTGAAACAGGTTTGAGTAGGTGTCATGCTATGCCTGAATATTTATGAAATATTCTTCTATTAGTCTTTAGAAAAATTGAAACCTTTACTTTTATCATCAGGGGGGACAAAACCTCCTGCTATCCATTATAAAAATTGTATAGAGTTCTATCTGTAGAGAGTGTATGGTCATTATGGGAAAAAATGAGCAAATGAATTCTACAGTGTAAAGACATTTTGGTTTTGTAATTAATAAGTAACAGGGTGATATAAAGTGTTCGTGTTTATTACTGATTTCAATTACCTTGAAAGAAAATCCTCACATGCACCATTAGCATAGTGAATAAATTATGATATTACACAATAAAAATGACAAGCAGTACAGTATGTATTATTCAGGCTGTAAGCTTCATTACTGGTTTCAAATATCTCCATTTCAAACTTCTGTACTTTCTAATTAGCAAAAGGTCATCGTACATTCCCACTGTTATCAATGGGAGCCTTTCTATTTATATTTCCAAAGAAATAGAGTAGGATTTCAATACTGTGTTTTGTCTGGAACTATGTTAAAAGTTTCTTTAGAAATGTTGGTTTGAATCAGAGAAATGCCACAGTGTCGTGCTTCAAAAGCCAGCAGCAGAGTCATTTTACTTTTTATTATACTTATTAAGGGCTGGCTAATTTTGAGCAAAATACATTTCTAAAAGTGGTTATTAAAATTTTTAACAGGCACTCCATTTTCTTTCTTTCTGATTTTCATACTTATAAAAATGATAAGAATTTTTTTCCTTTTATATATGGACAAGTGAACCCAGACACGAATAATTCCAAAAATATGTATCAAGTTTGAAATGGGGGCCTCTTTTGTCATGTATTGTGTTTTCAGTTCGGGTCTCTAGTTCAGGAGCAACTCTCAGATTTCTAGTCCTGAAAATACATGTGCTGACTTCAGGCCCTTGAAATAGTTCTCAATAACATATTTATAATATTGCTTCTAATATTATAGTCTGCTTTTTTTTTCTTTTTAACATCAAATTTCACAAATTATTTCCCAAACCTTAAACAAAATAAAAATACTCTTTGGCAGTTGCCCACCAAAGTTTTTCAGTTTTTATGACCTCTGTCCTGTGTGCTGTAAGGAGTACATTTTCTCTTATTCCAGGTCCTGGTTATCTGACAAAATATTAAGTGCTGAAGATAAATAGCAGGGTAGGCAATTTGGTATTTCTCTAAAGATACTTTCTTTTTTGCACGTGGAAATAGGTGCAAAAAAATAAATGTGTAACACTTTGCTGTGGAAGTCCAACACGATATAATTGTGCAGATTGATAGCAAAAAAATAGTGTGGTAAAGTACTGAAAGAAAATTAAATTATGTTTCTGGTAGCTTTTTTTTGTTTTCCAATCAGAGAAGACTGGAAAACAATCCACAGGTTCAGAAAGTGAAAATAAGCTCAATAGGAAAAGTACTGAAAATAAAACCATAGAAATGATTAATAATGAAAAATAAATGCACTTTATAAAAATAATTAGAAAAAACGCTGAGAAAAATGTTGGGTTTTTTCTTTTCAAAGAGGTGAAAGACATGGGAAGTCATAGTCTAGGATCTCAGAAATGTGCTGAAGTCTTCTAGCAAAAGAAGGAGGAGTTGAGTATTCAATTTCAGATAGGTAAGAGATCTTAGAAATATTTTTACATGACAACAAGAGGACTTATAAATACTGGCATGACTGAGACAATGAATGTTTTATTTGAGTTCATTTTCACCACAGAAGTAGTTTGGGGTTTTTAATATTCAATTGCATTTGTCCTTACATGTCTTCATGCACGTTGTGTTTTCCCCCCTCACTCTCTCTCATTTGGTCCATGCCCAGACCTTTTACATTTACCCAGGACTGGTTTACACAGATGACATAATTTTTTGGAAGGCTATGCTTACTGACTTTAACAACAAAAATCATACACACAAGATCAACAAAAACCAGATAAAATACCAGGAAATTAGAGAGAAACACTCTAAAAGCACCAGAGGATAAAATTTCCTTCCATTGCTTTGTGAGGGAAACAACATGTTCATTGAAGAAATCCTGCACAGCACAGCCGTGGACGGGACAGCGAAGGAACCAAATTGAGCAGCATTAGTTATAGTACTTGAGACTATGCTGTTTGTCATCTTCTGTATTGCTTGGGTTGAAAGGCCATGTGTGCAGCAAGGGAAGCTCCAAGTGAGGGCGTTGCAGCAGCTGTACCTTCAAGGTTTTGCTTTACAAACCATTCAGATGAGGAAAACACAAACCCACATAAAATAAATTCAGCAGCTGGTCAAGTCTTTACACAAAGGACCGTAAAATCGACAGGCTAAGAGGATGGGACTCAGTGAGGAGGAGACTGAGGAGAAAAGACACATTTTTGCATTCAGAGAGGGGAGCATATGAATTCTACTAACTCCAGGGGTTTTATTATTCATTCCTTATGTTCTGTAAAGTAATATTTAAATACTGTGCACAGCTGGACATTTTGAAAGTATGTAATTACTTTGCTCTCTTTCTTGTAATGAAACTAACAGCCCTCTATGTTACATATGTCTTCATATATATGCTAATTTTCGAAATAGTATTAATTATCCTCCAGAACAGAAAGTGCTTGAATTGATCTTTAAGACCACTATTTAAAATGATTAAAAGACTGATTATTTGATGTGTATAGAACTTCAAAAGTGAAATTATGGAGTGTCCTTAAATCCATAATAAGTCAAAATGTAAAGAATTTGGATTGTCTCTAAGGAAGGGTTCTAGTATGATAATCCATGGTTTCTGTTGGCTTGCTTACTAAGTCATTTCTAGGAAAGCAGACAACTTTAGGATCTGTGCCTCAGTTTATCCTCTCTTGAGAAGGAAACCTTCCAGATTAAAATGTATATCTATGCGCTCTCAAAATGCTCAAAAAATGCTTTAAGTGATACTGTAAGTAAATATTTTGTTGAATTGAGATGCCTAATTTTTTAAAAAGCAACAATATTAGAGTTTATTGTGGAACAGCCAGTCTGAAATGTTTTTCCATGAATTTATTTGTACTTACAGTCCCTTCAGATATATTGGGAGAAAGTTTTTCAAGTATGGCCATCACCAGATTTCCATGCACCATTATTGTCACAGATATTTTTATTACAAGATCAGTCATTTCTCTAACTCCCAGTGTCTACAAACCCATGATATAATCCCAATAAGATTCCTCCCTGCCACATTTCTTCTGTGAGAGAAAATGCACAGCATTCACACTGAAGTCACATAATGAGCATTGATGGCAGAATCTCTTGCAGGTTCTCTCCCAGGTCATCACACCAGCAAAATGTTGTGCAGCCCCAGCTTTCCCTGAGTGCAGCACCTTTCTCCACTTGGAAGGGACGGTCCTAAGGCAGTGTGGCAGTGGCAGAGCCTCTGGGAACAGGTGGCACACATAGGAGCTGGTGGCAAATGGAATCACCTGCCTTTGCTGGGAGCTCTAACAGGCATCATGAGGGCAAGAGGCCTTCATCTTCAATCACATGATGATAAAGTTGAAAATTCTGACATAAAAAATTACCAGAAAAAGAAGTGGCTTGAGATTGTGAAATATTTTTGAAGGTTTGAAGTATTGTGCTGATCATCCTGTCACCAAAATTTTGAGATAAACTGTAGCCAGGGAAATGTTAGGAATTTGACAACTTGGGAAAATCACTGACATTTTATGCACTATGCACAGTATTTGGCCTTTTATATTTTTAACAAAAATGTGTACTTAGCTAAGGACTATTCTCCTTGCTTCCCCAAGTGGCAGATCAGTGTCAAGGAGATTGTCACCAGGGGTTTATTTGTTTCTAGGAAACAAAGACCGATATTCATCCTTGTGTTACTCTCTTCTGCCTCTTAGAATCCTCTAGTTAAAGAGTCTTTTCCACTATGCTGTCTCTGTTATTAAGGTTGCAAATAAACTGTTGTATGCATCAGTGGAAGGCTTTATAAATAAAAGAGAGAATTACAAGAGTAGGAGGAACAAAAAATGAAAGGAAGCTTTCTAGCATTTTTGTGTTGACAACCTATGTTTTCAGGAAAGTGCATAGTAAATGAAGCACTTACACTGCATAAAATCCACAAAAACTCTGTGGGTTTCCTAAATCAAAATGTTAAATCAAAAATCTCATGTGCCTCAGTAGTGTGCAGAAAATAGTGCTGCGAAAAGCCAGTGTCCACAAAGGAGGCAGAGGAGCCCTGCAAGAATCTGCCTTGCCTTGCCTTGCACTTAGGAAAGAGTAAGCCACAGTTGTAACAAAATCAGATTGTGAGACCACTTCAGATGGCAGAGACTTATATCCATGGACTTGAAGCCACAGGGGAATCTGGGCTGCTTATTTCTTAAGTCTGAGGTTCTGCTTTGCAGTCAGTGAGTTTTAAGGTGGGAGAAGAAAGAAGGATTTCCTGCAGATTTTTTTTGAGTGTATAAATAAGGACCTTTTAATGTATGTGCATATAGTCATTCTTTTTTCAGTTATGTTGAGGACCTTGAGATGAACACAAGCATTGTTGTGACACATCCATGGCACAAAGGGATTCTCTCTTAAACTCAATGACTGACAAAATATAAGGACAGGACAAGGGGAAGTGGCTTTAAATTGAAAGAGGGCAGGTTTAGATTAGCTATTGGGAAGAAATTCTTTACTGCGGCAGTGGTGAGGCACTGGACCAAGTTGTCCAGAGAAGCTGTGGATGCCCCATCCCTGGAAGTGTTCAAGGCCAGGATGGATGGAACTCTGAGCAACCTGATCTATTGAACGTTGTCTCTGCTCATGTCAGGGCTGTTGGAACTGTATGATCTTTAAGTCCCCTTCCAACTCAAACCATTTTGTGATTCTGTCAGCATTGTTCGGGTGAGTCACACTGAGCTCACGAGCCACAAGTTCAGCACCATCAGGGACGTTTGGTCAGAGCTCTCGGTTACATTCCCTGCTCTCTCAGGCGGAATCCCCAAAGGGGCCTTGGCACCTCTATGATGAACAGAGCAAAAAGTGCAGGAGCTCTGCACGAGCTGGTGCCAGTGGCACCAAGTGTGCATCCCTGTGACTGCTGGCAAGAGAAACTGAAGTGCTTTAAAGTGCTGATACTCACAAGGCTCCTCGTCACCTGCAAGAGGAACTGCTTGCCCCTCTCTGAGCCACCTTCAGTCTGTGAACTCAGGAAACCTTCCTACCACAGTGATACAGTAGTTCAGATTCTGTTTTGCTGGTCTCTTCATCAAAACCTATTTTGTTTGATTTTTTGTGCTTTCTGTGGGAATTGTTTGACAATAACAGCTGGCTAGGAAGTCTTAAAGTGGTGCATAGGATCTTAGCAAAGTTGGAGACTGTGGCAAATGAGCCACATCAGTACATCAGTCAGTTCAGATCCTTCACAGAAGATCTGTGGCTTCTGAAAATCAAGGAGACTTTCTCTTCTGCAGTTATATTTGCTGCTTTTTAATCTGGCTTCACAGTTAACCAGGATTTCTCTATCTCAAAACCTTTTTCATGACCTTTTTTCATACCTTTTTTTAAAAAATTTCATTTTAATTGCAATGTCTCTGGGTTTCTAAGACCTTCTGGTTTTAAAGATACTAAGAGACTTTCTGGGTCAGAAGACCAGTCTCAGCTTTATCATGCCACAGTGCTGGATGTGGTAAAAATCCCTAAAACCATATGTGAAAAAACAAAGCAAAAAATCCCCACTCATCAGATAAAGCAAAGGAAAATCTGATTTACAATCTGCTTCTGCAGAAGGCCTCATTCCTCTTATATGTGCAATTAATTATTCAAATAACTTGTTGAAAATTGATATAATTATTTGTAATTATTCTTGGTTAGAGTCCTGGAATTATGTGATTACATCTAGATGTGTACATCATAAATGCAGGAGGTACAGCCTAGATGAGGAAATGTCATTTTATTTTTCAATTTATTAATTTTTACTAGATAAAAAGATTCACAAAGTTTACTTTTCATGATCCTAAACAGAGGTTCACTGAACTTATCTTTATTACATTTCTTTTTGTAAGGTAAGTAGTAGAACCTCTGCAGTTATGGAGGCAAAATTCACTGTTTTCTTAATATTTATGAAAGTTAAAAACCTTAGAGTTGTGTGATTGACATGCAAGTAATGTGAGTGTTTCCTTTCTACAAAATCAAGTTTGTAGTGTTGAGTAGGTTATTCTAGGAGAATATAACCATTGGAGAAGCAGCAATTAATTCAAAGTTAGTTTGTTTTTAATCCATCTCGGTCTTTGCCTTTCTCTTGTGATACACATTGAATTTCACATTTGCTTTTACAGTAAATTCAGCTATGTTCTTATGTTTGTCTGGCAGAGGTGCTTAGTAGTTTCAATATGTATCAGATAAGCATCTGAACTTGATTCTTTTTTTTAAACATCTTTATTAAAAGCCATGACAAAGCTGCTGGGTCTGATTCTGCTACAGCAGAGAGTCATGTAGGCTAGGATTGACTGCTAAAGTGAAATCACGCTGAAAGCAAAGTGCAAAATTGATTGTAAAGGTCTTAGTTAAGACCATGTTTATTAAAAATGTGCATTGAGTTTACTGGTGGTGTGCCTAAGAAGATTCTATCTTCTTATATGAGGGAATGCTACATCTAAACAAAACAGGTCCCATCGGCCAGCAGCTTGCACAACTGGGTAAATTCCTACTGAAACAAGTAGAAACTCTGGCAGTTTAAGTCCAGGTTGGAAGTATCTTTTTTGGACATGGACACCAGTCCTACATACACTCTGATGCCCAAGGATCACCAAATGAACAGTGAGGAAGATTTCAACATGCTGGAAAATAGGGCATGACCTCTGGTGGCAGAGTTATCAGCAGATTTTAATGGTTAGAGCAATGAAACCTCAGCTGGAAAGCACTTTCTGCAATGAGGCTTCTCATAAACTCATGCTAAAGAAGAGGACAAAGCATCCATTTGTGAAATCTCTCATCCTCTTCAAGTTACAGAAGAACCTCAGGCACAAATTTTAACACCTGATCTAGAGATGCCAATCAAGCTCAAATCACATCAATACCATTCTCCTTTTTCCCATTTAAACTACAGAAACTACTATTAGACACGGGAAGAAGTGTCTCTGAAGTAAGGCAAGCTACAGAAACCCCATCTGTAATTTATGTATGGCCATTAAATAACAATGGAAGAGAGTTCCAGCTCCTTTTGGCACAATTTTCCAAAATCTTTGATACAAAGCAGCCCAAACTTAACAAGACACTGCTCTAATCCTCATGTAACTGAAGATGAGAAATGTTCCCAAATAACCCCAGTGAATGAGGCTGCACAAGAAGAGCCAGGTGGAAAGACAGCAAGATCTTGTTGTAAAGTCATCTAACAGTGTTGTTTCAGAAATTTTGAGTCCCTCACCAATATCAAGGATAAGGATTATAAGAATATGTTAACACTTGCATCTCTTAGTCCTGTTGGAGAGCAGCTGGAAATTCCTGTCTTCAAGGAAATGTTCTGATGATCTATAATGGTCTAGTCTACCTTCTATATGTAATGAGGCACGAAAGTTTGTCAGCAGAGATGGAAATAGCTAGCCACCAGATGTTGCTCATGAAGACCATGGTTTGGTTCATCCCATGTAGTTCTGTCTAACTAACTTTCAAAGTTAGTTAGGCATTTTCCATCCCATGTAGTTCTGTAATCTAACTTTCAAAGTTCCACATCCACTGCTGTCAAGGGAGGATGCTGTGAAACTAAAATAAAATATCTTATAACCTGTGTTACCTGCACATACCAGAAGAAAGCATCAAATGAAACTCATTTCTCTTCACACAGGATGACTGCCATCTCTCAGCCCAAGAACTGGTCATATATTTAAAAAAAAATAACTGCCAGCAGAGACACAGTGTGACCCCTATTCCTATTCTGTTTGGACTACGACAGACCACTGTCCTCATCAGTCCTACATTTTGGTTACTTAGTAGCAAAAGGAGAAGAGAAAATGGTGCTTACCTATTATAAGTAGAATACTTATATGGCTGTGGTTTTTGGTAGCAGATACTGAAAGATCTTTGGCTTTTCATACCAGACATCTCCAATTGCAATGCCTCATTTAAGTGAGCACTGGCCATAATACATGGTCAGATTTTGCTATGTTAAAGGTGACCAATGAGTGAGATAAATGGGGTAGAGCCAGCGTTTTCCATGGAGCAAGATCCATAAACAATTGTAGAAGTGTTTTAACAGGTGACACCTGTCACTGTTGGTACTCTTGACAATGCAAGTCCATGATATCCTATAGCTCCTTGTAAAAACACACAGAAGCCTAATAACAATCCTTTGCTTTGAGAAATGAATAAACTCTTAAGCCAAGAATATCAGTTATATCTGATGCAACTGAACACTGGGAGAAAAAAGGCCATGTGGTTGTAGCAGAGAATGAAGAGAATTTTTTTGCAGAAGGCAAATATTCTGGTACCATATAGTGCAGAACTCCCTGTTCTCCCAAAGTTCAAATTAAAAGAAACTGTCTGCCTGATTTTCAACAGGGAAGATTTGAATTTTGGATCTGCTGTACAACTGTAACACCCATAAGCCTTAGTGAGGATCTTGGTATGTGGATTTCCTGATGACAGTAACAAAAAAAAGGTTTTGAAAACAAGACAGTTCAAATGGGAGCATCTGGAGTGGTATTTTATACTGCAAAGGTTTAAAAGCTGGTGTTTTCTTTGCATAAACTGATTTTATTTTGTTTGGTTCCCTATGGAAATATACATTAACTGATCATGTCACCTATATATTTCTCTCAGTCTCTATGTCTCTTGCCCTCCTACAAATTCCAAGCAAATAATTCAGCAGAGAGGAAAGAAACACCCCAAAGTGCTCAACTGTATTATTGTACCAGAGTTCACATAGATGATAATGATGATGATGATGATGATGATGATGATGATGATGATGATGATGATGATGATGATGATGATGATGATATGAATGGGTTCATTGCTGGGAAGACCTTTGATTATTGTGTGCTCTTGAGACACCAGAGAATTTAACTATGAGATACAAATCCTCAGGAATATAAACTTCGTTAGCTCCACCACTTCCTGAACTACATGTTTTATCAACCTGTGGTGTTTTATTCTCAAACGAAACTGAAATAATTTCTACTGATATCACACTAAGGTGATTACAGTGAATAAGTGCTTTCATGTGGAGAAAATGCCTGGTACTTACAGGCTCTTTAGACTAATGGAGAAAGGTGCAACATGAACTGCTTTTTGGAAGATGAAATCAGACAGATTAGAGGGAAAGACACAGATTTTTAATTGAGCAAGTAAATTTAGGAGCAGACAACTAATGTGAGCAGACATTCTGTGATTTATGTTTACTAATCAGGACAGTGTTAATTTTTGAAAGATAAAATTTAACCAAAGTTTTATCTGTACTAGCAGAGTGAAATCTCATCAGAAAGTTAAGACAGATGGCAGCATGCTTCTTTGTGGCTTAAACTTAATGAGCAAGCAAGAGGTGGGCAGCAAGGCTTGTAGGGACACTGTCATCAATGGAAATAGCAGAAGGGAAATAACTTGGCTGCAAGTAACTCTTTGAAGAACTCACTGCCTCATCACACCCCTTCTGTAAGGCAGGGCTCACCTATGCCTGTAGAACATTTACACTTTGCAAATTTTTCTTTCATGCTCATATATGTTTAAATATTTTCAGCTGTCCTGATTTGAAACAACCAGCAAACACTGTGGTTAGACATAAGTATTTAAAAAGCAAGGTGGTTATGTTCTTTTTTCTCACAGCTTTTAAGCTTTATTTCTGTAGGAGGCTTCCAGGAAGACACTTAATGACATCTATATGACCTCTTGCCTAGGCAGCACCAGCTTCTGAGTGGAATTCATTATGGAAAAGACAGACACAATAGTTTCAGGTTAATAGGAGAAAGCAGGGAGCCAGCAATTGCAGGATTGGTACAGCCAATATGAGTATGAAAGCTTGTCCTTTGTTTCACATTTTGTTCATATAGAAATACCTTGAGAAGGGAATTTGAAACCCAAAAGTGTATGTGTGTGTATATATATATATATATATATATATTAGTGCAACCAAAAATTTGTTTGCCTTTAGTGGGAGTCATTTTGGCTGTTTCCTAAATCTAGCATAGCCCTTTACTGAAGGATTCTCCAATACTCACAATATATTTGCCTTTTCTGTATTTCACTCATGATCCTGAATGCCATCCTGTAGCAACCACCTGATTTATCCCCTTAGAGCCCACACTCATGGGCTGACTAGACACACATTACCCTCACTGCAGAGGAGAGATGTGGGCTGGGACTGGGAAACCAGGCTCAGAATGCTTCAGTGAGCAAGCTAAGGACACCTATGATCAGAGATGGGGGAACTTTCGCAGTTTCTGTGCAGCCACAGGCACCAGGCAGGCTCAGCACTAAGATCACAGCTATCACAATGTGCCAAACACTGAGACTCAGCTGCTGGTGGCAGCACAGGAAGTTCAAGGCTAATCTTCCAAGTGGAAGAGAAGAAACAGATCATGATTTTCCAGGTCACTGAAGCTGTTCCTGTCATGTTCAAAGGGGAGTTATTCTGGCACTCAGCAAATCCAGCAGCAAAAAATGTCAAAAGCTACCTGGAAATACCTGGGACCAGAGGCAGAACCTGCTGCATGGCAGATCTCTACTCAGGATTTTCCAGGGGAATACCTGTCAGTTGGATTATTTGCCCTCAGTCCTCTGACAGCCCATAGGGGGTAAAAAAGTCACTGCATGAGAGGGTAGTTCTATATTTTTGTCTGGCTATCTTTTGTCAGGCTTTCCTGGAAAGGCTGGACTACACTATCAGAAATTAGAGGCACTCATGGAGCTTAAGGGAAATGCCAATAGGAACAGAACTCAGTTACAGGTTATGGCTATGCTTCACTTGTCTATGCACAGAGTGGACCCTCAAATAAAGCAAGGACACCTATAAAATGAGCAGGACTGCCTAAAGAAGCTAAAGGCACCAGGAATGACTCTGAATTTTGAGTGACAAGCTCCTAACATAGCAACCTGAACCAACACCAGTCCTTATCATTCAGGGCTTAATGTTTGAGAGAGAGAGAATTATGTCAGAATCATATCGGATTGTTACACCACATTCCAAACCCACTGCTAAGGACGACTGGGAAACATGAAAAGCAGTTCTGGTGTGGCTGGCTGTGCCTTGAGCCAGCAGCACTCTGGGGTATGAACAGTCACTTGCTGATAGTTTTGGTCTCCTGGTGCTTGCCAAGGCTTTTCCTAAAGGACACCACAGATCTCCTTCCTATGCCAAACAAATTACACAGTAGGCCCTTTCTGCAGTTTTCAGTGATACATGACTGGCACTCCATCATAAGCTGACTTGATGGGAACTGTGGTTACTGTTACAACCCAAGCTCTTTCCTACAAGGCACTACAGCGAATTCAGAGTGGGGCGCAGCAAAAAGCTTTTACAAGGCACTTAGGACATTCCTATTTCCAGGGTAATAATTTCTGAAAGCTTCTGCAGAGGGAGGGAGGAAGGGAGGGAGGGAGGGAGGGAGGGAGGGAGGGAGCGAGGAAGGGAGGAAGGGAGGGAGGGAGGGAGGGAGGGAGGAAGGGAGGGAGGGAGGGAGGGAGGGAGGGAGGAAGGAAGGAAGGAAGGAAGGAAGGAAGGAAGGAAGGAAGGAAGGAAGGAAGGAAGGAAGGAAGGAAGGAAGGAAGGAAGGAAGGAAGGAAGGAAGGAAGGAAGGAAGGAAGGAAGGAAGGAAGGAAGGAAGGAAGGAAGGAAGGAAGGAAGGAAGGAAGGAAGGAAGGAAGGAAGGAAGGAAGGAAGGAAGGAAGGAAGGAAGGAAGGAAGGAAGGAAGGAAGGAAGGAAGGAAGGAAGGAAGGAAGGAAGGAAGGAAGGAAGGAAGGAAGGAAGGAAGGAAGGAAGGAAGGAAGGAAGGAAGGAAGGAAGGAAGGAAGGAAGGAAGGAAGGAAGGAAGGAAGGAAGGAAGGAAGGAAGGAAGGAAGGGAGGAAGGGAGGGAGGGAGGGAGGGAGGGAGGGAGGGAGGGAGGGAGGGAGGGAAGGAGGGAGGGAGGGAAGGAGGGAAGGAGGGAAGGAGGGAAGGAAGGAGGGAAGGAAGGAGGGAAGGAAGGAGGGAAGGAAGGAGGGAAGGAAGGAGGGAAGGAAGGAGGGAAGGAAGGAAGGAAGGAAGGAAGGAAGGAAGGAAGGAAGGAAGGAAGGAAGGAAGGAAGGAAGGAAGGAAGGAAGGAAGGAAGGAAGGAAGGAAGGAAGGAAGGAAGGAAGGAAGGAAGGAAGGAAGGAAGGAAGGAAGGAAGGAAGGAAGGAAGGAAGGAAGGAAGGAAGGAAGGAAGGAAGGAAGGAAGGAAGGAAGGAATTGATAAGCATTTCTTTTATCAGGATTATTTTGTGGCCTGACAGAGTCCCTTTAAATGCTGGCAGTAATTCTTCATTGCCCTTGCTCTCTGGCACTTCCAAAATACTCATCAGCAGCTGCAGCTACCTATCAGCTATTACACAACCATCTGTGCAGCTTTTGATTATGGTTTTTTTTTTTCCTTACAGACTGCTACTATCCTTCTGGAAAGAGAGAAAGGGACAAAATGTTACAGTGATGCTACACAATAGGGTGATACATTGTGAGTAGCTACAGTATACATGAGACAGTTCAGGGTAATGGGTGCTGACACCTCAGGCAGTCCACAGTCCCTAAGGCTGCAAAATTAGGGTGATAACAATTATTGTGGTATGTGACATACAAATGCTTAAATCCATGGAGAACTGATCTTTCTGAATGTGAAATCTAATTTCTGTGATATCGCATTCAGTTTTGGAGAGGCTGAAGCTCAGAATCTGAGACTATTTTGCTTCTATCTGGGTGATTTCAGTATCATCTTGAATTTACGTTGAAGCCTGGAAATCTGTAATAAAAATCCAGATTGGAATGAATTTTATGGATCACATTGATCCATAATTTCCCTCTTTTTTCCACTTAAAAACAGAAAGGAACCATTACTTGTATTTTTTGGGTAAAACTCTTTCCAAACACCCTGATTACTTCTGTCTTTCTGTTTGAAGCTTATCTCACCATTAAAAAGGATGAAGAGACATAACAGTCTCTGAGAATCAAAATTCAAGAGCAGTCATGCAGATCACTGATGAAATAAAGCAGAAGAAATAGGGGAATTTTGTAGAAAATAGATGCAGAATTTCAGTGAGAAAAACATGCAACCCTGATGTAGGTTTGCAATGCAAGATAAAAATAACAACATTTTTGTGGTCAAACGCATGTTTAGTTAATTGGATCATTTGATTCACAGAATATTAGTTTGAATAAATACAGGGCTCCAGAGCTCTCTGGAGCTCATTCCCTTTTGTCCTCAGGGAAGTACCCACATGGTGTAATCCTAGTGAAGACAGCAGCTTTTTCTGGGTCCCTGGGGCATGGTGCTCATCCCTCAGCACACATGAGTGCATGGAGTCCCTTGCTGGCTGCCATCCTGAGAATCTGCTAATTCAATTTCTCAGCGACTTCCAGCATTCTCTCTGATCCTGAAAGTCCTGAGAGTTCAGGGAGTTAATGTGTTCTTTGCAAGAGGTGATTATTGTAATAAATAGTCATGCTCCAAAGCTTTATATGGATAAGACTGAAGTATTTAAAAGTCAAAAGTTACAATGCCACCTCCTAGAATTATGTCAAAGTGACCTCACAAAAATCTTCACTGGGATTGCTCAGGAAAAGCAATTCTCCCTCTGGCCACAGGGAGCCACACGGCCACCGCTGTGATTCCAGAGAAGAAAACAAGGGAGAGGGCAAAATCTGTCGAGTCTGTAAAGTCCCTGCCAGAGGAGTTTGCAACAGGGGTTGTTCTCTCCTTGAGATTACCCCACCAGTTACACCTGTTTTTTTCAGCACCTGCTGGGATCTGGCACTGTTGTTAGCCTGGCACACAGAATGCACGGATAGCAAAATACTTGTACACAAACGGAGTAATTAGTGCAGACTGTCATTGTAATTTCTAAGTTCCTTTTTGACTGCAATTTTAAGATGACTTTGCAAGATGGAGAACGATCATTAATCTGTGAAGCCCTAAGTGACAACAGCAGTTGCTTGACCCTAGGGAATAATTACACCCGATTTTGTGTGATCACCAAGTATATGATTCTTAAACATTTGATTTTCTCTGTACCAGTAGCATTCTCACCAGTAACATTATGTATCAGAAGGTCTTGTCATTATCTCACAATATACATCTAAGATAGTTCTGGTATCAATGTACAGGTCTGGTAGCACTCAGCTTTGTTGCACCTTCTACACAAGACTGTCACATTCAACTCCCTTAGAACCCTCAGCTTCTTTCTCGAGATCTCTACCTGGCTCACAGAGACAGACTTGCACTGCACCTTCCCAGAGTCTCCTTCAATGTGTTTCCACAAAATTTCAATTTGGTAAGCCTTGAGATTCAAGAGAAGCTCTTGTAGATCTTTTCTTGTGAGGGAAGGAAAAAAAAATAAATTAACCAGAAACTTGAAAAAAAGTATCCAGGGAATTATTCAGGTCCACTGAGGGATCAGTTTCCCTTGTTTTCAACCTGTCCTTATCTTTTGCTTTTGCTAGACACAGCATGTGCACTACAAAGGTAGAAAGAATATTCTTTGGGGATTTAAATTCTAACTAGACATCTAAAGAGATAATCTTTCATTTATTCAGGTCCTTATCACTCATTGTCATGCAATCTCACTTACCAGAGTGTGTAAACATATTGAGATATTGCCTAGGAGTTCAACTATTGAGATAGTTGGTTTGGCCTAGAAGGTCTGCTGCACTGATTCTCACTGTGCCAGATTAGAGGAGGAGTGCTGATAATGCCATGGACTTGCCTGGTGTCACTTGCCAAGTTAATTGTTGATCCAGAAACTGAGCCCGCTAAAGCTGAATTTCAGTCTGTTGTTCCATCTACTGTTCTTTGCTGCTCTTAAATCAGAAGTTTAGCTGCTTGAAGGTGCAGATTTGACCTGTAAAATCAAATTACATTGTCTCAGTCCAGACGTAGCCTTAACTCCAAATATCCTCTGCTTTGTCTGAAAGCTGATACTTCCTAAATGAAGAGCTCCCTCTGTTTCAAATATCCAGTGAAGATAAAGTGTATAGAGCAAGGACAGTTCCTTGGAGGACTTTAAAAATGCTCTCTGACCAAATGATATTTGACATTTCCTTTGCCAGTCTGCAAGGCTCCTCAGAGGGCTGAGCTACTCTCATTTCTGCCACAGAGGCAAAGCCACCATTTCACTTCCCTCAAGCTAAGCAGTGTATGATGGGCAACAATTCAGAATTAATTTGACAGTAATGGAGTTGACAACTACTACTGTGAGGTATTTCTGCTATGAACATTGTCATCCTGTCCTCATTTCACACATACCCCACATTGCCCCTCCAAGTTTTGGTGTTACAAGGAGTCTCTGAGCAGCAGACAACCCCACAGACAATGCACACATACCCCGCTGTCCAGGCACAGCAGCAACCTTGGACTTGGCTTCTTTGGATACAGCAGCTGTAGCTTGGAGGTACAAAAGAGCCCCAGCAGCAAGGGGCTTCAAAGCAAATAACACACACAGGTCCACGGGAAGGGGCAATTCCTTCTACACAGGAGTCGGGCCTAGAATCATAAACTAATTTTGGTTGGAATGAATTTTTGGAGTTCATGTAGTCCAACACTTTTATAAAATCTTAGAATATCTTAGGCAAAAATGCTTATTAAATATGTGCTATTCCTTTCTTTCTAGCACAGGTATCAGTGCAGGATGAATAGCACTGAGGCCAGTATAATTATAAAAACAGATACAACTGGCTACAATCACTACATAATATCAGAGTGGCTCCTCTCCCTATCTGCAATGATTTGATATATTAATACCCACATTGTAATTTTGGTCTTGCAACCCTGAGAATGAGGGCAAAGTCCTGAAATAACGAATGGCATAGGGTGAAGAAAACTGAGCAGCAGTCTCTTTATACTGCACTCAAAACCACTTCCCTTGGACTTCTCTTCCCACTTCTCAAATGAAATGTGATTTCACCCTGCCTTGTGGGCCTGCCACGCCAGATATCACTGCTCAGCAGAGAGCTGCATTCCCCCCAGCCTGCAGCACTTACCCACAGGAAGCACGGCACAGAGCTGCTCCAGGCTCACTGCCAGTGACTAGGACATGGCCTCTCCTTGATCCCAACCTGCTGGACATAATGAGTTTGTGCCCTTCCTGTAGAGAGCCAGGCTAAAGACAGATGCTGGAGCTGGTCACTGAAGAAACACAAATGTGGCAAAAATGCCAAGATGTGTGAGGACAGGCATTGCAAGCAAGGACAGGTTCCTATCTAGATGATAAAATAAATTTCCTGAACTTTTAATATCTTAGCAGCTGAATTTGTAAAATCAGAACTTAATGTTCTGCCAAGGCATTAACACGAAGTCTCAGCTCCATTCAAGTCAATAGGAGCCTCATCTCTGACTTCACCTGAATAGCTGGTGTAGGCTTATTTTAGTAACTAGCCCTGTATCACAGCAACTATCATAAAAAGATATAATTTATAACAATCTGTTTTATGATTTTTATCATTGTGATACTTGGAAAGCTTCAGGAAACAAGATGAATCCAGGAGAGTTCTGTAAATGTAACTTCTACAAAAATAACAACACTGCCTGCTTGGTCTAATCTAATAAACAATGTTTGCCAATTCCAGGTAGCAAATACCTCAGTAGACTCAAACAGAACACAGTCAAGTAAGTCCTTCCTTGCTTTAAACACAGACAGCAGGAACATTTGTTATCCCACATGCTGCTGATAAAAATTGGGTGGTTTGTTTTTTCTGAAACCCTCCCTGCTGGTTTCCTGTGTAGCCATGGGCAAGGCAGGCACAGGGGCTGCTTCTCTGGAATGAAACAAGCTCTGCTACCAACTTCTCAGGAAACAGGTAATGATCAAGATTTTGATCTTTTGATGAGCTGCAGCATAGAAGAGCAAGATGCTTTCATTATTAATATTCTCATACATTTGTCCTGTAGTAATCTATTGCACAAGCCAAGAATTATTCCTCAAAGAAGTGTAGAAGATAAATCCTCTCAAGCTGTTCTATGAATGACAGAGCCAGGGAATGCCAGGGATTCCTACAGATCTGAGTTCTTTAGCTCCTGAACTCTGCTTTCTCCTCCCTTAATAGCAGCTCTGCTGCATGTTCCCTGCAACACCCACTGGGTATGGAGAGCACACACTGCAGTCACCACAGCCATCACAGACTGACCAGGTCAAATGAAATGCCTCTATTCTGCCCACTTTTTTCTCACATGGGGATGTTAAGCTTGGGAGTCTGCCCTCTGTGTAGCTATTAATTTTTTCAGTAAAAAGCCCTCTTAGGATCACACTTAGAGGATTTAAATGAAGCTGAGGATGGCCAATAGGCCTGAAATCTGCGGGGCAGAGTAACAACAAATGAAACAGCCACAAAAATCTTCTCCTTTTAGGAAACTGGGGGTGTTTCTCCCACCCATTTCACATGTGGAATGGAAATACCAAGACTCCCAGACAGCCCTCTGTTTTATGGCAATTAAGACCAATACAATTTGCTTAGGGCATTTTCATGTTTTAAAGATAGTTTCCCTATGTTGTCACAACAGGGTTAAATCCTTTTTCATGTTCTAGATAAGCATTTAACAATCTTAATATATATTAATGTAATCATTATAGATTTTCAAACCTCTTAATTTTGGGATAATTCTTATAGCATATTTTATTGAAAATTGCTAGTATGATGGAGTGAATAGAGACTGTAATTTTGTCTAAAATTTCATAAGGGAAAATGTCACATATGGATAAACAACATTTCTAATGCCTTGAAAATATAAAGTATTGAACTTAATTCCAAAGCTGTCCTTTTTACAATTGAATTTAGCTTTTTGGACTTAAGATCAGTATTCCATTAAATCACAGGCTGATGAAAGTTGTGTGGGTAGTAAGAGGAGCAGCAGCCTGTTCTTTGGCCTGGCAAACTGCAGGCAGTCCAAATAGTTATTTTAATACATCTTACTCTGTTGGGAGAATTACAGTGTCATGCATTTGTGCTCACAGCACTACCACTAGCAAGGTCATAGGTCAGCTCAGTTTTTCATTTGACTGTGGTTTTACCTAAGCTAACAGGAGCACGCAGGAAAGCTGACAGCTGTAAGGACACAAACTATATTGCAACTACATGGATATGACTCAACTTGGATTGGACTGGATGAGAAGACTGTATCTTTTCTTATTCGGTCCACAAAATACAGTTCTTTTCCCAAAAGGCCTTCACTAATGTCTTTAATGGAAAAACATACTACATAATTACGTGACAATTACTCCTAATTAACAAGACCTGGCTCTGAATTCTTCTGTTCAAGATGTGCTGGCCTGCACAGCTCTAAACTGACACCTTTAACTCAGTATCTTCAGTAAGGGTGTGACCATGTGCTCTGTGCTTCTCAGTGGTTCATATCACTGACTTTGCACAGTTCCTGTGATATCCATCAATCCTATCTCCTGATGGCTCACACAGACAGCTTAGTCAGCTCCATGAAAGGTTTCATTTTTTAAATGAAAAATTCAGATGAAGATTGCTGCTGTCTGTGATTCAACTGCCTGTGAAAAATAGCGATGTCCTCTAATATTCATTGTTTGAATAGTGCTGGTGTACTGGAGTGATAATCAAAGTAAAATCAATTGTAATTTTGACTGCAAATAAGGTCTCTGTGATTAGATGATCTGAGGACACAGTTTGTGGTTGAATGGGACATCCAGAAGAAAAGAGGAAGCTTAGAAGACATACGACAAGGTGCAGGACCCCAATTTAAACCTCATTTGAAATGGAGTTGTTAGTCCTGTGTTTCTGAGGTGAAAGTCATGTTGGTCACATCCAGAGTGAAATGCTGACCCATTACCTAACCTCTGTAGTTTCACTTTAGACAGAATCACAGAATCTGGTGTCTCTTTGATCCCAAGCTAATTCAGCATATTGTGCTGGCAGAAAATAGCTGGCTTTGGTTTGGGTGGGCAGAAGGTTTGTGTGAGTGCTATCCAGTGCAGAACACAAAAGCACAGGGAGGCAAAGTGACTTGGTGGGCCAGAGGGGAATGACTTCCAATGCTTTTCCAATGCCAGTCCAGTAGAGCGATCACAAGGCTTCATGTGTTGCTTAAAATATTGAAATGGCCTCCAGCATTTCAATGTCAAAATAAATAGCATTCTGATGAATTGGGACATTCATTTTCTTCTTCATCCCTCCTTCTCATGTTTTTAATCTCTTTCTCTCTGCTGGTATACTGAATTTATTTTGAGGTTTCAGACAAATTTGGAACATTTTAGCTTTTAATTTTAATTAGTAGACATGAGAGGACCTGACCCCTTTTATGATAACTGGAAGGGTTGAATAGTCAAAGTCTGCGTAGTCAAGGTCAAACTACATTTCTTAATGCACATCTTACAGTTCTCTCATACCCACTCTATACACCACAGATGTTAATCTACAGAATGTTTAGAACCCAAATATTTGGTTTTTCTCTATGAATATATTAAACAAGACACAGTTTTTAAATTGAAAATTATTAATATCACAGTTGCCTAACATTGCATGTAGTAGCAGTGCATCTGCTCGTGTTTGGGTCTGTTCACATCAGCAATAATACTTAGGATAAAGCTGCTTCTGTCTTTAATACAGGATCTGTAATGTCATGGGAGGTTCAATGTCTGCACCACAAGCACAATTACATAATGATGCATCACCCACAGCATCTATTGGTGTGCATTTTTCAACAAGGATGAGAGGCATATGCTTAGAGGGATCAATGTTCCTGTTAACACATTGCATGAGAGGGATGAGCAGGCACCCCCATGGAAATGGATCCCAGGAGCAGGTAGCCTGGGTTTCTTAAGGCATTGTTCTTATGTTTCCTGAAAGTAAGAACAAAATCATCTATGCCAATCTGTTTTCAAAGCTTGATACAATTTGTCAGAATAGGCTATTTCACTGCTCTAAGAACTCTGAACTTGGGGCGCTACTCCTGCAGCAATGGATTCAGGAGAGAAAAGGGAGAAATTGGCCTACACAGCAGCACCAGTTCATGGCAGTGCTTACAACTGGTGCACTTGGAGGAAGCTAAATAAGTGTGCTTGCATGTGCCTGAGCCAATTAACTAAACCATGGCAACCCTGTATGTAAGTACACAAGATCTTTTCCAGCCTTAATGATTCTATGATAATTACTTCTACAAAGCTCCTTCCTGTGTCTAACATTCAAAATAACTGCTTCAGCCAAGTAATTCTTCAGTTTTTTGGAAAGAACAACTTAGAAAAAAAGGTGCTTATAACAGAAAAAAATAAAAGGCAGGAAGAAACAAATTGTAATAAAAATACTGAGTCCCCTAACAAGGAACAGTTCAAAAGAGGGCAGGGTGGGGCATTGAATTGCTGCTGAATGTACCACCAACCTCCATCAGGGTGAATGATGAGTACTTGTCCTGTAACTTCATCTTCACTGGTGAGCTCACCAGACCCTTGTCCTAAAGTCTGTTTCTTTCACTGAACTTTCCTTCCCCTCCTCTAGCTGTGTTTGGAAGCCTCCAGAGCAGTGCCATGAGATCGAATGAGCACTATTAGTCACCCCTCTTCTGCCTTGCTTCTTGGCCTGGTGGGTTCACACAGACTGAAATTAGAGCCTGTCCAGACCCATAGGCCACACTCTGGATGGAACATCTGAAGGCAGAACTGCTGCTTACACTTTTTAATGTAGTGGTCACCAGTGGCAGAGAAATGAAGGGGTGTAGGAGCTAAGCTCTGCATCTGCCACAAATAAATCAGAAAATGACCATGAATTAAGAGCCCCAGTACTCCCATCCTTTGGGAAGCCTGGGAGAGCCAGTGCAGCAGATAGGAGAGACACGGCTATGAGCAGGTGGCTCCGGAGGCAGCTTTTCATGGACTGCATGCAGCACTAGGAACTGACTGCAGGTTGTGTTTTAAACAGTACCCAGCAATGTAGACGTGACTGGGTTTGAGAGATCGTGCTTGAGCAGTTCTCTTCCTCAGGGTATCTCACCCCAGTGAGGCAATCATCTGTCCCAGCTGCAGCCTCAGGCATTTACTTTGTAATTCACTCCCTTCAATAGAAATATAAGAATTCATGTTTCATAAAGCTGGAAGAAAAGACTTTCTAGTACAGTGCAAAATGTAGTGCATCCCTCTTATCATGTTTACTCATCATTATAAATGCCTCTTCTCTTTTTAATTTTGACACATATACACTTACTGTCTTTTCTTTCCACTTTTGTCTAAATGTTAAAGCAAATTTCAATCTCTATACATCTAAGTCTTTTCTGTAGGTCTGTGACTCAGCTGAATACAAGCAGTTTCCAGCCTCTTTTATTTTCTGTGTTTTAGGGTGCAGTCCTGAGACAAGTAAGTGAGCTTTCTCATCATTTGAGGCTTAAGTGTGAGCCATTACTCAGCTAAAAATCCAGGTGGAATGTTGTCAGCAGAGTTCTTACCCAGCTCTGGGACAAGAGGTGAGCAGGGAAAAAGTAAGGCTGAGACTAGAGCAGCATCTCACTGGCTATATAGCTGAAACATTTATTGTAAAATATCTCAGTCACTGCTTAAGCAGAAGCTCATGATTCCACAGATCTCGGCCTGAGAAATTCCTGTTGGGGCCAGCATAGCATAGCAAGTGGTACCAACACTAAGCCAATGCAACAGAAGCCCAGGCCTTCCTAGTAAATCCCTTTGATAGTCAGTTTATGAAATACCTGATACCTACCAGGGATCAGGGGGATGCGACATGATTAGTAACCTGCTGCATCACCAGAGAAAACTGAGGACAGCAGCCAGTTTGACAGATCTTATATAACAAACAAGTCAGGTCCAAAAATCTCAGCACAGATGTAATAATCCTCTTATTTATATATCTCCTTTTGGAGGGGATGAAGGACTCTTAACATTTCAGTACTGGAAACTTCCACTGGTGATGCAGGTTGGAAGAAAGATAGTGTCCTGAAGCACTGAGGTAGCTGAGCCTCTGCAGAACCACAGCAGGAGAGGTAACACTGTCAGCCTGCACTACCAGACAAAAGGCACTGAGTAATCCAGGTGCAGCTGGTGCCTATGGGATGCTGAGAAATGTTTTCCTGCCTTCAGGTAGGAATTAGATAGGAACAGCACGTTTCTCTCTAGCTGTGGCAGTTTCTCTCTAACTGTGGCAGAAAATTTCTGGAAGGATTTTGCATTTGGGATGTTTTCAGCAGAGATTTATCATCTTAAGGAAACTGCGCTTTGTCCAAGGTCAAGACAGGATGGCCTGTGCAATTGTTTGTGGCAAATCCTTAAACTGCAAAGAACAAAAAAAAAGTGAGCAGCCCAAAGCTTTGTACAAGCAGAAACATTCATTTTATCCTTTAGGTTAAACTTTCGTTTCTCCAGGTGTTCTGAAACTTGTTTTCAACCTAAAACAAGATCCTGGGCATGAAATAGCAATCTGAAAGTTAAATCACCCAGTGATTTTTAGTACCATGGGAATTTACTGGACTAAGAGCAGCACAATTTAAATCTGACCCAAGTTAAGGTTTTCTGACATTACTGCCACATTCTGTTATAGGAAAAATCCTATTGTATCTCCTATCTGAAAAGGTAGTATCTAAATTTCTAAATTAGCAACCGTTAATACAAATTCCTACAGGACACCTTGACAACTACCTTCCCAATTAAGGTGAATCACCAGAAAATACTCTGTCCACAGCAATGTTTGTATTGCAGATGGTTCAACCAGCTCAAGGATAGCAGGATGAACTTCATTATGTTTTCAGCTCTCTGGAAAATGTGCTGGAATACCGAGACCTATCAGAGTGTGCCAGTTTGTTGAATTACATATCCAAGGAGATGGAATGCTCGTGAGATGTGGTCATTCTAAAAATACACATGGCTTTGCTCAGGTGGAGATAAAAGCAGTGGCAAAAAGTATGAGAAGTTTTACTATGGTTTGTAAGGACAGGAGAAAGAGTCATGCTTTACTTTTCTGAACCCAATCCTGGACACCTTCAAGGTCAGGTGTAAAGCTGACAAAGTGCAAATGCTGTGCCTACCCACTTAACCTGAGTGGGCAGGCAGAGGTTCCAGGCTAGGCTGCATTTAGAGAGAGCCCAGTGAGAGAAACAAGCTGGGTTTCTATTTCCATTCTTTTCTGATTTAATGATCCTTTAAACACCATGTGTCCCCTTTCCCATCTCCCAAGATGTAGAAAGTTGTTTTGACTTTCCCACTGATTTGATTTTGTCTGCCTCCAGCTTTGCAGCAATGCAAATGTCTTCCTGGCAAGGAGGCCCCACCTTTAATGTTTGATTTAACTATGAGCAGCCAGTGCACAAGGCAGGAAAGAGCGTAAGCAAATCCCAGTGCAGAGTCCTTGCATACACAGAACACATATTTTACATAAGCGTGTAAGTCAACTCCTACTCCTTATGGAAACCCCACCCCAACAGCTCCTTTTTGCTGTTGTTTCCTTTCAACAGTTTTAGCCTTCTTAGCCTTCAATAGCAGATGATACAGCAATTAGAAGAAATAAACATGATTAACCCCTAGCTAATACTAAAATGTATTTCCTCTCCCTCCTGACTTGCAAACACCGAAGTGTTGAAAAAAGAACTAACAAATTTTGTCATACTAATTTCTGAGGTGGGTGCCATGCTTGTACTTTACCTTGTCACTGTAACCCATACTTTTGATACCAAGTTAGGGTTATTGCCCTGACCTGGAGACTTCCATGCAGTACTCTAAGTAAGGAATGTTTTGCTCCTGCAGTTTTGATAATTTAGCTGCAGATCCGGCCTGTCTTACTATGCAGCTTATTCCTGATTCATCTTCTGAGCTTACAAAATACCAGATAAAAATAGATTATTGTTCTATCTAAATTCCCATAATCCTTGTGCTCATTAAAAATAAAGTCATGTAACTGTTCTTAGTCAGGATTGCACTAATTAGTACAACTGGCACTTCTGACCTTGTGATTTCTACCCTTAATACACTCAGGTTGGCTGTGCTGCCTGCATTAACATACCCAGCATATATAATACCTCCTTACACAACAAAGTGCTGCAGAGAGAAATGCAAACCAGAAAATAAAGGTCAGGAGCCTGGATGGAGTTTCTCCACATCCTTATCCTTTGGCTTTATTGAGTATTTTGCATTTATTTCCATATAACAAATTAGAAATTCACAAATAAAAATCAAGGGCCAACTTTTCACAGATCTGTTAGAAGATAGGGCGGCTCCCCGAAGTGCTCTTGATCACTGGCTCTGGTTCAGGTTAGCAGTTTGTTGGTTTCTGTAACAGCTCCTAGCATCTCAAAAATTTCAGGGAAATATCAGCACAAGCTTATTAAACTTGACCTTATTTGACTGGTTTGTGGTTAGTTGTGGGGGGAGTGTGTTTTGTTTTTGTTTTTTTTTAAAGAAAGACAGATTAATATGAAGGAAGCAACTTCCCTGTTCTCACCTTACCTTAGGGAACAGCTTTATCATTTTAGTCTTCTTTGCTATGCAATAAAATTAAATGTGGGTATTTTATTTTTGTGTAGGAAATTAAAACTGTTGGCAGCAAATTTTTGTTCTGCGGCTGCTAACTTATTTATTGCTTGATTTATATGTGTCACTGGAGTCAGGAAATTACTAGTCCATTAATAAATCTAATCCTTTCACCATCAAGCTGTATGGATAAGTATTTAAATAAATTATACTGACAGAACAATCAATTCTCTGAATGTTGTAATAATAAGCAGAAGGAACTTAAGTATGCAGGTGATGGATCTACCACAATGAGAACAGAAATTTAAATAGTTCAGAGAAATACTCAGTTGCGGTAGACTGACAGAGGATATAAAAGTAGGAAAGGTAGAGGGAAAAAGCTACATCAGGGTTGTTTTGTTGTTTTTTTTTTTTAATCTCTCATAACACAAGACGAGAGCAAGAACCAGTGCAAACCCTGAAGATTTATAAAGAATGAAGCTTTAAAAGTGGACTTCTGACAGAGTTTCCAAGTGGCCCCCAGGACTCATTAACCTTCCCAGGCTCAAAAATCATCAGGTCAACAAAATAAAACCAAAAACTGAACCAACAAACCCTGACAGTGAGAAGGTAAACTAAAACAAAACAGGGATGTAAATTTCAGTGGGCCAGGACATAAGCCAACTTCTAATGGAAGGGTTAGGAAGAGAATTCCTATATATAGCAAGGATGCTTATTTGATGCTTGTCCACTCCAGGGATCCTTACAATTTTCTCTGAGGCACTTGTCCTGGCTATTCTGGGTGTGAGGATAATGGCTCAGACATATCTGGGGCCTGAGTCTCTATGCAGCTCCAATCATCTGCGCTTATATAAGAAAGGAAGACATTTTAATAGTTACTCCACAGATGCAAATGATTAATCTGAAAAATTAGCATTGTACCTATTGCTATTTCTTGCAGATTTGGGGTTTGTAAGCCTGGAGCAGAAAACAGAAATGTTGGATTCAGAAACTAAAGCATAGAAAAAGAATTTGCCATCTAGCTGCTAATAAAATTCTAAGTTTCACAGACGTTGGGGCCAAAGCCCATGAATTATTTAGTCTTGTTACCTGCATAATGTAGGTCACAACCTCCCTCTGTAATTAGACTAAACAGTACCTACTTCTATTTCAGCTCTGTAATAAAACATTTAAGGCAGCAGTTCTGATTCCAGGACTTGAGGGATGGAGAACTGAACACATGCCCAAACTGGGGCTTTCCCTCCCTTCCTCATCCTGAGCTCAGCCCATTATATTCTGCATGGAACTGCTGCCTCTTCAGCCTTTTTTATTTTCCAGCCTGGAGTCCATGACTGACAGCACCTGCTGAGTACTTGTACATAACACAGTGGCATTGTACTTAACCCTTGGATAAGCTAAGCAGACAAGACTTCATTCTTTCTCTAAATTTTTCCAGATTAACACTGTAGCTCTAATTGTCTCTGCCTGGGATCTTTTAGGGATTGTGTTGGTACAGCTTCAGTTCATGTGTGTAAAGCTTATTTAATGATTAATGCTAAAAATCAATCTTGACCTAGATCCTTCTCTCAGCACAACAGTGAGACTTGGGTAAGGGCCTCACAGGAGCAGGTGTTAAGAGGCAACCTCTGGTGACTGTTCTCACCTACAGGTGCTTCTGCCCACTTAGCAAATGCTTTGCTGCCTGTTCTGAACTTTAGGGATCAGCTGTGGTACAAACACGGAACATCAAACTGCATCTTGTGAGTATTTCCCTACGGGAATGGCTGGAGTAAGAAAACCCATCAGCTACCACCTTAAGTGACAGTAGAATCAACACTTAATATTGGAATAAACAGGAATGCAAGAAATTCTTTTTGACAGAAATTAATCCAGTGCTACCTAAGCAACAGTGCTTCAGCAAATATTACTGCAGGCCTGTGGGTAATTAACAGAGCTTAGTTTTAAGACTCTACTAAATATTAAATATTATTCACACCTGGTTTTGTCATCAGTTTTGGATTAGGAATTTCCTGGAAAAGCAATCCCACCCACCTTATAGGATAAAAGGTTCAGCTCTGAAGGCTCTTAAAATTGCATGTCAGGCGAGATCCTGTAAATTATTTGGCCATGGTGTAACAGAGCAGAGCACTGCACATAAAATGTTCCACTGGTTTTGCCAGCTGCACGAGAGAATTTAGTCAGAGCAGTGGCAAAAAAACCCCAAAAACAAAAACAAACCAAAGCCAAAACCAAAACAGCAAACCAAACCATCGGTTCTGTTCTAACAATTCTAAGTTTGGCATTTTCAGTGCAGGAAAATTACTGTCTCATCCAGTGAAGGGAGTTTCCTCTTTCAGGATGCCTGACATCTTGTGCACTTCAAGGCAGAGGTGCAGGACAGCTCCTACCTAACAGCTCTGGGTTTCTCCTCTTCAAATCCTTGGTGATGAGGAAGACCCAGTGTATCTGCCTAAGAGAAATGCAGAGAGAAGGGAACACAAGAACAATTATCAGAAGCATCTTCAGAGTTGCCAAAAGCACACAGGACATAGAAAACCCAACAGCTTCCCTTTGGGGGAAAACACTGCCAAGGCTTTTCCCTTCCATCTTGCCTTGCCACTTTGAGTCAATATATGGTCTCACTAATGTTGCAGAGGGACATCTTACTACCCTGTGCTCCTACTTGGTCTATCTGCTCAAAGAGTCAAATCTGCCCTTTTATTCACTTCTATGTATTTATTTACAGCAGAAATGCCGATGCAGCCCTCAGTTGCCAGAATCTCTCAACTCTTGTGTTTTCTGGAATAATTTCTCTTCCTGGGAGACATCTATTCCTTGGGGCTAGATGACCTTCCTTTTGTTCAGTATCGAACATACACTGCACTAAGTAACTTGGACCATTCAGCCACTTGTCCCCATTAATAACAAATCGGTAATAAAAAAAATTTGTGGTTTATTTAACATAATTTATGAAAATATTGTACACAGCTGAGCAGCTCTGCAGAATTATACTAGCCAACTGCAAATGAAAAATTTCCTCCTCAAAAATAATCCAGTATAAATTGACCTTTTAGTTTTTCTATTTCAGGTTCTCAACTGAGAACCAACTCTACTGAGGCATATAATAATGAGGCACATTTGCCATCTGATTTAGTCCTGTACTTTTGTTGAGCAAGACTAGCCTTGTTTTTTCCCAAAGCCATACAGAAGAGCTCCACTGAGGTTACCCTATTATTTTCTCTTTGTATAGACCCGGAGTTTGATCTTATTGCTCCCTTTCATAACATGCACTTTTCTGGAACTTCCAGTTTCCCAAGGTAAACTTAAAAATCTGCATATCACCATCCAGCAAGCTCCTTGACACCTTTAACCCACTGTCTATCTGTTCCTATTAGCTTTTAATCCTTACACAACCAACACCATTTACAACAAACTTCATTTATTTTTAAGTAAAAACATTGGCAGCCTTCTTTCAGCTGCACCACATCCCAGCTGCTCTGAAATTCCTGATGCACCACTTCTCCAAGCCCATGGAGTCAAACCTTAGTCAAACCTGGTACAAAACCAGACTAGCATTAGAAATGACAACCAACCCAAAGACTTCTTCCTTATTCCACAGAGAGCCCAAGGACATGAAGGAAGTTTAACAGATTCTAGCTAGAGAAAGGTATTGACAAGAAAACCTCTTTTTTTCTCCCCCAGGAGATACCTTTCATTTGCCTTTGAGATTCAAGTAACAATCCAGGCATGTAATACCTGGCCACCTCAGGTACCTGGTTTTTTACCTGTAGCCTTTCATTATTTTTCACAGGATGAATTTTTGTTAAATCAAGACAAAAATGGTTTTTTGTAAACCAGAGTAAGCATACATGACATTCACACACCTTTTTTATTTGCATTTCAGCTGAAATTAGTGGTCTTTAAAAATAAAGGGCATCCTTTCAGAAAGGCTGACAGTTACCTGAACAGCAAAAATACAATACAGTCCTGAGAGATAAAAATTTATTTATCTGATCAGCATGTCATGATATGGTCACAACTCATACAGCTGACATTCTCATAGCCGAGAGGGATGTTTTTTCTTTTTAAAAATACATTTTTCTTTCCAGCAGGAAGGATTTTTTTAAAACAAACATTTCATACTAGGCAGGAATTAAAAACAATGGCTTTTTCAATATGACAACACAGCTGGTAAGCACTGGATCCCCCACCAGTGTCTTAATATTCAGATTTCAAGTTTTCCCTCCCACTCCCCGATTCCCCCCACCCCTCACAGAAAAATACCACACAGAAAAACAAGACAAAACCCAGAAAGGAAAGAAAGAGGTAGACGTCACTACAACCATGGCGCTGTTTTGCAAATTGTGCGAGATGTCTCATGCTGCTCCAAGGAGTTCCTGTTCCCTTCATCAGACATTGCAGAACTGGGCCCCAGCAGTGAACACAAGAGGTGACAGGAGCCAAGCGCCATCGCCAGTGAGAAGTGCCAGGGCCACAGAATGAGTGGGGCTGTCCCACCTGGCACTGCTCTGCCCACCTGGAGCTGCTTAAAAGCAGATCTCCCTTTAAAACTGTCCAGATCTCACTATGACAACAGTCTTGCTCCCAGCAAGGCTGGAGTCACAGCCTCCTAGCAGGCAAACCAGGTTTGGGGGCTCAGGTTCTGCTCCTGGCACGCCCTCAGCTCTCAGAAACTTTAAGACTCATTGCTACAGGGACTTGCAGAGGAACTCTGCAGCCTGGGCACCGGCACAGCTTCTAGAGGGTGCTGGAGTGAGTGAGGGCTGCAGAAGCTGCTGTCCCCTTCTCTCCCCTACTGCTGCACTCCTCCTCTTGCCACTTCTGGCACTAAAACATTTGTCTCTGTGTCCTTTCGAATAAACAGTGTTATCTATCACAAATTAACACTGCAGCTGCACAGTGAACCAAAGTGTTATTTTACTAGTTGTTGTGTTTATGGTAAGCACAGAAAAGGTTGTGTATCCATTAGCTGTAAGCACAATAAATACAACCATCAAAGAAAACCTTCTCACCTAGTAAGGATCAGAAGCATATTAAATAGTCTTGAAAAAAAATTGAAAAAAAATCAACTATATCGCCGTCCCCCAAAAAAACCCACAAAAAACCCCACCAAAAACCAACAACAACAACAAAAAACCCAAAAAAACAAAACAAACAAACACACACACACACACACAAAAAAAACAAAACCAAAAAAAAAAAAAACCACCAAAAAAAAACCAAAACAAAACAAAACAAAAAAACCAACAAAACCAAACCAACCAACCAACAACCCCCCAAAACCCCCCCAAAACCCAAAACAGCCCAGGCAAAAGAGAAATGCTGATTCTGTATTTGGTATCTGCCTACGTTTCTGAAAGACATGTTGGCTGCTGGGAAGATTTTATTAAAAAAAACCCCAATGAAATAAATTCAGCAAAATAATTCCAAACATGACCAGACCTTCGCAAAATCACTGACAATCACTCCAGGCTTCCACATCCATTTTATCACACAAAACAAACACGTCAGTAACAGAGAAGGGAAGGAGAAATCCAGAGTTGAAAATAACTGGTATAAAACAACCGCTGTTCATCATACAATATGAACATCATGGTGGAGCAATTTTAAGGAACTAACTCATTTTAATAGGATAGTTGTTCAGTGAATAATTACTTCATTATCTCATGATAAAAGGTCTAACTTTAAAATGCATAGAATCCTTCCAATGACGACTTCTATCACAGCCAGGCAGTCTATAGCTCTTACAGAAAAAGCAGAGCTGCTCAGAAGCATTTCTAATGTATGCAGACATTTTAAACCAGAGTATGGTTTCCATTTTGCTCTTCCCATTGTAGCTTTGTATTTTTTAAAAGAAGTGTAAAAACTATCAAATATGCAATTTTGCAAAATAACCCTTTATTTCATATGGCTCCATTATTTCCAAAAAATACAGAACCCCAGATGTATAATTATTTTGTGTGATTGTATCAAATCACCACAAAATCTCCACCTGTCAAGAGAATGCATCCAACCCTGGGCTCGTGATTTAGAAATCCCAGTTTTAGGTACCTTTGGTCCCAAAATTTATGTCAAGGCAAAGCGGAGCAGTTGAATCCTGTCACACACAGTGATCGGTATCTGTTATTATCTTGTACAAACAGGTGAGAAAAGTTAACAGCACTTTATGGCAGTGTCACACAAAGAAAAGTTACATCATCTGAACCAAGTGAACAATGAACAGTACCACAGTAATCGCTTTATTTTTACTGCAAGAAGATGCACCTTGTTTGTGATGCTGGGGAGAACGGAGAGGGAAGCTTTAAATTTTCAAGGAAAGCATGGTAAACTGAAATTTCAGTTTTCAACATCTGGTGACAGCAACTTAAATTTAGGAAAAAAAAAAAAAAAAGAGACACCATGGTTGCAAGACTCAACAGAATGACACACGGAACCCAAGTGAGACTGAAATGACAGCACACGCACCCCTGGGCAATGAAGAAACCGCTCGGCATGGATGGGCAGGTGCTCTTCACATCATGGGATTCACAGAGCAGCAAAGCTAAACCGTGACAACTGACACAACTTCAACTGTAACAACCTCCTTATGAACAATAAACATAGAAACGTGGAGATGCTTTGTGGGCAATCCTGGCAAAGACCCATCTTTCTTCTTATTATTTGCAATGCACTCAAACTGCTCTGTTCTCATTTCTGTGTGCGACAGCTTTCAGTTAGAATTTTTTCCATGAATTTTTCAATTTTGATCATTTTATACATTTTACACTATTTTTCCCCAATATAAATATAATGTGATATTAATTTGTGATCAACTGTATGGTTCATTAACATCACTTTCTACCAAAACACATTTTGAACTCTCCAGAGGAGGCAGCCCATGGATGGTGCAGCAAAATGCTCACTACATCCAGAACTGCAGGCAACTGCCAGAAGGTAGAACCAAACTGCAGCCGACAGGAATTTGTGTTTTACAGACTCGCCTGCCAATCTTCAGATAGTCTGGATTAGCACAGTATTTTTAGCACTGAATTTCCTCCATACTGTATCCATTTCGTGTTTTTCCCTTCAAAGCAAAACTTCTTTTATCCGATTTATTCTCTTTCATGAAGCAGCATCCAGGATCATGCTGGGAGGGTCCTTCGGAGTTGCTTTCATTCCGATGTCACCCACAGCAACTCGGCCGTGTGGAGCCACGGTGTCAGGTGCTCTTCACATTGCCCAGTGCAGGCAGGAGAGAAGCCTGGGACCTGACACTATTTCTTCACCCTACTGAAACAATAACCACTGCTTGGAAACAAACCTCCAAGAGTAAGAACTACAGAGAACAAAGTGAAAATGAACAGGACCAGATCAATCAAACACTCGTCTAGAACATTACTGTGCAGTGCTGATTTCTTGAGGCAGCATGTGAACACTTGCTATTGACTGCAACCCACGGGGAAAAGAAAATAAAAATACTGCATTTGACAAAACAAGATGCTCTTACACGGAGTTCACAGGGTCTAGAAAGAACAATCTCCTGATGTGAGTAACTGCTGTGCAATCTGCTTATATAAACTTCCCTTTTTGCAACAGTCCAGTCTGTCCTAGCTCAAAATAAAATGAGCTGTACTCCGGGCATCCCTGTGGTTCTGATCAAACTACATGGGGGAGGACAGCAGTGAGTAGCTTGCCACCTGCCTTTTGCAGTTGTAAGAGCCAGTCCCACGGGCAGCAGAAATAACCACTTACACATGGGCTGGGCTGCCCCAACATCCTCCTGTCAAACAGCAGATTAAATACATTCATTCCATCAGCTGAACCTCAGCAAGAGCAACATGAAACAACAAATACTCCATGGACTCCCTCCCTATCACAGCATATCTACCTCTTTTGAATGGTTACACCAGAACTCGGGTGCAGAAATGGTATTTATAAACAGATCTTGCCTCAAACATGAAGCCATTGGCAACCACTGAACTTCACCTCCAGCCTCCTGCAGTCAGGGAGGGAGCACACACTTCAGGGGACCCTACTGTGGTGTGTCACTTTGCATCCATCCCCACTGAGCAACCACTGCTGCATGGGGAGGGGCAGGGATGGCATATTTGACAAGGTATTTTTCCACAAAGCCACGGAAATCGGCAGTGCCTCGTGTTTTGGTATGCTCTTTGCTCCCCTCCACCCAAACGGGAACACTGGCAAGGTTTTGTATTCTGCACACCACCTCCTGTGATTCATGTAGCAGCAGAGGGAGACAGAAGGGGAATCAATATTGCTAGCTCAGAGCCAAAACTACTGAGGGCTTACTTTGTTCTCAACAAAATTACTCTGTAAAAGGCAGTATGCCAACATCTGAAGTTCTGGCTACCCTGCCTGTATTTAGAGAGATTAGTTTTATTTTAGGAACAGTTCTCGCAAATCTGTGCATAATCACATAAACACAATGCCAACCAGACCTGCCAGAAGTAAGGCTGTACATCAGACATCCTTTCAAAAGGATCCTGCACTACACATCTGAAAGTGTCTTCTGTTCCCATCTGCCCTTCATTTCAACCCATCCTTCTTCCAGTAAGATTTTAGCAGTAAGATTTTAGTGGTAAGCTAATTAATACTGCCCTCCATGTAGTTATTCCCAATATTTACCATACTTACTGTTTCAGTAGTATCTTCCTACAGATTTATGATAGCAATTACACCTATTTTTTCTTTTTACGAAACTAGTTTTTCTTCTATTACTCCTTAGCAAAACATTAAGATGGTTGGCATTGAATTATTTAAACTCTCCCACAAGTATATTTAGCACTGTCGCAACTAGCGGGGAGAAAAAGGCCTCTATAAACCACTCCAAGGTCACCTTGGTCGGACTGCAGTATACAAAATACAAAGGTGGCTAAAAATCACCAGCAGCACCAGCAGCCCTTCAGAAACAGCTAGAATTGCTCTGCCTTCCAACACGTGACAAAGCTTCCCTCTGTTCCCTATATTTTATGTCTTTCCTTCACTGACTTTTCATCTCTGAAAGTGCATTTTCAAAATTGATGAGAGTTGAGCTGCATTCTGAACATAAAGAGAATTTAACCAAGCGACTTTGTATTTTCCAAGTTTCCCTATGACACGAGACACTGGTAGCAGATGGAACTTGGAGAGCTGATGGCAAGACCACAGCAGGGATGGGCTGATTCATCCCATGTGGACAGCTTTTAATCACACTGTGATGCTGCAATGCTTGTTTGAGGACCAGTTCCTCACAGGACAGACCTGACACGGGATCTTATTTGGGTGTTGGGTTTAGATCAATGTGTCTGGTACAACAACTGCTGACTGCGTAGCCACAAAGACACCTCCACCAGCTGTCGAAGATCTCCGACTCCAGCACAATGAGCTGCAATAAAGTACACGTTGTGCAAATGAGGAATCTCTACCACACCAATGCTGTACACACTACTGAAGAGACAAGTTGCTGAATTTTCTGAGCTCTAACTACAATGCCAAGAAATACTTGTGGTGACAAAGCTTTCTTGTCACAGACATTCTTCTACGGTGGTTGTACGATTGCACCTTTTGTCCAAATGCTGAATTTGCTTAAGTGTGGGTGAGAGTATACATTTTTAAAAATACAGACAATTCTTAAAATAATACATCATCAGGTCACTATGTTACTGATCTTCACTTTTAGTGGAGTTTAAAATTCCCCCAAGGAGAGGTAAAAGTCCATCCAGTATTTTCCTTTACTCTTGAATATTCACATTTGCACATACAACATGATACTCATTTGCAAGAGCCTGGATTCCCATTGTGTCCTCAGGTCCAATTCCACTTTTAAAATAGGCAATGGTACAAATACTGAAAGAGGCAGTACCACATCCCTCCTGACAAAAATGCAAATGATTGTATGGCAACCAGCCACAGGTTACTGAGGGTCATCTCCCGAGAAATCGCTTTTGTCTGACCCTGGGGTGGCGGAAAAGCTCCTGCAAGAGAAAATGAAACACATTTAATGTTTTGCACAGGAATGACAGCCTTAATACACAATTCCTTACCACCACGGCTTGCCCCAGCAATGGTGCGCACACACAGTTAACTGGGTACTGCTCTATGCTCCAATGCTGTCAAATGTATGAAAGATTCTCCAGAAGCCTTCAAGAAAATAAATCCAAACCAACACACAACCCCTTACCTTAAGTAATGAGAACAATTTTAATTTCCGTATAAACTTTAAGCACAAGCCTGAAAGTCCTCCTTAGAAGCTGCTACCACTGTTACTCAACCTTTGCAGAGATCCAATTGTCAACTCAGTTTTGTGTTATTTTTGAAGTTTTATTAGTATCTCCATGATCAAACTGAATGGATTCCATATTAAACTCTACAGCTGTTTGGTGGTAATACTGTATACTGTGAAGAAGCAACACACACACACATTCCTGAGGTTCCTCTTGAAAATGTAAATACACACACACACACACTTTCTTTAAAGAATAGTTTCCACATATTGTTTGAACACCCAGTCATACTGACTAAAAGAAACATTCCAATTTGCCATGTGTTTTCCCGAAAATCTTTAATGCAATCCTTCCTTAGATGGGAAAGACTGGAAGAGATTCATCTGACAATAAAATTTGGTTTTTCCATACTTCGACTTTTTCTGACTCGCAACACTAAATTAAATGGGCCTGAATACATCAGAGCTTTATGATCATAAGCAAACTATTTGCATATATTTACATCAGCATATTAAATCATCTGCATTACACTGTACTGAGATGCACAAAGACTTGATGACACGAAGCACTTTTGTTGTTGTTAATCCTGAACAGGGGATATAAAACTCTGAATATACCACAGAAGATGATGTACTTCTGCTGCAGCATTATGGAGTCTCAGCTTCTCTCAGAACATGAAATGAATGATTCAAAGAGTAAAGATGCAGCAATGTCAATTTTTAATCTTAGGAACCACAAACTTGGGCAATTAGATCCCATCAGCAGCTTATCTCTGTACATCACATTTGCAATCACTGGAGGAACTGCAATCAAGCATTTGAGACAAAGCTTTTCTTCCTAAATGAATGCTCTTATTAAAAAAAAAAATCCACAAACCACCAAAGCAAACAAAGAAAAAGCCTAAAAACACCCTTGATGAGCCCCATCCACCTCTCCCTGATAGGTATTTCACACTTGGGCAGATTTGCCACATCATTATTCCCCTCACAGCTAAGCTTCTAACTGTCCACTCCATGCTGGATTTGTTCTTCCATGGTCCATTTGTTTTTCTCTACCAACACTCACCGCTGGTTTAAACACCTTTCCTTTTTCCCTGGTAGGTACAGAGAGCTGTCTCTTCTCCCTCTTCCAAGCCATTTTTGACCCTTCCCTTTCCCAGCTGAGACAAGCCTTCACTGAAATAACCCCACCTTCCCCTTAGTCTTAGCTCCCGTTATCTGTCTCCCCAGTTCAGTTTGTATTCCTTGACAGGGATAATGGACCTGTACACAGGATTTCCAGATGAGGTTTCAGATCTGGTACACAAAGAGTGTTTCCACAGCATTAGGAATGCCATTCCTTACTTTTTTCATCACCTCACACCACTTGGCTTCTGAGCACAGGGAATGAGGAGCGTGATGACTTCAGTACACCATCACTCATTTCCAACTGCTCCTAGTTTATGGTTGGGGCTTTTTTCTTAATTTATCTTCAAGTGATTTTGTCCTGCTAAATGTAATCTCACTTGTGTTCCTGTGGGCTCCAAGGTTAACGTGCTGAAGAGTTCAGAGAAATCAAGAACTTGCCAATACAAGTTTTCCACTAGCTACCTAAAACAGGAGTCTGTTACCTACAGCTATTAACTTGAAATGATTTTAATTTTATAAACGAAATGTGTAAAATGCACCTCTAAAAAATTACGGGATAGTTTCATGTCAATTTTTAGGCACGCTTTTCTTTTGGTTTGATTTCCAGAGGTCTAGTATTACAGGTTTTCTCTTGGTGATTTAAGTTCTTGCCACTTAGGAATACAGCAAAATGGAGAAATGTGCTCTGGGCTTTGTTTCTTTCTTTTCCCAAACAAAAATAAGCCAAGAAAATATATTCTTACCAGTGATACTGTCAATGAAAACTTTTAAAGTTGCATGGAGCATTAAATATTACTCCAGCTTTATGAAGTAAGCTTTATTAAGAGAGAAACGTTCCTAAGCAGTGTGTATTGTAAAATAATATAATGATGATAATGATAACAATAATAATGAATAATAATAGTAGAAGCAGCCCCAGTCTTAAAACCACACCCATTTGTGACCATGTACCAGGTGAATACAAAGCTGGCTCTTGAGCAGCCTCAGGATTCCCCTCACAGTCAACCCCAGGACCTTTCCAAGGGGTTTCCAAAAACTGTAGCAGCACTTTTTCAGTAGGCCCACTAAAGCAATGCAACCAAGTTCTCAAAAAGTATAAATGGCAATAACTTTAAATTATGCTAATGTATGCCTAATAAGGTCCTATGTCACAGCATTTACATTTAAAACATGTCTTTATTAATTCATACTGATTGCACTGGCAAATTATTACCAATTATACTATTTTAGAAGTGCATTTTAATGAATAAATCTGATTATATTAATTATACTCTCAAATTCTGGACTAGTTAGATTTTCTGAGTATGACTTATTCCAATAGCATAAAATAATGCCACAAAGCGAAAAATTCTTTACAATCTATTTACCACACTTGCATTTTAAAAGATAGTCACAAAGTTATTTGTCTAATAAAGTCCAATATATGCATTTGGATGCGATTTATACAGCAGAGTCTGAACTTTGCCATCAATGATGGCTGAATGACAGCAACATTTCATAAAACAAAATACAACTTTGGGTTGTTAAAAAAATCTATTAATATCTTTAAGCATGTGGATTGATAAATTAAGCACTCAAAAATAAATTAAAGCAGCCTTTGCAATAAATCATGTCACAGAAGAAGGATCTTCATTTAACACAGTCACCCAGGAATACTAAACTCAGCTGATTTGAGACACTGAACACTTCCCATCAACAACTGTGATGCACAGAGCTGCAGACCATGGATCCAGAGACCGTGTGCCATGTAATTCTCACAGGTCCTTCCAATCATCCTTTCAGTCATGGATCTTTGCCATGAAATCCCACAGCAGCATGTTTCACAGATGAACTGTGTGCTACTGTTTTGACAGCTTCCAAACACTACCCTAATTCTAGTGTTGCCCATGTAATTTACCCTTCCTAGACAATTCTTTAATTATACATCTTGCCACATAAAAAGCAGTAATAATAGCAATAACTGCATCTCCTGTACCCATGTGAAGAATGCTTACACATTCTTAAGCCATTTTGAGATCCTTGTAAGGAAAGTCACTAGCAAAGCACAGTTCTCTTTGCTAGCCATCACCCTACCTGTTTCATAGAAATGTGTCAAGAGGTCCTCCTTTTCAATGAATCGTTGATACAGCCAGTTTGTGAGAGCTTCAGGCTCTGCAGGTACATCTTTCACTGGAAAAATCCTATCAAAGAAACAAGCACAAATTAAGCCTAGCAAACGTGTTCTGTGCGTGGAGAACAGAACTCTTCTGCCCCAGCCCACCATCAAACTAAGAGAACAAGACTCCTGTATAAATCTAACTGCATGATTTGCATTCCATCCAACTGGCAGATCACTGAGGCATTAAGGATACAAGAGTGGGAAATGCCAGGCTGCCATCCAGAACCACACAGAAGACACCAGCATCAGCCTCCATCAAATGCTGTACTCCAGTTTTTGATAAAAGCTACTAACACTGGTTTTTTGTTGTTGTTGTTGTTGTTTAATAGAATAACACCACACTATATACTATCCCTAAAAAGAATACAAACCAAGGGGGGATGAAAGAAATAAAAAAATGAGAACATTCATTTACAGCTTTGAAGAAACAATTCAGCAGGCAGAAGCCACATAATGACATCACTAAGCACCAATAGCCCTTCCACATCCCAGAAAACAAGCCCTCTGTGCTTTTCAAAGGATGCTGGCAGCTTTGCCTGAAATTTCCAAGGCACGTGTTACACTGAAAACTGACCCTGTACTCAAATATTGCTGCTCTGCTTTAAAAACACCAATGGAAGAATTGTTAGTGTTCTGGTACTTCTGTGCTGAATATTAGGTCTGCTTAGAAAAACAGACACTCAAGGCAGAATTTACTGTGGTACATACACCCTGAAACTCCCAAATAACCCACCACACCTCACTGGATTATTTTCAAAATAGAATTTCCAATCTTACTGGAACTGTGAAACCTCAGCAGACCCTCAGTGCCTTTTGATATATACAAGAATTTACACATCCTCTGTGTTGTACTGGCAGGCCAATGCAGAAGAGATTTTTGTATCAGGCTAACCTGAAAAACTCACACTCTGAAATGCAAGACGCTTTCTACTGTAGGTTTCTCTTTTCAGGTGAACTCCAATTTAGCCTCTCATTTATGCCATGCTTCTATTTTCATTAGTGGATTTTCGTTTCATTTTCAACACAGTCTTAACTGATCATACTGTAAAGAATTGGAAGTAACACTACAATCATCTGGGTGGTCTCTGAACAGATACGGGAATGGCAGACTAAGAAAATAAGGCACTACTGAAGAATGCTTTTGTTGCTGTTACAGTTTTCAACATCTTTGCCAACTTAGCTCATTTGTCATTTGTCTTTCCTCCTTTCAGTCTCATGCATGGAAAAATAAGCTGTAAGTGGGGGAGTCAAGCATTGCTCTAAGGAGTGAACTCATGGTGCTTTGGCATACAGAGACAACTTCAATACAAGGAGATGAACAACTTTATTTACACGCTGTGGTGTCGACATGAACTCAGCTATCTCTGTAGCCTTTGGAGTACTTCTGCCTACATCTTCCTCACACTGTGGCATTCCCTATGCTCCAGTAAAGCCAGTCTTGGTAACAAGAAATTAGCAACTGTTATCTCAGATAAAACAGAGTTTGAAGGGAAGTCTTTGGCCAAAGTCAGATGTTACGAAATGGTGCTTCAGTAAGCAGCCCAAGTTTTCAGTCTGCATATTAAGAACTAAGACGAACAATAAAGAACTATTTTATCTTGAAGCCCAGATGCTGTACAGCAGGTTAAAATCAAACCACGTGGCAGCAAGTAAAGAACACACCCACAGAGCAAGGATCATTTTGTTGAGGGTAGAACACTAAGAAAGACTTACTCCGTGTCCCCAAACACAACCGAGTTGCCAAGCACTATTTTTACTCTCTTCTGCCTATCTGCTGTGAAGAGATAAAAGGCTCAGCAACTGAATATTGTGTTTCACAGAGTATTTTTGAAGGACAGATGCTTGCTTACGCAGGTTTTAAGAGGGTTCAGAACTAAGAGAACGTGTGTCGCCTCAGGACAGAAGTGTAGGGTTACCTGGCTTCATATGCAGCTGTAGACTGCAAGATATTCTTCACCTCTGCCTTCCCTTCTCCCTGACCGAATGGGTAACAGCTCTTTTTTGTCAAGAACATTCTTCTTAGTCTGAAAGCATCACAGGATCTTGCCAGACACTTGTTAGAAACAATTTCTGAGCTGGTGCTTTAATGGAGCAGTGATGTGAAGCACAGGTGATACCAGCACTGTGAGAGACTAATGGAATCCTGCACACCACTTCCCTGCTTGAATCCATCCAGGCTCTTGTATGGATCAATAACACTGCCAGAATGCTTGAATCTCTGGACATAAACTCTGCTGCTTACAAGTCTTAGAAGCAGTCACTGCTACACCCAGTTTGAATAAATATTAACAGGGCGAAAACAACTGGTTTGCCAATAATGCTACATTGGCTGCCACAACTTAGCAATGGTAAATGCTAGTGTATTTAGAAGCATTTTCAAATGTATTTTTAGATTATCCAGAGTTATTTTTACCAGCAGAACATTCTTACTAATGACTGATCTAAATTAGAGATTAAATATTTAAAAAAAATCCTGAAACTCTGGAAAGAAGCCCTTTCTCTACTCGATAAGGCAAAGCTAAACCCCTCCTATATTTAAACTAAACATACTGCTAATGCCATGGTTCTGTGCCCATCAGATGGCTCAGCTGGCATCTGTGTTTTACAGGAACACTCTCTTGAAGGAGACTGGGTTCAGGAAGATGAGTGCACAAGTCTGCTGTTCCAAAACTCCTCACACAGGCAATCCAAAACAACAGCAGAGAGCCATTGCTCCAACAGGAGCAGGGTCACCCCCAACCACTGGATGATGACATCTGCCAGGTCCAGTGTTGCCAGATGCAGGAAATAGTTCCTTCTTTTCACTGAGATATGTAAACAGTTCTCCCTGTGGTCAGGCATGAGCATCACCTTGACTCTACCCCACCTTTGGGTATGCAGGATCAGGAAAGCCATTAGAAGCAAACAGTTTGCTTATCTCCTCAGGAAAATAAAATATCATCACACCGAACTGCCAAGGCAAGGAATAAGGTCAACATGTAACATCTGAAGCTCCTGGAGTCTCTAAGCACTTGGATCTTTCTAGCTTTTGGGCAAAACTAACCTCACATTGCATTAAAGTAAGAGCATCTTTGTTCCTGGTGTGGCAAACAAGGAATAAAGTCAAGCAGAATAAAAATACCTTTTTTTGCTTCATATCACAGAAACAGCTGACTTTCTGTCCCCAGGAAAAGTGGGGAAGGGGCTAAAAGCAGTGGCAGCACAGGCTGCACCCTGGGAAGTGAAGAGTGTTGGTGGAAATAAAGACACATTTCAATGGGAATCCATGGAGAACCTTTTTCCAGTAATGAAGCATTATCCTCCAGCTGGAGGTGCCTACTGGCAGCTGTGAGGTGACAACAGCTGCAGGACACTTTAGGTACCTGACTGAGGGACTGTGACTTCTTAAACCACTACACAGATTTGTGTCCATGTCACAAACCACACTGTATTAGCATAAATGACAGTCTAGAAAAGAAGAAAGGATTTTTAAAAACAGGAGATGTAGCTGCCAAAGACATGCTGGCATATGTGAGAAATAGGGGAGAAATAGCTACTGATGGGCTGTTTCTCAGAAGGCACGAAAGAATTTTCAGAAAAATGGCACATTTAGAAACATTTTTCTCTTTTAAGTGAACCTTATTGGAGAAACAACCTCTGATTCTCTATTTAAATTCTGAAGTTCATGGCAACCACTTTAAGTACTAATTGTCTTTTATCACCTGTCCTACCCTGAAGTTCTCTATTACTTACTACTCCATAGAAGTCATGGTATTATTTGCTGCTTCAATGGCTCTAAATAAATCCAGGACAGTGGAGGCTGTTGGTAGATGTCAGGCACGACCAAAAATAAGTTACTTGCGTAAAAAAGCGCATTAAAATACACTGCCAAACGGGATGCCCTTCTGCAACATTCATTCAACAACCACAATGCATCTCATTTTATTTATAGCTCGGAGCCTGGCTAATTTCAATAAATCTGTATCAATGCAGACACAAAAATAGAACTTCCTCAGCAGCTGAAAGCTTGTTCCAGCAGCAGCACAGCACAAAAGCTGGGACGGGGACGGGAGATGAGAGAGCTGGGAGCAGCCTGTGTGGCACTTCCATGCACGGCCACCCCTGCGTCAGAGCTGACTCGGGCTGGCTTTGACGTCAGGGCTGCTGCACCCTGTCACTGTCACACAGCCCAAAAGTGGGATGTGAGCATCCAAGGGCATCACCTGCACAGAAACTAAGGCAAAAACCCCAGCCCCACACCATCCTGACTGAGGGGCTGCTAAGCAGCGAGCCAACTTCACAGCCAGGGTGTTTTATATTTGCAAGCCTCTGGTTTTGCTGACAGAACTGCAGCACTCAGGAAATTACTGCTGGAGATACTTGGTGATCAGCTAAGAAACACCAAGCCAATCAGACTAAACAAGTGCCTGGTGTAAAAAGTAAAGAAATAAACCCCGAACTCTATTCATGGCACAGAAATGGTGGGAGCTGAGAACAGCAGCCAGTCTGTGGCCTTGCCACATGGACACCAAACAACTCAGCTTGTTTCTGCTGAGTGAAATTGTAGTGAGTCAGGATTTACAGTCATCACACTCCACACAATGACCTGAGCATAAACCGAAACCATCTGAGAAGAGCAAACCAACCTTTCCAACAGATTCATTACAAGGCTGGGCTTACAGTGATGCCTCTAGTTTGACATGCCTTGCACCAGATGGATTGACATCTCCCAGAAAAACCGCAGTGCCATTTGGCCCAGAGGAAGTTCAGCAGATATTTTCTTGGAGTATTATATTTCAGAGAGCAACTTGAGTTTTGCAGCACTTTTCATTAAGTTCTGAGACAAGTCAGTCAGGGTCAAAAAGCTATTCAAAGGTGGGTAAAGTTCTCACACCTTGTGTTTGTAGATCCAAACTTGGTAATTGTTCTTTTTTCTAGGGAAGCTTCTTTTGACATTCTGAGGAAAATCAGGCCACAGCGTAGTCTAATTATGAACTTCTGAAAATTGTGTCATTTGTACTGAAAATTGAAGTTTGAAAAGCAAGGTTCAACTCATTATCAAAATTGAGTTTTCAAAAAAAAGATTACGGGATTAAACCAAGCCTTCTCTGCCATTTCCACCAGCTAGAAAAGCACTTAAAAATGTAACATAAGGCTCCTTGCTGTGTGCTCTTCTGTTACTCCCTGAGCAGGATGAAAAAGAAATAATCCTGCAGCAAAGGCCCAGGCTATGAGAAAAGGAAATCACCAGATTTGAAAGTCTGTAAGGCAGAAGGAGACAGGTGGTGATCAAGGGGCACAGCAGAAGGGACTGACTGAGCCACCAGAACAAAAGCAGCTCTGCAGTCTCTTCTGCTCCAGTTTGAGTGGCACAGAAAATGTTCCTTTTTTCCCCACTGCTGTCATACATCAATACCTTGCTCTGGACTACTCTAAAAGGTAATAGGCATGTTTAAATCCTGATTCTTCTTTCATACAGCACAGATGGCATCTGGACAAAACTATTCTTTGCTTTTTCTAAAGGAGTACTTTTTCTCCCCTTATAAACTCAGTTAAAAGAAATGACATGAGAAACTGTTGTGCTCTCTTCCCAGTTATTTAAAAATTACCCTTACAATTTATTTCAAATGTTATGTCCCAAGACCTTCCAAATTAATGAAAAAATGAGCAAGATTTTACAGCACTAAATGCAGGAAAAGTGAGGTGTAATACCAAGGCACACAGACTTGATGTACACGTAAAGAAAATTTTTCAGAGGACATCCATGTGCCAATCTGCACCCACCTCATAGTGGAGGGGCCATGTGCCTCAAGAACTACCAGGCCTGGAAGTCAGGCGAGCTCCAGCCAAACCCAAGAGTTCTGGTCTCATTTCAGAGCCCTCACACCCTGTGCTCAGCTGGGGCGAGTTGCTGTGTGACTTTCCATTTGGGACACACTTCAACTGGTTTTACAGGGTCAGCCATGACAAATACAGGTTATTAAAACCCTGCATGCAGTAGGCAAATAGAGAGGTTTGATCCTGTCTGAACCAGTGACTTAGACCCTCTGGAAGAAAATAACAAACTCGCACCCAAAAGTAAATAAATTTCTAATATTTTTCTTTGGATTTCAGTACTACAAGAACTTAAAACATTCAAGTTCAATGCAAAAAAGTTTACCTCATATTTATGCTTGTGATCAAAAATAGGTCTAAATATACACTTAGAAGCAGGAAATGAATTCAACTTATGTTAACTTACTGTTGTTTTTAAAGCAAGTATTTTTGGAAATACTTTTCAGAAGAATTCTAAATACATTCAACTTGCAATTACCCCAGAGATCTGAGAGAGCACTAAGGTGACCTGAATAAAGCACAATGGATATAATGCTATCTTATATAAATTAGGGTGTAAGTATGTTCACCTTCAGGGAAACTTGGAAGGCAGCCTTCTATAAAAAGTAAGGACAAATTTAAACACGGCTGTGGAAAGGAGCTCCAGCGAGCAACCTGCACTCTGCATCAGCCAACATTGACACAGCAGTGATGATGGAGAAGGTCATTCCCACTTCAGCTGCCACCCAGGGGATCCACACAAGGATACTTGAAAGCTTTCTATAAAAGTCTAAAAGCTCTCCAAATCATCAAGAGGGAGTAAGACAAAATAATGTGATTTTGGGATAAAATTCAACAACTTATTTTTTATAGGAAAAGTGTTAAAATACTGCTGGAGATTTCAGACTTGCAATTCACTGTAAACTAAAAGCAAAATGCAATTTCTCTCTCCATCAGTTTAGGTCTTGAGACAAAGAACTGCTGAGGGGAAAAGCTTTAATGGTCTCCTATCCTAGCTGTCAATGAGAGTTGCAACTTTTTCCAGCTGCTTTTTCCAGTTGCTTTGCTCAACTACTTAAAGTATTCTTTGAGTGAAAAAGCTGGTGTTTCTTTGTCAGAAAGTTAAAAATAATATTTTATTAGGAAATCTGATTATTTAACAACAGCGATTTTTTATTAGTAGTCATTACTAAAAAACAAAATTAAAAAAATTCAAGTTTGGTTTACCAGCACCTTAACATGAAAGTTTAAAAGATGACCTAGCCTTCACAGTTATATTCCCCACAACTCTTTCAACCACAGGACATTAGTCCAAAACTTAAATGTCTGTCCTAAGATACAGAATAGTCACTGACCTTTTAAAAAAAAGACACATTGTGTTTAAATAATATGCCCACCTGTGTGAGACAAAAAAAAACCCCACTCCCACTGCTACTGATCTCCCCTCTCCTGAAAGGACATAGCTGATTTGTGAACAGTAGAGTTCAATATAGGAGGAGCAGGTTTACTTCCTACCTGTAATGTACATGTGTCACTGTTGGTTGTCGGTAGCCAAGAATCCAGGTTTGGATGTCTATAGGTTCAGCTTTGGGATATGCAATAGTTGTATCTATCACCCACTGAAGGCCTTTGGATTTGCTCCCTAGGAACAAAAACAAAACTCCATGTTACTTATTTGGGAGTTATTAAATTTTTCTATTACTTTATGAGGTACAAATAAGACCATCAAAAGTCAAATCCAGATTTCATTACAGAGCACAGAAATACTCTGACAAACTTCAGCTAGACCTAGATTTTATTTCACGGTTATTTCTGCTGTTCTTAGGTACCATGGTACACAGAATAGAACAAGTTCACTCACCAGGTTTGAGTACAGTCACAGGACATCTTGGCCCCAAGGTCAGGTGCTTCCCCCCATTCACCAAAAGGGAAAATCCCAAAATAAACATCCTAGCTTCTTGGTGAGCACTTGAAGCACATTTACACCTAGGCCTTTCTAAAAGATCACTGATGGAGCAGCAGCCATGCAGATACCTCAAAGGTTCTTAAAAATGTGACTTGCAGGATGAAGAGGAAAAACACCACTTTCAGGGTAACTCAGGGTAAGAAAGAAGGAACAGAAGCTGGTCACTTTTTACAGTGGGGAAGATAGTGCACCCACAAGGTTCCAGGAGAGGCTGACACCAGCACATGTTCACTTGCTGCTCAGCTCACTTAGAAACTGAAAAAAGGATCAAAGGAAGTGAAAATATTTGCTATTAAGATGAGTCAAGAGAATCAAATCTGTGGGTCCCTGTGGAGTCGCTTGTGCCCTTAAAAGAATTCCCAACTGCCTTGCCTTGGAAAAGTGAGGATTAAAGGTACGCCTTCCACATGTAACAAGGTTTTCCCCCCATGGTTCTTTGCAAACATTGCTCAGTCTGCTCCCTGGGTTTCCCAATGTCCATCACCTTCCCATGGTGTCCCCTTCCCCTGGTTCCCCGCTGGCTGTGGGGCCTGGGGTCCAGTTTCTGTCTTCCCTATGGCCACTTGCCCCCTGCCCTGCCCCTTGTACCACCCATGAACCTGAGACACTATAAAACCAAGAAAACCACATGGTCCTCCCTCTTTACAGCTCCAAATGTCCCTTCTGCACATGAATAAACCTGGCTGGAACTAATCTGTGGCTGAGAGCCTTCTGCCTCTCCCTGCCTGAGCTAGCCTGTAACGTGTGTGGATGTGTGGCTTGATTGCTTTGCCTGAATTCTTCTCAAGCAGTTTCTCCACTGGAGAGGCTGACTCGGAGTTAATTAGGCTGCAGCTACACTCTGAAAAGACACACTGTTACAGGTGCCTTCCAACTCAGAATATTTCACGACTACAGAATAACCTATAAAATCTGAAAATAGTTTACAAGAGCAACAGTCCAGGTCATAAATCAGCCTAGCCACGAGCCTTGTCTGGCATGTCTTGAATTCACAGGTTTGCTAAGAGGGAGAGCAGCAGATCTGTAGAGCAAACCAAGAAGGAAGGGCACATTGCCAAGATGGCACTTTGAGTTTAGCCTGTCAATTTTCTCTCTGTTCTGGAGCTGTCTTGTCTTTGAGGCCCAGCAGGGTAATGCTCACTTACTGCTTGAGACACCAGTACAGCAATATGCTCACACCACATCAGGCAGGATCTCCCACCCATGGGCAAGAGCATGTAAGAAGTGTTAGCTTTTAGTACAAAGTACAATACTCTTCAAGCCTGCAGCTGAAAAGCTACAAAAGAAATGTAACTGAGGTTGACAAGAACACTGTCAGCACCAAGAACGTGTACGGGGATTGACTGTTCACCATCCTTCCCAATACAAGAACAGACACTCAAAATTCAGCCAAGAGGAAAAGTTTTCATAGCAAACAGAAAAATGATTCTTTGTGCAGACGGGGGGGAAAAACCCAATCTCTTGCTAAAGAATGTCAAAGATGCCAAGAGCAGGGATCAAGAGGAGACTGAGTAAGTACATGGAGGGTTAACTAACCAGGCAGAAACCCCCACCTGGCTTGGGAAACCCACCCCACAGGAAACTGTCAGAAGCTTGGAGAGTACGTGGGAGAAGTAAGATGCCTGTTTGCTGTGTTCACACTCCTCCTCTGTAATCTGCCTGGAGTCATGGACAAGACACTGGGCTAGGCAGATGTTTGGCCTTGCCCAGAGTGGCCACTCTCATTTTACAGAAGATCCACCACAAACCTAAAGAAATCTGCAGCACTCGGTGTAAGCAGCATCCTGAAAGCCACAGTTACTGACTCCAGCTAGAATGTACATGCAACGACTGGCATGCGAGTTTCTACCTGCATTTAATTTGCATTTAATTTAATTAAGGGTGAAAAGAAAATTGCAGCAATGCTATCACATGTATCTATCAATTACTTTAACAAGCAGACAGTGTTTTCTTGGTGTCTGCTCATCAGTGGAGTTGTACTGCTTCATTATAAATGCACTACTCCACCACGGCTAGACAGCATTTCCTAAAATTTAGATTGTAAGTTCTTAGCAGCATCAAACATGCTATTCCAAAACTTTACCCAGGGCAAGCTGCATTGGTCAAGCTGAAACATTCAGTGTTTTAAACCCCTGACAGACACAAGAAATGAGAACTGGAGGCTGCAGGCTTGCCAGCATCATGACAGAGTGCTTGTCAAGTCTCTCAAGAAAAGCACTAACTACAGAGTCCTTCATTTTAAAAGTAGCAATGAATCACAGAGCACAGAAGAGCCAATATGAAATTAATATTAAACAACAGAAGTATTAATTTAGAAACAGATTTTGAAACAAAGTAATTCAAGTTATTATTCTCCCAGATGTAAAGCAAGAATGGATAAAAACAAGTAAATTGCCAAAGTTAAATTGCCTAAGTGAGTAAGCAACAGAGATCATTAATTGCAATTAAAAAGTGCCAGATGAATATGGGCACATTTTCTTATTATTTACAGTAAAGTGTTTCAAAATAATTTATTCAATATTTGGCTGTATTTAAACTGTTCTTTCAGTGGATAATGGTTTGCATTTGATTATGGGAAAACTCCTGCAGTTCTCTGCTGTGCCGATTTCCACCTTCTGCTTTTGTGGAGAGAGCTACTGCAGCACTGGATTCCTCAGTCCAGCTCCAAACTCACCTCCAGCCCTTTTCAGGGCAGGATGGGGAAAATGATACAGACAGCCCACCAGAAACACCAGGACAGGAAAAAAAAAATAATAAAAATCTGACAGTCCCATCAGCCTTTAGAGACCTCCTTTTAGAGCATGCAGGTGTTAGTGCAGCTACCTCCACGTGCTTTCAAATCACAGTATTTGTGCATGCTCTGGTTTAAAATAAGCCTTACATAATCATCCAAGATATCTGACTGCCAAAAAAACCTACATCACCAAGGATTTAGGAAAATTAATTTTGAATTACATCTTGCTATCTTTTTTTGGGGTTATACTGTGTTGCAACCTGCTCATAAGCAGTTTTATTTTAAAGCCAGGGAGCTCTGACCGATCCTGAAACTGGAAAAGAAACTGACAGCTGCACAAAACACAAAGGATGCTGCTTTCAGGTGTGAGCAGACCTATTATTCTTTAAATGGAGCACATTAACAGGAGCTCAAACCAAAGACCGATGCATTAGTTGTAACACGGTGTGAATCTCAGGTCTGGCATTTGCACCTGAGGAATCAGAGAACTCAAGAACTCCCCTTGCCCAGCTTGGCTTGGCCAACTCAGCCACACCCTTCTGACAGCCAAACTCTTCCAGCTTTCTACCTACCATAAAAGACACTCTTATCTTTCATTTCTAGTACTTGCTGAAAGACTGAGCAGCCTGACTGTAAGAGACTCCAGCAGCAGAAGCTGCTGCAGAGGCTGCAGCTCAGCTGATCTCTCCAAGCACTGGTTTTCTCCCGTGGTGTCAGTCTGCTTGCCACTTCCAGCACAGGCGGAAGATGCAGACTTCTCAAACTGTTTGAAAACGTTAACTGATTTTTTAAATGGCACATAAACCTTCTGAACATGCCCACAGGCACCTGTCCTACCCCAACAGCACCCAAACCACGCAGCAATGATGCACCTTAGTGTGAATGCTACATACTTGCCTTACGAGTGCTAAGACAAAACTGAACAATCACATGGAACAGCAGCTTTCTGGCCTAGACAAAAACAAAATCAAAAATATAAACAACTTCCTAACTTGTTTCTTGTTTGGAGTTTTGGGGTTTTTTTTTCCAAATCACGAGCAGCGGCAAATCTTCACAACTATTTTCTTCACTGTGGATTCAGTGATATTAAGTTGCTCCCTATTTACTTAAGAAGAAACTCATCATCAGAGTCTTCAAGGCACTCGAGCTGTCATCTTCTGAAGTCCTTTCACAGCAGATACTTGACAGTCTACAATCAAACTGATGGGGGTTCAGACCTTCTCTTCATTCCCCCTCTTTGTCCTCCCTGGGGCTGCTATTTCCTGGGGTCAGCTCATGCTAGACACCAGCTCGAACGATGTACAGAACCCCTCAAACCCACCAGCAGACTGACAGTGTCTGGCACTGAGAAAAAGAACAAATCATAGACAGATTTCAGCAGAAAGCTTGCCTCCAACCGAGCTTGGAAGGTATCACACTGCCAGACTGGCCTCAGAGTGGGAAAGAATGCACCAGCCAGCTGTGGACCTGAGGGCTGCAGCTTGCACTTGAAAACAGAAGTATTTGCTAGCGTTCCTGAGTATTCAGGTGTGGTTTCCTGAACACTTGCACCACTCTGAAAGCAGCCAAAGAGGCTGTTGGCTCTCCCTGCACAGCAATCCATTCTTGTAACTTGTCCCTTGCTCTCTGCTTGTCCTTGTGTGATCAACTGGATCACTGACCCCACAATTACCATTCTTCTCCAAAGATTAACTCTCAGACTAGAACATCTTACTCATCATTCCAAGATCTTGACACAACAAACCACCTGGAACAAAAAAAAGAAGTCTTTTCCCAGAGGAAAGAAAAAACAAGCATCAAAAGCTTTCTCATATGTTATTCAAGTCATTCCTCATACCAGTGAATCAAAAAGTTTGATTTTTTAAAAAAATCAATTATGAAGTTCAATGTGCAACCCTGCAGAAGTGAAAATTGAATTTCTCTCAGAAACAGCATCAGAACTGAATGTACTCTGCTGCATTTGAAAACAGTAAGGTAAGATTTCAGTCTGGCTCTAACTAACTTATAGCAACCTCTTACCAGACAAAAAATTGCTGCATGGTAAAAAATTTTTTTTTAAAAAAATCACACTAGAGCAAGTTTGAGCAAAAATAAACTCTGAAATGTGCATCTTTGAAGAACAATGGCTCCAAACTCCTGTGAATTATCAGCTTTTGACATTTAGAACATTTTGATAGTTCTAAAACTCACAAAATCAATTCTTATCAACTGAAGAAACAGTGTATTTGCAACCATGTCAAAGACTAAGTATTGTGCTAAAAAAATTCAAAAACTGTAAAATAGCCTTGCAAACACACACCTGGGTCACTGCAGGGCTGGGGTGATGATGGCTATTCATCAGGTGTTTTTATACTGCCCAGATTTTTTTTCTGCACTAAAACCTTCTTCTGGAATGCAGGTGCTGGCAGTGCTGGCCCATCTGGAGGCTTTCATCAGACACCAGAAGTACCTTAAACTCTCTTCTCAGGGACAGACACCACTTAGCTACATTCTCTGCATTATTTAGCTTCAACAGTGGTCATGCTATCTGTACTACCTTTGCTAAGTTTTTCCATCCTTCTATTAATTTAGGAATACAATTACATAATTTTGCTAAATTAAACAAGAGTTTCAAAAGGCAGCAAAAGCAACAAGCATTTCAGTAACTTAATTTAGTATTTACCAGCAATAAGTTAAAATTCACTATGATGAAGGCTGGTACTTGGGTTGTTAAATATGAAAGAAAACTGTTAAGGGGAAAAAATTAAGAGGCTGCTTGTCCTGGAAAAGCCACTGATAAAGACCTGATCAGTTTAAGTACAAGAATTATCAAACAGTATTAATTGTCCAGCTCAGGAACATTTGTTCTCCCTGTCACTTTACAGAGGAAGAATCAGCTACTAAACTGTGGGAAGTTCATTACTAGTACAAAAAGGAATTGAAAAGGGGGTTGACTATTAAGAATACTAGTATCATAATTAAGATTAATGAATTTTTGGGGAGGTTACTGAACCTTGCACTTCTCAACATAAACCCACCTTTACCAAAGGGATGCCACAGATCAGATTAGGGACCTTACAGCAGAAGAGATGATGCAGCACTGAGCTACAGTTAGCCCAATTCTTGAACTACAACTCGAAGGGCACAGCTTCAGTGACATGTGACATACAAAAGCCAGCTGGGCTGAGGAGCTGGGGCGTGACACAATCAAACAACTGTGTCTGACTTGGTTTGTGTCACACTGTGATAACAGTATATTAAGGACAAACCATCTTTTATTGTAGTTGCCTTAGTCCTCTTCTTTCACCCAGTTTTACACAGCACTCCAGCTGAGAAAGTAGAATGGTATCAAATTTACAACGGTATAAAAGCCACAAGGATCATTTAAAATGAATTAAGTACTAATAAAATGACAGCAGTCAAGAACAGAACTGTGTATCATGACTCAACATTAAAATAGCTACCCAGGAAACTCAACAGGAAGGGGACATAATTTTTCATGAGAACTCTTAGTCTACAAAACCAATTTAACTAAAATCATGTAGGAGAGGAAGGTGAATTCCCATGAGCATCAATAAGGCTTGGTAGAAACAAAAAGACACAAAGAATAATAAATAATGGGAGTAGAAAGCTTGTTATAGTAAGCTGAACAATGTGGCAACCAGGACTCCAGGAACATCGTGAAGACCATACAGAGCACAAGAAGTGCTGCAGATGAAAAATGCATCCAGCAAACCGTGAAGTTCAAGTGTGATGCTTCTGGTAAAGAAACCCCTTCCCAAGCAAAGGAGCAGAGTCCTAATGTACAGAAGGTTTACAGGCAGTCTCTATGCAAGCCACTGGCAAAATCTTGACTCTGGGCACTGCACCTGGCTCTAGCACGCACAGCTCAACAATGGTCACCTGAACAGAAGGGGAAGCTTGATTGCAGTGACAGGGGTTTTTCATGTCATTAAAAAAAGGGAAAAGAGAGAAGAGATAAAGTAAAAGTAAAGATATTCACTAACTTTGCTAGACTTCTAACTTTAGAATATTACCATAGCAATTTTTCAACTGTATTTCATTCAACTCAACAAACATTTTCTGACAGGCATGAGACCAATAAAAGCATTCAGAAAGCAATAGATTAGAGGAAGAATCTTTTATGTAAGATACAACTGAAGAACTAATATTTCATACATCTCTGAAAGGGAAGTTTTACAATGCTAGAAATATTTTTGTGAGCTTAAAAGAAGAGAGGACATAAAAATACCTCGGTGTCACTATGTATCAAATACTACTTTTCCCTAGCATATAAAATTTACTTTCACTTTTCTTTTTCCTCCTTTTTAGTACATTTTCAAGTCCCATTACTATGAAAGAGTGACAGCTAAACCCACGCATTTCATTCCTATTTTTGCCCAATTATCTTTCCTTGAGTAGGATGGACAATATGGTTCCATTTTATTTCTGAGAGAACTCCTTTATTTTAGTACCCAGTTAGGTCAACTACTATCAAATGCTCATTTCTCTGGAGTCTGAATGATGCCACTCAAAGAGGGAAAAAAAAAAATAGCCAGGTTTGATGTTCAGCTAAGTTGACAGCAACCTAAGAATAGGAAAATATAAAATTGGTAAGCAATTTTGGTCTCCTTCCTGAACCAGACAACTTATAATTAATATGGGAAACTTCTTACTCTCCCTATCTTTTTTGAGACAGCAAGAAGTAGAGCAGGAACAGGCCAAACTTCTCTCCTCAAAAAACCGCAAACTTTTTAACAAGGACTGGGGTATTCAGCTTCTCCCTTTTAAACCTAAAATGTTTTATGACAACAAGAGCTTTCTTCAGCCTTTCTTTTCTGAATGTAGCCTGACAGGAAACACCCTGATGCTTTCCACAGCTTGATTTTTCTGCTCATTTTAAATCCTACCTTCACTTCTGCAAGAACACCATCTCAATTTATTTCTTATGTTGACAAGAATAACTTCAAAACTAAAAATCTGGAAACAATTTCTGTACAAGGGTTCCTGCTAACTTGAGACTTGAACTTCAGACAGAAAATAAACCAAAGTCCTCTGCATATGTGGCTTCATTAGTAAGGATCTTTGTTTTCAATTGCTAAATAATTATCAAAATTTGGCTGTGGAAACACCAGCACCAGCCATTAATAAGAAACTACCACAACCCCGCAATCCATTGTTTCTATAATAAGTAACAGAAATCCACGAGGAAGATAAGAAAGATCTAACACTGCTCTTGAACATGCCAAGAAGTTAATTTTAAAAACGGAGAGACTAAAGCATCACATATGGGAGGGAGCTATACCCTCCCCTATAGCCCAGGCATCCCACAACAATAAAAATGCAGGAATTTTCTTCTCTTGTAACTCTTCTGACATGACAGCCAAAACAATCCTTCAACTCTAGTGATCAGTGATGGTTAACTCCAGCAAAAATGGGGACAGGCAACCCAAAGATCTGTACAGAACAGAAGAACTCAGTGGAAAATAGTTCAAGAAGAGGAATAAAGTATACAGCAGGGGATGCAAAGAAACTTTTAAGGCCCGGAATAAAAATATGAACATAGCTAGCATATTCCAGAAATACTTTTATTACAGTTCCATGCTGTCACAAACCAGTGCAAACCATCAATCTTGCTGAAAGGAGTAGATCACCTTCCTGCTCACTCGCTGGGTGCCTATTCCAGTATCTGCCCCACCCATCACATGAGCCAAGCCAAGCCCTCACACAGCCATACCACAGACTAAATCAAACTAGAACTAAGGTGGGTTTTTTTTGTCTCAACATCAAAAAAAAAAAGTTAGCAGAACTAAAACTAATTATAAAAACATTTATATAAAATACATTATAAATGTATTTGATATTTGAAGATACCAATTCTACACAATGTTTTTCTTAACTCAAATCTTTGATACTTAATTTGCTTTATACCCATACAGTGAAGGGATCTTTACCTTTCCTCACAGCATCTCCACCTGATGGAATTCCATTTTCTTGTGGCGCTACAAGCGTTTTCAGAATTACTTGTGTTGCCCCAAGTCTTGGCAGGGTGACATGTTTAAGAAAAGGCAAATTGTTTTTCTTGGCAAATGCCTGGCTTGTTTCTCTTCTTTTCCTAAGAAAGCCACCCTCTGGAAATAAAACAATCCATTTCCGATTGCGGCTCCTGTAATATTTTTCTAGATGATCTTTGAGTAACACAAGCTGCTGGTCACGGTGTGCTCTCCCCTGTAAGGATAAAACATTATCTAAATAAAATGATTGCTTCAAAGAGATAACATCAGACATAATTATTGTATTTCTACTGTTTCTCTCTTTTCAGAGATAAAAATAATCCCCTGAGACAATAAAAAGCAATGTTCTCCCTGGAATACCCACAGACCAGGCCACAGCAGAACCACAGCAGACCTCACTCAGATCTGCACTGCTCCACTGACTCACTCATTTCTCCTCTTTGGTGCATTAGGACAACTTCTTCACTCAAGAACAGTAAGATACATCCTTAATTACTGCAGAAAAATCTCTGGGAACAATCTTTCCTCTTCCCATCTCTGCATGCACCAAGCTACCCAGATTTTCAGAGGAATCTCTTTACATTAATTAGCATTTTTGAGTGCTCCAAAGTGACTTTGTCAAATCACTCAAAAGACACAGGAGGGCAAAATTAAAGCTATCCTCAGCAGAGGTGATTTTAATCCTCTGAAATGTCAACAAAAATGCCACAAACACTGCACTGTTTGGTTTGTTCAGTTGTTTTGGTCACAGGAAGGAAGACAGAAAGAGTGAGGTTGAATGAAAGACAGCATTTTAGTAAAGATGAGTTTTGTGGAAGTTCTTCTCCTACACTTAAGTCTCACCATTGCAATTACGTCCAACTTGCTACATTAGAGGGAAGGAAAAGGCTCTGCCTGCTCATATTAATGCAATTATAAAGCAATATAAAAGTCTTCAGTTGAGCCAGTCCTTTCTTATCAGACCACAGGACTCCAGGATAGCACAGTAGTTAAGAAAACAGCAGTGAACAATAACCATCTAAATACTACTAGAGCCTTTCTGGAGTTAGGCCAACAAAATTCTGGACCATTACTCACTCACATGAAGTATTTTGCCACACCCAAAGGCTAACAGGCTAGAAACATTTCATTTTCAATTGGCATATCTTTAGACTCACAATGATGCCATTGTATCTGTGATGTTGTCTATGTCAGGCACTTTACAAAAATGAGGAAAAGCCTTAATTTTTGCAGCTCAGTGCTGGTTTGGTTTTGTGTCTGGAATGGCAACCCCACAGTCAGAAAGCATAACTTAGCATGTGACAGCCCTGCGTACCTCAAAATGTGCATATGATGAATTCTACCTATTGGAACAGATCTAAATTTTACAAAGCATCCAACCCTCTCACAATACACAGTTATATGCCTCTAGAGACCTTTGTTTTATCTAATTTTGACCGAGATTTTCTAACTATGCCTCTAGTGTTAGTGAGAAATCTCACTTCAGCTGCATACTGCTGTGATTAGGCATTTCTTTATTTGATTCTGAGTAAATTAACTTCTTCTCTGCAGTGTGAAAATTCATTCATTCTCTCTGTCTTTCCACACATTTTATGTCTCGACAAAGGAAAAAGGAGAGGAAAGAAACCTGTATGATGGATATTGAAGTTCACATAACTGGAAACAGGCTCGTGCTTTTCACTGGCCTCCTGAGTTTCTACTTTGAGAGTGCAGTTTGATCAACAGCCACCAAACAAGAACAACAAACCCTACCCAAACTGCAGGAAAAAAATCTGAGGGTCTCACTCATTAATATTTGAGATGCTGAGCTCAACAGACATTCTTTCCTAATGCTCAAATAATAATTAACCTTCAAGAATCAATTACTATTTACACCAGTCCATCACCACCTTAGATTGATCCACTACTATGCCACCATCAAAAGGGATGATCCTGCCTTTCCTCATTGGAAACCTTGCAGCCAGAACAGTGACCTAACCAGACAGACTCCCTGCATGGTTTCAAGGGCACTAAAGAAAGATGAGAGGGTGCTCAGAAACAGAGATAAAAAGGAATGTATTCCTGCCCATGTACTTTGCTTGTACACCTCTCTCATAATAGGCTCCCTTCACAACTGGATTCTATCATCAGTTGTGTCTATGCAAGTAATAAAAATAGCTTGGAAAATACAGTAGCTTCAGAACAAAGACCTCCCCAAATAGACACTTTACAGCATAGCTATTTTATCCTGCAAACCAATCAGGAGGTGATAGGTGAGTCCCATAACATGTAAGGAGAAATCAAAGCACTGTTACGTGTTTCCATTTACCTGTCTTATAAAGAAGTCTCCATGGATTAGAGACACAATGCCAAAGTTTGTGTACTTAAAAATATGATCCATCAGCCACATCATCTGACGGACAACCTGAAAAGTAAAAACAGATTTTAAAAATGAGTGAATTATCAAGTGCAGAGAATTATGAATTATGTACGTACTGGTCATATTTTTGCCACTCTTACGACAGCAGTAAAACTAGCAAGTAAATAGAATAAGGTCCTTTATGCCCAAAATATAAAGCAGCACAGGTGCTATGTTTCTCCCTCGAGAGTAGGATTAAATAGTTGCCTTTTTGTTACGTAATATACAGTTCTACTACATTAGCCACGGCAGAGCAGCCACACGTATCCCTGAGAATTTCATCAAATCCTGCTGCTTGTCCCAGTCAAGCAGCACAGTGGGAAGGCAAAAACACAGCTTGACCCAATGGATTCACTTGATCACTTCCTACAGGACAATGAAGGCAGCTACTCTACCTGTTCAATCCTTCAGTCCTTTGAGATTTAAAATAGGAGAGTTTACTCCCAACAAAGTAAACAACAGAAGGGAAAAGCTTTTTTTCTCACAAGGTCTTTTTCCTCTCTCTCTCCTACGTGTAGTTTTTGAGAGGGGTAGGAAGTGGTTCTCCAAAACTGGAAAATCCATTGTCTCTGACATGCTCCCAATCATAGGCTGCCCTTTCCCCATGTTAGGAAGCCACATCACAAGTGATGCAAGTTCAGTGAACCTGAAGTCACGTAAGACAGTACTCTTCCATTTACCACTATCAAAAAAGAATATGAAGGACTGACATTTCTCTGGTGCTCAGATAATCATTCAAGCATCTTCTGCTCTGCATCTTTCTCATGCACTTTGAGGCAAACACAAAAGAAAGCAGCCTAAGAAATGAAGATAATGTGCTAGTATCCCTTCCTGTCTGCCAGTGGTGTTCCTTATTAGATGCTACACATCCAAAGGACCAAAGGTACATTACGTATTTGTGAGTGACAAAAGAAAAATTACTTCCTAGAAACAACTCCTTACTTGAGACTAATATTGATGAAATCATTTATCCTACAGCTATCTGCAGGCCTGTGTTTAATAAAAGTGAGGATCTTAAAGCCAAATTCTTCTCTGCAGACATTAACATTCTTTCCATTTCAGTAAATTAAAAAGCTTTATGAAAAATAAACAAGAAAGAAAAGGTGGGCCCTAAGGCCAAGAGCTAAAAAAAGCATCACTCAGAGGTATTACTGCTCTTCAAGGCACTACAATGAGCTCATGCCCACGCATCACCCAAAGGTGACAGGCTGGTGTAGGGGACCACACCCCTTGATAAAAACACCACCAAAATTTCACTAATGATGATTCAGCCTGCAGGAGGACTCAGGCGTGCCAGTGTTCATCTACTACTTTGGCATTTTGATAACTATTGTTCTATTGTACTAAGAAGAAGTTAAACAAACACAATCTATTTTACTGAAGGAGAGAAGCAAGCTTAATACTTTGCTGGAAAGAAAATATGTCTTTTGAGGAGTTAACATTGGTCCCAGATGTTCTTTGGCAATCCTGGATGAGGAACTCTTGCCCAGCAGTTCTACTGCTTCTGCCCTACCATACCACTTGCTACTGACTACTTCTTTAGATAATGCTAGATTTATCCTGCAAGTTCTGCTCTTCAGAGTCTGAAGCCCATCTCACCTTATTTTAGGTGATACAGGGCTTCTAACTAGCATCCCTGAGCTTCCTCAGTCTTTCTGAGGAGTGACGAGGTTTTGTCAAAGATAAGTGTGACACGCAAATTGTAACTAAGACACGCACAGTCTGCAGTGTGTGGGCTACAGAGAGACAAACCTCAGAGCCCAGGGATCATAAATATGCCTCTAAGCCCAGGCAGTGGCAAGAAGTACAAAGAGAAAGTATTTTTATGTATGAATTAATATATACACATACTAACATACCAAATCAAAAAAGCAGTTCAAAGAATAGGACACAGTTATCCTGTCTGCAATCAAAAGGCAAACAAGATTAATAGATATTCATTTTATTCTGCTTTCAAGGGCAGAATAGAGGACACTGCAAAATTTTGTTGGTAACTCTTCTATGTAGTGACTCCTCTATTTACTATCCTCAGAAATGAAACAACACTTATGAGATGAGCCTCTTATCACTTGTATTTCAAGGACGTTTAAATAAAGATATTCAGAAGTGTTTTGAACAAAAGTTCATAGCTGTTGATGGCTTCAAAGAGCTTTTGGATGCCACTTCAGGTCCTTTTTCCTTCATGCTTCCTGGTTAAGTATGCTCACAGGCTAGAAAAAGCTTTTACCAATTATATTTTTAAAAATCTAGGTGCCTCCTATTCACAGGCCCGCTTTCACTTCAGTCTCCACAGATTTCATAACAAAGCAACCTGGATAGACTGACTTTCATCTTTCAAGCACCTCTACCTTAACAATGAAACCTGAGAAAGTGTGACTCGAAATCTGCACACAAACCACTGCCAGCTGCACTTTTGTTTCCACTGCACCTTTCCTGGCACTGCTTTCTGTTCCAAAACAGAAAAAAACCCTACATTTATCAGTCCTAATCCAGTCAGAAAGCAGTAATAGCAGCACTTTAACCTATTTCTTTTTGTTAAACACATAACCTTCAATATTTATGAGACCACAACTTACTCACTGATTTTTTTAAACTCTTACTTTCACAAAGAAACTGGAACAATTTCTCAAACTTTAATAAAAGTATAAAGTCATTTCTGGTTCACTCAAAACGTTGCTGTTTGGCTTACATTATGGTATAATGTACTAATCAAACAATGTTAATCAAGTGCTTCCACTAGAATTCTAATTTTTAGCTAAAGTTCCACTTCTTTAATAGGAGATCATCTTTTCTTATTCATGTAAGTGAATCTAAAAAACCAGAAATATCTCAGCACATGTATTTTATCTTACTGCTTTGTGAGATTAAATTTACTTAAAACAGATAGGCTACACCTCTCCCTGGTATATAAGCATTTATAAAATACTAGAAAAAAATATCCTCATGGTTCCTGACACCACCCTTGGGAAACACTGTCAAGTTGCAAGACTGTCTCATGAGTTTGCCTCATTACATAGAAAAATCCAGATCTTTAAATGGAACACTTCTGATGTCTTCAATGAACATTTTTCTAAAAGCAGCACTAAACACTAAGCGCTTGCAGATTACATCTGGTTTTGGTCTGTACTGGCTGACAAAAGCAAGCAAAAGAAATTCTGGACTGGCACAAGCTTAACCCTCCTAAACAAAAAAAAAATCTTGAAAATTACAATCTTGCTGACAGATGAGTATGAAGCTTGTGAAGGACTCCATGTTAAGTTTAAACTGGATTTAAGGAAAGTTGATTAATTTAAACATTTGCATACTGTATAAAGATTATTTCTGGAGAGGTACTTTGATTTTTTTTCCTCTTTTACAGTCACACTAAGTAAAGACAATTCTCTTTAGAAATAGGGAACATGCTATTTAAAAGCACCTGATCCAGCAAGTTCTAGCAAAGATAAACTATCCTGATCTTTCTCGTTATTTTCAGCCACTTGTACTCCTTATGCTGTATTTTAAGCAAGTATTGAAGCTCTTATTGTTTTATTTCTTTATTAGCTAAAAACATCAAAGCCATACTAAGCTCTGGACATCTACATTTCAAAAGCAACAACTACAACTACTTAAGGGGAAAAAATTAATTTTAGGGATTTTCTGCTTTTCTGAAAACATGTAAACCTAATAATTTCCATGGTGAAGATGATTTGTGATCTCAATGCCTTCCTCCATTTTTAGCATCTCCTACATTCACTGAAACTTACTCTGTCCTGACAAATATTTAAGCTATGGGGTCAAATGGGATAAACATGACTTAGATTTATATCTATAGACTAGTGGTCAAGATCACATCCCATATGTATCCACAGGACCACACCCTTGCAGTCATATCTTTATCACAAGATTGTGTACAATGTCTGTTCGGTGAAGGCAACTAAAGAGTTTATTCTGTCATTCTACTCATTGGGGTACAGCACAGAATACCATATCTACCCAATTCCCTCAATTCCAAAACAAATCAAAGCAATCAGAAGTACTTTTAGAACAGCCTGCTCTAGGCTAGAGTAGGAAAAAAGAAAAGTCTCTGCTCCATCTTGAGTAGCATTTTCATACTTTGTGAGGTTGGGTTGTTTAAAAGTTTTGTTTGTGGGGTTTTTTTGTGGTTTTGGTGTGGTTTTTTGGGGAGTTTTTTGTTGGGTTTGTTGTTGTTGTTGTTTGGGGTTTTGTTGTTGTTGTTTTAATCAGCTTTCCTGTCATAAGCAAGATCTTGAAAACTTTCTAAAAAATGGTAAATCACTGGTAAAGGTAAGTGTACCCATAACTATATTAATTTCCAATAAGAAAAACAGTGCCAATTACAAATTGTGCAGATGCAACAAAAAGCAGATTTTGTTTCCTTGTTTCTTCAGGGTATGATGAAGGAAGCAACACTAAGACACCTGAAGAAAGAGGAGAACACTAAGACAGATACAGCTGATGTATCTTTTCAGCTTGACAGGTATGCCTCACACCCTTTGTAGCCTAATCATGCACACATGCTCTTCTTCCTGATTTGCACATAGATTAGATCTCCTGTTTTGATCCCATACTCTGGTTTCCACTCCTTAGGTATGAATTTTCTGAACAGCAATGCATGAAACAATTAACATTAGTTACACTTCTCGCCAAGAAATGCTTAAGGGCTTGTGAAACAAGAGCTGAAGCAATTCTGACCTCAGCTAGGTAGTTTAACTTTGGCATACCCTCACTCCTATCAAAATCCCATACACAGCTTGCCCTAACTGAGAAAAACTCCATGCTGGAATGAAGTCATAATCAAGAAGCTAGACCAGTGTTGGTCCGAGCAGATTTGGCTTGAGTTGCACAAGGGCAGGAGGTGAGAGGAAAAAGTCGAGTACGTGATTACCTGTGAGACTCACTTCCCTCTGCGTTAACCCTGACGGGACGCACAGCGACCCCGCTCACGTCTGACCTTCTCCAAAGACAAGGTTCAGGGTCTGTACCTGCTCCAAGCTACTGGCTGTCACTCTGGACCAAATCCAAACAAAAAGCTCCCTGCTGAGATGATCTGGTGGGTTACCACCCCAAAGTGAGCACCAGGGCTGCCCAGGGATGAGAGCAGCCCCCAGGGAACACGGCACACACAGCAGCCACCCCTGCCCCGGATGCAGCCTACCGTGCCTTTATCCTGAAGGCACATCATCAGAGTGCAGACGTCACCCGTCGCTTGGTGGTTCACCAGCACCATGGCTTCATCTTCTGACACTGCTTTAACATCATCGCCCCATTCCACTACTATTAAAAAAAAAAAAAAAAAAAAAAAAAAAGGGTAAATTTAACAACGAGCACGTGGAAATTTTTCTACCAACAAAAGAAAGCATAACGACCCCACACCCAGACTATAATCATGAAGAAGCCTACATGCTACATGTCAATTTAAATTGGCACATAGCATAAGGCAGGAATATTAGCAAGATCATTTTTCCAAGCAGGGGAGTATCCAGCTTAGTTTGAAATTGCATGCGCAGAATAAGAACAAAACAAAAATACCAGAACATGTGCACAGAGATTGATCTTTTTGTGTCATGACACCATTCTATATTTAGGGTCTGAAAATTACATAAGCTTTTTGACCCAGCTTTCATATTCATCTATCTCACCTCATTAGATTAAAAAGAAAATTATATTGTCAACAGTGGGTTTTGCTGGCTGAGCTTGTTTGTTTTTTCTTTAATTTAGCAAGTTTTTTCATTTCTACACTCCTTATTATTATTCTACTCCAGTAAAAGCAAAACAAAAAAATCTGTATTTGGATCACTAGGTTTAAAATGCTACATTAAACAAACTCATTCATTCAAATCTAAATGACTTGGCTACAGGCAAGGATGTGGGTTCAGAAAACGCTGCTCAAATGACAGAATCTATTAGTCAATATTTTGTAGACCAGAGACGCTCCAATGGCAAGAATGATGTCAGAAGGAAGACAGAGTTGTTTATCATTCAACACTTCCACTGACTGTCAAAACCACGCTGAGATAAGGAACAAGGGTTAAAATTGATAGTTCCATCATCATGAAGTAACTAAGTGGAGAAAGAAGACTGCCTCCCAAAGAACACAGGATGGGAAACCAGGAAATGTGTGCTGTAAACTGAAGGCCAGAACATGTCTAATGCTGCTATTGGGGCAAAGAGACAAGTGAGTAGAGTTTGTCTTTCTCCAGTGAGAGGGATGGGCATTGCAGTGCAGGCAAAGGGAAAGGATGGACAGGCAGAGGAGCTCTGTGAAGTTCCAAAAGAAAAATAAGATGATAAGATGCACTGCCTGTGCATGCAAGGCTATAACTTTTTCTGTGGTCCGTACCTTAAGCGGTTGCTACTGGCTATCCTTTTCTGTTCTAACAACAAAGGAAATATTTCATCTGCACTATTCACTCTTTTGTACAGTGAAAAACTCTCAGCACAGGCCAATTACTTTACTATCTGTCTTTTAATAGATGGTTTAACTGATGCTAAGGTAATAGGCTACACACTGAAGAAGTAATAATCTGTGCACAGCTTCCCCGTGCCTGAAGAAATCAATTAGCCTCACACTTTAGAAAATTGCTACTTTGTTACTTTCTAACAGCTCCAAAATTAGTACTGAATTGAGACTTGAATACAAAATAAAAAAGCGAAATTTGTGTTTGGTCATAAAGAGATAAAACCAGACTAGAGATATGATGGTGAAGAGGACTACTCATTCCATAAGGTTCAATCTCCTTTCCTTTCCCTGGGAAAGGTAAGCACAGCTCTCTCCTGATTTTTCTCACCACGAACTTGGAAGATCCCCTTTATCCCTCCTCCTCAGCATGTGCAAATTCCCTGTGATGTCCTTTCCAACTCCATGGAAGTTGGAAAATGCTTGGCCATGGCAGTCGTAGTTGACTGCGCACCTTCCTCATCACGCACTTCACATATCTCACTATGGCAGTATCCCACAGAGCAAGAAACTAAGATGAAATGAGAATTGTTCTAAAGGGAAGTGAATCAATCACATACCAACTTTAAAATCATTACTTCAGTGTTTCTATTAAGCAGCCAATATACAGTGGTCTTATCAACTGTGGTTTTCTAAAAGTAATAAAAACTAAATACTAAATATATCAAGTATCTACAAAATCACATTTCTCAAAAGTAGCTAATTTTTTCCAAATAAAACTGTTTTATTTGTAGATCACTCAGAGAAAATAAAGGCATTCCTTTACTACAAATACTTCCCTGGAACACAGCAATTTAGTACTAATAATTTAAACTGTAGAACAGTTTAAAATGAAGCTCTTCAGAAATGATTCAGAGATCTAACTTTACAATGGATTAAAATAAAGGTCATGACTGAAAAATACCAGCCATGAGAAGCAGCATACAATTGAAAACAACTAAAAAGGAGAACTTATGAAGCTTAGTTTGCTATAAAAACGTACACTTTCAACATACTAGGTGAAGACTAATGTCTGACTGCAACCTTCAGATAGGCCCAGTCAAAGAAATACAGGGAAAAAACCCTTCTCTCGTTACTTATTTTACTTACTGTTAAATACAAGAGGATATAGAATAAACAAGCAGCTCACAATGCACTAACAGGTTTCAGCTGAGAAGTACAAAAAAAGGTGGGCTCTGTGATCCCACTCCAAAAGCAAGGTGAAGAAAAATGAAGTTTGATTTCCTTCTTCACCTGATTTACTCCACTGATTTTACCTATCAACCAGGCAGGCTAACAGCTCAGCTTCCGTGACTCAGCTGACAGGTATTGAGTTATCAAATCCCAGGGTGTATCAGCTGCCTTCCTCTAGCTCCTTCCCCGCCGTCACTCCTCCTCGGGCAGTCACGCCTCTCTTGTGCTTAATAACGCTCTACGGCCAACTGATTGACCTGATTATGGGGAGAAAAGAATCACTCTGTGCAAGTCCTTCACAGAGCATTTCTGGATTGAAAAGAGAACAGCAAACTGCAAAAGTGTGCAGAAAAACCACTGCCATTACTACGGTTTTTTAAAGAAGAAAAAACCAAACCCTCAAGTTTCTAGAATTTTAAGTTCATGATGTCCCTTCAAATTCAGTGGGGGGAATAAATGCTCACCTTCAATTTTCTCCCCACACAAAGGAGAACCTTTTGCTTTAAGAAATACTTGCACTATTACATTCCTTCACTGCAGTTGGAAACACTGAAATCAAAACCTCAGCTGCATGGCAGCAGAACCAACAACACTGCTTTGCTCCACTGTAAGAAGCCAAAGAACAGCTCAAAGACAAGTATTTGTCACTCAGGGGCCTGAGATCCAGCAAACTTTCCTCCACACCTTCTTTCTATTGTCAGAGCACATTTTTTATAGACAGCAGTTCTGTATCTACAGCCTGACAATAGTTAGGTTTCTGCAAATGCAGTTTAACATAGTAAAATAACATAAAGGGAGGAAAGAGCAGGAAATCATTTAATGTGGCAAGACAGAAGTGACTTAGCTGAGAGACCTCACTTGTGACTTCAGGTTGTGAGCAAAAAGCTTCACCAGAAAAGGATGAAAAGAAGTTTACTTGCAATTACATGAGCCCCAAGACAGAAATATGTATCCTTCTCTCATAAAAAGAAGTCCAAGATGTAGACCATCAAGAAAATATTTCATGTGATGAGCTGCAGACTTAGTCTTTTATGAGCTAATCCTTATAAAGCTTAAAGAAGAGAACAAAGTAATAAAATTTTTCTGTTTTTTTACTGAACTATTACTAGCTATTGAGAGTCCTCAGAACACTTGGCTACTTTATAATCATGTCCTTAATGTAACCGTCTGCATGTAAGTGATGCTACGAATAAATATTCAAGCACTTCAATTACAGTATGTCACTAGGCTGAGCAAAGGACTACTAACCTAACTAAAAATTCAAATTTATTTTATAGTTTTGAATACACCTGGAAGAATAGCAGTCTACTGATCTGTGCAACTACCCAGAAATTATTATGAACTATTTCATTTTGCATACATTTAAAAATGCTCTGAAATCTTCATCATTTCTTCTCTGTTATAGTCAGTAGTTTCACTACAGCATGTGCCCTAAGAATTGGCATAGATCTCCTTGGCCTCATAAATATAAGTCCTAATTTATTATTTCAAAAGGCACTGAGTTTTAAAAGGCTGACATTTTATGACAAGGTCAGGGAAGTGACCTTAAGCATTCTAATCACAACGATTGAAACACAAATCACCTAAAAGTTACAGTATATGTTAACATGTAATTGATTTGGATATTCACTTTATTTGCTAGTTAGACTTGAGTCCACACAATATTCACAACTTTCTCTAGAAATGGGGAGAAGTTAAGAACTTCCACTCCAGCACTTTCCACAGAATCACAGAATGGGTTGTTTGGTAAGGTTGGAAGGCACCACGGTGACTTGAGCAGTCCAGCCTCCCTGCTCAAGCAGGGTCATCCCAGAGCACATGGCACAGGATTGTGTCCAGACAGCTCTTGAATATTTCCAGTCAGGGAGACTCCACAGTCTCTCTGGACAGCCTGTTCCAGTGCTTGGTCAGTGCACTGTAAAAAAGTTCTTCCTCATATTCAGGTGGAATTTCTTGTGCACCATTTTCTGCATATTGTCCTTGTCCTATTGCCTGGCACCACTGAGCAGAGCCTGGCCCATCTTTGACATCTCCCTTCAGAAACCTAAAAACAGATTGATGAGGTCCCCTCTCAGTCACCTCTCTCATCTTTTCCTCGTAAGAGAGATGCTCCAGTCCCTGCATCATCTTTGCAGACCTCCACTGCACCAGCTCCAGGAGTGTCTCTTGTACTGAGGAGCTCAGAACTGGACACAGCACTGCAGATGTGGCCTCCCTAGAGCAGAACTGAGGGGCAGGATCACCATCCTCAACCTGCTGGCAATGTTTCTCCTAATGCAGCCCAGGATACTGTCTGCCCTCTTGGCACAAGGGCCCTGCTGGCTCAAGGACAGTTTGTTGTCCACCAGCCCCTTCAGGTCATTCTCGGCAGAGCTGCTTTCCAGCAGGTCAGCTCCCAGACTGTGCTGCTGGTGCACAGGGTTACTTCTCCCCTGGTACAGGACCCTGCCTTTTCAGAGCCGTCCTTAGTTTATTTTCCCTTCTAATCTCTCGCACCCTTGTCAAAAAACTTCATGGAAACTTGTTCCAAGAAGCTGCAGACTGGCAACTCCTAGAACCTAACAGAACCACCCGTAGTCAATCGCTTGGAAACCTTCAGCAACAAATAAAACAACATTACTGAGGAACAGCCTTCCTCAAAAGCCACCCTGCTATGTAGCAGAAAGAATGTCATTGTTAGGTATTCAGCAGTGACTAATGCCTGACAACCAGGTTTCTATGTTTTAAACACTTCTCCTCTTACTCAAGAATTAATGTCTGGCAAGTTGCACTTCTGCTTTACTGTTATTCACAAATGACTCGTCAAAGCATGTCTCAACTGGAGTAACCATGAGCAGTTGTTCAATTCATTTGTTTCTCCTTAACAGATGGGATTCTTCGATAGTTGGCCTTACAAAATCCCAGAAGTGATGCCAGAAGTTAAATACTACTTAGATGTTTTTTACCCTTCACAAAAAGGTTAAGGTATTTATCTTTGGGAATTGGTTATCTACAGCGAAAAAAGGAAAACAAACAATGGGCTAAGCTAATTATCGTACAGTTAGTCTTTAACACTTACTAAAGTAAGTATTCAGAAGGTATTTAACCACACCTACATGAAATCAGACATGTACTACTGGAAAGTGAAAATAGCTCTTCCTATCCCACCCATTCCTTCCAAAATTCCAACTGCTAAAGAAGATTTCGTATCTTGTTTTTAATAACATACAAGAGGTACAGATGATGAATAAAATACAGCACAGAAAAGGAGGGAAAGAACATACACACAATATCATACCTCATTAAACATGGCTTCACTTAACGTACTGTCCTTCTTCTATTAAACAATGTACCCTTCCTAACAGAAGTATTCTTGATTTCAAGGCTATCAAAATATCCATATCTTTAGGCTGTAAACATGTAATATTAAAACAGATTTTGCTAACAAAAAGAGCATCCTTTACAGATAACTTGATTCAGAATTTCATTATGATAAACTGACTGCACTGACAATTTTTCTCTTTATGTCTATGAAGAAAAACACTTGAAAATAGAAAATCCAGAGAATGAGTAGCAGCCAGGGAAGGGAAGGGTGGAAATAAAGGGAGGTTATTCCTACAATGTATGTTAATAATTTAGGCTGATTTGAAGATGTCCCAGTCACCCTCTTTGTTTTTTTGCCACCAACCATTTTGGACACCTCTACGCTTCCTAGTGCAAACAACACAGATTTCTTTTTGCTCTCAGTTCTTAGCTTCCATTCCCTCCTTCTGCAGTTTAAAGTCAGATCGGCTCTGTGGACAAGAACACTTTAGTAGTCATAATATTTATCCCCTAAGTCAACCCACCCTCTTACTTCAATTAACCAACAGTAAGAAGTGTTAAAAACAGGAAACAATTACAACACAGATGCCTGGCTCCGTCACCCTCCTAACCAACCCAAGAACCATGTTATTCCTAAAGCTCAGCAGTTCCTTTTGGAAATAGGCTCTAGCACTTTGAATACTGAGTTAATTTTCCTGGAGTGCATGTTCAAGACCTCATGAGTACAGTTTACTTATGTTCTATAATTCAGTGGCACAAGAGATGACACTTGTGGCTGAAGAGAGGGCTCCTTTTACCCATATGTGAATGGGAATCAGTAAAACAAACGCAAGACCTTAGCTCACCTTCAAGGAAGCCAATTTCTTCCACTGACTAAAGCAATACCATTTCAAGAGCTTCAGCATTTTGCAGTTGTACCAGACAAGCGGTTTATATGATAAGAAAACTTAAAATTAACAGATACTGTCAGAATACAGAAGCTATGATCACAGTAAATATTTAAGGAAGAGTTCCAATATATCTAAAGTATTAAAAGAATATGTCTTGCACTGGACACATGCTCCACATTTTCTGGAGGTCTCAGTTATTTTATGCTGCTCCCACAACTCTGCTTGACATGCAGAGGCACCCAAGTCCCACAGCTCATAGTTTTGATCATCCAAGCTGGAAGCCCAGCCTGTAGATGGTGGTTCCTGCTCCCAAGGAGCAGTACAAATCACAGTGTTTGTAGCCACACAGGTAAATGGGAACTGTGAGACGTGAAGATTGCCATTGATGTCAGCTTTCATGACTACAGTGGTAATGAACTGTAGCAGCTGAGAAGGAACTCCGCTGTCTGTTTTGCTGCCTCTATTCTTAGAAAAGCAACTGCAAGACTGAAGAAGGAGATGGAGTGCTGAAATCTTTTTGAAGTATCTCGCGCTCATGAGTCAGAGCGCTCGCAGAATGAGCAAGCTGAAGAGCACATTCCTCCCCAGTGACAGACAGAACACATTAGCCACCCAGAAGAACATCAGTGCATTCATGAACTAATACCCAATGCTCTGATACCTTACATACTGCAGATGTTGTAATGACTGGGGAAAAAAATAATTTGTCTGAAGTCTAGAAGGAGAAGCAAAACAACGGGATAGTCTGACAAGTTTTTCTCACCATGAAAGAATATTTCAAAACAAAAAAATCAGCACAAGTAAAGGTTATTAAGGGATATTGCAATCAAATGATAAAGCCTAAAAGTTGAAAATTATCCTGACAAGTTTTAAAGTATGCACACAAAAATTAACTAGTTAGAAGCACACTATCACTAAGGTCCTAAAAATGCAGGTGAACCTGAGCCAAGGTTAATACACTAATGAGCCAAGAATAAATATACTTCAGTTTAACTGCCACCACTTCAGTTTATGTGCAAAGCTGACATCCTGTACCATTTTGGTCATTCCCAGTTACAGTGTGGAAAGAAATAATGCCAACCTATGTACAAAAATGTCTATTTCCAACATGAAATAAAGACTAAATTTACAGGACTGTCTTTAAGATTACTATAACCAAAAGAAAGGATGTAAGCTAAAGATGAACTTTTGCCTTTTCATGGTCAAAAGCCTCTAAACACTGGAGATGACCAAAAAGTTGTAATGCCGTAAGTGACAAAATCAAAGAATCATATTTTCATAAAACAAATATCAAAAAGATCCTGAATAGAAGGATCTCATCTAAGTTGTGACAATACTGGAAAGACAAGATTTGCTAAAAGTTTACTAAGACTGCACAATGGACCGAAACCTCATTTGACAATCACCGACCAAAAGACCTATTGAATGACAAAAATGTCTCATGGAATTTTGGTCCAGAGATGTTTTATTCCTCCTTAAAGAGAGAGTATGGATTTGAAAATTTTAAGAGGTAATCAAGACATATTTTTTTTTACCACTATGCATTTTGTGATTCAAGTCCAAGGTCAGAGGCAATGATGGAAACACCACAGATTCTCTCTCATCACAGAGGTCAGCACTTGCTTAACTAGAGCTGTTGTCAGACAAGGGTGTGGGTCCTGTATTTTGGTCTCTCTATCCACAGGAATAATTTTACAAGTGAAAAAGGATTCTCACCAATTAGGTACATGACTTTAAATACTGAATCCACATAATACTTGTCCACTATTTTAAAATGCAAGAGTCAAAATTTCAAGGTTTCACCCATAACACTGATGTCTACTTTTAACAAGAGGCAGATTTGATGCTGGACTACCCTAAGTTGACATCTTAGAATTCCTTTTCAGTGTATATGAAACCACAGTCATTTAACTATGGTTACAATGCAAAACATACCCTAATCTCAAAGAAAACTGTTATCTGTAAGACTGCTTTATGAAAAACAGCCTGGCTTTTCTAGAATTAAAAAGAGTTACTTTGAAAGCAGCAATTGTGGAATACAACAGCACTACAATATTTCCAGCACACTTTTTTGCAAAAGGTTAAGTACTACAGAGGAGCAAGAAAGGAGTGAAGAGTGTTCGTTTTCTCTGGAAAAAAAAAATACCAGTGCTGCTGGGTAAGGAAAATATGCTACAAATACAAAGCTTCCTATTTTTTTTACCCTTATTACCTTCTCAAGCAAATAACAGTTGGCTGAGGCTCTGTATTTTTAATAACTTGATCCCAGCAGGTTGCTACAGTACTTTATCCCTCCTCCTCTGCCCCATCACTACTGCTGTGCCCCTAAGCAAGCAGGAACAGAGCTGACAAACAGGTCTGACTCAGCAAACACTAACAGGCGGGAATAAAAGTGTTATGGCACTTACATCTTTAATTTCTCTTTAAAAACTACTGTTACCTTATAAAAAATACCCATCTCCTGCATGAGCTGGAGAACTTGTTCCCTTCTGGATTTAGGTCCAAAAATACCATCTGACTTCATGGTCAGTATATAAAGTGGGGGAAGAGGGAAGAAGCGGGATGTTTGGAATGATGGTGCTTGTCTTCCCAAGCAAACACTCGTGTGATGGGGCCTGCTTTCCCAGGAATGGCTGAACACCAGTCTGCCATGGGGAAGTAAAGAAAGACTTCCTTGTTATGCTTTGCTTGTGTGCCCAGCTTTTGCTTTCCCTATTACACTGCCTTTGCTTCAACCCACGGGTTTTCTCACTTTTAGTTTCAATTCTCTGCCGGATCCTGCTGGCGGAGGAGTGACCCGGCAGCTGCTGGGGTTAAACCACAGCAAAGAGCCACTGAGATGATGAAGGGACCAGAGCATCTTTCAGAGGAGAGGCTGAGGGAGCTGGGACTGTTCAGCCTGAAGAAAAAAGGCTTCAGAGGGAAAACCGTACCCATGTGTCAGTTCCTGATGGGGGCACAGAGAGAGGTGTAAAGATGACTTAGCCAGACTCTTCCCTGAAGTGCCCAGTGACAGGTTGAGAGGTAGTAAGGACAAATAAAAAAATAAAGGATACCCCACTTCAACACTAGGCAAAAAAACCCCCAACAAGCAAACCACCAAAACATTTTTACTATAGTCTGTTTCCAGGTTGCACAATGAGGTTGTGAAATATCCATCCTTGGAGTGGTTCAAACCCTGACAGGACATGAACCTGTGCAACCTGTTCTAAATGACCTTGCTTTGAGCGAGGGGTTCAGCTATATGATCCTCAGAAGTCCTTTCCAACCTAAACACCTCAGCCTAACACCAGGAGGAAAAACAGTATTAACAGAACTCTCTCTTAGTGGATATGTACGGCTACAACAAAACCCACAATTTCATCCTGCAGCATGAGAAGCAACAGCTTTTACAATCCCAAAACACATGCTGCAAATAAAAACTGGCAACATTTTTCTCTCTTACTGCTGCAGAACTGCAGCAAATACATAAATCTGAAAGCTAGTTCAAACCTTAATATGAAAGAAGCAGAGTATGATTCATCTGGGATCATCAAACTCAGGCAAAAAAGTGGGACCAACCCTAGAAGCCTGAGGCAACAATGCATTTTAGCCAGAATAAGCCATTATGTTCACTGCTCGGAAGTCTTGGTATCTTCATCTGAAGATCTTCATTTAGGTATTTTTAACTTTAGCTATATTACAGAAAAGTAAACTCCTCTATTGAGATTGTTTTGTCTGCGTGACAAACATGTAAGCAGCAAGATTGAAACTGAGCTACTTTAAGTTACTCCAACACCAAGATACTCAAAATTACTACTTAGTGCTCAGATGCAGCTAGTGACACCTACTCAAACACAAAAATTAGAGTAATAACAAGTAAACAAAAACCCCCTACAACATAAAGTGGGAAGGACCCAATTATTTCCCTTATTATCTTTGTTCAAGATATTTATCTAAAATAGTTACCTAAGTTGCTCCTATACTTGAGAAGCAGAAGAGAGTCACTACAACATCATGGGATAATCTGTGCTGGTGAAAAAAAACCAACAAACTAGAAGGGGCGAGCCAGCACAATCAGGGCTATCAGAAGATGGCATGATGGGGCAGCAAGCACCAGCTGAACCAGGATGAATTCTTACAGAACTGTGGTTTGCTGCACTGGAAGACCTGCTGGGCAAGTCTGGTTGGCCCAACAAGAAAAGCATAACCAGTACGAGTCACCCAGGTTACCTTCAAAATTGCTGGGAATGTCTTTTTGAAGCAAACTTGTTAGGCATGTTGTGGTCTCTGAAGCACAGCAAGTGTAGAGTTTTGTTCTTTCAAAGAACATGCTTAAAAGCTGCAACCTCCCCACTCTTTTTTGTAAGTTTATGTACAAGAGAAAGTTAAACACCCTTGGTACAAAATTTTTGTAGCCATGTGTCACAGAAACTACAGAGCCACTATTTAGGCAGAGACAGGGTGACAGCTGCTTAATTTTTAGTGGGCTTTGGATTTGTTTAGGGAAAACAAATCAGAGAAAATATTTTCTCCCTAAGAAAGCAGTCTGAAAGCACACCTTTGTCACAGTTAAAGTACTGCATCCTAGCAATAACCTGAGCTATCTTTGCAGAATCAACTGACTAGACAGCAGAAATTACCCAGAGGCAGCACCAAAAACTACAATACCATTACTACAGTTTCCTTTTGAGTCACTACCAATGGTATGCATTACTAATTTCATCCTACTGCTTGCCTTTCCAGATGTGAAACTCCCTGGAACGCCAGAAAGACTCATTCATAAGGTACTTCACTTGCCTCAACTGTTAAGGTGGCTGAAAAAGTACAGCTAACACCTCACCCAGCCTTAAAAAGCTAATAGATACAGGACTAAAGCAGTCAGACAAAACCCAGTCAGGTTCCAGGGGAGACAATGCCCAGAAAAGAGAGGTTTTAGGCCCTAGAGTAAAGGGACACATTTCAGACTGTATCATCAGTACCAAAAAACAGCATATCCAAACCAAATGCGTGAAAATATCCATTAGGGTAACGGTCTATGCAGAACAAATGACTTGTGAAATTGCAGACCTGTTTCCTCCAGAGAGAGAACTCTCTCTTTCAAGGTGGGGGAAATGCTGAAACCTGCTTTGCAGCCTCAGCTCTTCACTCTGAGAATCCTGATGTAAACTGGTCAGCCTGGAACAAGCTGGCCAAAACTAACAATCAACAAGTCTTGGTACAGGAACACAGCACTCCCCCAGCTCCCATTCAACTGTTCAGCTGCTTCTGCAGAGGTGCACGCTGCAGGACTCTGTTAGGGATCAAATCTTCTTCTTTATAGGACAGAAATAGGGTCTGCATTGTGTAGTCCAGAATAATATTAATAATGGGAAAACTGGACAAAAACTCACTGAAAAAAATGCACTTGCAAGGCAAAAGCAAAGCTTTAAATAAATAATTGGAAGAAAATCTGTAATACTGTTTCAAGAAGAAAATAACACATGAGCAGAGTCTGATGGCTATAAAGAAATAAAGGTAAGAATCACCTATTATCATAGATAGGCAAATAGGTGGATGTAATCCACATTAGATTTTTCAGCTTTTGAAGTGGACAGATTTGAGTCCTGGTTGCTTCTGGGAGCAATACGTAAGACTTGAAGGAATTTATTACAGAAGTTTAAAGTATATTCACTGATAACAGTTGAAACGCTCAAAATCCAATCCTGATAAAGACTGCACAAAATTTTCATTATTACTTAAGAGGGAGCAAGCTCTAACACCACAAAGTTCTGCAAAAATTGCTGGTTTACTCTTTAGGGGAAACAAAAAAAAAAAAGAGTTGAGGGATTTCGAAAGCCACAGTTCCAGGCATACAGAAAATTCTGCTCTCACTTAATCTAGCTCCTCCAGTCAGCCCAGCTGAAAGCAGGGGTTTAAAGAGCAAGTAACTGGTGGCAGAAAGCAATGAACCTGCCCAGGAAGAGATGGCCATTTCATGTCCTAAGATTTGCAGATTGCAAGCTTCCAATATAATAACAAGGAAACCAGGGCATCTTGAAGCTTTTCAGATGTTTTTCCCAAAAATCACAGTTGCAGAAATGACATGACATATGCAGCAATTTTCCAACAAATATCCCAAGGCCATACTATACCAAGTCTTTCTGGGGACAGCACAAGAACTCAGCCAAATTTAGTTATTACATTACTGCATGAGGGCCTGGAGAGGGTGGCCACCAAGGAAAAGACACTTACTGTGAGTCTTATTCCCATTCTTCACTGGAAGTGACTGTATGATTTGGGACCACAAACTTTTCAGAGCACTACACAAGAGGCTCTTCTAGGCAAAAGGCACACAGACTGCAGAAAACTGTCACTGGGTTGCAAGAAGAGAGAAAGCAATTTGTCATGGGAAGCTGATAAAACACAGCTATTCTAGTGCACTTTTTTTACATAATAGTTAGAGAGGTAACTCATCGAGGGTTTTCTGGTACCCATGAAAATCTCAGAAGTGCCTTGAGGTTTATGAAATATGGGAACCAGAAAACTGCAATCAGACTGGAAGTGAGCAAACGCTGCTTTTTCTTTACACAAGATGTGGAACTTGACTGAAACTCCAAGTGAGAGTTTGCATTCATCTCTCCCTACATACAAACCCTAATTAATAGCATGGTGAAAAGGCCTGATCAGCCCCCAAGAGTTCAACTGCTTAGCTCTGAACTGCACCACTGGGACCAGGGGCAGGCAGGAGCTGCAGCAAGAGGGCACACATCAAGAAAACCTGCCAGAGTGACAACAGTTAAGGACTAAGACTGTGCTTTTCAAAATAAAAGCCGCATTTAAAAAACCCTAATTTTACACTACCAAGCACAGAAACCATTTTCTCAGTGTTCTAATTAACTGGGCTCAGAAAAACATGGTATTTCATCTATCCTTTAAATAAGTCATATTGATTAAATACAAACAAACAAAACCAGATCTTAATCTGCTTTTCCTCCTCAGGGAAGCAAACTGCATGACTTTAATCACTGGCTGAAGGTCCAAGTCAAGAAAACAACATCATTACTGGAAGTCAAGATTCTAACTGTAATACCACCCCTATATCCCAGCTCTGATCACTGCCTTCTGTTTACCTAAACCAAGTTGACACCTTGCAGTTACCTCTGCACATTCTTCAGTTCTTGCCTAAGTTACCACAACAAAACATGACGATGTCTTGACGATTGTCCAGCACAAATACTCACCACACAGAAGTAGTGCCAGATGTATTTGGAAACCCCTTTACTTTTAAATGACTTTGGTTAATTAGCCTACAAGGAAAAGGCAAAAGGCCCTTCTGTGCATTCATTTGTTGTTTCCTTACAGCGACCTCAGAACTGAGGAGCTTGTTTCCTCTTGAAGGACATGGACCATTTAAATCTTTTCGACTTAGTCAAGTCTGGACAGACAAAACAGCTCCTGAGCGCCTGAATGATCACAGGAACACTGAGAATGCAGATGTAGCATAATCTGAAAATCGATATCCTCAAGCCATAAAACTGGCTACTAATCAACAGCTCAGCATTACTCTCTTCTCCACCCACACACCTCTGTGCCATCCTCCAGTCCCAGTGGAACAGCACGGCCGTACACCACAGAACACACCCAGGCACTGGGCATCCTCGAGCTGCTGCACTGGGGGGACACTTAAAAATGAAAGGCCTGCAAAGAATCCAAAAAATAACTGGATACAGATGCAGCAAAACAGAAGGAACAACCTTTGAAGAGAAGCTTTACACGTTTCCACCATTATATTTCAAGGACTTTAAAAAACTTCTCATCCATGCTAAAAGTAACAGTCTTTACAACAAGAAAGTTATAACATGAACAAGAACTGTGAAAACACTGTCCCTTGGACTTGTTAGTTACCAGGTAAATTTTTTCCATATAATGGATTTTATAAAGGGGAAATTATGTTCAGTTACCACAAATATAATGAAATAATTTAATAATAAACCAATTAGAAGCTAATGATGTAAATAAATATCTTAGTGAATTCCTATATTTAGTTTTGCTTCTGTTTAAGCAAATTCTATTATTAAAACAAGAGGCCACAGTAAGTTTAAAAAGCATGCTGCATGTCTATGACATCAATTCTAGCTGGGAACTTAAGTATTACTTTTGTTGGTATGACACAACAAATGATTGATGAGAACAAAACCTCTTATTAAATTTGCCCCAGGTTATCCGACACCCGTTCAGCAACTTTTAAGAATGAAGTGTGTGGCCAGGTTTCAGGTTGACAGTAAGCAGAAGCCCATCATAACATCAGAAGTAATACCTTTAATGGCATAGTCAGGCTATCACAAATTAAGTAATTAGCAGGAAAAAACAGCTTCTCTCATCATATTATTCTAGCTGATGTACCTCAAAGCAGCAGCAGAAAGCTTACTGTTCCTAATTTTACAAAAAGTTTAGCTCTCTGGCATCTGTTACTATTACAAAACAAATAATCCTCTTACACCTGCTGACAACTGCAAGAAGTACCTTGGATTTGTGGCCAACAGACACTACTTGGAATTTCAGTAGTACTTTTTACTAACATAAAATGGTCACTCTCTAGAAACCAATTTATTCAAACATTCTGAGTGATTGATTCCAATATCCACCCTTCATCCTCAGTGCACAGACCAGAACTGAATGCACCTTTCAATGAAATACCCAGGCTCAAATTGTGAAATATGTTGCTGCAATGACAGTAATTGAGGCTTCTCTTTCTCCCTCTCTTCTCACTCCTCACATTAAAAAAAAAGAATTCCACAGCTCAAAAAAAAAGTTTCTATAGATTTGGAACAAACGGTGAAAATGACAGCAGAAAAATGTTGGGGAACAAAAAAAGAAAAAGAACAGACTTCAGAGTACTTCAATTAAAAACTACTTCAGTGCAGAGCAGTCTGGAGAGCACCCAGAAAAGGGCTGAACAGCAGAATTGTGAAAGGGACTGTGGAAATGGGCTTCTCCATTTCAAATACAGAATGGTGCCACAAATGAAAGAAGATATGATGACTCTCCAACTTCTACTTTACAATTAAATGATTAATTTGAATGCTCATTAGTCTGTGGGTAGCAATGGGCACTGTAAGCACTTTACATGCAACTTGTTATGATCTGTGGCTACTCGTGCCTTGGCTTCCTCTACTCCTGAAACTCTTGCCAAAAGTCTTACAAATGACATTTTCTTCAAACAAAAATAAAACTACGGAAAAAAATATTAGGCTGTGGAAGTCTAGCACTCCCACAGAGCAAGAGCTTTAGTCAATACCACTGAAACACTGAATTCTACCTATCCAACCAAATCCTCCATACTTCACTCAAGGAAACTCAGATCAAACCCAGCGAGTGACCAGACAGCCAAATTTACCACACAGATCTTGCAAAGTATCAGGAAAGGGTGGTAATGGGACTGGCAAAGAAGGGAGGAGGCCACCTGCTATGGCTCCTTCCCACAGCAGCCACCCAGAATAACCCTTTGCCTTCCTCCGCTGACGCACAGTGACACCACCCATAGTTACATGAACGCAGCTCTGCATTTTAGCTTTAAAGTTCAGTAGGATGTGAAAACAAATCACAAAATGTAAGCAATAAAGGGGAAAAAAGGTATGTTTTGATATTTTCTCCCTTTGAAAGAGGGGAGGAACAGAAGTGCTCCTCCAGCCTGCAGAAATCTTGTCAAACTCTAGAAGCCTGAGATAGGCATAAAATCCTGAGTGTTTTGAGACATGTTAACCATGACAACAGAATTACCTGGGCAAGACCTTGCTGTTGTCCCATTCCCTTCCTCTGTTACTACATTAGAAGACCAAGGTATTAGGTTTGAAAATACAAATGGAGGAGCTCCAAATTAAAAAAAAAATATTCATCTGGTCATTTTCATGTCATCCACTCCGTATAGGAGGTTTAAAAGACATTTATATGGAAACATTTTTACAAATGTAAACTGAGCCTCAGATGTCCTTCATTCTCTATTAATGTATACACAGGCTATGGTTCTATTTATTTCCAAGTAACGCTGTTGACTGGAGCAACAACTGAATTTCATGCCAGAGAAAACCACAGGAAATAAAAATGGGTAAGAAAGAAGAATGCATTTGGAAAGCAAACTGGCAGCTATTGGAGTTGGAGATTTGCCAGGCCATCTATATATATTTATGCATATCAAAATAGGACAGGTTCAGGTACAAAACTCAAGAGGCCACAATTCTAATGTGATGCCTTCAAGAGTGGTGCAACAGTGGTACAGAAGCCTTCTTGACAGACTCTCATGCTGATTACAAACCCACAGCATTGCTCTCTCCCAGGTTTTCCCAACTATACTCAAACATACCTTGACCTTCATGTTTCCACATGTCCCTGGGTCAGATTCACAACTGATTTTTTCTTTGACTCTGACCTGTCTACAGTAATCTGAGCACCACTGCTCTTTCTTGGGAGTTTGAAGGGGTTTTAAGAGGAAAATTAACACTATCCTAAGCCAGTCTGGTTGATGTCCTTCCAGTCCTTTTTTTAGGAGGCTACATAAATTTCTGTTTAACATCCAGTAGAAGGCATTAAAAGCTCAATATATTAAGTTCTTTTACCAGGTAGCCTTTTTCGTAACATTAAGAGTAAAGAGTTTTCTGCACATGCCTTTTGGATCTTACAGACTATGATAAGCAAGGTGTACTGAACCCCACAGGAAAGGATGCTGCTTCCAGCACCACCTGCCACTGCAGTGGTTAGTGTGTTGCTCCAGAAGCAGAAGTACCAAATGCTGATTTCCCAAAAACCCACTGTCTAACCTCCTTCTCCCAGCAGGACGGACGAGCTATGCTGGCACTGTGGCAAACCCTGAATCACTGATGCACTGTTTGAACAAGCAGCACGTGTCAAACAAGACACACCATGGCTGAGTCTGCCTGCACTACCCTCAGCTGAGGCACAAACTTGGGTCTCTCTCCTCCGCTCAGCCGCCAATTTTCACAAGACTCATGAGAACACAATTATGCCTGAAACCCAAACCATCTGGTCAATCGCACACAGACTTGCAAGGAAGCAAATCAAAAGTGTAGGAGAGGTGAGAGAAAGAATAGCTGTTAAACAAATAGCTTAATCTCATCAGGAAACTCTACTTAAACATTGTCCCATTTATCTACATGGGTAATAAACGCCCAAGTCATAAAGTTACATTAAAATGGTGTTTGATGGCCCACCTTAAACACCACACTCAAAACATAACTGATGCTTAAATTAACCAAAAGTATGTGTTCTTAATATTGACGGGTTTTTCTCCCCCAGTTCTGGCAAGCAAACACAGACACTATGGACTTTCACAGAAACTCCACATACTTGTAACTATGGGACGCTAGAAAACTAATTAAATTAAATGTTAAGAAAATTCAGACCAAGCCCTCCCTTTTGTCACTAAAAAAACCCCAAATCCACAAGCACTCATGCCACTGTCCTCAAGACTTAACTTTCCTGAACCCACGTACTCCCAAATGGCAGCAGCTCTGCCCCTTGCTCTTAGAACACCATTTCTATTTTTAGTTCCACATAAGTGAGAAGCAGTAATAAAGCTATTAATCTTTCCACTCCTCCCTTACTTAAATTACAAAACTGAGGTGAGTCTCTAAGCTATGAACCATTAAACTCCTTAAAAAGGGACAATTCCTTACCCTTTAGAACTGTAACATTTAAACAAGAAGTTTTACTGTTATGTTGTATGAATCAAAAGAAGCCACACCATAGGCATTATCTGATAAAGCATTTGTGAAAAGATATAATGGAGGTATTTAAGAAGAAAATTAAGCATAACCTCCAGGTACTGCTGTCTTATTAAACCTCATAGACTTGCAATGTTCTACCTTTTAATGAGGACACTAAAAATTCCCTTCTCCTTTACAGAGAGTCAAGGAGATGGAATTTTTTTTATTCTGTCCAGGAAACAGAATCACCGAGTTGTCCAATTTGGTTCTACTTTGAGTTCGGCTGTGAGTGAAATGGTTCTGGTTTGATTTCAGCCTGCACTAATGAGGCTGATGATCCTCTCAGAGAGGTCTTAATTCCTCAATAGCTTTAGAACAACCGAGACAAAACTACTGAACTGTGAAGGTAAACCATTGGTATTTTTTTAGTATTATTCTCCATTCTGTTCTTTATATATTTTGTAACAGAAGGTGTAGCTGTTCATTGGGATAAAACTTTCCCTAAGCTCTCCACCATGATACTCATCTATTTCCTAAACTGCTACTTTACTTAAACGTTTATTACTTTATATTGTTCAACACCAAACAACTTCTGCATTGTGTTGGCTACTCATGCAGCTTAAGTACTTGTGAAGTTTTCTACAATTGTCTCTGTAGCTGACAAATTCAAATAGTAAAGATACAAAACTTTAGAGAAACCCCATTGCTGAGCTTGCACCAGAACCACTGGTCTCCTTACTTCTTTATGAACTACTTTTCAGTTTATCCTAATCCTTTGCTCTCACCCTAAGCTTCATTTTCTTCTCTAAAAGAATCTGGCAGAAGGCACTCTTCCAGTCTAAACAACATCAACCAGTTAAGGAAGCAGTAAGAAAAGATGAAGAAGTCTACTTCAGTAACTTTCACATACTAAAGCCCTATCCTGCACAGGACTGCTCTTTTGAATTGAGGCCACAAGCAGTAGTTAAAAAATACACTACAGCTGGTGCTGCCATCAAAAGATGCATTTCCTTCCTCTTTCTCTTGCTGTTTGTATGTACCTTCTCTCACCACACCCACAGAAGGAACTGGGTTAGGGACTATGTCTTCTATCCCATCCAGCAAAAAAAGGGGTGGATGGGTACTTTTAGCATGGGCCAGAGCTGGCTGTGATCCAGATCACCACACATCATTAAATATCAGTGCTAGGATGAGTCTGAAAGGCTGGGACTGGCTTTCTTCTGTGGCACTCCCTGCTCAAAATGCTTTGTGGAGGGAAAGGAAAAATACAGAACAGCCTCATAGACAGAATCTCTCGGTGGTGTCATGGAACATTTTTGGGAATGCAAACATATTAGCCGTATTTATTTCAGTAAGTGCACACACAAGTGGCTGGACTATTATCTGAGCCGTGCTGGCTGCAAGAGCAGTGCAATTCCATGCCTGTGCAATCATGCATTTGACATGTCATCCTCGGCATCAGAGTTTACATCCCACTGACACAAACACAAGCAGATTACATATCTTGGAGCTGTACTTTGGCTCAGCTCACACGGGGGAGTTACACCACTAAGTTTATATTCCATAAAGGATTTACAAACCACCCTGTCTAATTAAGGTTGCACAACTCTTCTATTTTTCAGCACTTGCCAAACTAACCTTTGGCAAGACTTTTCTGTCCCTCTTACACACAACAAAAAGGGAAAGTGATTTATTCTGTTAATCTGTTTGAGCCTCATTCTAAAAATGTAATTTCCCAGAAAAAAACTTCAGAGAAAATAAGTTTTCTTCTCCACATTAAAAATTCAATTTTTTTTCCTCCAGCTTTCTTAAAAATCTCTAAAACTTCCAGGCTTTAGTACAGTTACATTAAAAGAGAGTGAGAAATTGCATCTTTGACATAAAAGCATAATCTCTGACACATTCTAATACACATGATGACACTGTTCAAGTGCAAAAAAAATGTCACTGCAAAGAATTTGTGGACAAAGTATTTAACTCTCTGAGATTTTGCCTGTCCAAATCAGAGCTGGACAAATGCTTTCCTGTAATTATTTCACATGGTTCCTAAAAGCCTACCATCAAGGAAAAGAACAGGAAAAGGTAAAGAGAATAGAGATACATCTCTCAGGTATTCTTAGTCATATCCCTTCAGTAATGAAGGGAGAAGTAAGAAGACTAATGTGAATAGATATGCTAAAAACAAAGGCCCAGATGAACTGGGGGGGATAAAAACACATGCTAAAACCAGCAAATTCAGCCATAAGGAGGAATACAACCCAGAATTCCTAAAACTTTGTTTTCCTTTGGTTGTAAGCATATGAGCTAATTTAGAAGCATTCCAAAGCCTCTGCTGGACTTAAAATTATAAACCACACCTTTCTGTAGTGTGTACTGAGTACAGAGTATATGTACTCATCAATGATTTCACCTTTACTATGCTTTGGGAGGCTTTCAATAGTTCTTGCATTATATACAGTAGGTGGAACAGCAACAGATACTAACCTCCTCTAAAAAAAAGAAACAAACAAACTAACAAAAATGAAAAGGACTTAAATAGCAACAAACAACAAAAAAATAGTGTGTGCTTTTAGTCTAAGCTTTGTGCCAGGAGGCAGCTTTCTGGAAAAAAACCCAACTCAAAGAATATTTAATTATCTAATCTTTTGGAATGACCCTTTACAGTGAAATGATACAATAGAAAAATGAATTGCAAGCTTGACCGCTTTTGACACATTAGATTTCATTTGCTGGCATTAGATGAACTACAAAGAAGTATGGTAACTATTACCTAGGTCCTCAAAAGGAGATACAGGGACTTCCTGATGTGATTTCTCATGCCATTAGAAAAGGACAAGGGTCTTTGTACAGCGCTCTTTACAGACACATCACACGCACCCAGAAGTTGACACCAAGTTCAGTGCACACCTTCCCTCCTCTTACGCAAAGCTGCAGTGGGCCTTTGCTCTGGGGCCATGCTGGAAACAGCTCCAATGTCCCCAGCTCATTCAACTCTGACCTTTCTTATCCAGACAGCTCAAAAGGTAAACACAAACTTCCTCTTACAAGCAGCAAAGCAAATGCAAAGATTCCTGCTTGATCCCAGCATAACCTACACGTCAGGGAAAGCTTCATTTGAGTCAGAGATTGCCTAGAAACTCAACACACACCCACAGCATAAACCAAAAGTTTATGTGCGGTACACTGCCACCCAAATCTACTGAGTCACATGAGGTATTTCTGCACATTCTGAGAAAACGTTAAGAACAATTTTCCTTCTCCATTTCACACACTGCCTGACCTCAAAAACAGAAGTTGTATCCCCGTGCCTCTCCCTGCTCAGTCCCCAGAGTAGTGACCAGACCCAAAAGCAAAATACTGCCAGTGAAAAATCACACTGTAGGAACTGAGGAGAGTAGAACCAATGGCAGGGTTAGAGGCACAGCTAGGTCTCCTGAAATAACACTGCCTGCCTTATATGGGACAAAAAATTCACTCTATCTCATCTGCTGTCCTTCAGCTTCTGCTGCACTTCCTGCCCGAGGAGAGGGGCCAACCTGTCACGAGAAGAGCTCAGACAGCAAATGTTGTCTGCACCAAGGAAGTGTTGTCACAGCAACTTCACCTGTATCTTTTACAGCTCTGGAAGACAAAAATATTTGCATTCTTAGAAGATTAGAGGAATTAAGGGTGTTGACTGATAAAACGGAAACAAGATTTTGCATGAGGAGGAAATAAAAAGTATGACTGCTGCAAAAATTACAGAGTGGTCACATCCTAATCGCATATATCAATCAGCCAATAAAAGCTAAATCACTTGGGAAGAGAAGAGAAGGGGACAATTAAAAATCAAAAATCTCAATCTCAGCTTTTCTTTACTTGGCTGAACAGATAAGGAAAGAGAAATTCTCCTTACTTGACAAAACCTGACAATTCCTACACTCTTTAAAATTAGTCACCATCCTGGCTGACACAGAACAGTAACACCACAGGATTGGTTCACTTTTAATTAAACACTGCATCATTATACCACTAAGCATAGTCACAGCACTAGGAGTTTTTAGTGTGTGGCAACAGGTGTACAGATAGGCTCCATCTCCCTCCCATCTACTGCACTACTTAGTGCTATCTGGTGTACTCATATATTAAATGACGAATTATAGTATGGGGGAAAAAGACACTTGCCAACAAAGGATCAAGCATTCTTCAGTTTGCATTTTTTAGAATGCATCTTCCAACAAATGCAGGAAAATATTTAGAAGTATTATTCAAAGGTGCCTTTCAAATCACACTAATATGCAGGTTCCAAGTGCCCTGGCTGAACAGCTCCTACAAGAGCAATGCATTTATAAAAAAAGCCTTAAAAAGGAGATTTAGAAGAGTTATAAGAAGACCTTTCTGAAATCACCAAAAAATAAAATAACATTGCTAGACTGTCTGTACACTCTTCATAAAAAGATACTCGGTTTTCATTTTCATAAGAAATCCTATGGAGCTCAAGAGAACAACAGAGATCTTTATCATACTCTGCCCTTTAAAAATCAAAGTAAACCAATTATGCACAAGTTCTCTCTCATACTTGCATCTTAAGAAGAAAAAGATTAGGGAGAGGACAGCGACCTTTACAATTGCTCTTCCCAGTCCTTTATTTTGCCTGTCCAGTCATATGCTATCTCTTTACATAATAGCAAGTGCATCTGCAAACAGAAACACCTACATTTATCAAAAAGCACAGATTAGAGCTACTGACATAGACACAGATCAGGTAATTTCTGTAATAAATCCTCTATGGTCCTAACAAAAACCCCCAGGTTTAGACAGGGTGAGGAAGAGAAGGGCAGACATAGTTCAGGAGTTCTTCCTCGGCTCTTCCAGCTATACTCAATAAAATATACCAGCAATTATGCAACAGCAGCAAAGCCCTGAAGGATAAGCTAGCACTCACCATATTCTCTCCATTTGGTGTCGAGCTTTCTCCTACACATTAAACACAAATTACAGGAGCAAAAAAAATCCGTTCTGCATCTATTTTGCAGGCTGAGTTTAAGTCCCTAATTACAAATGATTTATGTCACTTCTTACCCAAGAGATGACCCAAGCTTTGAAAGGGAAAAAATAAATAAAGAACTAAAACATACTTGCAACACAACTGAAGCAGACCACTCCCTCCAATTAAAAGACAAACTTATTTATCTGGGTACCCTCTTAAAGATGAGCAAACCAACACAAGAACTCTTCCCCGACTACTCTGCTACTCAAAAGAAAATACTTTAATCTCTTCAATGAACCCATGCATACCTACTATCTTGTACTTTTGCAAAGATAGAACATACTGAAGCCTACCTTTGACTTAGTTTTTTGGAATTTAACACAGAAGAATTCCGGAGCAATGTCTCTTTCAGATGCACCACTGCAAGTCTCGGACACCAACTCTAATAAAGCAGTATTTCAGTTCTGAGTTAGTTATGTCACACTGTATAAAAAACAGGGGACTAGTGGCAGTTTTTTCTAAAATCATTAATCTGAAAAAAGACACACAGATTACCCTGTCTGCATATGTTGAAGCCAGAACACCTTCCAGGTTTGTTCTGCAAGCAGTAGTAAGCACTGATGAGGTTAAAGAAAGGACAAAGAAATAAGCTGCTCTTGCTAATTCACAGCTTTCAGTTTAAAACACGTTAACACCTTCATGTCAAATAAAATGCACGTAAACTAAACTTTCATACAAGCATTTGCTCAAAATCCTCCCCAAAAGCCATGCTTCATAGTGAAAAGCAAAAAGAAGGGCCTCCTTACCCGTACGCGACCCCATAAAACACTTCTGCATAGCAGTTTGTAAATACTTCAAACAAATACACTAAGACATTTCAAGACTGTAAAACAAATGTTTTCAAATTGTCAAGGTACATCAGCAACACCACCCAACAGACGCTTCAGGAAGATTCTAGGATATGCAGATCATGCTAAGACCACCTTCCAAGCAATAGGCAAAAGAAACCACACAGTTCTGCAGTCAGCAGTAAAACTACCCTGAGGAAATGGCTTTCAAAAATTGCCATGGGACAATGAATTTTAACCAGCACGTTCAGTACACACAGTGAATCCTCGGGGTCATGAGCTGCGTGACTTTAACAACACCATTACATCCATAAACTTTCCCATTTCCAATTAATATTACACAAGACACCTTGAAAGTCAATCCTTCCTTCTGGAAGGCCTTTGCGCTTTACGACATGAAGCGGACTTTTACAAGTGTACCTGCCACTGCAAACACTATGTGGACTTCTTTTAATGAGCAAACATATAAAAAGGTTTTTAAACAGCGTATCTGGAGAAGCTTGAGCTGTACCAGGCAAGGCAGTTTTGAAGCAGTGCAACGTTGCGACAGTTCTAGCCCGACAGACCAGAGTCTAGCTCGCTGCTGCTGCTGCCACCATCTCCTTAGGAAGAATGGGAAGCTCACCTAGAGTATCCACAGAACCTCTGTGCATCTCGGAAAGGCGCACGACAGGGTACCCAAAGCCACACTGGCACTGAGGCGTCAGCTCTCGTTGCCTAACAAGACTCCGTCTGGGTCAACACTGACTTTCTGACTAATCAGGAGTCTGACCAGACTCCAGAGCTGCGTGCTGCCATTCCTTGTTTTTCTTGTTTACACAAGACCTGCAGATGCAGCCTGGGCAGAAGAGAAGGAAAGAATTTTAGGAGGGCTGCTCATACTTTGCACTCAGTAGATTCATTTCTTCCCTTTCCAAAGCACATACAAAGAACTGATGGCTGTGTTTTGCACAAAGTGCAGCAGCCAGGATGAAAATCAGTGCATTCGAGGACAAGACCAGAGCCTTCCTTAATAATTCAGTTCAGTCCATCACCTTGATGAGCCTATGAATACTAAACAAGCAAAAACAAGTTCAGTAATAACCACAAAGCAAGCATGCAGAGGGAAAACCCCTACAGATACTGTAATTAGCTCTGCTAACAGTAAATGAAGAGTCATACAGTTGAGAAATATCCCGTATCACTACTTGAATGGAAAAGGCTCCCTCTGTTTCCCTCCGTTCTGAAACGGCAGAAAAGACAGTCACTGCTGCAAGGAATAGAAGACCTACTCTTCTGACAAGAGCTTCGTGTCAAACTTCTCAGCCTTGTCTCCTAATATTTCTAAGGGGAGATGATTCAGAGATGTATTCGCTTAATGTAAGAAAAGTTTAGTTCTACCAGCTACATGCACAGTACGAACCACCACTCCTTTGAAGAGATGTATCTTTTTCATGTAACACTAAAATAACATGATCAAGATACTAAGGAGAAGTCATATTTTCCATTTTACTAGGATAAAATAGTGACTGCAAAACACTTGAAACATGTAAGTTTCTAGCTATGATTTAAAAAAATGTTTCAGTACACAGCATCTCAACCCAGAAACACATCTGTGTAAGACACCTGAAAGAAGAACATCCTGCATGTGTACTACATTCGGATAGTCCCCTATACATTCCCTTATGAAAACAGTCTTTCAACATATTAGTACGTTTTAAATTAATAAGACATTCTTACCTGTGTATCTTGCCCACCAGCCCCAGGAAGCCACCATAGCTAAAAGCCATTTAAATAACACTCCTTCGATATACCAGAAGCTTTTACTGTCCAATATTCGGAGAGGCTGCAGCACAATTAAATACAAGACGTAGGACGGAATAGCAACCAGGTTATTGGCGACCATAAAAGCGAACCTGAGGAGTGCTTTCAGGCAGGTATAGCCCACCCTCTGGGCCTGCTCTAGAGTCACGGCCATGCTCTTCGCAGCGGAGGGCGCGGGACCGTCCTGCGGGCAGAGAGAGAACAAGGTGGCACAGGCAGCGCTCCCCGAGGGAGCGGGTGTCCGCGGGCCCGGCCCGCTCCCGCCTCGGCCGGGACTCACCGGGCAGGCACGACCCCAGCCCCAGGGCACCAAGGCTCCGGCCGCCGCCGCCTCCGTGCCCGGGCTCGGCGAGACCCCAGCCCGCACCCCCGGCGCGGCACCCACGCGTGCTCCTGGCCGCCCTCCATCTCCCCCTCCCCGAAAAGGCGGCGGGCGCTACGGCGGCTGCCGGCGGCCTCTCCCCGGCCCCGGCGCGGCTGACAGGAGCCCGGGCCCGCGGGGCGGGGAGGCAGCGGGCGGCGGCGGCCCGGCCGCGGGACTCACCTCCGGCGGGGCGGCGGGCGGCGGCGGAAGCGGCGGGGCTGGGGGAGCTGGGCCCGGCGGCGGCGGTCTCGGCTGGCGGCGGCGGCTGGCGGCGGCTCATGGACCCGGAGGTGGCTGGCCCGGCCGCGGCAGCGCTGCTCGCCCTGCGGCTCCCTGCGGAGGGAGAGAGGGGGGCGGGCGGCGTGAGCGCGGGGGAGGCGGGAGCGCCGGGCCGGGCGGGCGGGCAGGCGCAGACCGCGGGTTCACCTCGGTTCTCCCGCGCCGGCGGTCGGGGCCTGGCACGCTTTGCTCTCCCTTCCCCTCCCCTCTCTTATCCGTCCCCTCCCTGCCGGTTCGGCTCGGCGCTCCGCGGGCGGAACCGCGCCGAGCCCCGGCCTCGCAAGGGCGGGCGGTGCCGCGGGCGGGGGGAGGACCCTGCACCTGCCCGGGGCGGGGGTTCGTACCTCGGCACCGCCGCCGCCTCCGAGTGCCCGGCGCGGGTTCATGCCGGGCGCTGGGGCCGCGCTCCCCGCCCCCGCCGCGTCCGCCGTGACCGCCCGGCAGCGGGGCTGGCGCTGCAGCGAGCGCCGCCCCCGCCGGGCAGCGCGCAGCCCCCCGCACCCTCCCGCCCTCACACAGACAGACAGACAGACAGACAGACACGCAGAGAGCCTGGGACGGATGGCGGAGCGCAGCCGCCCCCGCCGCAGCGCATCCCGGGCCGGCCCGCGGAGACCCGGAGGGGGCACGGGCAGGGGCTGCCCCCAGCGCTTCTGCGCCCGTCCCGGAGCCGGGCCGGGAGACAGCGGGACGAGCGGGGGAACAGCCTGAAGCTATGTCAGGGGGGTTTAGGATGGATAGTAGGAAAAGGTTCTTCACGCAGAGCGTGGCTGGACACTGAACAGGCTCCTCAGGGCAGTGGTCACAGCACCAAGCCTGGCAGACCTCGAGAAGCGTGTGGACAATGCTCTCGGGCACATGGTGTGACTCTTGGGGGTGCCCTGTGCAGGGTTCGATGAGCGCTGTGCATCCCCTGTAACTGTGGTGCTGTGACCGGGGAGCAGCACGGCTCGGCCCCACGACTCGCCCTTGTTTTTTGGTTAAAGGCTGGCGATCGGGAAGGTAGAAGAGAATGCGGCCACAGGTTCCCTCAGCACCACCAGAAAGACCCTTTGGGCCCAGACAGCAACAGTGCATTTTGCCTTGTCCTTGTAGTAGTAAGTTCCTTGTGCGTGCTTTTTATAGATCAACTTCTCCAATTTTCTTCCTTCTCTCTCGTCCCTCCCCAGCAGCCACAAACATCATCCACCTGCAAACCAATTCTGCAATGGTCTCCAACCTACAGAGACACCTGACCTCAGCACAGAAGCAGCTGAGGGCAGAGACTTTGCAGCCCCATCCAGAGAACCTGCACCTTTACAAATCCACTGCAGGGTGAGGAATTCTTGCCTTCTGTGTAACTGCGTTGTCCCTTGTGGCAGTACAGGACTGCTGCCTCTTGTCTGCTCGCTGTGCCTTCCCACACAGGTTTCTCTGTAAGCCCTGAGGTGGCGGTGGAGAAGCACTGCCAGAGCCCCCCAGCCCTCCCTGGCCTGAGCAGGCTGCTCCCTCAGCTCACCTGAACTGCTAAAACACTCACTCTGAGCCGAATGGCTTTGCCAGTGATCTTAACTCTGCTTGCACTCCTAAGGAAGAGCAGCAGCTGAAACCACCTTAACAAGATGTGCTAGAAGGTCTTTTGAGCTGAAAAAAAGAAAAAAAAAGTTCAAATTGTAATACGTGGACTGAAAAACATATCAGTTTCACATACTAACCATGCCCTGTGTAAATCTACCGTTTCCTAGACAATGAGGCTTCAGAAATGACTGTGCCATCAACAAAATTAAATCCCAACCTCCATTCCAGGAAGCAAACAAAGCTGTTATTGCAGATAAATTTAATTTGAGAACTTTAAAATGCAAACAACCAAATAATACCATCATGTTCTATCTGAGCAAAACAAAACAACACTAAACTTCTGACCTTTTTGCCAAAAAGGACACATCTTGCATAAGTGTTTCCGAGTTTGGGTGTTTTTTTGCCTGTGCTATTTTTATTCCTAGGTTAAATCTGAAAGTTGTTCTCAGTAATCATTGTGCAGCTTGAGCTGTTCTGAAGTGCTACCAGCGTCAGTAGAACTTGAGTTTTATGTTGGTTTGGGTTTTTTTTCCATATACCTCATGCAAACAACTCTGGGTATATGCTTGAAGTTATTCTCAGCAAAATTTTGCTCCAAAATTCTCAGATGGAAAAAGAACAATTGTTAGGCCATAATTAAGGATACATTTTTATTTTTTTACATCCAACAGCAAAATAAAGCTTAGTTTATGTATCATTCCAAGATTAAAAAACACTAATTATAATGAATTTTTAGAAAATTTTATGTATCTTAATTTTATTCACACTGCAGAGTTTGGAAGTGAAAATTTCAAATTTTCACTATTCTGACTGTTCTGAAATCTGATGCATCCAGTGAGGGACTGCAGAAATGATGTTAGACAAGTAATGAATTAGGCAATTTATTCTGCAGAAAGGAGTTGCACATGGGGAAGCAGCCGTACAAAGCATTCATTCTTTGTCAGTGACTGCCTTAGAGCTTAGGAAGCTGTGGTTTAGCATTCTGCTGAATGAGCTCCTAGCAAAGACCCACCCCTATTCATCATTTCCTGGTCTTCCTGTGGGTAACCCAGGTCCTAGGAAGTGTGCACAATGAAATAACCCTACTCCTCTTGACAAGCCAGCTGTGCCACCCTGAGGAATCCTTTCTAGTACTAAGTTACATGTGTGCCATTGCTGCAAACAAAAAGAAGGCGACAACTCGAAGCAGCAGTTTTTATTAGGCCAATAATTCTGAAGCCCAGAAGTATCACAGGTGATTTTTTGTTTTGATTTTAAGAAAATAATTTCCAATTTCTGGAAGACATTCCTCAATCTCTGAGCTTCATCAGCTTTCTATATTGTTTGTCTTTTTACTACTACAAATGCAAAAAAAAAAGGGGAAAGCATTAATATAAGCAGCTCTCACTTTATGGCCTTCTTAGTAATTTTTCTAAAGGTTACATGTTTTTTGACTGAATACCTCCCCTGTAACTTCCTCTTCTCAGCCTCACAGAGATACTGACAGGGATGTCACTATTGATCATCCTAAAGATACATTTTAATGTGCTTACTAACTGGTAGCTACAGATAAGAATATTGGTAAAATCAGGTGATTAACCAATGTCAATGATTGCTGGAGCAGATAAATAAATATTGGATTTGTGTCCCACTTACCTTCCCAAAAACCTACAGACCAAAAACACAGAAGAAGGTTAGGCTTATTCCTGCCAGTAAGAAGGGAAAACACGTTAGAGGTATGAATGTGTCATGGTAATAAACAAACATTTGTTATATTTGGCTGCTTTAACGAGTTATCCTAGAGAGTGCCCAGGTTACTGCATAGGCTGGATCTGAACGCTGGATCCGCCTGCACGGTTCCAATCACGTGCCAGTCATAAACTCCTGGAAAGCTTTTGAGGAAGGTAACGTTTCTCATGCCTGGGTGCACTTCCAGAAGTGACAGAGCCGCTGTCATTGTCATGCCCTGCCCTTCAGTGGCACACCTTTGCATGCCAGCTTTGCCGTAGCATTAGAGCTGCCTGCGCGCGTAGCTGCGAGGAGGAAATGCGGCACAGACATCCAAGCAGTCCTGGAGTCACAGCCATAGTGGAATCCAGGCTTGGAGCTGGGAACACCAGCTAGCTGAAGGATTGGTTTCTGGAGTCAGGAGTTGTGGAATGCTTTTGAACCTCAGTCTGGGTCAAAGATTGGCAAATCAAAAGCTGCTCATCGCATTCAATCAGCTCTCCCTGCTTGCTTTCGTTGTAGCAAACTGAAGCTGCAGGTGCCATATGGTTGGAGAAAAAAGGGTTAGGAGGATGCACTCGTGTGCTGATGACAGGAAAAACAAAATGGCCTTTACAAATCATAATCTCTGTCATACAAATACCAAGGACAAGAAAATAAATTTTCTGAGAAATCTCAGAAATTTTACAGAGCAGAAAACAACTACTGCTTCCAGCCTCTCAGAAAAAACAACTGGCTCCTTAGGGAATTACATAAAATTTTATTTTTTAAAAAAGAGCATGATAGAAAACATGAAAGTAGACTAAACTGCCATGAGGAACTACAAAGATAGGAATGTGCAGAGCACAGGCTGCTGGAACGTGCATAATATGAAATAGGGAATTTCATACTCAGGGGAGCATAAATACAGACAGCATCTCAAATGAATTAAGTAGTTAGCATTGGATTTGGAAAAGTCACAGTTTACAGAAGCATCAAGAACCTATGTCTTCTATTATCTGCAATAAAGAAAGGGGAAAAAAGATAACCAAAACAAAATGGAGGAAATTTTAGGATCTGAAAAAAAATTACATTTAATCTTCAATTCTGAGCTGCTTTACAGTGTCAGATACCCCTGTGTGAAGGATTTTTGAGTTACTGTCTTGAGAATATTTAACATTTCCATTACAACAGTTAAACCTTCCAAAATACTCTGTAACAGTAGCTTCTACTGCAACCTCTCTAAGAGAGGCAAAATCACTTCCATTCTCCAAGTAAATTCTTAAATTGAAAGGACAGTATCAGTAACTCCATTTCCACCAGCCGCACCTGAGGAGGAACTGTGCTTGTCCAAGTCCCTCGAACTTCAGTGAAAAGCTGATCCCATGTTCTTTCCTGTAGTCATCCCACAGCAGACACACTTTTAAAAAGATCTATTTTCAGTAATCTTTCAGACACATGAGTTCCTTTTGAAGGCTCACCTTCATTTATCACACACAAAATGTAAAACCCAGGCCACTTGCCTTTTGTCATTTCTCTCGAGGAAGTAAATGTTATCAGCCTATTTGACCTTTTGGTCAAAGATGCTTTTATTTGCACTTCAGTTCTTTTAAGGACACTTCAGGGTAACATGAAGCAGAAGTTAAAAAAGGAAGTAAATTGTGGCATTGACTTTAACACTTGTCACATTCCTGAATTTATGTAAAAAGGCTTTAACTGAGCTGACGCTGAATCTCAGCCCCCTGACAAGTTCCCTTGCCTTGCCTGCACCTCCAGATCCCTTCACCAAGATCAGCCAGCACAGCCTTGCCAGTTCCCTTGGCTCTAGCACACAGAGTTGTAATTTTTGCCTGTTTTCTCTAATATTTAAACCCTTGGATGAAAGGCTAAGTTTTTCATGTAAGAAAAAGTTATAGGCACCAGAGCAAATGTCACAAGCATGACCAAAAATTTCAGGCTTACGATAAATGCCCCCTTTTCTTCTCCCTTCTATTAGCTTGAGTTGACATCAGATCTTACACAGTGCTTGTTTAACAAGAGTCCAGGATGACAAGTTAAGGTCTTGAGTTGTTTCAGGGCCATTTTTTTATCACTAGTGTAAGAGAGACTAAACAAAATGTATTTTTTTCCTGAGTGAATAAAAAGTAGCATTAAAGTAGCAGCATTTGACCTGAAATGGATTTTAGTTGTTGTTGCTGTTTGTTTTTAATCAGGGATCAGTAAACATGATGCAAGTTGGATTGTTACATAGCTCATTAAGACAATATTTCATTCCAAAATTTTTGTAAGCCTAAATGAGACCAAGTAAAGATTTTATAACCAGGCATTATTGCATGTGTAATTTTGCCCAAGGGCATTTTATACAGTTAACACAGACAGAAGAAGAAACTCTGGCTCCAGTGAGGCAACTCCAGTGCAATGCTTGTAGCTCTATCCAAGGTAAACTAAAAAATGAAGTTTGACACACAGCTTCTGGGGTGTCCTCAGAGCAAACCAAGGCGCAGCCAAGGAGGCCGTGCCACATGGAAGACACAGCTACACAAAATCAGGATACAAAAAATATCACTGTCCAAAAATACTGGGGAAGAGAGAACACAGCTCATGTCTAATGTTGAGGCTGGCTGTGGTCCCATCACTCCAACCACTAAGTCCTGCATCAAATTGGGCCTTTATGCAGAGACATTGTCAGGAATGTGTACTGCATCCTCCCTGCTCTGCATTTCAGATGAAGCTCATCCGGTGGATTGCTGCTGCTCAATTTAATTGGCCAGCACGGATGTGCTTTCTCTATGGGAAAGTATTTTTGTCCCATTTGATACCTAAGTTTTATTTATCATGTGCTTCCCAATTGTTTGCTGACTCCAAGGTGGTGTCAAAATAGATTTGCTGGCTATGGTGGTCACATAAAAAGTGATAGTTCATAAACTTTTTCAGGTGGAGATTATGTTCTGATATTTAGATGTACTCTATTATTCAGGATTTTTCAAGAGTTTAACTATTTTTGGCTGCATTTATTTCCTTTGTGGCACAAGAGCAGTGTGACAACCAGCATCTGTACTACTACCACCACAAAGAACCTAAAGAGACTCTAAGTATAAGCTACCGAGGGGGACAAAGCCGTATGATGCTTCGGTGCAGGCCATCTTGATCTCCCAAAAGAGTTTGGGTACATTAATAGCTGAATGTACTTATTCTTTTTACAGCATAACAGAAACATCAAGGAATTTTGGAGCTGGTTAGGAACAGTACAGTCATCGTGTTAGTGACCTTCACCATTTGTAAGACAGGCAAAACCCAGAATATATCACATTTGAACAACTTGCCAGCTAGTCAAGAGTAGCAGAAGGTGAGGCAGATGTAGCCATCGCTCCCTTTCTTCTACCAGCTGTATGCAAATTTCATAATTCTTCACTTAGGCAGAGCTTGTTAACCTTCACACAACGCCACTCTTGGGTTTTCCTTTTCGATCTGTTTTACATAAGATGTACACATCACATTTATAGTTTTTGGGGTTACTCTTGGTCCAGCATGTGAGGAATACAAGGCCTCTTACTCCAGCTACATGTTCTGTAACTCATATACAGACTGGGTACAGTTACTCATAATGTATTTCACAGCTGGCCAAATCCATATAATCTTAAAAACCAGAGAGGTTGTTCCTGCTATTACAATGCCTTTTCATACCGTAATAAAGTCTCCATACCAACCCCTGTAATTGTGAGCTGAATAATTCAGGTGTTTTCAGGTGTCTGATTTCTCCTTAAGGCTCAACTGAAGTCTGTGACAGAGGCCTCTTATTAAAGATGGGTAACAGCTGGAGCACAATGCAACCAGGTGGTCAGTGAGGAACGCTTCCAGTTCCTGCTCTATGGAGGGTGTTTCTGCCCTGCTCCAGGTGTAACTCAGTGGGCAGCTGACATAGAGCACAGCAAAGCTGGGTTCTCATCTCAGTTACATGGCTGTTCTTTTCAGCCCCTTGACTCTATTGTCACCAAGGTAGTGTTTGAGCTGAGGGTTTGCTTTTGATTTTTGTGGCATCTTGCTTTGTGTTGGCTTGTTGGCTTTTTTGAAAGAAAGGAGCTCTAGACTTACTCCAACTAATTAATCTTTAACCTCTTTGTTAGCTTGGTTATGAGATCTTTTATGCATAATATCAATTCGATCCCATTTACAGAATCTTATTACTTCAGGCAACGATAACATGCTGATTATATATAAGCATGCACTTTGCAAGATTTTTTCTGTAAGCCCATTAAGTTTGCATAAGAAACCATGGTACAAACACAGAGATGAAGCCAACCCATCTTTAGGCAGATGGGACTCCTAACATTTTCTAGTTATCACACTGTTTTGTGATTAGCCATTTTAAAAACATATATATAGAAAAAAACAGGAATTTGGCTGCCCTAAATTAATCTCTAATATTTTTCTCCATCTGTACTGGCAAACTAAACACTACACTGTATGGTCCTGATTATAAAGTTCATATGCTGCAATAAAGATCAGATGAAGCTCTTATTTTCTTTCAAGTTCACTTCAAGTCAACATTTACCAGACTGACCTACTTGGGTTTTGTAAACTCTTAACACCAAGTCAGCGTTTGTAGATCAAACCATAAATACAAGAGAACTAAATAAATACTTATCACTGTTATTAAATGTGATTATCACTCTTAAATCCCCAGTGAACAGCTTCTTACAAAACTGAAGAGTTATTCACACTACTTTATCCTTCTTATGTTTGTTGAATTCTGTATCGTTACAATCTAAAATTAATATTGATGTTTCAGGAAAGTGGTGATTTTCGAGTTGAAAAAGAAAGTAAAGAGTCCAATGTAACATGACAGCTGCCTTTGTGGGGGACTCTGTCCATGTGCTGAATTCCAGTGATTTCAAACAGCACTGGTTAAAGTGCAAAGATCCATCCTATTTGAGCTGACTGAAGACCTGGAGACAAACTAATCAGGTATGATCCAAGGTCCACTGTGCATTTCCAGGAAGCAGGTATTGTAAAATAAATACCATCATTGAAATCTGATCAGGACAGAGATCTATTTAAAAACTCATCTTCTCTCCCCCAGTTTAGCACAGCATGCAACCTCCTTCTCATATGATGCCATATGCAGCTTTGCAACTGTTTTGCTGAGCTTCCTCAAGACTATGTTTAACTTGGTTACCCAAAGGAGGTCATGAACACATCCGTGTTGCAAGCTGCTTATACAGTTTTTGCACAAGCTCAAGCTGACTGAAGAAATAATGCAACACTGGGAAATCCAAAAGGAGAAGTCACGCCATGATTTGCATTCAAGGCACCCACATCTTCTGCAGCCTCACTACCTGGCTGAAAAACACTGTTGCTGTTTCTCTGCTGAATGTAGAGTAGTGATGTCCACTGTTAACAGCAATTAATCATTTCTTTGGGAAAACTCCAGTTAAAGATACTGTTGGCACTGGTTAATGAGTAATCATTAATTAAGGTAGACGACACGATCAGTTAGGCATTAAAAGGTATCCTGTGTGGAATTCTTTCATCCAGGGAAAGACATAGAATCACAGAATGGCTTTGATGGGAAGGGACCTTAAAGATCATTTAGTCCAACCCGTCTGCTCTGTGCAGGGACACCTTCCACTAGACCACATTGCTCAAAGCCCCATCCCACCTGGCCTTGAACACTGCCAGGGATGGGGCATCCACAGCTTCTCTGGGCAACAGTGCCTCACCACTGCCACAGTAAAGCAGAAATTTACTCCTAATATCTAATCTAAACCTACTCTGAGTTTGAATCCATTCTCTCTTGTCCTGTCAGTACCTGCCCTTGTAAAAAGTCCATCCCTTTCCATCTTTCAGATACTGCAAGGGCACAATTAGGTTTTAACTGAAGCCCTCTTTTTTCCATAGATGCAGGAGAAGGTTGAATTCCAGATACATCTTATCTGTAGTTTCACATGAAGTTTATCATCCTGAGCCAGGGGCAGGCCCAATGTGCTCAGGAGAGGAAGAGAGGAGGCACCATGCCCTGTCCCATGACTGGCATCAGCAATAAAGCCCCTTCCCATCCACCCCTCAGCAAATCTAAACCACTTTATCCTGGTTTACACCAGCCAACAGCACAGACTTAGGCAACAGTCATCAGTCAAAGGGGAATTTTCATCTAGATGACAGTAATGCTGCCATATATTTTTTACCACAGACATCCAAGACCAGTTTCCTTAAGTCTGTGCCACAGCACAAACATCTTTGTAAGGGACATTTACTCCCTATTTTCATGTCATGCAGTCAAGTGCTACCCAAAAGTTCCATAGGCTGGCATGTGCAGTAAGATCTGGAAATTGTTCTTCCTGAAATACCACAATTGTTTATCATTAGTGCTATTGATGCATTTCAACTTAATAAAATGTTGTGAAATCCATTACACCATTGTTAACTGTGGCTAAGAAAAGCAATCCTAATGGCATGGATGAATCCAGCCAGACCACAAGGGATTACATAGTTTGATTTGTTCAGCCTAGGTCTCATAACAAAAAGGCAGAAGGAAACTAAAGTAAGGTTTCAAAACTATAGAGTTTCCTAATGATAGCTGTAACTGTAATACTGATTTTGTAATACTATGTATTTAGAAAAAAAAATATTGAACAAAGTAAAAACACAACAGAAACTCCCTTTGTCAAACAGAAGTGATGCAAGTGGAAGATAAAAACCCTTCCAATCATCTGTTCAACTCTTATGCCTTTTTCTCCATCTAGAAATATCAGCAGTCCCAGTTTCACTGAGCTCCTCTGGAGCCATACACCTCCTTGTTCATCCAGTGTGGCCCAGGCTGAGGCTGATTGACCTACCAGTGTTTTATGCCTCATCTCACTCTGTCTGAAATGCAAGTTTCTCTAAGGTCCCAGTTTTCACCTCCCTGCTCTACAGCCCCAAGATTTCCAATGGAAGCTGGAGGCTCTGAGCAGGACACTCACCATGTTGTTCAGGTGGGGATCCACCCCTGTCTTGGGTTGAAAAATGTAACCAAAAATGTGTATTATATTTTCATCTGTTGAAACCGGTTGGGAGATATTGTTCTTTATCTCTTGTAACTCTAGGGAGGAAGAGGGCAGATGCCTTCTGTTAATGGGACACCTGATAACACCAGATAAGGCAGAGCCTTCTTATCTCTTCCTCCACCCATCCTTCTCCGAGGGACATCACCTGTGGATGGGCCATTTAAGGCCTCTCACATGACTGATAACAATACCTCATTCCATCGTGAGATGCTCCACCCAGTGGGAGGAGCCAAAGCCTTTCCACCGAGATAAAACCTGCAATCCCAAACACCAATTTAGCTGATTTTCTGCTGAATTCTTGGAGGAGGACCAGACCCATCTCACCAGCACTGGACCCTTTTTTCTACAGGATCATCTCTACTCCACAAAACAACATCTGTTACTCCAGGAAGATTTATTTGGACTGCTTCCAACACCCTGACAACAGGGTGTCAGCTCGTATCTCTGACTCTGTCAGGGTTTTCTAGGACTTTTGTTTGTTTGCTTGGTTTTTTTTTTTTTGTACTACTGTATTTGTATTTTTTTTAATATTGCTAGTAAACAACTGTTATTCCTATTCCCATGTTTTTGCCTGAAAGCTCCTAATTGCAAAATTGTAATAATTTGGAGAAAGGGGGGTTTTACATTCTGCATTCCAAGGGAAACTTCAGTTTTCCCTGACAGATACCTGTCTTTTCAAACCAAGACAATCCCCAGCTTTGGGGGCTGAAAAATTGCATTAAATGCAGTTTTGAGATTAATAAATGAAGTCTCATTATTGGTAGAACTCAGATCTTTCCACTTGCTTCCACTTACAATTGTCAGGACTGAAAGACATCACTGGAAGGCACTATAATTAGATTTGGAGGTGAGGAGGAAGGAGAAGACAGAACAGGCTGATGTGCTGAAGTTCTGAGAAATTATCAAACAAGATGTGTCTTGTGTTAATGCTGAATGATACATCACAGCAAATTCAGTATCATAGAACCATAACTGCTTATCACAGTCAGCTGTGAGAATGGTGTACTGACTTAATTGAGGTCAAGAATTAATTGCATGTCTTTCAGATAACATTTCTAAATGGCAGGTTCTGTCTAAAGAGAAGACTTTAATTCAAACCTTTTAGGCCAAACATTTACAGAGAAGCAGAAAGTCCCAGTCAGTGCAAGAATGTGAAAAAATAAGTAAAATGTTATCTTGTCATAAAATGTGTCTTGATTGGCAAACTGTAAGTATGGATCAAAGCAGTAATATGCTGGAGAAAAAGCTAGATACAGAAGAGCGTGGGCTTGAGTATTTAACCTACTGTTTAATGTGCTCTTCTCTGTACTTGTGTATTCCAAGGAATTTGCCTCCCAAACCCAGCCTTGCATCCTCTTTTCCTAATTTCCTTTTCATAATTAGTGATGACTGACTGAGTTAGATTCTTACCAAGGCAAAGCTACCAAAGATGAACACAAAAATAAGCAACAGTTGAAGAACAAATTATGTTGCATTTGTGACAGCTTGTTAGTAAGGGTTCTCAGGCTTGACTGGTGAAGAAACAGGACATACCACAGGGTTGTACTTGAATTCCAGACTATCTGAGACATGAGCATCTCCAGGAGTATCTACCATGCTCACTGATAAAGTCTTTTCCTGAAGGCAGGGAGGAATGGAAGCAGAGACTTGACACCTTCTAGTTCCACACCAGCTATTGCTGTCTCAAGTTGGGGTGGAGGCCAGTAATTTGGAGTATGTAAATTATATTGCACATTCCACTCCCTACAACACACACTCCTATTGTGGTAACTT